>NC_133508.1:80647500-81897500 GCF_049354715.1 Callithrix jacchus | reverse complement strand
TTTTAGGATCAGTTGATTTATTTTTTGCAAAAAAGTAATCTAGTTGGGATTTTGAAAGTGATTGCATTGAATCTGTAGATCAGTTTCGAAGTTTTGTCATCTCTATTAGTGTTTCTATAAAGAAACTATTACCATAAGAAATTCCCAAAAACTTAGTGGTTTAAAACAACACATATTCAATATTTTACAGGTCTGGAGGTCAAAAGTCTGAAATGGGTTTTTTGGGCTAAAATCAAGTTGTTGAGGCCAGGTATGGATCACATTGGTAATCTCAACACTTTGAGAGGCTGAGGCAGGCGGATCACTTGAAGCCAGGAGTTCGAGACCAGCCTGGCCAACATGGCAAAACGTGGTCTCTACTAAAAATACAAAAATGTAGCCAGGGATGGTGGTACACACCTGTAATCCCAGCTACTTGGGTTGCAATGGGCTGAGATTGTGCCACTGCACTCTAGCCTTCGTGACAGAGCAAGACTCTGTCTCAAAAAAAAAAAAAAAAAAAAAAGGCTGGGCATGGTGGCTCAAGCCTGTAATCCCAGCACTTTGGTAGGCTGAGGTGGGTGGATCACGAGGTCAAGAGATCAAGACCATCCTGGTCAACATGGTGAAACCCCATCTCTACTAAAAATACAAAAAATTAGCTGGGCATAGTGGTGCGTGCCTGGAATCCCAGCTCCTCGGGAGGCTGAGGCAGGAGAATTGCCTGAACCCAGGAGGCGGAGACTGCGGTGAGCCGAGATCGCGCCATTGCACTCCAACCTGGGTAACAAGAGTGAAACGCCTCAAAAAAAAGAAAAAAAAGGTGTTGGCAAAGCTGTATTCTATCTAGTGGCTGTTCTTGGGGAGAATCTCTTTCCATGTCTTTTTCCAGTTTCTTTCTTCTTTTTTTAAATCTTTTCTTTTTCCAGTTTCTAGAAGCTACCTGCATTTTGTGGCTCACAGCCCCTTCCTTCTTTTTTAAACTGTATCATTTTAACCTCTGCTTCCATTGTCACATTTCCTCTATCTGACTTTAAGCCTCTTGCCTCCCTCTTATAAGGACTATGTGATTACATTGAGCCCACTCAGATAATCTAGGATCATCACCACATCTGAAGAACTTTAACTTAATCACATCAGCAAAGTCCCTTTTGTCAGGTTCTGGGTATTAGGGTGTGGAAATATTTGGTGAGGGGCATTTTTCTGTTTACCATGGCTTCTTAACATCTCATCTTCTGGTCCGTGAACATGGGATGTTCCATTTATTGGATTGTAATTTCTTTCAACAATTTTTTGTAGGTTTTTTTTCCAACTTTTATTTTAGGGTCAGGGTGGTACATGTGCAGGTTTGTTACAAAGGAATATTTCATGGTACTGAAGTTTGGAGTACAAATGAATCTGTTACCCAGGTAGTAAGTATAGTACCCAACAGGTAGTTTTCTTCAACCCTTGCCCTCTCCCTTTTCCCTCTTGTATTCATCAGTGTCGGTTGTTTCCAATTTCACAACTACATATACCCAGTGTTTAGCACCTTCTTATAAGTGAGAACATTTAGTCTTTGGATTTCTGTTTCTGTGCATAGGATAATGGTTTCCAGCTGCATCCATGTTGTCGTGAAGTACATGGCTGTGTAGTATTCCACGGTGTATATGTACCATGGATGTACCACATTTTCTTTATCCAATCCACTGTTGATGGGCACCTGAGCTGATTCTATGTTTTTGCTATTTTGAATAGTGCTGTAATGAACATACACATGCATTTAAGTGCCTTTTTGGTAGAATGACTTATTTTCCTTGGTTGGATTTACTCTGAAGGTATTTTATTCTTTTTCATGCTATCACAAATAGAATTGTTTCCTTTATTTCATTTTTGAATTGTTTGCTGCTAGTGTATATAGATATAAATATAATTGATTTTTGTATGTTGATCTTGTACCCCTAACCTTGTGGAATGAATTTATTACTCAAATAGAGTTAATTTTTTTATCTTTCTTTCCAATCTAGAATCCTTGGTCCTTAATCAAGTCACAAAACTCAGTGTTGTTTGTGCCGTAGAATGCATTGGATTAAGGGATTTTTGTGCTTACATTAGATTAGGAAATGCTTTTTAAAGTGCTCTTGTGTTATTAGGGAATATGATCCCAGGGAAGCAAGAGTGAGAGAAAATGAAATGAAACATGGAAGGAGGGTAAGGCAACATAAGGGTATGTCATAGAGCTGGTTACCATTTGGTATCAAGTAGCAACTGATTGCTTAATTTCCCTGAATTGTCTTATAAAGGAGTAGAGAGAATACTCTTTCTTTTTTTTTTTTTTTTTTTTTTAGATGGAGTCCTGATCTGTCACCCTGGCTGAAGTACAGTGGTGTGATCTCAGCTCACTGTACCCTCCACTTCCCAGGTTCAGGGGATTCTCCTGCCTCAGCCTCCCAAGTAGCTGATACTACAGGCATGCACCACCACACCCGGCTAATTTTTGTATTTTTGTAGAGATGGGGTTTCACCGTGTTAGCCAGGATGGTTTTGATCTCCTGACCTTGTGATCTGCCTGCCTTGGCCTCCCAAAGTGTTGGGATTACAGGCGTGAGCCACTGTGCCTGGCCAAGAATACTCTTTCACTCCCATCTTTCACTTAACAAGATTCAGACTTGGGAAATATTTTGCTGTTAAAGGTATATTTTACATACCCCTCTCTTTCACCATTATTGATTTTACAGTTTGGGTTGTAGGAATTGCTCTATTACTGTTGCCGCTCTGTGTAATCTACAAACTTAAGTACCTTGAATTCCCTGTATATATGGTGTGGGTTTTTAAATTCCAAAATGGAAAAGGGAGTTGGCCATAGTTCATAGCCTTGTTATCGTCTATAATAACTCTTAATGTTTGAAAGTGTAAAGTAAAGTAAGAATAAGCATCCAACACATTTAATAATTTTTTCTTTTTCAGTATCACATTCTTTTCATCTTTCCTATTTTTTTCTTTAGTGTTTATTCCTTATTTTCTGCATATATTTTAGAAACATAAAGAATCATTGTATAGCAAAATAGCTAATTGTAAGGTATCATACAATGAAACTGCTCTTCTCTTCCCTCCTCTCTCTAGTTCCTGAACCCTTAATCATTCCCCTTTCTTCTAACTTTCCTTCCTGAAAAATTTAGTTCAAACCTGGAAGAAGCAAGAGAGAAAAGGAGGTGAGATGGGAAAGAAGAGATAGTAGCAGTGGTCTGAAAGGGTGTATTGGAGCCCAACTGGAGCAGTGGCCTAGCATGGGGTGTTAGAGCTGAAGTAGGGTGAGGAGGGTATCCACATGAAGGGGGATATAAGTTGAGATGTCAGAGTCTGAAAGTGTTGAGGATGACTTTTATATAGGAATAAGGGGAAGCATAGAGCCATAGGATATTAATGTTCAGGTGGGGTGAGGAGGGCATAGCAGGGGGTGGCAGCAGTAGGTGCAGGTTCTTTGACCTTGAACAGAGTGAGAAGAGTGTCCTTATTGGTGGGGAGGAGCTGTGGTGGCAATGAAAGATTAGTTATTTGTAAATATTGATCAATTAAGTAAATCAATTAAGGATAACAGGAGCCAAGTTTCTCACTATCAGAAAAGGTAGCTAAAATTTAGGCTAGGTCAGGTTCAGTGGTTCACGCCTGTAATCCCAGCACTTCGGGAGGCTGAAGCGGGTGTATCACCTGAGGTCACAAGTTCAAGACCAGCCTGGTCAACATGACAAAACCTTGTCTCTACTAAAAAATACAAAAGTTAGCTGGGTGTGGTGGCATGCTTCTGTAGTCTCAGCTACTTAGGAGACTGAGGCAGAAGAATCGCTTGAACCCAGGAGGCAGGGGTTGCAGTCAGCTGAGATTGCACCACTGCACTCTAGCCTGGGCAACAGACCAGGACTCTATCTGAAAAAATAAGATAAGCTAAGATAAAGTAAAATATAAAACAAGGAGAAAATGTGAATGAACTCTGGTTATTGGATTGTAGTTGGAGATACCTATGTGAACTCATGGTTTTTAGTATATATTGAAAAAAGAATATATATCCTTTTATATATATTTTAATATATATATATTCTTTTATATATATATGGTGTTCTGTTCACTGAGAGGGCTTTAGAGCAGTAATATCCCAATAACAATAAGCAGACCTAATGCCTAGATCTTGGTTTCCAAGAACTTTTCTCCAATAAAAGGAACAAATCCTCCTTGGAGGGATGGCTGTATTTAGCACTGAGGCAGAGAAAGTACCAAATGAATCTTGAATATGTTCTTGTGCCAGAAAGCAGGGAGGTTCTTAGAGAATAATGATGCAAAAATGATGCAAAGGCCAGCTTTGAAGGGATTCCCATTAGCCAAATATGGGATGAACTGAGTGTCAAAATAATGATAATAATGGATATAATCAACCCATTGAATGAAATAGAAACCCATGAGGTCATTGTGTTAATAATTTTTTTTTAAGGCCAGGTGCCATGGCTCATGCATATAATCCCCACACTTTAGGAGGCTGAGGAGGGAGGATTGCTTGAGCCCAGGAGTTTGAGATCAGCCTGGGCAATATGGCAAAACCCCATCGCTACAAAAAAAAAAAAAAAAAAAAAATAGCTGGGCATGGTGGTGCATGCCTGTGGTCTCAGCTACTTTAGGAGGCTGAGGTGGAGGATTGCTTGGGTCCAGAATTTTAAGGCTGCAGTGAGCTGGGATTCCTCCACTGCATTGCAACCTGGGTGACAGAATGAAACCCTGTCTCCAAAATAAAATAAAATATTTTTAAATAGAGTAAGTTGAAAGTTTGATGAATATATTGGTATAATGTCAATATGGCTTTCTATGAGATATTTTAATTATAAGAGGGGAAAAAAGTAACTTTAAAATGAGGAGGCCAGGCAAACACTGCTGTGATCAAATGAGCAAAGTTAAGCTCGCCAGTGATGGGAGAAATCAAAATTGTGTGCTATTTGATAGGAACCAATAAGAACATGGTTCCACTTCTGTGATATTTCTGTCAACAATGCATAAGCTGAATCTAATAATGATGAAATAACAGACACTACTGGGGGGCATTCTTCAAAATAACTGGCATGAAGTCTTCAAAAGTGTCAGAAGTCATAAAAGTTAAGGAAAGACTACAGGTTGTTCCAGATAGAAGGAGACTAAGGAGACATAAAAACTAAGTGCTTTGTGTGGATCCTTATCGGGACATTTTTTGGACAGCTGGCAACAATTGAATGGGATCTGTGGATTGTATGGTAATGTTTTGGTGTTGATTTCTGATTTTCATGACTTTTATAGTTCTGTTAGAAGAATATTCTTGTTTGAAGAAAATACACAAAAAAGTATTCTGGGGTGATGAGGCAGTATTTTGACAACTTATTTTCCAGTGACTCATAAAAAATTATTTGAACTATACTTGCAACTTTTCTGTAAGTTTGAGATTGTTTCAAAATAAAGAGGAATAAATATGATAATCAGTTTTTTTTTTTTTTTGGAGACGGAGCCTCACTCTGTGGCCCAGGCTGGAGTGCAGTAGCACAATCTCAGCTCACTGCAACCTCCACCTCCAGGGTTCAAGCGATTGTCCTGCCTCAGCTTCCCGAGTAGGGAGTAGGAGAGTATTTTGTATTTGGTGTGTGACACTAATATGTCATGGTCAGCTAATTTTTTGTATTATTCTTATTTTTTAGTAGAGACAGGGTTTCACCATGTTGGCCAGGCTGGTCTTGAACTCCTGGCCTCAAGTGATCCGCCCACCTTGGCATCCCAAAGTGCTGGGATTACAGGTGTGAGCCACCGCGCCCAGCTGATAATCTTGAGCGAACTTTAGTTAATAGTCAGTACCCCTCCAATTAACTGTTTATTTTGAATTGTTTAGGAGAATATATTTTTCTTAGCTTACATTAAAAATCTTCGTTATTTTTATTAAATGATCACTTTTGAATGTTTTAGTTTTATTTCATGTTCTTTTTTTTCTTTCTTGAGACAGGATCTCGCTCTTCTGCCCAGGCTGGAGTGCAGTGGCCCCATCTTGGCTCACTGCAACCTCTACCTCCCTGGTTCAAGCAATTAATTCTCCTGCCTCAGCCTCCTTGAGTAGCTGGGAATACATGTGTATGCCACCATGCTTGGCTAATTTTTGTATTTTTTGTGGAAATGGAGTTTCACCATATTGGCCAGGCTGGTCTCAAACTCCTGACCTCAAGTGATCCACCCAACTCAGCCTTCTAAAGTGCTGGAAGCCAGGCTCACAGTTGTGAGCCACCGCACCCAGCCTTCATGCTTATTTTAAAGGTTAAGTTATAAACAGTACAACATGTATAACTCATCTAATTTTATTTTAAATTATATTTGGTTATTTCTTACTCAGATTACAAGCTAAAGTTTTTTGTTCTGTTTTTTTTTTTTTTTGAGATGGAGTTTTGCTCTTGTTGCCCATGCTGTAGTGCAATGGGGTGATTTCGGCTCACCGCAACCTCTGCCTCCTGGGTTCAAGTGATTCTCCTGCCTCAGCCTCCCGACTAGCTGGGATTGCCCGCATGCACCCCCACACCTGACTAATTTTGTATTTTTAGTAGAGACGAGATTTCTCCGTGTTGGTCATGCTGGTCTCAAACTCCCGACCCCAGGTGATCCACCTTCCTCAGCCTCCCAAAGTGTTGGAATTACAGGTATGAGCCACTGTGCCTGACTGCTAAAGTTTTTTTTAAAGCAATTATATCTTTATCAGTTATATGAATTTACAACCTTTTAAATTTTAAAGCTGTGTAAATATTGCCACTTAATATAATTTCACTTTTTATTAGCATAACAATAACAATAATGTTAAAAGCTAACACAAAGTGAGCATTTAATATATGCTAGGCACTTTGCCAAGTATTTAACATGTATAATTTATTCAATCTGTATAATATTCTTTTGAGGTATGTACTGTTATTATCCCAATTTTACACATGGGGAAATGAGGCCCTGTTAAGAAACTAGTTCAAATTCATACAGTTATGTGTGACAGCTGAGGTTAGAGCCCAGCTCCTGCGTTCAAGATCTTAATCACTGTTCAGTTATGCACAATGAAAAATAAATGGACAACTTAAGTCTTATAGAGATTGAAAAGAATGAAAAAAGAAGATTTAAATTTAGAAATTACATACTGAAATAATTTCCTTTCCTGTCTATAAATAAGAAAATTCAGACATAGGTTTTGTATTTGGTGTGTGACACTAATATTTATTGCCTTAGTAACATCCATTCTTGCCTACTATGTAATATCACATTTTTAATGCACAGACTTAAAACAAAATTATTTAGTTGGTGCTGTACCAGATCAGTAACTCCATTATTCAGACCAGTATACTCTATTCATATATTGTGGACCTATTATATATTCATGCAAAAGTAACGTTTTCTCTAGTAGTACCAAATTGTTTAAATTGATGATGGTTATAATGTTTGAGACAAGGTCTGGAGTACAGTGGTACAATCATAGCACACTGCAGCCTTGAACTCCTGGTCTTAAGCAATCCTCCTGCCTCAGCCTCTCAAGAAGTTGGGAATGTAGGCACATGCCACCATGCCCACCTAAGTTTTTAAATTTTTGTAGAGACTTGGTCTCACTGTGTTGCCCAAGCTGGTCTCAAATTCCTGGTCTCAGGCAATCTTCCCACTTTGGTTTCCAAAAGCATTAGGATTATAGGGATGAGCATGAACTCCAGAAGCAGTAAGTTTTAACAAAGGCAGAAAAAAGGCACAACTTCTGAAGAGTAATTTTAAGAATGATTTGCATAATGATTATAAACTAAATATATAGTTCCTTTAACTGCTCTAAACAAGGACATGCTGTGGGAGAAAAAGATATGGAGTGATTTTGTAGTTTTTCATGGGAGGATATTTTTCCCCAAAGAGTTCAGCTGCAAGAGGTAGTGTATCTGAAGTACCTATTAAAATATAAAACTCTGTATTAATGAAATTAGAGTCTTGTCTAAGGTCTTACATAGCTTATTTGCTGCAGAACTACCAATTATAACAATCATTCATTATGTTGTAAAATAAATAGTTCAAAAATATAAATTAGCACTTTTTTCAGTTTCTTTTGCATAGTACAATATTTTTAAAAACATTTTGTTCATTTCAGTTCACTAAGAGTATATCTGTACTGCTAATTTGGTTCTGGGTTCTTCAGTTATTATAATATTCCCTTTAACCCAATATATTTGTTGTTTATTACCAACTGAAGTTGATATTTTATCTTCCTTTCTGGACAAGTTAACTTGTTGAGAGACAAGTACAACTATCAATATTTCCTCAACAAATATGGTCAAAATAAAATATAGGGAAGCCCCCAACCGAAATCAGGTTTATTTAGTTTCACAACCATGAGTCCCATTTTGGTTCTAACAGTGAATTGATCATCTTTACTTTTTCTTTGAACATTACATCTGAGTTCACACCTCTGAGCATTCTTATAATATTAATAGATTTTCCTCTGCATTTTGGACTGTTTTTTTTAGAAGATTTTAGAAAAAAAATTGGGGACTGAAAAATTCATAAAATGAACTTAAGATTCTTTAAAGCAGACAGTAATAAATATGAAGTATTACTTGAATACCCTCATTTAAATCTCAAATTTTATTTCACTTTTTATGTCATAGAGACAATTGTAGTTCCAAATAATTGTGTAAAAGTTTTGCTAAAATAACTTCTGGTTAGTTGGTTAAGTTTCTGTTAAAGTGTATTTGTTGTGTTAGTAAACAATTGGTTATAATTTTTAAAAGTGATATAATGTTCTCTACAGTATTCCCTTGGCATTTTTTGATAGTATTGGGAAATGTTCATTCTTACAAAGCCCTTTTGATAATGCTTTATTTTTTTTATAATTATACCTTTGCACTTTGGTGGTTCTGATGAGGTTGTGGAATTATAATACGACATCCTATCTTATGAAAATAGGCTGGACTATAGCTGAAAGAAGTATAATAACAGCTGTAGCAAAAGAGTCTTTCACATGGTTTTGATAGGCTGTTAAACTGTTAGTAGACTTTGGTTTCAGGGACAATATCTGTTTTCGATTAATCTTTGTCAGATACCTGCCACTGTCAGTGATTCAAATTCAATTGACTTTCTGACCTTGTAACAAAGAATTACCATCCACTACTTTTTTCAGTATAAAATTGATTTTTTGAGTCTTAGTTGCTATGGTATAGTGCTAGAATTTGTTGAAAAGACAACAGAGGAATGTATTTGGCATTTGCATTACTTTTTAAAAATAAGCTTGATTTTAGAGAATTGAAAATGTACATGGAGGAATATGGGCTATTCTGGAAGCCAACAAAGAGCAGTTATTCCAGTGGTAGAATTTTTCAGTAACTGATAAGGCAGTTAATTATTTGAATAAATCCTCATGTTGAAATTTTTTAGTTCTGCATTGTTAAATATAGTTTTTCCAAAAGTTGTGTCTTCTAAAGTAGATGTGAAAGATATGTATGATTTCTTTTAAAAAATATTTCTGTATTGCGAAATAAATAAATATAATTACTTTTCAGTAATCATGTGAAATATTGTAAATTCAGTACTGTGCTGAATATTGGTAATATTATAGTCATTTTTAATTTAATAAGTCATTTCAGCCCAGTGTGGCACCTCATGCCTATATTCCCAGCCCTATGGGAGGCTCAGGCAGGAGGATCACTTGAGGCCAAGAGTTTGAGACCAGCCTGGGCAACAAATCAAGACCCTCTCTCTATAAAAACTAATAATTTTTAAATTAGCCTTGTGTGGTGGCGTGCACTCATATATCTGTAATCCTAGCACTTTGGGAGGCCAAGGCGAGAGGATTGCTTGAGGTAAGGAGTTCAAAACCAGTCCAGTCAACATAGTGAGACTCTGTCTCTACAGAAGAAAAGTAAAAAAAGCTAGGCATGGTGGTAGGTGCTGTAATCGCAGCTATTTGGGAGGCTGAGGGAGAAGGATCTCTTCAATCCAAAGTTCAAAGCTGTAGTGAATCATGATGGTGCCACCACACTTCACCTAGGGCGACCCTGTCTCAACAACAGCAAAAAGTGATTTCATAGCCTTTGGGTGTATAACATGTCTTTCTAAGATTTATGTAGTCACCTGTCTTTTAATTTCTGTAGTTACCTGTCTTAGGGCTTTAATATATACTTTGCCAGTGTGACTCAGTAAGTTTTTGAGTAAGATGGGAGGGAATATCTCATTGCTGTTGAGGACTCAAAATAATTGTTTCTTCAAGTTGTTTAAATAGTTTTATTGTTTTTTAAAAATTACATACTTATTTATATATCACAATAATATATAAAAATTCAACAATATGTAAAAGTCCACCTGGACATTATTCTAGCTTTCAGATGGCTTTCTCAAAATATAGGTACAGCAGTGTATGTGTCCAATGTTATATAAATAGGTTATAATAAGGCATTATTCTGCAACTTTTAAAATATATTAGAACTTTTCTTTAAAATGAAATAAAATAGAAATGTTGCTGAGTTTTAGTATTTCACTAGCTTAGAGGTGTAGTGTTAACTGGGGAAATTTTTTTAAAAGGAGGTTATTGTTTTATAACTAGTGTATATGTACATAGTATAGATTTTAATACTTTTTTCAGTGTATGCTGTGCATTAAGTGATATAAGAAATGCTAAAGAAAGTATTTAGATTCTACCATCTAATACAGAACACTAGTACAATAGTTTTCTAATTTATTTGTTAATTTAATAATATGATTTCAATTAATTGAGACTGTATAAGCTTGTATTGTAGAGTTAGGAATACAAAGGTAGAATGGTTTGGATTTGTTTACAGTAGGCAACTGTTGGAGGTACCTGAATAGAAAAATGACATGATGAAATATATTAGGAAATTTAATCTGGTAGTTTTGTGTCATTTAAATTGGAATAGGAAGAGACAGTATGGTCTGATGATGATTACCTGAGCTTTAGAATTAGAGAGATTAGGATTCATATTATAGCTGTGTCACTTACTAGCTCCTTGGTCTTGATTAAGTTGGTCTTGATTAAGTTACCTATCTTTTTTAAGTAACTATATCTTTTACTCTTTTATGGTGAATAATTCTTACCTCTTTGAGTTGTTGTAAAGACATTTAATGAGAACTTACTCTATGCCATCTCTGTTCTAAATGTCTACATGCATTATCTCATTTATATAAGATTGTCTGTTTTCCCACCTTCTCGTATGGGTGAGTTTTAAAAAAGGAAGGATTAGAAGAGTTCTTCAGATGCTTGGATACAGAGGGAAATGAATGTGGGAGGGCATTCCAAGCAGAAGGAACTAGATACACATTGCAAGCAGAGGGAACTAGGAAATGTAAAAGTATGTATAAGGGAATATGGTGTGTTAAAAGAAAAATGAGCCTGTTTATGAGAGAGTGCTTAAGAGATGGGCATTGATAGTAAAAAGTTAGCTTGAGTCAGATTATCAAGGGTTTTGTATATCTTTCTGAGGAGTTTGGATTTTCTTTGTAAAGCAGATTGCACAAATTCAGTTGCTTTTGGGGAGCCAGGCAGGTAAGAGAAAATCAATAACTTGAACTTGGTAAGGACTGTGGTAAACTGAAAATTGCAAATCACACAAGCCATCTTACCTAGATATCTTTTCCTCTGTTCTGGTTGAGTTTTGCTATGTGGAAATTTGGGCCCAGTGTTGCCAAATTTTCTAATTTTTAAAAGTGAAACCATATATTTTTAAAAGTGAAATTTTCCTGTTTACAAAACTAACTTAAAAACTCCCATGTAGGGGAAAAAAAAACTCAATTTTTATTTTTTTTTAATTTTTATTTTTTGAGATGGAGTCTCGCTCTGTTGCCTAGGTTGGAGTGCAGTGGTGCAATCTCAGCTCACTGCAACCTCCCTCTCCCAGGTGCAAGCGATTCTCCTGCCTCAGGCTCCCAAGTAGCAGCTGGAATTACAGGAGTGTGCCACCATACACAGCTAATTTTTGTTTTTAGTAGAGACGGCATTTGAGTATGTTGGTCAGATTGGTCTTGAACTCTCGACCTCAGGTTATCCGCTTACCTCAGCCTCCCCAAAGTTCTGGGATTATAAGCATGAGCCATGCCTGGCCTTAAACTTTATTCTTTATTTAGCCTATAAGCTATCGGTTTTTGATATCTGTTGTATATAACTGTCAGCCATAAAAATCTTTTTAATAACAAGTATAGTGACATGATTTGCCAGATTTAATTTTCATATAGATCATACTGGTCTCAGTGTGATGACTGGATTGGTGAAATTAAAGAATGAGCATAGTATGGCTGTTGTAATAGAAAAAGAGAAGAGGAGTGGCTAACCTAAAACAGTGTCATTAGGGCTGGAAGTGGGAGATGGATTGAATGGATAATTTCAGTACAGTGATTCCTAATATTTTCACTTTCATGGAGCAGTGTGGATTTGCTATTTGGAAATATTTTTATCTTACAAGTAAGCTGTGTTTATTAGTAATCATATTACCATGAAATTTTAATTGTCAGTTATAAGTTCCTGAAGGCATAAAGTAACTAGTGTGACCTTCTAGTTCATGGTAAAAAGCAATATAAAGAAAATCCTGAAGTTGTGATTAGCGTTTGCAACTTTATTGTAATTATAACTACAATAAGGAAAAGTGAACATGCATACTTCTTAGTTACCACTCAAGATCAGTCTAGCCAAAAAAAGGTGTGGGGAGGGACTAACAGAAGTTTGACAGACCATAGTATACTTTGAATCAAGAGAATACATGTTTTCCAAGTGTTCAACATCACTAGTCAACAGGGAAATGCAAATCAAAACCACAGTGAGATATCATCTTACCCCACTTAGAATGGCAGTTATTAAAAATACAAAAAATAGGCCAGATACAGTAGCTCACGCCTGTAATCCCAGCACTTTGGGAGGCTGAGGTGGGTAGATCAGGAGGTCAGGAGTACAAGACCAGCCTGGCCAAGATAGTGAAACCCTGTCTCTACTGAAAAAAAATACAAAAATTAGCCAGCATGGTGGCAGGCACCTGTAATCCCAGCCATTCAGGAGGCTGAGGCAGAGAACTGCTTGAACCCGGGAGGCGGAGGTTCCAGTGAGCTGAGATCGTGCCACTGCACTATAGCCTGGGCAACAGAGCAAGACTCTTGCAATAAATAAACAGACAAACAAATAATAAATAAATAAATGACAGATGCTTCCGAGGATGCAGAGAGAAAGGAATATTTATACACCATCGGTGAAAATATCAGTTAGTACAATCAGTATTGAAAACAGTATGGGGATTTCTCAAAAAACTAAAATAGAACTACCATTTGATTCAGCAATCTCACTACTAAGTGTTTATCCGTTGGAAAATAAATCTCTGTATCAGAGATCCTGCACTTGCATGTTTATCACAGCACTATTCACAATAGCAAAAATATGGAGTCAACCTAAGTGTCCATTTACAGACAAATGGATTTTTAAACTGTGGTATATAGGCCAGGTGCGGTGGCTCACACCTGCAATCCTGGCACATTGGGAGCCCTAGGCAGTAGGATTACCTGAGGTCAGGGGTTCGAGACCAGCCCAGCCAACATGGTGAAACGTCGTCTCTACTAAAAATACAAAAATTAGCTGGGCATGGTGGCTTGCGCCTGTAATCCCAGCTACTCAAGAATCTGAGGCAGGAGAATCGCTTGAACCTGGGAAGCGTAGGTTGCAGTGAGCTGAGATCATGACATTGACCTCCAGCCTGGGCAACAAGAGCGAAACTACTTCTCAAAAAAAAAAAAAAAATACACACATACACACACACACACACAATGAAATACTATTTGACCCTGAGAATGAATGAAATCTTGTCACTTGCAGCAACATGGGTGAAGCTGGCGGTTATTATATTAAGCAAGATAAGCCAGGCACAGAAAGACAGTTACTACATGTTCTCACTCAAAGATGGAAGCTAAAAAAGTTGATCTTATGGAAATAATAAAATGATGGATACCAGAGACTGGGAAGAGTATATATGAGTAGGAAGGTGGGATAAAGAGAGGTTGATGATAGAAGAAATAAACCTCAATGTTCCATAGCAGAGCGGGGCAGTGATAGCAACAATGTATTGTATATTTCAAATCAGCTGTAAGAGAGGACTTGAAATGTTAGCAACATGTAGAAATGATAAATATTCCGAATGATGAACACCTCAAATACCCTTACTTGATCATTACACATTCTATGCATGTAACAAATACTCACATGTAGCCAATAAATATGTAAAATATTTTGGATCAGCACCAAAAAAATATATATTTTCTAGGTAATGCATTGTATCAGTCTCAAATACTTTGGTCTCAGGATTCATTTCCATTGTTAAAAATTACTGCAGACCCCTAAAGAGCATTTGTTTATTTGAGTCACACCGATTAACATTTACTATATTCAGAATTAAGCCATAAATGAAGGGCCTTCTTTGGCGAGTAGAGTTCATCAAGAAAGTGACATTTAAACTGAAATCCGAAGGTGGTAAAGTATGGTCTTTCTGTCAGTGATTTATAGTCAGTTTAACAATTGAGGGGCCAGGTGTGGTGGCTCATGCCTGTAATCCCAGCACTTTGGGAGGTCAAGGTGGGCAGATTCAGGTCAGGAATTTGAGACTAGCCTCGCCAACATGGTGAAACCCCATCTCTACTAAATTAGTTGGGTGTGGTGGCGGGCACCTGTAATCCCAGCTACTCGGGAGGCTGAGGCAAGAGAATTGCTTGAACCCAGAAGGCGGAGGTTGCAGTGAGCCTTGATCGTGCCACTGCACTCCAGCCTGGCAGATAGAGCGAGACTGTCTAAAACATAAAAAAATTGAATCATAATTATATTTTAATTACCTCTCCAGACTGGAAAATGTAAAACCCATACTAGTCATAGAAAATTTTTAAAAACTTTGATTAACGTACTTTAACAGGGTTATTATTAACATTGTTAATAATAAAAACTTTGATTAACATTGTTAATCAGAGTTTGAAGAAAATGTTAAAGTTTGAATAACAATGTTATTATTAACATTGTTAAAGTATGTTAATCAAGTTTTTAAAAATTTTTATTGGGTACTTATTGTATGCTAAAAGAATTCTGTGTTAAATAAGGGCTTTATAAGCTCATTTAATCCAGTATATACATACTATATATACTATATATAGTATGTATACTACATACAAAATATATGTAGTTCAGTCAATAATACTTCTGCCTTGGGAGATGATATTTAGCAAACTTGTAGTTGACAAGAAATTGGTATTTAAATATTTAAAGAATGCTTACAACTCAATTATAAAAAACCCAATAAAATATGAGCAAAAGATGTGAACAAACACATCATGAAAGACTATACACAAATGGGTAATAAACACATGAAAAAGCACTCAATCATTAGTCATCAGGGAAATGTAAATTAAAACCACTGTGAGATAATGCTACATTCCAAGCATAATGACTAAAATTACAAAGCCAAATGTCAATAAGGACATAGAGCAATCAAAAGTCTCAGACATACATTGTTGTTGGGAATATACAATGGTATAACCACTTTGGAAAAAGGTCTATACATACACTTATTCTGTGACCCAGAAATTCTCCTAAGTATTTATGCAAGCTGAATGAAAGTACATTTCAACAATGTCAACAAAAAAACCTTATATAAGAATATTGAAAGCAGTTTTGGTCATAATAGTCCCAAGCTGGAAACATCCTAGTTGTACATGGATAGGAGAATGGCTAAACAAACTGGTATATTCATACAATGGACTACTATTCAGCAATAGAAATTAACTATTGGTACATACGAAGAACATGAATATATCTCAAAAATAATATGTTGGCCAGCCATGGTGGCTCATGCCTATAATCCCAGCACTTAGGGAGGCCCAGGTGGTAGGATCACTTGAGCCCAGGAATTCGAAACCAGCCTGGGCAATATAGGGAGACCATGTCTCTACCAACAACAACAAAAAATTAGCCAGATGTGGTGGCATACACCTGTGGTCTCAGCTGCTTGGGAGGCTGAGGCAGAATGATCATTCGAGCCCAGGAGGTCAAGGCTGCAGTGAGCTGTGATGGTGTGACTGCACTTCAGCCTGGGCAGTAGAGCAAGACCCTGTCTCAAAAGTAATCATAACCACAATAGGCTAAGTGAAAAAAACCTTATTCAAAAGTACATATTGTATAATCATTATCTGAAGTTCTGAAATAGGCAAAATTAGTTAATGGTTAAAAAATCAGAACAATGGTTGTCTATGGAGGGGATTGGCAAGTAAGGGCATGAGGGAACTTTCTGGGGTAATGATAAGGTTATATTTTGATTGTTTTCTTATTTTCATTTTTGGATTATTTGTGTGTAAAGTTCAACTGAGGTTGTATTTTGAGGCTTTAACCTTGCTGAACTTGCTTATTGTCTCTGTTAGTTTTTGTGTACATTCTATCAGATTTTCTATGTACAAGATCATGCTATCTGTGAATAGAGAAAATGGTTTTACTTCTTTTTTTCCGATCTAGATGCCATTTGTTTTATTTGCCCAATTGGCCCTTCTCAATCACCTTTGCAGTGTGTTCTTTTTTTTTTTTTTTTTTAACTTCCCACACTACCCCAATGTTTGCAGTGTGTTTCTATTATACTCAACTTAGGTATGGTTAAGTGCCTTCTGGGTATGTCCACTTACATATCTTTTTAGCCCATCAAACTCAGTATGTCCAAGACTGAACTCATCTTTTTCCATTAAAGTCCTCTTCCTCCAGAGTCCCCTGTCTTGGAAATGACATCACATTCAACTAATTGTACAGCCAGAAAACTGAAAATTATCTTTGACTTCTCCATTTTCTTTCATTTTAAAAAATAATTTCAACTTTTATTTTAGATTCAGGGATACTTGTGTAGACTTGTTACATGGGTCTGTTGTGTGATGCTGAAGTTTGGGGTATGATTGATCCTGTCCCCAGGTAGTGAGCATACTACTCAATAGTTAGGTTTTCAGTCCTTGCCCCCTCCTTCCCTTCTCTCTCTGGTAATCCCCAGTGTCTGTTGCCATCTTTGGTTCCATATGTATCCAGTGTTTAACTTCCACTTATAAATGAGAACATGTGGTATTTGGTTTTCTGTTTCTGCACTTAGGATAATGGTCTCTGGGTGTATCCATGATTTCATTCTTTTTTATGGCTGTGTAGTATTCCATGGTTTATATATACCATGTTTTCTATTTTTTTTTTCCTGGGTTTTAATTTTCTTTAAAAAATTTTTTTTATTTCCATAGGTTTTTGGGGAACAGGTGGTATTCAATTACATGAGTAAGTTCTTTAGTGGTGATCTGTGAGATGTTGGTGCACCCATTGCCTGAGCAGTAGATGCTGAACCCAATTTGTAGTCTTTTATTCCTCACCCACTTCCCACCTTTTTTCCCCAAGTCCCCAAAATCCATTGAATCCTTCCTATGCCTTTGCATCCTTATAGCTTAGCTCCCACTTATGAGTGAGAACATACGATGTTTGGTTTTCCATTCCTGAGTTACTTTGGTTACAATAATAGTATCCAGTTGCATTCAGGTTGCTGCAAATGCCATTAATTAATTTCTTTTTATGGCTGAATAGTGTTCCATTTTATATATATATACCACAGTTTCTTTATGCACTCATTGATTGATGGGCATTTGGGCTGGTTCCACATTTTTGCAGTTGCGAATTGTGCCACTGTAAACATGCGCATGCAAGTATCTTTTTTGTATAATGACTTCTTTTCCTCTGGTAGATACAGCAGTGGGATTGCTGGATCAAATGGCAGTTCTACTTTTGTTTTTCACAGAATCTCCACACTGTTTTCCGTAGTGGTTGTACTGGTTTACATTCCCAACAGCAATGTAGAAGGGTTCCATTTTCACCGTATCGATGCTAACATCTATTATTTTTTTATTTTTTGATAATGTCCATTCTTGCAGGAGTAAGGTAGTATTGCATTGTGGTTTTGATTTGCATTTCCCTGATCATTTGTGATGTTGAGCATTTTTTCATGTTTGTTTGCCATTTGTATATCTTCTTTTGAGAATTGTCTATTCATGTCCTTAGCCTACTTTTTGATGGGATACTTTGTTTTTTCTTGCTCATTTATTTGAGCTTTTTGTAGAGTCTGGATATTAGTCCTTTGTTGGATGTATAGATCGTGAAAATTTTCTCCCATTCTGTGGGTTGTCTGTTTACTCTGCTGACTGTTCCTTTTGCTGTGCAAAAGCTCTTTAGTTTAATTAAGTCCCACGTATTTATCTTTGTTTTTGTTGCATTTGCTTTTGGGTTCTTGGTCGTGAAATCTTTGCCTAATCCAATGTATGGAAGGGTTTTTCCAGTATTATCTTCTAGAACTTTTGTAATTTCAGGTCTTAGATTTAAGTCCTTGATCTATCTTGAGTTGTTGTTATTATTATTATTATTACTATTTTGAGATCAAGTTTTACTCTTGTCACTCAAACTGGAGTGCAATGGTGCAATCTTGGCTCACAGCAACCTCCCACTTCTGGGTACAAGTGATTTTCCTGCCTCAGCCTCCCAAGTAGCTGGGATTACCGGTACCTGCCACCATGCCTGGCTAATTTTTTATTTTTAGTAGAGATGGGTTTTACCATTCTTGGCCAGACTGGTCTTGAACTCCTGATCTCAGGTGATCAGTCTACTTGGCCTCTCAAAGTGTTGGGATTACAGGCATGAACCACCACACATAGCCAATCTTGAGTTACCTTTTTTTTTTTTTTTTAAAGAAGATGGAGTCTCACTCTGTCACCCAGGCTGGAGTACAGTAAGTACAATTCTCAGCTCACTGCAACCTCCATCTCCCAGGTTCGAGCACTTCTCTGAGTAGCTGGGATTACAGGTGCCCACCTGGCTAATTTTTGTATTTTTAATAGACATAGGGTTTTATCATCTTGTCCAGGCCAGTCTTGAACTCCTGACCTTGTGATCCACTGCCTCAGCCTTCCAAAGTGCTGGGATTACAGGCATGAGCCACTGTTCTGGTTTGAATTGACTTTTGTATAAGGTGGAAGATGAGGATCCAGTTTCATTCTTCTATATGTGGCTTGCTAATTATCCCAGCACCCTATTTGTTGAATAGGGTGTCCTTTTCCCACTTTATGTTTTTGTTTGTTTTGTTGAAGATCAGTTGGCTGTAAATATTTGAGTTTATTTCTGGGTCCTCTGTTCTGTTTCATTAGTCTATGTACTTATTTTTATGCCAGTACCATGCTATTTTGGTAACTGTGGCCTTATAGTATAGTTTGAAATCAGGTAATGTGATACCTCCAGATTGGTACTTTTTGCTTAGTCTTTCTTTGGTTATATGGGTTCTTATTAGGTTCCGTATGAATTTTAAGTTTTTTTTTTTTCTAGTTTTGTGAAGAATGATGGTGGTATTTTGATGTGAATTGCATTGAATTTATAAATTGCAGTATGGTCATTTTCACAGTATTATTCTACCCATCCATGAACATGGGATGTATTTCCATTTGTTTGTGTTGTCTATTATTTCTTTGGCAGTGTTTTATAGTTTTCCTTGTAGAGGGCTTTCACTTCCTTGCTTAGATGTATTCCTAAGTATTTTATTGTTTTCACAGCTATTGTAAAAGGGGTTGAGTTCTTGATTTGATTCTCACCTTGGTTGCTGTTGGTGTATAGCAGAGCTACTGATTTGTGTATCCTGATTTGTGTACCCATTAATTTTGTATCCTGAATCTTTGCTAAATCATTAATCAGTTCTAGGAGCTTTTTGGAGGAGTCTTTAGGGTTTTCTAGGTATACAGTCATATCATCTGATGTAAACAGTGACAGTTTGACTTCCTCTTTACCAATTTCTTTCTCTTGTCCGATTGCTCTGGCTAGGACTTCCAGTACTATGTTGAATAGAAGTTATTATACCACATTTTCTTTATTCAGTCCACTGTTGATGAATGCTAGATGATCCCATGTCTTTGCTATTGTGAATAGTGCTGCAATAAACATATGAGTGCATGTGTCTTTTTGGTGGAATGACTTATTTTCTTTTGGATATATACCTGGTAATGGTATTGTGGAGTCTAATAGTAATTCTATTTTTAATTCTTTTTTTTTTTTGAGACACAGTCTTGCTCTGTCACCCAGACTGGAGTGCAGTGGCATAATTTTGACTCACTGCAACCTCCGCCTCCCAGGTTCAAGCAATTCTTGTGCCTCAGCCTCCTGAGTAGCTGTGACTACAGATATGTGCCACCATGCCTGGCTAATTTTTATATTTTTCGCCACTTTGGCCAGGTTGGTCTTGAACTCCTGACCTCAGGTGATTTGCTTGCCTTGGCCTCCCAAAGTGCTGGGATTACAGGCATGAACTACTATGCCTGGCCTCTATTTTTAATTCTTTGAGAACTCTCCAAGCTGCTTTCCACAGTAGCTGAATTAAATTACCACCAATAGTATGCAAGTATTTCCTTTTCTCTGCAGATTCACCAGCATCTGTTTTTTTTTTTTTTTCACTTTTTAGTAATAGCCGTTTTGATCGGTGTGAAATGGCACCTCATTGTAGTTTTGGTTTGCATTTCTCTAACAATTAGTGATGTTAGGCATTTTTTCATGTTTTCTGGCTCTTTGTATGTTTTCTTTTGAGAAGTGCCTTATTTGCGTTTTTGCTCACTTTTTAATGGGGTTGTTTTTTGTTTGTTGAATTGTTTAAATTCTTTATAGATTATGGATATCAGCCATTTGTCAGATGCATAAATTGAGAATATTTTCTCCTGTTGTCTGTTTATTCTGTTGATAGTTTCTTTTGCTGTGTAGAAGCTCTCTAGTTTAAGTAGGTCTTACTTGCCAATTTTTGCTTTTGTTGCAAATATTTTTGAGAACTTAGTCATAAATTTTTTCCCAAGGCCAGCATCCAGAATGGTGTTTTCTAGTAGAGGATTCTTATAATTTGAGATCTTATATTTAAATCTTTAATCCATCTTGAGTTATTTTTGTATATGGTGAATGGTTGGGGTCCAGTTTCATTTTTCTGCATATTAACCAGCTACCCAGCACCATTTATTGAATAAAGAGTCCTTTTCCCATTGCTTATTTTTGTTGACTTTGTCAAAGATCAGATAGGTGTAGATGTGCTCCACTTTCTTACTCATCATATTTAACCCATCACCAACTTCTGATGGTTCTGCTTTCTGATTATCTCTTGAATCTGTCCAAAACTTATCCTCCCTGCCACCACCACCTTGGCCAAACTACCATCATCTTTTGCCAGGATTATTGCACTTGCCTAACTGGTACCCCCAGAAACCACTCTTGACTTTCTCTTCTCTATTCTTCACTTTATTTTTGTCAGTGAGATCGTTCTGAAAGACAAATGTGATTATGTCACTGCCCTACTTAAAGCCTTCTAATGACTTCCTGTTCAAGTTCAGCATGACTTGGGCCTGGCTGCCTCTCTCACTAGTCCTTGTATAAAAATTCAAGTATGTTTTACGTGGCCCTGCAGAATATAGCCCTTGCCTATCTCCCCAGATATGATCGCCCTGGCCTTCTTTTGCTTCCTTGAATTAGACATCTATTAAACTGTAAAAGGGCAGGAATCATACGCCAATGCATACTTAAGACCTGACACATGGTAGATAGCCATAAATACCAGCTGAGTAAATAAAAATTATGCACCAAGGTAGAGATGGATATGTTCATTACTCAGTAGTGGTGATGGTTTCATGTATGTCAAAACTTACATCAAACTTAGCACATGTCAAAACGTAACAAATTATGCTTTAAATAGATACAATTTATTGCATGTCAATTTTTTCTCAGTAAAGCTGCTAAACAAACAACATGCTCTCCTTTTTCTGGTCTTGGCACATTCTTTTTGTCTTGTCTTTTTCACCCTTCTTTGCTTACCTAATTCCTACTTATCTTCTAGTCTTTGCTTCAGTGTATTTCCTTGGGTCTAGATTGGAATTAGCCTTCCTAATCCCACTAGGTTAGGTATCCCTATTATATATCCTATACTTTCCTTGAGAACATTTGTCATAATTATAAATAATAATTACATATAATTATGTAATGTTTATTTAATGTCTTTTTTTTATTTTTATTTTTTTTGAGATGGAGTCTGTCACCCAGGCTGGAGTGCAGTGGCATGATCTTGGCTCCCTTCAACCTCCACCTCCCGGGTTCAAGCGATTCTCCTGCCTCAGCTTCCTGAGTAGCTGGGATTACAGGTGCATGCCACCACACCCAGCTAATTTTTGTATTTTTAGTAGAGATGGGGTTTCACCACATTAACCAGAATGGTCTTGATATCTTGACCTCGTGATTGCGGGCCTCGGCCTCCCAAAATGCTGGGATTACAGGCATGAGCCACCTCGCCCAGCTGGATCACTTTCTTATTGTTGCCATTTGCTTAGTATATCTTTCCTTTTTAAAAATTTTTGTCTTTTTAGACCGGGCGTGGTGGCTCAAGCCTGTAATCCCAGAACTTTGGGAGGCCGAGGCGGGTGGATCACGAGGTCAACAGATCGAGACCATCCTGGTCAACATGGTGAAACCCCGTCTCTACTAAAAATTACAAAAAATTAGCTGGGCACGGTGGCGCGTGCCTGTAATCCCAGCTACTCAGGAGGCTGAGGCAGGAGAATTGCCTGAACCCAGGGGGCGGAGGTTGCGGTGAGCCGAGACTGTGCCATTGCACTCCAGCCTGGGTAACAAGAGCAAAACTCCGTCTAAAAAAAAAAAAAAAATTTTTGTCTTTTTAAATTGCTAACTTAGGTGTATCTCTTACGTGTAGCATAGAGTTAAGTTTTACTTATGAGCCGATTGAAAAGTCATTCTCTGCCAGTCACGGTGGCTCACACCTGTAATCCCAGCACTAAGAGAGGCCAAGGAGGTCAGCTTGCTTGAGTCCAGGAGTTTGAGACCAGCCTGGGCAACATGGCAATACCCCTTCTCTACTAAAAATACAAACAAAAAACAAACAAACAAAAACTTAGCCTGGTGTGGTGGCGTGTGCCAGTAGTCCCAGCTACCTAGGAGGCTGAGGTGGGAGGATCACCTTAGCCTGGGAGGTCGAGGCTACAGTGAGCCATGATGGCACCACTGCACTCGAGTCTGGGTGACAGAGTGAGACCCTGTCTCCAAAAGAAAAAAGAAAATAATTCTCTTTCAATAAGTAGATTAAGCCCATTTCCATGTATTCATATGACTGACATGCGTTGTTTATATGCTGTTGTATTACTTTGTTATAATCTGTTGTATATTTCCTGGGTTGATTTTTTTCCTATGCCTTTGTTGTTGTTTTAAATTTTCTTTTAGTGTATGGAAATATTTTTTTCATTCTAGTGGTTATGTTTATGCCTTTTTTTTTTTTTGAGATAGGGTCTAACTCTGTCACTCAAGCTGGAGTGCAGTGGTGTAATCATGGCTCACTGCAACCTCCGCCGGCTGGGTCCAAGCAATCTTCCCTAGTAGTTGGAACCACAGATGCATGCCATGACACTGGCTTTTTTTTTTTTTTTAATATTTTTAGTAAAGATGGGGTTTTGCCATGTTGCCCACGCTGATCTTGACCTCCTGAGCTCAAAAGATCTGCCCACCTCAGCCTCCCAAAGTGCTGGGATTACAGATGTGAGCCACCACTCCGGCCTATTTATGCCTTTTATCATGCCCACAATCACCTTTTCTTTACCTTAGCCTTTTACTATGTGGTTCGTCAATTTTAAATGGTATACTTTGAATCTCACTTTTTTTTTTTTGTCTGAGTCGGAGTTTCACTCATGTTACCCAGGCTGGAGTGCAATGGCACGATCTCGGCTCACCGCAACCTCCGCCTCCTGGGTTCAAGCAATTCTCCTGCCTCAGCCTCCTGAGTAGCTGGGATTATAGGCACGCTCCACCATGCCTGGCTGATTTTTTGTATTTTTAGTAGAGACGGGGTTTCACCATGTTGACCAGTATGGTCTTGATCTCTTGACCTCGTGATCCACCCACCTCGGCCTCCCAAAGTGCTGGGATTATAGGCGTGAGCCACCGCGCCTGGCCTGAATCTCACTATTACCTTTACCATAGCTAATGATCTTTTTTAACTTTAACACTTTCTTTTTTTCTTCCCAGAACATAAAATATATAATATTTATATACTACTTTTAAGTTATAATTTGAAAAATTATAAAAGCTTTTTCTTTTTTTTTAATTGAGAAGGAATTTACATAACACAGCCATTTAAAAATTCAGTGGCATTCGGTGTATTCACAATGTTATACAACCACTACCTCTCTGAAAACTTTTTCATCATCCCAGGAGATTGTCCTATACCCTTTAAGTGATTATTCTCCATTTACCTCTTCATGGATCCCTTGGCAACCTCTAATCTATTTTCTGTCTCTATGGATTTGCTTATTCTGGATATTTCATGTAATAGGAATCATATAATATGTGATGTTGTATGTCTGGTTTCTTCCTCTTAACTTAATGTTGTTAAGGTTTATCCAAGTTATAGCATGCATCAGCAGTTTATTCCTTTTTATGTCTGGATAATATTCCATTGTGTAAATATGCCACAATTTGTTTGTCCATTCATCAGTTGGTGGACAGTGGGTTGTTCCCACCTTTTGGTTGTTATGGATAATGCTGCTGTAAACATTTGTGTACACATTTCTGTGTAGTCATATGTTTTCTCTCTTGATTATATACCTAGGAGTAGAATGGCTGGATCATATGGTAATTGTGTTCAACTTTTTAAGGAACTGGTAAACTATTTTCCACAGTAACTGCACGATTTTACATATTTACTAGCAATGTTACAAGGGTTCCTATTTCTCCTGATTCTCGTCAATACTTGATAGTTTTTGATGTTTTTATAATAGCCATCCTAGTGGGTGTGAAATGGTATCTCATTGTGGTTATTTGCATTTTCTTAATGATTGATGCTAAATATCTTTTCAGAGTGCCTATTGGCCATTTGTATATCTTCTTCTCCCCGCCCCTTTTTTTTAAGAGATAGGGTCTCACTTTGCTGCCCAGGCTGGAATGCAGTAGTGTGATCATAGCTCATTGCAGCCTCAAACTCCTGGGCTCAAGTAATCCTCCTGCCTTAGCCTCCCGAGTAGCTAGGACTATAGGTATATACCACAATGCCCAGCTAGTATTTTAATTTTTTTGTAGAGATGTGGACTTGCTATGTTCCCTGGACTGATCTTGAACCCTGGCCTCAAGCGGTCTTCCCACTTTGGTCTCCCAAAGCTGGGGTATAGGTGTGAGCCACCATGCCCAGATGATATCTTCCTTCTAGTCCCTTCTCTATGGTAGTTTAAAAGTTGATAGATTATTCATTTTATTTTAACATAATTTATAGGGAAAAAATGAACAAAGTATTATTTTATTTATTTTTTTTGAGACAGAGTTTCGCTCTTGTTACCCAGGCTGGAGTGTAATGGCGCAATCTCAGCTCACCGCAGCCTCCGCCTCCTGGGCTCAGGCAATTCTCCTGCCTCAGCCTCCCGAGTAGCTGGGATTACAGGCACGTGCCACCATGCCCAGCTAATTTTTTGTATTTTTAGTAGAGACGGGGTTTCACCATGTTGACCTGGATGGTCTCAATCTCTTGACCTTGTGATCCACCCGCCTCGGCCTCCCAAAGTGCTGGGATTACAGGCGTGAGCCACCGCGCCCGGCCCAAAGTATTATTTTATAAAGAATGTGATAAACTTGAAATAGATTTAGTATAAAGATAGATGTTACTTTTCAATATATACAAATATTTAACTCTGTTCTGTACTCCCATGTGGATGCAATGGGTAATAAGATGAGCCTGTTATAGATAAATAAAAGCAAGATTTAACTCATATACTACAGTCATATATCCTTTCATCCTTAACTCCATCATTTAATTTGGTTACCTTAATGTATTTTGTTAGGAAGGTTTTAAAAAGCTATGTATCAGTCTCTTGATAGCGCTTTGTAACATTTATGCCAATATGTGAAATTACTTTCATCCATCAGTTATAAATTTAACAATGGTATAGTGTTTATGTATGGCTTATACGAGCATAATCATTCCATAAAGATTTGTGCTAAATTGTATATTCAGTTGATAACATTTATCATGAAGCCTGAGAAAGTAGTAGTGATTTTTAATTAGTACTTACTATTGATAGATTATTTTACTGTATTTATACATGTAACAAATCATGTTTTTGTTTTTCTTTTAGTTTTAGAGACAAGGTCTTGCTCTGTTGACCAGGCTAGAGTGATGTGGTACAATCCTAGCCCACTGCAGCCTCAAACTCCTAGACTCAAGCAGTCCTACTGCTTTGGTCTGTTAGGACTATAGATGTCCCACCATGTCCTGCTAACTAAAAAAAATTTGTAGAGATGGAGTCCTATTATATTGTCCAGGCTGGTCTCAAACTGCTGGACTCAAGAAATTCTCATGTCTTGGCCTCCTAAAGTGCTGGGCTTACAAGGGCATGCGCTACCATGCCCAGTCACAATTATTACCTTCTCTGAAGAATTTTATTGTTGTTATTCCCTTAAGCGGCTGTGATCTTATGGTGTGTTGATACAAATTGAAGGAAGAAAAAATTAGTATAAATATTATAGGACAAGCACTATAAGAAAAAGCATCTGTATTTGGTATACTATAAAGGGTTCAGTCTCTACCTTTGAGAAATTTATATTAGCTATCTGAGAGAGGCTATCACTGTGTATAACTTTGCCTGCTGCTCCTTTTAGAGAAACTTCATGATGCTCTGGAATATGCAGTTAGTTAGAAAGCTTTGGATCTCACAAAAGCCTGAATACATCTTTGACTGGTTATATATTAAAGAAAATAGCCCACAGCATGGTGCCAGACAAGTGTAGAGCCCAACCAGTTTGATCCTTAAGCAGGGAGAAGAATTCTATTCACTATTAAGAGGTTAGATTATAAAACGTTGCAATTATTTCAACCTAAATTGGTTTACAGCTATTTTTTTTTTTCAGTGAAACTTCTCTTCAAATTGTGTGGCAAGAAGACAGTTTTCATTTTGATGACCTTTTTTGCATTGTGTTTTTCTTCAAGCCCTCCTACCCTACCCTTTGGCCTACTCTGTTTACTGTTCAAATCTGAATCATAATGTGCATCTGGAGGGATCCTGAATCATGTGACTGACTGAAGTGTCTCTTGTCATTTATTAACATTCTTTGAAGGTCTAATTTTGATGTAGTATTTGGTTATATCATGAATAAATGTGTTCCTCTCTTAACGGCTTTGTGAGTTTGTGCATATGTTAAATTATATTTTCTCTTTTTTATCCATATACAATTTTTTTGTGTGTTTTTGAATTACAAAATGGAACAAAGAATGACAGCCACATTGGGCCTTGACAGAGATCCTTTCACTTGAAGGACCACTCCTATAATGAATGATTTTGATTCAAGTGAATATTCATATATTTCTTTGACTCTAATTTGTATGAAATAGCAGACTACAAACCATTTTGTTTGATTACAATCCCTTCACCTTCATTATATTTTATGTCAATTTAAACTCTGAATTTACCATATCCATCTTGACCCTCCCCCAAATCTCTGTTTGTATTTTTTTATTGCAATTTTTCTCTTTTCTGTGGGCATTCACAGATTGTTTTTGGTTCATTAAAAAGGAATTGTGATGTCTGGGTAGAAAATTACATTTGCATGCTTGAGAGGGGCCTAAGGGTTTTTGTGGGGTTTGGCATGGATCTTTTATTTTTTGGGGGTGTGGGTGATGAGAAAAGGAAAGAGTAAGAAGAGGGGATTTTTAGAAAGGAGGAAAGTAAGAAATGTTGAGATGATTTCTCCCATTCCCATATTTTTTCTTTTCATACTATATATATGTCCAACTAGTTTCTTCGTTTTTATCTGTGTGTATAAACCACTTAACTAACAATGGAACAGATTAAGAGGTCTTTCTTAGAACTATATTAGGATGTTCAGTTGTGTTCTGCAAAGCAGAAACATTTTCTATGATGGTAATTCTACATTTACAAGTGAAGCTGGCAAGTTGATAAATGTATCTCTCTATGATAAATAAATGTATCTATCTATCCATCCATTCATCCATCTTATCTATCCATCTCTTTTCCTTTATGGTAATTGGAGGGAATTTTATAGAAAGTTGTTTCTTGAATTAGTATGACATTTTATTTAAACTGATATCTACATAGAAGATTAGCCATGTTTTGATTTAGAATTTCCCACTTTCAAAATTTAGGTTTTTAGGTATAATATTTAGCCCTTTTAAAAGTTGATAATGCTAGCTGGGCATGATGGTGAATGCCTGTGGTCCCAGCTACTCAGGAAGCTGAGGCGGGAGATCTCCTGAGCCTTAGAGGTAGAGGTTGCAGTGAGCCAAGATTGTACCACTGCACTCCAGCCTGGGCAACACAGTTGAGACCCTGTCTCAAAAAAAAAAAAAAAGTTGATATTGCTAATCTTTTCTTTTATTAAAGATGATGTCACTTATTCAGAACATATCATTTTTGTCCATTGGGACATGGGGAAGCCATAGAACATTTATAATAACAGGACTGTATTTCTCAACCTTGAACACTTAGAATTAAGTTAGATTTATAGTTAATACCAGAAATGTGGGTAGTGTAGGACTAAAGATGGTCATGTGGTGAGTCAGGAGTGGACTGGGAAGTCAGGGAGTTACTTTGACTGTGCTATAAAGGATATTCACAGGAAAGTAAGTTGATTTATCACAGAGCTGACCATTGAGCCTATAGTCAGTATGAGTATGTATATATACAGTTTTGTGTGTGTGTGTGTGTGTGTGTGTGTGTGTGTGTGTGTGTGTGTAGTCTATAAAGTCTGAGGAAGGCTGAGGCAGGTGGATCACTTGAGGCCAGGAGTTCAGGACCAGCCTGGGCAGCATAGTGAAACCCTGTGTCTACTAAAAATACAAAAAGTAACCAGGTGTGGTGGCATACACCTGTAATCCCAGCTACTGGGGAGGCTGAAGCATGAGAATTGCTTGTACTGGGGAAGGGGAGGTTGCAGTGAGCCAGGATTGCACCACTACACTCCAGCCTGGATAAGAACGAGATTCTGTTCCAAAAAAAAAAGTCTGGAAACAGATATTTCTATTCTATACTTTTTTTTTTTTTCAAATCAGAGAAGTTTTTGGTGACATGATATTTGTTTATGCTTCCAGGCTATGGTTACAACGTGGTAGGTATATGTATAAATAAATAAGTTCTAATAAGTTCTAATATTTCAGCACTTATATTATGGTTATATATATTATAACATAAGTGCTGAAATATAACTATTATGTTATATATATTATATATAATATAACCTATAATAATATAAGTGCTGAAAAAAGCTATTTGCAAATAATTTTGACTACATCATCAACTTTTTATTCTTTATTGGATATTCCCATTAGCATAAAAACATAACTTTTATTTCTTATTAAAAATTTTTCTCTCTACTTCTATCAGCTATTGTTCAATTTCTTTACTGTCCTTTGTAGCAATACCTCAAGAGTTATCTATACTTGTTAACTCCAATATCTGTCCTCCCATTTCCTCTTAAATCTGCTTCAACCAGTGTTTACTATTCCAGATTCATTCTCATCAGAGCCACCTCTACATTGCCAGTTGTCATTTCTCAGTCCTTTACTTACTTGAATATCAGCAGTTTTGGTATTTGGCATAGTTGATCACTGTCATCCTTGATTCATTTTCTTCATAAGGTTTGTCGGGTACCACACTCTCCTAGTTTTTCTCCTACCTTGTTTACAGTTCCATCTCAGTCTCCTTTGTTCGTTCTTCCTATTCCCTTTTTTTTCCTTGAAATCTAAAAATAAATAGAATTTTTAAAAATATCACACAATAAAGGTGACTTTTTTCTTTTGATGTACAGTTCTGTGATGTATAAATTCATGTTACCTATATCATAACGAGGATATGAACAGTTCCGTCACTCCAAAAAACTCCCTCCCATCATAGTCACACCCTTAACACTTGGCAGCCACTGGTCTGTTCTCCATCATTATAGTTTTTTTTTTTAGAATATTATATAAATGGAAATATATAGTGTGTTACCTTTCTAGATGGCTTCTTTTGCTCAGCATAACACCTTTGATATATTCCTCTAAGTTGTTGCATGTATCTATAGTTTGTTCTTTCCTGTTGCTGGCTAGTATTGTTTTATATAAATGTGCTACAAATTGTGCATCCTGTTAAAGGATATTTGGGTTGTTTCTAATTTTTGACAATTATGAAAAGAGCTGCTATAAATGTTGATAACCAGTTTTTTTTTTTTTTTTTGTTAACGTAAGTTTTCATTTTTCTAGGGAGAAATCCCAGGAGTGGGATTGCTGGGTAATATGGTAAGTAAGTGTATATTTAACTTAAGAAACTGACGAATGCTTTTCCAGAGCACCTGTCCCATTTTGCACTCCCACTAGCAAAGCATGAGAGTCCCAGTTTTACATCTTCATCAGCACTTGGTATTGTCAGTATTTTTTATATTACCCATTTTCATAGGTATGTAGTAGTATTTCATAATGATTTTAATTTGCATTTTTCTAGGGGCTAATGATGCTGAGCATTTTAATGTACTTATTTGCCATTTATATATTCTCTTCAGAGTAGTGCCCAAATCTTTTGCCTATTTTTAAATTGGTTTAAAAATTATATTGTATTCCTAATTTGAGTTTTGAGAGTTCATTTTATATCCTAGATGCAAGTCCTTTATTGGATATGTCTTGTAAATATTTTCTCCCAGTCTGTGGCTTGTTTTTTTCAATATTTTAATAGTATCTTTGGTAGAGCAAGAGTTTTTAATATTAATGAAGTCCAGCTTACCAGTTTCTTCTTTTATGGATTTTGCTTTTGGTGACTTGTGTAAAAACTCTTTGCCTAATCCCAGGTCATAAAGATACTCTGTTGTGTCTTATTCTAACCATTTTATACTTTTACATTTTACATTTAGACTGTGATCCATTTTGAGTTAATTTTGGTACAAAATGTGAGGTTTAGATTGAGGTTTGTTTATTCATTTTGCATATTCATGTTCAATGTTTAGTGTTCAGTGTCCAATCCTATATATTGAAAAGGCTGTTCTCTCTTCATTGAATTGATTTTATATCTTTTTCAAAATTGATTGGCCATGTTTGTGTGGAGATAGGGTCTCACACTGTTGCCCAGGCTGGAGTCCAGTGTCACGATCATTGCTCACCTGCAGCCTCAAACTTCTGGGCTCAAGCAAACCTCCTGTCTCAGCCTCCCAAGGAGCTGGGACACAACAGTTGTGCACCATCATGGCTGGCAATTTTTTTTTTTTCTAGAGGCAAGATCTTGTGTTACTGCCCATGCTGGTCTCGAACTCCTGGCCCCAAATGATCCTCCTGCCTCAGCCTCCCAAAGGGCTGGGATTCTAGGCTTGAACCACCATGCCTGGCTGCTTTATATTAATTCTTAAAGTTCATGTGATTCCTCTAACTTTATTCTTCCCTTTCAGAATTATTTGAGCTCTTCCAGTTCCTTTGCCTTTCTGTATAAATTTTAAAATTAGCTTGTCTGTATTTTAAAAAATTACTGAGATTTTGAATGGTATTGCATTAAACCTGTATATCAATTTTAAGAAAATTGAAATCTTTACTATGTTAAATCTTCAGTCTGTGAACACAGTACATCTCTCTATTTATTTAGGTCTTCCTGGATTTCTTTCATCACTGTTTTATAGTTTTCAGTCTATAGACCCTTACATGTTTTGTTAGACTTATACCTAAATATTTTACTTTTTTGAAGTTATTATAATTGGTTATTTTTTTAATTTTTATGTTTGTGTTTGTATATTGCTAGCGTAAAGAAATATGCTTGGCTTTAGTATGATGATCTTGTAACTGAGTCCTTGCTAAATGCACTTTTTTGTAAATTCCTTGGGAGCTTCTATGTAGACAATCATGTTATCTTTGAATAAGGACAGTTTTCAATCTGTATGTTTTTATTAGTTTTTCTTCCTGTGTTGCACTCAGTACAATGTTGAATAGGAATGGGGAGAATATACATCATTGCCTTATTTCTGATATTAGGAAGAAGGCTTGAGTCTTTCACCATTTAGTATTTTATTAGATGGAGGATTTTTGTAACCTTTATCAGGATGAAGAAATTTACTTCTATTCCAGGTTTGCTAAGAGTTTTATTTTAACTGTTGTTTTTAGTTATGAACAGATGTTATATTTTGTCAGATGCTTTTTTTCTGTGTCAAATTGTATGATCATTATGTTTTTTCTTCTTTGGACTGTTAATATGGTGGATTACATAAATTAGTTTTCAAATATTGAACCAGCTTTGCATTCATAAAAGAAAGCCCACTTTGTTATGGTATATTATTCTTTGTATATATTTCTAGACTTGGTATGCTAATATTTTGTGGAGAATTTTTGTGTCTCTGTTCATGAAAAGTATTGGTCTGTAATTTTCTTTTCTTTTTCTTTCTTTCTTTTTTTTTTTTTTGAGGCAGAGTCTCACTCTGTTGCCCAGGCTGGAGTGCAGTAGCACAATCTCAGCTCACTGCAACCTCTGCCTCCCAGGCTTAAGCAATTCTCCCACTTCAGCCTCCTGAGTAGCTGGGACCATAGGCATGCACCACGCCCAGCTTTTTTTTTTTTTTCCCCGGTAGAGACGGGGGTTTCACTCAAGCTCCTGGGCTCACGTGACCCTCCTGCCTCAGCCTCCCAAAGTGCTGGGATTACAAGTATGAGCCACCGTGTCCAGCAGTCTGTAGTTTTCTTTCTTGTATTTTTTTTTTTTAAATGCCATTATTGTCTGGTGTTAGTACAGAGTAGTGTTGGGATCATGAAACGAGTTTGGAAGTATTCCTCCCTCTTTTTTCTGGATGAAGTTTTATAAAATTGATATTTCTTCTTTAAATATTTGGAGATATTTGCCTGTGAAACCATCTGCCATTGGAGATTTATTTTTCAGAAAGTTTTTGGCTACACATTCAATTTCTCTTGTAAATACAGAGCTATTGGCCAGGCGCCATGGCTGATGCCTGTAATCCCAGTACTTTGTTACTGTTTTTCCTGAAAACAGTTGTATTTTCAGGAGATTTAAATAAAAATTGAAGTCATTTTAATTTATCTACATTGCTACTGTTTCCAGTGTTCTTTTTTTTTTTTTTTTGAGACAGAGTCTCCCTCTGTCGCCAGGCACCAGGCTGGAGTGCAGTGGCACAATCTCGGCTCACTGCAACCTCCGCCTTCTGGGTTCAAGCAATTCTCCTGCCTCAGCCTCCTGAGTAGCTGGGACTACAGGTGCACACCACTATACCCAGCTAATTTTTGTACTTTTAGTAGAGACAGGGTTTCACCATGTTGGCCAGGATGATCTCAATCTCAATATCTTGAACTTGTGATCCGCCTGCCTCAGCCTCCCAAAGTGCTGGGATTACAAGCTTAAGCCACTACGCCCAGCCGAGTGTTCTTCATTTTTATGTGCAAATGCATATTTTTCACTTGGTATTATTTCCTTCTGCCTGAAGGACTTCATTTAAAATTTCTGCTGTTGCTGAGCATGATGTCTCACATCTTTAATCCTAGAATTTTGGGAGGCTGAGGTGGGAGGTTCACTTGAAAGAAAGAGAGGAAGAGAGAGAGAAGAAGAGGGAGGAGGAGGAGAAGGAAGGAAGGGAGGGAGGGAGAGAAAGGGAGGAAGGGAAAGAAGGAAGCAACAAAGAAAGAGGAGGGGGGAGGAAGGAAGAGAAGGAAGGAGGGGAAAAAAAGAAAAAGAAAGAAAAAAGGAAGGAAGAAGAAAAAGAAAAGAAAAGAAAGAAAGAAAGAAAAGTTAGCTGCCATGTTTCTTAATATTAGCATGCATCTGTAGTCCCAGCTAGTAGGGAGGCTGAGGTGGGAAGATCGCTTGAGCCCAGAGGCCGAGTCTGCCAGGTACCATGATTGTGCCATGGCACCACAGCCTCAGTAACAGAGTGAGACTCTGTCTCTAGAAAAAAGAAAAAAGAAATTTCTGCTATTGATTAATTATTTCAGCTTTTCATAATTTCAGCCCTTATCATCCACACCTGAGTTAATGTTAGTGCGGATAGGGGCTGGTTGCCAGGAGAATCAATCATGAGATTAGTGGGTTCGAACCTTCACCCAACCTCACTCCCTGACCTCCCTGGGGAGAGGAGAGGGGTTCGTGTTGAGCTAATCACCAGTGGCCAGTGATTTAATCACTCATGCCTGTATAATGAAGCCTCAATCCTCATGTCTCATAGTCAGCCCTATGGAACCTGCTTATTTGAAAAGTTGACCTTCCCTAGGTGTGGGTTGCAAATCCCATGAATACTGTATTTTCCTTTTTTTTTGAGACAGAGCTTCACTCTTGTCACCCAGACTGGAGTGCAGTGGGTCAGTCTCTGCTCACTGCAACCTCTGTCTCCTGGGTTCAAGCGATTCTCCTGCCTCATCCTTTGGAGTAGCTGGGACTACAGGTGTGCACCACCATACTCAGCTAATTTTTTATTTTTAGTAGAGATGGGGTTTCACCATGTTGGCCAAGGCTGGTCTCGAACTCTTGACCTAGGCACCTTGGCCTCTCAAAGTGCTGGAAGTACAGGTGTGAGCCACGGTGCCCAGCCTTTCTTTCGCTTTTAAAAAAATTTTCATGGATACTGTATTTTCTGTCTACAATTGGTTGAAAAAAAAGCTTTGTATAGGTTGATCCATGTTGCTCAATCCCATGTGGTTAAAGGTCACTTGTACATATTTCTGTTTGTGGAGATACATATTTAGGCAGTTTCATAGAAATAAGATTGCTAAGAAAGTAAACCCCAGTGTTGGAGGAACTGCTTTCAACCCTTTCTACCATTACCACCCCAATTCAGGCCAATGGCTCTCCTGTGTATTACTAACAGTAGCCATGTAACTGGCTTCCCTGTTTTTACCCTTGTGTTAGTACAGTATATTCTCAACACAGCAGCCAGGATGATCGTAGTCAGCTTAAAATCCTGCAAAGGTTACTTGTTTCACTTAGAGTAAAAGCTAAATTTCATACAGTAGTTTACAAGACTCCAACTAATTTGTCCCCCTTCCCTGTGTTACCACTCTAACTTCTTTTATTGCTGTCTCACTGGCTCATTCTGCACTAGTCATAATGTCCTCTTTGCTATTCTTTGAACATGTCTGACGTGTTCCTGTCTTTGGATCTTTATATTGTCAATTGCCTCAGCTTGTAAAGTTTTTGACTCAGATATTTACATGGGCAAATTCCTCATCTTCTTTAAGTTTTTGCTTCTGATGAGGCAAGCCTACCCTGTTCACCATATTTAAAATTACAATTTATCTTCTAGTCCTTATACCCAACCTTGATGTACTTTTTTTTTCTATAGCACTTGTCTTCCAATGTATTGCAATACTTATTTTTTGTTTATTACTTTTCTTCTATTAAGATAGAAGGTCCACAAGGGCTGGATAAATATTTTTAAAAATCTGTTTGGACTGGGTGGTGTGGCTTACGCCTGCAATCCAATGCTTTGGAAGGCTGTGGCAGGAGGATCACTTGAAGCCAAACCAGCCTGGGCAACATAGCAAGACCCTGTCTTTTCAAAAAATAAAAAAATTAGCTGGGCATGGTGGTATATGCCTGGAGTTCCAGCTACTTGGGAGGCTGAGGCAGGAGGATCACTTGGCCCCAATGAGATATAATTGCACCATTGCACTCTAGCCTGGCCAACACAGTGAGACCCTGTGTCTAAAAAATAAAAAAATCTGAAGGCATCAGAAAGTACCAAGGCAATGAAAATTTGTGAGGCTAAGATCTGGTAGAAGAGAGAAGCTTAGAGGGGTGAGCCCAACATTTGGGACAACTCAAGGTGATGGCTGTTTACAAAATTAGCAAGGATAAGAGGCTGAGAAATTGAATAGGGCTTTCAGCAGTCTTATGGGGCTAGAAGGGCAAAATGTGGAGAGCTACTAAGGAGGAGAGGCTCTGGTAAACACCCCAGGATTTTTATTGGAACCCCAAAGAATTATACTCTAGCGGTAAGGGTGAGCCAGAATACTAGTCTATACTAGTATTCAAAAGGTCTGAACCCCAATTTTTATTATCTAGATCCTGATTTAAGTAATCTTCCTTTAGCTTAATTGCTTGTTAAATAAGAAAAGTAAATTTCTGGAGGAAGGTAACATGTTCCAGAGCCTGAGGTTATTTCTACAGTTTTCCATATACAGTAATGGAAGTCAGTAAAAAATAACCAGCTATGCAAACTGACAAGATTTGACTAAACACCAAGAGGAAAAAAAAAGACAAGAGAAATAGGCCCAGGAAATCCAGATACTGTACTTAACCAAATGTATACTTCTGAGTATACATCTGAGCAATCCCACTTCTGAGTATATATTACTTTAAAGTTAAAGTAATTTAAAAAAAGGGATAAAAAGTTAAAGAAAACCCACATTGGCCGGGTGCAGTGACTCACACCTGTAATCCCAGTTGCTTTTATTTTCACTATGAAATTTTGCAACCGGGGGAGGACTCAAGATGGCACTGTGAGAACAACCCAGGATTGGAGCTCTCGTTGAATCCGCAAACGGTGAGTCGGAGCTGCATTTCCAGACTGATCTTTGTTGCCCACAGAACGGGGAAACTCCCAAGTATAAAAAAGACACAGGACGCCAGGCAGTAGGTCTGCCTGGCGAAGCTGGCAGCTGGGGCGGCGGCGGCCGGCCCTACCCAGCAATCCCCACAGGGCGCGCTTGTCCGGGTGACCTGTTGAACCAGCAACCTGAGACTTGAGAGGGCTGGACTTGAGACTGAATGAGACTTGGACAGTAGGCCAGCCCAGGGGATTGCAGGGACAGATCGTTTGGGACACCCAGTGGGACGAACAAAACCGCAATTTCAAACTATCCCGAGCAGACGGTCCGAGACGCTCTGTGGGGGAGGGGCGTCCACCACTACCGAGGCAACCTGCCCCAACTGAGATACACGCCCACTGCTGACGCAGCCAGCGGTTGCCGAGGCATCCCGTCCCTACTGAGATAGATGCCCACTGCTGACGCAGCCTGCCGTTGCTGAGGCAACACGCTACAACAAAGAGACTCCGCCACAGGGCGTGGTGGAGACCACAGCAGAGCCTGCAGGAACAGGGCGAATCACACAACAGCAGGGCGGAGCCTCGGCAGCCAAACAGTGGCTAGTCTGCCTTCTGGCTTGGCAGGACACCTCATCGGACATCGAAAAATAAAGCCCGAACCCCCCAACGCAGAGCATTTGAGAAAAAAAGTTTTTTTTTAATGAGCTCTGTTGCAGCAGAATCAAACATAGCAGCCTAACAGCCCTGAATGAACAACAGAGCTCACAGCTCAGCAATTGAGCTCCAAAAAAGTACAGACTGTCTCCTCAAGCAGCTCCCTGACCCCTCTATATCCAAAAGACTGACATTTGGCAGGCATCATCCTGGGACAAAGATAGCAGAAAAAGAAACGGGTAGCATCCCTCGCTGTGCCACAGCTGCTAGAGGTGCACCCCAGACAAGCAGGGCCTGGAGTGGACCTCAGCAGTCGTACAGCGAAGGGGCTAGGCTGGTAGAAGGAAAACCAAGTAACAGAAATACTTCATCATCAACAATCTGGGTGTCCACTCAGAGACCCAATCGAAAAGTCAGCAACTACGCAGACGACAAGCGGATAAACCCACAAAGATGGGAAGAAACCAGCAAGAAAAGGAGGAAAACACCCGAAACCAGAACACCTCGCCTCCTAGAAAGGACCAAAACTTCTCACCAGCAAGGGAGCAAAGCTGGACGGAGAATGACTGTGACGAAATGACGGAATTAGACTTCAGAAGGTGGATAAGGAGAAACTTTTGTGAGCTAAAAGAACATGTATTAAATCAATGCAAAGAAACTAAGGAACTTAAAAAAAGATATGAGGAAATGATAACCAGAATGGATAACTTAGAGAGGAATATGAATGAATTAAAGGAGCTGAAAAACACAATACGAGAACTTCGCGAAGCATGCACAAGTTTCAATAGCCGAATTGACCAAGCAGAAGAAAGAATATCTGAAGTCGAAGACCAACTCAATGAAATAAAATGAGAAACCAAGATTAGAGAAAAAAGCGCAAAAAGGAATGAACAAAGTCTCCAAGAAATGTGGGACTATGTGAAAAGACCTAATCTACGTTTGATAGGTGTACCAGAAGGGGATGAAGAGAATGAATCCAAGCTGGAAAATACTCTTCAGGACATCATCCAGGAAAATTTCCCCCACCTAGCAAGACAGGCCAACACTCAAATACAGGAAATACAGAGAACACCACAAAGATATTCTGCAAGAAGAGCAACCCCAAGGCACATAATCATCAGATTCAACAAGGTTGAAATAAAGGAGAAAATACTAAAGGCAGCCAGAGAGAAAGGTCGGGTCACCCACAAAGGGAAGCCCATCAGACTCACAGCAGATCTCTCGGCAGAAACACTACAAGCCAGAAGAGAGTGGGGGCCAATATTCAACATCCTTAAAGAAAAGAACTTTCAACCCAGAATTTCATATCCAGCCAAACTGAGCTTCAGAAGTGAAGGAAAAATAAAATCCTTTGTGAACAAGCAAGTACTCAGAGATTTTGTCACCACCAGGCCAGCTTTACAAGAGCTCCTAAAAGAGGCACTACACATAGAAGGGAACAACCAGTACCAGCCATTCCAAAATCACACTAAAAGTTAAAGAGCATCAACATAATGAAGATTCTACAACAACTAACAGGCAAAACAGCCACTTAGCATCAAAATGGCAGTATCAAATTCACACATAACAATATTAACCCTAAATGTAAATGGACTAAATGCACCAATCAAAAGACACAGACTGGCAAATTGGATAAAAATCCAAAACCCATCAATGTGCTGTATCCAGGAAACCCATCTCACATGCAAGGATACACAAAGGCTCAAAATAAAGGGATAGAGGAAGATTTACCAAGCAAATGGAGAGCAAAAAAAAAGCAGGAGTTGCAATTCTCATATCTGATAAAATAGACTTTAAAGCAACAAAGATCAAAAGAGACAAAGAAGGCATTACATAATGGTAAAAGGATCGATACTACAAGAAGAGCTAATGATCCTGAACATATATGGACCCAATGCAGGAGCACCCAGATACATAAGGCAAGTTCTTAATGACTTACAAAGAGACTTAGACTCCCACACAATAATAGTGGGAGACTTTAACACTCCACTGTCAATATTAGACAGATCAACCAGACAGAAAATCAACAAGGATATCCAGGGCTTGAACTCAGACCTGGAGCAAGCAAACCTGGTGGACATTTACAGAACTCTCCACCCCAAATCCACAGAATATACATTCTTCTCAGCACCACGTCACACCTACTCAAAAATTGACCACATAATTGGAAGTAAAGCACTGCTCAACAAATGCAAAACAACTGAAATCATAACAAACAGCCTCTCAGACCATAGTGCAATCAAGTTAGAACTCAGAATACAGAAACCAACCCAGAACTGCACAGCTTCATGGAAACTGAACAACTGGCTCTTGAATGTTGACTGAGTAAACAATGAAATGAAGTCAGAAATAAAGAAGTTCTTCGAAACCAATGAGAATGAAGACACAACATGCCAGAACCTCTGGGACACATTTAAAGCAGTCTCTAGAGGAAAGTATATAGCAATAAGTGCCCATATGAGGAGAATGGAGAGATCCAAAATTGACACCCTATCATCAAAATTGAAAGAGCTAGAGGAACAAGATCAAAAAAACTCAAAACCCAGCAGAAGACAAGAAATAACTAAGATCAGAGCTGAACTGAAGGAGATTGAGACACGAAAAACCCTTCAAAAAATCAATAAATCCAAGAGCTGGTTTTTTGAAAAGATCAACAAAATAGACAGACCACTAGCTAGATTGATTAAAAATAAAAGAGAGAACAACCAAATAGATGCAATAAAAAATGATAAAGGGGAAATCACCACAGATTCCACAGAAATTCAAACCATCATCAGAGAATATTACAAACAACTCTATGCACATAAACTAGTAAACCTGGAAGAAATGGATAAATTCCTGGTCTCCTGTGTCCTCCCAAGCCTAAACCAGGAGGAAGCTGAAACTATGAATAGACCAATAACAAGGTCAGAAGTCGAGGCAGCAATTAAGAGCCTACCACACAAAAAAAGCCCAGGTCCAGACGGGTTCACAGCCGAATTCTACCTGACACACAAGGAGGAGCTGGTACCATTCCTTCTAAAACTATTTCAAACAATCCAAAAGAGGGAATACTTCCCAAATCATTTTACGAGACCAACATCATCCTGATACTAAAACCCGGCAGAGACCCAACAAGAAAAGAAAACTTCAGGCCAATGTCGATGATGAACATAGATGCAAAAATCTTCAATAAAATATTGGCAAGCCGATTGCAACAGCAAATCAAAAAACTTATTCACCATGATCAAGTAGGATTCATCCCGGGGATGCAAGGCTGGTTCAACATACGCAAGTCTATCAACGTAATTCACCACATAAACAGAACCAAAAACAAAAACCACATGATTATCTCAATTGACGCAGAGAAGGCATTTGACAAAATTCAACAGCCCTTTATGCTAAAAACCCTCAATAAACTCGGTATCGATGGAACCTATCTCAAAGTAATAAAAGCTATTTATGACAAACCAACAGCCAATATCATACTGAATGGGCAAAAACTGGAAGCATTCCCTTTGAAATCTGGCACTAGACAAGGATGCCCTCTTTCACCACTCCTATTCAATATAGTTCTGGAAGTTCTAGCCAGAGCAATCAGGCAAGAAAAAGAAATAAAGGGTATTCAAATAGGAAAGGTGGAAGCCAAATTGTCTCTATTTGCAGACGACATGATAGTATACCTAGAAGACCCCATCACCTCAGCCCAAAAACTCCTGAAACTGATAAGCAACTTCAGCAAAGTCTCAGGATATAAAATCAATGTGCAAAAATCACAAGCATTCGTCTACACCAATAACAGACTTAAAGAAAGCCAAATCAAGAACGAACTGCCATTCACAATTGCTACAAAAAGAATAAAATACCTTGGAATACAACTCACGAGGAACGTAAGGGACCTCTTCAAGGAGAACTAGAAACCACTGCTCAACGAAATCAGAGAGGACACAAACAGATGGAGAAACATTCCATGTTCATGGTTAGGAAGAATTAATATTGTGAAAATGGCTATACTGCCCAAAGTAATTTACAGAATCAACGCTATCCCCATCAAGCTACCATTGACTTTCTTCACAGAACTGAAAAAAACCACCATGAACTTCATATGAAACCGAAAGAGAGCCCGCATAGCCAAGTCAATTCTAAGCAAAAAGAACACAGCGGGGGGCATCACACTACCGGATTTCAAACTATACTACAAGGCTACAGTAATCAAAACAGCATGGTACTGGTACCAAAACAGAGATATAGACCAATGGAACAAAACAGAGGCACCGGAGGCAACACAACATATCTACAACTATACAATCTTTGATAAACCTGACAAAAGCAAGCAAGGGGGAAAGGATTCCCTGTTTAACAAATGGTGTTGGAAAAACTGGCTAGCCATGTGCAGAAAGCAGAAACTGGACCCCTTCCTGACACCTTACACTAAAATTAACTCCAGATGGATTAAACACTTAAGCATAAGACCTGGCACCATAAAAACCCTAGAAGGAAATCTAGGCAAAACTATCCAGGACATAGGAGTAGGCAAGGACTTCATGAACAAAACACCAAAAGCATTGGCAACAAAAGCCAAAATAGACAAACGGGACCTAATGAAACTCCACAGCTTCTGCACAGCAAAAGAAACAGTCACTAGAGTGAATCGGCAACCAACAGAATGGGAAAAAATTTTTGCAGTTTACCCATCTGACAAAGGGCTGATATCCAGAATTTACAAAGAACTCAAACAGATTTATAGGAAAAAAACAAGCCCATTCAAAAGTGGGCAAAGGATATGAACAGACACTTTACGAAAGAAGACATATATGAGGCCAACAATCATATGAAAAAATGCTCATCGTCACTGGTCATCAGAGAGATGCAAATCAAAACCACATTGAGATACCATCTCACGCCAGTTAGAATGGCGATCATTAAAAAATCTGGAGACAACAGATGCTGGAGAGGATGTGGAGAAAAAGGAACACTTTTACACTGTTGGTGGGAGTGTAAATTAGTTCAACCATTGTGGAAGACAGTGTGGCGATTCCTCAAGGCCTTAGAAATAGAAATTCCTTTTGACCCAGCAATCCCATTACTGGGTATATATCCAAAAGACTATAAATCGTTCTACTATAAGGACACATGTACACGAATGTTCATTGCAGCACTGTTTACAATAGCAAAGACCTGGAATCAACCCAAATGCCCATCGATGATAGACTGGAATGGGAAAATGTGGCACATATACACCATGGAATATTATGCAGCAATCAGAAATGATGAGTTTGTGTCGTTTGTAGGGACATGGATGAATCTGGAGAACGTCATCCTCAGCAAACTGACACAAGAACAGAAAATGAAACACCGCATATTCTCACTCATAGGTGGGTGATGAAAAATGAGAACACATGGACACAGAAAGGGGAGTACTAAACACTGGGGTCTATTGGAGGGAAAAGGGGAGGGCCAGTGGGAGAGGGAGATGGGGAGGGATAGCCTGGGGAGAAATGCCAAATGTGGGTGAAGGGGAGAAGGAAAGAAAAGCACACTGCCATGTGTGTTCCTACGCAACTGTGTTACATGCTCTGCCCATGTACCCCAAAACCTAAAATCCAATAAAAAATTTAAAAAAAAAGTTTTGCAACCATGATAAATTATATTTTATATATTATGAATTTGATGTATTATTTAACATATGAAATGAAATAAATTATGGATTTAAGATTAATATAGATGGCTAAAAGGAAGTGTTAGTTCTTTTGTGACCCGTTGTGAACTTCAATATTTCAAGGTTTTCTAAATAATAATAAATAATGTAAAATGGTATTTTTACATTATGGAAACAGTACGAAGTTCTCCCCCCCCAAAAAAAAAAAAACAGAATTACTTTATGATGCAGCAATCCCACTTCTGAGTATATATACAAAAGAATTCAAAGCAGGATCTTAAAATAATCCCATGTTCATTGAAGCATTATTCACAGTAAACAAGAGGTAGACACAACCCAAATGTCCACTGATGAATGAATGGATAGACAAAATGTGTTTTATATATATACAATGATGTGTGAAGCAGGCTTTAAAAAGAAAGAAATCATGTCACCTGCTACAACATGGATGACCCTTGAGGACATTGTGCTAAGCGAAATAATCACTGAAGGATGATTCTATTCATATGAAGTATCTCATGTAAAAGTGGTTGGCCATTACAGGCATGAGCCACTGCACCTGGCCACTAGAGGCTATTTCTGTTCTGTTTTTCCCAGCTCAGGTTTTGCTTACCTTCCAGCATCTTTCAGCATCATGCTTTTTTCCAGCATAACCAAAAAGAAAGGAAATGATTCTGTTTACATATGCACTGTTTTCCTGAGATTATCCTCTGCTGCTTTTTTCAGTCTGGATGGAAATTTTCTCTCCAACTTTTCTCTACCGCTTCCTATGCTTTGAAGCCTTGAAACTATTATAAAAACTAATTGGCATTAGACATAAAAGATTATTCATTAACTTTTCTCCTCAAGACCTACAGCTCCTTCCAAACCTGAGTCTAATATTCTAAAAGGACTTATCTTTTTCCTTTCTCCTTAACAAACATTTTAGAATACATTTGAACAGAGTATGGACAGTTTTTGAACAATTGCTTTATATGCCATATTTAGTTTAAAAGTTATTTTCCCATTGACATATTATAAATGGTAGTTCAACGTCTCAAACTAACTCCAGTCTTTTTTAACTTGAATCACAGTGCTGTTTAATTTATAAGTGACAGTAGCTATATCCTTGTTTTTAGGACACAGGGACACATTTCTCATGAGTTATTCTAGTATTGCACAGAGAAAAGTACTGTGCCTGCAGTGTCCTACGAATTTGTTTAGCTTTCTATGCTGGCAGCATGAATCATAGACTGTATGAACTAGAAGGGACTTCAGAAATGAAATAATCTAAACTGCTTATTTTATGAGGAAGAAAATTGAGAGCCAGGGAAGCTATTATAAATGACTTCTCTTTTAGTAGCATCATCTCACCACATCAGTGAAATCTGCATGTTTTTTTCTTATTTATTGTATAAATTTAATGTATATAACATGATGTTTTGATATACAAGTACACATATACATATATAGTGACATACAATTACATAGTTACATAGTAAAATTATAAAATTTGCATATTTTGATCTTTCACTTAGAATACCTGATCAACTCCTTAGTATCTATCAAGATTCAGTTATTCAGTGAAACATTGTATCAACTGCCCCCCCAATATAATTGATCACTCCAATTTTTATGTTCTCTCCATACATTGTATATAACTTTTATATTACTTATTAGCTACTAATTGTAAAAAGTCACCCAACAGCTCTATACTTCAGTTTGGTCATCCATAAAATAATGACAATAACAACAACAATAATAGTACTACCTTATTCGGTTGTTGTGAAGATAATATGAGTTAATATGTGTAAAGAGCTTACAACAGTATTTGGTACATAGTAAATGCTATATAATTAGCAGCTACTATCATCATTAATTAATTGTGATTTTGATTTTTTTTTTTTTTTTTTTGAGACAGAGTGTTGCTTTGCTGTCCAGGCTGGAGTTCAGTGGCTCAGTCTTGGCTCACTGTATCCTCTGCCTCTCAAGTTCAAGTGATTCTTGTGGCTCAGCCTTCCAAGTAGCTGGGACTATAGCTGCACACCACTGTGCCCAGCTAATTTTTTGTATTTTTGGTAGAGTTGTGATTTTGCCATGTTGGTTAGGCTGGTTTCAAATTCCAGAGCTCAAGCGATCCACCTGCCTAGGCCTCCCAAAGTGTTAGAATTATAGGTGTGACCCACAGCACCCAGCTGTGATTTTGATTTAAATGCTTAACTTCCCCACTGCTTTGTGAATTCATTGGCTCACCAAAGGCAGGAATATTATATATTATTCATCTTTATAAGCATTATATAAGTTTTTTATTTAACTTTTTATTTTGAGACAATTATAAATTTATGTGCAATTGTAAGAAATACTGTAAAGAGATCCCCTGTACCCTTTACCTAATTTCCCCCAATGATAACACCTTGCAAACTATAGTAGAATATCACAACCAGGATATTGACATTGATATGTTCAAGATTCAAAATGTTTACATCACCACAGGAATCCATCACATTGCCAATTTATAGCTATACTCACTTCCCTCCGGTATTCCTCTCTCCATCAGCATCCTAATCTCTGCCAACAGCTGACTTATTCTCTACTCCTATAATTTTACAATTTAAAAAATGTAAATGTTACATAGATGGAATAACATAATGTAGTTTTGGGCAATTGTCTCTTTTCACTCAGCATAATTCTCTGGAGATTTTAAGTTGCATGGTGGTGTTGTGTGTTATTAATTGCATTTTTTTTATTGTTGAGTAGTATTCCATGGTATGAATATACACTACAGTTTAACTGTTCACCCACTGAAGGACATCTGAAGACTTCCAGCCTTCAGCTGAATATGAATGTGAATTTTAAATAAAGCTGCTTTCAACAGGATTATTTGTTCAGTTTTAATTTTTCTGAATGCCCAGGAGTGTAATTGCTAAGTCATTTGTTGTATGTTTAGTTTTTTTAAGACACTCCCAATCTGTTTTCCAGTTTACATTTCCACCAGCTTACAAGTGATTCAGTTTTTCTGCATTGTCATCAATGCCTGGTGGTGTTGCTATTTTTTTTTTTTAATTTTGGCCGTTCTGAGGCCGTTCTGAGGTGTGGTGTGATATCTCATTGTGGTTTTAATTTGTTTTTCCCTAATGGCCTGTTGTGTTGAACATCTTTTTCATTTGCCATCTGTCTGTCCTTTTTGGTGAGACGTCTCTTTATATCTTTTGCCCATTGCTAATTGCATTGTTTGGTTTTTGGTTCTTTTTTTTAAGTGTCCTTTATATATTGTAAATAGTGTTCCTTTGTTTGTTAATTAGTTTGTAAATATTTTCTCCCAGTCCGTAGCTTGTCCTTTCAGAATATTAATAGGCTCTTTACTATGACAAGAGTTTGTAATTTTGACAAACTCAAGTTTATAGTGTTTCCTTTTATGAAGCTGGGCGCAGTGACTCATGCCTGTAATCCCAGCACTTTGGGAGGCCGAGGAGGGTGGATCACTTGGTCAGGAGTTTGAGAGCAGTCTGGCCAACATGGCGAAACCCCGTCTCTAATAAAAATACAAAAATTAACTGGGTGTGGTGGCAGGCACCTGTAATCCCAGCTACTCAGGAGGCTGAGGCAGGAGAATCACCTGAACCCAGGAGGCAGAGGTTGCAGTGAGCTGAAATCACGCCACTGCCCTGCAGCCTTGGCCACAGAGCAGGACTCCATCTAAAAAAAATTTTCCTTTTATGAATTATGTTTTTGGTGTCAAGTCTAAGGGCTCTTAGCCCTTGATCCTGAAGATTTTATTTATTCTAGAATTTTTATAAGCTATAAAATTTTTTGAAAGCTTTACAAAATTTTTGTATAAAGTATGAAGTTAAAGTCAAAGTTTATTACTAGTATTATTTTTTGCCTATGGACATTTACTTGTCTCATTTGTTCAAAAGACTTTCCTTTCTCTCCATTGAATTGCTTTTGTACCTTTGTGAAAAATCAGGATTATAACAAGGTTGAAGGAAGCAGCAAAATATATGAAAGTCAATTGCTTTCTTGTATGTCAGCAATGAACAACTGGAATTTGAAATTTAAAACACAGCACTGTTTATATTAGCACTCCTCCCCACCAAAAAAAAAAAAAGAAAGAGAAACACAGTTAAACTATTATTATTATTTTTTTTGACACAAGAGTCTGGGCTGGAGTGCAATGGCGCGCTCTCAGCTCACTGCACTGCAACCTCTGCCTCCCGGGTTCATGGGATTCTCCTTCCTCAGCCTCCCAAGTCGCTGGGATTACAGGCGCCTACCACCACACCTGACTAATTTTTTATATTTTTAGTTGAGACAGGTTTCACTGTGTTGGCCAGACTGGTCTCGAACTCCTGACCTTGTGATCCACCCACCTCGGCCTCCCAAAGTGCTGGGATTACAGTCATGAGCCACTGCACTTGGCCACATACATGTATATCTAAAAACATGCAAGATCTGTATGAAGAAAACTATAAAACTCTGATGAAAGAAATTAAGGGCCGGTGCCATGGCTCATGCCTGTAATCCCAGCACTTTGAGAGGCTGAGGCAGGCAGATTACGAGGTTAAGGGATCGAGACTCATTCTGGCCAACATGATGAAACCTCGTCTCTACTAAAAATACAAAAAAGTAGCTGTGTGTGGTGGCGCACACCTATAGTTCCGGCTACCTGGGAGGCTGAGGCAGGAGAATCACTTGAACCCGGGAGGCGGAGATTGCAGTGAGCCAAGATCATGCAACTATACTTTAGCCTGGTGACAGAGTGAGAGTTTGTCAAAAAAAATGAAGGAAGGAAGGAAGGAAGGGAGGGAGGGAGGGAGGGAGGGAGGGAGGGAGGGAGGGAAGGAGAGAGGGAGGAAGGGAGAGCCCACCTAAATAAGTGGAAAGATATTTCATGTTTATGGATAGAAAGACTCAGTATTATTAAGATGTCCGTAGGTGAATGGGTAAATAATCTGTGATATATCCAGATAATAGAATATATTATTTTTCAGTGCTAAAAAGAAATGAGCTATCAAACCATGAGAAGACATGGAGGAACTTTGAATGCATATTGCTAAGTGAAAGAAATCAGTATAGAAAGGCTACATACTGTATCATTCCAAGTGTATGACATTCAGGAAAAGGTAAAGCTTTAAACAGTTAAAAAAAAGAAAAAAATAAACAACTAGTGGTTGCCAGAGGTATGGGGAGTAGTTGCAGGGAGAGGATGAATAAGTGGAACACTAGGGATATTTGGGGCAGTGAAACTATTCTGTGTGATGCTGTAATAGTATATATATGACATTATGCATTTATCAAGCTCATAGACCTATACAACATAAAGAGTGGACCCTAATATTCACAAGTGTACTTTGAAAAAAATAAATATTAGCTGGCACATTTGTTTGAGTCTATTTTTAGGTTCTCATTCTATTGGTTTATGCGCCTCTCTGTCCAGTACTACATAGTATTCATTACTATACCTCGGTAACAACTCTTGAAATAGTGGGCCAGGCATGGTGGCACACACCTGTAATCCCAGCACTTTGAGAAGCCAATGTGGGAGGCTTGCTTGAGGCCAGGAGTTCAAGACCAGCCTGGGCAATATAATGAGACCTCACCTCTACAAAAATTAAACAAAAAACTAGCTGGGCAAGGTAGTGTTTGCCTGTAGTCCCAGCTATTTTGGAGGCTGGAGGTGGGAGGATTGCTTAAGGCCAAGAGGTTGAGGCTGCAGTGAACTGTGATGACAGAGTAAGACTGTGGCAATGAAAGAAGGGAGGGGGAGAGAGAGAGAGACAGGAGGGAGGGAAGGAAGGAAGGAAGGAAGCGGGGGGGGGAGAGAGAGACAGGAGGGAGGGAAGGAAGGAAGGAAGGAAGCGGGGGGAGAGAGAGGGAGAGGAGTATTTCTTCCTACTTCATTATTCTTTTTCTGTATTTAAACACCTTTGACTTTCTATGTAAATTTTAGAATAATCTTGTCCATGTTGTCTATGTCTGCCAAAAATCTTGAATTTTGATGGGAATTACATTAATTTCATTGAGGAAGAATTGACATCTTTACTGTGTTGAGTCTTCTAATTCATGAACATGGAATGTCTTCATTTATTTAGATCTGTGTTTTCTTTCACCAGTATTTTATAGTCTTCAACACGAAAGTTTTGTATATGTTTTGTTAGATTTATAGCTCCCTCATCTTTTCTTCCTTTTTCAGTGTCTCTAAATAGTATTAAGTTTTTAGTTTGGGTTTCTACATATTCATTACTAGTATATAGAAATACAGTTTATTTTAAATATGTTTATCTTATGTCATGTTACCTGGCTGAACTCACCTGTTCACCACTGCTTTGTACAGTAAGTGGTGAGGGCTCAATCCTGTAATCCTAGCACTTTAGGAGGCTGAGGTGGAAGGATGGCTTGAGGCCAAGAGTTTGAGACCAGCCTGGGCAACAAAGCAAGACCCCATCTTAAAAAAAATTTTTTTTTAAATTAGCCTGGCATGGTGGTGTGCACCTGTAGGCCCAGCTACCCAGGAGGATCCCTTAAACCTGGGAGTTCAAGGATGCAGTGAACTATGATGGCAGCATGGCACTCCAGCCTCGGTGACAGAATGAGACCCTGTCTCTTAAAAAAAAAAAAAAAGTGAGAGCAGCATTTTGCCTTGTTCCTTCCCTATCTTAGGGAAAAGCATTTAATCTTTCACCATTAAGTATGTTAGCTGTAAGTTTTTTGTAGATGCTCTGTATCAAATTGAGGAATTTAATGTGTATTAAATTTTGTTAAATACTTTTTCTGTGTCAACTGATATGATTATTGAGTGATTATTTTTAGCCTGTTGATATGATAGATGGCACTGATTGTTTTTCAAATATTATATCAGCGTTGCATCCCTGGAATGAATTCTACTTGGTCATGGTGTAGTATTCTTTTCATATATCATTGACTTTTAAGTACTCATGTTTTGTTAAGGATTTTCCTGTCATATTTATGAGGGATATTTGTCCTTTTATACTTAGTTTTCTTACTTGATACTGTCTTAGGTTTTGGTATCAGGGTTTAATAAAATGATTTGGCATCTAGTCACAGTGTCTTGTGGCTGTAATTCCAGCTACTTGGGAGGACGAGGTGGTAGGATTGCTTGATCCCAGGAATTACAGGCTGTAGTGAGCTGTGATCATGCCACTGCACTCCAGGCTAGTTGACAGAGTGAAACCTCATCTCTTAAAACAAGTTTTTTTGTTTTTTTTTTAAATAAAATGATTTGGGAAGTGTTCTCTTCCCTTACATTTCTATAAGTGATTATGTAGAATTGATATAAATTCTTTTTTTTTTTTCCCTTTTTGTGGAGAAGGAAGTCTCGCTATGTTGTCCAGGTAGACGTTGAACTCCTGAGCTCAAGCTATCCTCCTGCTTCTGCCTCCCTAAGTGCTGGGATTATAGGTGTGAGCCACTGTGCCCAGCATTAATTCATTTTTGAACATTTGGTAGGATTCCCCAGTAAAACCCTTTGGGCACAAGAATTTCCTTTCGGAGTTTTAAAATTTTATGAATTCAATTTTCTTAATAGTGTTAGGGCTGTTTCAGTTCATCTGTTTCTTATGGGGTGAGTTTTGGTAGTTTGTACTTTCGGAGGAATTGGTTTTTTTTATCTTTTCATCTGTGTCCTCAAGTGTATGTGTATAGAGTTGTTCATAGTATTTACTTGTTCTTCTTTAGAGGTCTGCCGGGCTGGTAGTGATATTCCTTGTTTCATTCCTCATATTGGTATCATGTCTTCTCTTTTTTTCTTTGTCATTCTTGCTAAAGGTTTATTAATTTTATTTTTTCAGTGAACCAGATTTTTGTCTCATTGATCTATATCTTTCTTTCTTTCTTTTTTGTTTTCAGTTTCATGGATTTCCTCTTTTATCTTTATTATTTCCTCCCTTTTGATTGCTTTGGGTTTATTTTGTTTCAGTTTTTCTAGATTTCAGAGGTAGGAACTTATGTTAATTTGAGATTTTTTTCTTCTTTTAAAAATTTTTAAATTTTGATTAATTATTTTTGAGACAACGTCTCACTGTGTTACCCAAGCTGGAGTGCAGTGGTGCAATCAAAGCTCACTGTAACCTCAAATTCCTGGGTTCAAGTGATCCTCCTACCTCAGCCTCCAGAGTAGCTAGGAGTGCAAGTGCTTGCCACCATGCCCGGCTAATTTTTTAAATTTTTTGTAGAGATGGGATATTGCTACGCTGCTGATCTCAAACTCCTGGCCTCAAGCAATTCTCCTCCCTTGGCCTCCCAGAGTGCTGGGATTATAGGCATGAGCCACTGTGCCTGGCCTTCCTTTTTTTTTTTTTTTTTTTAATGCAGTTCCTGCTATAAATTTCCCTCTCAGCCTTGCTTTATTACCTTTACCTGCATTCCACAAACTTTCGTGTATTATATTTTCTTTATTTTCCTTGAGACTTCTTTGACCTGTGGATTATTTAGAAGTATGTTGTTTAGTTTCCAAGTGTTTGGAGATTTTCCTGTTATCTGTCTGTTATTGACTTCTAGTTTGATTGTTAAAAAAAAATATGGTCAGAGAACACACTCAGTATTATTTTCATTCTTTTAAATTCATTGAAATTTGCCTCTTACCTGAAAATGGTCTATTTTGGTATACGTTTCATGGGTATGTGAAAAACAATTTTTATTCTGCTGCTGTTGGAGGAGACACTTTATAATTATCAATTGAATTCTCTTGGTTGATGGGATTGTTGAGTTCTTCTATATACTTTTTCCTTGTTGATTTTCTGTATAGTTGTTCTGTCAGTTGCTGAGAGAAGTATTAACTTTATTGTGGATTTGTCTATATCTTTTTTCAGGTCAATCAGATTTTGCTTCACATGTTTTGCAGCATGTTGTTTGGTTCATACAAATTTTAGGATTGCTGTGTCTTCTGGGTTAATTGACATTATCATTATGTAATGTCCCTCACTTTCTGATAATTCTATTTGCTCTAAAGTCTATCTGGTAATATAACTACTCCTACTTTCTTTTGATTAATGTTTTCATGATACATCTTTTTCCTTTCTTTTACGATCTACCTGTATTGTTACATTTGAAGTGAGCTCCTTCTAGACAGGATATACTTGGGTCATATTTTTTAAATATCTGCTCTACCTATCTCTTTTAGTTGGTATATTTAGACCATTTCCATTTAATGTATGTTTTCACATGTCGTTCATTTTATTTTTTGTTTTCTGTTCTTGCTGATTTCTATTCTGTTTGCTGTTGCCTTTTTCTGTGGGTTATTAGTTGAACATTTTTAGAATTTGATTGTCATTTATAGCATTTGTAGTGCATCTCTTTTTACAGTTTTTATATAGTAGATAGTCTAGGTATGATGTTCTGTATATACATAATTTAATCATAATATATTGATGTTGATATTTTATCACTTCAAGTGAAGTATCGAAACCTTACTTTTCTTTATATCTCTTTACTTTCTCCATTTATAATTGGCTTAAATATATATATATATTTTTTGAGACAGAGTTTCGCTCTTGTTACCCAGGCTGGAGTGCAATGGCGTGATCTCGGCTCACCGCAACCTCCACCTCCTGGGTTCAGGCAATTCTCCTGCCTCAGCCTCCTGAGTAGCTGGGATTACAGGCACGTGCCACCATGCCCAGCTAATTTTTGTATCTTTAGTAGAGATGGGGTTTCACCATGTTGACCAGGATGGTCTTGATATGTTGACCTTGTGATCCACCCGCCTCGGCCTCCCAAAGTGCTGGGATTACAGGCTTGAGCCACCGCGCCCGGCCTGCTTAAATATTTTATCTACATACATTTAGAAGCCGGTCAGACAGTGTTATAATTTTTTTCAAGTGCCAAATACAATTTAGAAAACCCAATTGGAGAAGGAAAAAAGCCTATTTAATTTACTCGTATTTTTGCTTACAGCCTTTTTTCTTCTTGGTGTTTTGGGATATCTTCTTTTATCATTTCCCCTCTGTTTTGGGAACTTCCTTTAGCTACTCTTTTAGGCAGATTTGTTTTACTTCATCTGAGAATGTCTTGATTTCACCTTCATTTCCAAAGGGTTTTTGTTTTTACTGGAGATAGAATTTTGGGTTTATAGTTGTTTTATTTCAACACTTGAAAAATATTGTATTACTTCTTTTGGCCTCCAAGGTTTCTGATGAGAAATCTGCTACTATTTGAATTGTTTTTCTCCTGTAGGTAAGGTGTTATTTTTCTTGCTGCTTTTAAGGTTTACAGTTTTATTTACTTGTTTGGATTGACTTGTCTTTAGTTTTCAGAAATTTAACTATGATGTATCTTGAGGTGGATTTCTTTGGGTGTAATCCTCTTTGGGGTTACTCAGCTTCTTCAATCTGTAGCTTTATGTTTTTTGCCAAATTTGGGGAGTTTTCAGACATTGAAAACAAAAGTTTCAAGTACTTTTTCAGCTCTGCCCTCTTTGTTTCTCTCTCAGGGACTCCAATGACATTAGATCTTTTGTTATGGTCTGACAGGTCCCTGAGACTCTGGTGTTGTTTTGTTTTGTTTTTAGTCTGTTCTCTCTGTTTTTCAGATTAGGTAATTTCTATTATTATGTCTTCAGGTTTACTGATTTTTTTCTCTGTTTCATCCATTCTGCTGTTGAGTCCATACATTAATTTTTTTATTTCGGTTATTATATATTTCAGTTTGAAAATTTCCGCTTTGTTCTTCTTTACATCTTTTTTTTTAATTGCATTTTAGGGTTTGGGGTACATGTGAAGAACATGCAAGATTGTTGCATAGGTACACACATGGCAGTGTGATTGATTGCCTTCCTCCCCTTCACCTATATCTGGCATTTCTCCCCAGGCTGTCTCTCCCCAACTCCCCACCTCTCACTGTCCTTCCCCTGTTTACCCCCAGTAGACCCCAGTGTGTGATGCCCCCCTCCCTGTGTCCATGTGTTCTCATTGTTCAACACCCGCCTATGAGTGAGAACATGCGGTATTTGATTTTCTGTTCTTATGTCGGTTTGCTGAGAATGATGGTTTCCAGGTTCATCCATGTCCCTACAAAGGACACAAACACATCGTTTTTGATGGCTGCATAATATTCCATAGTGTATATGTGCCACATTTTCCTGTCCAGTCTATCATCAATGGGCATTTGGTTTGGTTGCAGGTCTTTGCTATTGTAAACAGTGCTGCAATGAACATTTGTGTGCATGTGTCTTTATAGTAGAACAATTTATAATCCTTTGGATATATACCCAGTAATGGGATTGCTGGGTCAAATGGAATTTCTATTTCTAGGTCCTTGAGGAATCACCACACTGTCTTCCACAATGCTTGAACTAATTTATACTCCCACCAACAGTGTAAAAGTGTTCCTATTTCTCCACATCCTCTCCAGCATCTGTTGTCGCCAGATTTCTTAATGATCACCATTCTAACTGGCATGAGATTGTATCTCAGTGTAGTTTTGATTTGCATTTCTCTAATGACCAGTGATGATGAGTATTTTTTCATATGTTTGTTGGCCTCATGTATGTCTTATTTTGTAAAGTGTCTGTTCATATCCTTCACCCACTTTTGAATAGCTTGTTTGTTTTTTCTTGTAAATCTATTTTAGTTCTTTGTAAATTCTGGATATCAGCCCTTCGTCAGATGGGTAGACTGCAAAAATTTTTTCCCATTCTGTTGGTTTTGATTCACTCTAATGACTGTTTCTTTTGCCGTGCAGAAGCTGTGGAGTTTGTTTAGGTCCCATTTGTCTATTTTGGCTTTTGTTGCCAATGCCTTTGGTGTTTTGGTCATGAAGTCCTTGCCTATATGTCCTGAATGGTTTTGCCTAGATTTTCTTCTAGGGTTTTTATGGTGTTAGGTCTTATGTTTAAGTCTTTCATCCATCTGGAGTTAATTTTAGTGTAAGGTGTCAGGAAGGGGTCCAGTTTCTGCTTTCTGCACATGGCTAGCCAGTTTTCCCAACACCATTTATTAAACAGGGAATCCTATCCCCATTGCTTGTTTTTGTCAGGTTTGTCAAAGATTGGATGGTTGTAAGATATGTTGTGTTGCCTCCAATGCCTCTGTTCTGTTCCATTGGTCTATATCTCTGTTTTGGTACCAGTACCATGCTGTTTTGTTTACTGTAGCCTTGTAGTATAGTTTGAAGTTCGGTAATGTGATGCCTCCTGCTTTGTTCTTTTTGCTTAGAATGGACTTGGCTATATGGGCTCTCTTTAGGTTCCATATGAAGTTTAAGGTGGTTTTTTCCCATTCTGCGAAGAAGGTCATTGGTAGCTTGATGGGGATAGCATTGATTCTGTAAATTATTTTCAGCAGTGTGGCCATGTTCACGATATTGATTCTTCCTAACCATGAGCCTGGAATGTTTCTCCATCTGTTTGTGTCCTCTCTTAATTCATTGAGCAGTGGTTTGTAGTTCTCCTTGAAGAGGTTCTTTACGTTCCTTGTTAGTTGTATTCCTAAGTATTTTATTATCTTTGCAGCAATTGTGAATGGCAGTTCATTCTTGATTTGGCTCTCTTTAAGTCTGTTATTGGTGTATAGGGATGCTTGTGATTTTTTGCACATTGATTTTATATCCTGAGATTTTGCTGAAGTTCCTTACCAGTTTCAGGAGATTTGGGGCTGAGACAATGGGGTCTTCTAGATATACAATCATGTCGTGTGCAAATAGAGACCATTTGGCTTCCTCCTTTCCTATTTGAATACCTTTATTTCTTTTTCTTGCCTGATTGCACTGGCTAGAGTTTCCAGTACTAGTATTGAATAGCAGTGGTGAGAGAGGGCATCCTTGTCTAGTGCCAGATTTCAAAGGGAATGCTTTCAGTTTTTGCCCATTCAGTATCATATTGGGTGTTGGTTTGTCATAAATAGCTTTTATTATTTTGAGATATGTTCCATCAATACCTAGTTTATGGAGGGTTTTTAGCATAAAACGCTGTTGAATTTTGTCAAAGGCCTTCTGTGCATCTATTGAGATAATCATGTGGTTTTTGTCTTTGGTTCTGTTTATGTGGTGAATTACGTTTATAGACTTGCGTATGTTGAACCAGCCTTGCATCCCCGGGATGAATCCTATTTGATCATGGTGGATATGCTTTTTGATGTGCTGTTGCAATTGGCTTGCCAGTATTTTATTGAAGATTTTTACATCTATGTTCATTATGGATATTGGCCCAATGTTTTCTTTTCTTGTTGAGTCTCTGCTGGGTTTTGGTATCAGGATGATGTTGGTCTCATAAAATGATTTGGGAAGGATTCCCTCTTTTGGGATTATTTGGAATAGTTTCAGAAGGAATGGTACCAGCTCCTCTTTGTGTATCTGGTAGAATTCGGCTGTGAACCCATCTGGACCTGGGCTTTTTTTGGGTGGTAGGCTCTTAATTGCTGCCTTGACTTCAGCCCTTATTATTGGTCTATTCAGAGTTTCGACTTCTTCATGGTTTAGGCTTGGGAGGATGCAAGTGTCCAGGAATTTATCCATTTCTTCCAGATTTACTAGTTTATGTGCATAGAGTTGTTTGTAAGGATCTCTGATGATGGTTTGAATTTCTGTGGAATCTGTGGTGTTATCCCCTTTATCATTTTTTGCATCTATTGGTTATTCTCTCTTTTCTTTTTTATTAATCTGCCTAGTGGTTTGTCTATTTTGTTGATCTTTTCAAAAAACCAGCTCCTGGATTTATTGATTTTTTTTTTGAAGGGTTTTTTGTGTCTTTGTCTCCTTCAGTTCTGCTCTGATCTTAGTTATTTCTTGTCTTCTGCTAGGTTTTGAGTTTTTTTGATCTTGCTCGTCTAGCTCTTTCAATTTTGACAATAGAGTCTTAATTTTGGATCTCTTCTTGCTTCTCATGTGGTCACTTATTGCTATATATTTTCCTCTAGAGACTGCTTTAAATGTGTCCCAGAGATTCCGGTATGTTGTGTCTTCATTCTCTTTGGTTTCGAAGAACATCTTTATTTCTGCCTTCATTACATTGTTTATCCAGTCAACATTGAAGAGCCAGTTGTTCAGTTTCCATGAAGCTGTGTGGTTCTGAGTTAGTTTTTGAATTCTGAGTTCTAACTTGTTTGCACTGTGGTCTGAGAGACTGTTTGTTATGATTTCCATTCTTTTGCATTTGCTGAGGAGTGATTTACTTCCAATTATGTGGTCAGTTTTAGAGTAGGTGTGATGTGGTGCTGAGAAGAATGTATATTCTGTGGATTTGGGGTGTAGAGTTCTGTAAATGTCTATTAGGTTTGCTTGTTCCATGTCTGAGTTCAAGTCCCAGATATCTTTGTTAATTTTCTGTCTGGTTGATCTAATATTGACTAAGGAGTGTTAAAGTCTCCCACTATTATTGTGTGGGAGTCTAAGTCTCTTTGTAAGTCATTAAGAACTTGCCATCTGTATCTGGGTGCTCCTGTATTGGGTGTGTATATATTTAGGATCGTTAGCTCTTCTTGTTGCATCGATCCTTTTACCATTATGTAATGTCCTTCTTTGTCTCTTTAGATGTTTGTTGCTTTCAAGTCTATTTTATCAGGGACAAGAATTTTAACTCCTGCTTTTTTTTTGCTCTCCAATCTTCCTCTATCCCTTTATTTTGAGCCTTTGTGTATCCTTGCATGTGAGATGGGTTTTCTGGATACAGCACACTGATGGGTTTTGGCTTTTTATCCAATTTGCCAGTCTGTGTCTTTTGATTGGTGCATTTAGCCCATTTACATTTAGGGTTAATATTGTTATGTGTGAATTTGATACTGCAATTTTGATGCTAGCTGGCTGTTTTGCCCGTTAGTTGATGTAGTTTCTTCATTGTGTTGATGCTCTTTACCATTTGGTATGTTTTTGGAGTGGCCGGTATTGGTTGTTCCTTTCTATGTGTAGTGCCTTTTTCAGGAGCTCTTGTAAAGCAGGCCTGGTGGTGATGAAATCTCTGAGTGCTTGCTTGTTCACAAAGGATTTTATTTTTCCTTTACTGATGAAGCTTAGTTTGGCTGGATATGAAATTCAGTGTTGAAAGTTCTTTTCTTTAAGGATGTTGAATATCAGTCCCCACTCTCTTCTGGCTTGTAGTGTTTCTGCTGAGAGATCTGCTGTGAGTCTGATGGGCTTCCCTTTGTGGGTGACCCGACCTTTCTCTCTGGCTGCCCTTAGCATTTTCTTCTTTATTTCAACCCTGGTGAATCTGATGATTATATGCCTTGGGGTTGCTCTTCTTGCGGAATATCTTTGTGGTATTCTCTGTATTTCCTGGACTTGAATATTGGCCTGCCTTGCTAGGTTGGGGAAGTTTTTCCGGATAATATCCTGAAGAGTATTTTCCAGCTTGGATTCATTCTCTCCATCACATTCAGGTACATGTATCAAATGTAGATTAGGTGTTTTCACATAGTCCCATATTTCTTGGAGACTTTGTTCATTCCTTTTTACACTTTTTTCTCTAATCTGCCTTCCCGTTTTATTTCATTGAGTTGATCTTCAATCTCTGATATCCTTTCTTCTGCTTGGTCAATTCAGCTTTTGAAACTTATGTATGCTTTGTGAAGTTTTCGTGTAGTGTTTTTCAGCTCCATCAATTCACTTTTTTTTTTTTGAAAGAAAAACAAAAATAAGTAAAGGAGAGGAAGAGAAAGAGGGAGAATAAATGGAAATATTGCTTTATTTTGAAAAAAATTGGGTATTAATAATGGCCAATCAATGTTTCATTTAAACTAATGGGTAGGTGTGATGTGGTATTGACAAGAATGTATATTTTGTGTATTTGAAGTGGAGAGCTCTATAAATATTTATTAAGTTTACTTGTTCTGGGTCTGAGTTCGTGTCCTTGATATCCTTATTAATTTTCTGTCTCATTGAATCTAAGTCTCCTATCTGGGTGTTAGGATCGTTAGCTCTTGTTGTTGCATTGATCCTTTTACCACTATATCTTTGTTGCTTTAAAATCTATTTTATCCGATACAAGAAATGCAACTCCTGCTTTTTATTTATTTATTATTTATTTTTGCTCTCCATTTGGTTGGTAAATCTTTCTCCATCCCTTTGTTTTGAGTCTTTGTGTATCCTTGCATGTGAAACAGGTCTGGATGTAACATGCCGTTGGGTTTTGGCTGTGTCTTTTGATTGGGAATTCAGTCAATTTAAATTTAGGGTTACTGCCATTTGATGTTGACTAGCTGTTTTATCCATTTGTTGGTGTAAATTCTTCTTTATGTTGGTGCTCTTTACTTTTTGGTGTATTTTTAGAAAGGCTAATACTGGTTGTTTCTTTCTGTGTGTAATGCTTCTTTCAGAAGCTCTTGTAAAGCAGGCCTGGTGGTAATAAAATCTCTGAGTTCTTGCTTGTTCATAAAAGATTTTATTTTTCCTTCAGTTGTGAAGCTTAGTTTGGCTGGATATGAAATTCTGGGCTGAAGGTTCTGTTCTTTGAGGATGTTGAATATTGGCCCCCACTCTCTTCTGGCCTGTAGAGTTTCTGCCGAGAGATCTGCTGTAAGTCTGATAGGCTTGCCTTTGTGGGTAACCTGACCTTTCTCTCTGGCTGCCCTTAGTATCCTCTCCTTGGTTTCAACCCTGGTGAATCTAACGATGATGTGATTTGGGGTTGCTCTTCTTGAGGAATATCTTTGTGGTGTTCTCTGTATTACCTGGGGTTGAATGTTGACCTGCTTTGCTAGTTTAGGAAAATTTTCCTGAATAATATCCTGAAGGGTATTTTCCAGCTTGGATTCATTCTCTCCGTCGCATTCAGGTACACCTATCAAACGTAAATTTGGTCTTTTCACATAGTCCCACATTTCTTGGAGACTTTGCTCATTCCTTTTTATCCTTTTTTCTCTAATCTTTTCTTCACGTTTTATTTCATTAAGTTGGACTTTGACCTCTGATATCCCTTCTTCTGCTTGAACAATTCGAGTGTTTAAACCTGTGCATACTTCTCGGAGTTCCTGTATTGTATTCTTCAGTTCCATTAATTCACTCATACTCCTCTCTAAGTTGTCTATTCTTAATAGGATTTCATCAAACCTTTTTTCAAAGTTCCTAGTTTGTTTACGTTGGGCTACAACATGTTCTTTTAACTCACCGAAGTTTGTTATTATCCATTCCTTGAAGAGTGATTCTGTCATCAGGAGGCGCTCGTTCTCCATCAAGCCTTGTTCCATTGTTGATGTGGAACTGTGATCATCTTTAGAGGGAGAGGCGTTCTGACTTTGAGTATTCTCAGCTTTTTTACGCTGGTTTCTTCCCGTCATTGTAAATTTATCCTCCTGTAGTCTTTGAAATTAGCAACTTTCAGATTAGGTCTCTTGAGTGGACGTCCAGGTTGTTAGTTCCCAGGGCCAGAGCAGCAGCGTTAAAACTGATGGTGCTTTTCTGCCCAGGATTCTCCTGTCGGGCTTCCTTCTTGTGTCGGTAGTAGGCGACTCTGCCTTCCCGGGGCTCCAAACCTCGGTCAGAAGGGGAACCGGTCCCGTTTACTCTGCGCCGAGCTGCCGTGTCGAGGTGCCGGCGGAACCGCTGCGCCGACCACGAGAGTCGCACTGGTGACTCGTGTGTTTCCACCACTGGGGGATCTTCTGCTCCTTGAGCGACCAGACTTTGTCTGAAAGTGTGGCATCCTCTAGTTCCCCGCGCCTTCCCTGAGAGCTGCAATCCCGGGATGTTAGTGATCGGCCATCTTGGATCGTTCTCCCCATCAATTCACTTATATTCCTCTCTAAGTTGTCTATTCTCGTTAGCATTTCATCAAATCTTTTTCCAAGATTCTTAGTTTCTTTGCATTGGGTCAGAACATGTTCTTTTAGCTCACAGAAGTTTCTTATTACCCACCTTCTGAGGCCTGATTCTGTCAATTCATCACACTCATTCTCCATCCAGCCTTGTACCCTTGCTGGTGAAGAGTTGTGATCCCTTGTAGGAGGAGAGGTGTTCTGGTTTCAGGTGTTTTCATCCTTTTTGCACTCGTTTCTTCACATCATTGTGAATTTATCCATCTGTCGTCCTTCTAGTTGTTCACTTTCAGATTGGATCTCTGAGTGGACATCCAGTTTGTTGTTTGTTGATGATGAAGTTCTTTCTTTTTGTTTTTTAGTTTTCCTTCTAACAGTCTGGCCCCTCTGCTGTAGGACTGCTGAGGTCCACTCCAGGCCCTGCTTACCTGGGGATCACCTGCAGCGGCTGCAGAACAGTAAGGGTTGCTGCCAGTTTCTTCTTCTGCTATCTTTGTCCCAGAAAGATACCCGCCAAATGTCAGTCTGAGCTCTCCTTTATGAGGTGACTCTTTGGATATATATGGTCAGAGAGCTCCTTAAGGAGACAGTCTGTCCTTTATAGGAGCTCAAGTGCTGAGCTGTGAACTCTGTTGTTCATTTAGAGCTGCTGAGCAGGTGCATTTAAGTCTACTGCAGCAGAACTCATAAACCCCCTTTTTTCCCCCAGGTACTCTGTCTCTGAGAGTTAGGGCTTTATTTATGAGTTTCCATTGTGCTGCTGCCTTTTTTCCCCAGCTGCCCTGCCCAGCGAGGAGGCAGCCTAGTCACTGTCTGCCTGCAGAGGCTTTACTGAGCTGTTGTGGGCTCCGCCCAGCTGCCATGTGAACTTCCCTGCAGTCCTATTTATATGGGTATAGATAGAACTGCCTCAGTAATGGCGGCCCACCTCTGTAATGGTGGACTCTCTCTGTAACGGTGGGCTGCCTTGGCAACAGTGGGCTGCCTCAGCAATGGCGGACTACCTCCATAGTGGTGGAGTGCCTCGGTGGTAGCAGACACCTCTCCCCCACAGAGCTGGACCTTCCCGGGTTCAGCTGTGCCTGCTGTGAAACTTTCAACCCAGAGCATTTCCAGTTGCTGTTTTTTTTGTGGGGGTGGGACCAGCTGAGCCTGATCATCTGGCTCGCTGCCTCAGAGCCTTTTTTTTTAGTTGAATGGTCAACTCTCTCCCAGGTGTTCCAGTCGCCTATTGAAAAGGCACTGGGATCTGTGTGATTTCCCATGTGGCGACCCACTGCGCCAGATGAGACAGCAGCACTTTTTTGCCCGGGAATCTCCTGCCTGGCTCCCTGTTTCAGTCCCCTTTTTAATCAGATGAATGGGCGACTCTGCCTCCCCGGAGTCATAATCGCCCGCTAAAAGGGCACCCAGACCTGTGTATTTTGTAGGGAGAACCACTGCCCCAGGGTACCGGCCAAGCCAGCCATGCTGGTCACCCGTGTGGCTCCTCCACCTGGGATTCTCCTGGTCTGTGGGCAATAAAAATCCATCTGGAAATGTGGCGTCCACTCACCCTGTGCACTTTTGCTGGGAGCTGCAATCCTGAGCTGCTCCTAATTGGCCATCTTGGATCCCTCCTCTTCTTTATATCTTCTGTTTCACTGCTGAGAGATTCTATTTTTTCATTTGTTTCACATGCAGTTGTCATTGCTCATTGAAGTATTTTTATAATGGATACTTTAAAATCTTTGTCTCAGAATTCTAACATCCCTGTCATTTTTGGTGTTGGTATCTGCGGACTGTCTTTTTAAATTCAAGTTGAGATTTTCCTGGTTCTTGGTATGTTGAGTGATTTTAAACCTGGACATTTGGGGCATTATATTATAATACTCTGGATTTTATTTAAACTTCTGTTTTAGCTGGTTTCCTCTGACACTGTTGTGGCAGAGGTAGGAAGGGAGCTGCCTCATTACTGCTAGGTGGAGTTAGAAGTCCTGGTTCTTCACTCATCTCCCTCCATGCTTAGAGAATTAGGAATCCTTCATTACTGTTCCTTGCATGGCCTCTACTGACACCAGAGGTGGAAGGGTGGTGGCCTCATTACCACTGGGTGGTGAAAGGCCTGATTTTCCACTGGGCTTCATCTGACACCACTGCAGCAGGGACAGGAGGGAATAGGGGGTACCTTGTTACAGCCTGACAGAGAAGGCTTCCCCTCAGCTTTAGTGGAGGTTTGGTTTCAGTGTTCTCTGTGCTGTTTGTCTGGAGTAGAACTGTTATTGTCTTAAAAGTGTTTTGTCTTCCTAGGCTGCCCTTTAGTTAGAGAGAACAGGCATTTTTTGTTGGGATTGGATTTTTTGGATTTTTCTGTTTGTTTGCTTGTTTGTTTTTTGGTCTGCATCCATTGGCATTTCCTGGTTGCAGGCTTCTTCATACCTCCAAATCTGAGATATATGAAACAAAAAGAAAACCTAGGGAAATCCTCACTGTGTCATTCCTTGGGTCCTGAAGTTCCTAACCAGTCTGCCTTCTGCCCTCCACCTTTCAGAGTCTTTTTATGTTTGTTTTGCGTATAATGTCGGGGCTTTTTTTGATGTATTGATGGAAAGATTGGAAAAAATACATCTACTCCATCTTCCCAGAAGTAGTTACTAGTGGTTGTTAAGTTTTAACTATTACTTGTTATTGTTTACTATATGTTAAGTACTATTCTAAGTGTTTTACATACATTTATTTATTTAATCCTCAATAATAATATGAAATGCAGATTATTGTCACCATTTTACCTATGAAGAAGCTGTGGTACTGAAAGGTCAAGCAGCTTACTCAAGACATATAGTTGCTAAATGACATAGTCGGCATTTGAACCCAGGTCTGATTCCAGAGCCTGTTTTCTTTAACACTTGATAATTCTGTTTCTTTGGGTATCAGCCTCAATATACTGATATTATTTAAAACTATTAAATAAGTTAATGAGTTGGACAGAATGTAATTAATTAATTGTGTACTATACATAATAAGCACCCAACCAGTTAGCAGAGGGAGAAATCAGTGTAATTTGAGATCATCAAGGAAGGTATCTTGGAGTTCATGGGATTTGAACTGCTTAAGAGAGATTAATGGAATTTGGATAGACAGAGAAAGACAAGGATTAGGAAAAGCCTCAAGAATGATTCTTGGCTAGGTGTGGTGGCTCTTGCCTCTAATCTCAGCACTTTAAGAGGCTGAGGTGGAGAACAACCCAGGATTGGAGCTCTCCTTGAATCCGCGGAGAGGTGAGTTGGAGCTGCATTTCCAGACTGATCTTTGTTGCCCACAGAACGGGGAAATTCCCAAGTATAAAGGAGACACGGGACGCCAGGCAGTACGTCTGCCTGGCGAAGCCGGCAGCCAGGGTGGTGGCGGCCGGCCCTACCCAGCGCTTCCCACAGGGCACGCTTGTCTGGGTGCCCTGTTGAACCGGCAACCTGAGACTTGAGAGGGCTGGACTTGAGACTGAAGAGGCTGAGTTGAGGGAATCACTTGAGCCTGGTCATTTAGACCAGACTAGGCAACATAGTGAGACCCTATCTCTACAAAGCAAAAATTAGTTGGGTTTGGTGACACATACCCATAGTCCTAGCTACTTGAGAGGCTGAAGCAGGAGGATCGTTTGAGCCCAGGAATTCAAGGCTACAGGGAGCTGTGATTGTGCTACTGCACTCCAGCCTGGGCAGCAGCAGCAAAACCCTGTCTAAAAAAAAAAAAAAAAAATTCCTGTCTATAAATGAGTGGATAAAGAAAGAGGTTTGGGGTAAAGAAGAGTTGAATTTTATACACATTAAGTCTAAGTCCCTGCAGAAAATCCAAGTGATAATGAAATTGGTTATATGGATTTGGACTAGACTCATGGTCCAAGCCATGGGATCATGGCAATTTAGGACAGGATCCTGAGGAATATTAAAGTGTTAGGCAGAGGAATAGGAGCCTATTGAGGACACTGTTGAGAAGAAGCCAATGAATCAGGAAAATTGACTACTTTATGAGAGAAAATATTCCAAAGAATTGAATTAAGACAAAAGGTGATAGGATCCAGAGCAGAGGTGGAAGAATTAGCCTTAAGTAGGGGGGAAACATCTATTTTGACAAGCAGAAAAATGAAAAGTGGGTTGGGAATGAAGAGTGGTTTATAGGTTTAGAAGCAGAATGCTGGGGGCTCGCTTCCATTTCCCTGTGAACTATGAAGTAATGTCATTTGTTACAAGTGAGATGGGAAGTTGGGGAGGTTGGAAGTTTGAGAGTAGTGGAGAAAGTAATAGCCCCTGTGGGCTGGGCATGGTGATTCACACTTATAATCCCAACACTTTGAGAGGCCAAGGCAGGAGGATCACTTGAGCCCACCCAGCCTGGGCAACATAGGGAGACCCCCATTTCTACAAAAATAGAAAAAAGAAAAGAGAGAGGAAGGAAGGAAGGAAGGAGAAAAGAAAAGAAAAAAAAAGGAAAGAAAGACTAGCCAGGCATAGTGGCATGCACCTGTGGTCTCAACTACTTAGGAAGGATGCTGAGGCAGGAGGATATGCTTGAGCCCAGAGGTCAAGACTGCACTGAGCCATGGTCACACCTTTGCACTCTCCAGCCTGGGAAACAGAACAATACCTTGTAAGAAGAAGAAAAATAAGTAGCCCTGTGGAGTAAGATAGAGAACTGAATACGGAAACCATTGGAATTATCAGAGAAATTGAGAGTGTATTTGAGGAGGTTGGTAGCTATAATTAATGTATTAGTGTCAGTTTGCACTGTTGTGAGGTTTTTTTGTGTTTTGTTTTTCTTTTTTTTTTTTTTTCTGTCACCCAGGTTGGAGTGCAGTGGCACAATATTGGCTCACTGTGACATCCGCCTTCCCAGGTTCAAGTGATTGTCCTGTCTCAGCCTCCCAAGTAGCTGAGACTACAGGCATGTGCCACCACACCCAGCTAATTTTTGTATTTTTAGTAGATGGAATTTTGCCATGTTAGCCAGGCCAGTCTTGAACTCCTGATCTCAAGTGATCCGCCCTCCTAGGCCTCCCAAACACTGGGATTACAGGTGTGAGCAACCACGCCTGACCTGTTGTATGGGTTTTTGATAGAAATGTTCAGCAACTCTGGTTGAATTTAGAAAGGACAGGCAGTTGGGTTAATCTAGAATTAGGGTTTTGCCATTGGTTAAAATGAAAGAATGGTTGTGCAATATTGATTTAAAGCAGTAGTTATAGATTTCATTTCAAGGTGAGTGAAAGAAAGCCAGAGTTTCTCAGAGAAACTGAGATTGGAAACCATGAATTTGTAATAGAATACATTGACAAGTTTGTAACATTTCTTTAGTATGCTTCCAAGGCCTGAGGAAAGTCACTAGTTGGCCTTCCTTACCCTGCAAGATAATAGCACTTGAAATAAGGCTGCATAGCCACCTTAGGTATCTTTAAAGAAGGAATTTTTGAAATTGAATTTTAATGCTCAGAAAAGATAAAGTGCAGTGTCTGAAAGGATGGGCATGAGTATTTCTGAGCTCAAATACAGCAGCATAAAGGGTGTATTTTATAATTATTTTAGTTAGAGATTCCTGTGATTTAATGACCTTTTATGGCAGTAGGAGGAAGGTCTAGAATAAGAATGGGGTTTAGGATGCTGATGAGAAAGTAGAGTAAGGTAAGCAGGAGGATTATAAACTTGGGGAAAATAATAGATGAAAAAAATGGTCTTAAACCCAGATTAAGATTTTCTGAAATCATGGTAAATGCTAGAGAATCATGTCATTTCCCTGTTTAAAATTCTTGGGTGGGTTTTTGTTGAACCTGTTGGCTGCTTTTCTTTCAGTTTCAGTGAAAATGTCATCTCCGTAGGCCATTCTTAACTATACCATCTAAAATGGTCACTCTACTCTCCTCCCCTCTCCACACCCCTGAATGTACATCACATTTTCGTTCTTTTCTTATGCAGTAGCATAGGAAGAAGTTATTTTGTCTACTTTATTACCTGCTTCTCTCTTATAATATAAGCTCTGCGAGGACAGGGCTCTGTCTCTCTTATTTAGTACAGTATTTTCAGTACCTAAAACAGTGTCTAGTACATAGCAGTGCTCAATAAATATTTGATAAGTGATTGATTCATCCAATGAAATAATGCTTTCTTTTTTTTTTTTTTTTGAGACAGGTTCTCACTCTGTCACACAGGCTGGAGTGCAGTGGTGTGATCTCAGCTCACTGCAACCGCCACCTCCCAGGCTCAGGTGATCCTCATACCTCAACCTCCAGAGTAGCTGGGACTATAGACATGCACCACCACCCTCCGCTAATTTTTTGTATCTTTTGTAGACATGGGGTTTCACCATGTTGTCCAGGCTGGTCTCAGACTCCTGGACTCTCACAATCTGCCTGCCTTGGCATCCCGAAGTTCTGGGATTACGGGCATGGGCCACTGTGCCTCGCCAAAAATCAGTAAAATTTTACCTGAATTTATTTTTCTGAGTACTCAGTTAGGATCTTAGTATCAAAATAAGTGATTAGATTTAAGTATTCTTTATTTCTGTGGCTCTCTGTATCATCTAGAAATTATTGTTACATTTAGCAGTGTGGTAGACATTTAAACTTTCTCATTCGGCTTATTGTTTTTGAGGAGAAAAAGTAATCATCTTGGACCACAGTTTATTTTTTAATGATTGTCTGGCAATACCTGTGGGGTTAGTTGTACTTTAAAGCATTGAAGTACAAATCTTCAGATGTGAGTATCATGATAGGGATATTGATTTAAAGCAGTAGTTATAGATTTACAACACATTTTTTTGTGTTGTTGTTTGGAGATAGGGTCTTATTCTGTTGCCCAGGCTGGAGTGCAGTGGCATGATCTCAGCTCACTGCAAACTCTGCCTCCCAGGCGCAATTGATTCTTGCGCCTCCACCTTCCACATGAACAGCACCAAAGCCGCTATATGACCTATTCTCATATGCAGCCCTCAGATAATCTGGACCGGAATGATTCACACCTGCTTTTTCACACAAACTTGTTTAGACTGATTTGTCATTCTCTTTTATTAAAGCTACTGAATATTTTCTGCCATCTTTACTGAATTTAAACAAGTTACAGCAACCAGTCTCTGTACCACTTTATATCCATACAACCCTACCCTGTTGCTTTAAACTAGTGTAGGAGATGATTGAGGATGAGCTCCTTGTTACTTTTTTTTTGAAACAAGGTCTCTCTCTGTTACCCAGGCTGGAGTGCAGTGGCATGATATGACTCACTGCAGCCTCAACCTCCCAGGCTCAACCCATCCTTCCACCTCAACTCCCAGGTAGCTGGAACTACAGGTATGTACTGTCACACCTGGCTAATTTTTTTATTTTTAGTAGAGACAGGGTTTTACTATGTTGCCAGGGCTGGTCTAACTCCTTGGCTTAAGCAGTCTTCCCACTTTGGCCTCCCAAAGTTCTGGAATTACAGATAGGAGCTACTGTGACCAGCCTCCCTATTACTTACGTGAAGTGATTTTAACTGGGCAACTATATAACTAGGGAGAGTTATATAGGATTTGATATCTCTATTCTGAATGATCTGATAATGAGCCTCTAACTAGTGGTTAAAGGAGTTTCTCAACCAGTGATTTTAAACAAACACTCTTGGTACATTTTCCACTTCAGTCATTGCTCTGCCTTCACCCTAACACTCCATGGTTTAAATCTTGTTCCTTCTGATTCTGGTCTTGGTTGTGAGGGTTAGTTATCAAGCTTATAAAAATTCATTTTTTCTGTCTTTTGAGTTTCCTCTCACCCTCATACAAATAGGCTGCCTTCTGTATAGGTCCCTGCCATGGATCCCAACTATTGCATAATAAAATGACTTGAATTCTTCAAAGTTTAAAATGTTTTGACTACATGTGTTACTTTTGGTTTATTGTAAACAGTCTACCCTATATACAGTTCCTTAAAGTTCTTGTGTGTTTTTTATCTGTGTTCTCTCTCTCTTATCCAAGGGATATTGGACAGGGGTGAGGAGCAAATGTAACATAGTGTCCTGAATTTCTGGCCTATCCTTTGGAATTCTTTATGTTGCCAATCAGTATATCCTTGCTGACCATACTGAATAATATTATCCTTAAAAAAGAAAAATGTCCTAGACAGTAAACTGGAAGGTAGTCAAATAATTTTTTTAATTCCTCAAGATAATTGCTTATCATTTTTGGATGTTATACTGTTTGTTCATTGGTTTTTCCTATCATACCTTAGTGCCTTTCCATTGTACTCTGGCCTCATAGGAAGTGCTGCTTCTTCAGTTTAACATTACTAAAAAGAAGCTGTGTAAATAGAGCTGAAAGTGGTTTTGTTTTATTTGTTTATTTTTAATCACAGTCTGCTATCTTATGAAACTCATTGCTGTAATATACAGAACTTCATTGAACAGAATGATACAGGATTGATTAATATTGGTTACAAAAAGAAAAGATATAGAATACAAACATGCTGTGTGCAAAGATATAGAATACAAACACGCAAGACTTGACTAGCTGTCATTTGAAAAAGCAGAACTATGTATGCTTTTTTTCTGTCAATTATTGAAAAAAGAAGTATTGAAATCTCCACTAAAATAGCTAATTTACCCATGTCTTCTTTCAATTGTTTTTGCTTCATGTATTTTGAAGCTCTGTTATTAAATACATACACATTTGTGATTATTATCTTCCTATTGATCCTTTTTATCATTATAAAATGTCCTTTATCTCTAGTAACATTCCTTGTCTCATAGTTTATTTTGTTTTATATTAATGTAACCACACTATAATTATACTGAGACAATAGGCATAAGCCCAATTTGTACCAGGCAAACCAGTTATTCTGCTTATAATGCCTGTAGTGCTTTTTTCCCCCATGAATGATCTTCTCCCCAACATTTCATGCAGAAGGATAGTTATTTAGGTTTATTTCTTCCATGAAGTTACATCACATGATCCCTTAAACTTCTTGATTTTGGACTTGTGCACTGTACTTAAGGATTGTGTTTAATTATGTATTGTCACTGCTCAAATTTAGCACATTGTTCAAAAGACGTTATTTGATTGCTTGTTTGAATGATTGGCTGAGTGAATGAATGGATAATTTATAAAATCATTTTAGGAGAACTTATAAACTATGTGAAAGGCAAGGAAAAATACAAGTTGTAGAACATTAGACTAAGCAAGATTCAGCACTAAGTGATCAGGATAGTTTCTTTAACAGATTATAGGAAATCAGGAGGAGCATAATTTTTAGGAGAAAGATGAGTTCAGTTTGGGACAGACTGAGTTTAAAGTGACTTCTTGAGGGGATGTCCAGCTGGCAGTTAGAAATATAGGTCTGGAGCCTAGATTTCTGGAGATATTCTTTTGGGTATTACCAGCTAAAAGCAATCATTGACATATTTTAAGCTGTCTTAGTTCTTACCATCATTTTATTTCCTGCAAATAATCATGAAAGCCTCCTAACTAATCTTTCTGCCTCTGTTCCAGTTTTTCTCTTTCAGTCCATTCTCCACATTTTTAAAAGGATGATCTTTCTAAAACATAGATCTGATCATGACATTTCCTTATATAAAATAACCTTTTAGCCTTGTGCATTGGCATGTACCTGCAGTCCCAGCTACTTAGGAGGCTGAGGAAGGATTGCTTGAGCCCAGAAGTTTGAGGCCAGCCTAGGCAACATAGCAAGACCCTGTCTCTAAAAAATAAATAAATACAATTTAAAGACAAAATAACCCTTTAATGGTTCTTCCTTGTCTTCAGAATCAAAACTCTATCTGTTTCCTTCATAATCTCATCCCTCCCTACCTCTTCAAGATCATTTCTGCATTCTCTTTCTTATAATCTAACCTTCAGCCATGGAGGACCATTTATAATTCCATATATAGACCACATTACAGTGCTGGTGATAGAGATGGTATTGATACTACTAATAATAGCAATATTTTTTCAACAAATGTTACGATTGTATCTGATATTACTCTAAGCAGTTTATATGTAATAAAAAATAGCTAACACTTAACACCTACCATGTAGCAGCACTTTTTTTTATTGCATTTTAGGTTTGGGGGTACATGTGCAGAACATGCAAGATAGTTGCATAGGTACACACATGGCAGTGTGTTTTGCTGCCTTCCTCCCCTTCACCCACATTTGGCATTTCTCCTCAGGCTATCCCTGCCCAGCCTCCCCCACTGTCCCTCCCTTATTCCCCCCAATAGACCCCAGTGCGTCATACTCCCTTCCCTGTGTCCATGTGTTCTCATTTTTCCTCACCCGCCTATGAGTGAGAATATGCAGTATTTCATTTTCTGTTCTTGTGTCAGTTTGCTGAGAATGATGTTCTCCAGATTCATCCATGTCCCTACAAACGACACAAACTCATCATTTCTGATTGCTGCATAATATTCCATGGTGTATATGTGCCACATTTTCCCAGTCCAGTCTATCATCGATGGACATTTGGGTTGGTTCCAGGTCTTTGCTATTGTAAACAGTGCTGCAATGAACATTCGTGTGCATGTGTGCTTATAGTAGAACGATTTATAATCCTTTGGATATATACCCAGTAATGGGATTGCTGGGTCAAATGGAATTTCTATTTCTAGGTCCTTGAGGAATCGCCACACTGTCTTCCACAATGGTTGAACTAATTTATACTCCCACCAACAGTGTAAAAGTGTTCCTATTTCTCCACATCCTCTCCAGCATCTGTTGTCTCCAGATTTTTTAATGATCGACATTCTAACTGGCGTGAGATGGTATCTCAATGTGGTTTTGATTTGTGTCTCTCTGATGACCAGTGATGATGAGCATTTTTTCATATGTTTGTTGGCCTCATGTATGTCTTATTTTGTAAAGTGTCTGTTCATATCCTTTGCCCACTTTTGAATGGGCTTGCTTGTTTTTTTCCTGTAAATCTGTTTGAGTTCTTTGTAAATTCTGGATATCAGCCCTTTGTCAGATGGGTAAACTGCAAAAATTTTTTCCCATTCTGTTGGTTGCCAATTCACTCTAGTGACTTTCTTTTGCCGTGCAGAAGCTGTGGAGTTTGTTTAGGTCCCATTTGTCTATTTTGGCTTTTGTTGCCAATGCTTTTGGTGTTTTGGTCATGAAGTCCTTGCCTATGCCTATGTCCTGAATGGTTTTGCCTAGATTTTCTTCTAGGGTTTTCATGGTGCCAGGTCTTATGTTTAAGTCTTTAATCCATCTGGAGTTAATTTTAGTGTAAGGTGTCAGGAAGGGGTCCAGTTTCTGCTTTCTGCACATGGCTAGCCAGTTTTCCCAACACCATTTATTAAACAGGGAATCCTTTCCCCATTGCTTGTTTTTGTTAGGTTTATCAAAGATTGTATGGTTGTAGATATGTTGTGTTGCCTCCGATCCCTCTGTTCTGTTCCATTGGTCTATATCTCTGTTTTGGTACCAGTACCATGCTGTTTTGATTACTGTAGCCTTGTAGTATAGTTTGAAGTTCAGTAGTGTGAGGCCTCCCGCTGTGTTCTTTTTGCTTAGAATTGACTTGGTTATGTGGGCTCTCTTTTGGTTCCATATGAAGTTCATGGTGGTTTTTTCCAGTTCTGCGAAAAAAGGCAATGGTAGCTTGATGGGGATAGCGATGATTCTGTAAATTACTTTGGGCAGTATAGCCATTTTCACGATATTGCGTCTTCCTAACCATGAACATGGAATGTTTCTCCATCTGTTTGTGTCCTCTCTTATTTCGTTGAGCAGTGGTTTGTAGTTTTCCTTGAAGAGGTCCCTTACGTTACTTGTAAGTTGTATTCCTAGGTATTTTATTCTTTTTGTAGCAATTGTGAATGGCAGTTCATTCTTGATTTTGCTCTCTTTAAGTCTGTTATTCGTGTATAGGAATGCTTGTGATTTTTGCACATTGATTTTATATCCTGAGACTTTGCTAAAGTTGCTTATGAGTTTCAGGAGTTTTTGGGCTGAGGTGATGGGGTCTTTTAGGTATACTATCATGTCGTCTGCAAATATAGAAAATTTGGCTTCCACCTTTCCTATTTGAATACCCTTTATTTCTTTTTCTTGCCTGATTGCTCTGGCTAGAACTTCCAGTACTATTTTGAATAGGAGTGGTGAGAGAGGGCATCCTTGTCTAGTGCCGGATTTCAAAGGGAATGCTTCCAATTTTTGCCCATTCAGTATGATATTGGCTATTGGTTTGTCGTAAATAGCTTTCATTACTTTGAGATACGTTCCATCAATACCGAGTTTATTGAGGGTTTTTAGCATAAAGGGCTGTTGAATTTTGTCAAATGCCTTCTCTGCATCAATTGAGATAATAATGTGGTTTTTGTTTTTGGTTTGGTTTATGTGGTGAATTACGTTTATAGACTTGCATATGTTGAACCAGCCTTGCATCCCCGGGATGAATCCTACTTGATCATGATGGATAAGTTTTTTGATGTGCTGTTGCAATCGGTTTGCCAGTATTTTATTGAAGATTTTTGCATCTATGTTCATCATCGACATTGGCCTGAAGTTTTCTTTTCTTGTTGAGTCTCTGCTGGGTTTTAGTATCAGGATGATGTTGGTCTCATAAAATGATTTGGGTTGGGAAGCATTCCCTCTTTTTGGATTATGTGGAATAGTTTCAGAAGGAAAGGTACCAGCTCCTCTTTGTGTATCTGGTAGAACTCGGCTGTGAACCCATCTAGACCTGGGCATTTTTTGTGTGGTAGGCTCTTAATTGCTGCCTCGACTTCAGACCTTGTTATTGGTCTGTTCATAGTTTCGGCTTCCTCTTGGTTTAGGCTTGGGAGGACACAGGTGTCCGGGAATTTATCCATTTCTTCCAGGTTTACTAGTTTATGTGCATAGAGTTGTTTGTAAGGATCTCTGATGATGGTTTGAATTTCTGTGGAATCTGTGGTGATTTCCCCTTTATTGTTTTTTATTGCATCTATTCGGTTATTCTCTCTTTTCTTTTTTATCAGTCTGGCTAGTGGTCTGTCTATTTTGTTGATCTTTTCAAAAAACCAGCTCCTGGATTTATTGATTTTTTTTGAAGGGTTTTTTTGTGTCTTTGTCTCCTTCAGTTCTGCTCTGATCTTAGTTATTTCTTATCTTCTGCTAGGTTTTGAGATTTTTTGATCTTGCTCCTCTAGCTCTTTCAATTTTGACAATAGGGTGTCAATTTTGGATCTCTCCACTCTTCTCATGTAGGCACTTATTGCTATATATTTTCCTCTGGAGACAGCTTTAAATGTGTCCCAGAGATTCTGGTATGTTGTGTCTTCGTTCTCATTGGTTTCGAAGAACTTCTTTATTTCTGCCTTCATTTCATTGTTTATCCAATCAACATTCAAGAGCCAGTTGTTCAGTTTCCATGAAGCTGTGTGGTTCTGAGTTAGTTTCTGAATTCTGAGTTCTAACTTGATTGCACTATGGTCTGAGAGACTGTTTGTTATGATTTCAGTTGTTTTGCATTTGCTGAGGAGTGCTTTACTTCCAATTATGTGGTCAATTTTAGAGTAGGTGTGATGTGGTGCTGAGAAGAATGTATATTCTGTGTATTTGGGGTGGAGAGTTTGGTAAATGTCTATCAGGTTTGCTTGTTCCAGGTCTGAGGATATCAGACCCTTGTTCCAGTATATCAAGCCCTGGATATCCTTGTTAATTTTCTGTCTGGTTGATCTGTCTAATATTGACAGTGGAGTGTTAAAGTCTCCCACTATTATTGTGTGGGAGTCTAAGTCTCTTTGTAAGTCGTTAAGAACTTGTCTTATATATCTGGGTGCTCCTGTATTGGGTCCATATATATTTAGGATCCATATATATTTAGGATCATTAGCTCTTGTTGTATTGATCCTTTTACCATTATGTAATGTCCTTCCTTGTCTCTTTTGATCTTTGTTGCTTTAAAGTCTATTTTATCTGAGATGAGAATTGCAACTCCTGTTTTGTTTTTTTTTTTTTTTGCTCTCCATTTTCTTGGTAAATCTTCCTCTATCCCTTTATTTTCAGCCTTTGTGTATCCTTGCATGTGAGATGGGTTTCCTGGATACAGCACACCGATGGGTTTTGGTTTTTTATCCAATTTGCCAGTCTGTGTCTTTTGATTGGTGCATTTAGCCCATTTACATTTAGGGTTAATATTGTTATGTGTGAATTTGATACTGCCATTTTGATGCTAGCTGGCTGTTTTGCCCGTTAGTTGATGCAGATTCTTCATTTTGTTGATGCTCTTTAGCATTTGGTATGTTTTTGCAATGGCTGGTACTGGTTGTTCCTTTCTATGTGTAGTGCCTCTCTCAGGAGCTCTTGTAAAACAGGCCTGGTGGTGACAAAATCTCTGAGTGCTTGCTTGTTTGCAAAGGATTTTATTTTTCCTTCACTTATGAAGCTCTGTTTGGCTGGATATGAAATTCTGGGTTGAAAGTTCTTTTCTTTAAGGATGTTGAATATCGGCCCCCACTCTCTTCTGGCTTGTAGGGTTTCTGCCGAGAGATCTGCTGTGAGTCTGATGGGCTTCCCTTTGTGGGTGACCCGACCTTTCTCTCTGGCTGCCCTTAGTATTTTCTCATTCATTTCAACCCTGGTGAATCTGATGATTATGTGCCTTGGGGTTGCTCTTCTTGTGGAATATCTTGTTTTGTGGTGTTCTCTGTATTTCCTGGACTTAAATATTGGTTGCCTTGCTAGGTTGGGGAAATTTTCCTGGATAATATCCTGAAGAGTATTTTCCAGCTTGGATTCATTCTCTTCGTCACATTCTGGTACACCTATCAAACATAGGTTAGGTCTCTTCACATAGTCCCACATTTCTTGGAGACTTTGTTCATTCCTTTTTGCGCTTTTTTCTCTAATCTTGATTTCTCATTTTATTTCATTGAGTTGATCTTCGACTTCTGATATTCTTTCTTCTGCTTGATCAACTCGGCTGTTGAAACTTGTGCATGCTTTGCGACATTCTTGTGTTGTGTTTTTCAGCTCCTTCAATTCATTCATATTCCTCCCTAAGGTGTCCATTCTTGTTATCATTTCCTTGAATCTTTTTTCTAGGTTCTTGGTTTCTTTGCATTGATTTAGGACATGTGCTTTTAGCTCATGGAAGTCTCTCATTATCCATCTTCTGAAGTCTGATTCCATCATTTTGTCATACTCATTCCCGTCCAGCTTTGTTCCCTTGCTGGTGAGGAGTTTTGGTCCTTTGTAGGAGGCAGGTGTTTTGGTTTTGGGTGTTTTCCTCCTTTTTGCGCTGGTTTCTTCCCATCTTTGTGGATTTATTCACCTGTCGTCTGAGTAGTTGCTGACTTTTCGATTGGGTCACTGAGTGATCACTCTGCAGAACAGTGAGGCATGCTACCAGTTTCTTCTTCTGCTATCTTTGTCCCAGAATGATGTCTGCCAAATGTCAGTCTGATTAGTCCTTTCTGAGGTGACTCTTTGGATATCCAGGGGTCAGGGAGCTGCTTGAGGAGATGGTCTGTACTTTACAGGAGCTCAAGTGCTGAGCTGTGAGCTCTGTTGTTCATTCAGGGCTGTTAGGCAGGTGTGTTTAAGTCTGCTGCAGCAGAGCTTATAAAACCCCTTTTTTCCTCAGATGCTCTGTCTCAGGGAGTTAGGGTGTTCTTTATGAGTATCCATTGCACTGTCCTGCCCAGCTAGGAGGCAGTCTAGTCACTATTTGCCTGCCGAGGCTCCACCCTGCTACCGCAGGGGCTCTGCCCTGCTGCCTTGGGCTCCGCCCTACTGTTGTGGGCTCTGCCCTGTTGCTGTGGGCTCCGCCCTCTTGGCAGAGTCTCTCTGTTATAGTGGGTTGCCTCGGCAACGGCAGGCTGCATCAGCAATGGGAGTGTACCTCAGTAGGGGTGGAATGCCTTGGTAATGGTGGACGCCCCTCCCCAACAAGCTGCACTGTCCTGGATTCAGCTGTGCCCGCAGTGAAACTCTCAACCCTGAGCGTTTCGAATCACCGTGTTGTTTGTCCCTGTGGGGGTGAGACCTGCCGAGCCTGATCACCTGGCTCCCTGCCTCAGAGCCCTTTTTCTTTTTTTTTTTTTTAAGTTGAATGGTTGACTCTCTCCCAGGTGTTTCAGTCGCCTGCTGATAGGGCACCGGGATCTGTGTGATTTCCTGTGCAGCGACCCACTGCGCCGGCTCTAATGTCACTTCCCGGGAATCTCCTGGTCTGGCTCACTGTCCAAGTCCCGTTTAATCAGATGGATATGCTAATCTGCCCTCCCAAATCTCAGATTGCTGGTTTAACAGGGCATGCAGACCAGTGCGTTTTGTGCAGAGTGCCGCTGCACTGCGGCGCCAGCCAAAATGGCCATGCCAGCCGAAAGGGCTGCGCTGGTGTCCCGTATCTCTCCTACACCTGGGAATTTCCCTGTTCTGTGGGCAACAAAGATCCGTCTGGAAATGCGGCTTGGACTCACCCTCTGCGCCTTCACTGAGAGCTGCAATCCTGAGTTGCTCCTACTGCGCCAGCAGATAGGTTCTTTACCTGGCTGGCACCATGTTGCCTCCCCTCACATGGTGTGAAACAGACACAGAGGTGTCAGAGCGCCAAGGCTAGAACCAAATATTCCCATTTCTAATCCAATGCACTTTCTTCCATCTCATGAGGTCCCACCTTCTGTTTAGAACACCACAGGCATTTGAGGTCACTGATTTCAGTAGCAAATGTGTATAGCGTGCCTCATCCCTCCTGCAACCCACAGTCCAGAATCTAGCAGCACTTTTTAAGACCTTTACACTTTTCCACATTTATGAGGGTTGTCTTCTTAAAATCAATTAAACATTCAGACTCACAAGCCTGTCACAGGCCTCACTTGACATCAGTCTACTCAAAAGTATATAGGACAGGAGCCAAAGCTTGCTAGCAAGACATTCATCTTCAGTAAGACCTTGTAGCACTTCATAGAACTGGCTACACAGTTGTCCATGAACTACACTTTGTATTCATTTTCCTGGGTAATGCTCAGGTATAAAGGAATGAGATCCACATTGGATGGATTTAGGAGTTTCCCTGTATATAAATCCTCATATTCCACAGGAGCTCATATCTCTTGTAGCAAATTCCATAGGCATAGTAGTCAGAGTCCCCTTAAGGGTCATGCTAAATTACAAGAGTCACTACCCTTAGGAAAGCCCACAGATTTGGCTTCCAACTAAGTATTTTTAATTCTTCCTGTTCTTAACAATCAGGAGTCATTTTCAATCATACTGTTTTTAAGGAACATAGCCAACATTTTACCTTTATCAGATTTTCAGGGGAACATAGTTAAAAACTGAATGAAAAGTCAACACTTTCAGAAGCCAAGGTGGGTGGATCATGAGGTCAGGAGATCGAGACCGTCCTGGCTAACATGGTCAAACCCTATCTCTACTAAAAATACAAAAAATTAGTTGGGCGTGATGGCACGTACCTGTAGTCCCAGCTACTCAGGAGGCTAAGGCAGGAGAACCCGAGAGGTGGAGGTTGCAGTAAGCTGAGATTGTACCACTGCATTCCAGCCTGGGCGACAGAGCAAGACTCTGTCTCAAAAAAAAAAAAAAAGTCGAAGTCTCATATAAAACAGTTTCCCTTTACCTACATACATATTAACTAATGGATTTCTCACTATAATAAAGTAGTTACTATCATTCCAGGTACTGGAATTTATAACTTGCCAAAGGTCACAAAACTAATTATAAAGATGCCAGAATATGAAGAATCTCAAAATAACTATGCTGGGTAAAAGAAGCATAACTATATACGGTGTGACTTCACATATATAAAATTCTGAGAAATGAAAATTAATGTATAGTGACAGATCAGTTGTTATCTGGAAATGGAGGTCAGGGAACCAGGGGTATGAAGATAGCTTTGGGGGTGATAGGTTCACTATCTCGTTTGTGAAGACAGTTTCATGAGTACATACATGTGTCAAAACATAACAAATTGTACCCTTTAAAGATGTGCAATTATAGTGTATCAATTAATTATACCTTAATAAATCAGCTTTAAAAAAAATACTAGAATATGAACCCAGGCAGTATGATGCCAGCATGTGGAATCTTAATCATTATGTTAGGCAGAACAATAGTTCTCCAAAGATGTCAGCATCTAAGCCATCAGAACCTATAAATATGTTATATTACATGGCAAGAGGGAATTAAGGTCACAAAATTAAATTTACTAATTAGCTGACTTTGGTACAGAGATATTTTCCTGGATTATCTGGACAGGCCCAGTGCAACCACATATATCCTTGTAAGTGAAAGGAAAGCAGTGAACAAGAGTTGATGTCTATGTCAAGTTGATACAATGTAAGATACAGCCATTGCTGGCATTGAAGATGGAGGAGAAGGGGCTGTGAGCCAAGGAATACAGGCAACCTCCAGATGCTGGAAAAGGCAAGGAAACAGATTTTCCCCTAGAGCCTCCAGAGGGAATGCGGCCCAGCTAACACTTTGATTCTAGGCCGTTGGAACCCATTTTAGACTTCTGACTTGCAGAACTGTAAAATAATATATTTGTGTTATTTTAATCCACCAAGTTTGTGGTAATTTGTTGCAGCAGCAATAGGAAACTAATATACTCACTATATTCCGTTGCTTCTCATACTGTTCTATACTTCTTGTTGCCAGGCCTTCCCACTGCTGTTTTGTTTCTGCATATAACAGTCTGCCTCCTTTACCTACTTCTGGAGAACCTTTCCTGGCCCCCTCTTCAGTCTGGATTGGTTGGTTCACCTCTGTGTTTTTATCTTGCTCTGTAGCCATTCTCATATTGCATGTCAAATTAATGCAGATCTTAGCACCTATCTGCCTCCTTCCTACTCACATTTCAAGGTTTAACTCAAATGTTGCTACTGCCTGGAAGTTTTTCTTGAGCCCCCTAGACTGGACAAGTATTCCTGCTTTGTTCAACCACTTGCTGATATTTGCTATCATGTTTACTTCTTCAGTTGTAAATGTTTAGTTGTTTGTCTTTCCCACTAGACAGGATTTCTTCTCATCTTAGTATCCTCTATACCCAGCCTAGTATCTAGTGTACTGTAAGGGCTTAAATATTTGATGAATGAGTAAATGAATCAATCAGTCAGTCACCAAATCTATATATCGGAATTGCTGTTGGAATATTGCATTCATCCTGAGCTTAAAAGTCAACATTTTTCTCCATCAGTGTACAGAAATTAAGACGAAGAGCCCACTGTGGCCACCATAAAAATATGAATTCTAATCTTGCTGATTGTATATTTATCTCTTTCAGAATTCATTCTCTCAAAGGATTATTAAATTTTAGCACTGTTTCTATAGAGAATAGCTTGGTTATTTTTCTTTTTTTGCCAATTTAGTATGAGAAAATATCAACTGCTTTACCTGGCATAATATTTTGTCACAGGGAGTAGGATTCTACTGTGTGGTCCAAGACTTTTGAGCCAAATAAATGTCCTTGGCTCTTGGGGATCTACGTGAATTCTTTAAATTTTTATCTTTCAGTTACCTCTCAGGTAAGAGTATTTTCACCCTCTAGGACTCTGCATATTCATTTCTACAAAAACATCCCAGAGCTCTCTTCTTCACCAGCATTCTTAGTCTTGAAACTCTCTTCATGAACTATAGATGAACTCTTTTTTGTTTTGGAGGCGGAGTTTCGCTCTTGTTACCCAGGCTGGAGTGCAATGGCGCGATCTCAGCTCACCGCAACCTCCGCCTCCTGGGTTCAGGCAATTCTCCTGCCTCAGCCTCCTGAGTAGCTGGGATTACAGGCACGCGCCACCATGCCCAGCTAATGTTTTGTATTTTTAGTAGAGACAGGGTTTCACCATGTTGACCAGGATGGTCTTGATCTCTTGACCTCGTGATCCACCCGCCTCGGCTTCCCAAAGTGCTGGGATTACAGGCTTGAGCCACCGCGCCCGGCCTAATGAACTCTTGAATCTAGACCTGAATTAGATGGGAGAAAGCTTCCTCTAGACATTTTTTTTTATAGTACATAGAGCGTGAGAATTCATAAATACAACTGTAATTGACAGTTTAGGTATTCATGATACCTACATGTTTTTCCTATAGACTCCCCCAGTGAGTTTGATTCTTACAACTCACAGAAGGTTTTTCTTTTTCTTGATGTCTATATACTTTCTGAGCTATAGTCTGCTTTAATTCTGAAACCAGACTAGGGTAAATTGAGCTTTAGCTCAGATGATGACTGTTTTATAAACAAATATAAATGTTTTTTAAATACAAGGGCAGGTGTGGTGGCTCACATCTGTAATCCCAGCACTTTGGGAGGCCAAGGCAGGAGGACTGCTTGAAGCCAGGAGTTTAAGATCAGCCTGGGCAACATAGTGGGATCCCATCTCTGAAAAAAAATTAAAAATTAGCTGGGCATGGTGGTTCATAACTGTGTCCCAGCTTCTTGGGAGGCTGAGGCAAAAGACTCACTTGAGCTTGGGTGATTGAGAGTGCAGTGAGCTGTCTTCATGCCACTGCACTCTAGCCTGTGTGACACAGCGAGACCCTGCCTAAAAAAGAAAGGAAAAATATAGTAATAGAGCATGAGAATTCATAAATACAGAATTGATTGTTTAGGTATTCAAAAGATATTCAGGGAATCTTTCTAAAGAAGTAGTATATATGAGGAATAACATTCTTTTTAGCAATTTTGTTCCCTGCCTTTGGGTTTAGAGCAGCAAAGGAGTTAAAAGCCATATGAGAACACAAGGAGATGCTAGCCAATTAATGGGATTGTACAGTAATATAATTTTGATTCACAAGAATTACTTACACTAGAGGTTTTTCCTGTGAAGAACTGCTCCTCAGATCCAGTGGATGGTGTGAATGTATATAAAACCCTGAGTAAAGACTTAACGAGAATGTCTTCTGTCTGATTAGTGTTTATGTGGAATTAGGTTACTGTAGAATGTGGAAAAATGGTTTTGCTCCAGTTTCTAAACAAAATGAAAAACATTGTCCTAATTGAATTTGTTTTGACATTCTTATTGCCCCACACAGGTCAAGTTACAAGATGGAACAAAAGCATAGAGCTAGAGGGTAATATAAGGCCTTGACCAAAATGCTGTAAATGTTAGGAATGGCATTCTTACTAGCATATGAATTCTTCAAATAAAGAATGTAAGGGGGGATATGCATTCATCTTCATATTAAAAAGGTCATGTTGGAAGTAAAATATCATGAAGTTTTTAAAGATAAGGATTAAAGTCACCTGAAAATTAGTCTTTTGATTACTGTGAGAATTTGATTATAGTTTATATGATATTTATGCATAGGCATTTTTCTTTAGATTATTAGGTTTGACTCTGCTTGAAATGAGGAACTTTTTTTTTTCGCAAAAAAAAGTTTTATTAGAACACAGCCACAATCATTCATTTACATATTATCTATGACTGCTTTCTCACTACAACAGCAGAGCTGAAGAGCTGCAACAAAGACCATATAACCTACATAACATTAAGAAAAAAAATTTTTTGAGATGGAGTCACACTCTATTAGCCCAGGCTGGAGTGCAGTGGCACTGTCTCAGCTCACTGCAACCTCCGCCCTCCAAGTGATTCTCCTGCCTCAGCCTCCCAAGTAGCTGGGATTACAGGCATGCACCACCCCATCTGGCTAATTTTGTATTTTTACTTTTCTTTTTCTTTTTTTCTTCTTTTTTGAGACGGAGTTTCGCTCTTGTTACCCAGGCTGGAGTGCAATGGCGTGATCTCGGCTCACCACAACCTCCGCCTCCGGGATTCAAGCAATTCTCCTGCCTCAGCCTCCCGAGTAGCTGGGACTACAGGCATGTGCCACCATGCCCAGCTAATTTTTGTATTTTTAGTAGAGATGGGGTTTCACCATGTTGGCCAAGCTGGTCTCAAACTCCTGACCTCAGGTGATTCACCCACCTAAGCCTCCCAAAGCTGGGATTATAGGCATGAGCCACCATGCCCAGTTGCTTAAAATATGTACTGTCCGGTTTTACTGAAAAAGTCTGCCAATCTCTACTTGAAAGATAAGAGATAACAGCCATTTGGTTGGGTTCCACAGTCTGATAGGAGAGCAGGAGAGCAGAGATGCAAAGGTGCTTTGCCTTAAGAGACTAGAGAAGTAAATCAAGTTATGGGGCACAGAACTGTGGTATGGCTTGCCCTCTAAGTTGTATGGGCACAAAAGAAGGGATCTTGCCCTGGGTTCCAAGGTGCAGCCTGAACTCTGCCCTATACTTACTGTTCCCCAGGATCAGTTCCACTTCCTCATCTGCATCAGAGTCTTCGTCCTCCCCATCCTCTCCCTCTTATAGAAGGTTTGCTAGCTCCTCATCAGAGGGTGAGAAGTCATTGTCCCCATCTTCCCCTGCATTCTCATTATTGTTGTCCTCTTTCAACTCTGCCTCCAGCAACTGGTCGGTGTCAAGTTTATCTAAATCATCAGTGTCATCATCATCTTCATTATCATCATCTTCCTCCTGTTCTTCCTCTTCCTGGTCCTCTGAAATGAGGAACTTTTAAAGCATTTGAATAAAGGAGCTAGCTGGAATTATAGGCAGAACACTAACATAATAACTGTATAATAACACTATAATAACTATTTCGAAGACTCTCAAAAATAAACTGTTGATCATGAAATACTGTGGTTGATCAAAAATAGCTACTTATGTCCTTTTCCATTTGTTTTTTATTTATTTAAATATATATTTTATTGCACTTCAGGTTCTGGGGTACATGTGAAGAACATGCAGGATCGTCACATAAGTACATACATAGCAATGTGGTTTGCTGCCTCCATCCCCATCACCTATCTGATGTTTTATTTCTCCCCATGTTATTGCTTCCCCAACTCCCTACCCCGCACTGTCCCTCCCCTAGTCCCACCCCAACAGACCTCAGTGTGTGATGCTCCCCTCCCTGTGTCCATGTGTTCTTATTGTTCAATACCCACCTGTGAGTAAGAACATGAGGTGTTTGATTTTCTGTTCTTGTGTCTGTTTGCTGAGAATGATAGTTTCCAGCTTTATCCATGTCCTTACAAAGGACACGAACTCATCGTTTTTTTATGGCTGCATAGTATTCCATGGTATATATGTGCCACATTTTCCTTGTCCAGTCTATCATCGATGGGCATTTGGGTTGGTTCCAAGTCTTTGCTATTGTAAACAGTGCTGCAGTGAACATCCGTGTGCATGTATCTTTATAATAGAACAATTTATAATCCTTTCGATATATACCCAGTAATGGGATTGCTGGGTCAAATGGAATTTCTATTTCTAGGTCCTTGAGGAATCACCACACTGTTTTCCACAGTGTTTGAACTAATTTACACTCTCACCAACAGTGTAAAAGTGTTCCTATTTCTCCACATCCTCTCCAGCATCTCTTGTCTCCAGATTTTTTAATGATTGCCATTCTAACTGGCGTGAGATGGTATCTCAATGTAGTTTTGATTTGCATTTCTCTAATGACCAGTGATGATGAGCATTTTTTCATATGTTTGTTGGTCTCATATATGTCTTTTTTTGAAAAGTGTCTGTTCATATTCTTTGCCTACTTTTGAATGGGTTTGTTTGTTTTTTCTTGTAAATCTTTTGGTTCTTTGTAGATTATGGATATAAGTCCTCTGTCAGATGGGTAGATTGCAAACATTTTTTCCCATTCTGTTGGTTGCTGGTTCACTCTAATGATTGTTTCTTTTGCTATGCAGAAGCTCTGAAGTTTAATTAGATCCCGTTTTTCTATTTTGGCTTTTGTTGCCAATGCTTTTGGTGTTTTAGTCATGAAGTCCTTGCCTATGCCTATGTCCTAAATGGTTTTGCCTAGGTTTTCTTCTAGGGTTTTTATACTGTTAGATCTTATGTTTAAGTCTTTAATCCATCTGGAGTCAATTTTAGTGTAAGGTGTCAGAAAGGGGTCCAGTTTTTGCTTTCTGTACATGGCTAGCCAGTTTTCCCAACACCATTTATTAAACAGGGAATCCTTTCCCCATTGTTTTTTTTTCCTCAGATTTGTCAAAGATCAGATGGTTGTAGATATGTGGCATTGCCTCCGAGGCCTCTGTTTTGTTCTATTGGTCTATGTCTCTGTTTTGGTACCAGTACCATGCTGGTTTTTTTTGAGATGGAGTTTCGCTCTTGTTACCCAGGCTGGAGTGCAATGGCGTGATCTCGGCTCACCACAACCTCCGCCTCCTGGGTTCAGGCAATTCTCCTGCCTCAGCCTCCTGAGTAGCTGGGATTACAGTCATGCACCACCATGCCCAGCTAATTTTTCATATTCTTAGTAGAGATGGGGTTTCACCATGTTGACCAGTATGGTCTCGATCTCTTGACCTCGTGATCCACCCGCCTCAGCCTCCCAAAGTGCTGGGATTACAGGCGTGAGCCACCACGCCCAGCCAACCATGCTGTTTTGATTACTGTAGACTTGTATTATAGTTTGAAGTCAGGTAGCATGATGCCTCCAGCTTTGTTCTTTTTGCTTAGAATTGACTTGGCAGTGCAGGCTCTCTTTTGGTTCCATATGAAGTTTAAGGTGTTTTTTTTTTCTCCAGTTCCGTGAAGAGGGTCATAGGTAGCTTGATGGGGATAGCATTGAATCTATAAATTACTTTGGGCAGTATGGCCATTTTCACAATATTGATTCTTCCTAACCATGAGCATGGAATGTTTCTCCGTCTGTTTGTGTCCTCTCTTATTTCATTGAGCAGTGAAGAGGTCCTTTACATCCTTTGTTAGTTGTATTTCTAGGTCTTTTTTCTCTTTGTAGCAATTTTGAATGACAGTTTGTTCTTGATTTGGCTCTCTTTAAGTCTGTTATTGGTGTGTAGGAATGCTTGTGATTTCTGCATACTGATTTTGTATTCTGAGACTTTGCTGAAGTTGCTTATCAGTTTCAGGAGATTCTAGGCTGAGACAGTGGGGTCTTCTAAATATACAATCATGTCATCTGCAAATAGAGACAATTTGACTTCCTCCTTTCTTAACTGAATACCCTTTATTTCTTTTTCTTGCCTGATTGCTCTGGCTAGAACTTCCAGTACTATATTGAATAGGAGTGGTGAGAGAGGGCATCCTTGTCTAGTGCCAGATATCAAAGGGAATGCTTCCAGTTTTTGCCCATTCAGTATGATATTGGCTGTGAGTTTGTTGTAAATAGCTTTTATTATTTTGAGATATGTTCCGTCAATACCTAGTTTATTGAGCGTTTTTAGCATAAAGGGCTACTGAATTTTGTCAAAGGCCTTCTCTGCATCTATTGAGATAATCATGTGGTTTTTGTCTTTGGTTCTGTTTATGTGGTGAATTACATTTATAGACTTGCATATGTCGAACCAGCCTTGCATCCCTGGGATGAAGCCTACTTGATTGTGATGGATAAGCTTTTTCATATGCTGTCTTAATCGGTTTGCCAGTATTTTATTGAAGATTTTTGCATCTATGTTCATCATGGATATTGGCCTGAAGTTTTCTTTTCTTGTTGAGTCTCTGCCGGGTTTTGGTATCAGGATGATGTTGGTCTCATAAAATGATTTGGGTTGGGAAGGATTCCCTCTTTTTGGAGTGTTTGGAATAGTTTCAGAAGAAGTAATACCAGCTCCTCTTTGTATGTCTGGTAGAATTCGGCTGTGAACCCATCTGGACCTGGGCTTTTTTTGGGTGTTAGGCTCTTAATTGCTGCCTTCAGCCCTTGTTATTGGTCTATTCAGGGTTTCGACTTCTTCCTGGTTTAGCCTTGGGAGGGTGCAAGTGTCCAGGAATTTAACCATTTCTTCCAGGTTTACTGATTTATGTGCATAGAGTTGTTTGTAGTAATCTCTGAGGTTGGTTTGTATTTCTGTGGAATCTGTGGTGATATCCCCTTTATTGCTTTTTATTGCATCTATTTGATTATTCTCTCTTTTCTTTTTATTAATCTGGCTAGTGGTCTATTTTGTTGATCTTTTCAAAAAACCAGCTCCTGGATTTACTGAGTTTTTGAAGGGTTTTTTTGTGTGTCTATCTCCTTCAGTTCTGCTTAGATCTTAGTTATTTCCTGTCTTCTGCTAGCTTTTGAGTGTTTTTGATCTTGCTCCTGTAGCTCTTTAAATTTTGATGGTAGGGTGTCGATTTTAGATCTTTCCTTGCTTCTCATGTGGGCATTTGTTGCTATAAATTTTCCTCTAGACACTGCTTTAAATGTGTCCCAGAGATTCTGCTACATTGTGTCTTTGTTCTTGGTTTCAAAGAACAGCTTTATTTCTGCCTTCATTTCATTGTTTATCTAGTCAACATTCAAGAGCCAGTTGTTCAGTTTCCATGAAGCTGTGAGGTTCTTAGTTTCTTAATCCTGAGTTCTAATTTGATTTCATTGTGGTCTGACAGACTGTTTGTTATGATTTCCATTCTTTTGCATTTGCTGAGGAGTGATTTACTTCCAATTATGTGGTCAATTTTAGAGTAGGTGTGATGTGCTGAGAAGAATGTATATTCTATGGATTTGGGGTGGAGAGTTCTGTAAATGTCTATTAGGTTTGCTTGGTCCAGATCTGAGTTCAAGTCCTGGATATCGTTGTTAATTTTCTTTCTCATTAATCTGTCTAATATTGACAGTGGAGTGTTAAAGTATCCAACTATTATTGTGTAGGAGTCTAAGTCTCTTTGTAGGTTGTTAAGAACTTGCTTTATGTATGTGAGTGCTCCTGTATTGGGTGTGTATATGTTTAGGATTATTAGCTCTTCTTGTTGCACTGATCCTTTTACCATTATGTAATGTCCTTCTTTGTCTCTTCTGATCTTTGTTGGTTTAAAGTCTATTTTATCAGAGACTAAGATTGCAACTCCTGCTTTTTTTGGCTCTCCATTTGCTTGTTATCTTCCTCCTTCCCTTTATTTTGAGCCTGTGTGTATCATTGCATGTGAGATGGGTTTCCTGGATACAGCACACTGATGGGTTTTGACTTTTTATGCAATTTGCCAGTCTGTGTCTTTTGATTGGGGCATTTAGACCATTTACATTTAAGGTTAACATTGTTATGTGTGAATTTGATCCTGCCATTTTTATGCTAGCTGGTTGTTTTGCCCATTAGTTGATTCAGCTTCTTCATTGTGTTGATGCTCTTTACCATTTGGTGTGTTTTTTGGAGTGGTTGGTACTGGTTGTTCCTTTCTGTGTTTAGTACTTCTTTCAGGAGCTCTTGTGAGTCAGCCCTGGTGGAGATGAAATCTCTGAGCAATTGCTTGATTGTAAAGGATTTTATTTCTCCTTCGCTTATGAAGCTTAGTTTGGCTGAATATGAAATTCTGGGTTGAAAGTTCTTTTCTTTAAAGATGTTGAATATTGGCCCCTACTCTCTTCTGGCTTGTAGGGTTTCCGCTGAGAGATCTGCTGTGATTCTGATGGGCTTCCCTTTGTGGGTAACCCAACCTTTCTCTCTGGCTGCCCTTAGCATTTTTTCCTTCATTTCAACCCTGGTGAATCTAATGATTATGTGCCTTGGGGTTGTTCTTCTTGAGGAATATCTTTATGGTGTTCTCTGTATTTCCTGGACTTGAATATTGGCCTGGCTTGCTAGGTTGGGGAAGTTTTCCTTGATAATATCCTGAAGAGTGTTTTCCAGCTTGGATTCATTCTCTCTGTTATATTCAGGTACACCTATCAAAAGTAGATTAGGTCTTTTCACATAATCCCATGTTTCTTGGAGGCTTTGTTCATTTCTTTTTACCCTTTTTTCTCTAATCTTGATTTCTCGTTTTATTTCATTGAGTTGATCATCACTCTGATATCCTTTCTTCTGCTTGGTCAGTTTGGCTATTGAAACTTGTGTATGCTTCGCCAAGTCTCGTGTTGTGTTTTTCAGCTTCATCAATTCATTTATATTCCTCTCTAAGCTGTTTATTCTTGTTAGCATTTCGTCAAACCTTTTTTCAAGGTTCTTAGTTTCTTTGCATTGGGTTAGAACCTGTTCTTTTAGCTCAGAGAAGTTTGTTATTACCCACCTTCTGAAGCCTGTTTCTGTCAATTCTTCAGACTCATTCTCCAGCCTTGTTCCCTTGCTGGTGAGGAGTTTTGATTCCTTGGAGAAGGAGAGACGTTCTAGTTTTGGGTGTTTTCATCCTTTTTGTGCTGGTTCTTCCCATCTTCGTGGATTCATCTACCTCTGTTCTTTGTAGTTGGTGATTTTCAGATTGGGTCTCTGAGTGGATGTCTTTTTTGTTGATGTTGAAATTATTTCTTTCTGTTTCTTTGTCTTCCTTCTAATAGTCAGGCCCCTCTGCTGTAGGACTGCTGGAGGTTCACTCCAGACCCTGCTTGCCTGGGGATCACATACAGCGGCTGCAGAACAGTAAGGGTTGCTGCCAATTTCTTCTTCTGTTATCTTTGTCCCAGAAGGATACCCTCCAGATATCAGCCTGAGCTCTCCTTTATAAGGTGTGTCTTTGGATATACAGGGGTCAGGTAGCTGCTTGAGGAAACAGTCTGTCCCTTATAGGAGCTCAAGTGCTGAGCTGTGAGCTCTGTTGTTCCTTTCAGAGTTGCTGGGCAGGTACGTTTAAGTCTGCTGCAGCGGAACTCATAACTGCCTTTTTTTCTCCAGGTGCTGTGTCCCGGAGAAAATTCCAGCTTGGATTCATTCTCTCCCCCACTGGGGAGGTGGGCTTTATTTATAAATTCCTGATGTTCTGCTGCCTTTTCTCAGGGGTTTCCTGCCCAGATAAGAGGTAGCCTAGTCATAGTCTGCCAGCAGAAGTGTTCCTTAGCTGCCATGGGCTCTGCCCAGCTGCTGTGTGAACTTCCTTGCAGTTTTGTTTATAGAGGTATAGTTAGAACTGCCTCGGTAATGGCAGACTGCCTCGGTAATGGTGGACTGCCTCAATAATGGCAGACTGCCTTGGTAATGGTGGACTGTCTTGGTTGTGGTAGACTGCCTCAGTAATGTTGGATGCCCTTCCCCCCACCAAGCTGGACTGTCCCGGGTCCAGTTGTGCTTTCTGTGAAACTCTCAGTCCAGAGTGTTTCAGATTGCTGGTCTTTGTGGAGGTGGGACTGGCCAAGCCAGATCACCTGGCTCCCTGTTTCAGCCCTTTTTTTTAAGTTGAACGGGTAACTCTGTCTCCCAGGCGTTCCAGGCACCAGTTGAAACGGCGCTCAGATTTGTGTGAGTTTTTGTGCAGAGACCCACTGCGCCAGCTGAAACAGCCATGCTGGAGGCTGGTGGCACTTTTCTGCCCGGGAATCTCCTGGTCTGTAGGCAGTAAAAATTCATTTGGAAGTGCAGTGATCACTCAACCTCTGAGTTTTCTCTGGGAACTGCAATCCAGAGTTGTTCTTACTCAGCCATCTTGTATTGTTTTCTCCTTTTCCTTTTGAAAGCAGTTTATTGTTTACTTTTTCTTCTGCCTCTCACCCTGCTATCCCCCCAACATTGATGTAATGGAACAGAGTAATTTCTGAAATCAGTTTATAATTGTTTCCCTTTTCTCTGTTTGAATCAATAAGTCAGATGGTAGGCATTAGCCTCTAATAACCATTTTGGCAACATACATACCTTATATATGTGCACATTATTTCTCCAAAGAAATGCTTGAGGAGGGTGATTTATTTTTCCCAATCTGTGTTCAAATATGTGAACTGAAAAGGAGGTATTTAGACTGGGCACAGTGGCTCACACCTGTAATTAATCTCACCACTTTGGGAAACCGAAGCAGGAGAATCCCTTGAGCCCAGGAGTTCAAGGCCAGCCTGGGCAATATAGTCAGATCCCATCTCTACAAAAAATAAAAAATTAGCTGGGCATGGTGATGCATGGCTGTGGTCCCAGCTACTTGGGAGGCTGAGTTGGGAGGATCGCTTATGCCAAGCCAGGAAATCAAGGCTGCAGTAAGCTGTGATTGTGCTACTGCACTCCAGCGTGGGTGACATAGCAAGACCCTGTCTCAAAAAAAAAAGATAAGAAAAAGAAAAGAAGGCAACTGATCTGCAGTTTTGAATAGAATGGTTATCCACCAGTATGTGAGGTAGCTTGTTTTGTAAGTCTTATGTGCACAGAGTTGTTGGGGGAAAATTAAACCTCTATTTTTGAAGTAATTATGTTTTATGCATGTTAAATTTTTAATGAATTTTCCAGACAAATTCCTCTCATTTTACCTTTTTTTTATACATTAAACGTTTCCAAAATAACAAAATTAAGATCTCAATCTTTCAAAATATACATCTAATTTCCTTGTAGGGACCCAAGTGAAAGAACACTAGAAAACTAAGCAAATGCAAGGTTATCACTGTAAATGAATGCCTGGGCTTAGAAGCCTCATTGTTCTTTAACTGTGGTTTTTGGCACAGATGGAGAACAGAGACCACTGCCTGCTGAAGCTGGTGCTGAGGGGGACCAATGGCTGTTCTTCAAAGGTTAATACAAGGAAAGCCACTTGATTTGCCAGAGGAGTCTGGGAGGGGAGCAGATGGCTGCAAGAAGGGCCCTCTAGCTTACTCAGCTGCTCTGAGAAGCTTAGGGTGACCTCTGTAATACAAACAAACCAAGTAGCTCTCAGGGTAATGGGGCAGCATCATTTGTATTCCCAAATAACAATACTGCACCTCACTTTGCAATCTCTCGCACCCTCACCCAGTGTTTGGGCACCATCTGCTTCTTGTGAAGTTACATAGGCCCCAGCCGTGGCCAGTTGGGATTGCTATTGAATGATATCTTTGGGAAATGTGTTCTTTACAAACTACTTTTACATGAGTCTGATAGGCAGCTAGGTATTTATGTCTATTTTGTATAATTAAGAAACTGAGGCAAAGAGGAATTGAGGGGTACTAGAATTACAACTCAAGCATTCTGATTCCTAATCTCTTTGTATCGTTAGTATATAGAGCTGTACACTCTTGTTTAGGTAGTTATTACCCAGCTTTTGAGAAAGGCTTTCTGGAAAGGAAATTAGTTATTTTGTAGATGTCACTCTTATTGTTTTAAGCCTTCTTGTGGTTACTGTTTTGCTAAGTGACAAAAAGGAGAGAAAGAGTGGCTGCTTTATTTTCTGCTGGTATACTGCTGTGGCCTTCCAGGTGACAGGAATTAAGTGAAAAGGTCTAATTTATACTATGCAGTTTTATCAAAAGCAAATTTATTCAAGAGGAAGCATTCTCAGTTAAAGGAGTTACTTAGTTTATGTATTTGCATGTATTTTTTAGCTGACTATAAGAAAAAATACTCTTTTCTTAAACTACACCTCTTCTTTTCCTTGCTACTGGCTGAAATGATATTCATTTTCATGCATTAACACCTGCCTAGGGGCCTGATGAATCAAAAGAGCAATGAGCAAAGTGGTTTCAATTGCCCAAGCTTTACTAGAGCCTTGAGCCTTTCTTGCACTCAGAAAAACAAAAAGCTTTGAATGATGTCAAAAGACTATACTGAGAAGTGCTTTCCTTTAGGACTCTAAGCAGATGTTTCACTCATGTCCCGATATATTGTCTTGTACAGATGAGTTCATGAGCCCATCTTCATTCCAACTATGAGAACATCACAGCATTTGTCAGTTTCAGTTACCTTGAACATTTGCCCAGGAAAATAGGCAAATGTCAGAGTTTACTGACTTGTCATTAGTGCAAGACTTTGTCTTTGCAGAATTATACTTGCTAATTACCTTTACAAAGTTTTGTATACATAATTTAAACTGCAGTCATATTTAATATATTGTAGTTCTTAAGAATACAGACTCTGGAGCCAGATTAACTGTGTTCAGATCCCAACTGACATTTTACAGGTTGTGTGATCTTATCCTAGTTTTCTTATCTCAAAAAGGGAGATAACAGAATCTAGTTTGTCGGGTTGCTTTGAGGATTTAATTAGTTAATTAGTGAATGCACGGGAAGCACTTAGAATACTTTCTGGCATGTAGTAAGTATAACCAGTAAATGTTGGCTGATAAAAACTGCTTATATATTTTTTTAAATAGGTTATAAAAATTGGCAGAAGAATAACAGGCATAAATATCAATTATGAGCCAGGCGTGGTGGCTCAGCTCACATCTCCAATCCCAGCACTTTGGGAGGCCAATGCAGGAAGATCACTTGAGACCGGGAGTTTGAGACCAGCCTAGGGAACACAGCAAGACTCATCTCTACAGACATTAAAAAATAATAATAATTAGCCAGATATGGTGGCACATGCCTGTGGTTTCAGCTGCTTGGGAGGCTGAGGTGAGAGGATCACTTGACCCTGGAGGACGAAGCTGCAATGAGCCATGATCATGTCAATATATTCCAGTCTGGGCAACAAAGCAAGACCCTGCCCCCCCAGCCAAATAAATAATTAACAATCTATATACATACATAATGGAAAATAATCTTGGTGTTTCAGTATTATACCAGATATACAAATTATTGTTACTTTGCTCACCATTTGGTAAAATTATTTAATAATTGGCTTATTTCATTTTAATCACAAAATCAGGAATTTTATACACATACTTAATCCTCTGTGAATTGTAGATGTAAATATGTAAAAAGATTCAATTTAGTGTTCATTTATTTATTCATCCATACACGGGCAGCTACTAAGCCCTTACCATGTGCCTGAGATGAAAATATAGAGGTGAAAAAGATATATATAACTCCTTTATTGAAGGAGTTCATAATTTAAGGGAAAAGATAAATGTGAAGGCAATTAATTACATTGATGTCAAGTACTATAATAGAGATATGACTGATGAAAAATGAGTGCTCAGGAAGAAGCACTTAACTAGTTGTCCAAAGAGATCAGGGATGGCTTCCCAGAGTAGGGACTCATTTGAGTCGAGAGTTAGGATGAGAAGGAAGTGAGAAGGTCATGCCTGGTATAGGGAACTTCACATACAAAGGCATAAAGGCTAAGAAAATGGAGAAAACAGCAGTCAAGAATCTGCAAATAGTTTGCTGTGTTTAGAATGTGGAAGAGTGGTATAAAGCAAGTTTGAAGAGATAGAAAGAAGTTATATAGTAAGAAGTTTGAACTTTATCTTGTAATCATTGGAGAATCATTGAAGGATTTTAAGCAATTCAGTTCAGCAGACACTTTTAAAAAATGTTTATTCTGGCCGGGCGTGGTGGCTCACGCCTGTAATCCCAGCACTTTGGGAGGCCGAGGCAGGTGGATCACGAGGTCAAGAGATTGAGACCATCCTGGTCAATACGGTGAAACCCCGTCTCTACTAAAAATACAAAAAATTAGCTGGGCATGGTGGCACATGCCTGAAATCCCAATACTCAGGAGGCTGAGGCAGGAGAATTGCCTGAACCCAGGAGGTGGAGGTTGCAGTGAGCCGAGATCACGCTATTGCACTCCAGCCTGGGTAACAAGGGTGAAAACTCTATCTCAAAAAAAAAAAAAAAAAAAAAAAAAATGTTTATTCTATGCCAAACTATCAGGTAACAGAAATATAAAATACACAGTTCACAGTTTTATAGAAATGACATTATTTTATTTCCCCATTGGAAAGACCATTCTGCTCATGTTTATCGAAGAAGAGTAGAGGGAATAAGACTTAAAGGCAGGAAGACTAGTTAACCCAGGCAAGAGATTATTATGATCTCAAATTGAGGTGGTAAAAGATTCAATTTTTTGAATAGGGGAGTTAAAGGGGAGGAACTAGAGTAGGGGTGTTAAATGGGAGGAACTAGAATGGAGAAATATTTAGGAGGTAGAATCCACAGGATTTAGTGACCTTTTAGATATGAATCAGAAGGAGAAGCTAAGGATAAATTTCAGAGTGGCTCCTGCCTGACTCTCCAGGTGCATCACTTGCCACTCTGCCCCTTCCTGTTGGCTTTCCAGTCACTGGTCTTTCTGTTGTTTGAACATTCCATAGTCCTCTGTGCCTTAGCACTTCTGCATGTCTGTCTGTCTGTCTCTGTCTTTCTCTCTTTTTCCTGGCTGGAATCTTCTTTACCACTACTCTGCCATTCTCTATCCTTTCACCTAATTAATTCCTACTTACTCTGTAGATTCTGGACAAAATATTATTTCTTCAATAACTCATCCCTCACCACCTCTGTCTGTGAATCAGGTCAGGTTCCCTGCTATTATACACTACCCTGTCATTTTATACTACTTCTCTATAGCACTTAACACAATTAGAATTCAATAATTATTTTTCTTCCCAACTAGAAGATAAATGCCATAAGGTCTTTTCAACAGATATATCTTTGGGACCTAAAACATAGCAAATGTTAAATAATTATTAATTGAATGAATGAACCTTGATTTAAAATTTTTTTTAAAGAAGATCTATAAAAATTAGATTGATGTTTTGGAGATATTATAATGGAAATAAAATGTGGTTGTTAGGCGGTTAGACTCTCAAGCCAGACTTCCTAGGTCCAAATCCTAAATCCTAGCTCCGTCTCAGTTTCTTTACCAAGAAAAATGGGGATAATAATAGCATTAAACACATAATGTTGTGGTGGTGGTTAAATGATATAAAGTAAGTAAAAGAAATTAGTGTCTAGCACATGGTAAGTGCCTAAAAATGTTAATGATTAAAAATTATTTTTCTGTTTTGGTCAAAAGAAATAATTAGCTATATTTAAGAAGTATGTTGGCCAGACATGGTGGCTGATGCCTGTAATCCCAGCACTTTGGGAGGCCGAGGCAGACAAATCACTTGAGGCCAGGAGTTCGAGACTAGCCTGACCAACATGGCAAAACCCCACCTACACTAAAAATGAAAAAATTAGCCAGATGTGGTGGCAGGCGCCTGTAATCCCAGCTACTTGGGAGGCTGAGGCAGGAAAATTGCTTGAACCTAGGAGGTGGAGGTTGCAGTGAGCTGAGATCACACTACTGTACTCCAGCCTGGGTGACAGAGCGAGACCCTGTCACAAAAAAAAGAAAGAAAGAAAAAAAAAGCAGAATATCGATTTGAAAGAAATGCCATAAATTTATTTTTCCTAGTTTTTAAAGTCCAACATTGTTTCAAAATGTGAAATTATGATCATTTTATAATAATTTTCTGTTACCATGACTGTAATCATGCAATAAGATTAGGGCAAATCACATAACTTCTCTGAACCTTGTTCCTCATCTGTGAAATGATTATCTCTCAGGTCCTTTATTACTTGATTCTGAGTAAAATCTCACTCATTTAAATTAGAATGTAAGTTCCATGTTCATAAATGTTAAGGCTTCTTTACTTAATATGATCCATTCCAACAGTTGGGGCACTAGGTAGTTTTACAGGTTTTACAGGTCATAGAGGTGATATTTGAACTAAGCCATGAAGAACATAGAATTTCCTTATATGGAGAGGCAAAATTTGTATATATCTGTCTGTCACACGTGTACAAACAGAAAAATGGTCTTTAGTACTTTCTGTTTAATTCAAGGTGGAGTTTAGCCCATGCGCGGGATTCCTCAGACTTAATGCTGGGAAAGAAAACTGTTCAAAGTGAACAATTTCAGTCAATTCTCATGTCCTCAGTTTAGAAGGCAGGAGAATCAGAAACCTGTAAAACCATAGATTTTTAAGTTTCTTACTGATCTTGTGGTTCTCAGAGCTCTTGCTGCACGTTTAAGCATATCTAGCTCTTCCAAGGACCCCCTGCAAAGTACTTGGTTGTTAGGAGCCTATGAGGCCATTTGGCACATTTTAAAATCTTGCCTAACTAGCACTTGGAGCACGTTGAAGGCAAAGAAAGCATGTCACATTTATAGGATGACGTGTTGGTGGGGGTTCACATAATAGCAGGTATTTAGAGAAGGCCAGTGATTTTCTGGAGGCATAGATTTCACAGCCACTGTAATATGTAATGGAGAAACAGCTGTGGTACAATTTTATTCTTACAGTTCTAAACAACATACAGGTCAGGTAGGGAAGCTGTCTAAGCCATAGAACAAAAACTTGGCATGAAGTATCTTCTCAGGGCAAGGCTCGCTTTGTTATCTGAGAGGTAAGGGGTGGGTAAATGCACTGGTTGTAAAACTAAACAAGAACTTCTTGAAAATGTTTGGTGCTTTATGCGGGGCTTGCTCAGTGTTAAAACACTTGAGGGCTTTTTTATTTTTATTTTTTAACTTGTGTGTGAAGCGATAGGGCCACAAGGCAAACAGCAGCCTGATTGTCCATTTTCTTAAAAAAAAAAAACAGTTATCTGCCAGGTCCACCATCTCTGACTGCTTTGTGTCAAAAAACAGACTGTAGGAAGGAACAACATATTTATGTTTTACCTTTATAACCCACTGAAGTCACTAGTAAAGCAGTGTGTGTGTTTTAACTGTGGTACACTACCAAGTCCAATATTATATATTGCTTCTCTTTACACCTGCCTATTTCTCCCCACAATTTATCCGTATCCTAATCACTTGAAGACCTGTAACTAATGAAAGAGACTGTTTTGAAAGCCTATATAGTTCTTGGGCATTTGAGTATTTGATAAGTAGAATGATTTCACAATGTATGTATTTTCTTTTTGTATTTTAGGAAAATGTGAATGAAGGATTATCACAAGGATGATATTTGGGAAAACTTCATCTATAAAGTAGTTGTTTTTCCCATGAGTGTCTAAGCAATTTTTGTGGTGCTTGTTTCTGTCACTGTTTTTGTTAAGACCCCACCAGATTCCAGGCACTGACCTAACTACTTTTTGTGTTTATTTTTCTTTATTTTACAGATAAGGGTGTTAAGAATCAAAATGAGACAGTCAAAACTTTAAAGAAAAATAGAGTCACCCCTAATGAAATAATAAGTCAAGGCAACAATCATCAATGACTGTTAAAACCATTAGATGAAAAGCTGACAAGGAACTTTGTAAGGGAAAGATCAGGCCAAAAACACCAGAACCCACTTGTCATCCCTAACAGCACGAAAAGAAAGACAATCAGGCACTATATGTCTTCCGACTTGATGCAATGAGAAGTATGCAAAGGATTTCAGCAAAAAACTCAAATCTTATCAAGTCTCTAGAACTCACTATTATTTTTCAATATTAGGGTGCTGGGGAAGAAGGGAACTTGTAGTTTAAGAGATATAACAACCAAATTAAATGTTTGCACCTTGTTTGCATCTTGATTTAACAAATATCCTGTTAAAGAAAAAGAAAAAGAAAGAGCCAGCCACAGTGGCTCATGCTGACAATCCCAGGACTTTGGGAGGCTGAGATGGGAGGATCAGTTGAGGCCAGAGTTCAAGACCAGCCTGGACAACATGTTGAGACCCCATCTCTACCCCCCCCAAAAAAAAAAAGTAGATAGTCATGGTAGCACATGCCTGTAGTTCCAACTTTTCAAGAGGCTGAGGTGGGAGGATCACTTGAGCCCTGGAGGTTGAGGCTGCAATGAGTCATGATTACATCACTGCACTCCAGCCTGGGCAACAGAGATGGAAATCTGAACACTGAATATTTGATAATAAGGAATTAGTAATTTAAAGTTTTTATCTTTTAGAGATTAATACAGAGGTGTTTACCAATGAAATATTTGTGGGATTTGCTTTCAAAGTAATCTATGTAGGAGATAAGAAAGGAGTTGGTAAAGGGTAAAGAAAGATTAAAGAAGTTTGTCTTTGTGTTGATAATTGTTGAAGTTGAGTGATGGATACATGGGGACTCACTATACTACTGTCTCTGTCCTTTTTTTTTTTTTTTTTTTTTTTTTTTTGCTTGCCTTGTTCTGGAGTACAGTGGTGTGATCTTGGCTCACTGTAGCCTTGATCTCCGAGGCTCGAGTGATCTTCCTGCCTCAGCCCCCCCAAGTAGCTGGGATTATGAGACTACAGGTATGCACCGCCACACCCAGCTAATTTTTGTATTTTTCATAGAGGCGGGTTTCACCATGTTGTCAGGCTAGAATTGAACTCCTCAGCTCAATGATCCATCTGCCTCAGCCTCCCAAAGTGCTGTGAGTTACCATGCCTGGCCCTGTCTCCATACTTTTTTGTTTGCCAGTTTTGTTTCAAACTCCCGGGCTCGAGCAGTCCTCCCACCTTGGGCCCCCGAAGTGCTGGGATTACAGGCATGAGCCACCACACCCAGCCAGTAAAGATTTTTAAAAACCAAGCTTCTGAGCCCTGGAATTTGAGATTAGCCTGGATAACATGGTGAAACCCTATCCCTACAAAAAATGCAAAAAAAATTAGCTAGGTATAATGCCATGTACCTGTAGTTTCAGCTACTTGGGAAACTAAGTTGGGAGAATTGCTTGAGCCCAGGAGGTCAAGGCTGCAGCAAGCCATGGTCATGCACTCCAGCCTGGGTGATGGAGTAAGACCCTGTCTCAAAAATAAAAGGAAAAAAAAGAAAAATAGAACAGGCATCTACATGTTTGCTTAAGTTAAGAGATTACTGATGGACATGATTATGGCCATTAGGTTTATAATGGGAAATAAACACTACATCAAACCTAGTCTACTTAGCTTTATTCTCAGGAGTGAGTAATCAGACTTTTTAAAAAATGTTGCTAAGTTACAATAAAGCAAGGAGTATACATTCTAAGATATATGAGGGAAAAAAGAAACTCCCAACAAGGAAACTTACACAGATCCACTCAGAGCTTTCTGCCTTTCAGATGGGCCTAGGCCTGAAGCATAAGCTGTACCAGTGTTAATACAGCTGATAGAGCCCAAACATTTACGCAGCTCAAATGAACATGTTCCCAAGAGCATCAATCATGAGCCTAGGTCAAAGCCTCTAGGGAGCCATGTATAATTAGCTTTGAAAAATATTTTGCAGAAGCTTTCTTAGTTATTTTAATATTGATTATTGATCTATTGTGAAGACAACTGGAATCTAAATTGATACTTGATATTTGGGCTGTAATTCTAGATTAACCTGGAGGTTTCAAACCATTACCAATGCTGTAAAACTGAAATTTTAGAATTTTAATAAACCTGACCATTATTTTCTAATAATATTTCTAGTTGTTTTATAGTTTATACTTCCATTAGTTAAATGTGGTATTGATTGCCATAAGTACAATATTATAGAGAGGCAGTATGGTGCAATAGTTAAGAGTATGAGCTTTAGAATCACACTGCCTGGGTGTGAATCCTGGCTTCGTCACTTCCTAGCAGAGTGACCTTTGAATGAGTTACTTAAGCTTTCTATGCTTATGTTTTCTCATACATAAAATGGGAGTAGTAATACTCATCAATCTTTTCCAGAGAAACAAAACCAGGGAGAGATGATAGATAGATAGATAGATAGATAGGATTTATTTCAAGGATTTGGCATATGTGATATGGGGAGCTGGGAAGTAGGAAATCTGTAGAGCAGGCTGGAAATTTTGGGGCAGAACCTGATGCTTCAATCTTGAGGCAGAATTTATTTATTCATTCTCAGAGAAACCTCAGATTTTTGCTTGTGAGACCTTTCAGTCGATTGTATTAGGGTAATCCACGTTAGATGAAGTCAACTGATTGTAAATATTAACCACATCTACAAAACAACTAGATTAGTGTTTGGTTGAATAGCTGGGTACCACATAGCCTAGTCAAATTAACACATAAAATTAACACCTATCAAATTCATAAAACTGACAATTAAATGAGTTCATGCCTATGAAGCACTTATAATAGAGTCTAACACATAGGAAGCCCCCATAAAGGCTAAGTAAAAGAACTTTGCTTTGTAAGATCAGCTGCCATTTATTAAATACCTATAATATGAAAAGTTCTGTGTCTAACATTATGGGAGATTCAGTGATAGTCACTATAGAAAAATAATGTAAGGCCGGGCGCGGTGGCTCAAGCCTGTAATCCCAGCACTTTGGGAGGCCGAGACGGGTGGATCATGAAGTCGAGAGATTGAGACCATCCTGGTCAACACGGTGAAACCCCGTCTCTACTAAAAATACAAAAAATTAGCTAGGCATGGTGGCGCGTGCCTGTAATCCCAGCTACTCGGGAGGCTGAGGCAGGAGAATTGCCTGAACCCAGGAGGCGGAGGTTGCGGTGAGCCGAGATCACGCCATTGCACTCCAGCCTGGGTAACAAGAGCGAAACTCCGTCTCAAAAAAAAAAAGAAAAGAAAAATAATGTAAAATATTGTATCTGCACAGGATTAAACCATGGAGATCATTTAGGCCAGCCTCTCACCTTAAAAATGTAGAAGCTGAGGTCCAATGTTTATTTAGATACACAACCAGAGTGGTTTTGTGGTGGTGGTGGGTTTTTTTATAGTGACGAACAATACGCAGAAAAATCCCTGACCTCATGAGCCTTATCTCCTAATAAGATACCCATTGATGACTATTTCAAATCTAACCAGTATTCTTACTCATTTTTCATGCATAAAGGAAAGGAGAAATTGGCCTCAGAGACTGTGCTGGGAGCCAAGAGTGCCTCAAGCATTGAACGGATAAAGCAGAAATGTTTCTATGTATCATAGTGTTTGTTTGTTTGCTTGTTTTTGAGACAGAGTCTTGCTCTGGCACCTAATCTGGAGCACAGTGGAGTGATCATGGTTCACTGCAGCCTCAACCTCCTGGGCTCAAGTGATCTCCCACCTCAGCCTCATGAGTAGCTAGTACTATAGGTGTGTACTACCATGGCCAGCTTTTTTTTTTTTTTTCTTAAGAGACAGAGTCTTGCTATGTTGCCCAGGCTGGTCTTGAACTCCTGGCCTCAAGTGATTCTCCTGCCTTAGCCTCCTACAGTGCTGAGATTACAGGCATGAGCCACCTTTAGACTAAGGGGCTTAGTGCCTAAGCTTTTGCACATTGACATTACTATTTTGAAATTTTAATGTAGCCCTTCTGTGAGGGTCTTTTTTTTAAAATATATACTTTAAGTTCTGGAATACCTGTGTAGAACGTGCAGGTTTCTTACATAGGTATACACGTGTTATGGTTTGCTCTATCCATCCCCCTCACCCCCGCTATCATCTATATTAGGTATTTCTCCTAATGTTATTCCTCCCTATGTCCATGTGTTCTCATTGTTCAACACCCACTTATGAGTGAGAGCATGGTTATAAACCATTCTGTGAGGGTCTTTTTATCGGGACTCAAGTCATTTCTCAGCAATGTACTAACTACTTCCAAATGGCCTGAGGGAAATTAAGAATGTACTTTCTTAGCATCTAGTTTTCAACCACTGTGAAACTTGGCCATTGGAGAAGTTGTCTTTTATCCCCTTTATATGGAGAGCCATTAACAATAATTGCATTAAAACATTAATAATACATCTGAAGAACATTTTATAGTTTTACAAAGTACTTTTTTTTTTTTTGAGACGAGTTTCGCTCTTGTTACCCAGGCTGGAGTGCAATGGCATGATCTCAGCTCACCGCAACCTCCGCCTCCTGGGTTCAGGCAATTCTCCTGCCTCAGCCTGGGATTACAGGCACGTGCCATCATGTCCAGCTAATTTTTTGTATTTTTAGTAGAGACGGGGTTTCACCATGTTGACCAGGATGGTCTCGGTCTCTTGACCTCATGATCCACCCACCTCGGCCTCCCAAAGTGCTGGGATTACAGGCGTGAGCCACCGCGCCCGGCCTACAAAGTACTTTTTTGAGAGATAGGCAGAACATTTTATAGTTTTACAAAGTGCTTTTGAGAGATAGCCTCAGAAGATATCTGAGGCTCAGAATTGTAAAGTGGGTGGCCCAAGACTCCATAGTAAATATCAGGTTCTAGCTGCCTAATTTCTAGTGTAATATGCTCTTTGCTATATTACTTGCCTTGCAATGTCTGGTGGGTATTGGTCTGGAGAGGAGCTGCTTCCCAACCGTACAGTTCTCTTCTTTAGTTCTTTTTTTCTTAAAGAAACAGGATCTCACGCTGTCTCCCAGGCTGGAGTGCAGTGGCGCCATCATAGTTACCTAGCCACCTCAAACTCCTGGGCCCAAGCATTCCTCCCACCTCAGCCCTAAAGTACCTGGGACTACAGATAAGTGCCATCACACTCAGCCTGCTTATTTATTTATGTGCTTATTCTTTTTTTTTTCTGACCTTACTGTGCAGTCAGGTCACAAATATTTCTGATTTTTTGTAGAGACGGGGTTTTGCTATGTTGTAAGGCTGGTCTTGAAATCCTAGCCTCAAGCAGTCCTCCCATCTTGGCCTCTGAAAGTGCTGGGATTATAGCACCGGAGCCACATCGCCCAGCCTCCTTAGTTCTTTTTTTTTTTTGAGACAAAGTTTTGCTCTGTCACCCAGGCTAGAATGCAGTGGCACGATCTCAGCTCACTGCAACCTCTGCCTCCCAGATTCAAGCGATTCTCCTGCCTCATCCTCCGAAGTAGCTGAGATTACAGGCGCCCACCACTGCGCCTAACTGATTTTTGTATTTTCAGTAGACGCAGGATTTCACCATCTTGGCCAGGCTGGTCTTGAGCTCCCAACCTTGTGATCCACCTGCCTCAGCCTCGCTAAGATTACAGGCGTGAGCCACCACGCCTGGCCAAAGCATCCTTAGTTCTTAAGTGAAGGTAGTCTTTATCTACAATTAATCATATTTGAATGTAACTTTTTAACTTTGCTTTAAACAAATGACAGTAAATATTTTTATTTTATTTATTTACTTATTTTTTGAGACGGATTTTCACTCTTGTTACCCAGGCTGGAGTGCAATGGCGCGATCTCGGCTCACCGCAACCTCCACCTCCTGGGTTCAGGCAATTCTCCTGCCTCAGCCTCCTGAGTAGCTGGGATTATGGGCACGCGCCACTGTGCCCAGCTTATTTTTTTGTATTTTTAGTAGAGACGGGGTTTCACCATGTTGACCAGGATGGTCTCGATCTCTTGACCTCGTGATCCACCCGCCTCAGCCTCCCAAAGTGCTGGGATTACAGGCATGAGCCACCACTCCCGGAGACAGTAAATATTTTTAAACCTGCCATTTGTTTTGCTGAGAAAAAGCCTCTCTGGGGTTTAACCAAACCTGGACGCTATGCAGTTAGTTAATTTATTTTTATCTTTTTCTTGTTCTAGAAATTAAGCTTAATGTTTTCAGGAATGTGTATCTTCTTTTGGATTAGACCTAAATGTGTTTGCCTTTATGTGATAATTTAAGGTTTTATGCATATGCTTATAAATTTGGGTCTTATTTTAATTAACCATAATTGTCTGAAACTTGAATTTTGGACAGTTTTCTCTTCATTTATTAATTCTGCCAGGTCACAATGGTAGCTCTGAAACTTATATATGTACCTTTTATTTCTTGACAAATATTTCTCCAACAGATACAAGATTATATAAAATTGCTTTCCTGTTCACAGTGTATAGTCCAGTTAAACAGGAAAGTCTCTGAAATTAGCCTCACCTTTGTACCTGTCTCTGCTGTAGCATTTGGCACATCATATTGTAATAATTTACTTATATGTGTAGCTGGGACTACAGCCATGTGCTACAGTGATGGCCACTTTTTTTTTATTTTGTGTAGAGACAGGGTCTCATGTGTTGCCCAGGCTGATCCCCCTGGCCTTAGGTAATCCTCTCATCTGAACCTCTTGAGTCATTGGGATTACCCATGTGAGCCACTGCACTAAGCATGTCTGTGGGTTTTGATAAGAAAGAACTTTGTTGTGGCACCTTTTAGAGATAATGAAATATAATGAAAAGAAAATTAACATTGGTGTCAATCAGACCTCCTGGTTCCAAATCTCAGGTACGTCACATTTGCTAGCGCCTTGGGCAAATTACTTAAACTTTCTGAGCCTCAGTTTACATACCTTTAAAATAAGGAAAATAGTACTGATTTTATAAGGTTGCTATGATAAATTATTAAAAGTACCCAAAACAGTTCTGCCACATAGCAGATGCTTCACAAATACCTTCTTTTTTTGTTAACATCCCTGGGCCTAGCAGTTCGATACATAAGATCTCATTAAACTTTTGTTGAATGACTTAATGATTAGATGAATACATATTCTTTTCAAAGAAGAAGAATCATATTTAAAGTAAAGAACAGCCAGGCATCGTGGCTCACATCTGTAATCCCAGCATTTTGGGAGGCTGAGTCAGGCAGATTGCTTCAACCCTGGAGATCCAGACCAGCCTGGGCAACATGGTAAAACCCCATCTCCAATAAAAATACAAGAATACCACACCTGGGTCATTTTTGCATTAGCCTTTCCTTTATTTTCCTGTATTTTTGTACTCCAGGCTGGGAGTGGGAGGATTGCTTGAGCCCAGGAGACAGAGGCTGAAGTCAGCTGAGATCACATCACTGCACTCCAGCCTCAGTAATAGAGCAAGACCCCAGAGATAAAAAATAATAATAAAGAATAATTAATATTAAAGAATTGATTTGCTATTGATTTTACCTTTTAATTTCATTGTTAAGTTAAAAATGCATTCTCCCTACATTTCAAAATTATTGTTGCTGTGTGCCTAGTGAGTAGAGGTATAACACTACATAGTTTCATTGCACCTAGCTGTGCCTTTCATGTCTTAGATTTCTTGCCTCTTACATGTTCCACATGGAATTTTATGTTTTAAAGAAGAATAGTTTCCCTTAGTCTTCTTTGATCTTCCTTCTGTCCTTCCTCATGGCATTTTGGATTCTCTTTCATTTATAACATCTACCTTACTCTAGATTATACAGATATTATTTGTAGACTTGTTTTTGCCTACCACCTAGAGCTGAAAATCTACTACAAGGGTTCTTTTATTTAGGATTCCTTATTAGTCTTTCTGAGACTATGATGATAGCTATGAACTATCCCTCCAGAAAAACGTATACATGTACAAACAAAAGTTTTCATATCAGTTTAGGAGGTTCATGGACTCCAGGGTAAGGACTCTTTCTATATTGTTTCTTCAGAGCAGTAACTGAATTTCATTGACCTCTGTGTCTATGGCAAAGCCTATCATGTACATGTATAGGAGATACTCAGTTCATAACTTAGGAATTGATGAATTCAAATGCAAGATGAGAATCTAAGTTTTTTACTACAGAATCTCTAAACACCGTTTTTTTGTTTGTTTGTTTCCTTAGGCTTTCATCTGAGTGGCACAGTAACTGAGCTGGCCACTGCTTCTGAACCAGCAGTGACTTACAAAGTTGCAATCAGTTTTGATAGATGCAAAATCACCTCAGTGACATGTGGCTGTGGGAACAAGGACATATTCTACTGTGCCCATGTGGTAGCACTCTCACTCTACAGGATCCGTAAACCAGACCAAGTCAAATTGCGTCTTCCTATCTCTGAAACCCTTTTCCAGATGAATAGGGACCAGCTACAAAAGTTTATTCAATATTTAATCACGGCACACCACACTGAAGTTCTTCCTACTGCACAGAAACTGGCAGATGAGATTCTATCCTCCAACTCAGAAATCAACCAAGTGAACGGTAATTGTACAACATTTTTATTGAAAAAAAGATCTTTTTCATCACCACTGTCACCAAAGCAACCCTCTTACCTCTACTTTGTTGCTTTATTGCATGTTAAGAGTTTGGGATATTTCTGCAGTTGCAATCACTTAACTTTAATAATTTCACTCTATCCAAACAACTGTGCTAACTCTAGGTTTCTGAAAGCAGTCCAATGGTCTTTCTCAAAAAGATTTTGGTAAAAAAGAACAGAGAATTATAGTATTATATATTGGCCTAGTTTATGGACTTTGTTGATGTGGTCCCTGTCCCCAGGAACCTGAAATGTTCAAACAGTGAAATAAAGCACAAAATAATTTGTATCGTTCAGTGAATTGAGATGGATATGAGAATTCTCTTGATATTTTAGGATCCTGCATTAGCATCAGAGTTATCCTAAGGAGAATGTGTTAGTGTTGTGCTTATGAACTATATATTGAGGGGCATGAATGGAGAAAGAGATTATGTTCACTCATCATTCAACAAAAATTTATTAAGTACCATGTGCAGGGAAGAGTGTTGATTTTGAGGGTCTAAAACAGACATGGTTCTTAAAGTAGCTTGTAATCTAATAGCAACAACAGACAAATCTGAAATAAGTGCTTTTTTCTTTGTTTTTTGTTTTTGTTCATTTGGGTTTTTTTTTGAGATGAAGTTTTGCTCTTATTGCCCAGGCTGGAGTGCAACGGCAAGATCTTGGCTCACTGCAACCTCTGCCTCCCAGGTTCAAGCTATTTCCCTGCGTCAGCCTCCCAAGTAGCTAGGATTATAGGTATACATCACCACTCCCGACTAATTTTTTACATTATTAGTAGAGAACAGATCTCTCCATGTTGGTCATGCTGGTCTCGAACTCCCAACCTCAGGTGATCCATCCATCTTGGCCTCCCATAGTGCTGGGATTATAGGCGTGAGCCACCGCACCCAGCCAAACGCTTGTTTTTATAATGAAACCAGATTGTAGAAGCCTAATTATAGAAAACCACTGAAAATTTTTAAGAAGAGCCTGGGCATGGTGGCTGATGCCTGTAATCCCAGCACTTTGGGAGGTCAAGGTGGATGAATCACCTGAGGTCAGGAGTTCAACACTAGCCTGACCAACATGGTGAAACCTGTCTCTACTAAAAACACAAAGATCAGGCTGAGCATGGTGGCTCATGCCTGTAATCCCAGCACTTTGGGAGGCCAAGGTGGGCATATCACCAGGTCAAGAGATCGAGACCATCGTGGCCACCATGGTGAAACCCTGTATCTACTAAAAATACAAAAAGTAGCTAGGCATTGTGGGGGGTGCACCTGTAGTCCCAGCTACTCAGGAGGCTGAGGCAGGAGAGTCACTTGAACCTGGGAGGCAGAGGTTGCAGTGAGCCAAGATCGAGTGCCATTGCACTCCAGCCTGGCGATAGAGCAAGACTCTGTGTCAAAAAAAAAAAAGATCAGCCAGGCATGGTGCTACACAGCTGCACATCTGTAATCCCAGCTACTTTGGAGGCTGAGGCAGGAAAATCACTTGAACCTGGGAGGCGGAGGCTGCAGTGAGCTGAGATTATGCCACTGCACTGCAGCCTGGGTGACAGAGTGAGACTCCATCTTCAAAAAAAAGAAAAAAGAAAAATTTTAAGAAGAGGAGTTACATAAGCCAGTTTTCATTTTGTTTTTTAGATCCTACTATATTCAAGGCATCATGCAAAGGACTTTATATATGTTAATTCATTTAGGTTTCAAAACTACTTTGTGGGATATAATAATTTCTGTTTTACAAAATAAGGAAATTATTTATAACCTGGGTTCATTTGACTTAAGAATTTTTTGAATTTCTCTAAAGCTTTTTGAGTTTCCCTAAACTACCTTTCACTTTTGGACAGTAACTGATATGGTTTGGATTTGTGTCTCTGCTCAAGTCTCATGTCCAGTTGTAATCCCCCATGTTGGAGGAGGGGCTGTGTGAGAGGTGATTGGATCATGGGGGTAGATTTCCCCCTCTCTGTTCCCCTGATAATGAGTGAGTTTTCAGATATCTGGTTATTTAAAAGTGTGTAGCATCTCCCTTTTCTCTCTCTTCCTCCTACACCAGCCATGTAAGATGTGCCTGCTTTCCCTTTGCCTTCCGTCATGATTGTAAGTTTCCTGAGGCCTCCAAAGCCATGCTTCCTGTACAGCCTGCAGAATCATGAGCCAATTAAACCGCCCCCCCCACCTTTTTTTTTGAGACAGAGTCTCACTTTGTCGTCAGGCTGGAGTGCAGTGGTGCAATCTCAGCTCCCTGCAACCTCCACCTCCCAGGTTCAAGTAATTCTCCCGTCTCAGCCTTCCAAGTAGCTGAGACTACAGGTGCACACCACCACACCCAGCTAATTTTTGTATTTTTAGTAGAGACGGGGTTTCACCATGTGGGCCAGGATGGTCTCAATCTCTTGACCTCGTGATCTGCCCACCTCGGCCTCCCAAAGTGCTGAGATTATAGGCATGAGCCACCACGCCCGGCCCAATTAAACCTCTTTTTAAAAAATAAATTACCCAGACTCAGTTATTTTTTTAATAGTAGTGCAAGAATGGACGAGAATACAGAAAATTGGTACCAGGAAGTCAGGCATTGCTATAAGGATACCTGAAAATGTGGCTGCAGCTTTGGAACTGGGTAACTGGCAGCGGTTAGAAGAGTGTGGAGGGCTTAGAAGAAGACAGGAGAATGAGGAAAAGTTTGGAACTTCCTAGAAACTTGTTAAATTGTTGTGACCAAAATGCTGATAGTGATATTGACACTGAAGTCCAGGCTGAGATGGTCTCAGATGAAGATGGGGTACTTATTGGGAACTGAAGCAAAGACGTTGGAGGCATTGTTCCCCTGCCCTAGGGATCTGTGGAACTTTGAACATGAGAGAGATGATTTGGGGTATCTGGCAGAAGAAATTTCTATGCAGCAGTGTTGAAGATAATAGCCTGACTGCTTCTAGCAACCTCAGCTCGTATTTGTGAACAACAACAACAACAAAAAAGTAAAACTTTCAGAATTTATATTTAAAAAGGAAACAGCGTAAATGTTTGGAAAATTTGCAGCCTGGCCATATGGTAGAAAAGAATTCCCCCTTTCAGGGGAGGATTTCAAGCTGCCTGCAGAAATTTGCATAAGTAAGGCCAACACAATGAGGAAAATGTCTCAAAAGCATTTCAGAGACCTTCATGGCAGCCTCTCTTATCACAGGCCCAGAGACCTAAGAGGGAAGAATGATTTCATAGGCCACACCCAGGGCTCTGCTACCCTGCTCCTTAGGACACTGTTCCCTGCATCCACTCCAGCTGTGGCTAAAAGGGCCCCAGATACATCTCAGGCCACTGTTACAGAGGGTACAAGCCATAAGCCTTGTCAGCTTCCACATGGAGTTAAGCACAGAGGTCAAAAGTTGAGGCTTGGGAGCCTCTGCTTAGATTTCAGAGGACATATGGAAAACCTTGGATATCCAGGCAGAAGTCTGCTGCAGGGTTAGAGCCTTCATGGAGAGCCCCTACTAAGGCAGTACAGAGGGAAAATGTGGGTTGGAGCCCCCACACAGATTCCCCACTGGAGCACTGCCTAGTGGAACTGTGCGAATGGGGTTACTGTCCTCAAGATCCCAGGATGGTATATGTACCAACACCTTGTACTGTGTACCTAGAAAAGCCACAGATACTCAACACCAGCCCTTGAAAACAGCCATGGGAGCTGAGCCCTGCAAAGCCACAGGGGTGAAGCTGTTCAAGGCCTTAGGTGCCCACCCCTTTTATCCCTGTGACCTGGATGTGAGACATGGAGTCACAGGGGATTATTTTGGAGCTTTAAGTTTAATGACTGCCCTGCCAGGTTTTGGACTTGCCTGCAGCCCCTCTATTTTGGCTTATTTCTCCCTTTTGGAATGATGGGTATATTTACCCAGTGCCTATACTTCCATTGTATCTTGGAAGTAACTAACTTGTTTTTTATTTTATAGGCTCATAGGTGGAAGGGACTTGCCTTGTCTCAGATGAGACTTTGGACTGTGGACTTTTGAGTTAGTGCTGAAATGAGTTAAGACTTGGGGAACTGTTGAAAGGGATGATTGTATTTTGCTATATGAGAAGAATATGAGATTTAGAAGGGGCCAGGGGCAGAATGATATGGTTTGGATTTATAATCCCCACTGTTGGAGGAAAGGCACGATGGGAGGTGATTGGATCATGGGTGTGGATTTACCCCTTACTGTTCTCGTGAAAGTGAGTGAATTCTCATGAGATCTGGTTATTTAAAAGTGTATAGGCCAGGCATGGATGCTCACACTTGTAATCCCAGCATTTTGGGAAGCCAGGGCAAGTGGATTGCTTGAACTGGGGAGTTTGAGACCAGTCCGGGAAACATGGTAAAACTCTGTCTCTGCAAAAAATACAAAACTTAGCTGGGCATTGTGGTGCACACTTGTAGTCTCAGCTACTCAGGAGGCTGAGGTGGGAGGATGGCTTGAGCCCAGGAGGCAGAGGTTGTAGTGAATCAAAATTGTGTCACTGCACTCCAGCTTGGTGATAGAGCCAGACTTTGTCTCAAAATAATAAATAAATACAAATAAAAGTGTATAGCACCTCCCACTTGTCTCTCTTCCTCCTGCATCAGCCATATAAGATGTGCCTGCTTCCCCTTTGTCTTCTAAGTTTCCTGAGCCCTCCCTAGACATGCTTCCTGTACATGCTATGGAACCGTGAGCTAATTAAACCTCTTTTCTTTATAAATTACCTAGTTTCAGTTATTTCTTTATAGCAGTGCAAGAATGGACTAATACAGTAACTTAGATACTAGTGTGAAAGAGGCAATGAGACCAGGTGGGTGGCCTGTATAATAGAGTAGTCCACATGCCAAAGGACCTGCCTTTCCCAATTGTTCAACAGAGCCACTCAAGTCCTACACACAACCTCAGCACAACCTTCCCAGTTGTTCAACAGAGCCAATCAAATCCTACACAACAACCTCAGAAAGAACAGTCAGAGCTGGGCATGGTGGCTCACGCCTGTAATCCTAACACTTTGGGAGGTTAAGGCAGAAGGATTGCCAAAGTCCAGGAGTTACAGACCAGCCTGAACAAGATAGTAAGACCTCATCTCTACAAAAAATCCAAAAATTAGCCAGGCTTGGTGGTGTGCACTTGTGGTCCCAACTACTCAGGAAGCTGAGGCAGGAGAATTGAATGAGCCCAGATGTCGAGACTGTAATGAACAATGATCTGTTCATTACTGTCCTCAGCATGCACAACAGTGTAAGACACTGTCTCAAATAAGTAAATAAATAAAGAACAGTCAGACAGGCTTCCAGGAGCTCTTGCTAACTAGCAAAAATATTCAGTTGCTTTATACTCAAAGTTGCAGTGTTTACATAGTAACCGAGCTCTCTCTATTTGAGTGATACTGTCAAAGAGTAGCTCTCTATATCTCTTCTTATCCCACATAAAGAGGCTGTTTACTTCTCTGACTTTTTTGAGACCTGAATTCTGCCCCATCCTCCAGGTCTGTAGCACCAGAGAGAAGGATAGCTCTACCCTAACAGCTGGGCTATGGCCTACTTTTGTGCCTCATTTCCACTATCTTTTCCCCCAGAATTATTTCCAAGCTCTATTGCCTCTTCTTGAACTGGCCGCCTTGGTTCAGGACCTGGATTGGCCTTTTCACCACAACTGTCATCTAAACAACCCTCTTCCCTCATTACTACTGTGCTGAAGAAACATACATTCCTCATTACACTTCCCATTCCCACATCTTTTTTTTTTGAGACGGAGTTTCGCTCTTGTTACCCAGGCTGGATTGCAATGGCGCGATCTCGGCTCACTGCAACCTCCGCCTCCTGGGTTCAGGCAATTCTCCTGCCTCAGCCTCCTGAGTAGCTGGGATTACAGGCACGCGCCACCATGCCCAGCTAATTTTTTGTATCTTTAGTAGAGACAGGGTTTCACCATGTTGACCAGGATGGTCTTGATATCTTGACCTTGTGATCCACCCGCCTTGGCCTCCCAAAGTGCTGGGATTACAGGCTTGAGCCACCGCGCCCGGCCCCATTCCCACATCTTAATTTTTGTCTGAAATTAGGCTGCAATTGCCACAATCAACTTGAGATGTGATTCTCAACCTTCTTCAGAAACTACTACTTCTGTATACATGTTTATCTCATCCTTACATTAGCTTTCTATGACAGGTTCCATAGTATTGTACAAGCCCTTTCCTGATTTGTTTTTATAACCAGTACTGGTATAAGAAACGATACAAAAAGGGGAGATATCATAGAGGTAAAATGGACTGGACTAAAAATCCAGGTGTATAGGATGAATGAGGAGTAAAGAAGAAGATAGAAAACTGAATTCCAAAATGTCTAACTAGAATGGCAATAAAGGTTTTGATAATGATACTGCCATTCATTTAGGGAACAAAAGAGGAGAAATGAATTTAGGAGGAAGATAAATTTAAGTTTGAGATACTTCTAGGACATTTAGGTAAAGATTTCTGATAAACAGTTGAATATATGGATCTAGAACTAAGGGAGAGAGTCAGAATTTTGGAATGAAAAATTTTAAATAAATGATATTTGAAATCCCATTTCTGTTCCCTGCTAAATATTTAAACACTTAGAACATTCTCCTTTTCCTTTCTCTTTAACCCCACTCCTCACCAAAACAAACCTAAAATAGGAGGAATAAAATTTTTTAAACTGCTAGCTGTCTTTTAATCCCAAGAACAGATCCAAACTTTGCTCTGCTCCCCACTTCCCTGAAACAATTTCTTGTATTAGTCCCTATATGTGTTTGTAGCTAGACATTGCCTTGTCTTTTTTGGATTGGTTACTCAAATGTGGACTATCCTTTCAGCTCTGCCTCTAGTACTACTCCATGTCCTATTTGTGATTTGCTCTGGTAACTCTATAGCCCAAGATTCTCTAAGTTACAGCATCTTGGCCAGGACTTCAGTTTCTCTTATCCAAAAAGAAAGATTGAGCAAGGGGGCAGAACAAGATGGCAGAATAGAAGGTGGCCACACCAATTGTTCCCTACCCCCTCACATGAGGACACCAATTTAAGAACCATTTACACACAAAAAAAGTACCCATATATGAACCAAAAATCAGGTGAGCACTTACGGTTTTAACTTCATATTGCTAAAAGAGGCACTGAGAAAGTAGGAAAAGCAGTCTTGAATCACGGGTGCCACACCTACCCAATCACCCAGCAGTGACAGCATGGTGTGGAAAGCATTTTGGTGCATTGGGGAGACAGAAATTGCAGCATTTCTGAGGCATTAAACTCAGTGCTGCCCTATTATAGCAGAAAAGAAAACCAGACCAAACTCAGCTGACACCTCCCCACAGAGGAAGCATTTAAACCAGCCCTAGCCAAAGGAATTGCTGGTCCCAGCAGTCCAAACTTGAGTTCCGGCAAGCCTCACCTCTGTGGGCTAAAGTGCTCTGGGGCCTTAAATAAACTCAAAAGGCAGTATAGGCCACAAGGGCTGCAACTCATAGACGAGTCCTAGTGCTGATCTGGGCCCAGAGACAGTGGACTATGGGGAGACATGTGACCTACTGAGACAACAGCTAGAATAGCTGAGGGAGTGATGGCATCATCCTTCCCTTAACCCCAGGCAGCACAGCTTACGGCTGCAAAAGAGATCCCATCCCTTTGCTTGAGAATAAGAAAGGGAAGAGTGGGAATGAGTCTGCCTTGCATCTTGGATACCAGCTCAACCACACCAGGATAGGGCAGGCAGGCAGAGTCGTGAAGTCCCCTTTCCAGGCCCTAGTTCCCTGTACTACATTTCTTGACACACCTTGGGCGAGAAAGGAACCTGCTGCCTTTAAAAGGAAGAAACTAATCCTGACAGGATTCATTGCCTGCTAACTGAAGTGCCCCGGAGACCCTGAATAACCAGCACCGATACCCATGTATTACACTGAGAACCTTGGGTGAGACTCTGAAACTTGCTGGCTTCAGGTAAGACTCAGCACATTCCCAGCTGTGGTGGCTGTGGGGCAAGATGCCTGCCACTTGAAAAAAGTGGAGGTAAAAGCAAAGGGGACTTTATCTTGCACCTTAGGTACCAGCTTGGCCAGAGGGTCTAGAGCACCAAGTGGGCCCTTGGGGTTCCCAGTTCCAGGACTTGGCTCTTGGATAGCTTTTCTAGACCTGCCCTGGGCCAGTGGGGAGTGCACTGCCCTGAAGGATGAGTCCCAAGCCAGGAACCATTCACCAAAAGCTAACTGGAGAGGCCTTGGACCTTAAGTGGTAGTCTGACAGTACTCCTCACTGGCCTGTGGTAGTGGTGGCCATGGGAGGCTCCTCTGCCTTTGGAAAGGTCAGGAAGAGTGGGAAGGACTATGTCCTGTGGTTTGAGTGCCAGCTAGCCACAGTACAGTGGAACAGCAGGTGAACATCGAAGGTTTTTTGCTATATCCCCTGGCTCCTGGATGGCAGCTCTGGACACACCCAGAGTCTGGAGGAATCTGCCATCCTGAAGAGAAGGACACAGGCCTGGCTGGCTTTGCCACCTGCTGATTATGGAGCCTCAGGGCCTTGAGTGAACATAGATGGTAGCCAGGGAGTGGTTACATCAAGCCTTGGGTGAGACCTAGTTTGGTGCTGGCTTCAGATTTGTCCCAGTACAGTCCTAGTGGTGGCCACAAGGGTACTTATGCCACACCACTACCAGCTCCAGGTGTCTCAGAACAGAGAAAGACTTCATTTGTTTGGGAGAAACTAAAGGAGAACAAGAGTCTCTGCCTGGTTCCCCAGAGAATTCCAGAACTTGTTCTAGACCACCAAGGTGGTACTTCTATGGGTCTGAAAGAACCACAGCATTATTGGGCTTTGGGTGGCCACTAAAGCAGATACAGCTTAGATCATAATACCCAACTCCTTTCAAATATCTGGAAAGCCTTCCCAAGAAGGATGGGTACAAATGAGCCCAGGCTGAGAAGACTGCAATACCTAACTCTTCAATGCCCAGATACTGAAGAACATCTACAAGCATCAACCCCATCCAGGAAAACACAACCTCATCAAATGAACTAAAGGTACCAGGAACCAATACTGGAGAAACAGAGATGTGAGACCTTTCAGAAAGAAAATTAAAAATAGCTGTTTTGAGAAAGCTCAAATTTAAGATAACACAAAGAATTCAGAATTCTATCAGATAAATTTATTAAAAAGCTTGAAATAAAAGAAGCAGAAATTCTGGAGCTGAAAAATGCAATTGGGATACAGAAGAACGCATCAGAGTGTTTTAATAGCAGAACTGATCAAACAGAAGAAGGAATTAGTGAGCTTGAACACAGGCTATTTGAAAATACACAGTCAGAGGAAATAAAAAAAGAATAAAAAAGTGATATATGCCTACAAGACCTAGAATATAGCTTCAAGGGAGAAAAAAAGAGTTATCAGCCTTAAAGAGGACGTAGAGAAAGAGATAGGGGTAGAGAATTTATTCAAAGGGATAAAATCAGAGAACTTCCCAAGTTCTAGTAGGTTCTAGAACATCAAGCAGATTTAACCCTAAGAAGACTATTTCAAGACATTTAATAATCAAACTCCCAAAGGTCAAGGATAAAGAAAGGATCCTAAGAGCAGCAAGAGAAAATTAAAAAGTAACATACAGTGGAGTGTGGCAGCAGACTTAGTGGAAACTTTACAGGCCAGGAGAGAGTGCCACGACATATTTAAAGAAAAAAACTTTTAGACCGGGCGTGGTGGCTCACTCCAGTAATACCTTTGGGAGGCCGAGGCAGGCGGATCAGGAGGTCAGGAGATCAAGACCATCCTGGCTAACACCCTGAAAATACAAAAAAAAAACTAAAAATCCCCCCAAAAAATTAGCCAGACGTGGTGGCACACGCCTGTAGTCCTAGCTCCTTGGGAGGCTGAGGCAGGAGAATTGCTTGAACCCGGGAGGCGGAGGTTGTGGTGAGCCAAGATTGCACCACTGTACTTCAGCCTGGGCAACAAACCAGACTACATCTCAAAAAACAAAAAAAAACCCTTTATTCTAGAATAGTATGTTTGACAGAAATATCCTTCAAACATGAAGGAGAAATAAATTTTGTTTCCCAGACAAACAAAAACTGAGAAATTTCATCAACAGCAGAACTGTCCTACAAGAAATGCTAAAAAGGAGTACTTCTATCAGTACAAAAAGGATGCTAATGAGCAATAAGAAGTCATATGAAAGTACACAATTCACTGGTGATAGTACACAGAAGAACACAGAATATTATAACACTGTAACTGATGTGTAAACTATTTTTTTCTTTCTTTCTTTTTTTTTTGGAGGCAATAGTCTTTCTTTGTGGCCTAGACTGGAGTGCAGTGGTGCATTCTTGGCTCACTACAACCTCTGCCTCTTGGGTTCAAGTGATTTCTCCTGCCTCAGCTGCCCAAGTAGCTAGAGTTACAGGTGCCCATGACCTCACCCAGCTAATGTTTGTATTTTTAGTAGAGATGGGGTTTCACCATGTTGGTCAGGCTGGTCTCAAATGCCTGACCTTGTGATCCATCCATCTGCCTCAGCCTCCCAACGTGCTGGGATTATAGGCGTGAGCCACCACACCCAGCCCTAAACTACACTTAAGTAGAAAGACTAAACTATGAACCAATCAAAAATAATAACTACAACTTTTCAAGACATAGTACAATGAGAAATAAGTAGAAACAACAAAAAGTTAAAAAGCAGGGAGACAAAGTTGTGGAGTTTTTATTAGGTTTCTTTTGACTTGTTTGTTTGCTTATGCAAACAGTGAAGTTGTTATCAGCTTAAAATAATGGGTTATAAGATAGTATTTGCAAGCTTCATGTAACTTCAAACAAACAAACAAAAAATACAACAGATGGCCAGGCACGGTGGCTCATACCTGTAATCCCAGCACTTTGGGAGGCCAAGGCGGGCAGATCACAAGATCAAGAGATTGAAACCATCCTGGCCAACATGGTGAAATCCCGTCTCTACTAACAATACAAAAAATTAGCTGGGCATGGTGGTGCGTGCCTGTAATCTCAGGTACTCAGGAGGCTGAGGCAGGAGAATTACCTGAACCCAGGAGGCAGAGGTTGCGGTGAGCCAAGATCGCGCCATTGCACTCCAGCCTGGGTAACAAGAGCAAAACTCCATCTCAAAAAAAACCAGATACACAAAAAGTTAAAAGTAAGAAACTAAATCGTATCACCAGAGAAAATTACCTTCACTAAAGGAAAACAGGAAGGAAAGACAGAAGAGAAGAGAAAACCAGAAAACAAATAACAAAATGGCAGAACTAAGTTCTTACTTATCAATAACAACACTGAATGTGAATAGACTAAACTCTCCAATAAAAAGACATAAAGTGGCTGGATGGATAAAAAAAAATTATACCCAATCATCTGATACCTACAAAAAACACACTTCACTTATAAAGACACACTGAAAATAAGAGGATTAAAAATAAAGGGATTTCATGTCAGTGTAAATATATATATACACCCAATATTGGAGCACCCAATATATATAAAGCAAATACTGTTAGAGCTAAATAGAGAGATAGACCTCAGTACAGTAATAGCTGCAGACTTCAGCAACCCACTATTAGCATTAGACACATCTTCCACACAGAAAATCAACAAAGAAACATTGGATTTAATCTGCACAATAGACCAAATGTGCCTAATAGCTACTTTCTTACAGGACATTTCAGCCAGCAGCTGCAGAATATACATACTTTTCTTCAGCACATGGTTCGTTCTCAATGATAGATCATATGTTAGGTTACAAAACAAGTCTTAAAACATTAAAAAAACTGAAATAATGTCAGGTATCTTCTCTGATCATAATGGAATAAAACTAGAAATCATTAATGAGGAATTTTGGAAACTGCAAATACATGGAAATTAAACAATATGCTCCTGAATGACCAGTGGGTCAATAAAGAAATTAAGAAATTGAAAAATTTCACCAATGATAATGGAAACACAACATACTAGAACCTATAGGATACAGCAAAAGCAGTACTAAGAGGGAAATGTATAGCTATAAGTATCTACATCAAAAAGAAGAAAAACTTCAAATAAACAATCTAATGACGCATCTTAAAGAACTTAAACGAGCAAACCCAAAATTAATATTAATAGAAGAAAAGAAATAAAGATCAGAGCAGAAATGAATGAAATTGAAGAAAAATGAAAAATCAATAAAACAAAAGGTTGGTTTTTTGAAAAGTTAAACAAAAGTGACAAACCTTTAGCCAGACTAAGAAAAAAGAGACAAGATCCAAATAAATAAAATCAGATGAAAAAGGAGACATTACAGCTGATACCACAGAAATTCAAAGAATCATCAGTGGCTACTGTGAACAACTATATGCCAATAAATCAGGAAATCTACAAGCAATGGGCAAATTTCAAGATACATATAACCTATCAAGACTGAATCATGAAGAAATCCAAAACTGGAATAGACCAATAACAAGCAACAAGAGCAAAGCCATAATAAAAAGTCACTCAGTAATGAAAAACCTGGGACCCAAATGGCTTCACCGCTGAATTCTACCATACATTTAAAGAATAATTAATACCAATCTTTCTCAAACTATTCTGAAAAATAGAGGAGGAAGAAATACTTCCAAACTCATTCTACAAGGCAAGTATTACCCTGAAACCAAAACCAGACAAAGACATAACAAAAACACTACAGGCCAATATCATTGATGAATATTGATGCAAAAATTCCTCAACAAAATACTAGCAAACAGAATTCAACAATATATTAAAAAGATCATCCATCATGATCAAGTGGGATTTATCCCTGGGATGCAAGGTTGGTTCAATATGTGCAAATCAGTGGGATACATCATGTTAGCAGAATGAAGGATAAAAACCATATGATAATTTCGGTTCATGCTGAAAAAGCATTTGATAAGATCCAACATTTCTTCATGATAAAAATGCTTTAAAAACGGGTATACAAGGAACATACCTCAACATAATAAAAGACATATATGGCAGACCCACAGCTAATATCATACTGAATGAGGAAAAACTAAAAACTTTTCCTCTTAAGATGTGGAACATGACAAGGATGCCCCATATTACGACTGTTATTCAACATAGTGCTGGAGGTCCTAGCTAGAGCAAGCAAATAAGAGAGAAATAAGACATTTAAATTGGAAAGGAAAAAGTCAAATTATCCTTGTTTGCAGATGATAATTATATTTGGAAAAACCTAAAGACTTCACCAAAAAACTACTAGAACTGATAAACAAATTTAGTAAAATTTCAGGATACAAAAATCAGTAGCAAGCCAGGCATGGTGACTCGTCTATAATCCCAGCACTTTGGGAGGCTGAGGCGGGTGGATCACCTGAGGTCAGGAGTTCGAGACAAGCCTAGCCAACATGGTGAAATCCTTTCTCTACTAAAAATACAAAAATTACCTGGTGTGATGGTAGGGGCCTGTAATCCCAGCTACTTGGGAGGCTGAGGCAGGAGAATCACTTGAACCTGGGAGGTGGAGGTTGCAGTAAGCCAAGATCACACCATTGCACTCCAGCCTGGGCAACTGTCTCCAAAAAAAAAAAAAAAAAAAGCAATTGTATATGCAAACAGTGAACAATCTAAAAAAGAAATGTAAAAAGTAATCCCATTTACAATAGCCACAAATAAAATTAAATGCCAAGGAATTAACCAAAGAAGTGAAAGATCCCTATGACGAAAACTATAAAACACTTATGAAAAAAATTTTAGAAGACACTGAAAAATGTAATCCAAGCATTTTGGAGGCCAAGGTGGGCAGATGACCTGAGGTTGGGAGTTCAAGACACCAAAAAATGGAGATATTCTGTGTTCATGGATTAGAAAAATGAATATTGTTAAAATATTCATACTACTCTAAGTAATCTACAGATTAAGCGTAATCCCTATCAAAATGCCAATGACATTCTTCACAGAAATAGAAAAAACAACTCTAAAATTGTTTTTTGTTATATGAAACCACAAAAGACCTGGAATAGCGAAAGCTATCCTAAGCAAAAAGAACAAAACTGGAGGTATCATATTACCTGACTTCACATTATACAACAGAGCTATAGTAACTAAAATAGAATGGTACTGTCATATAACAGACACATAGACCAATGGAACAGAATAGAAAACCCAGAAAAAAATCCACACACCTACATCAAACTCATTTTTGACAGAAGTGCCAAAAACATACACTGAGGAAAAGATACTTTCTTCAATAAATGGGTGCTGGGAAACTGGATATCCATATGCAGAAGAAAGGAAACTAAACCCCTATCTCTAGCCATTTACAAAAATCAGATAAAAATGGATTAAAGACTTAACTCCAAGACCTGAAACTATGAAACTACTACCAGAAAACATTGCGGAAGCTCTCTAGGACACTGGACTGGGCAAAGATTTCTTGTAATAACCCACAAGCACAGGCAACTAAAGCAAAAATGGATAAATGGGATCACATCAAGTTAAAAAGCTTCTGCACAGCAAAGGAAATAATCAACAAAGTGAAGAGACAACTCACAGAATGGGAGAAAACATTAGCAAACTACCCATCTGACAAGGGATTAATAACCAGAATACATAAGGAGCTTAAACAGTTCTGTAGGCAAAAAAATCTAATAATCTGATTTTAAAATGGACAAAAGATCTGAATAGACATTTCTCAAAAGAAGACATACAAAATGGCAAATGAGTGTATGAAAAGGTACTCTATCATTTATCATCAAAGAAATGTAAATCAAAACCACAATGACATATCTCACCTCAGTAAAAATGGCTTATATCCAAAAGAAAGGCAATAATAAATGCTGATGAGGATGTGAAGAAAAGGAGACCCAGTACACTGTTGCTGGCAACATAAATTAGTAGAACCACTATGGAGAACAGTTTGAAAGTGCCTCAAAAAGCTAAACATAGAGCTACCATATGATTCAGCAATCCCACTGCTGGGCATATACCCAAAAGAAAGGAAATCAGTATATCAGAGAGGTCTGCACTTGCATGTTTGTTGCAGCAGTGTTGACAATAACCAAGATTTGGTAGCATCCTAAGTGTCCATTAGCAGATGAATGGATAGAGAAAATGTGGTACTTTATACCCAGTAGAATACTATTTAGCAATAAAAAAGAATGCTATCAGCTGGGTGCGGTGGCTCACACCTGTAGTCCCAGCACTTTGGGAGGTCAAAGCAGGCAGATTGTTGAGCTCAGGTGTTCACAACCAGCCTGGGCAACATAGCAAAGCTCCATCTCTACAAAAATTACAAAAACTTAGCCAGTTGGTGGTGGCATGCACCTGTAGTTTCAGCTATTGGGGAGGCTGAGGCAGGAGAATTGCTTGATCCTGGGAGGTTAAGGCTGCAGTGAGCCACGATCATATCAGTGTCACCCAGCCTGGATGACACAGAGCAAGACCCTCTCTCAAAAAAAAAAAAGAGAGATTCTGGCCAGGCACGGTGGCTCAAGCCTGTAATCCCATCACTTTGGGAGGCTGAGGTGGGTGGATCACGAGGTCAAGAGATCGAGACCATCCTGGTCAATATGGTGAAACCCCCTCTTTACTAAAAAATGCAAAAAAAATTAGCTGGGCACAGTGGCGTGTGCCTGTAATCCCAGTGAGGCAGGAGAATTGGCTGAACCCAGGAGGCGGAGGTTGCGTGAGCCGAGGTCGCACCATTGCACTCCAGCCTGGGTAACAAGAGCGAAACTCCATCTCAGAAAAAAAAAAGAGAGATTCTGTCATTTGTAACAACATGGATGGAACTGGAGGTAATTATGCTAGGTGAAATAAGACAGGCACAGAAAGGCACACATCGTCGTATGTTCTCGCTTAAGTAGAAGGATGGTTACCAGATGCTGGGAAAAGTAGTGGGAGGATGTGGGGGAGGTGGGATGGTTAATGGGTACAAAAAATAGTAATGAAAATAACCTAGTATTTGATAGCACCCAACAAGGTGAATATAGTCAATAATGTAATTGTACATTTTGAAATCACTGAAAGAGCATAATTGGATTGTTTATAACACAAAGGATAAATACTTGAGGTAATGAATACCCCAGTTTCCATGATATTATGCATTGCATGCCTATATCAAAACATCTTATGTACCCCATAAATATATACACCTTCTATGTACCCATAAAAATTAAAATTAAAAATTAAAAAAGAAAGATTGAATACCAAGAGAAAAGTAAGATAACTTGAGAAGTTAGGTCAGGAACCACATTTTGGTAATTTCTGAATCTCCCTTACGAAGCCTGATACCTGTAAAATAATAAATAAATGTTTGTTGATTGAAAACATCCTTGAATAAACAGGTGATGAAAGAGGAGCCAATGTAGGAATTAGCAAAGTAATGGGAAAAAACTAGCAAGTTATTATCAATGTCAGTGTAGCACTGAGTTTCAAAAAGTGAGTGCTCAACAGTATGGAATACTATAGAAGATAGTAGTACTAACAAACATGGAAAGACAATTTGGGGGAAATACAAACTATGCAGAAAGAATAAAACTGAAAAATTTGTAGTATTATAGAAATAAGATATTGCAACCTATGAAATAACAACTAGATACTACAAAAACAAATTCAAAGAACAGAAAAAAACTCTAATACTACAAATTTGATGGCAGAAAATTTGAAAACTCAGTAAAATTGTTGGAAAATAAAATACCTATGGAGTAGAGCAAAAAGACAAAGAGATGAAAAATAGGAGGAAAATACATCAAAAATTACAGGTCCTCAAATTCCAGCGTTTAATAGGGGTTATATAAATAGAAAACAGAGGTAAGGAATTCACCAATTAAATAATTGAAGAAAATTTTCTAGAATAAAAACGTGAATTTCTAAAGTGAAAGGATTCTGACTGGGTGGGATGGCTCACGCCAGTAATTCCAATACTTTTGGAGATCAAAGCAGGAGGATTGCTTGAGCCCAGGAGTTTGAGACCAGCCTGGGCAACAAAATAAGATCCCATCTCTACAAATAAAAAAATTAGTTGGGTATGGTGGTATGTGCCTGTAGTTCCAGCTACTCAGGAGGTTGAGGCCAAGGCCAGAGGATTGATTAAGGCCAGAGGATTGTTTGAGCCAAGGAGTTTGAGGCTGCAACTAGCTACAATGGCACCACTACACTCCAGCCTGGGAGACAAAGACCCTGTCTTAAAAACAACAACAAAACAGTGAGAGGATTCCACTAAATGCCAAGAAAGGGAAAAGAAAAATCTTTTCAATAAGTGATGCTGGATCAACTGGAAATCAAATTTCTAGTTGAAACTTGACTTCTACCTCATACCATTCAGAAAAATCAGTTGCAGATGGATTGCAGATACAGATGTGAAAAGTAGAAGAGTAAAACCTAAAAGATAAGAGAACACCTTCCTGTCCTTGAGGTAGAGAAAATTTTCTTTAGTAGGAAAACACCTACAAATTGGACTGCCTTAAAAATTTTTAAGTTACTATTTATCGGCCAGGTGCCATGGCTCATGCCTGTAATCCCAACACTTTGGGAGGCCGAGGTAGAAGGATCACCTGCGGTCAAGAGTTCAGAACCAGCCTGGCCAACATGGTGAAACCCCATCTCTACTAAAAATACAAAAATTAGCCAGGCATGGTGGTGTGCACCTGTAATCCCAGCTACTCAGGCTGAGGCAGGAGAATGGCTTGAACTCTGGAGGTGGAGGTTGCAGTGAGCTGAGATTGCACCACTGCACTCCAGCCTGGGCAACAGAGTGAGACTCCATCTCAAAAAAAAAGAAAGAAAAATTGGTTCCTTAGACTTAATAGCCCCCTCAGGACAGGTCTCATTTTATAAGCCTCAGGGCTTACATGGAGGCTTAACCCATACAATGGTTTGTTTCATAATTATTTATAAAAGATATCTTTTCTATCTTATTTTCACTTGTCACCATTTCTCTTATTAGTCCTTAGGAAAAAATTCAGACTATAATATTAAAGTATCATCTATATTGACTAGGTCTACTTTATTGTTACTAGAGGTAAGTGGTTGCATACACATCTCTTTTTGTGAAAAGACTAAAATGTTCTAACCAGTGAACATATAAGGGCATTTTAATGTAATTTGATTTTTAAACTAAAGAAAGGGTTTTTTTAAAAAGATGCTGCCTGGGAGTTAGCGAGAAACAGCTGAAGAAGCCAGTTTGTAAACTCCACACCTGGTTTATCTGGTTGAATTATTTTTAATGTTTTGTTCCTTGATGCTGTCTTCTACTGTACTATTTGACCTGTGAATACGGATGTTTCTTGTAGATTGATCTTAAATTTTCTCTTATTTTATATCTTCTCTGTAGGCAATCTCAGGTTACATCCTTGATTTCAAATATTATCTATATTCCATGACTGACAATATTTTTTTTTTTTTGAGACATGGTCTTACTCTGTCACCTAGTCTGGAATGTAGTGGCACGATCACAGCTCACTGTAGCCTCTGTCTTCCTGGGCTCAGGTGATCCTCCTACCTCAGCCTCCCAAGTAGCTGGGCTCATGCCACCATGCTTGGCTAATTTTTGTATATTTTGTAGAGACAGGGTCTCACTGTGTTGCCCAGGCTGGTCTTAAACTCTTGGGCTCAAGCAACATACCCACCTTGGCCTCCCAAGGTGCTGGGATTACAGGCATGAGCCATCATGCCCAGCCTCACAGATGTATTTCTTCAGCCCATTTCTTTTGAGCTTAGACTCTATATCCAACTATTGAACATCATAAAGACATCCCAAGATAAACATACCAAATGTGATTTGATGATCTTCTTCCCCAAGCTTACTTATTCTCCTGTATTCACAATATAACACCACCACCTAGCCACTGAATCATGATGGAAACCTTGTAGTTACTCCTAACACCTTTGCCTTTTATTGCAAGATGTGTTAATTTTACTTCTAAAATATATTTCATAATTTTCTACTTCTCCCTATTAAATCAAACCACTATAATCTCTCACATAAATTGTTTAGTACCCATCTAACTGATCTTTCTATTTCCACTATTAATTCCCTCTATTCCATTCTTCACACCACCATCCAAAGTGACTTTTCTAAACTGCAGATATTATTATCACTTCTTGTTTAAAATCTTTCAGTAGCCCCTGTTACTGTTAGGATTGAGTCCAAATTTCTGTGGCATACAAAACTTTGCATGATCTATCTGGCTTTTGCCTAAAATTTTCACATGATATTCCCTCTCCTTGAGAGAATATCCTCCTTTCCTATCCCCTGTTTCTGTCCTCCCTCCCTTATTATAGTTGTATTTTATTACTAAAGTAATTTATGACATAATGCTTTTTTTTTTTTTAACAAAAAGTACATAGTATTCCACTCTCTGCCAGGCTAACTCCTATTTATTCTTCAGGTGTCAGCTTAAATGTCACTTTCTCAGAGAAGCCTTCTTTGACTCTTCTTCCTTTCCACAAAAAAAAATGTGCACGTGATTATGTGCTTAAGGTCTCTCTCCCCAACTGTAAGCTCCCTATCTACTTTGTTTACCACTATATATACAGAATTTGACACAGATTCTGCACATATCAGGCTCTCTATAAATATTGACTGAATAAATGAAAATGTCTTAGAAAATTCTCCATGGGGTCTCTTGCCAGTTCATGCTCTTCTCAGATGACTTTGATTGCCTCAGCAGTCACACCAACTCCTTGTATTTTGTTACCTTGATGCCCCAAATATTGACTCACTTCCTTTTTTTGCTTCTGTCACCCATTTAGCAGCTCAGTTTCTCACCTTGTAGGGTTCATTGCAGACCATCAAACATTTTTACAATTTACCTTCCTTTCTCTTCTATCAAATAAACAAGCCCTTTGAAGTTTCAGGTGAAGTTGTACTGTTAGTAACTCTCAAGGTTTTGCCTCATCCTATCCTTATATCAGCAGTTTTCTGTAGATTGACACTAGGTATGTATAAACTGTGCCTTATTTCTTCTACAGCTATTACCACTGTCATTACCTGGGTGCTAAGCGTTCTTTACTTTCTCCATACCTCTTCAAATCTTTAGAGGAGAGGGTGTCAGTCCACATTTCCAGTCAGTTTAAGGCTGACACCCCTAAAAAACTAGATTCTGTTTCTGCTTTTTCATATTCTTACTTAACCACCCAAAGGTCAGAATTGGTATTCAAACCATCTCTACCCTCTGCTGCTGGAGCACCACTGCTGTTCATTCCTCCCCCAGTATTTAGCTCCAAAGTACTCAACAACCCAGTCCTTGGTTTAACCTAGTTTATTTCAGTTTCATCTCTATGGAGCTCCTGAGGACCAGAATTGTTTTAACCTGAATTTTTCACATAAACCCCAAGATACTGTTCTGTATATTGATATCTGAGAATCACTGTACTGATGAGAACTCTAGTTATTCTCACTGTGGGGGAAATGCATTATTCTGACTGATCCCATATTCTATGTAGCAGAATAAGCCAAGAAAACATGGGATTTGGCTGTCTTCAGACATACCATCAGTTACAGCTTCAGGGGGCCTGAAATCAACTGGTGAATCACACTAGTATGAGACTGAAGGCAAAGTATAGCCTTGTAGTAAAGAGACAGGCTTCTGAGAGAGACCAGTATATAGATCCTGGCTGATATACTTTACATCTAAGTTACCCTGTCTAAACTTTGGTTTCTTTGAAAATTAGGAGAATAATATGGCCTAATAGAGTTGTTATGAAGGTTCCTTGGAATCTATTCAATAAATATTTATTGAGCACCTCCTATGTGCCAGGCACTTTTCTATGTGTTGTGAATATACCTATAAACAAAAGCTTCAACCCTCAAGGACTATACATTCTAATGGGTATATGTATAAAAAGTGCTTAGCCTTTAGCATGTAGGAATCATGCTCAATAAGTACTTGTTACTAACAAATATTTAAGGATAAGGAGTATATTTGTTTTGCTTTGCCACTTTTTGGATATAAAAGAAGTATAGGACATAATATTTGCCTATGTGGAGCTTAAATCTAGATGGTCAGTGAGATATATATATGTGTTCATTCTATAAATATTAACTCAGTGCTATAATGGACCAGTTACTGTGAAGTACAAAAAGGAATCCCATTTTTAAAAATTTCAACTTAGTTGGGAATATATGAGAAATCACATTATAACGTAAAACAAAAAGAGAAGTAATAATCAAGTGCTATGAAGAACATTTAAGGAAAGTAATAATAAAGTACTATGAAGAATGTTAATTAGCAAGTGAGTATCAGGAGAATACAAATACAGAAAAATAGTGTTATTGCCATTATATGCCGAGTACATGAGCATAAGATGGGCATACTTTTGGCAGGTGGAAATGGAGTATATGGCTAATTCAGTGAGTGGGTTAAAAAATGCTGCTGCCAAGTAAACTAGCAGTATATGAATCTCAGCAGTGTTATCCTCTCTGTACACTAATTTTATGGCTTCTGTTTCTCATTGCAGCTCTGACTCTGGAACTTAAGTAATATTGACAATTATAGCTGTTGGGTTTTTTGGTCAAAGAACAGGTTAGAGGGAGGAGGAGGAAAAGTATGTCATAAGCCAATGTGGTTGACTTCTGGGAACACTTTCTGGGTGAAGCATATTATAAGTATAGGGGAAGACATGACTAAAAATAAAAGATATAGTCTGAGCATAGAGGGCCTTGAATGCCATGCCAAGGCATTTGGACTTAATTTAGTAAGAATGGGGCATGACTGAACACTTTTGAGCAGGGAAGTGATATGATCAGAACTGTGTTTATTTGGAGAGTTCTGGAAGCACTTAAAACAGAACTACCATGCCACCCAGCAATCCCATTATGAGTTTATACCCAACGGAGAATAAATCATTCTACCTAAAAGATATAGGCACTCATATGTTCACAATAGCAAAGACATAGAATCAACCTAGGTACCCAATAGCAGTGGATTGAATAAAGAAAATGTGTACATATATACCATGGAATACAATGCAGCTATTTAAAAAAAGACCAAAATAATTTCTTTTGCAGCAACATGGATGCAGCTGGAGGCCATTATGCTAAGTAAATTAACTCAGAAACAGAAAGCCAAATACCACAGGTTCTCACTTACAAATGGGAGCTAAGCATTGGTTACACATGATCATAAAGATGGGCACAATAGACCCTGAGAACCACTAGAGAGGAGAGAAAAGCAGGAGACAAGATCTGAAAAAGTACCTATTGGGTACTGTGCTCACTATCTGGGTAATTAGATCATTTTTACCCCAAACCTAAACATCATACAATATAGCCATGTAACAAACCTGTACATATATCCCTTGAATCTAAAATAAGAGTCAAAATTATTTTTTTAAAAACTTGACCAGATATGGTGGGTTATGCCTGTAATCCCAAGATTTTGGGAAGCTGAGGTGGGAGGATCTCTTGAGCCCAGGAGTTCGAGACCAGCCTGGGCAACATAGCAAGACCCTGTCTCTACAAAAAATTAAAAAATAAATTAGATGGACATAGTGGTACATGTCTTTAGTCCCAGCTGCTTGGGTACCTAACATGGTAGGATCACTTAAGCACAGGAGGTTGAGGCTGCAGTGAGCCATGATCACACCACTGCACTCCAGCCACTCCCAAAGTGCTGGGACAGGTGTGAACCACTGTACCCAACCAATAATGTATATTTCAAAATTACTAAAATAGATTTTTAATATTCTTAACATATCAAAAAAAAAAAAAAACCAAACTGGTGAGGTGATGGGTGTATGTTAATTGGCTTGATCAAATCTTTGTATAATGTATACATAGATCGGTCCGGACATGGTGGTCCACACCTGTAATCCTAACACTATGGGAGGCCAAGGTGGGCATATCACTTGAGGCCAGGAGTTTGAGACCAGCCTGGCCAATATGGCAAAACCCCATCTCTATCAAAGATACAAAAATTAGTCACGCATGGTGGCACATTCCTAAAATCCCGGCTACCTGGGAGGCTGAGGCACAAAAATCATTTGGACCCGGAAGCCGGAGGTTGCAGTGAGTTGAGTTGAAATTGTGCCACTTCACTCCAGGCTGGACAACAGAGTGAGACTCTGTCTCAAAAAAAAAAGTAAACATAGATTAAAACATTACATCATACCCCATATATACATATAATTGTTGTCAGTTAAAAAAATTTTTAAAAACAACTTGTTACAGCACTCTGTCTATGAGAGTGAAAGAAAACGATTCAGTTTTCATTTCACAGACATTTCCAGAGTGCTTGTCACATTATCAGCCCTATGCTATAGGTGATTCAGCTTTGGATTCAACTGTGAGCAAGGAATTAACAGACTACTAGGAGAGAGGGGTGTGTAAATAACTATATGTTTTCAGTGGTTTTGTCAAGGTGAGCCCAATAAGAAAACGTTTTGAGTATAAATTTACAAAATCATGTCATCTGTATGCAACTCTACCTGTGCTTTAGGGGACAGTTTTCTAGTTCTCTAGAACTTTAAAAAAATAGAAATTTTTTGGCCTGTAATCCCAGTACTTTGGGAGACTGAGGTGGGAGGATCGCTTGAGTCCAGGATTTGAGACCAACCTGGGCAACATGGCAAAACTCTATCTCTGTAAAAAATGTTTTAAAAATAGCTGGGCTGGTGGCACTCTCCTGTGGTGCCAGCTACTTGGGAGGCTGAGGTGGGAGGATTGATTGAGCCTGGGAGGTAGAGGCTGGAGTGAACCATGATTACGCTACTGCACTACAGCAGCCTGGGCGACAGAGTGTGAGACTCTGTATCAAACAAATAAAAAGAGATTTTCATGTCCTAAGAATGTATTTTTTTATTTTAAAATTATGCATATTAAGGCACATTTGAACTTCATAGAAAAGCAAAAAGAAGAAACAAAATGATGAAAAAATGCACAGTTTGCATGTTGTATATTTCTTCTAGCCTTTTTTCCCCTGCAATGGTATTTGTAGACCTTAGAAGAGGCTATAACTGAGACTTAAGTGAACATACAACTAGCATTATTAGATCTTTTAATTTAGGCTTTTTGAAAAATTAATTTTATGTATTTATTTTTTAGGACTGTACAGTTGACAAAGCCCATATTAAAGCAGAATGACCCATCTCTATTTGAATATGCTCACAAAGTACCCCTCCAGCTGAATGTGTAGCATGTGAACTCAGGGGATCCATTTCACTGTTCCCATTCTTCATAGGTGCCCCTGACCCCACAGCTGGGGCAAGCATTGATGATGAGAACTGTTGGCATTTGGATGAGGAACAGGTGAAAGAACAAGTGAAGCTTTTTCTCTCCCAGGGGGGTTACTGTGGCTCTGGAAAGCAACTCAACTCAATGTTTGCCAAGGTAAGATATGAAAAGGTATTTTTCTTTCGTTGTTGACAAAAGAAGCTTAAGATAGACTGGGCACACCACACTTCAGGCTTCATGCATTATACCTAGCTCACTCGACATAGCTGCACTGAATACTTGATATCTAGTGGGAGAGGCTGACCAGACCTGAGCAGGTTGCATCCAGGGAGTCCTGCCACCTCAGCTTAGTAGTCCTGTTCCTTTTACTTCACTCTCTAAATGAGTTAGCATTGCTGGGGCATTTTAGCAAAGAAACCACCTTCCCTCTGCTTTTAATCCAGTGCTGCCTGATGAAGCTTGAAGACTAGAGTTTCAACACTGGTCCTGAAGATACTTAGTATTTTAAACTAGGGGCTCTCACAGCAGGCTGTTTTTCTTTTCTTTCTTTTTTTTTTTCTTTAATACTTTCAGTGAAATATAATTCATATACCATACAATTCACCCATTTAAAGTGTTAAAGTTCAGTGGTTTTTAGTATATTCATAGTTATACTATCACCACAGTCAGCTTTAGAACATTTTCATCACCTCAAAAAGAAACCCCATACCCTTACCTATCCCTCCCTTGTCCTCCATGTCTCCGTCCCCAAGCCCTAAGAAACCACTAGTCTACTTTCTGTCTCTATACCCTATTCTTGACTTTCATATGAATGCAATCATTCATATAGTATGTAGTCTTTTATGGTTGGCTTCCTTCACTCAGCATAATGTTTTTAATATTCATTGGTGTCATAGCATGAATCAGTACTTCATTCCTTTTTATGTCTGAATAATAAATGTGGATTTATTGTTCAAAATGTGGATACCATACATTTTGTTTATCCATTCATCTATTAGTGAAAATTTGGGTTGTTTCTACCTTTTGGCTATTATGAATAGTACTGCTACAAACATTCTTGTATAAGGTTCAATGTGGACATATATTTTTCTTTCTTTCTTGGAGTGGAATTGATGGGTCATATGGTAACTCTATGCTTAATCATTTGAGGAACTGCCAGTCTGTTTTCCAAGGTGGCTGTATCATTTTACATTCCCACCAATAGTATATGATGTGTCAATTTCTTTACACCCTATCCAACATTTGTTGTTATTTGACTTTTTAATTCTAGCTATCCTGGTGGGTGTGAAGTGGTATCTTGTGATACCACTTGTGAACATCAGGTATATTGTAAACACTTGATACATACAGAGATCTTGCTTACAGAACAAGAGGCCTTTTGGATATAGTGTACTCAGATACTTCATCTTCACTTCCCCCTCCTGCTCTTCCTTCTCCTCCTACTTTTTTGTGATGCACAATCACCAATTCCTCGCCACTTCTTACGTGTCAGGTTCGAGAAATGCTGCGGATGAGAGATTCCAATGGAGCAAGGATGCTGACGCTAATAACTGAGCAGTTCATGGCTGACCCACGACTCACACTCTGGAGGCAGCAAGGAACAAACATGACAGACAAGTGCAGGCAGCTCTGGGATGAGCTAGGTAAGTTCTCATCTTTCAGAGAAGTGCTTTTTCCTACCATCTTGCCCTGTGGCAACAAGGGTTCATGAACCCTTGCCATCAATCATTGCATGGATCTTGCTATCTCTGCTACCAGTTCAGCTGGTAACACTGAACTCACTTTTGTTGCTTCCACAGCATTGTGCTTTGCTATTGTCATCAAGCATTCTGTTCCAGATGTTACCACATGGAAACCTTTGCTGAGAGAAAACCTCTTTACTTCGCTTCTGTTGCATGGCACTAGCCTGACTCTCCAAATACTTATCAGCCTCACTGTTGTTGCTTTCCCAGAGTCTGCTCTTCTGTATCACTTTCAGACAGACCTTTAAGACATAGGGCAATTTCCAATACTTGGACTTTGACCTTCTATTCTTCTTTCTCTATAGTCCCTTGAGAACTTTTTTTAAAAATATCATAGCTTCAGAGCTTACTTATATGGTCATTTCAGCTTTATCTTATTTCTACTTATCTGAGTTCTAGACCCACATGAGTAGATGTCCATTGACCATTCCCACTAAGAAATCAAAAATGAACTCAGACTTTCTCCTATAAAAAAAAAAATGTTCTTCTGACTGGCATTGGCACCGCCGTTCCTTACCCTACCAAACTTATTGCCAAGCACTTATTTATTTTTTCATTCCCCACATCCAGTCACTAACTTTATTTGATTTCTCAACTTTTAAAATGCAATGTAGTGTCCATTCCCCCTTAAAACTTTTAGATTATATTAGAACTGTGACCTTCTAATGGCCTCTCTGTTCTAGGTTCTCCCTCATCAAGGCAGTCTTCTTTGGTCATCCCTTCTCTTTAGCATTCCTTTGCTCCAAGACCAGTTTTGCCATGCTAATACTTCTTACCCTACTTTCAGAATCTTCCATACCCTGAACTCAGGTTCATATACTAGTAGGTTGTGGCTGTAACACTAGAAGCCCAGTCTGTCTGACTTGAAGTCAAACATCCCTCTGTAACATCTCCCTCAGTTCTATCTTAAGTCCTTCTATTTTTTTCAAAGTGCATATTCCTTAAGAATTTGTAGTTAGCCTTCTTCAGAGTGTCAGTTTCATCTGAGGCCTGAGTATCTTAATTTCCATACCAGTCACAGGATTGTGCTGTGGACTTGGGTTTTGCCTCTGGGACAAAGGTAGTTGAAAGGAAGTAAGTAGAACTGGCTCCCAGTGCTTTTAAAGCTCTTGTTGTATACTTGGGTTCGTTATGAAAAGCTCTTGCGTCTGACCTTGTCATGTCTTAACAAATTACTATATCAACCTTCAAAAAAACCTTCAACATTCTGCTAAGACAATGATTCTGAAACCTTTTAGAATCACCTGTAGTGCTTGTTTAAACAGATCACTGGGCCCTATCCTGAGTTTCTGATTCAGTAGGTTTGGAGTGGGACCTAAGAATTTGCATTTCTAACAAATTCCCAGGGGATGCTGATGCTGCTGATCCAGCAACCACACTTTGAGAACCACTGCACTTAGAGAAGGCTTATTAGGTTAGACACCAGAACACAGTACATTCATGCTTCCCTTAACTATTTTAAGGGCTGCTGTAGTTATTCTTAGGACTCCTTACTGATCACAAGGCCTATGCATCTATGGAGAACCTAGGCAGGGTTTGTAGGAACTACAAATGTAGAAAGAAATGGCTTACTACTTTCAGTTTCTGAACTAGAGAAAATGGGAGCAATCAGACATGAAGTTTCATCATCTCCCCACCTACAAATATACTAATGCTTTCTATGTCTATTCCCATATGGTTTGCCTTCTCCTCTGCTAAAATCCATAGAGGATCTCTGCTATCATGAAAGGCCAACCCTTATGTGTTTGCTATGGGTTCTATTCTATCTCCTTTTCTCAAGAATGTTGCTCCTACTATTATTTCTTTGCTTAGGTATTATTAACTTTTTTCTCTCTACAAAATCATTCCCATCAGCATACAAATATGCTCTAATCTCTTTTTTTTTTTTAAGATGGAATCTCACTCTGTCATCCAGGGTGGAGTGCAGTGGCACAATCTTGGCTCACTGCAACCTCTGCCTCCTGGGTTCAAGCAATTCTTCTGCCTCAGCCCTCCGAGTAGCTAGGACTATAGGCATGTGCCACCATGCCTGGCTAATTTTTGTATTTTTAGTAGAGACAGGGTTTCACCATGTTGGCCAGGCTGGTCTCACAGGTGATCCACCCACCTTGGCCTCCCAAAGTGCTGGGATTACAGGCATGAGCCACCGTACCTGGCCTGCTCAAATTTTAAAAAATAGTCCTTCGATGCTCGAACTTTCTCTACCAACTATTACCCCACTTTTCTTCTCCCTTTTGAAACAACATTTCTTTAAAAATAAATTATCTGTGGTCACTCTTTCCATTTGCTCTCCTCTATTCTTCCTTCAGCCCACTTCTGTTGGTTTCCATTACTCATTGCTGCTAGTCTTCTGAAGTAGCTCTTGTCAAAATCCCAAGTAACTTGCATATTACTAAATACAACAGTCACTTCTCTGTTCTCATGTTACTTCAAAACTCTTAGTAGTTTTCAGTAAAGTGACACACTCTTTTATTTTTCCTTCCTTTTGTAGTGACAGGGTTTTGCTCTGTGTCCAGGCTGGTCTTGAACTCCTAGCCTCAAGCAATTCTACCTCCTCCTCCCAAAGTGCTGGAATTACAGGCACAAGCCACACACCCATACTCTTTTGGTTTCCATAACTGCATACCCATTTGATTTCTCTACTGTGGTCCTGGTGAATTTCACTCAGTCTCCTTTGTAGACTTCTCTGCCTTTCCTCAACGCTTCTAAATATTGAATGCCTCCCAGCATCCACTTTCCTGTTTATATTCTTTACCTAAATGATTATATATTCACTAACATGACTTTAAATACTATCCAGATGGCCGGGCGTGGTGGCTCACGCCTGTAATCCCAGCACTTTGGGAGGCCGAGGCGGGTGGATCACGAGATCAAGAGATCGAGACCATCCTGGTCAACATGGTGAAACCCCGTCTCTACTAAAAATACAAAAAATTAGCTGGGCATGGTGGCATGTGCCTGTAATCCCAACTACTCAGGAGGCTGAGGCAGGAGAATTGCCTGAATCCAGGAGGCAGAGTTTGCGGTGAGCCAAGATCGTGCCATTGCACTCCAGCCTGGGTAACAAGAGCGAAACTCCGTCTTAAAAAAAAAATACTACCCAGATGCAGGTAAATTACAAATGTATGTCTCTAGCCCTGATCTTTCCTCTGAGCTCCAGGCTGTGTCCAGCTACCCATCACTTCTAAGAAACATCTCAGACTTAATAAGGCTATCACAGAACTCTTAATTTTCCTGCCGAAGCCTTATCTTCCCCTTGTTGTCACCATCTCAGTATACATCATCAAGATGTATTATCTTGTTGCTGGATGGCCAAGCGCAGTGGCTCCCGCTGGTAATTCTAGCACTTTTGGAGGCCCAGGCAGGTGGATCACCTGAGGTCAGGAGTTTGAGACAAGCTTGGCCGACATGGTGAAACTCTGTCTCTACTGAAAATACAAAAAATTAACTGGACATGGTGGCAGGTGCCTGTAATTCCAGCTACTCAGGAGACTGAGGCAGGAGAATCGCTTGAACCTGCAAGACAAAGTTTGCAGTGAGCCAAGTTTGCACCACTGCACTCCAGCCTGGCGACAGAGCGAGATGCCGTTGTTGCTCAAGAAGAAAATTTAAGAGTTATCCTTGATTCCCTATTTTCTGTCTTTTACATCCAAATCAAAACCTGTTGACCCTCAGAGTTAGAGGGCTGAATGAGATAAAATGCTTAATACCTTAATGCCTAGCTGATGAAAGAAATCAATGATAGCTATTATTTTATTATATTTCATATATAATAATTATGTAAAATTTTAATTTCCATAGTAGCTACATTTGCTTAAGAGTTTTTGACATTTTTAAATTTCTTTTTTTTTTTTTTTTTTTAAACAGAGTCTCACTCTGTTGCCCAGTATGGAGTGCAGTGGTATGATCTCAGCCCACTGCAACCTCTGCTTCCTGGATTCATGCATTTCTCCTGCCTCAGCCTCAGAGTAGTTGGGACTACAGGCATGTACCACCATGCCTGGCTAATTTTTCTAGTTTTGTAGAGACAGGATTTTGCCATGTTGGCTAGGCTGGTCTCAACCTCCTGACCTCAAGTAATTCACTTGCCTCGGCATCCCAAAATGCTGGGACCACAGGCATGAGCCACCACACCTAGCTCTAATTTCTTTTTATTGATTTACTTTGAGACAGGATCTCACTCTGTCCACTAGACTGGAATACAGTGGTGTGATCATAACTCACTGCAACTCAAACTCCTGGGCTCTAGAAATACTTGCACTTCAGCCTCCCGAGTAACTAGGATTACAGGCACAGGCTACCACACTCGCCAATTCTAATTTTTGGTAAAGATAGGGTCTCACTATGTTGTGCAGGCTGATCTCAAACTCCTGGCCTTGTGATCCTCCCGCCTCAGCCTCCCCAAGCACTGGTATTACAAGCATGAGACACTCTACCCAGCCAACACTTTTTTTTTTAAGTTGCAGGAAAATATGTTTCTGGGTACTGATAACAGTCCTGTGAGTGCTGTTTTATACAGGCAACTAGCAGGACTTTTTGCTCTGTCTCTTTCTCAGACATGTAATTATCTTTGAGTGTTTCTGAAACAAATTTATTAGGATGTAATGAATAAGACAAAAAAACTCATGTTTAACTTACAGGTGAAAGTACTTGTGCTACTTTCTAGGGATCCCCTTCTTTGTGTGTGTGTGTGTGTGTGTGTGAGAGAGAGAGAGAGAGAGGGAGAGAGAGAGAGGGAGATATGGAGTCTCACTCTGTTGCCTAGGCTGGAGCTCAATAGTGCAATCTTGGCTCACTGCAACCTTGCCTCCCAGACTCAAGAAATTCTCTTGCCTCGGCTTCCTGAGTAATTGGAATTACAGGCACACACTACAATGCCTGGCTAATTTTTTGTATTTTTAGTAGAGATGGAGTTTCAGCATGTTAGCCAGGCTAGTCTCAAACTCCCGACCTCAAGTGGTCCACCCACCTCAGTCTCCTAGCGTGCTGGGATTACAGGCATAAGCCACTGTGCCCGGCCAGTATCTCCTTATTAATATCAAAACGCCTAGGAAATAGGAACTCCTCCATGACTAGAATTAGCACCGTTTTTTCTTTTCTTTTTTTTTTTTTTTTCTCTTAAGCTTTTCTCATCTCACCCAATCTGTTTTCCATTTCTATTATCCTATTGATTTTACCATTCCTAAGGTCACCAACATTCTTCTCATTACCAGATTTAGGAGCTTCTTTTTTGGTCCTCTTTTTTACCTGTGAAGATTAAATATGAAAATCTGTTTCTCCACTGTAAATGAAAAGCCCTTATTTTTTTTCTTCCACTCAGAAAATGATTCAGTTCCAATGCAGAAAAGCCCTTCTTAAACTGTAAAATAAATGTTACTATAATCCCCTAAAGAGTCACTGTTGTAATTATTACACAGTATAGTTTCTTTTTTCATGGTACATTTAAAAAATTGAATGGAAACAATAGAAATGAGGCCTTTCTTTTTTTTTTTTAAAGAGTTCTCACTCAGTCACCCAGGCTGGAATACAGTGGTGTGATCTCGGCTCACTGTAACTTCAACCTCCCAGGCTCAAACAGTCCTCCCACCGCAAACCTCCTGAGTAGGTGGGACCAGCTGGGTATGCAACATCATGCCCAGCTAATTTTTTGTATTTTGGGGAGAGACAGGGTTTTACCATGTTTCTCAGCCTGGTCTCAAATTCCTGAGCTCAAGCAGTGTGCCCGCGTTGGCCTCCCAAAGTGCTGGAATTACAAGTGTGAGCCACAGCACCCAGGCAGAAATTAATTTTCATCTTCAATTAATATCTCAAATTGAGGCTAAGATGGCTTTTAAAACATTCCTATTTCGCTTTGAGAGGCTTTGAAATAGTGTCCAAGTATATTTGTATCCATGGATGTAGCTACATCCTAAAGGATATTTATATTAAGACACACTGCAGCCAGGGTTATTGCTGATTTGAGATTGAGAAATTATCTGGCTCAGCCACATAAACAATCCTGAAAAGAAGACACTGATTTGCTTTAAAAGGGGGATGATATGGACAAAGAAATAGTACTCATTATTGGTTATGTGGAATATGTGATACTATGCTACAGTAACAAAAAATCTTAGCCAGGTGTGGTGGGTCACACCTATAATCCCAGCACTTTGGGAGGCTGAAGTGGGCAGATCATGAGATCAAGACCATCCTGGCTAACACAGTGAAACCCTGTTTCTACTAAAAATACAAAAAAATTAGCCGGACGTGGTAGCACGCGCCAGTAGTCCCAGCTACTTGGGAGGCTGAGGCAGGAGAATCACTTGAACCCGGAAGGTGGAGGTTGCACTAAGCCGAGATTGTACCACTGCACTGCAGCCTGTATGAAAGAGCAAGACTCCATGTCAAAAAAAAAAAAAAATCCCAAGAAAGTAATGGTTTTAAGGTATTACAAGTTAGCAGCAGTTTCAAAATCCAAGTCCAAATAAATTATTTTTCTTGAATAAGCAAATACTAATATCCTACTGTGTGCTAGGTAATATGCTAGACCCTTTACAAAGATTATCTCATTTAATTCTCACAATATCCCTACAAAGTAGGTATTTTTATGATCTCAGTTTTACAGTTGAAGGATTTGATGAAACTCAGGAAGTCCAGCTAACCAAAAAAATAAAACTTTTTGACTTCCTCACTTCCAACCCTGTCCTTGTATTAAATGCCCTTCCTCTATGCTGCTTTCATGCCCTGAACATATCTTTATCATAATACTTATCTTATTCAAATGGAATTATGTTTATTTGTCTGTCTTCCTCACTATACAGTTCTCAAGGGTAGGAACAGTCTCTGTTTTAATCACCAGCACAGAGCCTAACATAGAAGGCTTGTAATAAATATTTATTACACTGTAAAGTTTGAGCTCAGAGTTTGAGCCTAAATCTGTCTTTATATCACAGGCACACATTCAAATAACAAGATAGTCACTCTGGTTTAAGGAAAGTTTGGTAAGGAAAAACAAGCCAGTTCTGAAAATCTTAGCAACTTTTTTATATTAAGAAAAGTTAAATAAATAATTCTGCAAAATAATTGTAACTATATTGTGGTAGCCACAGCTAGTTGGCTGATTATCGTGTCCACTTATTTTAATATGTTATTCTTTTTAGCCAATGGCTACTGTAAACGTAATTGTGAAGCCTTTGTCTAACCTCAGTTACCAAAACTTTAAATAACTAGCTTTACACAGGCTAGTTAATGTTTTCTTGTTGAAGTTATCTGTTACTGAGATTTAGTGAATTGTAATAAAAATGGCACAGTATTATTTAAAAAAAAAAAAGAAAAGTGAATGCTTTGGAAACTTTCTCTATCAACTAAAAATGAAACTGAAACATTAAGGCTTACACACACATCAAAGGAAAGATGTTAAGAATATGGGTTGCTTCATTTTCCAGGAGCTTTATGGGTGTGCATAATTTTAAATCCACACTGCAAACTGGAGGAGAAATCTTGCTGGCTGCAGCAGCTGCAGAAGTGGAGTGACCTGGATGTCTGTCCCCTAGAGGATGGAAACTATGGACATGAGCTGCCAAACATCACCAATGCACTTCCCCAGCATGCCATTCACAGCCCAGGTGAGCCAAGTGTCCTTTTAGGCTTTTTGTACGTGGAACTCAAAAGGTGGGGGGGTAAACCATAGAACACTGGTAGCTGGATAGCCTTTTGGCTGTCAGAATTGCCATTCTAAATAAGAAAAGCCTATGTTTGTATTCATCTTGAAATGCCAAACCTTAAATAAGGATAAGCTTTTGTCTTTGACACTGAGTTGCTATCCTTTTCCACATCTAGACTGTCCTTACAGGGCCCAGCATAAAGTCCTGGTCTCCTCTTTAGGTTCTTCATGTCTAATGTATTAAATATCTTGGCTTCAGTTGGGGTTGGTTTTAGCTCAGACTTAGGGGAGGAACAAAGGACCTATAAAAAGCAGTTTTAAAAAGTGTCCTGACCATAGCTTTTCTTAGTTCTATTTTCTTCAAATTCTTATACAGCAAATAGCTGGGTAGGATCATCCTCCTATATTATTGGTAGGATTCCTGCCCCATTTTAAGACAAGCCCAGTACAGTGATACTGTGCACACTGGCCTACAGACATTGCTTGACATCAGCCTTCACATCAGTTTTACTTCAGCTAATTCAATTTATCTGATGTTGGCAATTGATTATTCTTTAGCCCATTGAGAGCCTTTATTGGTAGGAGATTTTATCAGATACTGATTATAAAATTGGTTCCATTTATTTATTTATTTATTTTTGGGAGGGAAGGAGGAAGGGAGGAAGGCAGGAAGGGAGGGAAGGAGGAAGGGAGGGAGGAAGGAAGGGATGAAGGAAGGAAGGGAGGAAGTGGGGGAGGGAGGGAGGGAGGGAGGGAAGAGAAGGAAGGAATTCAAGCAATGAGAGAGACATTGCCGACCTGGATCTAGAGGTTTACAAGTTTATTTCTTTTTTTGAGAGAAGGAAAGAAAAAAAAATGAGTAAAGGAGAGAAAGAAAGAGGAAGAGAGAGGGGGAGGGTAAACGGAAATATTGCTTTATTCTGAAAAAAAAAATGGGTATTAATAATGGCCAATCAATGTTTCATTTATACCTATGAGTAGGTGTGATGTGGTATGGACAAGAATGTATATTTTATGTATTTGAAATGGAGAGCTCTATAAATATTTATTAAGTTTACTTGTTCCGGATCTGAGTTCGAGTCCTTGATATCCTTATTAATTTTCTGTCTCATTGAATCTAAGTCTCTATGTATCTGGGTGTTAGGATCATTAGCTCTTTTTGTTGTATTGATCCTTTTACCACTGTATCTTTGTTGCTTTAAAATCTATTTTATCTGCTACGAGAACTGCAACTCCTGCTTTTTATTTATTTATTTATTTATTTATTTTTGCTCTCCATTTGGTTGGTAAATCTTTCTCCATTCCTTTGTTTTGAGTCTTTGTGTATCCTTGCATGTGCAACAGGTCTGGATGTAACATGCTGTTGGGTTTTGGCTGTGTCTTTTGATTGGGGGATTTAGTCTATTTAAATTTAGGGTTACTGCCATTTGATGTTAACTGGCTGTTTGATCCATTCATTGATGAAAATTCTTCTTTATGTTGGTGCTCTTTACTTTTTGGTATATTTTTAGTAAGGCTAATACTGGTTGCTTCTTTCTGTGTGTAATGCCTCTTTCAGAAGCTCTTGTAAAGCAGGCCTGGTGGTAATAAAATCTCTGAGTACTTGCTTGTTCATAAAAGATTTTATTTTTCCTTCAGTTGTGAAGCTTAGTTTGGCTGGATATGAAATTCTGGGCTGAAGGTTCTGTTCTTTGAAGATGTTGAATATTGACCCCCACTCTCTTCTGGCTTGTAGAGTTTCTGCTGAGAGATCTGCTGTAAGTCTGATAGGCTTGCCTTTGTGGGTAACCTGACCTTTCTCTCTGGCTGCCCTTAGTATTTTCTCCTTCATTTCAACACTGGTGAATCTAACGATTATGTGCCTTGGGGTTGCTCTTCTTGAGGAATATCTTTGTGGTGTTCTCTGTATTACCTGGGGTTGAATATTGACCTGCTTTGCTAGTTCAGGAAAATTTTCCTGAATAATATCCTGAAGGGTATTTTCCAGCTTGGATTCATTCTCTCCGTCGCATTCAGGTAACACCTATCAAACGTAAATTTGGTCTTTTCACATAGTCCCACATTTCTTGGAGACTTTGCTCATTCCTTTTTATCCTTTTTTCTCTAATCTTGTCTTCTTGTTTTCTTTCATTAAGTTGGACTTTGACCTCTGTTATCCTTTCTTCTGCTTGAACAATTCGAGTGTTTAAACCTGTGCATACTTCTTGGAGTTCCTGTATTGTATTCTTCAGTTCCATTAATTCACTTATATTCCTCTCTAAGTTGTCTATTCTCAATAGGATTTCGTCAAACCTTTTTTCAAAGTTCCTAGTTTCTTTACATTGGGCTGCAACGTGTTCTTTTAACTCACAGAAGTTTCTTATTATCCATTCCTTGAAGAGTGATTCTGTCATTGGGATGCGCTCGTCCTCCGTCAAGCCTTGTTCCATTGTTGATGTGGAACTGTGATCATCTTTAGAGGGAGAGGCATTCTGATTTTGAGTATTCTCAGCCTTTTTACGCTGGTTTCTTCCCAGGATAAATTGTAAATTTATCCTCCTGTGGTCTTTGAAATTACCAACTTTCAGATTAGGTCTCTTGATTGGACATCCAAATTGTTAGTTCCCAGGGCCAGAATGGCAGCGTTAAGACTGATGGTGCTTTTCTGCCCAGGATTCTCCTGTCTGGCTTCCTTCTTGTGTCGGTAATGGGCGACTCTACCTTCCCCTGGCTCCAAACCTCGTTCAGAAGGGGAACTAGTCTCGTTTACTCTGCGCCGAGAGCTGCCGCGCTGAGGTGCCGTCACAGCCGCTACGCCGGTCTCAGGAGTCGTGCTGGGAACCCGTGTGGGTCCTCCAAACCTCGGTCAGAAGGGGAGCCGGCCCTGTTTACTCTGCTCCAAGAGCTGCCGCGCCGAGGTGCCGGTACAGCCGCTGCGCTGGCACCCGTGTGGGTCCTCCAAGCCTCGGTCAGAAGGGGAGCCAGCCCTGTTTACTCTGCTCCGAGAGCTGCCGCGCAGAGGTGCCGGCAAAACCACTGCGCAGGCCACAAGAGTCGCGCTGGCGACCCAACACTGGGGATCTTCTGCTCCGTGAGCGACCAGAATATGAAAGTTTGGCATCCTCTAGTTCTCTGCCCTTTGACTGAGAGCTGCAATCCCGAGCTTTTATCGATCGGCCATCTTGGATCATTCCCTGGTTCCTTTTATTTTATTTGGAGACAGAGTCTCACTCTATTTCCCAGGCTGGAGTGCAGTGGCGCAATCTTGGCTCACTGCAGCCCACACCTCCGGGGTTCAAGCAATTCTCATGCCTCAGCCGCCTAAGTAGTGGGGATTGCAGGTGTGAGAGCCACCATGCCTGGGTAATTTTTGTATTTTTAGTAGAGATGGGGTTTCACCATGTTGGCCAGGCTGGTCTCAAACTCCTGACCTTGATCTGCCTGCCTCAGCCTCCCAAAGTGCTGGAATTACAGGCATGAGCCACTGTGCCCAGTGGTTCCTTTTATTTTAAATGATAACTCTATTGGTATTTTCAGTCTCAAGGAGGAAATCACGAAAATTATTGTTTTTGCTTGGTCTTCTTCTGTACTATAATTAGTTGCCAGTATATTTAAGACAACTAAGGTAATGAAAAATTAAAAGGCACAATTTTGCCACTTCTTTAGCCTCTCTTGGCACTCATCTAGCTTCCACAACACAAGAAGCCATCTCTTTGGTATCGGCTTTGGATAGCATAGAGAAGGTCATAGGACCACAAACACATGCCTTGTACTGTTGCCCAGGCTGGAGTGCAGTGGTGCAATCTTGGCTGACTACAACCTCCACCTCCCAGGTTCAACTGATTCTCCTGCCTCAGCCTCCTGAGTAGCTGGGACTACAGGTGCAGGCCACCACGCCCAGCTAGTTTTTATATTTTTAGTAGGTACAGGGTTTTACCATATTGGCCAGGCTGGTCTCAAACTCCTCAAGTGATCTGCCCATCTTGGCCTCCCAAAGTGCTAGGATTATAGGCATGAGCCACCATGCCCAGTCTGGTCTGGCAGTTTCTTCCTTGTCATAATATATTGGTTCTTTGTTGTTGTTAGTTCTCCTTTAGAGATGTTGCTTCTTCTAAAGCCTTCTCAGGTTGTGATTGATACCTCTTCACATCCCTTGACCTTTGGGACTGGAGAAGCAGCTGATTCCTGCCTATTTTTCATAGTCATTTCTACATAATTCTCCTTCCGACCTTCTTAAAATACTTCCAGGGTTAAGTTTATGCCATCAAACTATACTGTCTGCTACCCTTCTGGTTTTTGGCATCTGTAGACCTCTGGGTCAATCCCTCTCATTCCTTGAAGATTTTTAGCTATTGGCTTACTAATACTACTGTCACTATTCCTATCATAATTCTTTTTTTTTAATTTGTTTTTTTGAGACTGGGTCTCACTCTGTCACCCAGGCTAGAGTGAAGTGGTGTAATCTTGTCTCACTGCAACCTCCATCTCCCAGGCTCAAGTGATCCTCCCATCTCAGCCTCCCGAATAGCTGGGACTACAGGCATGAGCCACCACTCACAGCTAAATTTGTGTGTATGTGTGTGTGTGTGTGTATGTGTGTGTGTGTGTGTGTGTGTGTGGTGTGTTGTAAAGACAATGTTTCATCATGTTGCCCAGGCTAGTTGCAAACTCCTGAGCTCAAGCATTCATCCTGCCTTGGCATCCCAAAGTGCTGGGATTATAGGCATGAACCACCACGCTGATTCTTGTCATAATTGTTGATGACTTCAGTAGCCACATAGATGACCCTTCCAATACCCTGGCCTCTCAGTTCTTTGATTTTCTCTTTTCCAGTAGTCTCATCCTCCACCATAACTTAGCCATTCAACCCCAAAATCATACCCTAAACCTTGATATTACAAAAACTACACCCTCTTCATAATTTCAATTTCAAGCATCACCAGTTACCACAATCAATCTTGCTAGCTTATTTTCTTTAGTATCCCAATTTCAGTAATTCTTTGACTCTCTAGGAATTTTTGTCTTACTGTGTAAGACAAAATGTATTTTCACTCTTTTGATAGTCTCATTTTCCTCCTCATCCATGTTAGATTTCTTGGTACCTCATTACAATCACTCCTTTGCATACACACTCAGCTCCCTCTTTGCCTTTGATAAACTGATGGAAGAACTCTAAACTTAGTTCATTCCAACTCTAATTAGTTGATACACTTGCACAACTGAATATGGCTGAAGAGAAACAACCATAGCCAGGCACAGTGGTTCCTGCCTGTAATCCCAGTACTTTGGGAGACCAAGGTTGGGGGACCGACCACTTGAACTCAGGAGATCGAGTCAGGCCTGGGCAACATGATGAAACCCTTTCTCTACAAAAAAATACAAAAATTAGCCAGGTGTGATGGCACATGCCTGTAGTCCCAGCTACTTGGGGGACTAAGATGAGAGGATCACTTGAGCTCAGGAGGTCAAGGTGTCAGTGAGCTATGGTCATGCCACTGCACTCCAGCCTGGGCAACGAAATGAGACCCTGTCACAAGAAAGAAAGAAAGAAATCATAACTGGTCTTATTTTAAGTTTATGACCACTCATTTCAAATGGATCCTCAGTATTTTCTGGACATCTACTACATTTCCCTAGTCTGTGCCATCTTTCACTCTTGTAAATTACTATTTCACACCATCTTTTTTCTAAAATTTTCTGTACTTTCTCTCCTTCCTCAGTTTCAGCTGAGTCTTGCTTCCTGTTTACTAAAAATATAGAACCAGTTGGAAGAAAATATCCAAAACTCCATCACCACATCTGCGGTAATGGGTCTAAAGAAATACTGTCCTAGTAGGTCAAAGAATTACTGTCTTTGCCCATCTACTCTGCCTCTTCCCCTGTTGCAGTCTATGCTTCTAAATCCAAGCCCTCCAGTTATTTTCAAGATCCTATTACATCACTTTTATCTAGGACATCACTCCAGGAATTAACAATAAATTATTTCCTCTCTTTCATCAACAATTTTTCCCTCTCCATGAATTATTCCCAAGTATACAAACATATTGTTATATTTCCCATACCAAAACAAAACAACACTCTTGTGACTCCACTTGCCTCTCTGGGTAGCAGAAATGAGTGGCAGAATTAGGAAAAAACATTAAAAAGAATAGTACAGATCTGCTGTCTTCATTTCTTCTGTTCTTAGTCTCCCTTGAATTCACTCCAAGACAGGCTTTCAATCCTTACCACTACTGAAACGACTCTTGTACTGTTTACTAATGCTAACTGTTGCTAAATCTAGTAGTTGTTCTCAGTCGTAACCTTACTTGACCTATCAGCAATATTTGACACATTAGTCACTCTCTTTTTGAAACTCGTCATTTGATTTTTCCAAGAAACCACTCTCTTGGGTCTCCTTATTTCATCGACCCTTCCTTCTAAGTCTCTCTACTGTCTCTTCCCCACTTCCCAACCTAAAATGCCATAGTGCCCAGGGATCTGTCATCAGACCACCTCTCTATACTTCATTGTTGATTGCATCATTTTAGTAATCATCTATATACTGAGAACTCACAAATATATACATCTGTTGCCCAGACCTTTCCTCTCAACTTCAGACATGTATATTCAACTGCCTTTTTGTTACTTCCATTTATCTGTTAACAGGCATCTCAGTAGAATTTCTTACCCCTCAAGCCCCACCCAAACCTGCTCCTCTTACAGTCTTCCTATCTCCATATATGGCAACTCTCTTAAAAACCTTGGAGTCAGCCGGGCACAGTGGCTCATGCCTGTAATCCCAGCACTTTGGGAGGCTGAGGCGGGCGGATCACAAGGTCAAGAGATCGAGACCATCCTGACCAACACGGTTAAACCCTGTCTCTACTAAAAATACAAAAAAAAAATTATCCAGGTGTGGTGGCACGCGCCTGTGGTCCCAGCTACTTGGGAGGCTGAGGTGGAAGAATCGCTTGAACCCAGGAGGCGGAGATTGCATCACCGCACTCCAGCCTTGTGACAGAGCAAGACTCCGTCTCAAAAAAAAAACCTTGGAGTCTTTCTTGATTCTTTACTCTATCTCACCCCAGCTCTAATCCATGAGCAAATTCAGTATATTGCCTTTATCTTTGGAATATATCCAGAATCAATCCAACTCATCATCTGCACTCCTTCTTTCTCTGACCAGCTACCATCATCTCTCACAGGTTATTGTAGTGGCCACCTAACTGCTCCCCCTTCTTCTGCCCTTCCACCTTATAATCTATTCTCAATATTGCTGCCAGAGTTAACCTTTTTGTATGCAAGTCCCATTGTATGCCTTCACAGCTCAAAGCTCTTAGTGACCTCCCATCTTTCTCAAAAACACAAAGTCATCTTTCTCTCATGGCCTACTTGGCCCTCCATGATCTGGTTCTCTACTATGTCTCTGACCTCATCTCTAATCTTCCTGCTTGCTTATTCCGTCCAACTATACTGGTCTCCTCAACTGTCCTCAAACACTCCAAATATACTTCTACCTCAGGACTTAGTACTTGCTGTTCCTTTTTCCTGGAGACCATTCTCTATGTATGAATAAAACAATAACCTCCTGCCTAATACCAGCTTACTTTTCTTCCTAACTCTGCTTTAGACTTTTTCATAGCATTCATAACTATATGATATATCTGATATACCATATATTTACCTAACTGTCTCTCCCCAGTTGATTGTAAAGTCCATAAAGACAGGGACTTTATATGTCCTAAGCACTAAGAACAGTAGCTACTGTATAGTAGGCAGTAATTATTTGCTGATTTAATGAATTTAAAAACATATTAGGAGCCCAGTGCCCACTGTGGGTTGAGCAGACCCATGGTGGGTTCTCAGTTCAGCAGGAGAGGAGCTTAGATTCCAGCCAGTAGAAGAGTCGGTGTGCTTCCACTGAGGGACAACATGAAGGAGAAGCAATTTCAGTAAATACTGTCAGTGCTACTCTAATAATAATATCCTTCAGTAATCTGAGCCTATACCCACTGGAATATATTAAATTCTAAAGAGATGACCAGATTGCAAGGACTTTTCCTGAATGGTTGAATATGTTAGGTTCTTTCATATTCAGTATGAATTCTCTGACATTCCCTCATAATTTTTTTGTACAGAATCAGTAGGTACACACCTCATTTGGGCATCTCTGGAAATCTCTGTATGATAAAGTACTTCAGTTCTTGATCCCAAACTAGTTTATATTGCCATTAATCTGGCAAAGCATCAGTTAAATGATTCCCTCATGGTTTCTTATTACCTTAAATATAATTCCATAATCCTCCCTAAGTCTGTGGTTTATGGCAAGATATCTTCCATTTGGTCCTCCTACATATCACTCTTAAGAGTTGAGCCTACTTTTTTGTCTGCAGTTTTGGTTTCCCTGCAGCCCTTTCCCTGAAGAGAAATGGCATGGTAAGACTCCAGTGAGAAAACAAGTTTGTCTTTTATTAGCATCAGTTTTTTCTTATTCTTTTTTCTAAGGCACGATCTCGTTTCGTTACCCAGACTGGAGAGCAGTGGCACAATCTCAGCTCACTGTGACCTCAGCCTCCTGCGCTCAAGTGATTCTCCTGCCTCAGCCTCTCTGAATACCTGGGACTACAGGCCCATGTCATTATGCCCAGATAATTTTTATATTTTTTGTAGAGGCGGGTTTCACCACATTTCCCAGGCTGGCCTTGAACTCCTGGACTCAAGCAATCCACCAGCCTCAGCCTCCCAAAGTGCTGGGATTACAGGTGTGAGCCACCACACATGACCTCATCAGTATTTTCTTACTGGGGAACAAGACTGTAAGCCTGCAGATATCAGTGTAATAAAGTATCTGAATATACAGAACTTCAGCTCTTTCTTTTTTATTTTTATTTTTTGAGGTGGGATCTTGCTCTGTCACCCAGGCTGAAGTCTTGGCTCACTGCAACCTCTACCTCCTGAGCTCAAGGGATCCTCCTGCCTCAGCCTCCCAAGTACCTAGAACTACAGGCATGTGCTACTATGCCTGGCTAATTTTTAAATGTTTTGATTTCTTATAGAGACAGTGTCTTGCGATGTTACCCATGCTGGTCTTGAACTCCTGGCCTCAAGTGATCCTCCCACCTTAGCATCCCAAAGTTCTGGGATTATAGGCAGGAGTCATTATAGCTTCAGCTGTATTTCAACTCTTAATATGAATTTCATGAAAGTCCTTGGTCTGATAAGAGTCATGATATAAATGAAACGAGTTATAGATTGGCCAAGGAAATTACCTGGCTTTTTCTCTCTACCTTTGACCTCTGTAGAAGCAGTTTCTATCTTCATGATTGAGCGGCTAAGCACCACTACTCCTCTTCTATTTCATTTAGCTTCTCGGTCTTAGGAGAAATTAGTCTTCTGTAGAAGGAGGAAGGCAGCCATGGATCTCTGTGGGAAGGTTATTTCTCTAGAGAGCACACACACTAAAAGCTTATCTAAGAAGCAGGCAACACAGCAGATACTCAGAGAGATTGCAAGTGGCTGCTCTCATTGCCCTTCCACCTTATAATCTATTCTCAATACTGCTGCCAGAATTATTCTTTTAAAATACTATTCAGCCAACCTCGCACACTGAAGAAGACCCAGGGCTTAAAACTTCAAATTGCCTGTCACTGTATTGCTGCATGTTCTTCTTTCTCCAGACTCCTTATCCAGACCAAGACGAACAGTATTCACTAGAGCCATTGAGGGCCGTGAATTACATTGGCAGGACAGCCACCTACAGCGAATAATCAGCAGTGATGTTTATACAGCACCTGCCTGCCAGCGAGAAAGTGAAAGACTACTCTTTAATTCCCAAGGTCAGCCACTGTGGCTTGGTAAGTCTAGCCCTCCTCTCAGAGTTTTAGAGCCCACCAGCAATTCATGCCAGGGCCAAATGAGCCATCTTCATAAGTACCTGCAACTCAAACTACAATTTGGACAATTTCCACACAAATCTTTTGGGGCCTTTATTAGGGATATTTATGTGAAGCCTAAGCCATTTGCATGTATACTCAGTTGTGATACAGTAACCTCAAATAGGAATTTACATCTTGCCCTCTAACTTTGGGGGTTGAAAGGAGTTAATGCAGTTAGTACTAAGAGTACTAACAAAGCAATTAGGCATCAGTTCATAGCTTCCCTCAGTCAGTAGTTACTGAGCAACATTATAGTCTACTTTGAAATTATATGTTTTGCTAAAAAAGCACGAATTTGAAATTTAAATCTCCTATGCTAGTAAGTAGGACCCAGTTTGCATCTGTCACCAAGCAGTCTTCCTTTTCTCCTCCCCACCTTCCTACTTTCCTCCTTGATAACAAGATAGAGCTGTTTCATTGTGAGTTTAAACCCTCCTCTGAAATAGTTTCCTGGCTTTCCCTCAATCAACCTGTCCCTGACTTTATCACAGGATACCCATTTCAAAAGAGACATTCTTTTTTAAAATACTCATTTTCTGAGTCTTATAGCAATGACACACATTTTCATTGTCTTTTCCCAATTCCCTACCTTCATCTCTCACACCATATTTTTGTCTTTCTCAAGATTTTGCTGAATCTAGATACGTCCCTGTCTTTCTCTTGAAAGCTATAGCCAGATACATTGAGTCATCACCTGAAGTTCCCTCTGATCATCTTTCTTATTCTGTGACCCAGCACTTCTAAAACATAAATCTAATAAGCATGTGAAAGAATATACACCTCATTAATAAAGATGCAAATTAAATTAACACTCAGCATCTTTTGATTGTCAAATGGTCAGGGGTTTTAATTAAGATAATTAGTTTCTGGTGTGGGAGAGGTTGCATGGAGATAGGTACTCTCATTTACTACTTGTAGGAGTGTAAATGCTTAAGACCTTTCTGAAGGGTATTTCTTATCAAAAGCCTTAAAATACATTCATACCATGTGATCTAGGAATGCTACATCTAGGAATTTATCCTGAGCCATAATTAACTAAGGAAATGCATATAGCTAAAGGTTTCATTACAGCATGGATAAAAATAAGGTATAGATGAGAAAAATTGAAAACCATATAAATGTCCAACAACAGAGGATTGATTAGCTCGATAGATACATACATATATTGAGCAGAATGATGTGTAATCATTTTTAATGTTATAGATGTATATTGGATAACATGGAAAAATATTTATGTGTTAATAAGTGGAAAGGTCAGTTACAAAACAGTAAGTATAATACCATCCCATTTTTAGTAAAAACTTAATAGCCTGGGCACGGTGGCTCACGCCTGTAATCCCAGCACTTTGAGAGGCTGAGGTGGGTGGATCACCTGAAGTCAGGAGTTTGAGACCACCCTGGCCCACATGGTGAAACCCTGTCTCTACTAAAAATACAAAAATTATCCAGGTATGGAGGCACAAATCTGTAATCCCAGCTACTCAGGAGGCTGAGGCAGGAGAATCACTTGAACCGAGGAGGTGGAGGTTGCAGTGAGCCGAGATCACACCACTGTACTCCAGTGTGGGCAACAGAATGAGACTCCATCTCAAAAAAAGGAAAAAAAAACTTAAAAGTGCAAGTAAATATACATAACACTGGAAAGAGTGGTTATTTCTGATTTTCAGTTTATATTTCTTTATATGTATTTTCAAATTTTCCACAATGACTTCTATAATTTTTAATTTTATCTTTAAAAAAGTACAAAATAAACCATAAAGCTTGTTGTAATTACTCACCTATTTGTAAGTCTTTGGTTTGGTAGTCTTCCATTAACCCTAAGGTAAATTCAAACTCCACAGAATGGCATTCAAAGCTCTTTACATTCCAGACTACCTTTTCCAGGCTGTCTTAAGCCACATAATGTAATTCTAACTACATGGAACTGTTTGCAATACTCTGAAGATGGATTCTATTAACATATCAAATAATTTTTATGCTTTTACTATATGCTCTTGCTTATGTTTCCTTTGTCAGGAATGTCTTTTCCTGTTTGTCTACCTATTTGAAATCTTACTTGTCCTTCAAAGCACAGCTCAAATATTATTTTCTCTCTGTATATATTTCTATCATGTTACTTCTTTTTAGCTGCTTTATAATTACATTTATGTATCATTTGTGAGCTCTTTGAGGGCAATGACCATTTCTTATCCATCTTTGTACTTTTTTTTTTTTTTATGAGATCCTAATATGGGTTGTCACCAACATCTTTGTACTTTTTTTGCCCAGCATACTCTCTGGCATATAATAGATTTTCAGGAAATGTAGGATTAATTAAATGGAGGAGACTTTTCCCATTAGGCAGTTAGTTGCTACCTCCAGTGAGTTCCCATAGTATATGTTCACAAAGAGAAACTACATTTTATTATCCTACTTGTGTATCCCTTCCTACACCATACACCACACTGAAGCTGCAAGGTAGCTCTTTCAAGATATCACCTGTGATTTATTCAACTTTGTATATCTTTAAAGCTAAAGACACAGTTCCTAGTATGCAGTAAGTGTCAGGTTGAATTTGAGGAATTGGACTGAACACAGACCCTCTTTGTCAGGCATAAATTTTCCTGATTTGAAATTTTAACTTGACCAAAATATTTTCTTCTTGTTTGGTAGAGCATGTGCCTACAGCCTGTGCTCGGGTTGATGCCCTGCGTTCTCATGGTTATCCAAAAGAGGCCCTCAGACTCACAGTGGCTATTATTAATACTCTGAGGTTGCAGCAGCAGCGGCAACTGGAAATCTACAAGCATCAGAAGAAAGGTATAGTAATTAGGAGTAATCTAACTCCTTTAGGCCCAAAGCTGATGAGAATCATTAGGGGATACAAGCCCCAGAGGAGCTAGGGAATTCCAGGTCATTCTCCCTGCTGTGTGGAATGCCTCACTTTATCTCTATGAATCTCAGTTTTCTTATCTATTAATTTGGGACTAATACCTGTCAGCCTCCCTCATAAGGCAGTTGGAAGGCTCATTAAGATCTGGTATGAGAAGACCCTTTTTAAACTGTAAGGCTGTGGACAGGTGTGGTGGCTCCCACCTACAATCCCAGCACTTCTGGAGGCTGAGGTAGGAGTTTGCTTGAGGCCAGGAGTTTGAGACCAGCCTGGGGAACATAGTGAGACCCTGTCTTTACAGAAATAAAATAAAATATGCCAGGCACAGTGGCTCACGCCCTGTAATCCCAACACTTTGGGAGGCTGAGGTGGGCGGATCACTTGAGGTCAGTAATTCAAGACCAGCCTGGCCAACATGGCAAAACCCCATTGCTACCAAAAATACAAAAATTAGTGGCGTGTCCCTGTAGTCCCAGCTACTCTAGAGGCTGAGGCATGAGAATCATTTGAACACAGGAGGTAGAGGTTGCAGTGAGCCAAGGTCACACCACTGCACTCCAGCCTAGGCACTAGAGCAAGCCTCTGTCTCAAAAAAAAAAAAAATTAAAAATTAAACAAAATTAGCAGGGCATTGTGGCATGTGCCTGTAGTCCCAGCTATTCAGAAGACTGAGGTATCTCTTAAAACAAAACCTGTAAAGCTGTATTCACGTATACACTAACAGCAGGCAACCCAAATATGGACCATGCAACCTTATAGTTGGCTGGTATGTTTGTGGCCAGCCCTATCAACCCGAGGCAAGACAATAGAGAAGCTTTTATTTGACTCTCAGGGTCAAGGCTGGAAAGAGACTGATAAGAAGACCCAGGCAGGGACAAACAGCAGTGTGTCTCTATCACTCTCTAAAATTTCAACTTGCTTGTTTTCAGAACTATTGCAGAGAGGAACCACAACCATCACAAACCTGGAGGGCTGGGTGGGCCACCCTCTGGATCCCATTGGCTGCCTGTTTCTCACTTTGACTGAGGCCTGCCGCCTGAATGATGATGGCTATCTGGATATGTCAGGTACAGGGGGCAGCCTGAGGCAAGCCAAGACTGCCCTTGTTGGCTAGAATGGTGGCTCACACCTGTAATCCTAGTATTTGGGGAGCCCAAGGTGGGTGGATTACTTGAGTTCAGGAATTCAAGACCAGTCTGGGCAACATGGCAAAACCGTCTCTACAAAATATTAGCTGGGCATAGTGGCACTCGCCTGTAGTCCCAGCTACTTGGGGAGCTGAGGCAGTAGGATCACGTGAACCCAGGAGATCGAGGCTGCAGTGAGCCGAGATTGCGCCACTGCACTGCAATCTGGGTAACAAAGTGAGACCCTGTTTCATTTAAAAAAAAAAAAAAAAAGACTACCCTTGTCAGCCCATTCCTCCCTTCGAGACTCTGTTCTACCTCCTTTTGAAGTTTTCTTTCCCCATCTTGTCCAAACTAGAGAACCCTGAGAGGTTTCTTCATACTTGCCCGTTTCCCACCTTCCTTTCCTACCCTGTGGTCTGGCCTTGTCCTGATTTCACATTTTACCTTGCCAGCCTTCCTTGCTCCTTTCATTTCCTTATCATAAATGCCTGAAGAATGTAGTCCAAGAAGAATAACAAGGAATAGAGAAATTTCAGCAGTCAGAGGCAAGAACCTAGAGCTGTCTAAAAGTGAGAAAGAACTTCCTATCAAGAATGTGTGTATCCCTTGCAATTGCATAATAATATTTTCTGGTTTCCTTTGAACTTCCTTCCACATGATGGTTTTTTTTTTTGAAACGGAGTTTCGCTCTTGTTACCCAGGCTGGAGTGCAATGGCGCGATCTCGGCTTACCGCAACCTCTGCCTCCTGGGTACAGGCAATTCTCCCGCCTCAGCCTCCTGAGTAGCTGGGATTACAGGCACGCCACCATGCCCAGCTAATTTTTTGTATTTTTAGTAGAGACGGGGTTTCACCATGTCGACCAGGATGGTCTCGATCTCTTGACCTCGCGATCCACCCGCCTCGGCCTCCCAAAGTGCCACATGATGGTTTTGTACCAATTTTACAAATAACAAATAGAGGGGAATGATTTAATAATCTCAAGACTCTATTAGAGTAGCCAAGAAAGATAAGAGACAAAATTGATTCTTTTTTCTTTTATGCCTTCACTTACTGTCTACATATATCTACTTTAGTATTTAGCATACTACCTTACAATTTATTTCCAAATAGGTCTCTCTTACTAGACTGTCAGCTATGTGAAAGCAGAAATTACTTCTTTATCTTTGTGTTCCTAGCACTTAGTACAGGACCTGACATTTGATAATCTTCCATAAATACTCAATGGATGATGGAGAAAAGAAAAGAACCCAAGACTCTGACTTTTTTTTTTTTTTTTTTGTCAATCAATGAGAGCATGTAACGTTGCTCAGGTTGGCCTTGAACTCATGGCCTCACCTCCTCAAGCGCCAGGACAACTGGCCAGAGCCACCGTGGCCCCCGACTCTGACTTTTAAACCATGCTCACTTCCTGAAATTGTGCACCCAGTGTTGGAGCATATGAGATACTAATAACATAAAGGTTGCAAATGTTACAAAAGTAAGAGTTTAACTGTGTGGATTCAGATTTCTGTGCACAGAGGTATAAGGGATGGCCCCAAGCCAAGTGAGGGCTGCTCCTTATCTTCCCTCTGATCCCTTGCAAAGGGAATCATCATCTTTGGTTTGTTTCATCTGTCCAGTGACATTTACATCTTGGAATCCTGAGTTTATACTTGGGTTTATTCATTTACCACTAACACATAGCAATACCTAGAACAACAAGATGGTCTAATCCCTTTAAGGTGCTCACATTCTGTGAAAGAGACAGACATAAAAATAGACAATTGTGGCATTACATAATATGCTAGCAAAAGATAAGATTTTATACTTCCCTAACTGGTTTAGCCAGTTTATATATTAAGAAGGAGGTGGGCCGGGCATGGTGGCTCAGGCCTGTAATCCCAGCACTTCAGGAGGCCAAGGCAGGCACATCACAGAGACCAGCCTGGCCAACATGGTGAAACCCCATTTCTACTAAAAATATAAAAATTAGCTGGATGTGGTGGTGCGTGCCTGTAATCCCAGCTACCCAGGAGGCTGAGGCAAGAGAATTGCTTGAACCCGGAAGGCAGAGGTTGCAGTGAGCCAAGATTGTGCCACTGCACTCCAACCTGGGAGACAGAGGGAGACTCTATCTCAAAAGGAGGTGAGGCTGAGCATGGTGGCTTATGCCTGTAATCTCAGCATTTTGGGAGGCCACAGTGGGAGAATCACTTGAGCCCAGGAGTTCGAGACCAGCCTGGGCAGCATAATGAGACCCTATCTCTACAAAAAATAAAAAATTATTTGGGCATGGTGGCATGTGCCTGTAGTCCCAGCTACTCAGGAGGCTGAGGAAGGAGGGTCGCTTCAGCCCAAGGGGTTGAGGCTGCATCAGTGAGCCATGATCGTATCACCACACTCCAGCCTAGACAACAGAGCAAGACTCTGTCTCCAAAAAAAATAAAAAAAGAAAGAAGTATGAATCTTTGTGGCTCTGTGTAACCTTTTTTCCAGTATATTTTCCTTACTATTCTGGTGTTCTGATTCAGCTTCCCTGTGATAACTGTTGACCAAGCTATACCCCAAAGGTGGGAGGGAAAGACAGAAGACTAGGCAGGGCACAGTGGCTCACACCTGTAATCCCAGCACTTTGGGAGGCCAAAGTAGGAAGATCACCTGAGGTGAGGAGTTAGAGTCCAGCCTGGCCAACATGGTGAAACCCCACCTTTACTAAAAATACAAAAATTAGACAGGTGTGGTGACACGCACCTGTAATCCCAGCTATTCGGGAGGCCGAAGCAGGAGAATTGCTTGAACCCGGGAGGCAGAGGCTGCAGTGAGCCAAGATCACGCCACTGCACTCCATCCTGGAAGCAGAGCAAGACTCTGTCTCGGAAAAAAAAAAAAAACAGGGAAGACTCTACCAAGCCTGACCTAAAGAATTTGGTGCCCTGTTGCTCCCAGATATGAATGAAAGCAGACCCCCTGTGTACCAGCATGTACCTGTGGCTGCAGGCTCCCCAAACAGCAATGAGTCCTACCTGTCATTGGCCCTGGAAGTTGCATTGATGGGCCTGGGTCAACAGAGGGTAATGCCTGAAGGCCTCTATGCACAGGACAAGGTGTGCCGTAATGAGGAGCAGCTCCTGAGCCAACTTCAAGAGCTGCAGCTGGACGATGAGCTAGTGCAAACATTGCAAAAACAGTGCATCTTACTGCTAGAAGGTAAGTAGAAAAGAGTCTGTTGTTAGTGTCTTTGGCCTGTGACCCTGAGCTCCCTTCTCCAAAATAGTTTTAATACAGGAACATTTATAACACTAAAATGTAATGAAGTTTCCCATGGTTAGCAAACATGCATGAGATCTTGGGGCTCAAGTCCAGGCTAGCAAATGGAAGCATACAGATAAATAACTGGCTGGCTTATCTTCCTCCAGGGGGCCCTTTCAGCAGTCTGGGAGAAGTCATCCACCGAGAGAGTGTTCCCATGCATACCTTTGCCAAGTATTTGTTCTCAGCTCTGCTGCCTCATGACCCAGACCTGTCCTATAAATTAGCCTTACGTGCCATGAGGTGGGTAGCCCTTTCCCAGTCCAGTTGCCTCCACCAAAGCAGAAGGATCCAGTGCTCTTTTTCTTTGCTTATTTCACTTTCTTCTCTTTCCCTCTTTGTCATTCGTTTGGACCTGCTACCAAGGGTACTTTTAAATGGCTCAGATATTTTTATGTGATCTAGGATTCATATCTGGATTCCTTGTTGGTGACCTGGTTCCCTGGCAGTACTCATGGCTGATTGTCTGAGGAAGCTTCTGAGAGGTTAATAAATAAAGAGCACTGAAGACCTGAATCTTCCTGTTCAGTGGTCAGTCTGGCAAGCTGAGAAGGGGTCTGAGCCCCTTCAGCTGAATCAAGGTTCCCAGGCACAGGTCCCCAGAAGAAGCTGGGGGAAGTAGAGATAAATATATTTCCCCCAAGACTTGAGAACAAGAGCTATGGGCATCTTGTTTCCAAGCTAATATAGGATCCTTGGTTTAGGCAGTTAAACCTCTGAGATACGTCAGACTATACAGAGGAAGAATTTTAGTCAGACTCTAAAGCTGGGAGAATACCTTAGCCAAAACAAGGAATTCTTTGGCATGTATTTCTTATACTTTTAGAAATAACCAGGCTGGATGCAATGGCTCATGCCTGTAATCCTAGCACTTTCGGAGGCCAAGGTGGGTAGACTACTTGAGCCCACGAATTTGAGACCAGCATGGGCACCATGGTGAAACCCCATCTCTACAAAAACAAAAACTACAAAAATTAGCCAGGCATGGTAATGCAAATCTGAAGTCCCGGCTACTCAAGAGGCTAAGGTGGGAGGATTACTTGAGCCCAGGAAGTCAGGGCTGCAGTGAGCTGTGATTGTGCTACTATACTCCAGCCCGTGTGACAGAGAGAGAGACTCTGTCTCAAAAATAAATAAAATAACCCTATGATTCTTTTTTAAAATTTATTAACTTTTCTCTCTTTTTGTAATACATACTACTCAACCTGATAGCTCTTGAACTGCCTTTCAAATCCATTTGTAGTGGAGACTATTCAGCTTGAGTTCTTTTAAATACCCAGGCACTCACCTCATACAGTGTATGGTACCATAGGTTTAAAACCTTCAAAGCTCTTAGCTAATCCTTTCCTTTCCCCAGTTCTTCCCCAGCAAAGAGTAAGCTTCTCTAAGGTGGCTCAGAAGCCCAGGGTCTGGATGGTGGCTGATGATTCTTCCTGGGTCTTCCAGGTTACCTGTTTTAGAAAACTCAGCTTCTGCAGGCGACACATCCCACCCTCACCATATGGTGTCTGTGGTGCCCAGCCGTTATCCTCGCTGGTTCACACTTGGACACTTGGAATCACAGCAGTGTGAACTGGCCTCCACCATGCTGACTGCTGCCAAAGGTGAGCATAGATAGACCTTAAGTTCCGGTATCACCCCTCTGCCTGCCCAACCATGGTCTGTCAAAGGCATTGCCTGGAGTCTCCTGAGGAAGAGAAGCTCCTTGACCATTTAGAGTGATAGTGATCCTCACTTTGATTGCTGCCATTAGAACACCTGGATCCATGCCAAAACTTTACCCTAGTTACTAATTGTGGGATCCTGAATATGTAAAATTAAATGATCTTTAAGTTACTTCTAAATGTAACCTTGTGTTTGATAAAGTCACTTCACCTTTCTAAGCCTCAGTTTCAAATCTGTAAAATGAGGATCATTGTCAATGACCTGTTAGCCTCCCAGGGCCACTGGAAAATCTAATGAAGTGATGACTAAGATAGAGCTCAACTCCTTACAAATACAAGAGTTTATGACTCTTTCTCAGTGCCCTGGTAAAAGATAGGCAGTCCAAAGTGACTCTAGGCCTTTAAGCTCATACATCCTGTTAGCTGTGCAGGTTTCACCACAAAGTAAGCCCCTATGTAAGAAGTAGCTATGATAAAATACTAGCCACCATGAGCTCTTGAGTATTTTGGACCAGGAAACTACAAGGATTTTGAAGGTTTTTTAAATTAAAAATAACTTTATGTGGTATCTTCTTAATGTCCCCCAAAAAATACTTGCTCATTACAAAAAAGATAAAAGTTACATACAAATCAATATAAAAATGATCAGCAAACAAATACAAAAGTAGAACAAAGGATATGATCAGACAATTCACAGGGAAATACAAATGACTTTTAGACAACTAAATTGCCTGGTATCACATTAGAAATACAAATTAAAATTACCCTGAGATAACATTTTTACTGATCTTATTGGCAAAAATAAAAAAATTTGGTAATGAGCATTCATGTGAGGAGTGCCAAATCGGGAGTCATGGTAGCCTGCATGGAGTGTCAGATTCCAAGCTGGTTAAGGAGGAGGACTTCAGATACAAGGAACTCAATGAACCACAAGCATAATAAACATGAAGAAAACTATACCAAGGCACATCATAACCAAAATTCTTAAAACCAATAATAGAAGAGAAAATCTTACTTAAAAGCAGAGTAAAAAAGATGCATTATAGACAAAAGACAAAAAAACAAGTATGAGAACAGATTTCTCATTAGAAACAATGTAAGCCAGAAAACAGTGGTGGGGGCGGATCCCTTAAAGTACTTAACCAAAAAATTATCAGGCCAGGCATGGTGGTTCATGCCTGTAATCCCGGCATTGTGGGAGGCCCAGGCGGCTGGGTCACCTGAGGTCAGGAGTTCGAGACCAGCTTGGCCAACATGACGAAACCCCATCTCTACTAAAAATACAAAAATTAGCTGGGCATGGTAGTGCACACCTGTAGTCCCAGCTACTCAGGAGGCTAAGGCACGAGAATCACTTGAACCTGGGAGGCAGAGGTTGTGGTGAGCCAAGATTGTGCCACTGCACTCCTTCCTGGATGACAGAGTAAGACTGTCTCAAAAAAAACTCAAAAACTGTCAAACTAGAATTTTATACCAATGAAAATATATTTCAAAAACAAAGATGAGGCAGGTGTAGTGGCTTACATCTGTAATCCCAGCACTTTAGGAGGCCAAGGCAGAAGGATCACCTGAGACAAGGAGTTTGAGAGTAGCCTGGGCAACATAGCAAGACCCCATCTTTATAAAAATTTTAAAAATTAGCCAGTTGTACTGGCAAGCACCTGTAGTCCCGGCTACTCAGTAGGCTAAGGTGGAAGTATTGCTTGAGCCCAGGAGTTAAAGACTGCAGTAGGCTACCATCATCATACTGTACTCCAACCTGGGTGACAGAGAAGACCGTGACTCTTAAAAAGAGAGAGAGAGAGAGAGAGAGAGATGAACTAAAAATATTTTTCAGACAACCACAGTGCAATTAGAAATCAATAATAAAAGATATTTAGAAAATATCTTAAGTTTTTAAAAATTAAACCACATACCTGTATATTACTCATGGACCAAAGGAAAAAAAATCACAAGAAAATTAGAAAATGTTTTGACTAATTGAAAATTAAAATGAAAACACAAGTCAAAATTTGTGGAATGTAGCTAAGGTTTTACTTATAAATGAAAAAGGCTTCAAATCAGTGATCTCAGATTTCATTTTAAGAAATCAGAAAAAGAAAACCCAAGGTAAGCATAAGAAAGGAAATAATGAAGATCAGAGCAGACAGGTGCAGTGGCTCATGCCAGTAATCCCAGCACTTTGGGAGGCCAAATAAGGTAGATCAGTTGAAGCCAGGAGTTTAAGATCAGCTGGTCAGCATGGCAAAACTCCATCTCTAATAAAAACACACAAAAAATTAACTGGGCATGGTGGCACAGGCCTATAATCCCAGCTACTCAGGAGGCTGAGGTACGAGAATCATCTGAACACAGGAGATGGAGGCTATGGTGAGCCAAGATCACACCACTGCACTCCAGCCTGGCCAACAGAGTAAGACTCCATCTCTAAGTAAATAAATAAGTAAATAAATAAAATTTTAAAAATCAATGATGAAATAGAGAATAATTAATGAAACCAAAAGCTGATTCTTTCCATCTCTAAATAAATAAATAGATAAATAAAATTTAAAAAATCAATGAAATAGAGAATAATCAATGAAACCAAAAGCTGATTCTTTGAAAAAATCAATTAAGGCCGGGTGTGGTGGCTCACACCTGTAATCCCAGCACTTTGGGAGGCCAAGGCAGACAGATTGCTTGAGGTCAGGAGTTCAAGACCAGGCTGACCAACATGGTGAAACCCCATCTGGACTAAAAAATACAAAAATTATGTTGGGTGTAGTGGCTCACAACTGTAATCCCAGCACTTTGGGAGGCCGAGATGGGCAGATCACAAGGTCAAGAGATTGAGACCATTCTGGCCAACATGTTAAAACCCCATCTCTACTAAAAAATACAAAAATTAGCTGGGCATGGTAGTATATGCCTATAGTCCCAGCAACTCAGGAGGCTGAGGCAGGAGAATCACTTCAACTTGGAAAGTGGAGATTGCAGTGAGCCAAGATGGCGCCACTGCACTCCATCCTGGCAATAGAGCCAGACTTTGTTTCAAAAAAGTAAATTAGCCTCACGTGGTGGCGGGTGCCTGTAATCCCAGCTACTCAGGAGGCTGAGGCAGGGAGAATTGCTTGAACCCAGGAATCAGAAGTTGCAGTGAGCCGAGATCACACCATTGCACTCCAGCCTGGGCGACAGAGCAAGACTCTATCTCAAAAAAGAAAAGAAAAGAAAAGATGAAATTGAAATTCCTGTCTAGACTGATCAGAAAAAAAGGAGAGATACAAGGCAGAGATGACCAATAGCAGGAATGAGAAAGGTGGCATCACTACAGATTCTAAAGACATCAAAATGGTAATAGGAGAATATTACAAACAGTTTTATGCCAGTAAATTCAATAACACAGATAAAATGGACTAACTCCTTCAAAAACAAAATTATCAAAGCTCACTTAAGAATAAATAAAGCCAGGGCTGGGCACAGTGGCTCATGCCTGTAATCCCAGAACTTTGGGAGGCCAATGCAGGCGGGTCACCTGAAGTTAGGAGTTTGAGACCAGCCTAACCAACGTGGCAAAACCCTGTCTCTACTAAAAATGCAAAAATGAGTTGGGCACAGTGGCATGCGCCTGTAGTCCCAGCTACTCAGGAGGCTAAAGCAAGAGGATTGCTTGAGCCCAGGAGTTGGAGGTTACAGTGAGCTATCATCATGCCACTGCCTGGGTAAGAAAGTGAGACCCTGTCTCTAAAAAAATAAATAATATATAAATACTAGGTAGGCAGAAAAAAAATGAACCGGCTATATACCAAAAAGAATTGCAAGCAGGGACTCAAACAGATAGTTGTACAACAGTGTTATAGAAATATTATTCTTTTCTTTTCTTTTTTTAATTCATTTGTTTAACCTCAAACTCATCTCAGACTGAAGAAACATTATTCATAATAGCTAAATGTTCATCAACAGATGAATGGATAAATAAAATGTGGTATATATATATATATATAGAGAGAGAGAGAGAGAGAGAACATGCTAAGTGAAATAAGCTAGACACAAAGGATAAATATTGTATGATTCGACTTACATGAGATACCTACAATAGCTGCAGTCAGAAAGTATCAATGAATTCAAAGCTAGTGCATGAACATTTGAAGAACAGATATTCATATAGGCTCAAGGTATCTCTTCACAAAATACTTACCAATCATAAAGGAAAAATGTGTAACTTTAGAGAAGCTGGCCCACACCACTTTAATCAACTGATCACAATTAATATCATCAGAAATGGATAAAGTCAAAAACATAGAGTACCTGATAGGAAACAGTAAGAACTCATCATTACTTCTGTGACATTACAGCCAAAAGTGCAAATATATATCTAATAAGAAAACATCAGGAATACTAAAATTGAAGGACATACTACAAAATAACTAGTCTGCCAAAGTGTCAAGATCATGAATATCAAGGAAAGATGGGGAAATTTTTCCAAATTGAAGAAGACTTAAAGACACATGACAAACTAAATGCAATACGTGAACTTGTATAAAATATTTTTGCTATAAAAGACATTTTGGGGACAACTGGTGGAAATTGAATGTGGTCTGTGGTAGATGGTAGGAATATATCTGTTAATTTGCTGCTTTTGATGGTTGTCTTGCGGGTATGTAGAAGACTGTCTTTGTAGGAAATATATATTACAATAGTCTGGAGTGATGGGGCATCAAGTCACTTACTTTCAAATGGTTCAGAGAGAAGAAAAAAAAACTCTGTTCGATTCTTCAAACTTTCCCATAAGTAAAATTCTGAATAAAAGGATTTTTAAATTTAATTTAATTTTTTAATAGAGACAAGGTCTCACTATGTTACCCTGGTCTTGAACTTCTGGCCTCAAGTAATCTTCCCACCTTGGCCTCCCAAAGTGCTGGGATTACAGGTGTGAGCCACCACAACTAGTCAAAACGAATTATTATTATTTTGAGACATAGTCTTGCTCTGTCACCCAGGCTGAAGTGCAGTGGCACGATCTCAGCTCACTGCAACCTCCGCCTCCTGGGTTCAAACGATTCTCCTGCCTCAGCCTCCCAAGGAGCTAGGATTACAGATGCACACCACCATGCCCAACTAATTTTTGTATTTTTAGTGGAGATGGGGTTTTGCCATGTTGTCCAGGCTGATCTTGAACTCCTGACCTCAAGTGATCCACTCACATTGGCCTCCCAAAGTGCTGGGATTACAGGCATGAGCCACTATACCCAGTCACCAAAGAAAATTTTTGTTAAAAAATTGTGTTGACAAAGGTGTGGAGAAACGTTTTTGAAACTCAACTATATGGTGTCTATAAGAAATCCATTTTAACTATAAAAACACAGATAGATTAAAAGTAGATATGGAGGCTGGGCACGGTGGCTCATGTCTGTAATCCCAGCACTTTGGGAGGCCGATGTGGGTGAATCACCTGAGGTTGGGAGTTTGAGACCAGCCTGACCAACGTGGAGAAACCAGGTCTCTACTAAAAATACAAAATTAGCCAAGCATGTTGGTTCATGCCTGTAATTCCAGGTACTCAAGAGCCTGAGGCAGGAGAATCACTTGAACCCAGGAGGCAGAGGTTGTGCTGAGCCGAGATCACACCATTGCACTCCAGCCTGGGCAACAAGAACGAAACTCTGTCTCTAAAAAAAAAAAAAAAAAAAAAGTAGAGATGGAGTCAATAACCTAAATATATAAACGCTAAAGCCATAAAATTCTTATAAGAAAATACAGGAGTAAATCTTCATGACCTTGGGTAAGCCAATGGATTCTTAGCTATGACATCAAAAGCATGAGCAACCAAAAAAAAAAAAATACACACACACACACACAGGAGAGAGAGATAAATTACACTTCATCAAAATTGAAATTTTGTGTGCATCAAAGAGCATTATCAAGCAAGTGAAAAGAGCGGCCAAGCGTGGTGGCTCAAGCCTGTAATCCCAGCACTTTGGGAGGCCGAGGTGGGCAGAGCACCTGAGGTCAGGAGTTCGAGACCAGCCTGGCCAACATGGAGAAACCCTGCCTCTACTAAAAATACAAAAATTAGCTGGGCGTGGTGGCGCATGCCTATGGTTCCAGCTGCTCCAGAGGCTAAGGCAGGAGAATCGCTTGAACCTGGAGACAGAGGTTGCGGTGAGCCATGGTCATGCCACTGCCCTCCAGCCGGGGCAATATGAGACTCCATCTCAAAACAAAAAAGAAAGAAAGTGAAAAGAGCCAGGCATGATGGCTCACACCCATAATCCCAGTGGCTTGGGAGGCTGAGGTAGGAGGACCACTTGAGCCTGGGAGGTCAAGGCTGAAGTGAGCTATGATCCTACCACTGCATTCCAGCCTAGGCAACAGAATAACACCTTTTCTCAAAAAATAGGCTGAGTGCAGTGGCTCATGCCTCGAATCCCAGCACTTTGGGAGGCCGAGGCAGATCACCTGAGGTCAGGAGTTCAAGACCAGACTGACCAACATGGAGAAACCCTGTCTCTACAAAAATGCAAAAATTAGCCAGGTGTGGTGGCAGGCACCTGTAATCCTTGCTAATCAGGAGCCTGACTAAGGCAGGAGAATCACTTGAGCCAGGAGGCAGACGTTGCAGTGAGCTGAGATCGTGCCACTCCAGCCTGGGTGACAGAGCAAGATTGTCTCAAAAAAAAAGTTTAAAAATAAAAATAATGATAAAATAAAATCAATAATCTAAGCTTGCACATTAGTAAAATAGATAAAGAATAACAATCAGTGTAAGTTAAGCTTCCACATTGGGAAAATGGTGAAAGAAGAGCAATGTAAATCTAAAGTTAGCAGAAGAAATAAATAACAATCATTAGAGCAGAAATCAGTGAAATTGAAAATAGAAAAACCATAAGCAAAATCAATAAAAGCAAAACTGGTTCTTTGAAAAGATCGATAAAATTGATAAGCCTTTAGGCTAACCAGAAAAAAAAAGAGAGGAGACATAAATTACTAATATAATAAATGAAAGAGGGGCCATCAGTACTGATCCCTTGGACGTTAAAAGGATAATAAATATTTTGAACAACTCTATCCCCACAAATTTGATAACTTAGATGATTAGATGGATGAATTTTTTGAAAAACACAATCTACCAAAACTCACAGAAGGAGAAATAAATAATCTGAATAGGCCTATATTTGTTAAAGAATTGAATTAAGAATAACCTTCCAAAACAGAAAGTGCCAGGCTCATTATTTCACTGGTGAGTTCTACCAAATATTTAAGGAATAAATGATACTGATTCTCTAAAGTCTCTTCCAGAAAATAGAATCAGAGGAGATACTTTCTTACTCTATGAGGCCAGCATTACTGTAAAAACAAAATTAGATAACAAGAAAGGAAAACTACAGATCAGTATGACTCACAAACATAAATGCAAAAATCCTGAACAAATTTTAGCAAATCAAACCCAACAGTATATAAAAAGAATGAACTGGCCTGGCGCAGTGGCTCACGCCTATAATCCCAGCACTTTGGGAGGCCGAGGTTGGTGGATCATGAGGTAAAGAGATTGAGACCATCCTGGCCAACATGATGAAACCCTGTCTCTACTAAAAATACAAAAATTAGCTGGGTGTGGTGGTGCGTGCCAGTAGTCCCAGCTACTCGGGAGGCTGAGGCAGGAAAATTGCTTGAACCCAGGAGGTGGAGGTTGCAGTGAGCTGTGATCGTGTCACTGCGCTCCAGCCTGGCACCTGGTAACGAAATGAGACTGTCTCAAAAAAAAAAAAAAAAAAAAAAGAACCACAAGTAGGATTTATTTCAGGTATGTAAGTTGTCTCAACCCTTGAAAATCAATTAATGAAATCCATTAATGGAATTAATGGAATTTCTTCTTTCCACAGGCAAAGAAGAAAAGTCATATCATCAATAAATGTAGTAAAAGCATAACTGACACTCATTCATAATCTAAAAAAAAAAAAAAACTTAGCAAACTAGGAATAGAGAACTGTCTCAACTTGATAAAGAACTTCTACAAAAAACCTATGGTTAGATGTGGTGGCTCACACCTGTAATCAATCCTAGCACTTTGGGAGGCCAAGATGAGAGGGATACTTGAGCCTGGGAGTTCAAGACCAGCCTTGGCAACAGCAAGACTTCATTGCTACTAAAAAGTAAAAAATAGGCAGTTGTGATGAGCACAACCCTGTAGTTCCAGCCACTTGGGAGGCTGAGGTAGGAGGATCACTTGAGCCTGGAAAGTCAAGGCTTCAGTGAACCGTGATTGTACTACTGCACTCCAGCCTGGGCAAAAGAGTGAGAGCCTGTCTTAAAGATAAAAAATAAAAACCTACAACTAACTACTGTTATACTTAATGGTGAGAAACTAGATGCTTTCCCTTTAAGATCAGGAATAAGACAAGAATGTTCCCTCTTGCCACTTGTATTCAGCATCATACTAGACTTTCCTAACTAATACAATAAGATAGGAAAAGGAAATAAATGATATACAGATGTTCCCTGACAGAGTTAAGTCCCAATAAACCCATCATAAGGTCAAAAATTCTTAAGTGAAATAATTGTAAGCCAGGAATTGTTTGTACATATTGAAAAGGAAGAAATAAAACTGTCTTTGTTCACAAATTACATGATTGACTATGTATGAATCTCAAAGGATCAGTTTTTTTAAAAAACTGGAACAAGTAATTATAGCAAGTTTTCAGCGTATAAGATTAATATACAGAATTCAGGCTCATGCCTGTAATCTCAGCACTTTCAGAGGCCAAGGCAGGCAGATCACGAGGTCAAGAGATCGAGACCATCCTGGTCAACATAGTGAAACCCATCTCTACTAAAAAATACAAAAATTAGCTGGGCATGGTGGCACACACCTGTAGTTCCAGGTACTCAGGAGGCTGAGGCAGGAGAATTGCTTGAACCCAGGAGGCAGAAGTTGCAGTGAGCCAAGATCGCACCATTGCACTCCAGCCTGGCAACAGAGCGAGTCTCCATCTCAAAAAAAAAAAATGTGTATGTGTATATATACGTGTATATATACACGAATATTCACACACACACACAGACATATATACATACACACACAATTCAATTGTTTTCCTATATGCCAGCAAACAACAATTGGAATTTGAAATTAAAATCACAGTACCATTTATATTTGCACCCCAAAAATGAAATACTTAGGAATAAATCTAACAAAATATGTACAAGATCAATATGAGGAAAACTGTAAAACTGAAAAAATCAAAGATTATCTAAATAAATAGAAATAGTCCATGTTCATGGATAATAAGACTGTATATTAGGAAGCCAGTTCTTCCCAACTTGGTCTATAGATTTAACACAATCCCAATCAAAATCCCAGCAATTTATTTTGTGCCTATCAACAAACTCTTTCTAAACTTTATGTGGAAAAGGAAAAGACCTAGAATAGCCAACATAATACTGAAAAAGAACAAGTCAGAGGCCAGACACTACCCAATGGAAACACTTATTATAATATTAGAGTAATCAAGACATTGTGGTACTTTGAAAAAACTGACAAATAGATCGGTGGAACAAAATTGAAAGCTCAGCAATAGACTCACACAAATATAGTCAACTAATACTGAGAAAGGAGTGAAAGATTGTCTTTTCAGCAAATGGTGCTAGAAAATCTGGACATTGACAAGCAAAAAGAAATTAATACAGACACCTTAGACCTTTCACAAAAATTAATTCAAAATGGATCATAGACCTAAAGGTAAAACACAAAACTATAAAATTTCTAGAGGATGGCCAGACACAGTGGCTCACACCTGTAATCCCAGCACTTTGGGAAGCCAAGGTGAGCGGATCATCAGAGGTCAGGAGTTTAAGACCAGCCTGGCCAACATGGTGAAATCCCATCTCTACTAAAAATACAAAAATTAGCTGGGCATGGTGTCACGCACCTGTAATCCCAGCTACTCGGGAGGCTGAGGCAGGAGAATTGCTTGAGGCAGAAATTGCAGTGAGCCGAGATCACACCATTGCACTTCAGCCTGGGTGACAGAGTAAGACTCTGTCTCAGAAAAAAAAAATTCTAAGGGATAATCTAGGAGAAAATTTAGGTAATTTGTTACCAGCAATTAGCACTATAAATTTTATCTAAAAAAAAAAGAGAATTTAGGTAATTTTGGGTTTGACGATGACTTTTTAGATACAACACCAAAAGCACAATCATGAAAGAAAAAAAATGAGTAGTTTGAATTCATTAAAATTCAGAACTTATACCCATGAAAAACTATAAAGAGGCCAGGCATGGTGGCTCACGCCTATAATCCCAGCACTTTGGGAAGGTGGCCGGATCACCTGAGGTCAGGAGTTCGAGACCAGCCTGGCCAACATGGTGAAACCCTGTGTCTACTAAAAATACCAAAAAAAAAAAAAAAAAAAAAAAGACAGGAGTGGTGGAGTATTCCTGTAGTCATAGTCCCAGATACTCAGGAGAATGAGGAAGGAGAATCACTCTAACCCAAGAGGCAGAGGTTGCAGTGAGTCAAGATCATGCCGTTGCACTCCAGCCTGGGTGACAAGACTGAGATTCTGTCTCAAAAAAAAAGAAGAACTAAAGAAAATTAAAATACAAGCATACTGGGAAAAAATATTGAAAAACATATCTGATAAAGGACTTATATCCCAAACATACAAAAAACTCTTAAAACTCAACAATAAGAAAACAACTCAATTTTAAAATGGGCTAAAGATTTGGAGAGACACCACACCAAAGAAGATATACAGATAACAAACAAGCATATGAAATAATGCTCAACATTATATGTCATTAGTGAATTACAAATTAAAACTACAGTGAGATATCATTACACAATACTAGGATGGCTAAAATCCAAAACACTGGCAGCACCAAACGCTGTCAAGGATATGGAACAATAGCAACTCTTATTCATTGCTGGTGGGAATGCAAAATGGTACAGCTATTTTAGAAGACAGTTTGGTCTTTTTTTAAAAAAAAATAAAGCTCAACATAGTCTTACTGTATGATCAACAGTCGTGCTCCTAGGTATTTATCCTGTTTGAAAACATGTCTACACAAAAACCTGCACATGAATGTTTATAGCATCTTTATTTATAATTGCTCCAAACTGGAAGCAACCAAGATGTTCTTCAAAAGGTGAATGGATAAACAAATTGTGGTATATCCAAAGAATTGATTGTTATTTCTAAATAAAAAGTCGTGGCTTCTCAAGCCACACACACACACACACACACACACACACACACAAAAGACATGGAAGTTTTGGTTGTAATCTCTGAGGGGAAAAAAAAAGATACAGAGGAACCTTAAATATGTATTGCATATTCTAAGAAGCCAATCTGTGTTATCACACTGGTCTTTAAGTTAAAATAAATAGAAGAAAGAAAAAAGCCAGTCTGAAAAGGCTACTTACTGTATGCTTCCAAGTATATGATACTCTGGTAAAGGCAAAACTATGAAGACAGTAAAAAGATTAATAGTTGCCAGGGAATCAGAGGGAATGGAGAAAGGAATGAACAGGAAAGAAATGAACAGATAGAAAACAGGAGATTTTTAGAGAGTGAAACTATTCTGCCGGGCGCAGTGGCTTATGCCTGTAATCTTAGCACTTTGGGAGGCCCAGGCAGGCAGGTCACAAGGTCAAAAGATCGAAACCATCCTGGCTAACATGGTGAAACCCTGTCTCTACTAAAAAATGCAAAAATTAGCTGGGTGTGGTGGCATGCACCTGTAGTCCCAGCTACTTGGGAGGCTGAGGCAGGAGAATTGCTTGAACTTGGGAGGTGGAGGTTGTATTGAGCCAAGATTGCGCCACTGCACTCCAGCCTGGCGCCTGGCGACAAAGCAAAACTCTGTCTCAAAAAAAAAAAAAAAGAAGAAATGAAACTGTTCTATATGACACTATAATCATGGATTAATAACATACATTTGTCAAAACCCATACAACTGTATAACACAGAATGAACCCTAATGTAAACTGTGGATTTGAGTTAATAATATATAAATATTGGTTCATCAAATGTACCATACTATTAATAATGTACAGTCAGCCCTCTATGTCTGTGGGTTCTGCATCCGTGAATTCAACAAACCATGGATCAAAAATATTCAGGAAAAAAAATCCTCAAAGTTTCAAAAAGCAAAACTTTAATTTGTTGGGCACAAGGGTACTATATTGAATTCACATGATATGATGTATAGGCATTCTATTCGATATTATAAGTAATCTAGAGGTGATTTAAAGTATATGGGAAGGTATGGTAGGTTATGAGAGACTGAGCATCCTCAGATTTTGGTATCCAAGGGCAGTCATGGAATCAATCCCCACAGATGCTGAGGGATTACTGTACTTATTGGTTTATCAAACATACCACACTGATATAAGATGTTAATAATAGGGGATATATGGGAACTCTCTGTACTATCTGATCAATTTCCAGTAAACCTGAAACTGCTCTAAAGACATAGTCTATTAACTTAAAAAATCATTTTTAAAGATAATAGAATAATAAAGGAAATCTCTTGCATAATCCTAGCACCCAGAAACAACTATTAATAAGACATTGGTATAAACATTCCTGGAGATTTTCTATTCATATATATGCACATATACTATGTATCTTATTTTTTATAAAAATAGAATCATAGAATATTACAAATTGTTTATAATTCTCACAACAATCCTAAAGGTTATTATTTACATTTTGTAAATGAAGTTATTGAACTTTTTTTTTTTTTTGAGACAGAGTCTTGCTGTGTCATCCAGGCTGTAATACAGTGACTCAATCTTGGCTCACTGCAACCTCCGCCTCCCAGATTCAAGTGATTCTCCTGCCTCAGCCTCCTGAGTAGCTGGGACTACAGGTGCACGCCACCATGCCTGACTAATTTTTGTATTTTTTTAATAGAATCAGGGTTTCACCATGTTGGCCAGGCTGGTCTTGAACTCCTGACTTCAATTGATTCACCCACTTCAGCCTCCCAAAGTGCTGGGATTACAGACAGGCAAGAGCCACCATGCCTGAAGTTTAATTAGACTCTTAAATGGCTGAACCAGGTTCAGTCCCCAATGTGTTTTACTCCAAAGCCTATAGTCATACAATTTCTCCTCTGACTTTATCAACAGTTACAAAGCAAAACATAAAGCTTACTTTTTGTTCTATCTTTAACATATTTGACCTTTATAAGATATAACAGTCTTTCATACACTACTGTCTTCATCCAGCAACCTTCACTTCATATGTTATATTCCTTAACTCCTTTTGCTTTGTACAGAATCCCTGCTTACTGAATAGGAAGTGGTGGCACAGCTCCTTTTTGCTCCAGGGAGCTGTAGTGAGAAGCAGACAGTGGGACTGGCATTCTTTTTTGGCAGTAATGTGGCTTTCTGTCTACTGTATAAGTAGCTCTGAAAATTCAGTATTCAAGAAAATTATTTCTGGTACCTAAAGATTGTGGGGGTAGAGGGTATTAGGTAGAGACAGATTAACAGGTGGAGAGAATAGGATTACCATGGGGTCTGGGGAAGGAAGGAGCCTCAGTTATGTTTAGTAGAGACAGCTTGATAACCCAGAATGGCCAGTAGCATTCAGAAGCATTCAATGAATTGATAGCAGCTAGTTCAACCAGTACCTGTTGTGATCAGCGGACTGTTTAGGAAAACTTTAAAACAGACCCTGCCCCTTTTCTTGGCACTTATAGGAGACACTTTGAGACTCCGAACAATTCTGGAAGCAATACAGAAGCACATTCATTCTTCCTCCCTTATCTTCAAACTGGCCCAAGATGCATTCAAGATTGCTGCTCCCACTGACAGTAGTACTGACAGCACCCTGCTCAACGTTGCCCTGGAACTTGGGTTACAGGTATGGAGGAAGAGTGAGCCATCCCCAATTTAGACTTCGGACCTAGTGACAATTGGCAGAAGATAAGATCTGCGGGAGACTGGGCATAGACCAAGTCTGGTTCCTTCTTTGTGCCCAGAACACAAGTTCTAGACTAGGGAAAAGACAAGAATTTCATAAATTGGACTCCACTTTTAAGTTAAGGCCAGAAGCAAGATATGGAGGAAGAGTGAGCCATCTCCAATTTAGACTTCTGACCTAGTGACAATTGGCAGAAGATTAGATCTGCAGGAGACTGGGCATAGACCAAGTCTGGTTCCTTCTTTGTGCCCAGAACACAAGTTCTAAACTAGGGAAAAGGCAAGAATTTCATAAATTGGACTCCACTTTTAAGTTAAGGCCAGAAGCCAGAAGCAAGATACAGCTTTAGGCTCTGTGGGGTCCCTGTCTTCTCTCTTCCTCCCTATTCCTACAAGTCAAGCAAGGTATGATAATAAGGACTTTCTGCAGATCATCAGAGAAGCCTCCTCTCTGATTGGTGGGAGGGCTGGGAAAGAAATTAAACTTACACTTTATCAGGGAGAAACCACTGTTTAAAGCACCAGAAAATATTTGTTGCATAAATGAATGGCAAGGGGAAGGAGAGATCACAACAGTTAGGCATGGCCCACTGGCAAGGCCTCTTTTGTGCCCAGGTGATGCGGATGACCTTATCAACCCTTAATTGGAGACGCAGGGAGATGGTACGATGGTTGGTGACCTGTGCTACAGAAGTGGGTGAGTCTCCTACCTCCCTCTACCCCCAGGGAAAAGGAGTTTCTAGGCCGTACTCTTGGGACAAGACAGTGAATCCTTAGAACTCTCATATTCCTATTCCTGATGGCCTAAGAAAGGTTGGGGCTGCTGGTAGAAGATGGCCTCTATTCACCCAGCCCAAGCCCTGTCCTCACTGCTTGAACCATATCCTGTTCATTCCCCCATCCCCCTTACCATCATATCCTGATGTCAGCAGCACTTTGACCCTCTCATCAGAGACATGTCTATGAGAATGAATTTTCAGCTGCTACTCAAGGGCTCCCTTGGGAGGTAGTGGGTCCAGTGGTTTGGTCCCCATCCCTGTCCATGCTTGTGAGAAACCCCAGACAACTTGGAGGCTCAGGACGCTTTCTAAACCCCAAAGCCCCAGCACAAGACTCTACCTTAAGAGGCCCCACTTCAGCTAGAACCTCTGGCAGATCTGTAACCCATGCCTCAGGGTAAGCAAACCCCAGGCTCTACTGCCCCATCCTTGTTTGGGGCTAAGAGCACCTGCAGAAACCTTCAACCCTCTGACGTGGGGAAGGAAGGGATAGGAAGAGACCCCAAACAGGGTCTGGCTATCTGGGATCCTCCCCTTGCCCTGGTTTGCCTCAAATCATCTCAAGGTTGCTGAGGAGGGAGAACTCATCTCTGCAGGCCAAGTTGAAATCCCAATGGTAATCTGGGCAGACCTGAATCAGGACTCAGATGGCCATGGCTGAGCTCAGGCTCTCCCTGACAGGTGTGCGGGCCCTGGTGAGCATCTTGCAGAGCTGGTACACACTCTTCACCCCTACTGAGGCTACTAGTATTGTAGCTGCCACAGCTGTATCCCACACCACTATCCTGCGCCTCAGTCTTGACTATCCACAGCGGGAGGAACTGGCTACCTGTGCTCGCACACTGGCCCTGCAATGTGCTATGAAGGATCCACAGAGCTGTGCCCTGTCAGCCCTTACACTCTGTGAAAAAGACCACATTGCCTTTGAGGCAGCCTACCAGATTGCCATTGATGCTGCTGCTGGTGGCATGACCCATTCACAGCTGTTCACCATCGCCCGCTACATGGAGCTCCGTGGTTATCCGCTACGTGCCTTCAAGCTGGCCTCATTGGCCATGAGCCATCTTAACCTGGCCTACAACCAGGATACTCACCCAGCCATCAATGATGTGCTCTGGGCATGTGCTCTCAGCCACTCTCTGGGCAAGAATGAGCTGGCAGCTCTCATCCCCCTGGTGGTGAAGAGTGTGCACTGTGCCACAGTGCTTTCAGACATCCTACGACGCTGCACAGTGACTGCACCTGGCCTGGCCGGCATCCCAGGCCGCCGCAGCTCTGGAAAGCTCATGTCCACTGACAAAGCTCCACTGCGCCAGTTGCTGGATGCCACCATCAATGCCTATATCAACACTACACACTCACGCCTAACACACATCAGCCCTCGCCACTATGGAGAGTTCATTGAGTTTCTAAGCAAGGCTCGGGAGACCTTCCTGCTGCCCCAGGATGGCCACCTGCAGTTTGCCCAGTTCATTGACAACCTCAAACAGATCTACAAAGGCAAGAAAAAGCTGATGCTGCTGGTGCGAGAGCGCTTTGGCTGAGAAAGCAGATAGCTCACTGCCAGGGCAGCCTGAGTTCCCAGGTAGTATCAGGTCAGACCAAGGACACTGAAACATTTGTTCACCCTGAGAGGACTCTGAGCACCTATGGCTGAGGCCAAAGGACCACAGGGCAAAGGATGGGGAGAGTCCAACTCTAGTCGATATGCCTACCTTGGCAAGCTTCTCGCTATAGCCCACTGTTCATGGATGAGCTGAGCTCTGCAGATCGACCAGAAACCCCACAACATGCCACCTCATGCCCCTATATCCTGCATGTCCTGTCTCCCTTGGCAAACACAGAACACTGTTCCGTCTCAGGGATTGCTTACCAGAGAAACAGACACATTTATGGTACTGTAAATACTATAGCATATGTGTTGCCAATTATTGTAAAGTTGTAACTATTTATAATTCTGGTTCTGATTTGATGGGCACTTGAAGTAGCTATGGGTGGGAGGATATGCTTATTTTCTGAGGAGACTCACAACCATTTCTCAGGTTTCCCTTGCAAAGTGTATGCTGGTAGCAGTGGAAGAGTGGGGTTGCCAAGGAGAAAAATGGCCAGTTAGAATCAATCCCAAGTCTAGTCTATGCAGAATCCCCTGCCTACAGACAGGGCATTTATAGCCCAGTGATGGGTGAGGGACAGAGGCCAGGACTGGACTTAGACATTGAAGCTCCTGCCTCACACAGCCTCTTCAGGAGCCTGCTGAACACCTGAGAAACAAGTGGAGGGAGAAGATGAAGGTCTGGGAAGCCACTGGGTTCATAATACTCATCTACTCTGGTCATCTTTGCATTAGAGAGTGTGTGGTTTCATCCATTATCATGTGTGTGCGTATCTGTATGGCTAAGTTCCTGTGTCTGTGCATAGATATATCTGTGCATGCCTGTCTGTATGTGCACATATAATATGTGTATCTGTGTCAGTTCTATAGCTGTATTCCTGTGTGAATATGTGCATACTGGACTGTGGGTTTCTGTGTTAGGATATACACATTTTGCACACGTGAGGATGCACAGCTATGTGTAAATGCACCATTTGTGCATGTTTAGTGTGTATGTATAAATGGGCAAACGAGTGCATGTGTATAAATACATTTGTGTCTGTGTGTATGCTTGAACCTCACAATAGTTCAACTCTGAAACTTATTGTCCCATGCATCCATGTCTTTATATGTGTGACTGAGTGTGTTTCTACATGTAGAACACTAGTTTCTACATGTAGTCTGTGTATTCATGCTTAAGGATCTGCCTGAATGTGTCCTTTCTTTTTGCCAGATTTCTCTGCCCCATTCCTCTTAAATCTGTCTCACCAGCTAAACGTTTGTTCCCCATTTCTCTGCCTCCTCTGTTCATTCTCTCACCAAACAAACTTCTAAGCACCAGTCTCCCTCTGCCATCAGACTGGCTGCTTTAGCTCCATGGTTCTCTTCTCGCCCCATACTTGCTTTCTTCCCCTGCTTTCTACCTCAAGCTTCCTCTGCCTGCTTTTGTCACAGTCTTATTACTCACTGACTTGAGCCTTGTCCTGGGAAGTAGGGCTGGTCTGCAGTTAATCTCTCCCTTCCTAATTTCTAGCCCTAGTGGGCAGCCCTGTCTTAGCCCTGGCAGAGCTCCACAGAGTATCATGTTCCTGCTACCTTCCTGACCACGATGTTCAGCCTGGAATTGTTATAGGAGGTAGCAGAGGCATTCAGAAGAGTCAGCTGGATTACAGTGTCTTGGTGTTTACTGTTTTATGTCTTAGTTCCTGAGTTGGGGGTGAGAGTTGATAGGGAAAGGGTGGTATAGCTAGACTGTGAACTAAGAACTTCATCCTCTTTACTTTTTCTTTTTTTTTTTTGACAAACTGTCATCTTTTTTACTCCAAACTGACCAAGAAGTTATATTTGCCATCTGTGACTACTCAAGTCTTACTGTCCAGCCAAGGGCCCCTACGTCTCAGCCCAATGGGTTGGTTAAAAAGAAGCCACTCTCATTTCTGTATCACAGTTGCCCTTTTTTAGCAAGTACGTGAACTCACAGTGCTTTTCTATGAATAAATCATGGATCACATAAAAGATCATTTTTCTAAAAGCAGAAATTGTGTTCTCTCAATAAATGAAACCCATCTCTCCCTTCTGCATTGCCCTGGCTGGGCCAGGGAACTGGTTCAGCCTGCAACACACTGGGCTCCTAGTGGTCCAATGGGATAAAGAATGATAAAGAATTTGCCATACCAGACCCTTCTCCAGAGCTTACAGACACCTCAGAGCCTTGTTCTGGGAAGCAGGTCTCACTAGGATGGGCAGAAACACCAAAATCTTGAGAAAATTAAAGGGGATGCTCAGAAAAGAATATAAAGCAACCTGAGTGCCAGAGGGTCTTTTGGTTTCAGAGGACTTCTTGCCTTGGTGATGATGGACTTGTCTAAAGCTCTAATCCTAAGCAACCTAGCTCTGAGCCTTGATGTCCTCCCTATATTTTGGTGTGAAAGCTGAGGTTCCCTCAGCTTCTCCCTGCTCACCTGGACTCCATCTTCTTTCCCATCCCTCTCTGAAGTGTTCTAACCCCTTCTGTGCTCCTCTTTGATGTATTATTTCCTTCTTAGACATAAAGCCATATCAATGTGGCCTTTATATGCGGTGAGGACCCCACCCATTTTTCTGCATATGTCACAACCTGCTAGGAAGCTCTACCCTACATCATGTAGTTCTGGGACTTAGGTATCTGAGAGTAAGATGGGAGTGAGGACCCTTAAGTGCTATAGTACATATTCACTGATACCTAACCCCCATGACTTGTGAAGAGGATATAGAGAGAGTCCCCAGGGAAGGAACAGAGGCTAAGAAGGAACTGAGGATATGGGCAAGTCTTTCACAAACAAAACTACACAATAGTTCAACTCTGAAACTTTTATTGTCCTAGAAATGATCAATCATCTATGTAAGTGGTACTTGAGGGTAAATGTATGCACTCAGTTCTGTCGAAGCAGACGTGAGTGTCTATGCACAGCATCCACAAAGGCCCCCACGTGCTCTGGGTCCATGTCAGGATAAAGCCCATGGCCCAGGTTGGCAATGTAGCGTTGTGGCCCAAAGTCATCCAGCATCTGCTTCACCAGCTGTCCAATCTCCTCCTGGGGGACCAATAGGGCACTGGCTACAAGAGGGCCAGGAAGCCTCTGTCCTCCCTATACATACTAGTGACAAATGCATATATAGGCATGCTTCTACTCAGTGTTAACTCATTCATTCGATAAAATTTATCAGATGCCTAGTATGGGCCAGGCATGAAGCATAAACACAAATGAACAGCAACAAAAAGTCCAGCCTTGCTAGGGCTTATGTTGTACATACAGTGTAGAAGAGGACAGACAGGCATTAAAAAAGTACACACAGAATAATACAACCATATCCACAGGACTGCACAGAAACTCAAGACGCAGAGAGGCCCTGGCTGTTACCTCAGATGCATACAGGGCACAGGGGTCCAGGTTGCCCTGCAGTGTCACCGTCTTCCCCACACGCTCCCTGGAAGCAAAGCCAGTGCCACATTCTAGTAACTGCATACATGGCAGCTCCCCACCCTCACCTCAACCTCAAGGCCTCACCCTTCCATGGCTTACCGGGCTTTCTTTGGGGCCACTGTCCAGTCAAGCCCAACCACCTCATAGCCAGCTTGGGCCAGCTCCTCCAAGGCAAAATGCCCATCCTTAGCAAAGATGATCTGCAAAAAAGCAGATCCCGGGCTACAGAGGGCCTTGCTACCACCACTAATTTTTCTTGGCTGTACCTCTGCGCTGCCCTCCAGTGGTCACTCCAGTCCATGCAGGACTTAGCCTGAAAGCTCCACAGGCTCACCTTCACTCAACCCATCCCAGTCCTCACCATGGGCACTGGTGCCAGGCCTGCTTCCTGCAACCTGGCCTTCACTCGCTTGGCCACATCACGGATGTAGGGCAATGCAAACTTGTTGAAGAGATGTGGGCCAAGATGCCCTGCATGGGACTCAAACAGCTGCAATGCCTACAGGTAGGGTATGGTGAAGAGAAACGTAACACAAAGAGGAAGCACGTCAGGCCCCACATACAAAATCCACCTCAATTTTCCCCAGATGGCTTCAATCCCTGATACGGCCTGAACTTATAAATCCAGTTCCAATAAAATAAAAATAGTAGTAAGTTATACTTTCTTTACATCCCAGCACTAGCTTTGGTCTCTGAATACTCAGAGCATTAAGCCCCACTGCCAGTGTTAGCATGAGCTTGGCTGCTCAGCTAGATTACTGGAGGCCAAGGTTCTTTCATGCCTGGCATTAAGACTGCCCTCTCAGGTTTAGGACACTCTTGCTTCTGGTCCTTAAAGACCAAATTCCAGCCTATTTGTCTCTCTCTCAGGACTCACCTGGGCACCAGCTACCACTTGTCCTACCAGATATGGGATCAGAGCATCAGTGAGGATGCGAAGCAGCTGGTGACTGGCCTGAGGTCTCTGATAGAGCCAGCGCTTGGCCTGAGCCATGGTGCTTGAGCCACCACCCTCAACCATGTATGCCATCAGGGTCCACTACAGAAGGATAGAAAGATGGTGTCATAAGTGCAGAAGCCAGACTGATTACTTCCTTCCTTTGTCTACCCCAGATCTGCCAGAGTGATCTCCCCATGCTCCCAGTCCCTGCCCTGTCCCACATTACTGGGGCACCAGCAAAGCCAATCAGCGGCACACGTCCAGCCAGTCGTTGTCGGGTAAGGGTGATGGCTTGGAACACATAGCCTAGCTCAGAGGCTACCACTGTTGGATCCCGTAGGCGCTCTAGGTCCCGCTCTTCTCTTAATGGCTCTGGGAAGCTGGGTCCTTTGCCAGGTACCATGGTCACCTCCATGCCCAGTGCCTGGATGGGGAGAAAACATCTGCGTTCCCAAAATGGAACTCCAGGAGGAAAGATTCTGTTCAGCCCATTCCAGGAGAAGGAAAATAATAAAACTGCCAAACTCATCTCTTTCAACCTTAGTTTTTCCCTCCATCCAGTTAGGATAAGTGCTTATTTTGAAACTTCACTGGACTAATAGGATTTTCAAGGGGTCCTTGGATTATATTTCAGGTTCAGGTTTGAGTGGGTACCTGGGGTACAACAAGGATGTCGGAGAAAATGATGGCAGCATCCAGAGGGAAGCGACGCAGTGGCTGTAAGAAACAGGAGACAGGTTGCTAGGTGACAAGGTGAAGGCATAATTTCCCTCTTTTGTGGACCCCTCACCTGCAGAGTCAGTTCACAGCAGGCCTCAGGAGAACGACAAGTGCTGAAAAAGTCCTGGGCTGCCCGGGTTTCCCTAAACTCTGGAGACAGAGGGAAGACGGGGCTCAGCCTTGAGGCCCTCCAGAGTCCTTCCCTGCCCCTCGAAAACTTTTCACCCTCCTAAGTTTTATCTAGGTTTTCAGGCCCTGACTCTCACCTGGTAAGTAACGGCCTGCCTGGCGCATGCACCAAACGGGAGTGTAGTCTGTTTCCTCTCCCCAGGCTGCTCGCAGGAATGTGTCATTCTTCAGCTCCGGAAAACCCTTAAGTCTGGCGATCAGGTGGGGGGTGGGGGTAGGTGTCAGTATGCTAGGCTGAAGGTTGGGGAAAGGGCAGGTTCATAAGGCCGATTCAGTCCAGGACCGCTATCTACCTCCTCCAGGCCACCCGTTCCGCCGCCTCTCTGCCTATCAGGTGGTGCACAAACGCTAGAAGGGCCCGCGCTGGGGCCTCTTCTCTCAACTTAGTACTTACTCTCTCAAGCTCGAAGCAACTAGAGGGACTGGGGGTAGGGAATGAAGGCCCAGTAAGGATAGTCTGGGGGTCTTCGGACTAGAGTCTCAGAAACAGGGTTATCAGTGGGCTGGTTCATGGGCTGACAGATTCCCCAGGGTGGGAGATAGTCAAAGAGAGATCAAAGTTGATGGTCCCAGAATGGAAATCCTGGTTGGAAATTCTGAAGCATCCCTTGAATTAAGGCCCCTGGGATGAAGGTCTCAAAAATCCATGGTTTTAGGATTTAGGATCCCAGCTAACGGAGTTCACGTTGAGAGAGCTCCAGGGTGGGGAAAGGGGAGTACACGGATAGAGCCCTGAGTTGAAATGCTCAAATTAGACGCCCAGCTAATTTGACACCGCGTGCTCTGGAGAACTCACCCCAACCCGTTCGCTTCCATGGTTAGCTGTAACTGCGAGCTCAATCCTCAATTTAACCTGAATCTGAGCCGGCCTCCCTGGTCTAGGCTCCGCCCCTTTCTGGAGGGCACTAAGGGCGTCGCCATGTTGAAGATCACATGATCAGACTCCAGCGACAGCTCCTGGGCTGCCCTGGCTGCCGCCCGTAGGACCCCTACCTTTTTTCACCGTAAAGTCTGCTGTAGCGACGCAACAACAAACGCCCAAAAGAAAGAACTCCGCTATAACTACATCTTACAGTGATATGAAGTATTTGTTCTCATTTGATGGTCTGAGTATGCCGGAGGCTTGGCGCAAGTCCCACTCACGATTTTAACAGTCTTATCCAACCAGGCATATTGAGGATGATGGAACCAGGCTGTACAGGAAACTGAAATCATCATGTACTTATATTACCCATTAAGAGCCTGGACCTGTAGTAGGTGCAGAGGTTAGCTCTCTGCTCAAGACAGCTTCGGCATTTAAGGAACTACAAGACTTCTGGGGAAACAGAAATCAGCAATCACATTAAAATGAATAATGATCACCAGTGGTCTTGGGATTAGGAGTGACAACCAGGGTCAACCCAAATAACTCAAAACGCCTGTCAGTGGCAGGAGAAAGGGCCATTCTCTCAAACATTTTAGTCACACCATCCATAGGACAGGGAGTCTAGCTGATTTTAAAACGACTCGTTGGAGGTGGGAGGAAAAACAGCCGGCCGAAGGACCAGAAAAATGACTATTGCAATGATCCAGGTTAGATAGAATGGTGACTTGAATAAGGGTAGTAGCAATAGAAATTAAACGGTAGCAGCAAGGAAATGGAGAAAGGGAGATCAATCAGGTAGAAATCACCGATCTTGGGTTTAGTCGGCTGGGTTAGGGTGGCACAGAGGTAGGTAATATGGTTGAGTGTAGGAGTACACAGGGCAATACTGTGAGAGCTGGGGCGCGCTTTGTCCAGAACATACGGTAAGGCTGGCCAAAGGCGGGGCAGGGCGTGGTGGGAAGCTCAGTCGGCAGTCGCGCCAGCTATTCCCCAGGCAGGGTCGCCCCTAGGCGCTGCCCTCCGCTACTTCGTCATGGCGGGTCCCGGCCCGGGCGCGGCGCTGGAGTCACCGCGGCAGCTGCTGGGCCGAGTGCGCTTCTTGGCGGAGGCAGCGCGGAACCTCCGCGCCGGGCGGCCGCTGCCGGCAGCGCTGGCTTTCGTGCCGCGAGAGGTGCTCTACAAGCTTTACAAGGACCCGGCGGGACCGTCGCGCGTGCTCCTGCCCGTGTGGGAGGCAGAGGGCTCGGGGCTGCGTGTGGGCGCCGCAGGCCCAGCCCCAGCTACCAGTTCCGGGCCCCTCCGCGCCGCTCGCGACAGCATCGAGCTCCGGCGGGGCGCCTGCGTGCGCACCACGGGCGAGGAGCTGTGCAATGGCCACGGGCTTTGGGTGAAGCTGACCAAGGTGCGCTCTGCCCTGCCCAGGACCCTGTAAAAGACCCCCTGGACCAGAGAAACCTCTGGCTGTTTCCCTTTCCTCCCCTGTATTGAGTTGGGATTGCGTTCGGTGCCCTTTGCCCTGGGCTGGGCAGGGCGGGCGGCTAGGCAGTTCCCTGACAGTTGCGCCCATCCGGCGCGTCCCGGCAGGAGCAGCTGGCAGAGCACCTGGGCGACTGCGAGCTGCAGGAAGGCTGGCTGCTGGTGTGCCGCCCGGCGGAGGGCGGAGCCCGCCTGGTACCCATCGACACTCCTGAACACCTCCAGCGGCAGCAGCAGCTCTTTGGCGTGGATTATCGGCCAGTGCTCAGGTCCTGCACATGTCACATGGCGGGGCCAGGAGGGCTTGGGAACACTTCAGCCACAGCCTGGGGTGGGTGGGATACTGGAGCCGAGGCAGCCTTAAGAACAGTAAGGGGCGGGACGTGAAGGGGGCTCGGGTGGGGTGTCTGGAGGCGGGGAGATAGTGCCCTGGAGAAGGCCTGGAGCTAATGTCCTGCTGCCTGCTGATGCCTCCCCATCCTACTCCCTACTCTCTGCCCACAGGTGGGAACAGGTGGTGGACCTGACATACTCACATCGCCTGGGATCGAGACCTCAGCCTGCAGAGGCATACGCAGAAGCTGTACAAAGGCTACTGTGAGTGAGATGGAATGGGGTGGGGAGGAAGGAGCTCTGCTTCTGGGCCCAGTCTAATAGGGGCTTGGGGTTGCTTAGCTATGTACCCCCGACATGGACCTACGAGTGCGACGAGGACCTGATCCACTTCTTGTATGACCACCTGGGCAAGGAGGATGAGAACCTTGGTAGCGTGAAGCAGTATGTGGAGAGCATAGACGTTTCCTCCTACACGGTGGGTGCTGGGGCTCCTCCCACCCCAGGCAAAATATAGTCACACCCCTCAAGGCTAGATCCAGAAAGAACTTCCACTTCCAGGCCAGGACCAAAACAGAGTGTCCACGGGCCACACTCAGTTCAGCTCCCCATCTTAGAAGTATATAGGAACCCCTACACACCCACCGGCCCCCCCATCCCATACCAGTTGTTCTTTAGCCCAGCTTCACTATGCTTTCTCTCTGATGCTCCTGGCCCAGAGCACAAGCCTTGCGCAGGGAGGGAGGGTAACTGCTGACTCCACCTCTCTGCCCCTGCCCAGGAGGAGTTCAATGTGTCCTGCCTGACAGACAGTAATGCTGATACCTACTGGGAGAGTGATGGGTCCCAGTGCCAGCACTGGGTACGGCTTACCATGAAGAAGGGCACCATTGTCAAGTGAGTAGGCTCTGGGCAGGACAGGATGGGTGAGCCATGTGACTGTGGGTTCACAAAGACCCATGTTCACACTCTGACCCTTCAGGAAGTTGCTACTCACGGTCGATACCACAGATGACAACTTTATGCCTAAGCGGGTGGTAGTCTATGGGGGCGAAGGAGACAACCTAAAGAAGCTGAGTGACGTGAGCATTGACGAGTGAGCAGGCTGGCCTGGGGAGGGAAGTAGGGTGTGTTCCAAGCCTGGCCCAGCTTGGAAGCCTAAGTTTGAGTGAGATTCCAGCAATCTCTGAAGGCTTGAGACAGGGAGTATCTGCAGTGCCTCACACTCATCTCCTCAGGACCCTGATCGGGGATGTCTGTGTCCTGGAAGACATGACTGTCCACCTCCCAATCATCGAGATTCGCATCGTGGAGTGCCGAGGTGAAGCTTAAGACTATAAGGAGGGAAAGAGAGCCCAGTGTGGAGATGGGGCAAACAGACAGTGAGTGTGGAAAGAAGAGGATGGGCTTGGAGCTGGGGTGAAGGTGATGCTGAACTAACTCCAGGATTTGAAGCTTTGGAGCCTCAGCTAGGTGGGACGTGCCAGGTGTAGGCCTACCTTAAAGCCATACAGGTGGTTGGGCTCACCTGGAAGAGGAACTGAGTTGGGACCCTTAGGCATCCCACCATTATAGTGGTAGACAGAGGAATCAGCAGGAATAGATAAATTAGAATTGGGTGGTAGAAGGTCATCTTCAAGGTCCTGAGTTACTAAGGGCTAAGAGTGACAAAAGGCTGAGCATCCAAGGAGCCATTCCCAGGCCTGAGGTGCAAGGAGGCAGCAGGTGCCATAAATGACCTCACTCTGACCCCTTCCCCTAGATGATGGGATTGATGTTCGTCTCCGAGGAGTGAAGATCAAGTCGTCTAGACAGCGGGAACTAGGGTTAAATGCAGACCTGTTCCAGCCGACTTGTCTGGTGCGATATCCACGCCTGGAAGGCACCGACCCGGAAGTACTGTACCGCAGAGCTGTCCTCCTGCAGAGGTGGCTGTGGTCCTGGACCTGTGGGCCCTTCCCTTCCCCCTACATTGAGCCTTGCGTGTGTGCATGGATGAAGTCCCCAAGGTCTCATAGTGTAGGCTGTTCAAGGGCCAGAGTACCCCCCAGGTCCTGTCTTCTCCTGTCCCTGTGTGTTGGGGAGTTGGGGATCTTACACGTATGCCAAACTTAAGCTGTAGTCAATCTTTACCTACCCATGCCAGATTCATCAAGATCCTCGATAGTGTCCTGCACCACCTGGTACCTGCCTGGGACCACACACTGGGCACCTTCAGTGAGATTAAGGTGAGCCAACCCACCCAGTGCTGGTCTTGGCAGTGCATTCCGCCTTCCTGCTCATGTAGTTGTTCATTCTTTAGCAGAATTCCTAAAACCTCTAGGGCAAGACCTTTGCTAGGTCTGGGAACATAGGAAGAAAGTCAGAACAAATGGTCCAAATTTAGTATTTGGGAGGCTGTTCCCCATATGAGTGTGTGGAATGCCCAAGGGCTATTGACAGCACAGGCAGGGCAGGTTACAGGATAGGTACATAGTGGGAGTTACCAGCAGTTCAAGATGACCTGGGAAAAGTGCGCAGGAAGGCATGAGTGTGACAGAGGAAAGAGGGTGGGAGGATGTGGGCAGGAGGCAGGTCCTGGTTGCAGAGGGCCCTGTGGGCTAGGCTGTGAAGCAAGGACTTTGTCCCAGGGTAGTAGAGCTATTGGAAAGGTGGTAAGCAAGGTAATGACAATATTAGATTTTTTGTTGTTGTTGTTTTAAAAAGCTCCCCCGCTGGTGGCTGAACTAAGGAAGGGACTGGAGACAAGGACAGGGATGGACTAGACTTAGACTGAAATGATAGAATTGAATACAGGCAGAGAGGAAAGTTCCAGGGCCTGGACAGAGGCTGACTGCCACTCATCCTGCTCTGACCACCTCTCCTCACTAGCAAGTGAAGCAGTTCCTACTGCTGTCCCGCCAGCGGCCCGGCCTGGTGGCTCAGTGCCTGCGTGACTCGGAGAGCAGCAAGCCCAGCTTCATGCCACGCCTATACATCAACCGCCGCCTTGCCATGGAACACCGTGCCTGCCCCTCTCGAGACCCTGCCTGCAAGAATGCGGTCTTCACCCAGGTCTGGACCACCTAGGGTCAGACTGAAATAGGACCAGTCAAGGGCCAAGGCCAGGAGGGACCTGAACAAGGTCTTTGGGCAAGTATGGGGCCAGGTCTTGACATACTTTCCTATGACTCCCTTTTCCTCCTTGCCCCCAGGTATATGAAGGCCTCAAGCCCTCTGACAAATATGAAAAGCCCCTGGATTACAGGTATGGCATGAGAGTGAAGGACTTACTCCGGACACACACAACCACACACTGCTCCAGGCACCCCTTGCCATGACAGCTTTTCCCAGTGGTCTCTGGGCTGATGAATTACCCTGTACCCTGGCCCCACATGATGACAGATCTGCGCACATTTTTTGCAGGTGGCCCATGCGTTATGATCAGTGGTGGGAGTGTAAATTCATTGCAGAAGGCATCATTGACCAAGGTGAGGCCCTGAGGGAAGATGACAAGGGTCCTGCTTGCTGCCCTATTAAAGTGATAGAGGATTTTCACCAGCTAATAATAATAGGGGGCCTATTCATTACCCCATTATGGGAGTTGGGCTCTTGAGTACCCAGCTGAGGGCATCTGTCATTTCAGGGGGTGGTTTCCGGGATAGCCTGGCAGATATGTCAGAAGAGCTGTGCCCTAGCTCGGCAGATACCCCTGTGCCTCTGCCCTTCTTTGTGCGCACAGCCAACCAGGTAATCTCCCTTTTCATCACTGCAAACCTCTCAGGTGCCAGATTGAGTGAGAAAGCGGGCAGAGGAGGGACTGAGTTGCTCAGGGCAACCTCTGGGCAGACAGGGAGAGGAGGAGCCACTGTACATTTAGAGGGATCATTTAGGATCCCCAGTGGAAAATGTTTAGGGAAGTTTTTGGGGTAGGAGAGTAGGGTGTATTTCATGTCAGGGTGATAGCTCTGTCTCTGGGGCAGGGCAATGGCACTGGTGAGGCCCGGGACATGTATGTGCCCAACCCCTCCTGCCGAGACTTTGCCAAGTATGAATGGATTGGACAGCTGATGGGGGCTGCCCTTCGGGGCAAGGAGTTCCTGGTGAGTAGCCTTATCCATACCTCCATCCAACCAGCCCTGGCCCCTGAAAGGAGGGGCCAGCCAAACCTGGGCAGCTCAGAGTAAGAAGTCAGTGGGGAGTGTTTGTCACACAGGTCCTGGCCCTGCCTGGTTTTGTGTGGAAGCAGCTTTCTGGTGAGGAGGTGAGCTGGAGCAAGGACTTCCCAGCTGTGGACTCTGTGCTGGTGAGTAGGACCTGGAACCAGTGTTTCCTCTGCCCAGTCCCTAAAGGTTGGTCCTCCCTAAGGCTGTTCTGTACCTTGTTCTTCCACCATACAAAAGATCCCTCTCCAATCCCGTCTACTCCCATGGCTTCAACTACTGTCTCTATACTCATGACCCCTAAAATCCTGAATTCTAGCCCCAGCCTTTCCTAAGCTTGGGGTCATATATGCATCTATATCCTGGACATTTGCCCCAAGATGACATTTCAGGCTCACTGTATTCTTTACCTTTTCCCAAGACTATTCCCCTCTAGGGCTTCTGCCTCAGAAGGGCGCCATGTCCCACTCCTCTCCAAAGCCCACAGGATCATCCTTCTCCTTTGTCCCCACATTGTTTTGTTGTTGTTGTTGTTTTTGGGACAGAGTCTCGCTCTGTCGCCCAGGCTGGAGTGCAGTGGCGTGATCTTGGCTCGCTGCAACCTCCACCTCCCACGTTCAAGCGATTCTTCTACCTCAGGCTCCTGAGTAGCTGGAATTACAGGTGCACGCCACCATGCCCAGCTAATTTTTGTATATTTAGTAGAGACAGGGTTTTACCATGTTGGTCAGGCTGATCTGAAACTCCTGACCTTGCGATTCTCTCACCTTGGCCTCCCAAAGTCTTAAGTCTCCCTCTGTAATCTAGCTACTTCTCCCATATCACTACTATTTCCCTGCCTGATTGAGCCACCTTTTCTCCTGAGCTAACTGCTTACTAAAAAACTGGTGTCCCTGTCTCCATTCTTACCCATTTGGACTCCATGCAGCCAGAGTAATTCATTTCACTCTCATTTATCATTGATGGCTCGACCCTAGGCTTAGGATAGAATGCAGAATCTGTAAAGGCCTGACATGAACCTGTATCTTGGTTTACGTTCAGACCTTAGCCAAACAGATTCCTAAGGCCTTTTGCTCTTTCCAGCCTTCTCCAAGATGTATTCTCTCCTAACTTTGCTTATGGCCCAGCCATCATTTGGGTCTCGGCTGAGATGCTGTTTCCCACAGGATGCCTCCTCTGGCCTCCAAGGCTGATTAGGTGTTGTCTTGATGCTTTAACAGCTCCTTCCTTGCTGATACCCTCTTTCCCTGCTGCCTGCAGGGGCACTGCCTTGCCTGGCTCTCTCTGCTTGCCTGTGAGCATCTTGAGGAAAGACAGGGACCGTCTCCACAATGAAAAGATTGTCTCCCTGCCTCTCTCCAACCCCCAGGTGAAGCTCCTGGAAGTGATGGATGGAATGGACAAGGAGACGTTTGAGTTCAAATTTGGGAAGGAGCTAACATTCACCACTGTACTGAGTGACCAACAGGTGGTGGAGCTGATCCCTGGGGGTGCAGGCATCGTTGTGGGTTATGAGGACCGTTCTCGTTTCATCCAACTGGTCCAGAAAGCACGGCTAGAGGAGAGCAAGGAGCAGGTAGTACCCAGAGGCCAGTAGAACAGAGAGATTTGGCCCCTCCTGAGACCCAGCCCCTGGGAGCTAGAGCGCAGCGTGTAGGCCACCAGTACTCCAAGAAATCTGGCCCCCACCATTCCTCAGTGCCACCTTCCTGCTGCTCAGAGTGTACAGATGCCCCACAGTGTAAGACAGGAGTTGTGCCCTCTTCCTCAGCCAAGACTTTTACCCACTCCCCAGGTGGCAGCTATGCAGGCAGGTCTGCTGAAGGTGGTGCCACAGGCTGTGCTGGACTTGCTGACCTGGCAAGAGTTGGAGAAGAAAGTGTGTGGGGATCCAGAGGTCACTGTGGATGCTCTGCGCAAGCTCAGTGAGTTCCCCAAGGCGAGGCAGGGCAGGGCAGCACAGCACAGGGATTGGGGCTCAAGGACTGGGCAGGATGAAACCCAGGAATGAATATTGGCCTTATCTCCACTAGCCCGGTTTGAGGACTTTGAGCCGTCTGACACGCGGGTGCAGTATTTCTGGGAGGCGCTGAACAACTTCACCAATGGTCAGTGGAGGAGGGCAGGGTGACATCTGGGTTTGGACTCCACTGCTGGGACACAGAGGCAGGGTAGAAGTTGTAGACCTTCCCTCACCATCCACCCTGATGGTGGGCACTGATTTCCTTCTCCCTCCAGAGGACCGGAGCCGCTTCCTGCGCTTTGTTACAGGCCGCAGCCGCCTGCCAGCACGGATCTACATCTACCCCGACAAGCTGGGGTGAGTGCTGGAGGGAGGCCTGAAGGTGCTGTGGCCACCCTCTGTCCTCCCTCCCCACATACAACACGTGTGCCCCAACACATCTTCCTGACGTATGGTCCTTCAATGCCGCCAGCTATGAGACCACAGACGCACTGCCTGAGTCTTCCACCTGCTCCAGCACCCTCTTCCTGCCACATTATGCCAGGTGAGTTTTTTCTTAGGCTAAAGTTGGGGCCCAGGGGATTCTCATCACCCCTGGTAGTGATGGAGGGGTCTGACCAAGTCCCCATTCCTGCAGTGCAAAGGTATGCGAGGAGAAGCTGCGCTACGCAGCCTACAACTGTGTGGCCATCGACACTGACATGAGCCCTTGGGAAGAGTGAGGTGTGCCGCAGACTGTGGGCCCGGCAGAACTACACAGGTCCCTCTTGACCAGGGCGAAGACACCTTCCCTGCCCCAGTTTGAGTCTGTTTTCATGATTTGAGCTGACGTGCTTGGCAAAATTCCGTGTGCCCTGCTCCTGTGTGCAGTTGCAATGGGGGCAGCTGGTGTGGTCAGGTGAACACTAGTGGCCCAGCCCCACAGACCCACAAGCCCTACCTGTGCTGGGGCTTGCTTCCCGAGATATTTCACTTCTTGAGAGGGAATCTTCCACAAGCCCAGCATAAGCTGCCAGGCCTGAGCTACTTGAAGGGGGCCATCTAGGTCCCCAACACGTGGACTTTGCCTCCATTTTCAGCTCCCTTTTTTCTCCTATTTTCTCTCTGGCTTTCTTCAGCCATGACTCAAAACTAAAAACACTGAAGGTTGATGGAGGCCATCTCCAAGCAGGGAGCCTGGGATGGGCAGAGAGTGATGGCTAAACTCCTTTGTCACCTGGCTCCAAGAAGGAAGCAGTAGCTGAGCACCTGCCCTCACATACTGCTCTTTTCCTCCTCTCCTTCCATACTGGAGATGTGAGCTCTGTTCTTCCAACCTAGTCTCAACAAAGTGCCACCACCTTCCCTGGCTTAGAACCCACATCCACTCAATGTGAACTCTTTACTACCACACGACCTCTCCATATTCATCACTTCTGTATCACTTCAGCCTGACTCCATCTGCTCTTTCACCCCCAAGATTTTGCACAGGTTGAGGCCAATTATGTACTTTTGAAATCTGTAATAGCTCCCCTTTCCCCAACTCTAAAGCCTGGACCTCAAACCTGCTCCTAGAGCTATGCATGCCCCTACCCCAGTTGACCATTCTCCCTTCACGGCCTCCATGACACTCCATGAAAAGAAGTTCTTGCATACTGGAAAGTTGAATAAATAGATGAATTCATTCCTTCAGAATGTGTTTATTGGGCCCTGGGCTTAGGCACAGGGATCAGAAAGAGAAATCGACGTTAATGCCCTGCTAGGAGCCAAGAAGATTAATGTTAAGTGTGAGTAGTAGGGCTTCTCAGTGACAAATGCTGCACAGTTACACATCTGGAGCTGAGCAAGGGACATAAGGGCCCCACTGCCCAGAAAAGGGAAACCAAACAGAAGCTCCTGGCATTTTCTGGCATGGATATGGTGATTTGGAGGATGGAAGTCCACTTCTGGAACCAACTGGGCAGAAGAATTTGACATCATAGAAGACAGAGATTTGGGAGGGCTGACAAACCAGCCAAGTCAGGGTTGTTGACAGAAGTCAAGTCCGTAGCATCTTTATTACCCTGCCCCCAGCCCCCTAGCTAAGGTGCAGTATTTTTGGTTTTTGTTTAGGTCTCTGTTGCCTAGGCTGGCATGCAATGGTGCAATCACGGCTCACTCCAGCCTGGGCCTCCTCGGCTCAAGTGGTCCTTCCACCTCAGCTTCCTGAGTAGCTGGGACCACAAATATGCCACCACTTCTAGCTAATTTTTTGCAGAGATGGGGTTTTCCCTATGTTAAGCAGGTTGTTCTCGAACTCCTGGCCTGAGGCATTCTCCCACCTCAGCCTCCCAAAGTGCTAGGATTATAGCCCTGAGTGGTCTTCAAGAACAGGTACCTGGGGCCAGGCATGGTGGCTTACACCTGGAATCCCAGCACTTTGGGAGGCTGAGGCAGGCGGATCACTTGAGCCTAGGAGTTTGAGACCAGCCTAGCCAACCTGGTGAAACCCTCTCTCTACTAAAAATACAAAAATTAGCCAGTTTGGTGATGTGTGCCTGTGGTGCCAGCTACTTGGGAGACTGAAGCAGGAGGATCACTTGAGCCTGGGAGGTGGAGGTTGCAGTGATCCAAGATCATACAACTGCACTCCAGCCTGGGTGACAGTGAGACCCTGTATCAAAAAAGAAAAGGAATATCTGGGAGAACCCTATGTATGAACAGTACCCCTACACCCCCACAGTGGGCAGTCATGCCCTCAAGCACAGCCCCAGGGTCCTAGTCGCAGAGTCAAGGTACAATGTGAGACCTTGTGGTGGCTGATTGCACAGAGAAGTGGCTTGCATAGTCCCGCCCTGGCAACTCTTCCCCTCCTTGTCCTTTAGGGTGCGCCCTGATGCTGCCCTAGTTGGGAAACTACTGTGCAAGGAGTTGATCTCCTCTGTCCATTGTATGTACCCCGAGGCCTATCCCAAAACACTGAACTTAAAACAGCTGAGTCTCAGCTGTCACCGCCCCCCGCCCCCCCATCCCCCTGCACCTTGGGTGGTGAACCCCCTTTCCTCCCAGGGAGCAGAAGGGACAGGAACCCCTGAGGCTGCCACCCTCACCCAGCTCTGCTCTTCCCAGGTTAGAGGTGTGCCTCTCCCTTCTCTCCCCTCAGGAGAGGGCTCTGGCCATGTGCACCTACAGGAAGTAGTCTGTTTCTGTTTCTGGTATGGTCACATGAATACTTTAGTCCCTCTTTCACTCACTGTATATTTTGTAGCCTGCATTTTATTTAACCCCTCATTCATTAATTCATTCTGTAAACTAATAGGCATCAAGCACCTAGGTCAGGCACTAAACTAGGTGAATGGATAAAATCGTGGCTAAAGCAGTGGTAATTTTAGCCCTCATGGGATTTAAACTCTAATGGGAAAGATATATATAAACAAAGAGTTGCATAAACAACAGTTAACAACATTTGTGTAAAAGCCACAAAGAATGAAAATTGTTAAGAGGACAAAATAGGATCATTCTAACTAATGCAGCTCAATGAAATGCAAAGTTCCTAAGGCATGTAACTGAACACAAAGGCCAACTGAGAAGCCTATTGAGTACTGTGTTGCTGGAGTGTAAAGGGAAGAGAGAAATGAGACTCCAGCCTTATAAGGCCAGTTTTAGGATTTTATAATGAACAGCCATGAGGGGTTAAGCAAGAAAGTGACATAACTATATTTGCTTTTGGTGGCTGTGTAGAGAAGGGGTTAAGAAGGAGACAGGTGGCAGGGATTAATCAAAGCAGGAAATGGTGACTGGGACAAGGGGCACTTATTTTAACTTTATTTATTTATTTGATACAGTGTCTCCCTATGTTGCCCAGGCTGAAGGGCAGTGGCACGATCTTGGCTTACTACAACCTCTGCCTCCCAGGTTCAAATGATTCTCCTTGTCCCAGCGTCCCAAGTAACTGGGATTGCAGGTGTCTGCCATCATGCCCAGCCAATTTTTGTATTTTTACTGGAGGCAGGGTTTCACCATATGGCCAGGCTGGTCTCGAACTCCTGACCTCAGGTGATCCACCCGCCTCAGCCTCCCAAAGTGCTGGGATTACAGGCTTGAGCCACTGCACCCAGCCAATTTGTATTTATTTTAAACCCTCTGCAGATGGACATTAAGATTGTTCACAAATTTTCAATACTGAAAACTACAGATGTTGCAATCAACATCCTCATGCATATACCATTGCATTATCTACCTATTTTCTTAGAATAACTTCTTAAAATCACTTCATTGAGAAACTGCCCTATAGGAAGGATGAATCAATTTTCAATCCCTCTAGTGTCTATTTCCTAAACTCTCACCACCCTTGAGCATTAACACTTACAAATGTTTGTTGACAATTTTTGTTCACATTTTTCAGTATGCTGAAAAATGGTAAAATTGTTATGTTTTATTTACTATATCAAACCATTATTTTTCTTCTTTATGAGCTACTCTTCATATATTTTTGTCCATTTTTCTGTTGTTTTTATTATATTTTATTGATTTGTATTAACCTTTACATGGTACTAAAATAATAAAAGCTTGGTAGTTGCTGATCATCCTCTTAGTAAAGCGCTGTGATAAGTAACATACATTTATTATCTTGCTTTATCTTTTCAACTCTGTGAAGTAAGTACTATTATTATGCCGTTTTCCACATGAGAAACCTAGAGCAATGAGGAATTAAATTACTTGCCCAGGATAAGTGGTTAAGTGATGGAGATCAGGATGGTGGTCTGCCAGCTCCAAAGCCTGCTTACTTAGTATGTAAGGTGTTATGTCCTACCCCCTTTACAGATGTTTTCATAGCCTGTCCTTTCCCTTTTAATTTCATGTATGTTCATTTCTAATGTAAAAAGTTCAAAACTTTTTTCATAATTTATTTTTGTTAGGATTTTTTTTTTAGACAGGGTCACTCTTTCCTTCAGACTGGAGTGCAGTGGAATGATCTTGGATCACTGCAACCTCCACCTTAAGGCCAAGCGATCCTCCTACCTTAGCCTCCCAAGTACCTGGGACTACAGCCATGCACCACCACACCCAGCTAACTTTTTTTCTTTTTTTTGTAGAGATACAGTCTCGCCATATTGCCCAGGGTAGTCTTGAACTCCTGGGCTCAAGCAGTCCACCTGCTTCAGCCTCCCAAAGTGCTGGGAGGCATAAGCTACCATGCCTGGCCAATAATTTTTTATTTTTGTGGGTACATAGTAGGGTACATATTTATGGGGTATAGATGTTTTGATACAGGCATGCAATGTGTTATGATCACATCACGGTAAATGGGGGTATCCATCCTCTCAGGCATTTATTCTTTGTGTTGCAAACAATCCAATTATACCTTTTTGTTTTGTTTTGTTTTTTGAGACAGTCTTGCACTGCAGGCTGGAGTGCAGGGACACAGTCTTGGCTCACTGCAACCTCCCTCCTCCCAGGTTCAAGTGATTCTCCCACCTCAGCCTCCCAAGTAGCTGGGACTACAGGTGCCAGCCACCTTTTCTAGCTAATTTTTGTATTTTTAATAGAGATGGGGTTTCACCATGTTGGCCAGGCTGGTCTCGAACTCCTGACCTCAGGTGATTCCCCCCACCTTGACCTCCCAAAGTGCTGGGATTACAGGTGTGAGCCACTATGCCTGGCCTCTTTTATCTGTTTTTAAAAGTACAACTAAAGTATTATTGACTATAGTCACCCTGTTGTGCTGTCAAACACAAGGCATTACTCACTTATTCCAACTATTTTTTGTACCCATTAACCACCCTCATTTCCCCCTAATCCCCCCACTACCCTTCCCAGACTCTGGTAATCATCCTTCTACTCTTATCTCCATGGGATCAATTATTTTGATTTTTAGACCTCAAAATTTTTATGAATTCAACATTTTTTCTTTGTGGAAGAACCCATATATTGGATATATACCATGGGGAGGCAATATGCTGTTGTGTACTAGTTAGGAGCACATTCTCTGGAGTCAGCTTGACTATATCCATATTCTGGCTATGCCACATACTAGCTGTTGACCATGAGCAAGTTGCTTAACCTTCTGTGCCTCAGATTCCACCTTTAAATTTTATTTATTATTATTTTTTTGAGATCGAGTTTGCTCTTGTTGCCCAGGCTGTAGTGCAATGGCGCCATCTCGGCTCACTGCAACCTCTGCCTCCCAGGTTCAAGCCATTCTCCTGCTACTCAGCCTCCTGAGTAGCTGGGATTACAGGTATGTGTCACCACCCCCGGCCAATTTTGTATTTTTAGTAGAGATGGGGTTTCTCCATGTTGGTCAGGGTGGTCTCGAACTCCTGACCTCAGGTGATCTGCCAGGCTTGGCCTCCCAAAGTGCTAGGATTACAGGCGTAAGCCACCACTCCCAGCCTTAAATTTTTTAATTAATTATTTTTCATTGACAATAATTTTACATAAGGGGCAAAATAGGATTTTTGGTCTATATATACATTGCACAAAGGGTCATTCAGTTAACATATTCATCATCTTACAACTAACCATTTTTTTGGCAAGAATGTTAAAAATCTATTCTTTTGGCAATTTTGAAATGTACATTTTTATTGACTGTGGTCACCATGCAGTGCAATAGATCACTAAAACCTATTCCTGCAGTCTTACTGAGATTTTGTACCCTTCGATCAACAACTTCCTTTACAACCCCTTAGCCCTCTCTGCTACTATGAAACAGAGCCTGGGGGACAGAGTGAGACCTTGTCTAAAAAAATGGTCTTAATGCTCATGGCTCCTATGATATCAGTTTAAAAAAAATAGTCCTAATAAAAATAAGGCCTGTAATCCAGCACTTTGGGAGGTCAAGGTGGCAGATCACTTGAGGTCAGGAGTTCAAGAGCAGCCTGGCCAACATGGTAAAACCCTGTCTCTACTAAATACAAAAATTAGCTGGGCATGGTGGTGGGTGTCTGTAGTCCCAGCTACTCAGGAGGCTGAGGCAGGAGAATTGCTTGAACCCGGGAGGCAGAGGTTGCAAGTGCTGGCATTACAGTTGTGAGCCACTGTGCCTGGCCAAAGTCAACTTCTTTAAGATTTCACATATAAGTGAGATCATAAGGTGTTTACCTCTTTGTGCCTAGCTTATTTCACTTAGCTTAATGTTCTCCAGTTCCATCCATGTTGTTACAAATGACAGAAGATCTTTCCTTTTAGATCTGTATAATATTCCGGGGTGTGTGTGTGTGTGTGTGCGCGCACACGCGTGTACTGTTTATCCACTGATACACACTTAGGTTGCTTCCTTGACTATTGAATAATGCTGAAATGAACGTAGGAGTTCAGATATCTCTTCAACATTCCGATTTCAATTTCTTTGGATATATACCCAGATGTGGGATTGCTGGATCATAAGGTAATTCTTTCTGAGTGTTAACGGTTTTCGGGTTTTGTTTGTTTGTTGAGAAAAGGTCTCATTCTGTTTCCCACTCTGGAGTGCAGTGGTACAATCTAGGCTCACTGCAACCTCCACCTCCTGGGCTTAAGCTATCCTCTGACCTTGGCCTCCCAAAGTTCTGGGATTCAAGTGTGAGCCACTGTGCTGGGCTCCAATTTAAAAAACAAGGGAAAAATCAGCCAGTTGAAAAGTCGTTTTCAATAAAGGAGAAAAAATCACCAAATTGATTAAATCACTTATTCTTTATTCATTTGTATTTTATTTATTTATTTATTTATTTATTTTTTTGAGACGGAGTTTCACTTTTGTTACCCAGGTTGGAGTGCAATGGCACGATCTCGGCTCACTGCAACCTCCGCCTCCTGGGTTCAGGCAATTCTCCTGCCTCAGCCTCCTGAGTAGCTGGGATTATAGGCACATGCCACCATGCCCGGCTGATTTTTTGTATTTTTAGTAGAGACGGGGTTTCACCACGTTGACCAGGATGGTCTTGATCTCTTGACCTCTTGATCCACCCGCCTCGGCCTCCCAAAGTGCTGGGATTACAGGCGTGAACCACCGCGTCTGGCCAAATCACTTTTTAAAAAAATTTTATTCACCAGTTTAGAGCATGAATGCCCCAATTCTGACCTTTAAAACCACCAATGAAGAAAATTCTGCGTGCTTGAAAAGAAATACTAAAGTTCTAATTAATGAAGACTCTTTCCAAGCTCCTTTTGTTAAATACTGTAGCATCATTTTATCTCTAACTTATCATGGATCTTTTGAGCAGTTACTGGGCTTACATACCAAAATAAAATGCAAAGCTGGATGTGGTGGCTCATGCCTGTAATTCTAGTTCTTTGGGAGGCTGAGGCAGGGAAGGAGGGATCTCTTGAGCCCAGGAATTTGAAACCAGCCTGGGCAAAATAGTGAGCCCTTGCCCCTACAAAAAAATTTTTTTTGATTAACCAGGCAAGGTGGCAGGTGCCTGTAGTCACAGCCACTCTGGTGACTGAGGTGGGAAGATCACTTAAGCCCAGCAGGTCAAGGCTGCCGTGAGCTGTGATCATGCCAGTGCACTTGAGCCTGGGTGACAGAGTGAGACCCTATCTCAATCAATCAATAAAATGCAAATATTTTAGTATGTGCAAGTGTTTGCCAAAGTGGAATTTTTTTTATTTTATCTTTCATTCACTACTCTAAAAACAATAATTCTCTGCCCCACTGACAAGTCTCTGGCCAAATGGAGTAGATGAATATTGTGAGGTGGCCAGCAAATTCCCAGAGAGATCTTTAGCAGACCGTGGGAAGAGTGTTAGCGAGCCAAGGCCCAAATTTTGAAAGGTTTCTTTTGTCTTTTACAGTTAAGAGAGCTTGGCCTTGTTAAATTATTCCCCCACCACATATGAACACACAAACACACACACACATATATATGCACAAATCTCCCTTAGAGAATAATTGCTGTAAAGAGGAAACAAACATTTTAGGGAATACCCTGTATTTAATAAGCATTTATTAAGTATTTCCTGTGTACTTAATAAATAATAATAATAATAAGCATGGGGCTAGGCATGGATAATAATATGGATTGACAGTGAGGAGGAAAGTTCAGGGTAAGAGATGTTGTCAGTGACCTGGCTCTCAACCCAGTTTTCCCACCACCAAATGGGAAGTCAAGGGAAAATAAATGAGATTTCAGTTCATCCAATATTATTCATTTAGCATGTCCCAAGTTCTATGCTAGGTCCTGGGGAGAGAGGAACAAATAAGATAAAGCACTTATCTTCAAGGGGCTCCTAGTGTGATAGAGAAGACATGGAAAAAAGGATGACAATCTTTTTTTTTTGAGATAGAGTCTTGCTCTGTCGCCAGGCTGGAGTGCAGTGGTATGATCTCGGCTCACTGCAACCTCCACCTCCCAGGTTCAAACGATTCTCTGCCTCTGCCTCTCCCGAGTAGCTGGGACTACAGGTGTGTGACACCACACCTGGCTAATTTTTTGTATTTTAGTAAAGACAGGGTTTCACAACATTGGCCAGGAGGTCTTTTATCTCCTGACTTTGTGATCTGCCTGCATTGGCCTCCTGAAGTGCTGGGATTACAGGCATGAGCCACAGCACCCTGTGAGGGTGACAGTCTTTTATGAGTGCCATAATGTAAGTACTAGAAGCAGTAAGAACCAGGAGGAATCCATAAGGCAGAAGTTCTTCAAATGTGCTCCATGGGTTCCTGGGAATTCCTAAGACCCTTTCAAGGGATCTGTCAGGTCAGAACTATTTTCATAATAATATTAAAATATATTTACCATTTTCATCATATTGATATTTGCATTGATGGTGCCAAAGCAATGGTAGGTAAAACTTCTGGTGCTTTATTGAGCATGAATCAAAGCAGTGGCACCAAACTATACTAATAGTCATTTTATTTTATTTATTTATTTATTTTCTTTTTGAGACGGAGTTTCGCTCTTGTTACCCAGGCTGGAGTGCAATGGCGCGATCTCGGTTCAAACTTCTCCTGCCTCAGCCTCCTGAGTAGCTGGGACTACAGGCGTGCACCACCATGCCCAGCTAATTTTTGTATTTTTAGTAGAGACGGGGGTTTCACCTTGTTGACCAGGATGGTCTCGGTCTCTTGACCTTGTGATCCACCCGCCTCGGCCTCCCAAAGTGCTGGGATTATAGGCGTAAGCCACCGCGCCCGGCCAATAGTCATTTTATTTTTTAGTGCCTCAGGCTTGCACTGTGGCACTAAAAAATAAATATAAAATAAAAATAAACAATAAACATTAAGGCCAGGCAGAGTGGCTTACCCCTGTAATCCCAACACTTTGGAAAGCTGAAATGGGAGGATCCCTTGAGCTGAGGAAGCAGAGGTTGCAGCATGCCAAGATCATGCCACTGCACTCCAGCCTGGTCAACAGAGCAAGACCCTGTCTCAAAGAAAAAAAAAATGGCCAGGCACGATGGCTCATGCCTGTAATTCCAGCACTTTGGGAGGCAGAGACAGGTGGATCACTTGAGGTCAGGAGTTAGACAAGCCTGACCAACATAGTGAAAACCCCGTCTCCACTAAAAATACAAAAATTAGATGGATGGCGCATGCCTGTAATCCCAGCTACTCAAGAGGCTGAGGCAGAATTGCCTGAAACTGGGAGGTGGCGGGTGCAGTGAGCCGAGATCATGCCACTGTACTTGAGCCTGGGCAACATAGTGAGACTCTGTCTCAAAAATAAATAAATAAAGTCAGTTACACTTAAAGTCTTTAGTAAATTATATTAGTTTTATTAAATCATGGCCTGAGTACATGTCTCTCTCTCGCTCTCTTTTCTTTTTTTCCTTTTGAGACTAAGTCTCATTCTCTGTGGCACAATCTCAGCTCACTGCAACCTCCGCCTCTCGGGTTTAAGCAATTCTCCTGCCTCAGCCTGTTGAGTAGCTGGGACTACAGGCACATGCCACCATGCCCAGCTAATTTTTGTATTTTTGGTAGAGAGGGTGTTTCACTATGTTGCCCAGACTCGTCTCAAACTCCTGGGCCTAAGGGATCCACCCACCTTGCTTCCCAAAGTGCTGGGATTACAAGAATGAGCCACCACCCCTGGCCTATTACTGTTTTGTTAAAAACAGGGTCTTGGCTGCCACCAGGAGCCCCTTATAAGCCATGGTCAACCCCACGTTCTTTGACATGGCTGTCGATGGTGAGCCCTTGGGCTGTGTCTCTTTTGAGCTGTTTGCAGACAAGATTCCAAAGACAGCAGACTTTAATGCTCTGAGCACTGGAGAGAAGGGATTTGGCTATAAAGGTTCCTGCTTTCAAAGAATTATTCCAGGGTTTATGTGTCAGGGTGGTGACTTCACATGCTATAATGGCACTGGTGGCAAGTCCATCTATGGGGAGAAATTTGATGATGAAAACTTCATCATAAAGTATACAGATCCTGGCATTTTGTCCATGGCAAATACTGGACTCAACACAAATGGTTTCCAGTTTTTTATCTGCGCTGCCAAGACTAAGTGGCTGGATGGTAAGCATGTGGTCTTCAGCAAAGTGAAGGCATGAATATTGTGGAGGCCATGGAGCTCTTTGGGTCCAGGAATGGCAAGACCAGCAAGATCACCATTGCTGACTATGGACAACTCTAAAGTTTGATTTGTGTTTTATCTTAACCACCAGACCATTCCTTCCGCAGCTCAGGGAAGCACCCCTCCATTCCATTTGCTCAGAGTATCCTAGAATCTTTATGCTTTCACTGCAGTTCCCTTTGGGTTCCATGTTTTCCTTGTGCCCTTCCATGCCTAACTGGATTGCAGAGTTAAGTTTATGATTATGAAATCAAAACAAAACAAAAAAACAGGGTCACATTCTGTTACCTAGTTAGGAATACAGTGGCCGGATCATGGCTCACAACAGCCTCGAACTCCTGGGCTCAAGCGATCCTCCCGTTTCAGCTTCCCGGGCAGCTGGGACTACAGACACACACCACCATGCCAGGCTAATTTTTATTTTTATAGAGACGGGAGTTTCGTTCGCCCAGGCTGATCTGAAACGCCCGGCCTGAAGCAATCCTCCCACCTGGGGTTCCCAAATTGCTGGGATTACAGGCGTGAGCCACCGTGGCCAGCCGCTCCCAGTTTTGATAGCTAAAGTTAACGTGAGTGGCGATGTTATACGTCTTACAAATAGGAAGCCCCGGCAACCCCTGCAAGAGCATTTGGTGATTTTTTTTCACTCGCAAACCAAAATTGCGTCTCCGAATGAGCGGTCTTTCACAGAATGGACTTGGAGCCAGGTCCTAGAATAACTCCCTGAGTAAAGAGGCTGAGTTGCTCTGTCTGAGTTCCTGGCACCCTGCACTGCGAGGGAATACTGAAAAGGCATTAGTAATGTGTTAATGGACAGAGGGACACACAGGTCGAACGCTCCTCGTTGGCTCCGGCCCCGCCTCCCCACCGCTCAGCGGCGAGGGCTTCCACTCCGTCATCCATCGCTCGGCGCTCGTCCCTTCTCCTTGGGTCTGCTCGGCGCTTTCCATCGAGCGTCTCGGCCATCACGCGCCTGCGCCTTTGGGCTGTCAGTCAGAGGCGGCGTGTGGAGCGCTGGGAGCGGTTGTGGCGTGCGGGGAACTGAGGTTTAGCTGTGACTTCTGCCCTGCCAGGCCGCGCACGAGCTGGCTGACCCCGGTGAGCAGCGCGGTGGGGCCACTCATCTGAGGGAGGCGGGCTTGTCCAACTGGGCCGAGCTGGACCCGAAAGGGTAGGAAGGGGTGCTTAGCCCCGAAGTCGCCAACTTGACTCCCTGCTCCACCCGACCGTGTGTCTGTGTCCGAAGGAGAGGGGAGGTTGGTGGAGAATCTGAGCCAACCACCTGATGCAACAGATGGAGAAACTAAGTTTCTAATCTCAACTACTCGAGAGTCTGAGGCAGGAGACTCGTTTGAACCCAGGAGGCGGAGGTTGCCGTGAGCCGAATTCACGCCACTGCACTCCAGCCTGGGCAACAGTGAGACTCCGTTTCAAAAAAGAAAAGAAAAGAAAGAAACGAAGTTTCGGGGAGGGGAGGTTCTGTTCAGAGTCACAGCGAGTGAGCACTAGACCCGGTACCAGGCGCCTTTAGCACTGTGCCTGCACTTTTTCAACCTAAGTCCCTCATTCATTTATTCAGTCTTCCTTTAGTTGTTTGGATGCAGGGCGATGAACAAGGAGAAATGCAGTGAGATCTCTGCCTTCAGGCAGCGCATGTGGAATGACAGACCAATTCTGATGCAGTTTTCTTACCTATTTACAACTGGAAAAGGCATGAATGCTATGATGCAGGCATTTCTGAGATGCCGTGACCACCCGCTCTAAAGCTTGGGAGGCAGCGAAACTGGTTGCCATGATTCCCATCACCCATAATCATGGCAGTGACATGAGCATTTGACAGTCTGCCTGGTATCATGATTAGTTATGTTCATGATAACTATTCATGCTTCCTAGGTTGCCTTTCTTCACACAGGGCCTCCTTGAGAGCCAGAACCTCAGTTCCTAGTGACCTGGGTTCTAGTGCCCTTGTGCACTGTTTGAGTTTGACTCTTAGACAGTTGTGAAGTTCACAGGTCCTCGTTCCATGCTGATTTCTGGCATCTAACTGGGAATACAGTGACGATCCACACACAGTCCAAGAAAGTCACTCTTAAATAGGCTGTTGTACAGACATTTAAGAGACATCAATGTTACACTTAAGTAGACATTTAAACACATATGTGCAATGAAACCCTATAAAGGCTAAGATAATCTGCACATGGCAGAATGGAAGCACTTTGGGGAAAGGAGTCACTTCTGGAGGGATGGGGAGGGTTAGGAATGGCTTTGTAGACAAGAGGATTCTTGAGCTATCTTCAAAGTGTAGTAGGTGATTACTAGACATAGAGAAAGGCAGACTAGGAAGGAACAGTATCAGTGCAGAGACCAGAATTATGAAGCAGCATGATTCAGTTAGTACAGAATCCCTGATCTAGTCTCTGTCTAATAAAGCAACTGCTTATATTGTGCTTCTCCTAGGATGGACATTATTTTGTCTGCTTTACATAGAATAACGAATTTAATCTTTTTTTTTTTTTTTTTTTTTTGAGACGGAGTCTTGCTCTGTTGCCTGGCTGGAGTACAGTGGCCCAATCTTGGCTCACTGCAACCTCCCGCTCCTGGGTTCCAGCGATTCTCCTGCCTCAGCCTCCCAAGTAGCTGGGACTACAGATGTACACTACCACACCCAGCTAATTTTTGTATTTTTAGTAGAGATGGGGTTTCACCATGTTGGCCAGGATGGTCTCAATCTCCTGACCTCATGATCTGCCTGCCTCCGCTTCCCAAAGTGTTGGGATTACAGGCATGAGCCACCAAGCCCGGCCTGAATTTAATCTTGACAACAACTCTGTGAAGTGAAACTATAATTATCCCCATCTTATAAAATGCAAAAAACTGAGGCATAGAAAAGTTATGTAGTTTTCCATAGTTCGCACAGCTAATAATAAATAGTAGAGGTAGAATTCAGACCTAGGCATTCTGGCTCTAGGGTCTGTGAACCTAACCACTGGGCTTCCTTCTAGAAGCTGAGGACACTGGGAGTTTTAAATGTCAGGCTCCTGATCACACCACTTATGAGTGGTAGAATCATAACTCAAACTCTTCTTTTAACTCTTTTTTTTTTTTGAGACAGGGTCTCACTATGTTGCCCAGGCTAGAATGCAGTGGTGTATAGCCTTGACCTCCTAGGCTTAGGTGATTCTCCCACCTCAGCCTCCAGGGTATCTGGGACTATAGGCTTGCACCACCACACCTGACTAATTTTTTGTATTTTTTATAGAGATGGGGTCTCGCCATGTTGCCCAGGCTGTTCTGGAATTCCTGGGCTCAAGCAATCCTCCCATCTTGGCCTCCCAAGGTGCTGGGAGTGTGAGTCACTTTTTTTTATTTGAGACTCAATCTCTCTTTTGTCCGCCAGGCTGGAATGCAAGGGCATGGTCTCGGCTCACTGCAACCTCCACCTCCCAGGTTCAAGCAATTCTCCTGTCTCAGCCTCCCAAGTAGATGGGATTACAGGCGTCTGCCACTACGCCCAGCTAATTTTTGTAGTTTTAGTAGAGATGGGGTTTCACCGTGTTTGCCAGGTGGTCTTGAACTCTGGACCTCAGGTGATTCACCTACCTTGGCCTCCCAGAGTTCTGGGATTACAGGCATGAGCCACTGCTCCCAGCCCATTTTTTGACTCCTCTTTTTTTGAGATGGAGTCTTGATCTGCCACCCAGGCTGGAGTGCAAGTGGTACCATCTCAGGTTACTGCAACTTCCACCTCTGGGGTTCAGGCGATTCTTCTGCCTCAGCCTCCTGAGCACCTAGGATTACTGGTTCTCGCCACCATGCCTGACTAATTAAAAAAATTTTTTTTTTTGAGACGGAGTTTCACTCTTGTTACCCAGGCTGGAGTGCAATGGCGCGATCTTGGCTCACCACAACCTCCGCCTCCTGGGTTCAGGCAATTCTCCTGCCTCAGCCTCCCGAGTAGCTGGGATTACAGGCACGTGCCACCATGCCCAGCTAATTTTTTGTATTTTTAGTAGAGACGGGGTTTCACCATGTTGACCAGGATGGTCTTGATCTCTTGACCTCGTGATCCGCCCACCTCGTGATCCGCCCGCCTCGGCCTCCCAAAGTGCTGGGATTACAGGTGTGAGCCACCGCCCCCGGCCCTAAAATATTTTTAATAGAGACAGAATTTCACCAAGCTGCTCTTGAAGTCCTGACCTCAGATGATCCGCCCACCTTGCCTCCCCAAGTGCTGACATTACAGGTGTAAGCCACCACGCCCTGCCCATCCTTTGACTCTTAAGGGTCCAGTGGTCTTCATAATAACATTAGATGTGGTGAATGTTATATAGCACCAAAGAGAAATTAAATTCCAGTCTGAGGCAATGCTTGCTAGAATCAAAATGACTATATCTTTACATTGTGAATGTTATGCAAGAGCCTTCACTTTGTGCCTTGGGTATAGTAGGTGATAAGTGCTGCACGTTAGATGTTGATGTGTATGGGGGGGTCCAGGAGTGATTATAATTATAGTAAAGTTGCAACATTATTTGGCAATTTGATGTCAAATAGATTCTTTCTTTTGAATGTTACATTTTAACATTTATTTTTTAAATTACATCATTGCTGTAAATCAGAGAAGAGTACTTTCAGTTTAAATCATTAAAGATTGGTCAGGCGCAGTGGTTCATGCCTCTAATCCCAGCACTTTGGGAGGCCCAGGGAGGAGGCTTGAGGCCAGGAGTTTGAGACCAGCCTGGACGGCATATTGAAACCCCATCTCTATAAAAAATTAAAAGAATTAGCCAGGCGGCTGGGCACAGTGGCTCAGGCCTGTAATCCTAACACTTTGGGAAACCAAGGTGGGTGGATCACCTGAGGTTGGGAGTTCGAGACCAGCCTAACCAACATAGAAAAACCCCATCTCTACTAAATATACAAAATTAGGCAGGTGTGGTGGCGTATGTCTGTAGTCCCAGCTACTCGGGAGAGGCTGAGGCAGGAGAATCGTTTGAACCTGGGAGGCAGAGATTGCAGTGAGCCAAGATTGTGCCACTGCACTCCAGCCTGGGCAATAAGTGTGAAACTCCATCTTATTGAAGAAAAAAAAATGGAATTAGCTAGGCATGGCGGCACCCACATGTCCCAGCTACTCCAGAGGCTGGGGCAGGAGGTCGAGGCTGCAGTGAGCCGTGATCATGCCACTGCACTTCCAGACTGGGCAACAAAGTGAGAGCCTGTCTCTAAACAAATAATTTTTATGGCTGGGCACACTGACTCATGCCTGTAATCCTAGCACTTTGGGAGGCCGAATCAGGTAGATCACCTGAGGTTAGGAGTTTGAGACCAACCTGGCCATCATGGTGAAACCCCATCTCTACTAAAAATACAAAATTATCCGGACCTGGTGGCCCATGCCTGTAATCCCAGCTACTCGGGAGGCTGAGGCAGAAGAATCACTTGAATGTGGGAGGCAGAGGTTGCGGTGAGCCAAGATCGCGCCATTGCACTCCAGCCTGGGCAACAAGAGTGAAACACCATCTCCAAAAATAAGTAAATAAGTATTTATGACCTTTTACTGTGCCTCTGGTCTGTGGTAGTTTCTGTAAAGAGATTATTTTCAAAGTCAAATAGGTTTATTACCTTGAGTTTGAAAAGCAGGAATTAACAGTTTGGTTTGTTTTTAATAATTGGGTTCTGTAAATCTAGGTTCAGATATAGATATCTTTAATAATTGGAGGAGTAAGAAGGTGAGCCGATGGCTGAATTATTGGAGGAGACTTAAGTCATTTTATGCTTTTCAAATGCCTAACATGCTTGTGTTTCTGCTGTTAATTCTAGTAGTCAGACATCTTTTAATATTTTCCTTCTTTTTTTTTTTTGAGATAAGATCTTACTCTGTCACACAGGTTGGAGTGCAGTGGTGCAATCTTGGCTCACTTTAATACCAGCCTCCCAAGGCTCAAGTGATCCTCCCACTTAAGCCTCCCAAATAGCTGGAACCACAGGCATGAGCCACTATGCCTGGCTAATTTGTTGCATTTTTGGTAGAGATGGGGTCTTGCATGCTGCCCAGGCTGGGCTTGAATTCCTGAGCTCAGGTGATCCACACACCTCAGCCTCCTAAAGTGCTGGGATTACAGATGTGAGACACCTTACCCAGTGTAATATTTTCAAAAAATAAAAATTCACACATCAGAAGCCTACTCGGTAAACTCTTAGTCCTTCAGAGTCAGCTCAAGCATCCCTTCCTGTAAAATCTTCCCTGTGTTTTCAAAGAAAACTAGGTGTTCACTTTATTGTATGCCCATTGCATCTTTGATATATTTCATCTGTGGTACTAATGACATATATTGTGATTTACTGAATTTGTCTTCTCCACTTAATTGTAAATAACTCAAGGGCAAGGGCCAGATTTTTTTTTCATTCATATCCTCCCACTTTTACCAAGGATAGAACTGAGAATATATATTGGTAGACATAATGTTTATCTGCAGCTAAGCTTTTCTTACTCTGATTGCTAGAGTTGGGAGTTATACATTTGACATAGTGGGTATCAGTAACCTAAATAAAAATAGGCTAGTAGTGTGTGTGCTTTGATTTTTGTTACATTGGTTTTTTTCTGTTAATTGTTTTTTCTGTGTTTTTTCTTGTAGCTTGTAAAAATGGAATTTCAAGCAGTAGTGATGGCAGTAGGTGGGGGATCTCGGATGACAGACCTAACTTCCAGCATTCCCAAACCTCTGCTTCCAGTTGGGAACAAACCTTTAATTTGGTACCCATTGAACCTGCTTGAGCGTGTTGGATTTGAAGGTGAGCTATGACAAAGTGAGCTGTGAACTCATAAAACTTTTAGGGGATTTGATCCCCATGATTTGTCAGCATTATAATAGTGAGAGAGGGTAACTAGAATTCATTGACTGAAGACTGGCCTCTTTAAATAAGGAATGTAGGAGTACTCTATTGCTGTGCGAAAAAAGGATGAGAGGATAGCACTAAGTGTTGTTGTTACGGAGCTGTTGTCCACTATGATCCAAGATGAACCCTGTACGAATATCAGAAAGAGCAGATTGTGACTCTTAAATGCCTCATAGTCAGTAGTTGATGAGACTCTATTATGTACTAGGTAATATCTCTATTATAAAAAAAAACTTAAAACATATATATATTATGTACCAGGTAATAGAGATACTATGTACCAGGTTATCTATTAAGCATGGAGGTACACAGAATTGAAAAGACAGCTCAGGCCCTGACTTCTAGAACCTTAAAATCTAGTGATTCTTTCTACTTTTGCTTGGGTAACTAGGTAGATGATTATGCCATGAAGTAGAAAAAGGAATAGGAAACAAGGAACAGATTTTAATGAAAATAATGAGTTCAGCTTTGGTCATATTGAGTTTGAGGTGCCCTATATTTAGATATAATAAATCAGGGTGCCAAAGCCTGAGGCCTAGTCTTGTGATCCAGTATTCATTCCATTATTAGAGTTGCCTCCAATAGGAAGGGGTGATAACTTGATAGCTCTTTCTTTGTATTGAATGAATTTAAAATATTTTGTCACCCTGTTGCCCAGGTTGGAGTGCAGTGGCATGATCTCAGCTCATTACAACTTTCACCTCCCAGTTTTAAGCAATTCTCCTGCTGTAGTCTCCTGAGAACCTAAGACTACAGGCATGTGACACCACTCCCAGCTTATATTTTTGTATTTTTAATAGAGACAGGGTTTCACCATATTGGCCAGACTGGTCTTGAACTTCAGACCTCAGTGATTTGCATGTCTCAGTCTTTTAAAGTGCTGGGATTATAGGCGGGAGCCACCACACATGGCCCCCTTTTTTTGAGACAGGGTCTTGCTCTGTCACCCAAGACTGGAATGCAGTGGCATGATTTCAGCTCATTGCAACCTCTGCCGCCTGGGCTCAAGTGATCCTTCCAAGGTAGGTTGCCTCCCAATAGCTAGGACTACATGCACACCACCATACCTGGATATTTTTCTTTTTTTTTTCTTTTGGCGGAGACAGGGTTTCACCATGTTACCCAGGCTGGTCTTGCATTCCTGGGCTGAAGTTATCCACCTGCCTTGGTTTCCCAAAGTGCTGGGATTACAGGCATGAGCCACTGCACCCAGTCCCCATTTGTATTTTTGATGAAGGTTCTTCTGAATTCTTCATATCAAGGAGAAGTGGCATGCAATATATTAAAGTGTGGGTACCAGTCATATAGACCTGAATTGTTTTTTTTTTTTTTTTTGAGTCAGACTTACTCTCTTGCCCAGGCTGGAGTGCAATGGGGTGATCTTGGCTCACTACAACCTCCACCTCCTGGACTCAAGCAATCTTCCCACCTAAACCTCCAATTTTGGAGTTTTTTGTTTTTTGTTTTGAGGCAGAGTTTCGCTCTTGTTACCCAGGCTGGAGTGCAATGGCGTGATCTCGGCTCACCACAACCTCCGCCTCCTGGGTTCAGGCAATTCTCCTGCCTCAGCCTCCTGAGTAGCTGGGATTACAGGCACGCGCCACCATGCCCAGCTAATTTTTTGTATTTTCAGTAGAGATGGGGTTTCACCATGTTGACCAGGATGGTCTCGATCTCTTGACCTCGTGATCCACCAGCCTTGGTCTCCCAAAGTGCTGGGATTACAGGCTTGAGCCACTGCACCCGGCAATTTTGGAGTTTTTTGTAGAAAAAAGGTTTTGCCATGTTGCCCAGGCTGGTCTTGAACTCCTGGGCTGAAGTGATCCACCTGCCTTGGCTCCCAAAGTGATTTACAAAAGACTTACAGGCATGAGCCACTACACCCAGCCAGCTTTATGTCTTTTAATCTGGGGTTCCTCATTTGTAAGATGAGATTGTTGTAAGAATTAATTGGGGGAGGCCAGATGCAGTGGTTCACACCTGTAATCTTAACACTTTGGGAGGCCCAGTCTAATGGATCGAACCCAGGAGCTGGAGACCAGCCTGAGCAACATAGTAAAATCTCATCTCTACAGAAAACACAAAAATTAACCAAGCATGGTGGTACATGCCTGTAGTCTCAGCTAGCTCCTTGGGAAGCTGAGGTGGGAGAGGATTGCCTGACCTCTGAAGTTGAGGCTGCAGTGAGCCAGTGATCATGTCACTGCACTTCAACCTGGGTGGCAAAGTGAGACCCTGTCTGTTGGTGGCGCGTGCCTGTAATCCCAGCTACTCAGGAGGCTGAGGCAGGAGAATTGCCTGAACCCAGGAGGTGGAGATTACAGTGAGCCAAGATCGCACCATTGTACTCCAGCCTGGGTAACAAGAGCGAAACTCCGTCTTAAAAAAAAAAAAAAAGAATTATTTGGGGGGAATGCAGGTAAAACACATTGAAAAGCACAATAATATTAGCAGTTGTTATTACACCTAGAAATAGACCAAATCTAATTAAAATAGTGAAACTACCATCTATATGAATAAGTTTTTGTCTGTCTTTTCTTTTGTCCTATAGAAGTCATCGTGGTTACAACCAGGGATGTTCAAAAGGCTGTATGTGCAGAATTCAAGATGAAAATGAAGCCAGATGTTGTGTGTATTCCTGATGATGCTGACATGGGAACTGCAGATTCTTTGCGCTATATATATCCAAAACTTAAGGTGAAAAGCTATTTTTTGACTCTTCTTGTTTATTGAAGACAAATAGTATCTTCCAAAAAAAGCGTTATAGCTTTTTTTTGTTGGTTTTTTTCTTGTTTGTTTGTTTGTTTTTTGTTTTGAGACAGAGTCTTGCTCTGTCACCCAGGTTGGAGTGCAGTGCTATGATCTCAGGTTCAAGTGATTCTCCTGCCTCAGCCTCCCAAGAAACTGGGGTTACAGCGTGTGTGTCACCATGCCTGGCTAATTTGGTATTTTTTGTAGAGATGGGATTTTACCATGTTGCCCAGGCTTATCTCAAACTCCTGACCTCAGGTGATCCTCCTGCCTCGGCCTCCCAAAGTAGTGGGATTACAGATGTGAACCACCATCCCTGGCCCTCACTGCCTTATAGTTTATAAAACTTTTTTTCTAATATATTTTTATATTATATACCTTGTTACCCATGTACTCTTCAATTTCTCTTTGATTTGGTTACTAGTAAAGATGTAGACATTCATTCGTCATAGTCACTGGTTTCCAGTGTTTTTGAGTTATAGTACATTTTTATTTAAAAAAAAGAAACATATTCTAGGCCAGACACAGTGGCTCATGCCTGTAATCACAGCACTTTGGGAGGTCCAGGCAGATGGATCACTTGAGGTCAGGAGTTTGAGACCAGCCTGGCCAACATGGCGAAACCCTGTCTCTACTAAAAACACAAAAATTAGCTGGGTGTGGTGACATGTACCTGTAATCCTAGCTACTGGGGAAGCTGAGGCAGGAGAATCACTTGAACTCATGAGGTGGAGGTTGCGGTGAGCCAAGATCACACCACTACACACCAGCCTGGGCAACAGTGAGAATCTGTCTCAAAGAAACAAAGACATACTCAAAATGTACCTCAAAAGATTTTATTTATATGAAATTAATGAACAAGCAATGTTAATCTATAAATCAGAGGATCAGTTGACTCTGCAGTTGAGGATTGACTAGAAAGAAGCACAGAGGAACGTTCAAAAATTCACAGAGGTCCCATGTAATATTTGAACTTTTAGTCATCTTTGGTTAAGAAACTAATGAGCATACACACATGAGAACATAGTCTCCCCAATCATTTGTGGCCATAAGCAGAGAAACATGCACTATAGATTGTTCTAAAATTGTTTTTCTTTGGAAAAAATTCAGTTGTTATGCTGTTGCCATATTACTTGAAATGGGAGGCAGACTCTTCTGTTATTTCTGGTGACTTAACAGGTGTGTTACTTTCAACCTACTTTTGTACTATAAAACAAAAAATTCAAATATGTAAATAGCCTTCCCACCCTTTTTATTGGGGAATAATTTGTACACAGTAAAATGCACAGATAGTAAATATACCCCTAGATTGCCATTATCCAAATCTAGAACAATTCCATCACTCTTGAAAGTTCCTTTGTACTTCTGCTAGTATGTCTCCCATTTGCAGAGTCCACTACTCTTCTTTTTCTATCACTATATATTAATTTTGTTTATGAACTTCATATAAATGCAGTCATACAATTTTGTTCTGGCTTCTTTTGTTCAACATATTTTTCAGATTCATTCATGTTATTGAAAGTATAACTAGGCCGGGCACAGTGGCTCACACCTGTAATCCCAGCACTTTGGGAGGCCAAGGCGGGCGGATTACAAGTCAAGAGATTGAGACCATCTTGGCCAATGTGGTGAAACCCTGTCTCTATTAAAAAAAATACAAAAATTAGCTGGTCATAGTGGCACGTGCCTATAGTCCCAGCTACTCAGGAGGCTGAGGCAGGAGAATTGCTTGAACCCAGGAGGCAGAGGTTGCAGTGAGCCACTGCACTCCATCCAGGCGACAGAGAAAGACTCTGTCTCAATAATAAAAAAAGAAAGTATAACTAAAATCTGTTCCTTTTTATGCTGAGTAGTATTTCACTGAATGAATATACTACTATTAATTTATCTGTCCTTCTATTAATAGTTATCTGGATCGTTTCTAATTTTTGGCTATTATACATAAAGCTATTATGAGCATTGTTCTGCAGGTCTTTTTGTGAAAATATTCTAGGCTGTAGGGTTTACTAGATTAGAAACTACAAGTATTCTAAAGTGGCTGTAGCATTTTATGCTTTCATCAACAGTTTATAAGAGTTGCATTTGCTTCACATCATCATCAGCACTTGGTGTTTTCAGTCTTTTTAATTTTAACTGTACTAGTAGATATGTATGTAGTGGTATCTCACTGTGGTTTTACTTTACATTTCCCTGACAGTAATGATACTGACCACCTTTTCATCTGTTTATTGGCCATTTGTATATGTTCATGAAATGTCTGTTCAAAGCATTTATCTATTTTTTTAATTCAGTTTTTTGCCTTTCCATTATTGATTATAGGAATTCTTTTTTTTTTTTTTTACTTCCAGTTGATTTGCAAGGAATTCTTAATATAGTCTAGATGCAAGTCTTTTGTGAGATATGTGTTGTGAATATTTTCTGCCAGTCTGTGACTTGTCTTTTCGTTTAATGGTATCTCTTGAAGAAAAGTTTTTAATGTTGATGAAATCCAAATCACTGATTTTTTTTCTTTTATGGTTATTGCTTTTTGTGTCCAGTCTAAGAAATCTCTGCCCACCTGACCTTTGTGTAGTTGTTCTTTTAGGTTTTGTCTTTGTTTCATATTCTTTTTGAGACAGAGTGTTGCTCTGTCACCCAGGCTGAGTGCAGTGGTGTGATCTCCACCTCCACTGCACCTCCTTCACTGCACCACCTCACTGCAATCTCCACCTCCTAGGTTCAAGTGATTCCCATGCCTCAGCCTCCTGAATAGCTGGGATTATAGGCTACACCACACCTGGCTAATTTTTTTAGTTTTACTACAGAAAGGGTTTCACCATGTTGGCCAGGCTGGTCTTGTCCTGGGTTCAAGCAATACACCTACCTTGGCCTCCCAAAGTGTTAGGATTATACACATTAGCCACCACACCCAGCTTGGATTTGACAGCTTAATACTGAATCTTTTGATCCTTGAACATGGTATATATAGTCATGTGCCACATAATGATGTTTTGGTCAATGACTGGCCACATATATTTATAGGAGTGTAGTCCCATAAGATTATAATACCATATTTTTACTGTACCTTTTCTAAGTTTAGATATATTAAATACATAAATACTTGCCATTGTGTTACAATTACCTACAGTATTTGGTATAATAACGTGTTATACAGGTTTGTAGCCTAGGAGCAACAGGCTATACCATATAGCCTAGGTATGTAGTAGGCTATACTATCTAGGTTTTTGTAAGTACATTCTATGATGTTCACACAGCAAAATCACCTGATAGCACATTTCTCAGAACATATTGCTATCATTAAGTAACACATGATTATGTATCTATTTATGTTTTCTTTAATTTCTCTCAACTTAGTTTTAGAATTTTCAGTGATTTTATATATATATATATATATATATATATATAATTTTTTTTTTTCTTGCGACAATCTCGCTCTGTTGTCCAGGCTGGAGTGCAGTGGTGTATGATCAAAGCTTACTGCAGACTTGACCTCCTGGGCTCAAGTGATCCCCACATCAGCCTCTCAAGTAGATGGGACTACAGGCACATGCCACCATGTCCAGCTAATTAAAAAAAAATTTTTTTTTTGAGACGGAGTTTCGCTCTTGTTACCCAGGCTGAAGTGCGACTGCGCAATCTCGGCTCACTGTAACCTCCACCTCCTGGGTTCAGGCAATTCTCCTGCCTCAGCCTCCTGAGTAGCTGGGATTACAGGCACGCGCCACTATGCCCAGCTAATTTTTTGTATTTTTAGTAGAGATGGGGTTTCACCATGTTGACCAGGATGGTGTCGATCTCTTGACCTCGTGATCGACCAGCCTCAGTAAAATTTTTATTTTAGTAGAGATGCCTCACTATGTTGCTCAGGCTAGTTTTAAACTCCTAAGCTCAAGCTATCCTCCCACCTCAGCCTCCTAAAGTTCTGGGATTACAGGAATGAGCCACCACACCCAACCCAGTGTAGAGATTTTGAACATGTCTTGATAAATTTATTCCTAGGTAAATATTTTTAATGATATTCTAATCGGTATTTTTCTATTTTCAATTGTTTATTGCTTGTATATAGAAATACAATTGATTTTTGTATTTTGGCATTATACCCTTTGACCTGTTAAATTATAGATTCGTTTAGGACCTTATCATCATATTGCCTGCAAATCAAAACAGTATTTTATCTTCCTTCTTAATCTTTTTTTTTTTAATTAAATTAATTTTATTTTTGAGACAGTCTTGCTCTGTCACCCAGGCTAGTGTGTAGTTGTGTGGTTATGGCTCACTATAGCCCCAAACTCCTGGGCTCAAGTTGTCCTCCCACCTCAGCCTCCCAAATAACTAAGTAACTGGGACTACAGGCATGTGCCACCATGCCCAACTAATTTTTTTTTTTTTTGAGACAGGTTCTCACTTTATTGCCCAGGCTGGAGTGCAGTGGCTCGATCACGGCTCACTGTAACCTCGATCTCCCCAGGCTCAGGTGATCCTCCTACCTAAACTTCTCAAGTAGCTGAGACTACAGGCATATACCACCACATCTGGACTTTTTTTTTTTCTTTTTTGTAGAGACAGGGTCTCAGTATATTGCTCAAGCCTGGTCTGGGACTCTTGGACAGAAGTGATACCCTCCACCTTGTCCTCTTAAAATGCTGTGATTACAGGTGTGAGCCACCATGCCTGGCTCTTTAAAAAAAAAAATTGTCTTATTGCCCTGGCCAGGACCCCCAGTACAATGTATATAAGCATTTCCATTCACTTTTGGCCTTCCTTTCTACTTTTCTCTCAAGTAGAGTTTGGGAGCTTCTGATGTGGGTGGGGGCTTCCAGTGCAATAATGTCAAGTGTGTTGCTTTCTGGAGTATAGCTGCTTATTTGTTTAGAGACTATACAGGGAATTCCATTAGAGTAATAAGAAGAAAATTCTCATCAAGTGTACAGTTCAGTGGTATTGAGCACATTTATATTGTTGTGCAACCATTACCACTCTCCATCTCTATAACCTTCATCTTATAGAACTGAAACTCTATTCCCATTAAGTATTAAAGTCCCCTTCCTCCTAGCCCATGGCAACTACCATTCTATTTTCTATTTCTATTATTTTGACTACCTCTAAGTACCTCACATAAGTGAAATCATTCAGTATTTATCTTTTTTTTTTTTAAGACAGTCTCACTCTGTCACCCAGGCTGGAGTACAGTGGCATGATCTCAGTTCACTGCAACCTCTGCCTCCCAGGTTCAAGCATGTCTTGTGCCTCAGCCTCCTGAGTAGCTGGGACTATGAATACATGCCACTATGCCTGGCTACTTTTTATATTTTTAATAGAAATGGGTTTCGCCATGTTGGCCAGGCTAGTCTTGAACTTCTGACCTCAAGTGATCTGTCTTCCTTGGCCTCTGGTATTTATCTTTTTGTGATTGGCTTACTTAGCATAACATCCTCAAAGTTCATCCATGTTGTAGCATACTGCAGAATTTACTTCCTTTTTAAGGCTGAGGAATATTCTGTTTTATGGATATACCACATTTTGCTTAGCCATTCATCCATCCACAGTTTAGCTATTGTGAATAATGCAGCAATGAATATGGATATACAAATATTTCTTTGAGACCCTCTTTCAGTTCTTTTGGGTTTATACTGAGAAATGTAGTTGCTGGATTATATACTAATTTTATGTTTAATGTTTTAACAAACTGCCATACTATTTTCCACAGTGGCTATACCGTTTTACATTCCTATCAACAGTGTACAAGGGCTCCAACTTCCTTCCTTCCCTCCCTCTCTCGCTCCCTCCCTCCCCCCTCCCTCCTTTCCTCCCTTCCTTCCTCCCTCCCTCCCTCCCTCCCTCCATCCCTTCCTTCCTTCCTTCCTTCCTTCCTTCCAGTCCTTCCTTTCATCCTTCCTTCCTTTGTTTCATTTCGTTTCATTTTGTTTCTTTTTTGAGACAGGGTTTCGTTCTGACACTCAGGCCAGAGTGCCATGGCACAATCATGGCTCACTGCAACCTTGACCTCCTAAGCTCAAGCAATGCTCTTATCTCAGCCTCCTGAGTAGCTAGAACAATGGGCACATTTTGCCACACCCAGTTAAATTTATTTTTTGTAGAGATGAGGGGTCTCCCCCAAAATACAAAAATTAACCAGGCATGGTAGTACACACCTGTAATCCCAGGTACTCGGGAGGCTGAGGTGTGAGGATTGCTTGTGCCTGAGAGGTGAAGGTTGCAGTGAGCTGAGATTGCACCACTGCACTCTAGCGTGGGCAACAGAGGGAGATTTTGTCTCAAAAACATATAAAAATTAATTAAATATGTGTGTGTGAGTGTATTTTTTTTTTAATTTTTTTTTGAGATGGAGTTTCACTGTTGTTACCCAGGCTGGAGTACATTGGTGCAACCTGGGTTCACCACAACGTCTGCCTCTCAGATTCAAGTGATTCTCCTGCCTCTGCCTCCCAAGTAGCTGGGATTATAGGCCTATGCCACCTTGCCTGGCTAATTTTGTATTTTTAGTAGGGATGGGGTTTCTCCATATTGGTCAGGCTGGTCTCAAACTCCCGACCTCAGGTAATCTGCCTGCCTCGGCCTCCCAAAGTGCTGGGATTACAGGCATGAGCCACCGCACCCGGCCATATATTTATATTTTTTTAGAGACAGAGCCTCACTATGTTGCCCAGGTTGGTCTTGAACTCCTGGGCTCAAGCGATTCTCCACTCCCAAAGTGCTGGGATTACAAGTGTGAGCCACCATGCCTGGCCTATGGTTCCAGTTTCTCTCCACATCCTTCCCAATACTTATTTTCTGCTTTTTTTTTTTAAATAGTAGTCGTCCCAAGCATGAGTTAGTATCTTACTGTAGTTTTAATTTGCAAAGAGCTTGGGATTTTTGGTGGTCTTCCCAGGGAGAGTAGCTGTATTAGCTACCATCTAAAAGTTTAGAATGGATATGTAAACCTTCTTTGCTCTATAATCTCTAAATTTTAGAAAAGTTATTTTTGGCCTAGCTTAGAATTAGAAATATTGAAAGTTTCATGCAGATAAGTTCCTCTAACACTTAGAGGCTTGAGAAGTAGTAGTAGCAACTATTAGGAGAGAAGGCATGAGGAGGAAAGTAAAGTAACTACCAAAGGGGCATTTTACTCTTCAAATTACTGCCTTTTCTTATGACTTTGATCTTTTACTCCTTATTTTAGGGCTTCCCCTTGCACCTAAGATCAGAATCTTTACTAAGTTCTTCTGCAGTCTAATTTCTTTTCTTTCCTCACCTGTTTCCCCCACATCATTTACACAGCATCTCTTACATATAATCCTACCTCTGAGCCATCTTCCAAGCTGTGACTTTGGCCAGCAAGTCTTTGCTATCTTTACTTGGTTTTCCCTTATTACAATGGCCCCCGAAATTCTGGCTTCCTGTCAGCTTGCCTTCCAACCAGGAGTAGAAGGCAACAAGGCTAACTATTGGAAGAATATAAATAGACTCCCAAATAGCTGTTAGGAACAATGTAGAAACTGAGCTAAGCCAAAATTTAGAATTAACTGGTTAGAATTAACATAAACTTACAGAAAAGGCAGTGGAAGTGCATATAAACAGTTAAAGAAAGTGATACAGCCTGTGAAGGAAGTTGTCAGTGTTTGCTAAGGGATGTTGGTTATCTCTCTAATGGAGAAAGTTGTACTCAGCAGCTGTGCCCTGCATGGCACAGTGGCTCTTTAAACCCATGTTTTTTCTTCCCCTATGCTGACAAAAGAGCTTCTAAACCTTTAGAGGCTCCTTTGATCTGTTTCCAATAAAACTTCAGGTAGGATAAGAACATTCCCTTTAAAAGTTTGGTGTTTATTAGCTTTTTGGTTATATTTTTACCCATTTCCTCCAGAGTGAGTTTCCCAGCTATTATTGTGAGGTCTTCGTGTTTGACTTCTGTTCTCAGACAAAGGCCAGAGTAGTACATTCACTTTACTTGGCTTTTTTTGTTTAAATGATTTTTAACTTATAATCTTTTACCTTAAATTTGCTAAATGTATTGCAGTCCTACTTATATGTGGAAACCTCCATCATATGTGCTTATAGGATATCAAAGTTGGATACCATATTTGCTAAGTTTTGTTTTTTTACTTAAAGGACATATATTTCATTTGGTTTTATACTTTCTGGCACCATTTTCTACTTCATTTTGCTTTATCTAACCCCACAATTTTACTGATTTACTGGTTCTCACTTTTTATTTCAGCTACCCAAACCTCTTTCCCTGACTTATCAAGAGAGATTATTGGTTCATTCATTCTCCCAGGCCCTGGGTGAGTGAGCTCCACTCTTACAACTGACATTGATAACATGAATGTTCTTAGATTTCATATTTTCTCCATAATAATGTTTCATATTTGTTGATAAATCATTCTTATCTAGGTCTAAACTCATTCATTTAGTAAATATTCAGAGTCACCTAATAATAATGATAATTACCATTGTTAAACACAAGTTGTAGACCAGAGATAGTTAATATTTTAACTTCTGATGAAAATTTTAAAACATGTACAAAAGTAGACAACATTTTCCATTTATCTGTCACCCAGCATCAACAGTTAACAACCTATAACAAATCTTATTTTATCTATATTTTACCCAGCTTGCTTTCTCCCATGTTCTTTTGAAGCAAATCTCAGACATATAATTTTATCTGTAAATATTTTAGAGTATATTATAAAGATAAGGGCACTTTTAAAAAATACCACTATCACTTCTTAAAAAAACCTTAAAAACCAAATCAATAATAATTATTTAGAATCATCAAGTATCTAATCAGTGTTTGAGTTTCTAGTTGCCTTATAAACATAATTTCAAGGCCGGGCGCGGTGGCTCAAGCCTGTAATCTCAGCACTTTGGGGGGGCTGAGGCGGGTGGATCATGAGGTCAAGAGATCGAGACCATCCTGGTCAACACGGTGAAACCCCGTCTCTACTAAAAAAAAAAAAAAAATACAAAAAATTAGCTGGGCATAGTGGCGCATGCCTGTAATTCCAGCTACTCACGAGGCTGAGGCAGGAGAATTGCCTGAACCCAGGAGGCAGAGGTTGCAGTGAGCCGAGATCGCGCCATTGCACTCCAGCCTGGGTAACAAGAGTGAAACTCCGTCTCAAAAAAAAAAAAAAAAATTTTCCTTGAATATATTAAACGTATTCTTATTATTATTTTTTTTAGAGGAGTTTTGCTCTTGTCGCCCAGGCTGGAGTGAGTGCAATGGTGCGATCTTGGCTTGCTGCAACCTCATCCTCCTGAGGAGCTGGGATTACACGTGCCCCCCACCATGCCCAGCTAATTTTTATATTTTTAGTAGAGATGGGGTTGCACCATGTTGGCCAGGCTGGTCTTGAACTCCTGACCTCATGATCCACCCATTGTGCCCTCCCAAAGTGCTGGGATTACAGGCATGAGCCACCTCGCCCAGCCTAAATGTATTCGTTAATTATCTTTTGACATACAGCGTTGCTCTTAAAACAGTCCAAATAAAATCTGTTTTTCTTTCCCTTATGGGTGACTTGGTCCTTTTGTCTGGATTCCCAAAGAAGTTTTTATTTTTCTTTAATATCTTCTGGTTTTTCTGTATAATATCTTACTGATTGTTCTGAATCGTATTTTCTAGATATGTAGTAAGTTCTTTTCATGTGAAGTTTCAGTCTTTATTCTCTCTCTCTCTCTCTCTCTCTTTTTTTTTTAAAGAGACAGGGTCTGTTGACCAGACAGCCTGTTGCCCAGGCTGGAGTGCTGCTGAACACGACTCGGTTCAGCCATGACCTCCTAGGCTCAAGCCATTCTCCCACCTCAGCCATTCAAGTAGCTGGGACTACAGGCATATCATCATGCCTGGCTAATTTTTAAAATTATTTGTAGAGACAGTCTCAAGCAACCCTCCCACCTCAGCCTCCTGAGTGACTGGGACTACAGGCACATGCCACCACACCAGCTAATTTTTTTTTTTTTGCAGAGACAGGGTTTTGCCTTATTGCCTAGGCTGGTCTCAAACTCCTGGGCTCAAGTGATCCACCTGCCTAAGCCTCCCAAAGTGATGGGATTTACAGGCAAGAGTCACTGGACCAGGCCTTTTCATTTATTGATTTGTTTATTTTTTTATTTATGAAACGTAGTCTCACTTTGTCGCCTAGGCTAGAGTGCAGTGGTGTGATCTCAGCTCACCACAACCTCCACCTCCCGGATTCAAGCGATTCTCCTGTCTCAGCTACCCTAGTAGCTGGGATTACAGGTGCGCACCACCATGCCCAGCTAATTTTTATACTTTTAGTAGAGACCAGGTTTCACCATGTTGGCCAGGCTGTTCTCAAACTCCTGACCTTGTGATCCACCTGCCTCGGCCTCCCAAAGTGCTGGGATTAGAGGTGTGAGCCACCATGCCCAGCTAACTTTTGTATTTTTAGTAGAGACAGGGTTTTACCATGTTGGGTCAGCTGGTCTTAACCTTCCAACCTCAGGTAATCCACCTGCCTCGGCCTCCCAAAGTTCTGGGATTACAGGCGTGAGCCACCATGCCTGGCCACATCTACCATTTTCTTACTTAAGCTTATTTTGAAATATTAGGCTATGGATTTCATCTGTTTGGTGGGCATGTTTTTCTTATATGTGCTTTCATTATGGAAATGTTATTCTAATCTTTATTATTATCTTTTTTGATAATAACTTTGTGATTTAACTGCAGTCATTTTCTGTTTCTAATTTTTTTCCTGAAGTTGGTCTTCCTAACTTTTTAGAAGAGAAGGATGAGTCAGAATTGCTTTTTTAGCTTTACAGCTCTAGAGCCTCCTCTTTTAAGATCTTCCTCCACTGCTCCTTTATCTCCATTTTATCTGGCTTTTCTGATTCCTGTGCACTTGGATTGCCTTTGTCCTGCTTAATTTGGATTCTACTGACAATTTCTATGTAGTGCCAGGCTTCGTTTTTAAAGAGAGTGTTGGTTTGTTAGTTCTGAGAGTTCATAGGGCCAAGACTACTCTAGCCTTTTCATATCTTACTGTGAATAGATAATGGGACTGAGTCTTCAGAGAGTTTAACGGAAGAGTTAGATTGAACCTGGTTCTCTTACTTCAAAGCCTGTGCTCTTAACTACACTTTACAGTCTAGGAGAGAAGTAAGAATGTAGTGTATACTTTTGGCCGGGCATGGTGGCTCACACCTTTAATCCCAGCACTTTAGGAGGCCGAGGCAGGCACAGTGGCTCACACTTTTAATGCCAGCACTTTGGGAGGCCGAGGCAGGTGTATCACTTGAGCTCAGGAGCTCTAGAAAGCCTGGGCAACATGGCAAAATCCCATCTCTACCAAAAACATAAAAAATTAGCAAAACATGGTGGTATGTACTGTAGTCCCAGCTACTTGGAGTCCTGAGGCAGGAGAATCGCCTGAGTTTGGGAGATTGAGGCTGCAGTGAGCCAAGACCACATCATTGCATTCCAGCCTGGGTAACAAAGTGAGAGCCTGTCTCCAAAAACAAGACAAAACAAAACAAAAGAGTATATATCTTATATCTTTATATCCTGTAGGGACAATTTGGAAGATTACTAACAGGTTAATATTTATAAATATTCACTGCATAGATGAGGAGAATCAGTGGCCAGTGAATGGTTATTGCAGCAATCCTGGTAAGAAAAAATGAAGGAGCAAAACAAGGCAATGACAGTGGTAATAGAGAGATAGGGACAAATTGGAGAGTATTTAGGAAAACTGTGACTAATTAATTAGATGTGGAAGGATAAAGAGAGAGGGGGGCCAAACATGATGCCCTGGTTTCTAGCAAGAGTAACTAGATGGACAGTGGTAGCATTCCCAAATTTAGAGGCTGCAGGACAAGGAATAGGCTTGTAGCAATAATCAGATGGGTAACTACAGTTAGCTTATTAAACATCGAATGCATTTGCAATTCTACAAATTTGGATACTTGTATATCTACCTGGCACACTCTCAGTTCCCTCCATTCCTACATAAATAGGGAATTACTGGTAATCTGTCTTAACCTGGGTTTCCCCCAAAAAGCAGAGCCTGAGATAAGGATATTTGTACAGCTAGGAACAGGAGTGGGATTTGGAAAGAGGAAAATAGGGAAAGAGGGAAGGCCAGTCTGAGGATGTGTTACTGACTTTGTTACTCTTGTGGGCAACTGAGGCTCAGTTCCACTGGAGACCCTTTAAGGGGCTTTGAAGATTGTCTGGAGCTAGAGTTAGAACCCCACTGTGGGGTTTTTTTGTTTGTTTTTGTTTTTTTTGAGACAGAGTCTTGCTCTGTCACCCAGGCTGAAGTGCTGTGGTGCAATCTCGGCTCACTGCAACCTCCACCTCCTGGGTGCAAGTGATTCTCCTGCCCCAGCCTCGCAAGTAGCTGGGATTATAGGGGCATGCCACCATGCCCAGCTAAGTGTTTTGTATTTTTAGTAGTGATGGGGTTTCGCCATGTCAGTCAGGCTGTTCTCAACTTCTGGCCTAAAATGATCCACCTACCTCAGCCTCCCAAAGTGCTGAGCCACCGCGCCCAGCTTTTTTTTTTTTAAAGACGGGGTTTCACCATGTTGGTCAGGCTGGTCTTGAACTCCCAACCTCAGGTGATTTGCCCGCCTTGGCCTCTAAAGTGCTTGGATTACAGGCATGAGCCACCACGTCCGGCCCAGCATTTTTTTTTTAAGACAGGGTCTCGCTCTGTCACTAAGACTGGAGTTCAGTGTCACGATCTCAGCTTATTGTAACCTCTGCCTTCCAGGCTCAAGTGATCCTCCCACCTCAGCCTCCTGAGTACATAGGACTATAGTGACATGCCACCACACCTGGCTAATTTTTGTATTTTTAGTAGAGATGGGGTTTTGCCATGTTTGCCAGGCTGGTCTCAAGCTCCTGAACTCAAGTGATCCACCTGCCTTGGCCTCCCAAAGTGCTGGGATTACAGGCATGAGCCACCACAACTGGTCAACCCAACCCTGGATTTTAAGATGCATTTGTGGGTGGGGCGTGGTGGCTCATGCCTATAATCCCAGAACTTTGGGAGGCTAAGGTGGGCAGATCGCTTGAGGTCGGTGTTCCAGAGCAGCCTGGCCAACATGGTGAAACTTCGTCTCTACTAAAAATACAAAATTTAGCTGGGCATGGTAATGTACACCTGTAGTCCCAGCTACTCAGGAGGCTGAGGCACAAGGATCACTTGAACCAGGGAGGCAGAGGTTGCAGTGAGCTGTGATCCTGCCACTGCTTGGGCAACAGAGTGAGACTCTATCTCAAATTAAAAAATGTATTTGTGCATCTCAGATACCCAGGCTTTTTTGACTATTGTGTTGCCTCCCAAAGTTAAACATTGGTAGTCCTTATAATCTACTCTAACTCTAGATTTTTAGCTTTAGAACAGGTTTAGTTGTAACAAGTTAGCTGTTTTGTGAGACATACCAATAGTCCTTCTTCTACATCAAAGGACTTAAATAACTATGCCTCTAACAACTAGTGTGTTGGTATCATTATCCCTACTTTCTTGGTTGTGAAACTGAGGCACATGGTAATGTTACTGTAATCTCTGCCTCCCAGGCTCAAATGATCCTCCCACCTCAGCCTCCTGAGTAGCTAGGACTACAGTAACATGCCGTCACACCCGGCTAATTTTTGTAGTTTTAGTAGAGATGCGTTTGTGCATCTCAGATACCAAGGCTTTTTTGGCTATTGTGTTACCTCCCAAAATTAAGCATTTAGAACAGGTTTAGTTCTAAACCTGTTCTAAAGATTCTACCAGGTTTACTTGGTCTGGTATTTTTCAAAATTTCTTTTTTTGAGTGACGTTCTTTTCTGTGGCATTCAGATATGTAGAATTTTATATGTAGATGATATATGTATAAAACTCTTTAAAAGTATATCATTCCATATTTCTTAATATGTATAAACTCTTAATTATTTTGTGTAAAACATAATTAAAAATTAGCAAATCTCCTAACAGCACTCATGGAATATCTTTGTCTTGCAAGTGTGCAGCTATTGCTTGTTGATATCTTTCTCTAAGTGGAGGGAATTCCAGTCTTACAGGAGAAATTTTGGTCCTCTGTCTAGAGCCATGTGAGCAAGAAGCATTGTTAAGTAAGGGTACAGTCTGTGATCAGCACATAAAGCAAAGCTGGCTGACTCCTTGGACATTGAGCCTGACCCATATTAGAGCTGTTGCTCTGACTAGCCCATTGATGCTGTTTTGTGTGCTTTAGAAACAGACTGTGATTATTCCTAAGTGTTTCAAGAACAAGTTAGTGAGATATATTTTAGAGGTTTCAAGCAGGCTAAATCTGTAATGGAATTCTGTAGCCTATCTTTAAAGCATTTATTTTATATTGCCGATCTCATTGCTTCTTCTAATTTAGAAATTCCAGAGTTGATAATTCTCTAATCTAGACAGGAATCTTTGGCCTCAAGCAAGCCTCATTTACTCTGCGCCTCAGTTTCACAACCAAGAAAGTAGGGATAATGATACCAACACACTAGTTGTTAGAGGAATAGTTATTCAAGTCCTTTGATGTAGAAAAAGGACTATTGTTATGTCTTATGAAATAGGTAACATGTTACAACAAAGAACAAACTATGCCAATGAAATCCCCACGCTGGAGACAGCTTATTAGAAAAATTGAGCGTATGTACTATTTTTAGATGTTCAAAAAGCTAAATGCAAGTTATTTTCAGTTGAGTGTTTGATGTCTTTATCAAATTACAAATCTGTGTCATTCTTTCCTGGAACCTTTCATTTTTCTCAGGGATTTGTATTTGTCAGATTTCTATCAGCTTGAAAAGGGTAAATATAGTTGGTCAAGGGAAGATCTGAGAACTTGGTCCCAACTTGCTTGAAGACTTAAAGTGGCAACATTCCTTACGACTGCTTTGGTGGGCTGTGGTTGCCTAGGACAGCCTCAGTATATTCCTGATGATACCATTCTTCATTCTACTGGTGGCGTAGTGAAAAGCCCAGCATTACTGGCAGGAACAAGTTGGATGTAGAAATTTTGGAGCCCTTTCTTTTTTTTTTTTTGCCAAGAAATCTCAGTGGAGCTTTTCTTTTGACTTCACTAACCTAGTATATGTATCTACAATGTTGAAATGTTTTCATCTTAATTTCTCACAGACCATTTCTTGTTGGAACTCTCATCTGTGGGATGGGACTTCTGCAGCCCTGTACTTAATATGACAGCCAAAAAACTTGCAAGCCCTGTGTTTGAGACTGATTCTTTTTTTTTTTAGACAGAGTCTCACTCTATCGCCAGGCGGGAGTGCAATGGCGCTATCCCAGCTCACTGCAACTTCCATTTTCTGGTGTCAGGCAATTCTCCTATCTCAGCCTCCCAAGTAGCTGGGACTACAGGCACGCACTGCCATGCCCGGCTAATTTTTTTGTATTTTTTAGTAGAGACGGGGTTTCACCATGTTGGTCAGGGTGGTCTTGATCTCTTGACCTCATGATCCGCCCACCTCAGCTTCCCAAAGTGCTGGGATTAAAGGCGTGTGCCACCGCACCTGGCCCAAGCCTGATTCTTTTGAGTCATTTTCCTTCCTTAGGACCATGTCAGGGAATGAAGGGCTAAAGGGTAGAGAGAAAAGGTACTAGCTAGCAATTGTGATAACATAGGCTGTCATCACAAACTTTTGGATAATAAGCAACCTGCATGACTTAGATTTTGGAAGCTCTTAGTAGGGCCACTTACACTACTTTGAATCATGAAGTAACACTACAGCCTGATTAGTGGGATGGTGCAGTACAATTTAAGGGAGGTCAGTAAGCATTCTGTCACCGTGACCAGGGAGTTCATTTGAAGTAGCCTGTAGATACCTAGGCTCTTAACTTAGGAATCCTCTGCTCCAACAAGACTTCCCTGGTTGGACGAGCACAGTGGCTTATCCCTGTAATCCCAGCACTTTGGGAATCTGAGGCGGGTGAATTACGTACGTCCAGGAGTTTGAGACTAGCCTGGACAACATGGCAAAACCCTGTCTCTACCAAAAATGTAACAATTAGCCAGGTGTGGTGGGTGCCTGTAGTCCCAGCTACTCAGGAAGCTGAGGTGGAAGGATCACCTGAACCTGGGAGTCAGAGGTTCCAGTCAACAGATCAGCTACTGCACTCCAGCCTGGGCAACAGAGTGAGACCCTGTCCAAAAAAAAAACTTACCTGGTTTTCTTTTTCTTTTCTTTCTTTCTTTTTTTTTTTTTTTGAGACAGAATCTCACTCTTGCCCAAGCTTGTGTACAGTAGCACGATTTCAGCTCACTGCAACCTTAGCCTCCCAGGATCAGGCAATCCTCTCACTTCAGCCTCCCCTATAGCTGGGACTACAGGTGTGCACCACCATGCCTGGCTAATTTTTTGTAGAGATGGGGTTTTACTATGGTGCCCAGGCTCTAACTCCTGGGCTCAAGCAGTCTGCTCACCTTGGCCTCCCAAAGTGTTGGGATTACAGGCATGAGCCACTGCACCCAGCTGTCTGGTTTTTTAAGACTGGATCCAGGCTGGGCACAGTGGCTCACCTTGTAATTCCAGCACTTTAGGAGACTGAGGCGGGTGGATCACCTGAGGTCAGGAGTTCGAGACCAGCCTGACCAATATGGTGAAACCTCGTCTCTACTAAAATTACAAAAATTAGCCAGGCATGGTTGCATGCACCTGTAGTCCCAGCTATTCAGGAGGCTGAGGCAGGAGAATCGCTTGAACCTGGGAGGCGGAGGTTGCAGTGACCTGAGATCACACTGCTGCACTCCAGCCTGGGTAACAGCGAGACTCTGTCTCAAAAAACAAACAACAACAACAAAAACTGAATCCAGTGTCATTTTTCTGTACTTACACAGAGGGATTAAAAAATATCTGTCATGTTGTTGCTGTACTGTGAGGCAAGAACTATATCTGGGCCTGGTTCAAAGAGTTTGTCCAATATGTATTTGTTAAATGAATGAATGACAGCTGGAGGCACGTTCTTTGTAAACATTTAGAAGAAGTTCCTCTTATTCCCTTAATACACACACATGTTTAGGTCAGGTGCAGTGGCTCACACCTGTAATCCAACACTTTGGGAGGCCAAGGCAGGAGGATCACTTGAGCCCCAGAGTTTGAGGCCAACCTGGGCAAGATGGTGAGGCTCCTTGTTGCTACAAAAAATTTTTTAAAAATTAGCCAGGCACAGTGGTGTACACCAGTAGTCCCACCACTGGTGGGAAGCTAAAGAGGGAAGATCCCCTGAACCCAAGAATTTTAGGCAGTTCTGAGCTGTGATTGCACTACTGCTTTCCAATCTGGGCAATAAAGTGAAAACCTCATCTCTAAAAAATAAACAGATACATGTTTATATGAGCCTAAGGATGAATTTCAGTGATGGTAGATTAGAGGAATTGACTATAGCATTGGCTGCTTGGTGTTCACTTTATTTGCATCCGTGAGTTTCCAACAAGCCCTAAATTTACTGACATGGCTGGTCTTCTACCCCAAGAATGTTCTCCCAGAAAAAGGATTATTATTATTATTATTGTTTTGAGATGGAGTTTCATTCTTGTTGCCCAGGCTGGAGTGTAATGGCGTAATCTTGGCTCACTGCAACCTCTGCCTCCCGGGTTCAAGTGATTCTCCTGTCTCAGCAACCTCTGTCTCCCGGGTTCAAGTGATTCTCCTGAGTAGCTGGGATTATGGGTGCATGCCACTACACCCAGCTAATTTTTGTATTTTTTAGTAGAGACCGAGGTTTCACCATGTTGGTCAGGTGAAACCTCAAGTGATCCAACCTGACCTCAAGTGATCCAACCACCTCAGCCTCCCAAAGTGCTGGGATTACAGGCCTGAGTCACCATGCCTAGCAGGATTATTTTATTTTTGTGATAAGGTAGGATGACATGGTGAAAATAAGGCTTTCACAAGACAGGCTTTCACAAGACAGGTAGACCTGGATTCTAATTCTTGTTCTATCACTCACTAGCTGTGTGACCTTGGAAGTTATGAGTCCCTTCCAAACTTGCATTTAATGCCTCTATAAAATACTACTATTTTATCTTGTTCAACAAATATGTATTGAATACTTAGTATATACCCTATTCTAGATGCTTTATATAGTGGTAATCCAGATTTAAAAGATACCCGTCCTTTTAGAGCTATTCTCTAAAGAGAGAGAAATAAACAAGGTGATCCTCCCATCTCATCCCAAGTAGCTGAGAATACACCACCACACCTGCCTAATTTAAAAAAAAGTTTTTATAGAGATGAAGTCTTGCTGTGTTACCCAGGCTGATCTCAAATTTGTGGGCTCAAGCAATCCTCCTGCCTCAGCCTCCTAAAGTGCTAGAATTACAGGTGTGAGCCACTGCACCCGGCCCTGTTTTTCACTTGACAGTATATCCTGGAAATCACTCCATTTCAGTTAATGGAGATTTTATTTTTTTTCAGAGACAGGGTCTCGCCCAGTCTTCCAGGCTGGAGTGCAGAGACATGATCATGGCTCACTGCAGCCCCATCCTCCTGGGCTGAAGCCTGTAGCTGGGACTAGAGGTGCTCACCACCACTCCCAGCTGATCTTTTTTTTATTTTTTGTAGAGAGTGGGGTCTTGCTTTGTTGTCCAGGCTGGTCTTGAACTCCTGGCCTCAAGCAGTCCTCCTGCCTCAGCCTCCCAGACTGCTGGGATGAGAAGTGTAAGAGATTGCCTGACCAAATTTTTTTTTAAACAGCTACATAGTACCTCATTGTACATATTTTATTCAACCAACTCCTATGTTTGGGTTTTTAGGTAGCTTCCAATATTTTGCTGCAGTGAATAACTTTGCAATTAGTAATTTGGTATTGTTGCATGATAAATTTTTACAAGTGGGATTACTGGGTTGAAGGATAAAACTGCATGTATAGCTTTGTTAAAAATTACCAAATTTCCATCCAAAAGTATTGTATTAGTTTGCATTCCTAGCAACAATATATGAGAGTGTTTATTTCCACATGGACTCACCAATATAATGAGTTGCCCTGCTTCTTTATTTTACCAGTCTAATTGGTAAGAAATGGTAGCTCAGAGTCATTTTAATTTGCATTTTTCTTTTTTATTTGTTTATTTTTTATTTTATTTTATTTTATTTTTTTGCAGACAGAGTCTTGCTCTGTTGCCCAGCCTGGAGTGCAATGGTGCAATCTCAGCTTGCTGCAGCCTTCACCTAGTGGGTTCAAGTGATTATCCTGCCTCAACCTCCAAAGTAGCTGGGATTACAGGCACACGCCACCACAACCAGCTGATTTTTTGTTGTTGTTTGTTTTGTTTTTTCTTTCTTTCTTTTTTCTTTTCTTTTTACTTTAAGCCCTGGAAAATTAAGGCTATTTTGTTTTTTTTTTTTTAGAGTCAGGGTTTCACCACATTGGTCAGGATGGTCTCGATCTCCTGACCTTGTGATCCACCCACCTTGGCCTCCCAAAGCGCTGGGATTACGGACGTGAGCCATCTCGCCCAGCCTCTGACTTTTATTTTTATTTATTTATTTATTTTTTTTTTGAGATAGAGTTTCACTCTTGTTACCCAGGCTGGAGTGCAATGGCGTGATCTCGGCTCACCGCAACCGCCGCCTCCTGGGTTCAGGCAATTCTCCTGCCTCAGCTTCCTGAGTAGCTGGGATTACAGGCACGCGCCACCATGCCCAGCTAATTTTTTGTGTTTTTAGTAGAGACGGGGTTTCACCATGTTGACCAGGATAGTCTCGATCTGTTGACCTCGTGATCCACCCGCCTCGGCCTCCCAAAGTGCTGGGATTACAGGCTTGAGCCACCGCGCCCGGCCGAGTCTTTAAGTTGTAAATCTAGCAAGCTTATCATCATTCTTCAGCCATGCTCTCCAAGACAGCTGCATTTGATTTTTTTCCTTTCAGACATCTCTGCCTTTTGCTTCTTTGGAAGTAGCAGGTTCACTTCCTACCTTCTTGCTTTAGGGAACTGCAAAGTTGTCTTGTGGCCCCTGTCCTAACTATGAACAGTCAGTCTCTGCAAAGGGAGCACTCACCTCTATCAGAATATAGACTGTTTCTAAACATTTAAAATCACATGTTTTAATATTTGAGTCAAATTAATCAAAGAGGGCTGGGCGAGGTGGCTCACACCTGTAATCCCAGCACCTTGGGAGGCCAAGATGGGCAGATCAAGAGGTCAAGAGATTGAGACCATCCTGGCTAACATGGTGAAATCCTGTCTCTACTAAAAAATACAAAAATTAGCTGGGCATGGGGGCACGTGCCTATAGTCCCAGCTACTTGGGAGGCTGAAGCAGGAGAATTGCTTGAACCCAGGAGGTGGAGGTTGCAGTGAGCTAAGATCGTGTCACTGCACTCCAGCCTGGTGCCTAGTAACAGAGCAAAACTGTCTTAAAAAAAAAAAAATTAAAGAGAAGGAGGTAACAGGAAAAGTACTAACATTTACTCATGTGTGTTTGCCAGCACTAGATTGAACTCTGGGTAAACAAAGATAAAAGGGCTCCTTATGGAGCTTAAAGTCTAGATGGAAAAAATATATATGTAATCCAGTTAGTGATTTAAGGTCTGTAATGGATCAGAAAATGCTTCATCTCTAGGGGAGATAATGTATCGGCTCTGCCCTTTCTAGTAACTATGAGAAGACCTGAATTTTGATGGATAAATATGTTATAGAATGGGAAGACAGATTAGGGAATACATTTTTGGCAGTTGACTCTATTAGGTTAATACTGGTGGCTAGGTGCAGTGGCTCACACCTGTAATCCCAGGACCTGGGGAAGCCAAGGCAGGCAAATCACTTGAGGTTTGAAAACCAGCCTGACCAACATAGTGAAACACTGTCTCTACTAAAAATGTGAAAATTAGCTGGGCATTGTAGCACGCATCTGTAATCCTGCCAGCTACTTGGAAGTCTGTTTTTAAATGTTAGTTATGTCTTCCTTTTTAAATGTCTACTTTTATATATAGTATATAAAGAGCACATCATATTATAGTGATCTGTATATATTTAAAAAAATTTTTAAAGTAAGTAAATGGCGGTAAGTTCAACTTTTTTGTGTTTGGAAAATACTGTTTTAGGGTGTCTTTAAGCAGGGAAATGACATATGCAGTAGAAATTAGAGTATGGATTAGAATAAGGGAGAACTGGAGCAAGAGAGACACACCAGCCAAGAAACTGGAAAAAGATTTTGAGACCTGAACTCTTAAAGGCAGTGCAGTAGGGGAAGACTAGGGGACTATGGCCGGATTTCTCGCATCAGATTCTGGATGGTAGCAACGGCATGATGAAGCTGAGCAATACAGGAAGGATTTTTAGCTGTGAGCCTAAGGATTATCACGTTTCTTACTTACTAAGTTGATCATTTCCCTTCCTAGACCTATTGCCCCAACCTCAGTGAAACAAAGCGGCAGTTGGCCCTTGGCCTTCCACTTTGGGAGCTATAGACTGGGAATCTCTTCCAAGCATTTTAAACCAAAACTGAGGTCTCCATTGCAGTTAGCCTTTGGTGTTCATTAAAGCACACAAACAATGCCAGGTACAGTGGCTCATGAATATAATCCCAGTACTTTCGGAGGCCGAGGCAGGAGGATTTCTTGAGCCCAGGAGTTTGAGACCAGCCTGGGCAATATAGGGAGACCCCTTGTTGACAAAAAAAGAGAAGAAAGGAAAAAGAACACAAACTACTCTTGGGGATTGAATTGGGATTGGGCCACATAGGAAAATGTAAATTGTGACCTTCATAGTCACACCAAGTAGCTGAATTCACGAGTTCCATATGGGCAGAGGTAGTGTGCAGGCTAGTGATTTGGATTATAGCCATCATTTGTGGAAGCTCTGGGTGAGTAAAAGCATCATAGTTACCTTGCCCTGACGGTTTTTTTCCAAGGGAGTAAATGTGTTTTTCTTTCTCCTTGTCATAAGAAATTGGTTGCCAGATTGTGTTATTTATAACAATCTGTCATGGAACAGCTGCCAGGAAAAGAAAAGAGGCTATTCCCAGTAGCCTCCCACCCACCACTACAGCCACACACATATACATCCGGTTTTCTGATTTAACTTTATTTCCCCCCCTCTAATTTTACTCAGCGGTTTTGGCTTAATCGAAAATGTTCTTGTAATGAGAGATTTCTGGGCTTTGCCATGGCTTGGTAATTGGGTTTTCTGAGCTTAATTTGTTTGCTTTAGTCAAGGCTAACTGGCAGCAGTTTGGATTTTGAATTCCTGGGTGTCTTGGACACTTTAAACAATAAAGTGCTGCCTTCCCTTGGAAACCTTGCATGTGTCAATATTGTCAACAGTGCACACATCTGCTTTCTTTCTAAGTTGTGCTTTCTGCCCTTGACATTGCCCTGGCTTCTCTAGAAGAGCAGGCCAGGGATGAGGCATACCAAGGACTATTGGAATAGTGAGTAAGGAGGTCTTCGGAGAGGCCAGTTGGTCTCTGCAAAAGAGGCATACTGTTAGTATTAGAAAAGAACTGGGCCCATGAAACACAAGGCAGCTGAGTGTTGGCATATTCAGGGAACTTTCAGATTAACTGCATTTCTGATACACAGTTGCTTCAGTCCAAACAGTCCATGTTTATTCATGGCATGTGGTCACACATGATCAAAAATACTTATCTGGGTCTTAACAGTTTAGCAGTTTTTCTACTTTCTCTCTCTGGGCTCCAGTTACTAGAAAGCCATTTGCATTCCTAGAATGGGCTTTACATTTTAGAGTAAAAATCAAAACAATGGTCATTTCTTTCTATTACAGCTTTTATAAAAAAACAGGCCAGGTGCAGAGGCTCATGCTTGTAATTCCACCACCTTGGGAGGCTGAGACAGGAGGATCTCTTGACCCCAAGAGTTCAAGACCAGCTCTGGCAACATAGTGAGACCTGTCTTTATAAAAAGAAAAAAAAAATTAAAATTAGTAGTCATAGTGGCATGCAGTGCCTGTAGCCGCAGCTACGTAGGAAGCTGAGGTGATAGAATGCTTGAGCCCAAGAATTTAAGGTTACAATGAGCTATGATCACACCTCTGTACTCCAGTCTGGGCAACAGACTAAGACCCTGTCTCAAAAAAAAAAAATAGTGTTATGAAGGCATAGATATGATTTAGCTTTCCTTTGTTTCTTCTGAGATTCCCAGCTTTGGAAACTGATCAGACAACAAACACTTTCCTTTGAAAGTGGTAGAGTTGCAAAGAGGACGAGATGTGTTTGGCGTCAGTGACTCTTACACGGGAACAGAGGCAGGAGAGGGGCTGATGGAACAGCACCTCTATCTGTATGCTGGGCCCTGTTCTTTCAGACCCGTGCCTTTCTTTTCACACTGAGAACAGATGGTAACCAGACATTGAGTGGAGGGGTCTGTTCCTTGTGATCCTTGGGGATTTTGCATTCAGTTTAGCAAAAAGTCATCAAAATGCAAAGAGAGAAATGAGCCTACAGCCTGTTCACAATTATGCAGGAATTGTTTGGCATTCATTGTACTGACAGATGTAAACACTTTTGCAGATATTGAATGATAACAGCTTTTATTTGCCAAGACAACATTGTTACCACTTCTGAGGCATTTGCATTGGAGTTATTTTCTTCATTTTGGAGTACACTTAATGGTTCAATTTATTGTATATCAGTTAAGTTGCAAAAAAACCCAGTCATCTTATTAGAGAAACTGAGAAAAACAGAAAGGAGATTTTTTTCCTCAGCAAATTGTCATTTTCATTATGATGAAATGGGGCAACTTCTGTACTATTGTAATGACAACTCTGTGGATGTTTTTAGTAATGAATTATTCCCCTGTCTTTCTAAGCATTGTTATAAGTAGGATTCTGCAGGCTGTTTCTTCTTCAGTTTGTATTTATGTGGTCTGATTTGTTCAATGTTTGCTGCTTTCTGGATGCGTTGAGTTGCAGATGCAGGATTTTTTTTTCCTAAAGAGATGTTTAGGCATAGCTCACTGTTTTTTTTTTTTTAGTTTCAGAGTTAAGATCTAAAAAGAATTCAGAGAGCCTTAAACAGAAGAGTAGGAAATAATCAGAATTTGAGCTTCTTAACTTTAAAAGGCCTTCAAAAGAAATTGTTTAGGCTATAAATAACAAGTTACATGTGGAAAAAGAAATGGTAATTCTGGTGCAGATTCTATATTCATAATAAGAAATTTCAAGCAGTAACATAAGGCATTCTGATGGCTGAGTCTCACTTTCTGAGCAAATAATACTCTTTGATTTAGTAGAATATGAGTTGAAATCATCCATTTTCCCACCCAAACCAGGAATCATGATTTTAAATTAAAATATTAGGAAAGTTTGAACTACTTACAAAAAAACACATGTAGATAATTCACTTTATTCTTGAACCCAAAATAATTTGGTCCAGTGTTTTTCAGACTATTTATTTATTTGAGACAGGGTCTTACTCTGTTACCCAGGCTGGAATCCAGTGGAGTGGTCATAGCTTACTAGAGTCTTGAACTCCTCTGAGGTTTAAGCAATCCTCTTGCCTCAGCCTCCCAAGTAGCTGGGACTATAAAGTGTATGCCACCTGGCTAACTTTTTAAAAATTTTATTTGCTGATTTGCCGGGCACAGTGACTCACGCCTATAATCTCAGTACTTTGGGAGATTGAAGCAGGCAGATCACTTGAGGTTGGGAGTTCAAGACCAGCCTGACCAACATGGAGAAACCCCATCTCTACTAAAAATACAAAATTAGCCAGGTATGATGGCACATGCCTGTAATCCCAGCTACTCAGGAGGCTGAGACAGGAGAATCACTTGAACCCGGGAGGTGGAGGTTGCAGTGAGCCAAGATTGCACCATTGTACTCCAGCCTGGGCAACAAGAGCGAAACTCCATCTCAAAAATAAAATTATTTGCTAATTTAAAAAAATGTTTTATATATTTTTAGAGATGCGGTCTTGCTAAGTTCCTCTGGCTGGCCTCAAACACCTGACCTCAAGTGATGCTTCTTCCTCAGTCTCCGTAGTGGCTTGGTTTACAGGTGCAAGCCACTGTGCCAGGTCTTTTTTTTTTTTTTTGAGATAGCATCTTGCATTGTCACCCAGGCAGGAGTGCATTGATGTGATCATAGCTCACTGTAATCTTGAACTCCTGGGCTCATGCAATCTTCAAGCACTAGGATAATAGGTGTGAGCCACTATGCCCAGCCTAGACTTTTTTAAAGTAGCAGAATTGGTTTTCCAAGACAAAGCTTATCCAGAATCTAGAAAATAAAATTAGTAAAAGAAGAGCTACCCTGGTTGATTCACTAAGGGGAAATCAGAACCTGCCTTTACCTGAGGCACCTCTGGGATTATAGGCATGTGCTGCTGTGCCCAGCCCTAAACTATATTTCTTTATTTCTCCGTTTTTTTTGTTTGTTTGTTTTTGTTTTTTTTTGATGGGGGAGACAGAGTCTTGCTCTGTCTCCGAGGCTGGAGTGCAGTAGCACAATCTTAGCTTACTGCAATCTCCGCTCCTGGGTCTAAGCAGTTCTCCCACCTCAGTCTCCTGGGTAGCTGAGACTATAAGCATGTGCCACCATGCCTGGCTAATTTTTGTATTTTAGTAGAAATGGGGTTTCACTGTATTGCCCAGGCTGGTCTCAAACTCCTGAGCTCAGGCAATCTGCCTGCCTCGGCCTCCCAAAATGCTAGGATACAGGCGTGAGCCACTGCACCCAGTCTAAACTATATTTCTTTAATACTATTCAGTAATACAGATTCATTAGTTACACAAATAGCCATAGTAATTGTTAAATTTTATTTACATAAACTACTATAACCTGTTTCTTCGTTGGTAAAATACTAATTATAACAGCTCTGGGCTAGGTGTGGTGGCTCATGCCTGTAATCCTAGCACTTTTGGAGGCCAAAGCAGACAGATTGCTTGAGCCCAGGAGTTCAAGTCCAGCCTGGGAAACATAGAAAGACCATGTCTCTACTAAAAATAGAAATAAAAATTAGCCTGGTGTGGTAGTGTATGCCTGTAGTCCAGGATACTAGGGAGGTTGAGATGAAAGGATTACTTGAGCCCAGGAAGTTGAGGCCACAGTAAGCCATGATCATGCCACTACATTCCAGTCTGGGTGACAGAGTAAGACCATGTCTCAAAAAAAAAAAAAAAGTGTATATATATATACATATATATATATATGTATGTATGTATATGTATACATATACATATGTGTATGTATATGTATATATATGTATATATGTACGTATATATACGTATATATATGTATATGTATATATGGAGGCCGAGATGGGTGGATCACTTGAGCCCAGGAGTTCAAGACTAGCCTGGGCAACATAGGGAGACCCCATCTCTACAAAAAAAATGTAAAAATTAGCCAGGTGTGGTGACACTTATATTACTTGGGAGGCTGAGGCAGGAGAATCACTTGAACCTGGAGGATCGAGGCTGCAGTAAGCTGTGATCGCACCATTGCATTCCAGCCTGGGTGACAGAGTAAGACCCTGTCTGAAAAAAAAAAATTATGATCAGAAAGCCAACCAATATAAGAAAACCTTTTCTTCATTGATTTATTCATTAATTTGTTAAACAATTATTAAATGCCTACTATGTGTCAGACCCTGGTAATAGGCCTTACTTTTCTCATCTATAAAAATAGAGGCTAACGAAAAAATAAAAAATAAACAAAAATAGAAAAAAAATAGAGGCTAATAATGTTAATAATAACAATGCCATTCTGTCATTCTTACGGTATTCTTGTAAGATTGAATGGGAACCTTGTACATACCTGAGGTTATATTGTAATTATTTACTGTAGAACGTTACGTTCCCTAAGAATGAGGCATTGTATTATGTTCATCCTGTTATTTCCTAGTACCATAGTAGTAAAGTGGTTCTTTACCATATTAAATCATCAAACTATGTGAAAGTGCTTTTTTAAACTACAAAAAGATGTATAAATATAAGATCATATATTCCATAGTCATAGAAGTAGACAATGTGGTGGTTTTCAGACTGTTTCTTAGAACCTAGGGTTCCAGAGGTGTCTCAGGGACAGCCCATACAGTTCCTGAGGTACACAAGGGAGAGGTAGAGATTCCAGACCCTATACCAGCAGCATAATCAATTAGAACAACCCTATTTATTTTACTTGTTTTGCTATGAAAAATGTTCGAAGAGTATTTTCTGATTTGTGTGTTTTTAAGCCATCATAATTTTGTCCTATGATGATTTGTATAATCCATTGTCCTTTATGATACTGACTTTTCCCTTCTCCGTTTAACAGACAGATGTGCTGGTCCTGAGCTGTGATCTGATAACAGATGTTGCCTTACATGAGGTTGTGGACCTATTTAGAGCTTACGATGCATCACTTGCTATGTTGATGAGAAAAGGCCAAGATAGCGCAGAACCTGTTCCCGGTCAAAAGGGGAAGAAAAAAGCAGGTAAGGAAGACTGGAGTTTGTTTTGTTTGTTGGGTTTTCATAATTATTATTGTCACTCATGTTTTCCCTGAAAAAACATTTGTGATAGGAGTTGGTAATATAAAGTCAAATAAGATACAGTCCCTGAGTGGAAAATTCTTATACCAATTGATTAGATTCTTTAATGTCCTTTCATATGCAGAGAGGAGCATTCAGAACTATTTGCATTGTATTTGAGGCTCAAATAATTGAATGCGTATATTTAAGAAACAAACAAAAAAATCCAATTTAAAATTAACTTTTAAAAATAGACCCCGCTCGGTGGCTCACGCCTGTGATCCCAGCACTTTGGGAGGCCAAGACAGGCAGATTACCTGAGATCAAAAGTTCGAGACCAGCCTGGCCAACATGCTGAAACCCTGACTCTACTAAAAATACAGATTAGCCAGGTGTGATAGCGGCATCTAAAAAAATAAAATAAAGTTAAATAAATAAATAAACCTCAATTACAGACTTAATTAGATACCTTTAAAGAATTAAAGTTATGGCTGGGCTCAGTGGCTCACACCTGTAATCTCAGGACTTTGGGAGGCCGAGGCAGGCAGATCATGAGGTCAGGAGTTTGAGACCAGCCTGGCCAACATGGTGAAACCCCTTCTCTACTAAAAATACAAAAATTAGCCAGGCATGGTGGCACGCACGTGTAATCCCAGCCACTTGGCAGGCTGAGGCAGGAGAATTGCTTGAAACCAGTAGGCAGAAGTTGGAGTGAGCCAAGATTGTGCCAACTGTACTCCAGCCTAGGCGACAGAGCAAGATTTCATCTTGGAAAAAAAAGGAATTACTATCACAAATTTAGTATGGCTGGTACTTTTGAATGCTTCAGTCACCCTAAATGACCAATAAATGTGATAGTTGTTAATCATGCTTATCTTCCTAGGATTATAACATTCTTATTTTGATACTTATTTTCCTAGGATTCTAGTAGTCCTTTCATGGGTTTTAGTTTTTCCTGAATGATGTGTTTTTTCCCTTGAAGTTTTCCTCTGGATGATGTATTCTTTAGGTTTTGCTTTGCCAGCATTATGTAACCCATAATCTTGTCATTATTACATACTGGCATATTCTGTTATAATTATTAGACTATGTATAGCGTATTAATATCTTACTATTATTAATAGAGCCATTTAGAGCCTTCATACTTAGGATTTGAATAGACTAATTAATATTTTTAGCTCTCCTTTTTAGGACATTTGGTTAAATCATAATTTTCCAGTATAGCATTGAAACTTGTTTCTAGTTGCTTTTTGTGGTTCGGATGATCACTTGTGCAGATTAATTGTGGAATATTTTTTCTACATTATCATTATGTAATGGTACTCATGCTGATCAGTCTTTCTGTTCTTTATATAGTTTCTGCTTTTGAAAGGTCTGGTTTACTTACAATTCCCTATATTCGTTCTTTTCTGCCTCCACAGGTAGAAACAAATATATATCCAGATTTTATAAACAGATATATGTTTTATAATGAAATTTTTGTTTCCTTTATCTGTACTCTATATATAAAAATCATTTTTAAAAATCAACTTATTATACTTCTTGTCATTAGAATTTTTCTTTAAATGTTCTTCCTTTTCATAGGCATTGATAGAACTTTTAATATACTTTATATATAGTTATCTCTTAAGTATTATAAATGCACAGATTTTCACACTTCCCTTTCTTTTATTATATATCAATAATTTATAATTCTAAAATTTATGAGATACAAAGTGATGTTATAATTTATACATAAAATGTGGAGTAATTAAATCAAACAGGTTAACATATCCGTCTCTCAAATACTAAGATTTTTCACGGTGAGAACATTTGAAATTTACTCTTAGCAATTTTGAAATGTATAATACTCTATTGTTAACAATATTTACAACATAACTCTATTTTAAATTAACTGTAACTATTACCTACCATCCATTGAAAAATATTTTCATATTTAAATTGTCAGTTTGGCCAGTGGAAGTTCCTTTAAGCTGGATTCTTTATCCTCTTTGAAAATGTATGATACTAGTAACTTTCTAGAGTTGGAATGTGAGTATTGGAGGCAGGGAGGCTGATAGGACTGGAGAAAAGCCAGATATCAGATGAAAGAGTTTGAATTCTATGCCCAAAACAGTGGGGAGTTGTTGAAATAAACAAGATAATGTCATAATTAGATTACATTCATGTTTTAAGAGGATCTTTCTTTTTCTTTCTCTTTCTTTCTTTCTTCCTTTCTTTCCTTTCTTTCTTTTTTTTTTAAGATGGAGTTTCACTCTTGTTGCCCAGGCTGGAGTGCAATGGTGTGATCTCAGCTCACCGCAACCTCCACCTCCTGGATTCAAGCCATTCTCCTGCCTCAGCCTCCCGAGTAGCTGGGATTACAAGCACCCGCCACCATGCCTGGATAATTTTTGTGTTTTTAGTAGAGGCAGGGTTTCACCATGTTGGTCAGGCTGGTTTCGAACTCCTGGACCTCGTGATCTGCCCGCCTCAGCCTCCCAAAGTGCTAGGATTACAGGCGTGAGCCACCACACCCAGCCCTCCCCCTTTTTTCTCTCTCTCTCTTTCTTTCTTTCTTTCTTTCTCTTTCTCTTTCTCTCTATCTCTCTCTCTCTTTCTTTCTCAAAGGGTCTTATTCTGTTGCTGAGGCTGGAGTGCAGTAGCTCAATCTTGGCTCACTGTAACCTCCACTTCCCAGGCTCGAGCAATCCTCCCACCTCAGCCTCCCGAGTAGCTGGGACTATAGGCACGCACCACCATGCCCGGCTAACTTTTTGTATTTTTTGTAGAGACAGGTTTCACTATGTTGCCCAGGCTGGTGTCGAACTCCTGAGCTCAAGCAATCTGCCTGCCTCAGCCTCCCAAAGTGCTGGGATTACAAGTGTGAGCCACTGCACTTGGCCTCTTTCTTTCTTTCTTTTTTTAAAGAGATGGGGCACAATGGCTCAGGCCTGTAATCCTAGCACTTTGGGAAGCCGAGGCAGATGGATGGCTTGAGCTCAGGAGTTTGAGACCAGCCTGGGTAACATAGTGAAACTTCATCTCTACAAACAATTTTTTAAAAATTAGCTGGGCATGGTGGCATGTGAGCCTGTAGTCCCAGCTACCTGGGAGGCTGAGGTGGGAGGATTGCTTGAGCCCAGGATGTCGAGGCTGCAGTGAGCCATGATCATGCCACTGCACTCCAGTCTGGGTAACTGAGTGAGACTCTATCTCCAAAAAAAAAAAAGAGAGAGAGATTAGGTTTTGCTATGTTGCCCAGGCTGGTCTCAAACTCTTGACCTGAAGCAATCCTTTCACCTCAGCCTCCCAAGTAGCTGGTGTTACAGGTACCAGCCATCAGACCTGGCTCAAGTTTTCATTCTTTTTTGTTGTTGTTTTTGAGACAGAGTCTCGCTCTGTCGCCTAGGCTGGAGTGCAGTGATGCAATGTCAGCTCACTGCAACTTCTGCCTCCTGGGTTTAAACGATTCTCCTGCCTCAGCTTCCCAAGTAGGTTGGATTACAGATGCCCGCCACCATGCCTGGCTAGTTTTTATATTTTTAGTAGAGACGGGGTTTCACCATGTTGGCCAGGCTGATCTTGAACACCTGACCTCGTGATCCACCCACCTCAGCCTCCCAAAGTGCTGGGATTACAGGCGTGAGCCACCACACCTGGCCTACTTTTCATTCTTAACATGAAATTTTGAACTCCTCAATATCTATATTTTGTTATGTTTGAAGGCTAAGGTTCACCTAAATAACTGAGTTTTAAATTCCCCCCATAGAATGCTATGCATTTCAATCATAAGCATTTTTTAAAGAATCCTAAGCTTTTCAGATTATATATTTGGCATGCGTCTTGGCTGCTGTCGTGTGCCAGACAGTCTGCAGTCCACTTTCCCAGATAGCGTTTAATAGACTAGACTTCTAGATCCAACTTCCTCAGATGCTGTTCTTACTAACTTACAGGGGAATGGCTAATGTCTAGGTGTTTCTGAAGCCACTTTTGTTCCCCTAGCCACTTTCTTCTCAGAAGATTTATGGGAGATGTAGATATTAAAGAGGGCCGGATCAAATTCATGTTTAGACTTTTTGTAGTATTTGATTCCTGCTGCAAGTCTTTACACAACTTCCTTGCCTGAAATGCTCTCCAGCCCCTTTCTCCTCCCAACATATATATTCCAAATCCAGCTTAGCCTTCAAGTTATTTTCTAAGAAAGGCCTTTCCTGACCTTTTAACAGAAGGTACATCCTTTTGTCTGCCTACATATATCAGCCTGCTCTCTTATTTACTCTTTCCCCTACTGGACTATAAGCTCTATGAGGGAAGGGATCATTTGTTTTATTTATTTTATTCCCAGCACCTGGCCCAGTTATGGCCCATGGTAAGCAATCAATAAATATTATTGAATGGCTTGCTTATAAAGGCAGCTCTTCTCGCCCCCCAGGTAAGTGAAGGTGGACCTGAGCACCAGCAGTTTAAAATCCTAAAGATGATAGTATGAGCAGTAGTTGGATCCTGAGTAGGTATTACAAGAGTACATGAGCTTGTAATACTTTTAGCAATATGGATCTAGCAGACTGATACTAACTACATTGCCTATTAATTTTATGTTTAGAAATGATTTTGAGATTTTTAACTAAATACCTAGTAGTATACCATGATTGTTAAGAGCACAAGGTCTAGAGTTCAGACTGGGTTTCAGTGCTCAAAAGCTGTGGGATCTTGGGCAAATTACCTTGATCTTCATGAATTTCATTTTCTTCTGTTGTAAAATCAGCCTGAATCCTTTCAGGATTTTTGTGAGAATTAAATACATGTTTATAAAGCATGTGGCCCGTTCATTACCTGAAAGATAGTAGATGCTTAATAATTTGTAATTGCTATTGTAATTTGGTTCTGAAACTTAACAAATCTCATTTAATAATTTTGTAAACATTCTTTATCACATATTTATTTCATGTAAAATGGCAGTACTTTAAAAACCACAGACTATTAGTTTTTTTCTTTGCATTTTTGCCATAATAGCTTGTAAGCTTGAAGGGAAACTCATAGTGACAAATGTCTAGACAAGTCTCTTTGGAAGGCTCACATGTAACATGTAACTTTTTTTTTTTTAAAACAGCCTCGCTCTGTCACCCAGGCTGGAATGCAATGGCGTGATCTTGGCTCACTGCAACCTCTGCCTCACAGGTTCAAGCGATTCTCCTGCCTCAGCCTCCCAAGTAGCTGGGATTACAGGAGTCTGCCACCAGGCCCAACTAATTTTTTTTTTAATGTTATTCTTAGTAGAGACAGGTTTTCACCATGTTGGCTAGGCTGGTTTTAAACTCCTGACCTTAAGTGATCCACCTGCCTCCGGCCTCCCAAAGTGCTAGGATTATAGCCGTAAGCCACTGTGCCCAACCCACATGTAAATTTTCTTGTGATTCAAACTGTGGGATCTTGGGCAAATTACTAGAGTTTTCTAGAAGGTACCAACTTTTGAAGAAAAAAAAAAAAGAAGGTACTAACTTCTCAGGATAAAAATGAACTACTTAGAAGTGTAAGCAAGACCCAGAAACCCAGCTAAGACTGTGCAGGGAAATGGGGTTCTAAACTCTGAGAAACCTCATTTCCTGATTTTTTTTTAGCAGTAGATACCATTATTATTCAGCCATTGTCTCCCCATTGCTAGATACTACTTACTGAATGAAAGGGTAAAGAGATCAGTTTAACACAGTTGCTGAGTATGTGTTATGCCAACTCCTGAACTAGGCACCAAGACTATAGAAATAGAAAAAAAAACCCCAAAACACCACAGTATCCCTGCCTTCAAGGGTACACAAACAAGTGTTCATGGTACTCTTCCCCAGTCACAGGGCATTTAAAGAAACTTGAAACCTGCTGGGGAAAATTAGATTAGGTACTGTGTTCTTAAAAGAATTTATAGGCTGGGCACAATGGCTCATGCCTGTAATCCCAGCACTTTGGGAGGAGATCATTTGAGGTCAGAGCTCGAGACCAGACTGACCAACATGGTGAAACCTCATCTCTATTAAAAATACAAAAAAATTAGCTGGGTGTGGTGGTGCATGTCTGTAGTCCCAGCTACTAGGGAGGCTGAGGCAGGAGAATCGCTTAAACCCCAGAGGTAGAGGTTGCAATGAGCCGAGATCACGCCACTGCACTCCTGCCTGGGCGGCAGAGCGAGACTCCATCTCCAAAAAAAAAAGAATTTATAAAAGCCTCATATCTGTAATTGTTTACATTAACAAAAATTAAACAGTAAAGACAATACATATGAAGAGAATTTCAGTGATGCCGTATATACACATATATCTGAAACTTGCAATAATATATAAAAATAATTTGTTTTTCATCCCTTGTTAGAAACATCAAACTTTCCTCTTATTAGTGAGAAGATAATGTATTTGTATTGCTTTATTGCAGATAATATGTTTACTAGGGGGCTTTTTTTCCTGTGCATTCCTCTATGTAATTGTTTAATACTATTATGATTTAGTGACACAAATTATTGACTATTGTCTCCGTAGTCCCACTATGTCTCTTGGAATACTTGAAATAGAAAATGTTCTAAGAAACTTTTATTTAACCCATCCAATCCACTGTAGTATTTCTCAGATTCCTCAGTTCTCAGAGTTATATGGCCTTGGTCCAGACTAGAATCAGTACATGTTAATGTACTTCAGAACCAAGAGTGAAAACTTAACTTGGCTGTCACCTCTTAATCGGCTTAGCTCCCTCTGCACCAACAGATGTTGGCAGGCAGTTCTGAGCCTGTACAGTATTTCTTTTGCTACAGCCTTCTTTATTTCTCTTGAAGTTGTACCACCAAAAAATCCTGTTTGGGCTTCTGCATCAACTATTTCCTCTTCTCAGTCTTCCAAATCCCACTCCATTTTTTTTTTAACTCTCAGAGAAGGAGATTATGAATCCCACCCCATTAAAAAAAATAATTTGAAGGGACTTGAAATTCCTACATACTCAAAATATAAATTTTTTTTTTTTTTTTGAGGCAGCCTCACTCTGTCACCCAGTCTGGGAGGCAGTGGCGCAATCTCAGCTCACTACCACCTCCGTCTCCTGTGTTGAAGTGATTGTCGTGCCTCAGTCACTTGAGTAGCTAGGATTACAGGTGACCACCACCACACCCGGCTAATGTTTGTATATTTTTTAGTAGAGAATAGGTTTCACCATGTTGGCCAGGCTGGTCTTGAATTCCTGGTCTCACGTGATCTGCCCATCTTGGCCTCCCAAAGGGCTGGGATTACAGGCGTGAGCCACAGTGCCCAGACCAGAAGTAAGTTTCTTTTTTAGTTTTGGTTTTTGGTTTTTTTCAAGACAGACTCTCGCTGTGTTACCCAGGCTAGAATACAGTAGTGCAAGCACAGCTCACTGCAGCCTTCAACTCCTGGGCTCATGTGATCCCCCTGACTCAGCTTCCGAAAGTGCTGGGATTATAGGTGTGAACCACCATATGCAGCCAGAAGTAAATTTAAATATTCTAGGATTCATAAATCACAATGTGCTAAGTATAAAAATAGGAGCATATGCAAAATACAGTGATCAATTTAATATCTCATTCAGTTATAGGAAAATTTATTTAATGGCATGATATTTGGTAAGATGGTAGTAAACAATTTACTTATGTGGAGGCAGGGTAATTGGTATGAAGTCAGATTCTTGATTTAGAAGTGCATTAAATTTTAATGCAATAAATGAATTTAGGACATACTGTGTATAAATTCTCTGTTAATTCTACATGGGAAACAAAGATAATCAAGATTTGCTCTCAAGGCAAAATCTAGAAGAAGGTCAGATAATTTTCTTATTTGCCAAGTTTTGTTTTGTTTTTTAACCCATTTATTTTCTAATAGCATTTTGTGGACAGTTGCTCAAGATCACATCAGTAGTGAGTGATAAGAACCATTACTCAAACCCATGCCTTCTGATTCCATAACCTGTATTTTCTATTTCTTTTTTTGACTTTAGTTTTTATCTTTATCAAAGTTTAATATGCCCCAAATGTAAAGAGTATTTAATTATTTTAAGTATATTATACTAAGTAGCAGCCCCTCACCCTGTCTATCCTCACCCCACTTAGAGATTGCCACTTTCAACATTTTTGGCTAATTTTTTGGCATTTAACTCCATATCTCCAAATATGCTTTCATTTGCTGTGTCTTAATTTTTTTGGCTTTAAGAATTATCTATTCACTTCTTACTATGGAATGTAAAGATTTGGTTCTATTTTACCACATGCTCTGCCCCTACTACATGTGTGCAAACTTGTATTCGGCCCAATTTTCTAATACAATTGTTTATATTGTATTGTTGATTAACTGAATGTTTCATGTTTACATTATCATGACTGTATAAATAGTATTCACATTTGAGCCTTGTAGTATATGATTACTTTTCTCTTTCTTCCTCTGGTTTTCCTAAAGATTGTCTTGATTTTTAATTTGCTTGTTTTCTATGTATTTATCACTAATTCCACCCAAGTCCCAAGCTGTGTGAATTTCCTCTCCTTACATTGCAACACACTGGATGTTCTCTCAGTTTCAAATTCTTCAAGGTACCTCTCCTAAAGCTTTTCTAATCTGAGTTAGTTGCCCTGCTATAGAGCTGTCATTTTAGGTTCACCCGTCACTGTCATATCTTGAACCTCAATTTTCTTCTTTCTTACTTTTTAGGTTCCCCCTTCACTGTCATGTCTTGAACCTCATATTTTCTTTATTTTCTTCTTTTTCTACTTTATATCCACATTTTCTCTAGGATATATCCTCTGGAAGCCTCCTAGAATAGAAATTGTGAGAAGTAAATTTTTTTTTCCTGTCACCAGGCTGGAGTGCAGTGGAGTGATCTCAGCACTCTGCAACCTCCGCCTCCCCAGTTTAAGCGATACCCCTGCCTCAGCCTCCCGAGTAGCTGGGACTACAGGTATACGCCACCACACCCAGCTAAGTTTTGTATTTTTAGTAGAGACAGGATTTCACCATGTTGTCCACAATGATCTCCATCTCCTGAACTTGTGATCTGCCCACCTTGGCCTCCCAAAGTGCTGGGATTACAGGCATAAGCCACGGCACCTGGCCCATGAGAAGTAAGTTTTTGAGCTTTTGCATCCCTGAAAATGTCTTTATTCTGCCCACATACTTGTTTGATATTTTGGCTGCATATAAACTTCTCTGGAAATCCTATCACCACAAAATTTTGAAGGTTTTTGTTTTGCTTTGTTTTACTCTCTTCTAACTTTTCTATTAAGAAGTCTAACATCATTCTGATTCTTGATTCTTTGCATGAAACTTTTTTTTCTTCTTTTTTTCTTGGGGTGGGAGGGGGGGCTTATAAGATCTGTTTCCAAAGTTCTTCAAGTGAGAATACTTAAAATCTATTCTCTTAGGAATTTTCAAGAATACAATACATTGTTACTAACTAATCACCAGTTATATTAAGTCTCTTTGTGAACTTATTCCTCCTTTCTAAGTGAAATTTTGTATTCTTTGACCAAAGTCTCACAGTAGTCTTTTTTTTTTTTTTTTTTTTCTTACCTTTATCACATGGTATTCCCAAGCAGACTCCCATGCAAATACTAACTAGGCCTGACCCTGCATAGATCAGATGAGATCAGACACCTTCAGGGTGCTATGGCCATAGACCCCTCAGTAGTCTAAGTTTCTACTTTCTTTTTATTGTCTTAACTGTGCTGGCCAGGACCTACAATAAAATTATGTGTACAAATGATGCCAGTTGGCACCCTTTTCTCATTCCTGATTTTAAAAGGAATATTTTCAACATCTTTCCAGTTAAAATGATGTTTACTATAGGTGTGTGTTTGTTTGTTTTGAGACAGTCTCTGTCACCCAGGCTAGAGTGCAGTGGCCCAGTCTTGACTCACTGCAACGTCTGCTTCCTGGTTTCAAGCGATTCTCCTGCCTCAGCCTCCCAAGTAGTTGGGATTACAGGCATGTACCACCATGCTCGGCTAATTTTTGTGTTTTTGGTGGAGACGGTGTTTCGCCATGTTAGCCAGGCTGGTCTCAAACCCCATAGCCTCAAATGATCCACCTCAAAATGCTAGGATTATAGGCGTGAGCCACCATGCCCAGCCTACTATACATTTTTATAGGTATTATATAGGTCATCAGATTGAAAAAGTTCCTTTCTATTTCTGATTTATTGGGAATTTCTTCGCCTAAGTACATAAATTTTATCAGATGCTTTTTCCGCATCTATTCAAGTGGTCATATGGTTTTTCTCTTTTACTCTGATGATGTAATGATACCTGGGATAAACCCAACTTGGTTATGGCTTGTGTCCTTTCACACGTTGTATTAGTTTTTACTACATAACAAACATTCCTTTTTTTTCTTTTTTTTTTTTTTTTTGAGATGGAGTTTCACAGTTGTTACCAAGACTGGAGTGCAATGGCACAATCTCAGCTCACCGCAACCTCCGCCTCCTGGGTTCAGGCAATTCTCCTGCCTCAGCCTCCTGAGTAGCTAGGATTACAGGCACATGCCACCATGCCCAGCTAATTTTTTGTATTAGTAGAGATAGGGTTTCGCCATGTTGACCAGGATGGTCTCAATCTCTTGACCTCGTGATCCACCCGCCTCGGCTTCCCAAAGTGCTGGGATTACAGGCTTGAGCCACTGCGCCTGGCCCATAACAAACATTTCTAAACACTAGTGGTTTAAAATAACAAACATGTACTTGCTTATGAGTCTGTAGGTTGGCAGTTTGGCCTAAGTGTAGTTGAGATGGCTCCTCTCTGTTCAAGTGGTATCAGTTAGTGTATTAACAATTCATTACTTATAAAAGTTGCCACACATTTAACAGTTTAAAACGACACTGTGGGCCAAGAATCCGGGTGTCGCTTAGCTGGGTCCTCCAGAGTCTTTCAGAAGGCTGTCGATGTCAGCTAGGGCTGGAGTCTCATCTGAAGAAGGCTTAACTGGGAAGGGATTAGGTTCTAAGCTTACTTGGTTGTTGGGAGAATTTCATTTCCTTAAGGACTGTTGGACTGAGCCTCAGTTTCCACCATGCTGCTGGCCAGAAGGTACCCTTCTTTATCACTTAGGCCTTTCCAATATGGAAACTTACTTCATCAAAACCAGCAAGGGAGAGACTCTTCTAGAAAGAAGTCACAGTCTTATATAACCTAATTATAGAAATACCATTTTATTACCTTTGCCACGTTCTGTTGGTTAGGAGCAAGTCACTAGGCCAGCCCACACTCACAAAGAAGGGATACACAGGATGTGAATACCAGGAGGCAACTATCATTCTTATCTTAGTCTCCCATAACTGAGCTCATTAATATGTTTACAGCCTTGTCTGGGTCCAGTGGCTCACGCCTGTAATCTGAGCACTTTGGGAGTCAGGTGGATCACCTGAGGTCAGGAGTTTGAGATCAGCCTGGCCAACATGGCAAAACCCCATCTCTACTAAAAATACAAAAATTAGCCAGGCATGGTGGCACATGCCTGTGGTCCCGCCTACTTGGGAGGCTGAGGCAGGAGAATTGCTTGAACCCAGGAGGTGTAGGTTGCAGTGAGCCATGATCACACCGTTGCACTTCAGCCTGGGCAACAGAGCAAGACTGTACCTCCTACATATATATATATATATATGTATAGAGCCTCAGCCTTGACAGCTGAATTTTTCTTTTCATCTAGTCTCTTACCATCCAGAGGGTAGCCTAGGCTTGTTTACATGGTAGCAACAGCAGGTTATAAGAATGACACCAGAAGCTACAAAGTCTCTTGAGGCCTAAACTCAGAACACACACTGTCACTTCACTCTGCTGGTTCAAAGCTAGTTACTGAGCAAGCCCAGATATAAAGGATAGGGAATTGACCTTTCCTTTGGATAGGAGGAGCTCCAACAAGTTTGTGACCCTTTTTAATTTACTCAGTATACTATTTTGACTTGCTAATGAGTAAATTTGCCTAATTTTTCTTTCTCATAATATCCTTGCCTGATTTTGGCATCAGGATCATGCTGGCCTTGTAAAATGAGTTGGAATTCCCAACTCTAGATATAGCACCTGCCATAGGGTAGGTGTACAAATATATTTATTGGTTGAATATAGGAATGAAAGGATAAGCAAATGCCTGTAGATAAGACAGAAGAATCAGAGAAGTAAAAATCAACTAGGGGAAAAAACATAAATAATTGAATATGACAGATTTTTTACATAGAAATTTAGTTTTATCTGCTTTTTTAAGTTTGTGTAGTCTTTCTTTTTTTTTTTTTTTTTTTTTTGAGACGGAGTTTCGCTCTTGTTACCCAGGCTGGAGTGCAATGGCGCAATCTCGGCTCACCGCAACCTCCGCCTCCTGGGTTCAGGCAATTCTCCTGCCTCAGCCTCCTGAGTAGCTGGGATTACAAGCACGCGCCACCGTGCCCAGCTAATTTTTTGTATTTTTAGTGGAGACAGGGTTTCACCATGTTGACCAGGATGGTCTCGATCTCTTGTGATCCACCCGCCTCGGCCTCCCAAAGGCTGGGATTACAGGCTTGAGCCACCGCGCCCGGCTGCTGTGTAGTCTTTCTTTATAGGAAGACAATCTATAGTTAACTACTCTGCTCCCAAAGTGAAATTCATTTTACTAAAGCAGAACAGAAAAAAAACCTTTCCAAGTGTCTATAATTTGTATCACATTCTGAAGTCCCAGTTACTATGATAGCTGCAAAGAAGCAATACAAGGTGGAGGGTCTGAGAGGGAGAGAAATGTGACTAAAGTACAACATAGCTGAAAAATTGGCTGGCTGGGAATTATTGCTCCCAGGACGTCAGTGATTCAAGGTTTCTGTGAGCCTTGGGACTTGGGTAGGGTAAGCATTTCAAATTATATCCAAAAGTGACATCTCTGTGTTTCTTTTTTAAATGGCTGGCTTATAATGAGACCTTTACAGACTTTGTTACATTCTCGAGTTTCTATGTAATGTATAAATTGATATATGTCTAAGCTGCTATGTGGCATTTAAAATTCTCTGCAAAATTTAGCTTCAGATTGGCAATATTTGCTCTTCCTTTTTTGAATTTCACTTGGTTATTGAACAAAAAACCCCAACAGATAATTTTTTATAATTTTTTCCTCATTTATATTCAAACACTGCATATAAGATGATCAGAGACCATCTAATTGGTGATCTTGAATGGTTTCAAGTACCTGAGCTAAACATATCGCACAATTGAATAATATATTTGGTTATAGGTATACAGGCAACTTTAGCCAACAGTGAAACAGCCATTGTCTGTCAGTAGGAAGCAAATTCATCTTTACAGATCTCATTTTTCCTAGAGCTAAACTTTCTGTTTCTCCTTTATAAAGAGGTGTTGAGGCATTGCTTTATTTGGTTGTTGTGAGAGTTGAATTAGAGGATGTATTTTGTTTACTTTTTTTTTGAGATGAAGTCTTGCTCTGTGCAGTGGCATGATGTCAGCTCACTGCAGCCTTTGCCTCCCAGATTCAAGCAATTCTCCTGCCTCACCTCCCAAGTAGCTGGGACTATAGGCGCACCACTACACCCAGCTAATTTTTGTATTTTTAGTAGAGATGGGGTTTCATCACACTGGCCAGGATGGTCTCGATCTCTTGACCTTGTGATCTACCCACCTGGGCCTCCCAAAGTGCTGGGATTATAGGGGTGAGCCACTGTGCCCAACCTGTTTACTTTTTTTAACTTAACATTTTATTTAATGTTTTAATTAATAACACTATTATAAATGCTTTACAAATACTAATATATTTAATCTTCATAATAAACCTGTGAGGCAAACACTATTATTATCCCCATTTTATAGACAAAACTGAGGAACAGAGAGGTTAAGTAACATGCTCTAACATAAAGTAGTAATTGGCTGAGCTGTCTGGCTCCAGAAGTTCTGTTTTTAATCCTTATGCTATTTTGTCACTATGTGAAAATGTTTCTGTAAGCTATAGATACTGTACAGAAATTAATAGCACATATTATTAAGTATGTAACACTGTACAAGATTTATGGGAAATATAAAAGAATCAGAAGCCTGCCTTTGAAGAGTTTACAATCTAGTCGGGGAAGAGAAGTATGACATAGAAAACATCAATAATATAGCAGCCTGTAAGATCATTGTCTACTGAGAACGCTTCACATATAATAAAACATGCACTTTTTTTTTTTTTTTTTTGAGACAGAGTCTCACTCTGTCACTGGGCTGGAGTGCAGTGGTAAGATCTCAGCTCACTTCAGCCTCTGCCTCCCAGGTTCAAGCGATTCTCCTGCCTTAGCCTCCCGAGTAGCTGGGACTACCAGCTCAGGCCACACCCAGCTAATTTTTTTTTTTTTTTTTTTTTTTTGTATTTTTAGTTGAGACGAGGTTTCACAATGTTGGCCAAGGTGGTCTCAATCTTTTGACCTCGTGATTCACCCGCCTCGGCCTCCCACTTTTTTTTAAATGCCTTATACATAGCAAAGAATCTACTGTCTGTAGTTAATGTTAGTTGAATGTAGATTACTTTAAATAATATTAGTCCCATTTCCACAGTAAGAAGACAGAAAATTCTTTTTAAAAAAATGGAGTGATCTAAATAAATAAAGTAATTTTATTTATTTATTTATTTATTTAATTTTTTTTTTTTTTGAGATGGTGTCTCTTTCTGTCGCCCAGGCTCTAGTGCAGTGGTGCGATCTCGGCTTACTGCAGGCCCCATCTCCCAGGTTCAAGCAAATCTCCTGCCTCAGCCTCCTCAGTAGCTGGGTCTACAGGCACACGCCACCACACCTGGCTAATTTTTGTATTTTTAGTAGAGACGGGGTTTCACCATGTTGGTCAGGCTGGTCTTGAACTCCTGATGGATGATGGCATCCCAAAGTGTTGGGATTACAGGGTGTGAGCCACTGCACCCACCCTTCAATACTGTATTGCTTCCAAGAGCACTAAGCAGGTATTCTGTTCCCTGGCTTAGTCATGCTTGCAGGGCAAATGGCTTTATTTGATTTTTTTTTCTTTTGGATGATTCAGTGGAGCAGCGTGACTTCATTGGAGTGGACAGCACAGGAAAGAGGCTGCTCTTCATGGCTAATGAAGCAGACTTGGATGAAGAACTGGTCATTAAGGGATCCATCCTACAGAAGTAAGCCCTAGGGTTTTTTTCTTCTGGCAATTCTCCTTGTCTTGAAACAAAATAAAACCACCCAGTGGATGGGAAAGAGGGAATGAAAACTAGATTATACTGTGTGAAATTGACAAAAGTATGTGGTGTTTTTCCCACGAGACAGGATGAAGGCTTTTCTTCACTGCGTAAGCCTGTTTCCCTGTCTTTTCTTGCCAAGGTAGAGCCAAAGGCAAAGCAGCTGTGGGGAGAACAGGACTGTCTTTCCAAAGTGTTATAAAAACCCCTTTTTTAAAAAAAAATGGTTAAAAAAACACATAGCATAAAATGTACCATTCTAACTTTTTTTTTTTTTTTTTTTTTTTGAGACGGAGTCTCTCTCTGCCACCCAGACTGGAGTGCAGTGGTGCAATCTTGGCTCACCGCAACCTCTGGTTCAAGTGGTTTTCCTGCCTCAGCCTCCTGAGTAGCTGGGATTATAGGTATGTGCCACCATGCCCAGCTAATTTTTGTATTTTCAGTAGATACAGAGTTTCACCATGTTGGCCAGGCTGGTCTCAAACTCCTGACCTCAAGTGACCCACCTGCCTTGCTTCCCAAAGTGCTCGGATTACAGTTGTGAGCCACCGCACCTGGCCCATTCTAAGTGGCCATTTTTAAGTGAACAGTTCAGTAGTGTTAAATGTGTTCACATTGTGGTGAAACAGATCTCAAGAACTTTCATCTTGCAAATCTGAAATTCTATACTCATCAGGCAACAGCTCCCCTTTTCCTTCTCTCCACAAGCCCTTAGTACCCACGATTCTACTTTAAATACCTCATGTTAGTGAAAGTATACAATAGTTGTCCTTTTGTGACTGGCTTATTTTACTTAGCATAATGTCCTTAAGATTTGTCCATGTTGTAGCATATAACTGGATTTCCTTTTTTTTTTAAGGCTGAATAATATTTCACTGTATATATGTACCACATTTTCTTCATTCTATTTATCCACTGAAAGACATTTGGGTTTTTGCCTCCTCTTGGCTATTGTGAATAGTGCTGCAGTGAATGTGGGTATGCAGACATCTCTTCAATACTTTGCTTTCAGTTCTTTTGGATGTATATCCAAAAGTGCAATTACTGGATCAAATGGTAGAGAACTATAATGTTGTTTAATTTTCTGAGGAACCTACATATTATTTCCATAGCATTTTCACCATTTTACACTCCACCAACAGTGCATAACAGTTCCAGTTTCTCTATACCAGCACTTACATGGTAGCTGGTCTCAGATACAGAAGGATAAGAGGCAACAATTCATTTATATTATATCAAAACAAATAAAACATCAAGCATGAGCAAGATCAAAAGAGTCAGAATGTCAGCTGTACAAATATACTACAGAAAACAAAATGAAAGCAAGAAAAAAATGTCCTGTAAAAGACAAAGAACCTATCCTGAAAAAAACATAACTCAAGAAATAGAAGAAATTTTCTTAAAACTATTAAACTGTATAACCACAAAACTGCTTATTAACATGAATTTAATAAATAAAAGTTCAGTAATGAGATGATAAAACAACAAAATGAAATAAAAGAGGATATTGTAGAACTAAAAAATGAGGATTAAATTACAGAGTTAATAAATTTTAAAATGGCAAAAGAACAGAATAGACACCATTGAAAATCAAATTATTGACATACAGGGATGGTTTGAGATACTCAGTGATCTAGGTAAAAAAGAAAATTGTTTAAGAAATTAGAATCTTTGAGGCTGGAGGATCACTTGATCCCAGCAGGTTGAGGCTGCTGTTAGCCATGTTGTACTGCTGCACTCCAGGCTGGGTGACAAAGTGAGACCCTGTCTCAAAAAATGAAAGAAAGAGAGAGAGAGAGGAGGGAGGGAAGAAGGAAAGGAGGGAAATAAAGAAAATAAAGATATTAGAATCTCATAGAAATGAAATACAAAAATGATTAAATATAATTAATGAATTAACACATCTGAATTAGAACGTGGAGTTCTAGAAAGAAAGAACAGAGAAATGAAGGGGGAAGAAAACATCAGTGAAATGATTTTTTAAATTTTCCGAGGATAAAAGGAGCTGGGTTTCTAGACTGAAAGAATGACAGTAAAATGGATGAAAAGAAACATACCAAGGTTATCATTGTGAAATTTTATAACTGGTAACAAGATCTTACAAGCTTCCGGAGAAGAGAGAGGATATCATATACAAAGGAATTAAAACAGTTTTGAACTTCCTAACAGCAACACTGGAAACTATAAACAATGCCTTTAATGTTCCTAATTCTATCTAATCAAACTATCAGTCAAATATGAGAGTAGAATGAGAACTTTTTAGACATTTGCTTTCCGTGTATCTGTTTTCAGAAAGCTACTAGACAAGGATGCACATTTTCACTGCTATTACTGAACATAGTACTGGAAGTCCTAGCTACAGCAGTCAAACAAGAGAAGGAAATAAAGGGCATCTAAATGGGAAAGGAAGAAGTCAAATTATCTGTGTTTGCAGATGATATAATCTTAAATTTGGAAAAACCTAAAGACTCCACTGAAAAACTATTAGCACTGATAAATACAGTAAAGTTGCAGGATACAAAATCAGCATATGAAAATCGGTAGCATTTCTATTTGTCGACAGCAAAGAATTAGCTAGGTATGGTGGCATGTGCCTGTAGTCCCAGTTACTTGGGAGGGTGATGCATGAGAATTGCTTGAACTTGGAAGATGGAGGTTGCAGTGAGCCAAGATGGGGTAGGCAACAGAGAGAGCCTCAGTCTCAAAAAAAAAAAAAAAAGAAAAATCTGAAAAAGAAATCAAGAAAGTAATCCCATTACAATAGCTACAAATAAAATAAAATACCTAGGGATTAACTTAACCAAAGAAGCAAAAGGTCTCTACAATGAAAATGATAAAATACTGATGTAAGAAGTTGAAGAGGACGTAAAAAATGGAAAGATATTCCACGTTCATGGATTGAAAGAATCAATATTGTTACAATGTTCATACTTCTCAAAGCAATCTACAGATTTTTGCAATCGCTATCAAAATACCAATGACATTCTTCACAGAAATAGAAAAAACAATCCTGAAATTTATATGAAATTGGCCAGGCGTGGTGGCTCACACCTGAAATCCCAGCACTTTGGGAGGCCAAGGCGGGTGGTTCATTTGAGGTCAGGAGTTCAAGACCAGCCTGGCCAATGTGGTGAAACCCTGTCTCTACTTAAAATATAAAAATTAGCCAGGCATGGTGGTAGGCGCCTGTGATCCCAGCTACTTGGGAGGCTGAGGCAGGAGAATCTCATGAAGCCGGGAGGTGGAAGTTGCAGTGAGTCGAGATTGTGCCATTGTAGTCCAGCCTGGGTGATGGAGTGAGACTCCATCTCAAAAAAACAATTACATGGAATTACAAAAGACCCAGAATAGCCAAAGCTATCCTAAGCAAAAAGAACAAAACTACAGGAATCACATTCCTATAATTATCACATTACAGAATCACTTCAAATTATACTACAGAGCTATAGTAACAAAAACAGCATGGTACTGGCATAAACACAGACATATAGGTCAGTGGAACAGAATAGAAAACCAAAGATAAATCCATACATCTTCAGTGAACTCATTTTTGACAAAGGTACCAGGAATATACATTGGGGAAAGGACAATCTCTTCAATAAATGGTGCTAGGAAAACTGGATATCCATATGCAAAAAAAAAATGAAACTAGACCCCTGTCTCTTGCCATACACAAAAACCAAATCAAAATGGTTAAAAATCTAAATCTAAGACCTCAAACTATGAAGCTGCTACAAGAAAACATTGGGGAAAGTCTCCAGGACATTGATCTGAGCAAAGATTTCTTGAGTAATACCCCACAAGCACAGGCAACCAAAGCAAAAATAGACAAATGGGATCATATCAACTTAAAAAGCTTTCACACAACATAATCAATAAAGTAAAAAGACAACCCACAGAATGAGAGAAAATATTTGCAAATTACCTATGTGACAAGGGATTAATAACCAGAATATTGAAGGAGCTCAAACAACTCTATAGGAAAAAATCTAATAATCTTAATTTTTTAGTGGGCAAAAAATCTAAGTAGACATTTCTCAAAAGAAATTATATAAATGCCAAGCAGATATATGAAAAGGTGCTTAACATCACTGATATCAGAGAAATGCAAATAAAAACAATGAGATGTCGTCTCACCTTAGTTAAAATGCCTTGGTAGTAGCAAATGCTGGCAAGGTGGTAGAGAAAGAGGAACTCTCATATACTGTTGATGGGAATGTAAATTATTTTAATTTTTTCTTTCTTTTTTTTTTTTCTTAGAAGCAGAATGTCTGAAGTGAGAACAAAGGGAATGTAAATTAATACAGCCACTATGGAGAACAGTTTGGAGGTTCCTCAAAAAACTAAAAATAGGGCTACTATACAATCCAGCAATCCTACTCCTAGGTATATACCCACAAGAAAGGAAATCAGTATATTGAAGAGATATTTGTGTTCCCATGCTTATTGCAGCACTGTTCACAGTAGCCAAGATTTGGAAGCAAGCTAAGTGTCCATCAACAGATGAATGGATAAAGAAAATGTGGTACATATACACAATTGTATACTATTCAGACATAAACAATGAGATTCTGTCATTTGCTAACAACATGGATGGAACTGGAGGTCATGTTAAGTGAAATAAGCCAGGCACAGAAAGGCAAACTGCATGTTTTCACTTACTTACTTGTGGGAGCTAAAAATCAGTGGAACTCACTGAGATAGAGAGTAGAAGGATGGTTACCAAAGGCTGGGAAGGGTATAGGGTGTGGGATTGGGAGGAGTGGGGAATGGTCAATGGGTACAAAAATTTAGTTAGAAAGAATGAGTAAAACCTAATATTTGCTAGCATAACTGGGTAACAAAGTCAAAAATAACTTAATTGTACATTTTAAAATAACTAAAAGAGTATAATTGGATTGTTTGTGACACAAAGGATAAATGCTTAAGGTAATACCTCCATTTAACCTGATCCGATTATTACATATCACATGCCTGTATCAAAATATCTCATGTAACTCATCAATACATATACCTAGCATGTACCCACAAAAATTAAAAATTAAATTAAAAAAAGGAAAGCTACTAGAGTTTATGTAACACTGAAACCTTAGCATAAACTAAGAAAGAGGAAGACACAAGATATAAGAAAAAGGGCATTCACTCTTGAACCTCGGAGGCGGAGGTTGCAGTGAGCAGAGATCGCATCACTGCACTCCAGCCTGGGCAACAGGGGGAGACTGTCTCAAAAAAAAAGAAAGAAAGAAAGAAAAAGGACATTCAATTAAGATAAAATGAATCCTCAGGATGATAATAAAGGGAGATTCAAGGATAACACATGTATACCCAGTAAAAATGGCAACTAGATCAGACTGGAATAGGTCAGAAAACTTGGGAATGATTTCTTCAAGATGATCATATTTCTTCTGATGAAAATGACACAATATTTGATGTGTTTCCACATTTCTTTGGGGGGGTGGGGACACAGCCAATTGTGTGTGTGTTTCAACATTTTGAGATGATGTGGAGCTCTTAGTAGTTAGTTTGGAGTTGAATTATTGATAAGCACCTAGAAAACTAAGAAATAAGAATTATTAAAGCAAACCACAAAAATGTGCAGGTGAAAAAATTATTCGTGACTGTGTGGTTCAGCTGTGAATAACATATATATATATTTTTTTTTTTAGATGGAGTCTCACTCTGCCACCCAGGCTGGAGTACAGTGGCATGATCTCAGCTCACTACAACCCCTGGTTTCAAGTGATTCTCCTGCCTCAACCTCCCGAGTAGCTGGGATTACAGGCATACGCCACCACACCTGGTTAATTTTTTTGTATTTTCAGTAGAGACGGGGTTTTACCATATTGGCCAGGCTGGTTTCAAACTCCTGATCTCAAGTGATCTGCCCACCTCAGCCTCCCAAAGTGCTGGGATTACAGCCAAGAGCCACCACGCCCAGCCTGTAACTAATACTTAAATACAACCAATAATGCAATCACTGATTCAGTGTAACCCAAATTATGATTTAATTACTTTGGAATGATGAGAGGAGGTTAATATGTTGGAAGCATGAGGGGGAAAAAAAGAGTGAAATTGTCCTCTTCCATAGTTAATAGCTAATACATAGAGCTGAAGTCATAATAACTTAAGCATTGGTTATTGAGCTGACAAAAATAATATAACAATTATTGGGAAGGTAAAAGGCATAAGGAAATATGGGTATAGATGATGGAAGCAGGGTTGATGAAGAAAATAAGTTAAATTCTGTTTTCCACAATGGAAAATCAGATTATTCCTGAAATGGAAAACCCAAGAAATGCCAATATAAGAATGCTATTGACCAGGCATGGTGGCTTGTGCCTGTAATCCCAGCACTTTGGGAGGCTGAGGCGGGCAAATCACCTGAGGTCAGGAGATCAAGACCAGCCTTGCTAACATGGTAAAACCCCGTTTTTTACTAAAATACAAAAATTAGCTGGGCATGGTGGAGCGTGCCTGTAATCCCAGCTACTCGGGAGGCTGAGGCAGGAGAATCGCTTGAACTCGGGAGGCAGAGGTTACAGGGAGCCGAGATGGCACCATTGCATTCAAGCATGGGCAACAAGAGTGAAACTCCATCTGAAAAAAAAAAAAAAGAATGCTATTGCTGGGTGTGGAGGCTCATGCCTGTACTACCGGCACTTTGGGAGGCCAAGATGGGCAGATCACGAAGTCAAGAGATCAGGACCATCCTGGCCAACATGGTGAAACCCCGTCTTCACTAAAAATACAAAAATTAGCTGGGCACAGTGGTGGCTGCCTGTAATCCCAGCTACTCGGGAGGCTGGGGCAGGAGAATTGCTTGAACCTGGGAAGCAGAAGTTGCAGTGAGCGGAGATCACCACTGCACTCCAGACTGGCAACAGAGTGAGACTCCATCTAAAAAAACAAAAAAACAAAAATTATTTGAGCATGGTGGCGGACACTTGTAGTCCCAGCTACTAGGGACTACAGGCAGAAGAATTGCTTAAACTTGGGAGGCGGAGGTTGCAGTGAGCCAAGATCATGCCACTGCACTGCATTCCACCCTGGGTGACAGAGCGAGATTCCATCTCAAAAAAAAATTTTTTTAGGAGTATTATTGGTGGAAATAAATACTAAGTGGATCTGGTGAAACAGTTGAAAATGGCCCTATCTGGGGAACAGAAAATGGGCAAGAGAGGGAATAGATGATTCCATTTTTTTCATGAAAAGCCTTGAGAAACTACTTGCCTCTTTATGTGCACATATAACTTCAATTTTAATTTTTTAAAATAAGAACAAGATATAATACAATAAAATTTTCTGAATCAAGTAAAATCTGCAGATTTTAAAAGTATGGTATGTTCTAAGATAATTTGGACGGATATATTCTAATGTGCTTATTAAGCTTTGGGGACAAAGAAAGAATTCTTCAAGTATCCAGAGGCAAAAAGCAAATCTTTTACATGGAAGGAAAAATTAGGCTTACCTCTGAGTTATTCCCAACATTCAATACAAGAGGAACAATGTCCTGTCCACAGACTTTTCAAGGAAGGAAAATGGAACTCAAGAATATTATAAACTGAGTATGCAGATGGGCAGATAACCAGAAATAAAAAAAGAATATTATAAACAATGAAAATTTCATTCAAATATAAAAGCAATAGGAAGACATTCTCAAGCATGAAAACATTCAAGAATATGACATATGAGCCCTGAGCCGCCTTTTTTTTTTTGAGATTCTTGCTGTGTCTCAAGGCTGGTATATAGTGGCATGATTTCGGCTCACTGCATCTCTGCCTCCTGGGCTCAAGTGATCCTCCTACCTCAGCCTCCTGAGTAGCTATAATTACAGGTATGCACCACCACACTTGGCTAATTTTTAAAAAATTTTTTGTAGAGATGAAGTCTCATTATATTGCCCAGGCTGATCTCAAATCCCTGGGCTCAAGTGATCCCAAAGTGTTGGGATTACAGGAGTGAACCACCATGCCAGGCAAGCACCTGTAGTCCCAGCTACTCATGGGAGAATTGCTTGCACCCAGGAGGTGGACGTGGCAGTGAGCCTGCCAAGACCCACCTGGGCCCCCCAAAGTGCTGGGATTATAGGCGTGAGCCACCATGCCCGCCTGGCTTCTGGTTTCTTTTTAACCTCCCTGGGAACTAGTTTATGGCTCCATACAATGGAATGTTAGTAAATGCCTAAATTGTAATTATATTTGACAGCAAGAGCAGGCTTGGGCATAATGGAAGCAAAGAAGATGGACATAGTCAGAGGTGAAGTGATAATGAAGTGCAGGTGGATGTGTTTTTTTTCCTTCATAGATGTCAAGCTCAGGGCCTTGAATAAGCACTGGGGTCATTGAGACCAGATCTTTTATCAGTTTCCTAAGACTAGATTGCATTTTCAGTTGTTGGCAGATTTTTTTCTCGTTCTTCTGATTTGTAACCCACACCCCAGTGATTCAGGATCTTTGGTGTGTAGTTATATATAATAGGGTACCTGGCTGAATAAATATGCATAAAAATGTTTTCCCATTCCTATGACCCTCTGGGGTGTTGTGCTCCTCCTGCCTCAGTGGGATGCTGGTTAAAAGCTAATTCGATTCAGATTTTCAAGCACTTTTTGATTATGAGAATACAGTACTTCCTCTTATCTTTTTTAAAAAGCTGAATTTCCAAAGATGGAAGCTAGTTTCTACTGGGCAAACACCAGTTATCTTGGATAAAGCCTTCATGTATATAGGAGAATCAGAAACTTCTTATAAAGTTTTTTTAACTTTTGTAAATTGGGTTCAGTGTATACTGCTCAGGAGATGGGTGCACCAAAATCTCACAAATTACCAATAAAGAACTCATGTAACCAGATACCACCTGTTCCCCCAAAACCTATGAAAATAAAAATTTAAAAAGAGAGAAAGAGAAGGACAGTAATGGAATGTACATTCCATCAGTTTTCTCTCTTTCTGAGAAAGAGGCTGCATGTGGTGGCTCGCACCTGTAATCCCAGCACTTTGGGAGGCTGAGCTGGGAGGATTGCTTGAACCCAGAAGTTTGAGGCCAGCCTGGGTAACATAGCAAGACCCCATTTCTCTTTTTTAAAAGGGGGGGATAAAATGTTTTCTTAATTTCAAAGACACCTGTTAGAATATGGTCAAGTACACAGGCAGTCTCCCCAGCAAGGTATTGGTCATCAGTCAGTACTAGTAACTTTACTCCAAAGGGCCCAGATTCTTACTACCTCATTGGATTTAAACAAAGCACAACACCTTTCTTTCATGTCTGATTGATGTATTTCTTACTTGGAGAGGCATTACATGTAGTCAGAAAGAATGTTATTGATAGAGAGAGCTTGTAACTGAAAATTCAGGTATGGAGAATTTGCAATCTAGTCTCGAGACCAACTGTATAACCTTGAGCAAATAACTTTATTTCTCTAAACCTCAGTTTCCCCAGCTGAAATTGGCTTAGTTGGTCCTTAAAGAACCTCCCACTCCAGATCTAAAATTTCTGCTTTATTTCTGACAGACATGTGTTTTTAATAGTTCATAAATAAAAGACATTCGTGCCAAATATTTAATAAGAAAATCATGTAGCTTTTCCCCAATGTTATATTGTTTTCTTTTGAATAGTTGTCAAGCTTTTTTACTGGAAGAGTAATGAAAATATTAAAACAAGCTCCTAAAGGATATCTTTAAAATGGAATAAAATGTTCACAAGGTCATCTTGGAAGGTTTAGACATTTATATCTGGGGAGTCAAGGACTTCAGTCAAGACCTCAAAGATCCTGGCCAGATCTGTATGTCTGGGACTACAGATGATGAGAAATGGTTTAAACCCTTGATTATTTTCCCAGTGGTGTGGAAGTCTTGAGATACTATTCATGTAAATTAGTACTTCACTGCTGCTAGCCAGACCTAATTCCCAAAATGCCTCTCTAATTTGCAGTTTGGGGTGGGCGTGAGTCCAGAAGGGCAGAAGGACTTGTGGAAGTTAGGATCACAAACCTTTTCTAAGGTGTCTTGTCCAGTGTATTCTTACTCTTCTGTACTTTTAATTTACTTCTATAAAATGATAAGGCTATAAGAGAACCCATGTTAATAACATTAAGTCTTTTCTTTGGAACTGGCTATATAGACTTCAGAGAGAAATCTTCCAATCTCCTGCCTGGGTGGGTAAAAGCTGTGCTGCCAATTCCTGATCATTTTAGGGCTCCTGAGATACAAATCAAGTTGCTTCTTAGCTTTCCTTATAGCTGGTTTAGGATTACGCTTTCTTGAATATGCTAAGTCTGTTACCACTACCATCCTTCTGTTTTCCAGCTTCCAAAATTTTGTTGTCTCTTCTTGCTCTTCTTGTGGTCTTTGTTCTTGTAGATTTATTTCTTAAAAAAAAAAAAAAAAATTTCATGCTGACACTTTAATGAGTTTGCAGAAGGAGGATGTTAACCCATCTTTACCCAGAATCCTGTTCCCTTTATTTCAGTCTGTCATCTTTACCCAGAATCCTGTTCCCTTCATTTCAATCTCATATCTTTCTAGACCCTTACTACTACGACTCCTACCATCTCTCTTTTCTCTCCCCGTGCCCCTTTCTCCTGCACATTTCCTTCTTCATCCAATCTAGATCCTGCGCCTTCAGGCATTTCTCTCCATGTCCAGAGTCTTCAGGAGAAATATTATGCATGGTTTCAAATTGGCAACCCTATAAATTCATGGCTCCTATCTTAGCTGAACCCTCAGAATTACTCTGCATTCTTACATTTGTCCTGGACCAACTTTCCACTCCTCTCAGATGCTGTTCTCTACTATCACCACTCTCCTGCCAAAATATGACCCTGCTAATTTCCCCAGCTACCCCTATCCATGACTTTGTCTTTATTCAGACCCACCTTCAATTCCTTCCCTCCAGCATTAAAAGAAGTTTGGGACCAGTCCCTTAATTTGCCTTTTACTCCTTTTCCTCTGCCACTCCTGGAACCTTTCTCCATTAGTTTTTTCAACACTCTTCAGAATTTTCAACTTTGCTCTCTACTGTCTCTTTACCCCAAACCTATAAGTACATTGCTTATAGAATAAAGCACAAATTCCTAAAGCCCTCAGTTATCTAACCATGCTTACCCTTCCAGCCTTATATCTCATCTTTCTCTAACACAATCCCGTTCTCAACATTCTGTCAGTAACTATGGAGAGTTGCTTATGATTTTCTTAGCTTCTGCATTCCTTTTAATGCCTTTGTCCTTTTACTTTCACCATTCCTGGTACTCCTTCAGCCAAAGTTACGCTTCTCTCCCTGGCCAAATACCCATTTTTCTTTCAAGACAGCTCAAATACCATTTTTCTGTGAAGCCTTTTCTAATCTTTCCTGTCATAGGCAGAACTGTGCTTCCTTTGTGCTCCCTTATATATTGAAGAGAGTTCTGTGGTAACATCTATAACCCTCTATTGCTCTGGATTATAAGTTACATGAGGATAGTGGTTGTATTTTGTCTTTGTAGACCTAAGGTCTAATATATGGCCTGACATGTAATAGGATCCCAATAAATTTGTTGGAAGAGGACATTAATGGAGCCAAAGTATCATCTTGTGTTTGAATGTGCTCTGGCAGCAGAGTCATTATGGGCAGAGCAGAGACCTCTTAATCTTGTGTATTGGAGAAAGGCCTGGAACAGCATTATTTGCACCACATTCTTCTGATCAAAGCAGTCACAAGCCCAGCCCCGAATCATGAGATGGCAAAATAGACTCTACCTCATGATGGGAAGAGATACAAAGTCACTTTACAAAAGGATGTGGGTACAGAGAGGGGAATAATGATGTCCATTTTTAAAACAAACTACTGTAGTTCCAACTACCAAAACATTCTAAGCAGGGAATGACACGATCAAATTTGCTTTCAAAAGATAACTTTGGATGTAATATGGAGAAGGGATTGGAGTTAGGTAAGAGAGGATGCAGAGAGACCAAGTAAGGAAAGGTATTATAGTAATCCAGGTAAGAAGTGATGGTAATTTGGACTAGGGTATTGACAGTGGAGTTGGAGAAAAGTAGATAAATTAGAGAAGGATTTAGCAGGTAAAATCTGAGGACTTCCTTTTTGAACCTTGGGGTTGAGAGGTGGAGTGGTGTGAAAAATGACTCAGATTTCAGGTTTGAGCAACAGAATAATGAGATACGGAGCCCTAGGTTTGTGGCAGTGAGATCCAAAGTTCATTTAGGGATCCAGGAAAAGCTGTAAAGAGGAAGTCATGTATAGACTTGGTACTAAGAGGATAGGACTATGCTTCAGATATAAATTTGTAAGCATTAATATATAGATGTCAACTTAGTGTCTTGCATATACCTGGTACTCAGGAGAAAGTTATTTACCCAGCTGTTGAACTTCAAGGATGGGGAATGTCTGAGCAAGGTTTGGTTTTTTTGTTTTTTTGAGACAAGTCTCACTCTGTCACCAGGCTGGAGAGCAGTGGCACCATCATAGCTCACTGCAACCTCTGCCTCCAGGTTCAAGCAATTTTCCTGCCTCAGCCTCCTGAGTAGCTGGTACTACAGGCACATGCCACCATGCCCAACTAATTTTTGTATTTTGATTGATTGATTGAGACAGAGTCTCACTCTGTAACCCAGGCTGGAGTATGGTGGCACAGTCTCGGCTCCCTGCTACCTGTGGCTCCTGGGTTCAAGTGATTCTCCTGCCTCAGCCTCCTGAGTAGCTAGGATTACAGGCACGTATCACCATGCCAGCTAATTTTTGTATTTTTAGTAGAGACAGGGTTTCACCATGTTGGCCAGGATGGTCTCCATCTCTTGACATCATGATCTGCCTGCCTCAGCCTCCCAAAGTGCTGGGATCACAGGCATGAGCCAGCCACCGTGCCCAGCCGCAAGGTTGTTTTTTGTTTGTTTTGTTTTTTGTTTTTTTGTTTTTGAGACAGAGTTTCACTCTTACTGTGAAAACCTTGCCGGGTGCAGTGGCTCACGCCTATAATCCCAGCATTTTGGGAGGCCGAGTGGGGTAGATCACCTGAGGTTAGGAGTTCAAGACCAGCCTGACCAACATGGTGAACCCCCGTCTCTACTACATACAAAAAATTAGCCAGGTGTGCTGGTGCAGGATTGTAATCCCAGCTACTTGGAAGGCTGAGGCAGGAGAATCGCTTGAACCTGGGAGACTGAGGTTGCAGTGAGCCTAGATTGCACGACTGCACACCAAGCTGAGCAACAAGAGTGAAACTCCGTCTCAAAAAAAAAAAAAACAAAACCAAAAAAATCTTTTAAATTTAGTATAACTCTAGCCATGCAGAACCTGAAGCCAAGCTTTGAAGCATTAACTCCTGAGTGATCCTTCACTGAACCTTTGCCGTGACCATCTCCTACACAACCAGCTTGGAACCGGGCCTGAAGACAGTAGGAATATTGCTTGGTGTACTTGGGAGAATTCTGGTCAACGCTGTCACAAGGCCAGCCAAGATTCATAACATGAGAAAATAGACTCTGCCTCATGATGGGCATGACCTGCTGGAAAGTCATAGGCTAGACCAGGGAGACTAGAGTGGAGTGCAAATTTATGTCAGTTCTCACCTGGTGTTGTATGGGCCAGGCAGCTTAGAGGGATAACTTGAGAGATATAACTCTCTTTCTTGGGTTTGTCTTCGAGTAGGAGCTTCTTGTCAGTGGTGTTGTGCAGATTGCTTTCTTGAGCACCTCTTGGGAGTGAGAGGCTTTTAGATCTCAGCAGGTTCTGGCATGCTGGGTTGAGATGGGTGAGGGTGAACAGCAGTGTGATTCTGCCTAGGAATGCTTTGCTGACTCCTGTGTTACTTATTAGATATGTGGCTTTCATTAGTCTATGTAATGGTTAGTTTTATATATCAATTTTGCTAGTCTGTAGTACCCATTTATTCTATCAAACACTAAGTTTTTGCTATGAAGGTATTTTTTTACGTAATTAATATCAACAATCTATTGATTTTAAGTAAGAAAGTTTATCTTGGCTAATCTGGGTTGGCCTCATCCAATTAGTTAAAATGCCTTTAAATCTAATCAAATAAAAGAACTAATTCCAAATACAGAACCAATTCAGCAAACCCATCTTTAAGGTTCTGTTTTTTCTAGGACCACTTCTAGTAGCAATTTTTATATCAATCAGAGAAAAAGAAATGCTATGAGTCATAGAGAATAAAGGATTTATTACACAATTATGGAAGCTAGTAGAGTAGTATATGTATGCTGTTGTTTCTGTGTCTAGTGTTGACCCGGAAATCACTATCAGTCAGCTGGACCATCAGTCAGAAAGGAAAGCTGGATGTGAACAAGAACAAGAACAAACACGGACCTGCAAGGTCACTTAAAAACTGGACCTGGAGTAGCACTAGGAACCCTTAAGAATCCTTCCACTGTTGGTGGTCTCTGCTGCTTTGAGTCCAGGGTTTTCACCTAAACACAGCTGCTTTTCTTGGAGAAGGCCTGAGCACCTCAGGGCTATGGTGTCATAGCCTACCCTGCTGAACAGGCAGACCTCTAGTTTGATAACTCCATATGCACTCCTAACAATCAAGAATCTGTTGTTCCTACCACTTACAGTGCAACCAAGATCAGGCATTGGGATGGTATGGCTAATGCCTTCCTGTGTAGTGGCTACCAGATAGCCACAACACAGGTCCTTGCCCCAGCATCTCTCATTAAAATTATAGATAGAGGCCGGGCACGGTGGCTCATGCCTATAATCCCAGCACTTTGGGAGGCCGAGGCAGGCAGATCGTGAGGTCAAGAGATCAAGACCATCCTGACCAACATGGTGAAACCCCGTCTCTACTAAAAAAAAATACAAAAATTAGCTGGGCATGGTGGCACGTGCCTGTAGTTCCAGCTACTTGGGAGGCTGAGGCAGGAGAATTGCTTGAATCTGGGAGGTGGAGGTTGCAGTGAGCCAAGATCGCGCCACTGCACTCCAGCCTGGCACCTGGTGACAAAGAGAGACTCTGTCTCAAAAAAAAATTTTTTTAAAAAGAGAAAAAAATTATAGATAGCTAGTAAGTAATAGCCACAGGTCATTCTCTTTTCCCTAGTTCTGAGCAAACTTAATTATTTCAAGCATATCTTGGTCTCTAGTTTCTTCTAAATTGCAGTGAATAGGGCGTAGTGAATTAGCTCTGATTCTTTTAGTGGGAGAGAAGATGGTTCTTTTTGGAACATGTTTAAGATTGCCAAATAAAGTAAAAGGTGATTATCTGAAGGTCTTCAAATAAATGAGTTGTTTATGTTGTTGCATTGAACACTGCAAGATGGTTAAGTTACTGTAGGAGGCTTTTACCCTCATCAGAATTGTTGTCTCTGGTTTTATGAGTAACTGTTTCAAGCTCCACTTTCACTGGTATCTGAATTCAGAAGCCATCCATGACATTTCCTTTACTGTTAGCATTCATATTGATGCAAAGAGAAGCCTGGGATAAAATTAAGCTTCTCTTGTATTTGGCATTTTTGTTCAACTGAGTTTTCTTCATTCTGTTCTCACCCAGTACTATTCTTTGGTCCCCAAACTTTGAACTTAGCGTGGTTTGGAAAAAGTCATTCTGTGCAGCCTTATAAGCTGGCAGCACGCATTCAGTTTTGTTTTTTGGGTTTTTTTCTTTTCTTTTTTTTTTTTTTTTTTTTTTTTTGAGTCTTCCTCTGTCACCCAGGCTGGAGTGCAGTGGCATGATCTTAGCTCACTGCAACCTCCATCTCCCAGTTTCATGCAATTCTCCTACCTCGGCCTCCCGAGTAGCTGGGATGACAAGTGTGTGCCACCATGCCTGGCTAATTTTTTTTGCAGTTTTAGTAGAGAGAGGGTTTTGCCATGTTGGCTAGGCTGGTCTCAAAGTCCTGACCTCAGGTGATTAATCCACCTCAGCCTCCCAAATTGCTGGGATTATGACATGAGCTACCATGCCTGGCCAACACACTCAGTTTAAATTAGTGATGACTTTCCTTCCTCCTTTACTGAGTCACTGTGGACTGTATCAGCGTGCACACCAGTTCTCCCACTAGGCTAGAAATTCTTCAGGTCTCATTCACAGCAGTGCTGTGAAAATCAAAATATGTTTATACAGGGTGTCTATATAAACATCTAGATGGGTTTCAGTTTTTCACCATTCAGCTACTATAAACTGCTTCTTTGCCTATGAGCTCTTTTCTACCCACCCTTCTAGGAACTGAGCATTGTACAATGAGCATATTTGGGAATAGAACTCCCAGTTGGCTTCTGCTATACTTATGCAATGAGCAGGATACGAACAACTCAGTTCCTCCCACACACATGATGATGCTGGGAATGGGGAAGAAGGGAGCAGACCTCAAGAATATTTGGCATTGCTCTGAGGCTGGGGACCTTTGTAGATTTGAAGGGAGTGAGGATCTGAAAATCCCTTGAGATCTTTTGGGGGAAAATTAAAGATCTTGTCAACTAAAAACCTTTTTTTAGAGTCACTACGAGCTTTGGACATTTAAAGTACTAATTTTGTCATTCATGGACATATTTTCTTCTTTCATGGCTGCCTTTCTGAACTGCCTTTTTTATTCCCTAGCTCTGTAGTTCACAGATGTTTTGTTTTGTACAATGTTCATGGTGCATACATCTTTGTGTTCAGTTTTCTTTAAATTAAAGTAAATCTCAGAAAAGTTCAAAGTATGCAGTCCTGCATAATCTCATGGACCAGTGGCTGTGTGGGTAGTCTTTCTTACAGCTTCCCTAGAGGTCCTAAAGCTTTGTCCCTGACATACAGTATGCGTTGTTAATATTTGGAACAAACTTTGATAAGTAAACATTGAAACACAGATACAGCTTGATTCTTGAACTCCTTGACATTTAAAAGTAATCTTCCCAAAGCAGGCAGCTGCTTCTTTGGGAACTTTTTTTTTTTTTTTGAAGAGAGGGTCTCTTTTCTGTTGTTGCTCAGGCTGGAGTGCAGTGGTGTGTTCATGGCTCACAGCAGCCTCGAACTCCTTGGCTCAAACAGTCCTCCCACCTCAGACGCCCAAGTAGCTGGGACCACAGGCACATGCCACCATGCCTGGCTATATTTTTATTTTTATTTTTTAACCTACTCATGACACATAATATTTCTTTACTTTTTGTATAGATGAGATTTCCTTATGTTGCCCAGGCTGGTCTTGAACTCCTGAGCTTAAATGTTAGGATTTTATAAATTTTATAATTTTATAATTTTATTTCTCAAAAATTAAAAATTTTGAACCTCAAAGACCCTATTAAGATAACGAGGGTCGGGTACAGTGGCTCACGCCTGTAATCCCAGCATTTCGGGAGGCCAAACCAGGCAGATCGCTTGAACTAGGAGTTCAAGACCAGCCTAGGGAACATGGCAAAACCCGTCTCTGCAAAGAAAATGCAAAAATTAGCCAAGTATGGTGTCACATGCCTAGTCCCAGCTATTCAGGAGGCTGATGAGGGAGGATCACCTGAGGTTGAGGCAGCAGTGAGCTGTGATCATGCCACAGCACTCCAGCCTGGGTGACAGAGTGAGACCCTGCCTCAGAAAAAAAAATAAAAATAAGAGGCCAGGCCCAGTGGCTCATGCCTATAATCCCAGCAATTTGGGAGTCCAAGGCAGGAGGATCACTTAAAGCCAGGAGTTTGAGAAGAGCCTGGGCAACAAAGTGAGACCCTGTCTCTATAACAGGTCTTAAAGGGTCCAGTCATGGTGGCTCACACCTGTAATTCCAGCACTTTGGAAGGCCCAGGCGGGCGGATCACCTGAGGTCAGGAGTTTAAGACCAGCCTGGCCAATATGGCAAAACTCCATCTCTATGAAAAATACAAAAATTAGCTGGATGTGGTGGTGGGCGCCTGTAATCTCAGCTCCTTGGGAGGCTGAGGCAAGAGAATCACTTGAACCCGGGAGGTGGAAGTTGCAGTGAACTGAGATCACACCATTGCACTGTAGGGTGACAAGAGCGAAACTCTGTCTCAAAAAAAAAACTTTTTTTTTCTTTTAATTAGCCAGGTGTGCCACAAGCCTTCTGTAGTCCCACCTCCTTGGGAAACTGAGGCAGTAGGATCACTTGAGCCCAGGAGTTCTGGGCTGCAGTTTTGATCATGCCTGGGTGAAGTGAGACCCTATCTCTGAGAAAAGAAGGAAATGAAAAGATAACTCTGCCAACTCAAAAAGATCACTAACAACCTAATTTCAAAATAGGCAAAAGATTGAATGAACATTTTACCAAAGAAGATACACAAATGACTAACAAGTACATAACAAGATCCTCAACATCATGTCATAGGGAAATGCAGACCAAAACCTTGATGATACCATTTCACACCACTAGAATGGCTACATTTTTTTTTAAAGTAACAGAAAAAGCAAATCTATAGAGACAGAAGGCAGATTAATGATTGCCTGAGATAAGAAAGGGGATTGGGTTTGTATTTTTTTTTATTTCAATTGTTATTTAGACGTGTAAGTATGTTACATGGTATATTATGTGATAGTGAGATTTGGGGTACCATTGAACTCATCACCCATGTAGTGAGCATAGTACAAAAAAAATAAAATAGGTATTTTTTAAAACTCCTGCTGTCTTCCCTCCCTCCCCCATCTTGTATCCTCAATGTCTATTGCTCCCATCTTTTTTTTTTTTTTTTTTTTTTGGAGACAGAGTCTCACTCTGTTGCCCAGACTGGAGTGCAGTGTGCAGTCTTGGCTCACTGAAACCTCCACCTCCTGGGTGCAAACGATTCTCCTGTCTCAGCCTCCTGAGTAGCTGGGATTACAGGCATTTGCCGCCACACCTGGCTAGTTTTTGTACTTTTAGTAGAGATGGGGTTTCACTATGTTGGCCAGACTGGTCTCAAACTCCTAATCTCAAGTGATCCACCTGCCTCAATCTTCCAAAGTTCTGGGATTACAGGTGTTAACCACTGCACCCAGCATATTGTTCCCATCTTAATGTCCATGTGTAGCCAGTGTTTAGCTCTCACTTATAAGGGAGAACATGTGATATCTGGTTTTCTGTTTCTATATTACTTTGCTTAGGATAATGGCCTCCAGCTGTATCCATGTTGCTGCAAAGGACATGATTTTGTTAGTTTTCATATCTGCATAGTATTTCATGATATATATTGTACTACATCCTTTATCCAGTCCACTGTTGATGGACATCTAGGTTGAATCCATGTCTTTGCTATTGTAACTAGTACTGTGATGAACATAGAAGTGCACTTGTCTTTTTGGTAGAACAATTTCTTTTCCTTTGGATATATACCCAGTAATGGATTGCTTTGAATGATAGTTCTAGTTTTAGTTCTTTGAGAAATCTCCAAACTGCTTTCCACAGTGGCTGAACTAATATACATTCCCACCATCAGTGTATAAACATTTCTGTTTCTCCACAGTCTCACCAGCATCTGTTATTGCTGTTGTTTAATTTTTAATAGTAACCATTCTGGCTGGTATGAAGTAGTATCTCATTGTGGCTTTGATTTGTATTTCTCTGACAATTCGTGATGTTGAGATTTTTTTTTTTGAGATGGAGTTTCGCTTTTGTTACCCAGGCTGGAGTGCAATGGCTCGATCTCGGCTCACCGCAACCTCCGCCTCTTGGGTTCAGGCAATTCTCCTGCCTCAGCCTCCCGAGTAGCTAGGATTACAGGCACGCGCCACCATGCCCAGCTAATTTTTTGTATTTTTAGTAGAGATGGGGTTTCACCATGTTGACCAGGATGGTGTCGATCTCTTGACCTCGTGATCCACCCGCCTTGGCCTCCCAAAGTGCTGGGATTACAGGCTTGAGCCACCACGCCCGGCCGTTGAGAATTTTTTTATGTGTTTGTTGGCCGCCTGTATGTCTTCTTTTGAGAAGTGTCTGTTCATGTCCTTTGCCCACTTTTTAATGGGGTTGTTTTTTGCTTGTTGTTTTAAGTTCCTTATAGATGTTGGATATTACACCTTTGCCAGTTGCATAGTTTGAGAATATTTCCTCCCATTCTGTAGGTTGTCGGTTTACTCTATTGCTAGTTTCTTTTGCTGTGCAGAACCTCTTTAATGAGTTGGAAAGGGGAATGTTTGATTATAAACTGTCAGGCGAGATCTTATTTGAGTAAAAGAAATGTTCTGTAACTGGATTGTTTTATAACTCTGTACATTTTCTAAAAATCATTAAATTGTATGCCTAAAACAGGTAAATTTTATGCTATGTAAATTATACTTCCATAAAGCTGTTTGTTTTTGTTTTTTAAGACATAGGCTAGGTACAATGGCTCATGCCCATAATACAAGCACTTTGAGAGGCCAACGTAGGAATATCGCTTTAGGCTGGGAGCTCAAGACTAGCCTGGGCAACACTGTGAAACCGCATACAAAAATACAAAATTATCCAAGTGTGGCAGCTTGCACCTGTGGTCTTAGCTACTCAGGAGGCTGAGGTGGGAGGATTGCTTGAGCTGAAGAGTTGGAAGCTGCAGTGAGCTAAGATAGTGCCATCGCATTCCAGCCTGGGTGACAAGAGTGAGATCCCATCTGTAAATAAATAAATAAAAATAAAAGACACTAAAAGCAATCAGTCAAATTCAGAACATGGATGTTCTATAAGACAGGTGACCCAATCTAACAGATTAATGGCTTCATAGAGGAGTAAGAAAGGGGAGGTTTTTTTTTTTTTTTTTTGAGATGGAGTCTCACTCTGTCACCAGGCTGGAGTGCAGTGGCATGATCTTGGCTCACTGCAGCCTCTGCCTCCTGGGTTTAAACAATTCTCCTGCCCCAGTCTCCTAAGTAGCTGGGACTACAGGTACACGCCACCAAGCCCAGCTAATTTTTGTATTTTTAGTAGAGATGAAGTTTCACCATGTTGTCCAGGATGGTCTCAATCTCTTGACCTCATGATCCTCCCACCTCAGCCTCTCAAAGTGCTGGGATTACAGGTGTGAGCCACCATGCCCGGCCAGGAATTTTTTTTTTTAAGAGTCAAGGTCTCAGCTAGGCAGGGTGGTCCATGCCTGACATCCTAGCATTTTGGAAGGCCAAGAGAGGGGGATCCTTTGAGCCCAGGAGTTCAAGACCAGCCTGGGCAACATAGTGAGACCCTGTCGACAAATAATTTGAAAAATTAGCAGGGAATGGTGATGCATGCCTGTAGTCCTAGCTACTCAGAAGGTTGAGGCAGGCGAATAGCTTGAGCCGAGGAGCTCGAGGCTACAGTGAGCTGTGATTGCCCCACTTCACTCTAGCCTAGGCAATAGAGCAAGACCCTGTCTCACACAGAGAGAGAGAGAGAGAGAGAGAGATTTCACTCTGTTGCCCAGACTATCCTCAAACTTCTGGGTGTAAGTGATACTCCTGCCCCAGCCTCCTGAGTAGCTGAAACTGTAGGCACACACCACACCACTGCACCTGGCAAGAAAGGGGAAATTTTATGGAATTTTTTTTTTTTTTGAGACAGGGTCTTGCTCTGTTGCCCAGACTGGAGTGCAGTGGTACAGTCATGGCTCACTGCAGCCTCAACCTCTTGGCCTCAGGTGATTCTCCCACCTCACCCCCAACCCAAGTAGCTGAAACTACAGGCATGCACTACCACGCCCAGCTAGTTTTTATAATTTTTGGAGAGACGAGATTTCACCAGGTTGCCCAGGCTGGTCTCAAACTCCTGAGCTCAAGTGATCTGCCCACTGCAGCCTCCCAAAGTGCCACAAATCACATTTGCTACAGTCATACTCAACATTTGCTACAATCTATTCCTTAAGGAATTTCTTAGAAGTTGAGAATTTCAGAACGTTAAACCGGGAAAGTAGCTTTTACTTGCTTCTTCATCCTCATTGTATACATTTATTGACTTGTGTGTGGTATGGGTGTGGGATTCCCAAGTCTCTGACTCTTCTTTTTTCTTTTTCTTTGAGCCAGAGTCTTGCTCTGTCTCCCAGGCTGGAGTGCAGTGGCACAATCTCGGCTTACTGCAACCAATGCCTCCTGGGTTCAAGCAATTCTTCTGCCTCAGCCTCCCGAGTAGCTGGGCTTATAGGCACCTGCCACCACTCCCGGCTAATTTTTTTGTATTTTTAGTAGAGACGAGGTTTCACCATGTTGACCAGGCTGGTGTCAAATGCCTGACCTCGCCATCAGCCCGCCTCAGCCTCCCAAAGTGCAGGGATTACAGGCGTGAGCCACCTAACCCAGCGTCTCTGACTCTTCTATTGCACTTTTCCCAAAAGAATAGAAGCCCAGCATTGTACACCATAACTTCTTGGATAAATTGTTTCTGGGGTATACAGATCCCATGAGAATAATTTTTCTTAAAACTATAAGGCAGCCAGGTGTGGTGACTCATACCTGTAATCCCAGCACTTTGGGAGAAGGCAGGGGGATTGCTTAAGCTCAGGATTTCAAGACCAGCCTGGGCAATATAGCAAGACCTTGTCTCTACTAAAAACAAAAATAAAAAAAATGGCCAGGTGTGGTGGCGCATGCCTGCAGCCCCAGCTGCAGGAGGCTGAGGCAGGAGGATCACTTGAGCCCAGGAGGTAGAGGCTACAGTGAGCTATGATTATGCCACTGCACTCCAGCCTAGGCAAGTGACTGTCTCCAGCCAGAGCAAGATGCTGTTTCTAAAAATGAAAATAACCTGCAGGGCAAGTGGCCGTCTCCAGCCAGAGCAAGATGCTGTCTCTAAAAATGAAAATAACCTACAAAGCAATAAGAGTTAGAAGAAGAACCACAACCAGGCATCTATGACTGGAATCTTCATTTTTTCACTGTACTCCTTCACTGTACTCCTTCCCGTCTCTTCCCTGGGTGTTTATTTTTATTAAATAGAATTACCTCAGACATTACAAGCATGGCATTTTTTACACCTAGGCAGATGCCTTAATTTGACCTAATTTATTTATTTGTTTATTCAACAACTATTTATTGGACATATACTCTGTGTGAGGCACAATGCTAAGTGCTAAGGCTGTGAAGATAAATCTCTGCTTTACTGAATTTCAGTCTAGTGGGAGAGAGAGACAAGGAAATAGAAGTAGTCTGTTTCTTTACTGTATAAGTTATCCAATAGAGGTAGACACCAGATGTTGTGGTAGCACAGACTTCACTGTTGTCAGTGAAGATTCCTAGAGGAAGTGTATCCTGGGATTAGTCCTGAGGAATAAATAAGAGTAGGAAGTTAGGGTTATTCATAGAATTTTACTCCATCTTCTGTGAAGATGAAGAATACATACCAAATCCTGGAGGCAAAAGAAAACATGGCTAAGGTATGGTCTGGGGAAAGCAGGATAATTAGGGTAGAAGCAGGAAAATGTTTGTTCAAAGAATTGTGTGGAAGAATTTATAATAAAGGCCAGGTGTGGTGGCTCACACCTGTAATCCCACCACTCTGGGAGGCTGAGGTGGGTGGATCACTTGAGACCAGAAGTTCGAAACCAGCCTGACCAACATAGTGAAATACTATCTCTACTAAAATACAAAAATTAGTAGGGCATGGTAGTATACAAATGTAGTTTCAGCTACATGGGAGGCTGAGGCACAAGAATTGCTTGAGCCTGGAAGACAAGGTTGCAGTGAGCTGAGATCACACCACTGCACTTTAGCCTGGGCAACAGAGCAAGACTGTTTCCAAAGGAAAAAAAAAAATTAATGATGATTGAATAGAATGAGGTAGATTATCAGTGATATGATGTCTCTCCAGATTTCTTTTCTTTTTTTTTTTTTTTTGAGACGGAGTTTCTCTCTTGTTACCCAGGCTGGTGTGCAATGGCGCGATCTCAGCTCACCGCAATCTCCGCCTCCTGGGCTCAGGCAATTCTCCTGCCTCAGCCTCCTGAGTAGCTGGGATTACAGGCACGCGCCACCATGCCCAGCTAATTTTTTGTATTTTTAGTAGAGATGGGGTTTCACCATGTTGACCAGGATGGTCTCGATCTCTTGACCTTGTGATCCACCCACCTCGGCCTCCCAAAGTGCTGGGATTACAGGCGTGAGCCACTGTGTCCAGCCTCCAGATTTCTTTAGAATCTTGAGAGCCTCAGAAAGTATGCCATAGGATTTCTGGGGAAAAGACATTTTACATGGTAGGATCACGGTTGGGGTCCACTGTCCTAATCTCCCCAGAAAGGGGTATAGGCAGCATGGCTCTGACCCTCATAAACTTATCAGTGCCTACTACCTGATAATAGAATGGAGACCATGTTACCTGATTGTGAGCCCCTTCTTACTTTATTTTTGCAGGCACCCTAGAATACATTTCCACACAGGCCTTGTGGATGCCCACCTCTACTGCTTGAAAAAATACGTTGTGGATTTCCTAATGGAAAATGGGTAAGAAAGAGGGTAGTAGAGTCAAACATACAGTGCTTAACAAGCTACCTTGTGAATCCATTAAATTTTAAATCTTCGTAATTAGATAACCAGTTTCTAAAAATAGCACAATAGCACAGTTCTCATTTTTGTTTTAGAGATGAAATTATGTCATCAACATAATTTTATCTGTACCAGAGTCCCCTGCTTGTATTTTTGCAGCATGTGTTATAATAAATCGGTAAAATAGTTTATAACACTTACAGTAACCCATGATGCCTCTTTCTGTCCAGTTCCAGGCTCTTCTTCCCTCCTTCAACAGGAGCAAGCTCCACAGCCCTTATGCTATTTGTCTCTAATTACATGTTCTTCTCCTAGGCAATTATCCAATAGATAGGCCCTCTTAGCAAAGGGCTAGAGACTTACCACAAAAGAGGAGAAAAAGGAGAGCATGTTTCCCCCCAATTTTAGAAAAGAAACCCACCTCAATGAGTAAACTTTCATGAATGCAGAGAAACAAAATTTGGCACATTTTCTGATTTTTTTTTTTTTTTTTTTTGAGAACAGAATTATAGGACTTAAATACCTTCCAGAGATTGTGTCTGGCAGATCACAGGAACTGGGTTTTCAAAGAGAAAACCCCTTTTGCAGTTGGTCTCAAGGATTTTTTTTTTATAAGAAAAGCAGCTACAGTTCTCAAAGGAACAGGTGGGAAAGATTTAATAACTGCATGGTTAAGAAAAGGAGCAGCTAGATTCCCTTGATGACTGCTGGATAAGTTTGGAAAGTTCGCCAGTGCTATTCAAGGCAGAAACTTACGTAGGTGAACAGATACCACCATAGCAAGTGGTATCTCAGACCATCTGGAGAAAACAATTTGAGAACCTGAGTTTAAATGCTATCTCTGCCTTTGGCTGGTGGACTTGAACATATATCAGAATATTAAGAGGAAGGAGGATTGTTCCTCTGCCCCTTAATGATTTTTCTTTCAGTGTCCTACCCCTTGCCCCCGACAACACTTGCTAAAGTTCCTATGGGGACGCCCATATAGAGCCAATGACAAACCAAATCATTTGGACTTTTAGCTTTCCCAAGGATTGTTTTCTCTCTATTTCCCCTACCAAGGACACTGTTGCCCTGCTCCCTTCTGACCTCTGAAAAATGTTTTCATTCCATCAACATAGGCTTATTAAGCACTCAAGAGGCAATTGTGCTAGAGCAACCATGGGATCAATGATAAATAAACAGATATGGCCCTGCCCTCATAGAAATTATAGCCTAAGCTCCATGGTGGAATGTGGAGACCTTGCTTTTTAGATAGCAGGGTAACTTGTTGTCAAGATCTAGAGGGTGATCCAAGACCTGTTTCTCAATTACCAGTCTGGACTGTTTGTATTCCAAAAATGAAATTAACTCTTGGCCACTGAAGGGTTTATTTTTCACTTCCAAATGAAAATGAAGCTATATGAAATGATCCTAGGCCTTGATGGTCAAAAGGGGATACAACTATGTTAGAAAGGATGACTTTTAAAGAAACCATTTATTATGGAAAATTTCACATAAATGCAAAAGTGAAGAAAATAATGAACTCCCATATATCCATCACACAGTTTCAACAATTAGCAATTCATTGTCAATTTGATTTTATATATGCCACCATTTCTCTCCCCCCATTACCCTAAATTGTTTTAAAGTAAGGCATTTTGATATAATTTCATCTGTAAATATTATACTTCATTATGTATAGTTAAAATATATGGACCCTTCCAGGATAATGATGATATTTAAAATAGATATATATTTTATGTATACATACATATATATGGGGGGGCTCTTCTTTGTTAATAAACAAATAGCTTAATACCATTATCACACCTACAAAAAACTGACAGTGATTCCTTAATACTGTCAAAGAGGAGTGTGACTTTTGGTGTCTGGATATGGAGGCAGTTTTACAGCAAACCTAGTCGTCTCATCCTGGTTGTTACAGCTTATTTGTAGCTCATTTGGCCACTACCAGCCGTGGTGGTGCACACCTGTAATCCCAGCTACTCAAGAGGCCGAGGGAGCAGAATCGCTTGAACCCAGGAGGCAGAGGCTGTAGTGTGCTGAGATCCCACCACTATACTCCAGCCTGGGTGACAGAGTAAAACTCCATCTCAAAAGAAAAAAGAAAAAGAAAAGTTGTGGGAGATGGGATTGAATTGGTTGGTGGTAAGTAGCAGCATGTAGAAGGTCTTAAAAGCTGAGCAAGGAGTTACAGATCTTTAAACAGAATAGTTTTATAGGAAATGAGCAATGATACAACCTGGCAAGTGAACATAAACCATTCTGCATGGGAAAGATATTTCTTCAAAATAAGTAGGACACACTTATAGTCATCTGGTCATCAAATGATGACTCTGTTAGGAATGCAAAGGAAAGAGTAAGCCTAGGAGATACAGCTTCAAGAAAGGACTGCCGTAGCAATCCTTCATTATATTTCACCTCTGAGAGTTAACATATTCTACCCTGTGTTCTTTATGCAGGAAAGCTTCATGTTTTCTACTTATGTAGAAACATAACAAAATTTATGTTTTGTTAATTGCTTATATGTTAACATTTTCTACTCAAATTCTTTGAGAACGGATATCTACCTGGATTTGTAAGGCATTCAGTATATGCTTGGTGAATGGGTGAAAGAAGATGTAGTGACATAACAGAAGCAATTTAGTATTAATACATTAATAATGAAAGAAGAGAGGTGGGTTTCTACAGCTGACTAAGCAGAAAAGCTACAGGGAGAGCTGCAGAGAGAAGAAAAATCTGTACTCTTTGGTGAGAAGTAAGTAACTCTACACATTTTACACATTTTTAATCCGCTTCTGAATATAATATGATAGATGAATGTTCCACCGAATATCTTGAATATTTTAATTCAAATGTGTTGGATTCTATGTCCAGGGCCAAATTAGAGCTTAGTCTGAGTATTGTGACTGTGATGCCTCTTGATAACTGAGTGTTTCTCCCTCTTTTACAATGTCAGCTGTATTAAACCCAAAGAAGCTGACCTCTTAGGAGGTCTGGAAGCCCAGGTATTGGCCCAGCTCTTTGCTTGCCTTAGTAGGAGTTGCTCTTAGACCTGAGTCAGGGCCCTAGATTGGCACTGGCCCAATGAAGGACTCAAGTAATATGCCAGCTTTCTGACTTAAAGCCATGGGAGACAGGACATATATATCAGGATTAGTCTTGATTTCCTCTTAGTACAGAAACACCCCCGTGCCCCCATTTGTCCTTCTCTCTCTTTCCCTAAGCTGCTAGACCTGCTAGCCTCTTTAAGAGACTTAAAGGAGATTAGTCTTCTTAACAGGAAGAATCAAGACTGATTACTTCCTTCTTGTCCAGAAGTACCCACGGTTACAGTCAACCTCTTATAGTGTTAGAATCTGATGTTGCCATTCAGTGCTTATAGTCTTGGGGTTGGACCTTCAGAGCAGGAAGAGAGGAGGAAATAAGAAAATTACCTTTAACAGCACCTACCATGTACCAGGCACTATGCTGGGTGCTTTTCACATATATTCATTTCTTACAATAGTTCTCTCATTAGGTATTAATTATACTCATATTATAGAGGAAGAAAATGCTCAAAAGTCATTTGCTCAATGTCATGCAGCCACGGCCTCAACAAAATTCATCACTGTTGAATTGATTGCCAGCAACATCTACCACAGATGTTGGATATCTCTATTGCCAACATACTTATATACACATGTGTATGACTTACACTTGGAAGAATAACAGAGCAGTCACAACTTCCTTGCCTCAGCTATGCCAGGATGCAGAGAAATAAGGATAGGACTTACAAAGTAAAGTCAAGAGTTGGGGATAGGCCGCCATGGCAAGGTCAGAATCAGGGTGATGATTAAAGCCACATACAAAATGAAGTTATGTTAGCTGGATGTGATGGTGTACACCTATAGCCTCACCTACTCGGGGCTGGGGCAGGAGGACGACTTGAGCCCATGAGAATGAGGTAAAGTGAACTATATATGATGGTACCACTGCACTTCAGCCTGGTAGATAGAATGAGACCCTGTCTCTAAATAAAAATTAAAAATAGATGGGCTGGGCAAAGTGGCTTGTGCCTGTAATCCCAGCACTTTGGGAGGCCGAGGCAGGCAATTCAAGACCAGACTGGCCAACATAGTGAAACCCCGTCTCTACTAAAAAATACCAAAATTAGCTGGGCATGTTGGCTTGTGCCTGTAATCCTAGCTACTTGAGAGGCTGAGGTGGGAGAATCGCTTGAACTAGGACCTGGGAGGCGGAGGTTGCAGTGAGCCAAGATCGTGCCATTGCATTCCAGCCTGGGATACACAGACTCCATCTCAAAAAGAAAAAAAAAAAAAAAGATGAAAGTGTGGAATAGCTAGAAAACCTCTAGTAAGCACAAGACAGCAGAGTGGAGCTAAGAAGCAGAGATGTGGGACCAGATAGTGCTGTGAGAGGTAGGCAGTAATAGTCTTGGTTTCTTACTGTTCGGTAGTTTAGGTATCCATTGATTTGGCTGTACTTGGTTTCCTTACATGTCCTTAGATATCCTAGAGATTAATAACAACAAAATTGGCTGGGCATGGTAGCTCATGCCTATAATCCCAGCACTTTGGGAGGCTGAGGTGGGCAGATCACCTAAGGTCAGAAGTCTAAGACCAGCCTGGTCAACATGGTGAAACCCCATCTCTACTAAAAATACAAAACGTAACCAGGTGTGGTGGTGGGTGCCTGTAATCCCAGCTACTCAGAAGGCAGAGGTTGCAGTGAGCCGAGATCACAGCACTGCACTCCGGCTTGGGCAACAAAAAGCGAAACTCCGTCTCAAAAAATAATAAGAATAATAAGCTAAGAATATGTATCTTACACAACTCAACAGGGCTGTTATTTGGTGGCTCCATATTGATATCTGAAGATGCAGGTGCTGCCAAGATTAAACCAAGGTAGTCAGTCTCCTTTGAACTTCTTAATTACATTCATTTTTTTTTTTTTAAGACAGGGGTTCCCCATGTTGGTCAGGCTGGTCTTGAACTCCCGACCTCAGGTGACCTACCTTAGCCTCCCAAGTGCTTGGATTACAGGTGTGAGCCACCACGCCCAGCCAGTTGCATTCATTTTTATCTCTTGGACTTCTAGAAATCATCAATTGCTAGGGAAGGGACAAAGTTCTACCAGCACAGCACATTGTATTGACTTATAAATAAAGAGTCCCCAGTTGAGCTAGCCTATGCTATCTGAGGGCATCATGGGTCAGACTATGGTAGGAAAGATAACCTTTTTAGAGAGGACTTAAAAACTGGAATAATATATATAATTAAAGCACTCCCACAAAGAAGCATCATCATGGAGCCAGAAAATCTAAAACCAGAGAGAAAAATATGTTTGGTTTGATAAAGATTTAAAAATAATTTCCCTGTAACTATAATGGTTACTTGATGTCCTTTCCATCTATCTTTGTTCTCTGGCAAATTCCTAAATATTTATTAATACATCCCTAGATGTTCCTCCCGTAGGAAGTATTCTCTCAATTTTTTCCCCTTGTACCACCAACTTAGATTGGATATCCTTACAGTGCTACCATAATAATAGTCATGTTTATCTCTATCAGGCATCATTAACCGTTCCCTCTTCTGATCTTGGATAATCTTTAATTATTACCTGCCTCCCATTAAATTGTATTTACATGTCTGTCTTTTCCATCTTTTTGAACTCCTTGAGGACAGACTTCATCTTCAATTCATTTTGTGACACATTAATAGATGCTCAGTAAATATAAAAGCAACCAAACTGGCAAGTTCATATGAGGGCATGGATTTGCCTGTTTTGTTTCATTGTTATAGTCCTACTGTCCAGAAGAATGCCTAGCATATTTTGGGTGCTCAGGTGAGGTGGCTCACACCTGTAATCCCAGCACTTTGGGAGGCTGAGGCAGGTGAATCACTTGGACTCAGGAGTTTGAGAACAGCCTGGACAACAAAGTGAGACCCCCATCTCTGCAGAAAATAGAAAATAGAAAAATTAGGTGTGATGGCATGTGCCTATAGTTCCAGCTACTCTGGAAGCTGTGAGGTAGGAGGATCACTTGAGCCTAAAAGAGAGTTTGAGGCTGTGATCACACCACTGCATTTCAGCCTGGGCGATAGACCAAAACCTTGTCTCAAAAAAAAAAAAAAAATTATTGAATTGATCTCTCCAGGTAATAGGAGTAAGATCTCAACATATTTTTCTTTCTCAAGCACTGTGCACAGCATTGATATTTTATTCTTATGGAAGCTGTCAGTATTTTGCCAAGAAGGAAAAAGGCATATCACAGAATACTGTATACCAAATACCTAGCTTTTAAATCAGCACCCCTTAAGATAATTTCCTGTTTACTTTCCAGCCTATATCTACTTTCTTTGAAGGGGGAAAACAAACCTGAGGACAAAGCATAGGGTTAACTCAGCAATTGGCTTTTCTTCCCAATTATAGCTCCACTGAGAGAAAAGTTACAAAAACCCAAGCTTTTAGTCCTTTGCTTGGCTGACTTGAGTTCCACACCCTATAGAAGTAGGTTTTCTGTTCTGCCTCCTTCCTAATTCTTTGAAAGACTAATTTGAAGTGAGACATGTAGGGGATTTTGAGTCTCTTTTGCTTTGCTTTCAAAGACAGAAAAGCCACCATGCAAAAGTGGCCATTTTCTTTTGCCATAGACATCATTTTTAGGCTTCTGGAAGCTTGTAGCCACAAGGAGGGCCTGATCTCAGATAAGGCAAAATAATAAAAGTGTCAGGTTTAACCAGAACTGATAATCATGTGTTTTTTCAAGTGCTAGATTTTTAATGCTAGCAATATTAGTAATAGAGAAACATATTTAGAATTCATTACATTTCCAAATTAGGAAAGCTTTACCTTTTTTTTTTAAGGTAATCAGTTATTTAATTAGATCATTAGGACATTTAAAACACCAATTTGTGAGGATAAATTCCATTTGTCAGGGCAAACACAGATCGAAGGTAGCCCTGGAGCTGAGGAATAGCTTTGATTTTTGGTAAAATTTGTGAGTCCACAGCTTTCTGATCAATCTTGCGCTGCTCTGTAATCTCGTATTTCTCTTTTTCTGTGTCAAAGATCTCACCTTCCTGGTGTCTGGGCTTCCGCAGCTGCTTCTCCAAGTAAGCATCAGTAAGATGTTTTGGGATTTTTTTACATTGCTGATATCAATTTTGGTTGAGGTAGCAATGACAAATTTCTGGTGCGTTCTTCACAGAGGAACTCGATTGAGGACCACAGGTCCAGTCACAAGTAACAAGCCACTAGCCAGCTGCTTCAGGAAAACCACCCTCTTGCCCCTGTAACGTCCAGTGAGGATGATCTGAATGGTCCCGGGGATAATGCTGGCTCGCAGTTTTCTCACGTGCTGACTAGAGGGTTTTTTGCCGTGGCTCAACAGCTTTTGAGGCACATCTTCAGAAGGATAATATCTAGGCATTTTGTGAAGTTTAACCACCCGGGTACCACCGTTTTTGTCACCACCAACTGGTTTTGTAACAGTTGCAAGAACCTTCTCCTTTTTCTTTTCAGCCTTGGATTTAGCCACTGAGTACTTCCTCTTATACATGGCTTTTCTGGAATACATGGCAGATCGGGAATACCTGCCAATTCCTCTGACAAGAACAGGATTGCAGCTGCAATGGGGCTTCCCTTTCTTGGGCTTTTTAGCCTTGAGGTTACCCTTTTTCACTTTGCTACCAGCATCAGCCTTCTTGGCTTCAGGTTTCTTCTCTTTAGTACCCGGCTTCTCAACTTTTTCACCTACCATCTTGCAAGATGGGAAAACTACCTTTTTTTTTTAAGAGACAAAGTCTTGCTCTTTCACCAGGCTGGAGTGGAGTGCAGTAGTGTGATAATAGCTCACTGCAGCCTCCAACTCCTGGGCTTAAGTGGTCCTCCCTCCTAAGTCTGAGGTAGCTGGAGCTACAGGCACTTACCACTGGCTAACTTCCTTATTTTTTGCAGAGACAGGATCTCAATTTGTCGCTCAGTCTGGTCTCAAACTTCTGGGCTCAAGAGATCCTCCCGCCTAGGCCTCTTACAGAGCTGGGATTACACGTGTGAGCTACCACACCCAGCCAAGAAAGCTCTACTTTCTGTATCCAAAAATCTGTGTGTTTATAGGTAAAGAGACAGCAAACGGAGAATTCTAAATTCTGTAGAAAGTGCTTTAGTTGAAGCACAAGATGCTAGTTAGTATGGTATAGTGGAAAGAGCCATGGACTTTAGGATAGATGTGGAATGACTTTCAGTTCTATCAATTATAAAAGTTGTATTAACCTTGGGCAAGGTTAACCTCTCTAAGCCTTGATTTCCTTCTTTACAAAATAGGGGCCAGGTGCATTGGCTCATGCCTGTAATCCCAGCATTTTGGGAGGCCGAAGTAGGAGGATGGGCTGAACCCAGGAGTTCCAGACCAGCCTAGGTAACATAGCAAGATGCCATTGCTACAAAAATTGCAAAAAATAAAATAAGAATAGTAATACTATTCTTATTGCTATAAGAATGTGAAATGATCTGTATTATTTTCCTAGCATAGTACCTCACACATGATACAGAGTCAAAAAAACAGTACACATAACTGTCTTTACTGTGAGAGCATAGAAGCCTACAAATGTTATGAAAGGCTTTCAAGCAGAGATCATATTTAGAGAAGGGTGTTATGACTTGATAAATTTTCACAAAGCGAACATACCTTCTAAGCAGTATATTCAGTTTAAGAAATAGAACATTGCCAGCATTCCAGAAACTACCCTCATTCTATCCTCCTACCCTACCACATACACAAAAGTAATCACTATCCTGAGCAATAAATAAGTGTAAGGAATGACCTGATCCAAGCAGAGAAAAAAGAAAAAAAAAAAGGAATAAATAAGTAAATGTAAGGAGATGGGATCTGATTCATACTTGAGAAAAATAACTGTGTCTACAAAATAGAGGATGGGTTGAAGGAAGAAGATACATGATCAGATTGTACTTTAGAAGTATTCTGAGGGCCAGGCAAGGTGACTCACACCTGTAATCCCAGCACTTTGGGAGGCCGAGGTGGGCGGATCACGAGGTCAGGAGATCAAGACCATCCTGGCCAACATGGTGAAACCCTGTCTCTACTAAAAAATACAGAAAAATTAGCTGGGCATGGTGGTATACACCTGTAGTCCTGGCTACTCAGGCTAAGGCACAAGAATTGCTTGAACCCAGGAGGCAGAGATTACAGTGAGCCAAGATTGCGCCACTGCACTACAGCCTGGGTGACAGTATGAGACTCTGCCTCAAAAAAAAAAAAAAAAAGAAGTATTCTGTCAGCTGGGTGTGGTGGCTCATGCTTGTATTCCCAGCACTTTGGGAGGCTGAGAAGGGAGGATTACTTGGAGGTAGGCAGGAGGATCACTTGAACCCAGAAGTGCAAGACCAGCCTAGGCAACATAGGGAGACCCCATCTCTACAAAAAATTTAAAAATAAAAAAAATTAGCCTGGTGGCACATGCCCATAGTCCCAGCTACTTAGGAGGCTGAGGTGGAAGGATCACTTGAGCCCGGGAGGGCAGAGCTGCAGTGAGCCATGATTACTCCACTGCACTCCAGCCTGGGTGACAGATTGAGACTGTCTCAAAAAAAAAAAAATAAACTCTCTTTTTTGTCTGTGTACAATATGAAGGATAGATTTTGTGAATAAGACTAGAGGGACAGAGACCAATTAAAAGCAGGTATAGGAATCCAGGCAAATGATGACAGTAGTATGAACCACGTATTGGCAGTAAAGATGAAGAGAAGTTGAAAGTTTTGACAGAGATTTAGGGGATAGAATCAGCAGTGCTTGGTAATTGAGGGGTGGAAGAAGGAGAAGTCACGCTGTTTTGTGAAAGAGTTATTTATCCCAAAGCAGCCCCTAGGTGCAGAAGGAGCTGTGAAAGCAAAGAAGAAGGCAGACAAAGCTAGTTTGTCAGTTTTGGGTGATTTATTAGGGCAACTTATAGACAGAATCGTGGTCTTAGGTGGCTGCGAGACAGGCAGATCTCTTGTCACTGTAACCCCCCAGACCCAGGACTTATATCTTGGGGGGAAAAAACATGTGCTCTGGAAGGAATTTTCAAAGTCACAGCAGTTTATGACCTTAAGGCATTTAGCAAACCTAATATCTGACCTGCCTAATTTAGACCAAACATCTTTATTTTACCAATAATCTTTAATTTTATTAAAGCATTTACTTTTCTTTATGCCAATTAGAGCTCTTTTACATAAACATCACACACATAACATGTATGTAACTATACAGACAGAGAGAAGAAGAGCCAGTAGTTGTAAGATTTTTCATTTGTCAGTTTCTTATTTGGATTACTGGCCTCAAGGTAGAGCTCTTCAAGAAACAGGGCTAGGAAAACATGCAGTTTCTAGGGTCTAATAAGCAGGCACAGCTAGAAGACAAAAACAGAAACCCAAAATGAAGGGTCCCATTTTTATACCAGATTCTGGATCCCCAACAGAGAGAATTAGCCCATTTCCCATGGGAGCCTTATCTCTCAGTGGGGAGTGGAGACGTTTCCACAACTTCTAGGTACCCAAGAGCATGGTTCTCTGATGTAAATGTGCAAAGAGCCAGGTATTCCCTGATAACTGCCATTAGCCATTGTTAAAAGTATATTTAGCCTTAAATTTTCAGAGGAATCTATCCACTATCCATTCCTGGGGTTTCATGAGGAAAACGGAGTTTTTTTCCAGAACAGGGTCTGTGACACCTCCTCTGTGTTTTGCAAGGAGTCCCTGGCTGTTAAAGTTTGAATATCAGAAATTCAGAAAGACTCCAGGGATGCCTCATGGTCAGAGGCATTTGACAATTTATAGACAAAAAAAGGAAGTGAAATATAGAAATCAGAATTGAGGTATAGAAACAACTAGATTGGTTACAGCTTGGTATTTGCCTTATTTGAACACTGAACACTCAGCAGTGTATGAGTGGTTGAAGTATGGCTGCTTGGATTAACCAAGTCTCAGCTATTTGTACAGGCACATACTCCTAAGTTAGGTTTTCATTCTTGTCTACCTATTAAGTTAGGATGCAGTTTGTCCACAAGGACTCAAATAAAGGAATACAGAGTCCTTCTCAGGCCATATTTAGTTTGCTTTAACACTCATAATTCCACTACTGTGAGAAAACTATTGTGAACATTTTAGTGTATTTCTTTCCATTGTTTTATTTTCATATATATAGTGAGAATATATGCTTGAAATCACAGTTTAAATTGGGGCTGGGCACAGTGGCTCACACCTGTAATCCCAATGCTTTGGGAGACCGAGGTGGGCTGGATCACGAGGTCAGGAGTTCGAGACCAACCTGGGCAACATGGTGAAACCCCATCTGTACTAAAAATACAAAAAAATTAACTAGGCATGGTGGCACATGGCTATAATCCCAGCTACTCAGGAGGCTGAGGCAGGAGAATGGCTAGAATACGGGAGGTGGAGATTGTGGTGAGCCAAGACTGCGCCATTGCACTCCAGACTGGGCAGCAGAGCAAGACTCTGTCTCAAAAACAAAATATAATAAGAATAATCTGCTTTTTTCATTGAGTATTATAAGCATTTTCTTCTTTCATCAAAAAATTATTTACAGTCACAGTTTTGCCTATATGGCATTCTGTTATTGAGGTATATTGATCTTTCATTGTTGAATATTGTATTGTTCTCCAGTTTTATAAATAACATTAGGGAAATACCTTTTTTCCAAATATTCTTATTTATAATCTGATTATTTCATCTATTAAGCAACGATTTCCTGAGTAATGTATTTTCCTTAGGATAGATTTATAGAAATGGAATTACAGGGTGAAATTATATGAATATCTTCAAGTCTTTTGCTATAATATTGCCAATTATTTTTCAGAGATTTTATCAGTTTATACTCAGACTCCCATTATGTGACAGTAACTGTTCTCAAAGCACTCTTATCAGTAATGAAAATTGTTTCAGGCCAGGCATCACATAATCCCAGCATTTTGGGAGGCTGAGGCGGGCGGATCATGAGGTCAGGAGTTCGAGACCAGCCTGGTCAACATAGTGAAACCCCAACTCTACTAAAAATACAAAAATTAGCTGGGCATGTTGGCACGTGCCTGTAGTCCCAGCTATTCGGGAGGCTGAGGCAGGAGAATCACTTGAACCCGGGAGGTGGAGGTTGTGGTGAGCCAGATTGTGCCACTGCACTCCAGCCGGAGCAAGAGAGTGGTCTCAAAAAAAAAAAAAAGAAAAGAAAATTGTTTTAAATCAGTTAATTTAGTTGGAGGAGAAATAGCATCTTATTTTAATTTTTTATTTCTTTGAAAATATTTTATATGTTGTTTGAACATTTCTATCTGTTTCTTTATTAAGAATATTCTTTGCTCTATTCATAGCAATTATTTTATCTTTTTAATTTGATGGGATTGTTTGTTTACAGTTAGTAGTAAAGTCTATTGTTCTCCTTTGTGATTGCTTGAGAAGAGCTTATGATTTCGTGAGATAAGACTGGTGTTTCTAGGAAGGCTGTGTATAAGAGGGAAAGGAGAAAGTAAGGTTGACCAGGGCACTGCATCTAGCTCATAGCCTTTAGGCCCAGGGTGTTCACAATGGTTCACTGTAGCTTTGTATCACTTCTTGGCACAGCTCTGAGCTGCCTCCACTTTAACTAGGAAGTGGGAAGAGTAATTGTTTCCTTCATTATTTTTCTAAGCCAACTGCATTATGGGGATTGACCTAATGCTTAGCTCCAGCAGAGGTGGGTGGGACCTGGCAGAGCTGTTTCATAGCCTCTCTTCAAATCACTGATCCTCTTGAATGGCTCTGCCTGATGGGGCTATGTGCCAAGGCTTGTCTGATTGCCTCTTGCAGTGACAGTTCTGTTTGGTCCATAATGTAAATATCATTGCTCTGAAATCCTCCAGCTGTCCATGCTTTGTCACTTCTTCAAAGGAAACTGACTTGTTTTTCAATGGAGGAGAGACATTTGCTGCCCACACTCATTTGAAGCATTAAAAGGGGAGAAAAAGAGCTAAGAGTAAGTGTTGTTTCATTCTTTGTATTCACATGGAAATTCTTCAATCTCCATCAAAAGATCGGGAGAAAAATCACATTGTAATTCAATACAAGAGCTCACAGCTTAACACAGAATTTTTCAAAGATGTTTCACTTGATCCTTTAAAAATTACAAAAACCATGAACTGTGTAGCTCCGGGGTTCATAATTTTCCTTACCCTCCTCAGTCTCTGTCTCTATCTTGCTTTCCTACCTACACTCCATCTGTGTGGTCCTGTGTTAGCATGCAGAGCTTCTTTAAATGGGGGCTAGGAGAGGTAGTGGGAAGTATGCAGCAATTCAGGTTTATCTAGCTGCAATACTTTAACCCCTCGATTATCTCATCTCTTAGAATATTGTAACTGGTCTCCCTTCCTTCAGTTTCCTTATTCCAGGCTTTCTTCCACACTGCTACCAGAATTACCTTACTAACAGATAAAACTGATCATGTTACTTTCTTGCTTAAAAACTACCACTGTTGGCGACTTGCGGTGGCTCACACCTGTAATCCCAGCACTTTGGGAGGCTGAGGTAGGAGGACTGCTTGAGTCCAGAAGTTCAAGACCAGCCTGGGCAAAATAGCGAGACTTTGTCTCTACAAATAATAAAAAAATTAGCTGGGCATGGTGGCATCTGCCTGTGGTCCCAGCCACTTGGGAAGCCAAGGCAGAAGGATCACTTGATTTCAGGCAGTCAAGACTGCAGTGAGTTGTGATTACACCACTATACTCCAGCCTGGGCAGCAGAGCAAGACCCCATCTAAAAAGAAAAAATTACCACTGGCTTCTCAGTCCAGACTTTCTAGACTGCCACTGTAACTCCCCAGTGGGTTAATCTTACCTGCCGCTGAGATAGATAGTTTATCAAGATGGAAGAATTGCAATAAAGAGCTTAATACACATAGAAGCAGCTAAATGGGAAACCAGAATTTTATTATTACTCAAATCAGCCTCCCCCAAAATTCTGAGGCTGGGGTTTTTCAAGGATAGTTTGGTAAGCAAAGATCTAGGGAATGTGTGCTGCTGATTGGTTGGGGATGCAATCATAGGGGTGTGGAAAACAGTCCTCTGCTGAGTCTAGTTCTGGGTGGGGGCCACAGAGGAGTCACTGGTCGCAGTGGAATCATCCAGTCATCAGAAATGCAAAACTCAGAAAAGACATCTTAAAAAGCCAATCTTAGGTTCTACAGTAGTGATGTTATTTACAGGAATAACTAGGGAAGTTGCAAATCTTGTGACCTCTGGAACAATGACTGGTAATATGAGAACTCGGGCCCCTTTCGTAATCCTAAACTTGTACCTTTTTAATTAGCTTTATGAAGGTGTTTTCATTTTGAGAAAGACTATTATCATTTAAACTATAAACCATAAGAAATTTCTGGCCAGGCAGGGTGGCTTACATCTGTAATCCTAGCACCTTGGGAAGCCACAGTAGACAGATACCTGAGGTCAGAAGTTCGAGATGGCAAGACACCATCTCTACTAAAAATACAAAAATTAGCCAGGCATGGCGGCAGGTGCTTATAATCCCAGCTACTTGGGAGGCTGAGGCAGAAGAATTGCTTGAACTGGGAGGTAGAGGTTGCCGTAAGCCAAGATCGCACCACCATACTCCAGCCTGGGTGACAGAGCAAGACTCTGTCTCAAAAAAAAAAAAGCCAGGGCCAGGCACAGTGGCCCATGCCTGTAATCCCAGAATTTTGGGAGGCCAAGGTGGGCAAATCACCTAAGATGAGGAGTTGAAGACCATCCTGACCAATATGGTGAAACTCTGTCTCTACTAAAAATACAAAAATTAGCCAGGAATGGTGGCACATGCCTGTAATCCCAGCTACTCGGGAGGCTGAGGCAGGAGAATTGCCTGAACCCAGGAGGCAAAGGTTGCAGTGAGTTGAGATTGTGCCACTGCACTCCAGCCTGGGCGACAGAGTGAAACGCCACTGGGCAGTTTCACCTGAGGTCAGGAGTTCGAGACCAGCCTCGACCTCAACTGGGAGGCCGAGATGGGCAGATCACCTGAGGTCAGGAGTTCGAGACCAGCCTGACCAACATAGAGAAACCCCATCTCTACTAAAAAATACAAAAAAATAGCCAATGTGGTAGCACATGCCTGTAATCCCAGCTACTTGAGAGGCTGAGGTAGGAGAATCACTTGAACCAGGGAGGCAGAGGTTGCAGTGAGCTGAGATCACACCATTACACTCCAACCTGGGCAACAAGAGCAAAACTCCGTCTCAAAAACAAAACAAAAAAGCTGGGCACAGTGGCTCATGTCTGTGATCCCAGTGCTTCAGGAGGCTGAAGCAAGTGGATCACTTGAGGCCAGGAGTTTGAGACCAGCCTGGCCAACATGGCAAAACCCCATCTCGACCAAAAAAAATAGCTAGGCCTTATGGCATGCGCCTGTAGTCCCAGCTACTGGGGAGGCTGGGGCACAAGAGGCAGAGGTTGAACCCAGGAGGCAGAGGTTGCAGTGAGCCTAGATCATGCCATTGCACTTGAGCCTGGATGATAGAGTAAGACTCTGTCTCAAAAAAAAAAAAAAAAAATTAGCTGGGCATGGTGGCTCTTCCACCTGTAATTCCAGCTCCACAGCTACTCAGGAGGCTGAGGTGGAAGAATTGCTTGAACCTGGGAGGCACAGGTTGCAGTGAGCCAAGATCACACCACTGCACTCCAGCCTGGGCAACAGAGTGAGACCCTGTCTCAGAAAAAAAAAAAAAATTCTCCCAAAGTTAGCTCAGCCTATACCCAGGAATGACCAAGGGCAGTTTGAAGGTTACAGCAAGATGGAGTTGATTAGGTCAGCTCTCTTTCACTGTCATAATTTTCTCATTGTTATTGCAAATTTTCTCACTGTTATTCCTGTTTAACCACAAAAAGCTTTCGTGGCGGGGTGTGGTGGCTCACGCCTGTAATCCAAGCACTTTGGAGGCCAAGGTGGGCGGATCACCTGAGGTTGGGAGTTCAAGACCCCTGACCAACTTGGTGAAACCCCATCTTGTAAAAAAAATAAATAAATAATTTTTATTTTAAAAAAAAAAAGCTTTCATGATTTGGCCCCCTTGCCTACCTGATAAGCTTCACCTCCTTCTACATTTCCTCTTAAACTCTTACAGGCTACTGTCCATTGGATCATGAATTCCTTAAAGTCAGAAACAATATATTTCCAAGGCCTAACATAGCAACTGGCATATATGTAGTAAATGCTATATAAATTAATTAGTGCTATAAAATTCTAATAAGGTCACAGTGTGAGAGAACACTGAAAAACATGTGCTAGTCTCTCACCTCTCTGCTTTCCATTGCTAAGTATAAATAAGAACATGAATAAAAAAATATACAGTGTACTAAAGATTGAGTCCCTTCTTCCCCAGTACAGATTCCAGGTAACTCAGACCAAACGTCCTGTCTCAGTACCCACCAGGAAGCACTCTGCTTCTCCAAGTTGCCAAGTCCATGCCACATTTGATCTCTGACAGTCTCAAGGTGTGTCACTCAGACCCAATGCCCTGTCTCAGTACCCACCAGGAAGCACTCTGCTTCTCCAAGTTGCCAAGTCCATGCCACATTTGATCTCTGACAGTCTCAAGGTGTTATAATGGGAAAGGATTTGGCTTTTCCTTGTATGCACAGAGCTTTTGATCTCGGTAGGTTCCAGACAGATTTCTCATATTTGGCCATTCTTTCTTCCTAGGTCAATCACTTCTATCCGGAGTGAACTGATTCCGTATCTAGTGAGAAAACAGTTTTCCTCAGCTTCCTCACAACAGGGACAAGAAGAAAAAGAGGAAGATCTAAAGAAAAAGGAGCTGAAATCCTTAGGTCAGTGCTTGGGTTGGTTCAGGAAGAGGTGCAAGGGTAGCAGCACCTTTGGAAAGAGTGGTTGGGCAGCTTAGCCCAGCCCAAGATGCCTGTCTCAAGGCAGCAGACTGTTGTCTAGTTTACAAGGCAAGACAGGTGTGCCGACTCACTCCCTGAGCCCTGGGTAAGCTTGCTCAGGCAGATCCTGTCACTGTGTTCTCAGTGACAGGCTAATCATGCCTTCAGCCACATTCTCTGATTCATAGCTCTGGTTTAGCTGTGTTCCTCACTAGACCATTTTGCCTTTAAACTCCACCTGCTACTTATTCCCCTTTTCTCTAGGCTCTGGGCAGCCCTGTTCCTGATTAAACTCAGCCTCTTTTATCAAGGGAAGGAAGGTGAAGGAATGTACAATTGCAGTCCAGCCACAGGCCAACCAGCTGTCTCCATTCTAGGATCTGAAGATGAGATCTGTCTTGTTTGCTGTCATATCCCTAGTCCCTGGCCCAGGCGTGGGCTTATAGTAGATGTTCTGAAAAAGTATTTGTCAGATGAATAAACTGACAGTGCAGCATGATGATTAGAACTCTCTGATAGAGAACTGGGCATCAGACACTTCTGGATTTGAAATCTGACTCTGCCTTTTATTAGCATTGTGATTTGAGGCTGGTTACTCAGTCCTCTGAGCCCCAGTTTTTTTTTTTTTTTATCAGAAAGTAAAAGATATCAAAGGGTCATTTGATCAAAGGAGAGCTGAAAAGCTAGAGCCCTGGTACTCCAGGCTCCAAGTTCTGTGCTCTTTCTGTCATAGCACAGCAACCAGGTATGGTAATAGAGACTAGTAGCACAAAGTCAACCCAGCTGCCACTAAAGCCTGGACACCTGCTTGTGTTATTTCATGATTTACAAGGGCCATCTGTTTTATTTTCCCTAGAGGTCTTGATTACTTGTCAAACATGCTTTTAGGACCTCTTTTTAAGCATCTTTATTTCATATGATATTTCAGGGAAGTACATTGCCTCTTTTAGTTTGACTTTCTCTTACAGATTTTAGTGGGATTTCCTCAGGGTTCATGTTTTATGGGTGAGTTCCATGGGAAGATGTGTGAGCTGTAACGTCTTTCAAAACTTAACTCAGAGCCAGGCATGGTGGGGCACACCTGTAGTCCTCACTGCTCGGGAGGCTGAAGTGGGAGGATCGCTGAATCTGGGAGTTTAAAACTAATCTGGACAACATAGCAAGACCTTGTCTCTTAAAAAAAAAAAACTTGACCGAGTATATATCTATTCTGTTATCTCATTCTCATTTATTTCCTTGGTTTGGATGTTTGTTCTGAAGATATTTACAGTTTTATAAAAGAAGCCAATACACTGAACCTGGCTCCCTATGATGCCTGCTGGAATGCTTGTCGAGGAGATAGGTGGGAAGACTTGTCCAGATCACAGGTGCGCTGCTACGTCCACATCATGAAAGAGGGGCTCTGCTCTCGAGTGAGCACACTGGGACTCTACATGGAAGCAAACAGACAGGTGAGAGTATGAGTTCAGAAAGAAAATCATGGGGCCCCTGTCCTAGAAATAGGCTGAGCCATGTGTCTGTTTCTTCATTAGGTACACAGTAACTTGTTAAGATTCTCTGTCATTCCCCAGGTTGAGTAAGACCTGGCATGTCAAGGGAGACTACTAGGGTACTCAGGTGCAGCCAAAAGGGAAGCTGGGGGCCTGGTCCATAGTCAGGGCCTCTTTGGCTCCAGGGAAAGGCTAAGATCTTCAGAAAGGCAAACTTCTGGCCTCTGGTCAGCAGCTTCTCCTATTCTGTTCAGCATGGGGATATCTCCAGTACTTACTTCATAACAAGCAGGTAAATACTCTAATCATTACTCTCATGAACTAAACAGAGGCATACAGAGGAGGCTTCTCTGAAAAGGTGAAGGAGCAGAGTATACAGTGGCCAGATGGCAAAGCCTTAGGAAAGAAATGTCTATGAGAGAGAATTATCTGCAAAGAGCATTAATGAGGAGTCCCTTGCTAGCCCCTCCTTTTAATCTTGAAGTTTGTTAGATATGAAGAACAAATAGTTTCCATTGGGAGAAGCAGTGTCCTCAAAGATAAGCCAGGCCTTAATGAAGGCAGTAGGTGGAGGGGGGACAGTAAAAAGGCTAAAGGTATAGAGGAATTTTGTATTGTATAGTGAGCCCAGGAGGAAGGTTTTGGGAGGGAGGGATAATGAGACAGGAAAAGGAAATGCAGAGCAGTAGAGAGTTTAGATGAGAATAAGAAAAGAGTCCAGGCACAGTGGGAGGTCGAGGCCGGTGGATCTCTTGAGCCCAGGAGTTCGAGACCAGCCTGGACAACATGGCGAAATCCTTTCTCTACAAAAAACATTACAAAAACTAGCCAGGTATGGTGGTATGTGGCTGTAGTCCCAACTACTTGGAAGGCTGAGGTGGGAGGATCACCTGAGCCCGGGATGCAGAGGTTGCAGTGAGCTGAGATCTCATCACCATGCTCCAGACTAAGCCTAAGCAACAGAGTAAGACTCTGTCTCAAAAAAAAAAAAAAAAAAAAAAAAAGACAGAGAATAGGAAAAGATAAATAATAGAGGGAACTACATTGGGTTGGCATTCAAGGATAACAGGTAAGATAATGAAAAGTTTAGTTATTAACATTGCTCCTGGTAGAATCCTATGAAAACATAATTGCAGATGCAGACCAGGGTGGCCATAGGGTGCATAGTAATACAAAAGAAATTGTTGAAAATTGGAATTGAGGGCGGGCGCGGTGGCTCACACCTGTGATCGGAGCACTTTGGGAGGCCAAGGCAGGAACTAAACAGAGGCATACAGAGGAGGCTTCTGAGGTCAGGAGTTTGGGACCAGCCTGACCAACATGGCAAAACTCCATCTCTACTGAAAATACAAAAATTATGAAGCCCCTTGCCGACAAAAAAAAAAAAAAAAGAAAGAAGAAAAATACAAAAATTAGCAGAGCATGGTGGTGCATACTTGTAATCCCTGCTTCTCAGGTGGCTGAGGCAGAAGAATAGCTTGAACCTGGGAGGCAGAGGTTGCAGTGAGCCCAGATTGTACCACTGCACTCCAGCCTGGGCAACAGAGTGAGACTGTTTCAAAAAAGAAAATCAGAATTGAGTCTGTGAAGAAAACCTGGCTCAGGAATCTGTAGGACCCACACCCAGTGAAACCTCAGGCGGGCCTTAACCTGGATTGGTTACAGATCCAAGGGAATCCCAAGCCAGAGAGCTTGTGAGAAATCATAGCTAATCTCACATTTACCTGTGACTAGAGTCTTTCAGGCTGGTCTGGAAAGATGTTCATGGATGACCTGAGTGGGAAGACTTGTCCAGATCACAGATGCACTGCTATGTCCACATTATGAAAGAGGGGATCTGCTCTCATGAGCATGCTGGGAAGAGTATCCTCTGAAGTGCCAGCAGGGGCTATGCAGCAGACAGGCCCAAAAGGCCTTGGGTGGAGCGTGGAAGAAAAGATCACAGGGCTGGAGGCTGAGGATTAGCCTTCACATTCCAGTGTAGCCGTGCTGACAAGGCCTCCATCAGCTAGTGTGGCTGCCACGCACAGTCCTCTAACCAGCATTCTGCCTGTGCTGGAGAATCACAGACAGGCACGCTACCTGTGCCTTCCTAATGGACTGGTACCCAAAGTTCCCCATACCTGTAGCCTTTTCAGGTTTCTCACACTGGAGAGGGAACAGTGTGAACTTCCCCTTCGTGTTTTCTTTTGGCTGGTGGATGGATGCCTCCTCAGGATCTGTCCTTGTTTTGGAATTTGTCTAAAATTGATCTCATCCTCACCTCATGCATGGTCACAGTGGTCCAAGAGGTGACCAGGAACCCAGGATGCCTATGATCAGGATTCTGTGTGTTCCTTGCCCTGTAAGTCCTCCTGTCCCAAGAAGTGCTTTGTGGGTATCTTAAAGACTTGTCTCACTGCCTCCCAGCCAAGGGACATGGCATTACTTTCAAGGAAGAGCATTCACAGCTAAGAGACTGAGGATAAGGCCATCTAGAAGCTGCTGTGTAAATAATCCTGATCCTAGGGGGAATGAAGCAGCCTCCTGCTCTCCCTCACTCAGACAGGAAGCTATGGCTGAGAACTCCCCATATCTCTGATTAGACATTGGGTTCTACCTCAGGTGTTTTCAGATCTTTAGTGAACAAATCTCTATCCTCAAGAGAAGCTTCTAAAAGCTGCTGCATAAATAATCCTGGTCCTAGGGGGAATGAAGCAGCCTCCTGCTGTCTCTCACTCAGACAGGAAGCTGTGGCTAAGAACTCTCCGTATCCCTGATTAGACGTTGGGTTCTACCTAAGATGTTTTCAGATCTTTAGTAAACAAATCTCTATCCTCAAGGTGCCCAAATTGCTGTCTGCTCTCTGTCCAGAAGAACCACCGGTCCACTCGTCAGCCCAGATTGTCAGCAAACATCTGGTAAGTGCTAGTGTGGGCAGGGCAGGCTAGGGATATTCTTTGGGAGCATTGAGACTTGTCTTTGAGAAACCAGATTGCAGCCTTCAAGTCCCGAACCTTGTTAGCCCCAGGGAAATCACAGTGGGTTTTGACAATAAAATCTCACTCAACAAGACTGCCTGGGCAAGTACTGACCTTGTAAGGAAGGGTTCATTACAAGGTCAGACACAGGAGACTCAGACCCAGGAGCTCTCAATCTGTTCCCCTTCTAACTCTGATTTGAGCACTCTCTTTAAGAGAGCACATCTGTACACACAAGTGCATGAATGTGTATATGTGTCTGTTGTTTGTTTTGTTTTGTTTTCTTGGCAAGGGAGGAAGGCCCATGCTTCAGTTAGATTTGAGGTGATCTCAGAGGTGTTATGTGACCTTGTGGCCCTGAGAAATACTGATGATGGTCCCTCTTGCTGATGTATGTCTATAGGAAAGATCCCATTAGATCCCACTTTGAGGGATCTGGAGGGTGGTTTGCAGTTGGTTGAGATGGATGGACAGGGTTTTATATTTTGCCTTTTACAGGTTGGAGTTGACAGCCTCATCGGGCCAGATACACAGATTGGAGAGAAGTCATCCATTAAGCGCTCAGTCATTGGTTCATCCTGTTTCATAAAAGATAGAGTGACGATTACCAATTGCCTTCTCATGAACTCAGTCACTGTGGAGGAAGGGTATGTTTCCACATGTACCCACTTGAGGCAAACATAATGGAAAAATGCCTTCAAAGCATTTTTAGTAGAGAAAGAACAAGATTGGCAGAGTGGGAGGTGGGGAGATTATGAGTTCCATCTGGGACAAGTTGAATGCATGGTGATGTGCAGGAGGCCTTGGTCTACAGGGCTGGAACTTAGGAAAGAAGCTTGTGCTTGAGGTACAAGTTTGGAAGTGGCAGGCACAGAATTGATAACTGAAGGCTGGGTGTGATGGCTCATGCCTGTAATTCCAGCACTTTGGAGGCTGAGGTGAGCAGATAAGCCCAGGAGTTCGAGACCAGCCTGGGCAACAAGGCAAAACCCCATCTCTACCAAAAATACAAAAATTAGCCGGGTGTGGTGGCATGCACTTGTAATCCCAGCTACTCTGGAGGCTGAGGCAGGAGGTTTGCTTGAGCCCTGGAGGCGGAGGTTGCAGTAAGCCAAGATTGCACCACAGCACTCCAGCCTGGGTAACAGAGTGAGACTCTGTCTCAAAAAAAAAAAAAAGTGATAACTGAAGCCTTGAGAGTAGAGTAGATGAAATCACCCAGGCTGGGAGAGTGTGTGACATGAAAAAAAAAGAAACCAAAACAAAACCTTGGGAAATGGGAACAACCAACCTCAAGCAATTTTAGACATAAGGGATCTAAGGAGACTGACAAGGAATGAGCAAGGAGGGGACATATGGGGTAAGGGAGAGGACAGTTGACAAGTGAAGCCCAGGTTTCCAGTTAGGGAAAAAGTGGATGGTGATACACTCACTGAGATGAGGAAGGAGGGGCAGATTTGTGTGAGACAAGGTCTGTGTAGATCACAAGAGGTTGGAAGTGCCTATAGGACATCAGGTATGTGGAGATGTCTGGTGTTGTTTGTGGTTAGAGCTTAAGAGGAGAGGTCAGACCCAGAGATACAGTCTTTGTCTCTTTCCCAAATCATTCTTGTGATATTCTCTCTCTCTCTCTTTCTCTCTCTCTCTCTCTCTCTGTCTCTCTCCTTTGAGATGGGGTCTCTCTTTGTCCCCCAGGCTGGAGTGCAGTGATGCGATCATGGCTCACTGCAGCCTCAACCCCCTGGACTCAGGTGATCCTCTCACCTCAGCCTCCTGAGTAGCTGGGACTACAGGCATGTGCCACTGTTTTTTAGTAGAGACCGGGTTCTTTGGGACCACTGAGACTTTTCTTTGAGAAGCCAGATTGAGGCCTGTGTTTCCCAGGCTCGAATTCCTGAGCCCAAGCAGTCCTCCCCTCCCACCTCAGCCTCCCACAGTGCTGAGATTACAGGCATGAGCCACTACACCTGACCATTTTGGTGTTCTCTAACTTACTTTTCCTGTCTTCATCATTCTTTGTCTTCTACATTTACCCTTCCCCCATTGTTCTTATGAATTATAACATGAGCTCTGGAGTCAGACTGCCTAACTGACTCCTAGGTCTATCACTTATTAGGTTCTTAAAGAATTGGCCAAATTAGATGGGCATGGTGGTGCACACCTGTAGTCCCAGCTACTCAGGAGGCAGAAAAATTGCTTGAACTCAGAAGGCGGAGGTTGCAGTGACCTGAGATTGTGCCACTGTGCTCCAGCCTGAGTGACAGAGTGAGACTCTATCTAAAAAAAAAAGTCCTTAAACATCTTTGTGCCTGATTTCTCATTATAAAATGTGGTAAAACTTAACTACCTTGTAGGTTTATTGGGAGTACTAAATTAGTTAGTAAATATAAAGCTTTTTTTTTTTTTTGAGACAGAGTCTCACTCTGTCACCCAGGCTAGAGTGCAATGGTGTGATCTTGGCTTACTGCCACCTCCACCTTCCGGGTTTAAGCAGTTCTTCTGGCCTCCTCAGTAGCCAGGATTACAGGCACACATCCCCACACCCAGCTAATTTTTGTTTTTAGTAGAGATGGGGTTTCACCATGTTGGCCAGACTGGTCTCAAACGTCTGACCTCAAGTGATCTGCCCACCTCGGCCTCCCAAAGTGTTAGGATTACAGGCATGAGCCACTGCACCCAGCCATATAAAGCATTTAGAAGTTAGTTGCCATTTTTATTTATTACTGTTATTGTTATTATATTGCTGCTTTATCTCATTTGACAAAGATGGCATGTTGCCAACATTGTCTTTCTGAAGAATATCTCTGATCAAGCCAGGCGTGGTGGCTCACGCCTGTAATCCCAGCACTTTGGGAGGCTGAGGTGGGTGGATCACGAGGTCAAGAGATCGAGACCATCCTGGTCAGCATGGTGAAACCCCGTCCCACTAAAAATATTAGCTGGGCATGGTGGCGCATGCCTGTAGTCCCAGCTACTCGGGAGGCTGAGGCAGGAGAATTGCTTGAACCCAGGAGGTGGAGGTTGCAGTAAGCTGAGATCGCGCCATTGCACTCCAGCCTGGGTAACAAGAGCGAAACTCCATCTCAAAAAAAAAAAAAAAAAAAAAGAATATCTCTGATTAGATCTTTGTTCTATTAAAGACCTTTTGAAAGTTCCCCCTTACCTTTAGAAGACATTGGAACTTCATTTCTTATGGTCTGGCTCCAACACTGAGTCTAGAATGCTATTGTGGGATGAGACCTTAGAAGTCATCCAGCCGGCCAGGCATGGTGGCTCACGCCTGTAATCCCAGCACTTTGGGAGGCCAAGGCGGGCGGATCATGAGGTCAAGAGATCGAGACCATCCTGGTCAATATGGTGAAACCCCGTCTCTACTAAAAATACAAAAAAAATAGCCGGGCATGGTGGTATATGCTTGTGGTCCCAGCTGTTCGGGAGGCTGAGGCGGAAGAATTGCTTGAACCCAGGGGGCAGAGGTTGCAGTGAGCCAAGATTGCACCACTGCACTCCAGCCTGGTGACAAAGCAAGACTCCATCTCAAAAAAAAAAAAGAAGTCATCCAGCTGAAATTCCTAAATTTTTATGGATGAATAAATTGTAGCATTCCAGACTTTTTTCTCATTGCACCCCTGCTATGCCATGTCCTCTTCCAGACTCCTGGATAAGACTGGCAAACATCACCATTATCTTAAACCAGAACTACACTTGCCTTCATCCATTTGATCACCTGGTTCCAAGTAACTCATGAGGCTTTGTAGCTTCTGTTCATTTGGAGCTTTGTAGCTTCTGATCCATTTGATCACCTGGTTCCAAGTAACTCATGAGGCTTTGTAGACCTTCCAAGGAAGACAATGGCGTAACTTCCCCGTATGCTGTAATTATCAACCTTTTCCTGCCTTCTGTGGGTGGGCAGACAAAGGAGCAGCTCTTTAACACCACATTAAAGTCCAGTGTTACAGCTGGGCACAGTGAGTCACACCTGTAACCTGTAATCCCAGGATTTTGGGAGACTGAGGCAGGCAAATTGCCTGAGCTCAGGAGTTCAAGACAGTCTGGGCAACATGCAAAACCCTGTCTCTTAAAAAACAAACAAAAAAATGCCAGTGTCAGTGTTTGTGTCCTAATTGACATGAAGAGACTTGGTGAGGAAACCATGGCTCCCTAAGGCACTACAGCTTCCTATGTGAGAAAAGTTCAGAGAAAAGGCCTGGCATATCTCATGGTCATTTGCTGTTTTGGAGGAGACAAGTTCTCATTCTGTCACCCAACCTAGAGTGCAGTGGTGCAATCATGGCTCACTGCACCCTCAACCTCCTGGGCTCAAGCGATCTTCCCACCTCAGCTTCCCTAGTAGCTGGACTACAAGCATGTGCCACTACACGGCTAGTTTTTGTTTGTTTGTTTGTTTGTTTGTTTTTTAGAGACAGAGTCTCACTATGTTGCCTAGGCTGGCTACTTCTTTTTTAAATAAAAAAGTTGAGGTAAAGCTATAGGCAGCCCACATAAGACTAATGAGTAGGAAGGCCATTAGAGATTACCCAATCCTGGAATTAGCTCCTGCTGATAATATCAGACATCATACATCCCATATGAACTTTTTCCCATTATTTTGGGGTCACTTAGTTTTAATTATGGCAAACTTGGGAAAGGTAATTAAATTGCAGTTAAGTGAGACTTGATTACCCTACTGCCATTCTGTCTTGGCTAAGTGGCAAAGTAAAAGCATAAAATTGTTCAGAAGGGAGTTTTTCATATTCTTTGTGTGCTTGTCTCTACCAGCAGTGGTGGGCTGCTGAGGCTTGAAAGCTTGCCGAGGCTTTCTGGACACCTGCCCAAGGTCTTCAGGGTTTGAGGGATGTTAATAGGACCACCTTGGAGAAGGTGTAGGTGAGACTATTCAGAGAAAGCTCTTGCCCATCTTTCTTATGTTCTGGCATTTTATATGACAGCTGATGCTCTGAAATCTGCAGTGTAGTGAACACTTCATTGTCAAGGCTTGAGTGTCAGCCCTGTTTTCTGCATCTTTGGTCCCCTGGTCCCAAGCAACCTCTCCTGCATTTCCCCCTAATCCAAGGTGTGTGACCCAAGCAGCAGTCTAGGGTAGCATCTTCACATGCTGGCAGGCTAGAAAGCCAGGTTCTCACCTAGGTTTTCCATGCTTTTTGCAGTTAGCAAGTGTAGCCCTCAGCACCAGATAAGAAATTACTACTTCTTATCATTACCCTGAGTGAGCTACACTCAACTGACTGCCCTGCCCACTGGGTTCCTTACATTTCTACTTCCCTTTATTTCTAACATTCACCCTGCCTGAATTGCCTCTCTTTGGAACTCTTTCCTGTAAATATCCTATCCATTTTGCAAGATCCAGTGCATTTTCCAACTCTTCCATGCAGCTTTCTTAAATTGTAATAGCCAGCCAGGCATGGTGGTTCATGCCTGTAATCCCAGCACTTTGGGTGGCTGAGGCGAGCCAATCATCTGAGATCGGGAGTTCAAGACCACCCTGGCCAACATGGTGAAATGCCATCTCTACTAAAAATACAAAAATTAGCTGTGTGTGGTGGCGCACACCTATAATCCCGGCTACTCAGGAGGCTGATGCAGGAGAATCACATGAACCTGGGAGGCGGAGGTAGCAATGAGCCGAGATCACACCACTGCACTCCAGACTAGGTGACAGAGCGAGACTCTGTCTCAAAAAAAAAAAAATGTCCAAGCACAGTGGCTATTGCCTGTAATCCCAGCACTTTGGGAGGCCGAGGCAGGCGGATTACCTGAGGTCAGGAGTTCAAGACCAACCAACCAGGAGCCTGACCAACATGGAGAAACCCCATCTCTACAAAAAATATTTAAAAATTAGCCAGACGTGGTGGTGCATGCCTGTAATCCCAGCTACTTGGGAGGCTGAGGCAGGAGAATCGCTTGAACCTGGAAGGCCGAGGTTGCCGTGAGCCAAGATCATGCCATTGCACTCCAGCCTGGGCAACAAGAGCGAAACTCCACCTCAAAAAAAAAAAAATTAAAAAAAAAAAAAGTCATAGCCAGAAATTATTTCCCCCACCTCTGTGCTCCCTGTTCACCCATAACATTTGATTCATGCTCATGTGGTACTGTGGCACTTACTGCATCTTTCTTCTCTCTTCAACTAGACTATAAATTCCTTGAGTATAGAAATAGTTTTATATGTTCTTGTATCCCCTAACTCCTTACACTGCACTTTTTACATATTAGATATCTTATAAGCATTTATTGAATGAAAAATAGAGATCAGGCCAGGTGCGGTGGCTCACGCCTATAATCCCAGCACTTTGGGAGGCCGAGGCGGGTGGATCATGAGGTGAAGAGATCGAGACCATTCTGGTCAAAAAGGTGAAACCCCATCTCTACTAAAAATATAAAAATTAGCTGGGCATGGTGGTGCGTGCCTGTAGTCCCAGCTACTCGGGAGGCTGAGGCAGGAGAATTGCTTGAATCCAGGAGGCGGAGGTTGCGGTGAGCCGAGATCGTGCCATTGCACTCCAGTCTGGGTAACAACAGCGAAACTCCGTCTCAAAAAGAAAAATAGAGATCTCTGATTTAACCCCTCTACTATAATTGGCTATATATCTGTTAAGAGATCCCTCCTGCTTCTAAAAAAAATATTGTACATGATTACAGAGGGGGAGAAAAAAGAAAATAGTTTTTTTTAAGTTGGTACCAATGTTATAAATATAGAAAAAAATTTGTGGATGAGTGCTTCATTCCTTGAAGCTCACAAAATTGAAAAAACAAAACCACAGAAGGAAGCTTTGTCTATAATAAAATGAAATAACCTACACATACCTATGCACAAACTACAGAATATCTTCCAGATACAATGACACTTAGATAAAATCCAAAGAGAACACCAAGATTCAATATAAGGAGTATAAGGAAGGGGAACATGGGTGAACCAAAGGAAAAATGACAAACTTCCTCTTTTCAAAATACCAAGCCATGTAAAACTTAAAGAAAAAACATCAAAGCATATAGAAGGAAGAAAATCAGGCTGGCCTCAGACATTTCTTTTTTTTTTTTTTTTTTAAGACAGAGTCTCACTCTGTCACCCAGGGTGGAGTACAGTGGTACAATTTCAGCTCACTGCAACCTCTGCCTTACAGGTTCAAGCAGTTCTCCTACCTCAGCCTCCCAAGTAGCTGGGATTACAGGCGCCCACCACCAGGCCCAGCTAATTTTTGTATTTTTAGTAGAGATGGGGTTTCACCATGTTACACCAGGCTGGTCTTGAACTCCTGACCTCAGGTAATACACCCACCTCAGCCTCCCAAATTGCTGAGATTACAGGCATGAGTCACCACACCCAGCGCTTCTGTCATCCTCTTGAAAACAGGAAATTAGGACACTTTGGGAAGATCCCCTGGATTAAAGGGGCTCCTAATGGCTTTTGGCTCATTGCCTATCTTTGAACCATTTGCGCTAAACCCATCTTCTTAGATGAAAAATTCTGCAACTTAACTCCTTAAGGCTGTTTAATCTTTGCTTTGATTTCCCCTAAACTCCCTAGCCTCTGCTTAGGGAATATGAGGAGGGAGCCATTTCTCACCACTAAACCTTGTATAGTGAAGTAGGGCACATAGAACTAAAAAGAGGAAATATTCAGGCTGCTCACTGGAGCCAGTACATTTTAATCTAGAGGACCCAGGAGCAAGAGTAACCAGAAACAGGAAAAAGGTAAGATCATTTCTTCAAGTATTATATCTCATTACCTGAATTAACCTGGATAGATCACAAAGGTGATACTGAAGAGGGGAAAGCAAGTTACAGAAGGATGCACAGAGAATGGTAACATGTATGTACAATTTTAAAACATGCAAAACAACATTGTATGTTTAATATATGTAGTAAAAATGCTTAGGAACAATAAACACCACAGTCAAATAATGGTTGCCCTGGGAAATGTGATGAAAGAAAGATGCGTAGCAAGTTGGATTGATTGTTTCTTAAGCTGTTTGGTGGATACACAGGTGTTCTTTATATTATTCTCTAGTTTTTTTCTATACTTGAAATATTTCATTAAAAATAATACTTGGTTGGCCAGATGCAGTGGTTCACACCTGTAATCCCAACACTTTGAAGGCTGAGATAGAAGGATCACTGAGACCAGGAGTTTGAGACCAGCCTGGGCAACATAAAGATTCCATCTCTATTAAAAAAAAAAAAACAAATGTTTGAAATTATAAATAATAGGGAGAGAGATCCAAGATGGCCAATTACTAGCAGCTCAGAATTGTAGCTTCCAGTGAAAGCACAGAGAATGAGAGGATGCCACTCTTTCAGATGAATTTTTGTTGCTCACAGACCAAGAGATTCCCAGTGGAGGAGCCCTGGGAGTCGCCAGCGCAACTCTTGTGGCTGGCACGGCAGTTTTGCCGGCGACTCGGCGCAGCAGTTCTTGGTGCAGAGTAAATGGGACTGGGTCCATTTTTGGTTGACATTTGGAGCTCCAGGAAGGCAGAGTTGCCCATTCAGCTGATTGAAAAAGGGACTCAAGAGAGAAGCCAGACCGGAGATTTCTGAGCAGAAAATCACCGTGAATCTTGATGCCGCTGTTTTGGCCAGCACAGTGGTTTGCTCAGATTCCGGCGCTGGGAATCAACAAGTTTGACGTCCACTCAGAGACCTAATTAGAAAGGTGGTAATTACAAAGACGACAGATGGATAAATTTACAACAATGGGAAGAAAACAGCATAAAAAGGCTGAGAATACCCAAAATCAGAATGCCTCTCCCTCTACAGGGGATCACAGTTCCTCATCAACAGGGGAACAAGGCCTGATGGAGAATGCTTACGTTCCATTAACAGAATTAGGCTTCAGAAAGTGGATAATAAGAAACTTCTATGAGTTAAAAGAACATGTTCTAGCCCAACGTAAAGAAACTGAGAACCTTGAAAAAAGGTTTGACAAAATCCTAACGAGAATAGACAATTTAGAGAGGAATATAAGTGAATTAATGGAACTGAAGAATACAATATGAGAACTCCGTGAAGTATGCACAGGTTTTAACGGTCAAATTGATCAAGCAGAAGAAAGGATATCAGAGGTCGAAGACCAACTTAGTGAAATGAAACAAGACAAGACTAGAGAAGAAAGAGTAAAAAGGAATGAGCAAAGTCTCCAAGAAATATGGGATTATATGAAAAGATCTAATTTACGTTTGATAGGTGTACCTGAATGTCATGAAGAGAATGAATCCAGCTGGAAAATATTCTTCAGGATATTATTCAGGAAAACTTTCCCAACCTAGTAAGGCAGGATAATACTCAACTCCAGGTAATACAGAGAACACCACAAAGATATTCCTCAAGTAGAGCAACCCCAAGACACATAATCGTTAGATTCACCAAGGTTGAAATAAAGGAGAAAATTCTAAGGGCAGCTAGAAAGAAAGGTCAGGTTACCCATAAAGGGAAGCCTATCAGACTCACAGCAGATCTCTCAGCAGAAACCCTACAAACTAGAAGAGAGTGGGGGTCAATATTCAATATCCTCGAAGAAAAGAATTTTCAACCCAGAATCTCAAATCCAGCCAAACTAAGCTTCATAAATGAAGGAAAATAAAATTTTTCACGAACAAGCAAGCACTCAGAGATTTCATCACCACCAGGCCTGCCTTACAAGAGCTTCTGAAAGAAGCATTACACACAGAAAGGAACAACCAGTATCAGTCATCCCAAAAACTTACCAAAAGGTAAAGAGTATCTCCATAATGAAGAATCTATATCAACTAATGGGCAAAATAGCCATAGCATTAAATGACAATATTAAACTCACAAATATCAATATTAATCCTAAATTTAAATGGATTAAATACCCCAATCAAAGACACAGACAGGCAAATTGAATAAAAAGTCAAAACCCATCAACACGCTGTATCCAGATCCATCTCATAAACAAGGACACACAGACTCAAAGGATTGGAGGAAGACTCACCAATCAAATGGAGAGGAAAAAAAAAAAAAACACAGGAGTTGTAACTTTCATCTCTGACAAAATAGACTTTAATAGTAACAAAGACTAAAAGAAACAAATAAGGACATTACATAATGGTAAAAGGATCAATGCAACAACAGGAGTCAATGATTATAAATATATATGCACTCAATATAGGAGCACCCAGATACATAAGACAAGTTCTTAATGACTTATAAAGAGACTGGGACTCCCGCACAATAATAGTGGGAGACTTTGACACCACATTGTTAATATTTGATGGATAAATGAGATAGAAAATTAACAGGGACATCTATGATTAGAACTCAGACCTGGAACAAGTAAACTCAGTGAATATTTATAGAATTCTTCACCCCAGGTCTGCAGAACATACATTTTTCTTAGTATCACATTACACCTATTTTGAAAGTGACCACATAATTGGAAATCACTCTTCAGCATTTGCATAGCATTTCACAGACTTAAATGAAATACTGGTTGGCTGTTTGTTATTTTCTTCCCTTATTCCTTCCTGTCTCTGCTGTTAAGCACAATTATCAGCATAAAAGCGGTTTTTAATACCTATCTTTAGATTGCATTCCAGCCTGGGCAATGGAGCAAGACTCCTGTTCTCTCTCCCCCTTTCTCTTTCTCTTTCTTTCAAAAAAAAAAGAAAAAGGATTTTATGAAAGGGTCTATGGAGGTGGCATGAGCTGAGCTTTATTTAATCGTAATAGTACCAGATGCAAATTACTGCTGTCTTATTATATCCCAGGCACCAAATTAGTGTTTTCCATCCATTGGCTCATTTAATTCTCAGGACAATCCTGCAAACTGATTACTGTTGTTCTCCAAAAAAAAAAAGAAAGAAAGAAAGAAAGAAATTATAAATAATAAAAATAATACATGGCTCTTTCTCTAAAGAGATACTTGGACCAGCTTAGAAGGGCTTAGGTTAGGAGGCTTCCCAGCACCTGGAGAGATATGGGTGACTCAGCCATAATCTTTGGGCTGAAGTGATGAGTTGGCCTTAAAGCAACCTTAGTCACATGCCTAGAAAAGCTACATGTATCTTCAGTTTCATTCCCTTTTCTTCCCCCAGGGTCATGACTAGGTTTAGAAAGCCTGCCAACTAATCTTCAAAAAAGAACCTGCCCATTCTCAGAGTTACTGAGAAGTTTCATGCCTCTTTGCCAAATATTCCCTAAATCAGTAACTGAGGCAGGAGTCCGTGATACAGTGGAGTGTCACTTTAGGCTCAGGCACATTGTCTAACATCTTTGAGTCTCAGTTTCCTCTGTAAAAATTGTAAAAAACTCACCAAGGAGAATAAATACCACCATCCCTGCAAGTCTGCCAAAAGGATTAAGTTACAAAATGAGTATAGGCTGGGCATGGTAGCTCACACCTATAATCCCAACACTTTGGGAGGCCGAGGCGAGCGGATCATGACATCAGGAGATCAAGACCATCCTGGCTAACATGGTGAAACCCCATCTCTACTAAAAATACAAAAAATTATCCCGGTGTGGTGGCACCCACCTGTAATCCCAGCTACTCAGGGGGCTGAGGCAGAAGAATCACTTGAACCCAGGAGGCGGAGGTTGCAATGAGCCGAGACTGCGCCACTGCACTCCAGCCTCGGCAACAGATCAAGATTCCATCTCAAAAAAAAAAAATAGTGTAAAGTGCTTTGTATAATGACTGAGATGTATTAGACAGTAGATATATGTGAGTTCCCTTTCGTCCCTGGAAAGAACTGAAGAAAGACCTACCTAAAGCCAGAAGAGGAGCCAGAATTTGGAGGCAGTCTTGCTTCCCCAATCAGTCTTCTTCCTCGGGTGATATGCCACAATATAGTATAGCGTAGTGTCCCTGGCCAAGCAGTGCTCTTACTGTAGAACTCTGTGTTTTTCTCATGGCCTCCTTTCCACTGAAGTATTACAGTTTTCAGAGTAATTTTGCAAGGCCTGCCTCTGTGCTTGAAATTTGAACCCACCAAGGAGAAATGAGAACCAAGTCTCCTTTAGTCTTAGCCATCACGGAGCAGCATCTTAGGGAACACAGATAGACATTAGCACAGTGGAGTGCTTAGTGCCAGCCTGAGAGTTAAAACTAGGATTCAGAAGCTGTAATTCTATCCTAAGCAAGTTCTTTTCTTGGACTATAGGAACTCATCTCTTCTCTCTCTTTAGGCACTAAACAGAAAAGACAGAGGCTTTGCTGCCAGTTGGCAACCTGTAGAGGGCTTGTTTGATATAGTCCTGTCTTTCCACTCCCTGTGGCATGAACAGAGACACTCCCAGTAAAGTCCTTGATCCTGGAGTTTCTTCTTGAATGGGAAAAGCTGTGTTTGGTTGAAATTTTTCCAAAGTACCTCAGCCTTGCTAATGGAGGTGATTTGTGACTGCACAGTAATACTGGGGAACAGTTGAGGATACAGATGGTTAGAAAAGAGCTTCACACCCAGTAAGCTGTTGTCAGGTATTCATCTCAAAGCCTTCCACAGATCCACTGACCAGGAGCCTCTCAGGAGAGCCCACGGCTTTCCATTGGTCACCCCACTTTCCCTATCACATCTGTAGGCTCTACAGCCATGGTTTATGTGTCTCAGAAAGAGTTACACATAAATTGGATGAGATAGGCAATATGAGAGGTTCCTGAAGACCCCAATCTGATCTATGAAGCCTAAGGAAAACCAGGCTGTTTATTACTGTGGAAATCCGACCTCAGTTATTCTTACCTCTTCCTTCCAGAAATCTCTCCCACTTATATATCCCAGATTCCAAAATAGATATTTTATTGTCTCTAATTATGGTTGAGTTCCTGTTAGCTGTTTCTTGTCTTCTGTGTTTACCCCTTGCCTAGCTTCAGAGCACACATTGTTTGGTTCTTACTACTGAGTAGGAAGCATACCCCACTACCACCTTGGAAAAGGAAATAAGACTTTTCCATGATAAACTAGTAGCTAACCGAAAGGCAGCTTTATCCCAGGAGCCTCTGTATCTAAAGCTTTCTATGCTTCATTATTACCCTCTTTGGAGAAATTTTCCCCAAAAACCAGGAACCACCCTAACTGCTTGCTGGACTGCTTTGCAAGTTAGGCAAGTTGGAAAGTTCTGGAACTCCCTTAAAGCCCACCCACTGAGTGTATCCTAAATCTGCCAAAGGGCAAACTAGTGCTGTCTCTGCCCATCAATAGCCTACACCACGGAAGTGCTGTGGTTTTGGCCTTTCACTACTTTCCAACAGGCTTTAACCTCCTAGGAGAATAGAAATAAAGAAGACTCTGAAATGCCATAAAGTGCTAAAAAATTTTTTCATTTTACTAAGTTTTGGCATTTGGGAATAATCTTTTTTAATGGCCTTTGTATCGGTGTTTTCAGTCCTTGGAATGTCCTCTTCCCCGCCCCCTCACGCCTCTTGGGTTGGGAATTTTTCCTTAGTTTTGTTTTGTTAAAAGTATGCTTACACCCTCTCTATCCTCCTCCTTCTCCCCGCAAGCTGCCCATTTTTTGCTCTTCCCATTTCTGACCCAGGGGTACTGAATATCCTCTTGTTAGAAAAGAGCTCCTTCCATTGAGCCGTCTCAGCTCAGAATAAGGCAGTTCTAGGTCTCCTCTAGTCTTTTCTTAATTTCTTTGTATTGCATCATGATTAAATTATGGATTCTGAAGTCAGGCAGACCTAGATTTAAATAGGTTACTAGCAGTTATATGGTTTTTGGTGAATGATTTAACTTCTCTAAATCTGTTACCTCATCTGCAAAATGTGGTTGCTCTTTTTTATTGCCTCAGAGATTAAAATAGTACTCCCAGAATCATCTAGGAGGGGTTTTCTTTTAGTTAAATACATTAAGCTTCTATCCAAGACATACCAAAATAATTGATGGAGGCCAGGACACTGAGGGTGGTTTTATTTGTTATTTTTTACACTATAGTATACACATGCCTATAGTCTCAGCTACTTGTGGGGCTGAGGCAGAGGATCACTTCAGCCCAGGAGATAGAGGCTGCAGTGAATTAAGATCACACCATTGCACACCAGCCTGGATTACAAAGTAAGATCCTGTCTCAAAAAAAAGAAATTACTAGATTTGTGGTCAGCCATGGTAGCTCATGCCTATAATCCCAACACTTGGGGAGGCTGAGGCAGGCAGATCACGTGAGGCCAGGAGTATGAGACCAGCCTGGCCAACATGGTGAAACCCCATCTCTACTAAAAATACAAAAATTGGCCATGCATGGTGGTAGGGGTCTGTAGTCCTAGCTGCTTGGGAGGCTGAGGCAGAATTACTTGGACCTGGGAGGTGAAGGTTGCAGATTGCACCAGTGCACTTGAGTCTGGGGGACAGAGGAAGATTCCATCTCAAAAAAAAAAAAAGAAGGTTGGATCACCTGAGGTCAGGAGTTCAAGATCAGCCTGGCCAACATGACGAAACCCTGCCTGTACTAAAAATACAAAAAATGGCCAGGCGCAATGGCTCACTCCTATAATACCGGCACTTTGGGAGGCCAAAGCAGGCGGATCACAACGTCAAGAGATCGAGACCATCCTGGCCAACATGGTGAAACACCATCTTTACTAAAAATACAAAAATTAGCTGGGCATGGTGGTGCGCACCTGTAGTCCCAGCTACTCAGGAGGCTGAGGCAGGAAAATTGCTTGAACTGGGGAGGCAGAGGTTGCAGTGAGCTGACATTGCACCACTGCACCCAGCCTGGTGACAGAACAAGATTTCATCTCAAAAAAGAAAAAAAATTAGCCAGGCATGGTGGCAGGCACCTGTAATGCCAGCTACTTGGGAGGCTGAGGCAGGAGAATTGCTTGAACCCAGGAGACAGAGGTTGCAGTGAGCCCAGATTGTGCCATTGCACCCCAGCCTGGGCGACAGAGCAAGACTCTGTCTCAAAAAAAAAGAAAAAAGAAATTACTAGATTTGTAAAAGTCACGCCTATAATGTACAGAGACTATTTATTTAACACAATACCTGGCATAGAATAGATGTACAGTAAAGCTTAGTCATAAATTCCTTTCTTTTTTTTTTTTTTTTTTGAGACAGTCTTGCTTTTGTTGCCCAGGCTAGAGTGCAATGGCATGATCTCAGCTCACTGCAACCTCTACCCACTGGGTTCAAGCAATTCTTCTGTCTCAGCCTCCCAACTAACTGGGACTACAGGCTCCTGCCACCAAGCCTGGCTAAATTTTGTATTTTTAGTAGAGACGGGGTTTCACGATATTGGTCGGGCTGGTCTCAAACTCCTGACTTCAGGTGATCCGCCTGCCTCAGCCTCCCAAAGTGCCAGGATTTCAGGTATGAGTTACTGTACCTGGCCGCTTTTTAAATACATTTAAATGCTATGAGCAAGTGGTGCTGCTCTTGGGGTATGCTTTAGAGTCTGGAATAGTTTTTTATGTGGAATGGAATTGGTTTTGAAAAAAATCCTTTTTAGCCAGACATAGTGATGGGCACCTGTAGTCTCAGAGACTTAGGAGGTTGAGGCAGGAGAATTGCTTGAGCTTGAATTTAAGACCAGCTTGGGCAACATAATACCTTATCTCTTAAAAAAAGTTTTTTAGGCCGGGCGCGGTGACTCACTCCTGTAATCCCTACACTTTGGGATGCCAAGGCAGTGGATCACTTGAGGTCAGGAGTTCAAGACCATCCTGACCAACATGGTGAAACCCCATCTCTACTAAAAATACAAAAATTAGCCTGGTATGGTGGCCCTGTAGTCCCAGCTACTTGGGAGGCTCAGGCAGGAGAATCGCTTGAACCCACAAGAAAGAGGCTGCAGTGAGCCAAGATCGCACCACTTGCACTCCAACCTGGGCAATAGAGCGAGACCTTATCTGAAAAAAAAATTTTTTTTTTCATTTTTAATGAGTATGGCTTTGCTTAACCAGAGTCTGTGGTGAGAGTGTGGGGAGCCTATTGTTTCCAGAGTTGATCTCCTAGGAGGATTCTTGATTTCTGAGCCTCAAGTGAAGTTTGGTATATACTCCCAGATGAGAAGCAGCAGTGATAGGTCAGCCTAAGGACCAGCCCCAGAACAAAGAAGAGGTTGGATGGAATTTAGACCTCTAGGTTCTGGGGTCCTAAAGAACTGAAGTAATTAGCCAGGCATGTTGGTGTGCACTGTAGTCCCAGCTACAGGCTGAGGTGGGAGGATCACTTGAACCCAGGTGTTGTAGAGCTTGCAGTGATCTATGATCACACCACTGCACTCCAGTCCTGGTGACACAGTGAGATCCTGTCTAAAAAAAAAAAAGGAACTGAATGAAGTCAGAGTATCTTCTTTTTAGGCCTTAGAGAAAGATTGTTACGAGGATAGTCCCAAATCTGGACTTCTGTGAAGCCAGGTCCTCCCTTGGCTTACAATTGTGTCTTCCACTGATAACTTGAGGCAGGTAGCCATTAACTAGACTGCCCAGCTGTTCCTGGCCTAGGGAGGAGCCAGAACTCCCAACCAATAGTAATGAGGATGATGATGCAAGCCCTGGGTCCTCCCTAACTTGGCTACTATGTTACAGAAGCAACATCCAAGGCAGCGTCATCTGCAACAATGCTGTGATCGAGAAGGGTACAGACATCAAGGACTGCTTGATTGGAAGTGGCCAGAGGATTGAAGCCAAAGGTAAACAAGATTACAATCACAAATTCCATTTCTCCTTCTCATACCAGCACTGATAATGCCAAAATACTGGTGAGGATGTGGGAAACAAGCACATACATACACTGCGGGCAAAAACATAAATTGATAAAGCCATCTTTGGAGAGCAGTTGACATCACTGTCAAATTTTTTAACTTTGACTTAAACAGTTTCATTTCTAGGAATTCATCTTACAGACAAGCTTATACATGTATGCCACCTTAATATCAAAAATTTGAAAACATACCAATAGACCTAATGGCCCAGGTTGGCACCAATACTATACAGTTGTTCTTGGGGGCTAGTCACAGTGGCTTATGCCAATAATCCCAACACTTTGGGACGCTGAAGTGTGAGGATTGCTTGAGCCTAGACAACATAGCAGGAATCCATCTCTAAAAAAAATTTTTTAAAAATTAGCTAGGCACAGTGGCACACACCTGTTGTCCCAGCTACTCAAGAGACTGAGGCAGGAGAATTGCTTGAGCCTGAGAGGTCAAGGCTGCAGTGAGCTGAGATCGAACCACTGTACTCTAGCCTGGGTGACAGAAGAAGGAGACCCTGTCTTAAAAATAATAATAAAAATGACTGACTGCTTTTGATATTATTCCTAAACCTAAAATAAGGTGGGGAGGAGAGTTGCTGAAGGAATTAACTCCACCAATTCTGTAGAAGACACATCATTTTCCTTCTTTCATTACTTGCCCTTTCCCTTTTTTTAAAGTGACATGCCTTCCTTTTGGGCTTTAAAGTCAAACAGACCTGGGTTCATATCTCAACTCTGCAACTCAGTGACCATGCATCAAGTTAAATTTATAATCACTAAGCCCTTAGAATTTTCTTTTTAAAAATTATTTATTTATTTATTTATTTAGAGATGGAGTCTCACTCTGTTGCCCAGGCTGGAGTGCAGTGGTGCAATCTCAGCTCACTACAACCTCCACCTCCTGTGTTCAAGCAATTCTCCTGCCTCAGCCTCCCGAGTATCTGGGATTATAGGCACGCACCACCACGCCTGGCTAATTTTTGTATTTTTATTTTTTTATTTTTTTTTTTTTTATTTTTTATTTGATTATAGGTTTTGGGGTACATGAGCAGAGCATGCGAGACAGTTGCGTAGGTACACACATGGCAGTGTGCTTTGCTTTTCTTCTCCCCTTCACCCACATTTGGCATTTCTCCCCAGGCTATCCCTCCCCACCTCCCCCTCCCACTGTCCCTCCCCTTTTCCCCCCAATAGACCCCAGTGTTTAGTACTCCCCTTTCTGTGTCCATGTGTTCTCATTTTTCATCACCCACCTATGAGTGAGAATATGCGGTGTTTCATTTTCTGTTCTTGTGTCAGTTTGCTGAGGATGATGTTCTCCAGATTCATCCATGTCCCTACAAACGACACGAATTCATCATTTCTGATTGCTGCATAATATTCCATGGTGTATATGTGCCACATTTTTCCAATCCAGTCTATTATCAATGGGCATTTGGGTTGATTCCAGGTCTTTGCTATTGTAAACAGTGCTGCAATGAACATTCGTGTACATGTGTCCTTATAGTAGAACGATTTATAGTCTTTTGGATATATACCCAGTAATGGGATTGCTGGGTCAAATGGAATTTCTATTTCTAAGGCCTTGAGGAATCGCCACACTGTCTTCCACAATGGTTGAACTAATTTACACTCCCACCAACAGTGTAAAAGTGTTCCTTTTTCTCCACATCCTCTCCAGCATCTGTTGTCTCCAGATTTTTTAATGATCGCCATTCTAACTGGCGTGAGATGGTATCTCAATGTGGTTTTGATTTGCATCTCTCTGATGACCAGTGACGATGAGCATTTTTTCATATGATTGTTGGCCTCATATATGTCTTCTTTCGTAAAGTATCTGTTCATATCCTTTGCCCACTTTTGAATGGGCTTGTTTGTTTTTTTCCTGTAAATCTGCTTGAGTTCTTTGTAAATTCTGGATATCAGCCCTTTGTCAGATGGGTAGACTGCGAAAATTTTTTCCCATTCTGTTGGTTGCCGATCCACTCTAGTGACTGTTTCTTTTGCCGTGCAGAAGCTGTGGAGTTTCATTAGGTCCCATTTGTCTATTTTGGCTTTTGTTGCCAATGCTTTTGGTGTTTTGTTCATGAAGTCCTTGCCTACTCCTATGTCCTGGATAGTTTTGCCTAGATTTCCTTCTAGGGATTTTATGGTGCCAGGTCTTATGTTTAAGTCTTTAATCCATCTGGAGTTAATTTTAGTGTAAGGTGTCAGGAAGGGGTCCAGTTTCTGCTTTCTGCACATGGCTAGCCAGTTTTCCCAACACCATTTGTTAAACATGGAATCCTTGCCCCCTTGCTTGTTTTTGTCAGGTTTATCAAAGATTGTATAGTTGTATGTATGTTGTGTTGCCTCCGGTGCCTCTGTTTTGTTCCATTGGTCTATATCTCTGTTTTGGTACCAGTACCATGCTGTTTTGATTACTGTAGCCTTGTAGTATAGTTTGAAATCCGGTAGTGTGATGCCCCCCGCTGTGTTCTTTTTGCTTAGAATTGACTTGGCTATGCAGGCTCTCTTTTGGTTCCATATGAAGTTCATGGTGGTTTTTTCCAGTTCTGTGAAGAAAGTCAATGGTAGCTTGATGGGGATAGCGTTGATTCTGTAAATTACTTTGGGCAGTATAGCCATTTTCACGATATTAATTCTTCCTAACCATGAACATGGAATGTTTCTCCATCTGTTTGTGTCCTCTCTGATTTCGTTGAGCAGTGGTTTGTAGTTCTCCTTGAAGAGGTCCCTTACGTTCCTCGTGAGTTGTATTCCAAGGTATTTTATTCTTTTTGTAGCAATTGCGAATGGCAGTTAGCTCTTGATTTGGCTTTCTTTAAGTCTGTTATTGGTGTAGATGAATGCTTGTGATTTTTGCACATTGATTTTATATCCTGAGACTTTGCTGAAGTTGTTTATCAGTTTCAGGAGTTTTTGGGCTGAGGCAATGGGGTCTTCTAGGTATACTATCATGTCGTCTGCAAATAGAGACAATTTGGCTTCCACCTTTCGTATTTGAATACCCTTTATTTCTTTTTCTTGCCTGATTGCTCTGGCTAGAACTTCCAGTACTATATTGAATAGGAGTGGTGAGAGAGGGCATCCTTGTCTAGTGCCAGATTTCAAAGGGAATGCTTCCAGTTTTTGCCCATTCAGTATGATATTGGCTGTTGGTTTGTCATAAATAGCTTTTATTACTTTGAGATACGTTCCATCGATACCGAGTTTATTGAGGGTTTTTAGCATAAAGGGCTGTTGAATTTTGTCAAATGCCTTCTCTGCGTCAATTGAGATAATCATGTGGTTTTTGTTTTTGGTTCTGTTTATGTGGTGAATTACGTTGATAGACTTGCGTATGTTGAACCAGCCTTGCATCCCCGGGATGAATCCTACTTGATCATGATGAATAAGTTTTTTGATTTGCTGTTGCAATCGGCTTGCCAATATTTTATTGAAGATTTTTGCATCTATGTTCATCATGGATATTGGCCTGAAGTTTTCTTTTCTCGTTGGGTCTCTGCCGGGTTTTGGTATCAGGATGATGTTGGTCTCATAAAATGATTTGGGAAGGATTCCCTCTTTTTGGATTGTTTGAAATAGTTTTAGAAGGAATGGTACCAGCTCCTCCTTGTGTGTCTGGTAGAATTCGGCTGTGAACCCGTCTGGACCTGGGCTTTTTTTGTGAGGTAGGCTCTTAATTGCTGCCTCGACTTCAGACCTTGTTATTGGTCTATTCATAGTTTCAGCTTCCTCCTGGTTTAGGCTTGGGAGGACACAGGAGTCCAGGAATTTATCCATTTCTTCCAGGTTTACTAGTTTATGCGCATATAGTTGTTTGTAATATTCTCTGATGATGGTTTGAATTTCTGTGGAATCTGTGGTGATTTCCCCTTTATCATTTCTTATTGCATCTATTTGGTTGTTCTCTCTCTTTTTTTTAATCAATCTGGCTAGTGGTCTGTCTATTTTGTTGATCTTTTCAAAAAACCAGCTCTTGGATTTATTGATTTTTTGAAGGGTTTTTCGTGTCTCAATCTCCTTCAGCTCAGCTCTGATCTTAGTAATCTCTTGTCTTCTGCTGGGTTTTGAGTTTTTTTGATCTTGCTCCTCTAGCTCTTTCAATTTTGACGATAGGGTGTCAATTTTGGATCTCTCCATTCTCCTCATATGGGCACTTATTGCTATATACTTTCCTCTAGAGACTGCTTTAAATGTGTCCCAGAGGTTCTGGCACGTTGTGTCTTCATTCTCATTGGTTTCGAAGAACTTCTTTATTTCTGCCTTCATTTCGTTGTTTACCCAGTCAACATTCAAGAGCCAGTTGTTCAGTTTCCATGAAGCTGTGCGGTTCTGGGTCGGTTTCTGAATTCTGAGTTCTAACTTGATTGCCCTATGGTCTGAGAGGCTGTTTCTTATGATTTCAGTTGTTTTGCATTTGTTGAGCAGTGCTTTACTTCCAATTATGTGGTCAATTTTAGAGTAGGTGTGATGTGGTGCTGAGAAGAATGTGTATTCTGTGGATTTGGGGTGGAGAGTTCTGTAAATGTCCACCAGGTTTGCTTGCTCCAGGTCTGAGTTCAAGCCCTGGATATCCTTGTTGATTTTCTGTCTGGTTGATCTGTCTAGTATTGACAGTGGAGTGTTAAAGTCTCCCACTATTATTGTGTGGGAGTCTAAGTCTTTTTGTAAGTCATTAAGAACTTGCCTTATGTATCTGGGTGCTCCTGTGTTGGGTCCATATATGTTTAGGATCGTTAGCTCTTCTTGTTGTATCGATCCTTTTACCATTATGTAATGGCCTTCTTTGTCTCTTTTGATCTTTGTTGCTTTAAAGTCTATTTTATCAGAGATGAGAATTGCAACTCCTGCTTTTTTTTGCTTTCCATTAGCTTGGTAAATCTTCCTCCATCCCTTTATTTTGAGCCTTTGTGTATCCTTGCATGTGAGATGGGTTTCCTGGATACAGCACACTGATGGGTTTTGGATTTTTATCCAATTTGCCAGTCTGTGTCTTTTGATTGGTGCATTTAGTCCATTTACATTTAGGGTTAATATTGTTATGTGTGAATTTGATACTGCCATTTTGATGCTAAGTGGCTGTTTTGCCTGTTAGTTGTTGTAGATTCTTCATTATGTTGAAGCTCTTTAGCATTCAGTGTGATTTTGGAATGGCTGGTACTGATTGATCCTTTCTATGTGTAGTGCCTCTTTTAGGAGCTCTTGTAAAGCAGGCCTGGTGGTGACAAAATCTCTGAGTACTTGCTTGTTCACAAAGGATTTTATTCTTCCTTCACTTCTGAAGCTCAGTTTGGCTGGATATGAAATTCTGGGTTGAAAGTTCTTTTCTTTAAGAATGTTGAATATTGGCCCCCACTCTCTTCTGGCTTGTAGTGTTTCTGCCGAGAGATCTGCTGTGAGTCTGATGGGCTTCCCTTTGTGGGTGACCCGACCTTTCTCTCTGGCTGCCCTTAGTATTCTCTCCTTTATTTCAACCCTGTTGAATCTGACGATTATGTGCCTTGGGGTTGCTCTTCTTGCGGAATATCTTTGTGGTGTTCTCTGTATTTCCTGCAATTGAGTGTTGGCTTGTCTTGCTAGGTGGGGGAAATTTTCCTGGATGATGTCCTGAAGAGTATTCTCCAGCTTGGATTCATTCTCTTCGTCCCCTTCTGGTACACCTATCAAACCTAGGTTAGGTCTTTTCACATAGTCCCACATTTCTTGGAGACTTTGTTCATTCCTTTTTGTGCTTTTTTCTCTGATCTTGGTTTCTTGTTTTATTTCATTGAGTTGGTCTTCGACTTCAGATATTCTTTCTTCTGCTTGGTCAATTCGGCTGTTGAAACTTGTGTTTGCTTCGCGAAGTTCTCGTATTGTGTTTTTCAGCTCCTTTAATTCATTCATTTTCCTCTCTAAGGTATCCATTCTTGTTATCATTTCCTCGAATCTTTTTTCAAATCTTTTTTCAAGGTTCTTAGTTTCTTTGCATTGATTTAATACATGATCTTTTAGCTCACAAAAGTTTCTCATTATCCATCTTCTGAAGTCTAATTCCGTCATTTCGTCACAGTCATTCTCCGTCCAGCTTTGCTCCCTTGCTGGTGAGGAGTTTTGGTCCTTTCTAGGAGGCGAGGTGTTCTGGTTTTGGGTGTTTTCCTCCTTTTTGCGCTGGTTTCTTCCCATCTCTGTGGATTTGTCCGCTGGTTGTCTGCGTAGTTGCTGACTTTTCGTTTGGGTCTCTGAGTGGACACCCAGAATGTTGATGATGAATTATTTCTGTTGCTTGGTTTTCCTTCTACCAGTCTAGCCCCTTCACTGTACGACTGCTGAGGTCCGCTCCAGACCCTGCTTGTCTGGGGTGCACCTCTAGTAGCTGTGGCACAGCGAGGGATGCTACCAGTTTCTTTTTCTGCTCTCTTTGTCCCAGGATGATGCCTGCCTAATGTCAGTCTTTTGGATATAGAGGGGTCAGGGAGCTGCTTGAGGAGACAGTTTGTACTTTATAGGGGTTTAATTGCTGAGCTGTGCACTCTGTTGTTCATTCAGGGCTGTTAGGCTGCTATGTTTGATTCTGCTGCAACAGAGCTCATTAAAACCCCCCTTTTTTTTTTTTTTTTCTCAAATGCTCTATGTTGAGGGGTTTGGGCTTTATTTTTGGATGTCCGATCAGGTGTCCTGCCCAGCTAGAAGGCAGACTAGCCACTGTTTGGCTGCCGAGGCTCCGCCCTGCTGTTGTGTGATTCGCGCTGTTCCTGCCGGCTCTGCTGTGGTCTCCGCCACGCCCTGCGGCGGAGTCTCTTCGTTGTAGCGTGTTGCCTCAGCAACGGCAGGCTGCGTCAGCAGTGGGCGTGTATCTCAGTAGGGACGGGTTGCCTCGGCAACGGCTGGCTGCGTCAGCAGTGGGCGTGTATCTCAGTTGGGGCGGGTTGCCTTGGCAACGGCTGGCTGCTTCAGCAGTGGGCGTGTATCTCAGTTGGGGCGGGTTGCCTAGGTAGTGGTGGACGCCCCTCCCCCACAGAACGTCTCGGACCGTCTGCTCGGGATAGTTTGAAATCGCGGTTTTGTTCGTCCCACTGGGTATCCCAATCCCTGCAATCCCCTGGGCTGGCCTATTGTCCAAGTCTCGTTCAGTCTCAAGTCCAGCCCTCTCAAGTTTCAGGTTGCCGGTTCAACAGGGCACCTGGACAAGCGCGCCCTGTGGGGATTACTGGGTAGGGCCGGCCACCGCCGCCCCGGCTGCCGGCTTTGCCAGGCAGACCTACTGCCTGGCGTCCCGTGTCTTTTTTATACTTGGGAGTTTCCCCGTTCTGTGGGCAACAAAGATCAGTCTGGAAATGCCGCTCTGACTCACCGTTTGCGGATTCAACGAGAAGAGCTCCAATCCTGGGTTGTTCTCACAGCGCCATCTTGAGTCCTCCCCAATTTTTGTATTTTTAATAGAGACATGGTTTGACCATATTGGTCAGGCTGGTCTCAAACTCCTGACCTCCTGCATCTGCCCACCTCAGCCTTCCAAAGTGCTGGGATTACAGGCATGAACCAACACGCCTGGCTTAATGTTTATTTTTTGAGACAGATTCTTGCTCTGTCACCCAGGCTGCTATCTCAGCTTACTGCAGTCTCTTCCTCCTGTTTCAAGTGATTCTTGTGCCTCAGCCTCCCAGGTGGCTGAAACTACAGGGGCACACCACCACACTTGGCCAATTTTTGTATTTTTAGTAGAGACAGGGTTTTGTCATGTCACCCAGGCTGGTCTTGAACTCCTTGCCCCCCACCTGGTTTCCCAAAATTCTGAGATTACATTTGTGAGCCACTGCGCCCAGCCCCAGACTTTCTTAGAGCAATTGGGATAATAAAAGCTATCTTGGAAAATTTTTGTGATAATTACATATAATTAAATGACAGATATATGTACTACTCCTTGAGTGTACCAAGAGACTGAATTCCTCATATATACTATGCCATTATACCTCGCCATGCTTTTACATGGGCCCTCTCTAGATTTCCTCTCTTAAAGACTCTGACCAAGTGTTTTCTCCTATGTAGAAGCTTCTCTGACTCTTCCCATGACTCCCCGTAGCAGAACTACACATTCCTTCCACTGTGTCCTTGAGCTTTGCCACACCTTTATTAAAGTATGTTTCACAATTTGTGGCAGTTATCCATGAATCTTTGATAGTAGATGATATCTACATGATAGTAGATTCCCAGATCCTCAAGATCAATTGTCCCATAACTATATTCATCCCTAGCTCTCAGAACAGGTCCTGATTTATGGTAAATGCTCAGGGGGATGAGGGGAAGAGTAAATGAATGAATTTTGGATCCATGAAACATATTTTGAGTGATTTCAGGGTAGAAAGTTAGGGTTCCAAGAAAGGCCTCTGTGAGATGGATGCAATTATGAGATGGGCTTCATAATCTCCTGGGCTCTCTGCCTTTAATTAACACTATGTGTCTACCTTTTTCAAGGAAACCCTTTAATGGTCCTGCTGAAGGAGGAGTGCAGGGAAGTCACCTTTTTGGGACTCTAAACTGGACAACCCCAGCACTTCCTTCTCTCTGTCCTCTGCTGGAAGTACCCATGCATGCAACACAGTGGTCAGTGCCCTCCTGCCACAGGAACTTCCTGGCCAGTTGCCTTTTTCTGCTATTACTTCTCTTTTTTTTTTTGAGACTGAGCCATATGGTGAAAGCAAACTCAAGACTTGTTACTATGGATGACCTAGGCAAACATCAACAACTCATGTCCTTACCAGCAAAGAGCTCAATAGATGGCAAAGTCTTCCTCACATGAAGGGGTTTCAGGAAAAAATGTTCATCCTAAGAAATAATGCAGTCTCCTCTCCAAATTCTAATCATTTTCATATTACAGAGTCACCACATCCATAGCAGTCTTTTTTCTCCCAAAATATGACTCATAACCCAGCATAGGCCTCCCTGCCTTCTTCTAGCACTACCAAGAAAACAAGCCGTTTTATAACAACTCTGACTTTTCTCACCCCATCCCAATACCCTCATTGATTATCTCTGGCAAAAAATACTGGCAGCCAAATTTGACCTTCTCAAGCAGTAGAAAGGCCCCCACCTAACAGTCAAAACCTAAAAAATGGTCAGGTACAGTGGTGGTGGCTCACGCCTGTGATCCCAGCACTTTGGGAGACCAAGGCAAGTGGATCACTTGAGGTCCTGAGTCAAGACCAGCCCATCCAACATGGTGAAACCTCGTCTCTATTAAAAATACAAAAATTAGCTGTGTGTGGTCACACACACTTGTAATCTCAGCTACTTGGGAGGCTGAGGCAGGAGAATCACTTGAACCTGGGAGGCGGAGGTTCCAGTGAGCAGAGATCACACCACTGTACTCCAGCCTAGATGACAGAGCAAGACTCCATTTAAAAAGAAAAAGAAAAACTAAAAAACACTAACTGCTAAAAGTATGCTTCATCTAAGTCTCTTCTTACAGTCAGTGACAGAACTTGAATCTCTTTCCTGTGGCCAGAGTCATTAGTTCTTTGACCATGAAAGTAGACCTGATATAGGTCAAGGTATTGACATATACTTGACATAGGTCAAATCCTCCTGGCCAGCAGGAAGCCTTTTTAGTTTTCCAACAGCGCACCTTTTTATTTGTGACATGTTTTTGCCTTCTATCCCATTGCTATTTTCCCAACTTATCATCTTCCCTTGTACTTTTCCCCTTAGGATCTTTCCCAACCTAATACTAGCCCAGAGATTTTCCAGTGTATTTACTGGAGCCTACTCCCATCCCTGACCAAGCATCACTAGCCCTGCTTAGTTTTTTGGTTTTTTGAGGCAGGGTCTTGCTCTGTCACCCAGGCTAAAGTGCAAGTGGAACAGTCAAAGCTCACTGTAGCCTTAATCTCCCGGGCTCAAATGACCTCTCACCCCAGCCCCTGAGTAGCTGAGACCACAGGCACGTGCCACCACATCCAGCTAATATTTTTATTTTTTGTAGAGGTGGTGTCTATTGCACAGGCTGGTCTTGAACTCCTGGGCTTAGGCATTCCACCTACCTTGGCCTCCCGAAGTGCTGGGATTGCAGGCATGAGCCACCACGCCCGGCCTAGTTCTCCTTGTTGTGCCCCTACAGATTTCCTTCACCTTACTGAATCGCCGTGAAAATACATCAGCCCCATCATGCCAGATACATAGTCTCTGTTCCCTGGCTCCCCCTGCCTCTTCCAGGCCATTGGCTCACTGCCTTCTTTCTATAGTTCTTTTTCCATGAAAGTTTTCTATAGCTCTTCTTACCTTTCACTCTATCATTGGTCAGCTTCCAGGGTATTTTCCTACATTTATTAAGAGCTTTGGCCTATGGTTCACAGTCTTCCTTTCCTCTCCCTCACTTTCCTACAACATCTTGGACAACTTTAAACATATTCATCAGTAAACTATCCAGCTCTCCAGATTCATGATTCCCTAAACTTCTCTACCAGCCTTCATCTCCATTCAGCTTAGCTTTCCTCTTACACTATCATATCCTATCTTTGTCATTACCCAAAACCTCTAAAATCATCATGTGGCAGTAGCTATGCTAGACACTGGGGAAATAATCCTAACTACACTATTCCATCTCTGCCCTCAATGTGTTTTTTTTTTTTTTTTTGAGACGGAATTTCACTCTTGTTGCCCAGGCTGGAGTGCAATTATGCCATCTCGGCTTACCGCAACCTCCGCCTTCCGGGTTCAAACAATTCTCCTGCCTCAGCCTCCCAAGTAGCTGAGATTACAGGCATGAGCTATCATGCCTGGCTAATTTTGGATATTTAATAGAAACAGGGTTTCTCTGTGTTGATCAGGCTGGTCTTTTTTTTTTTTTTTAAATAGTAAAGAAAACTTACTATAATACATAGCGAGAAGTCCCAAGGTCACACAGCTCTGAAATTGGTTAAATCAGCAAATCACCAACATCAAGTGTTATAGAGGTCTTTCAAGTCTTCAGTTAAATTTATTTCTAGGTAATTTTTTGTGGCTAATGTAAACAGGATTACTTTCTTCATTTCTTTTTAGCTAGTTTGTTATTAGTGTATACAGATGCTACTGATTTTTCATGTTGATTTTGTATCCTACAACTTTACTGAGTTTGTTTACAGCTCTAAGAGTTTTTGGTGGTATCTTTTTTTTTTTATTTTTTAGACAGAGTCTTGCTGTTTTGCCAAGCGCTGGGCTGGAGTGCAGTGACACAATCTTGAATCACTGCAACCTCCACCTCCCAGCTTCAATCAATTCTCCTGCCTCAGCCTCCCAAATAGCTGGGACTACAGGCACATGCCACCACACCCAGCTAATTATTGTATTTTTAGTAGAGACAGGGTTTCACATGTTGGCCAGGCTGGTCTCAAACTCTTGACCTCATGATCCACCCACCTCTGCCTCCCAAAGTGCTGGGATTACAGGTATGAGCCACCGTGCCCCGCCTGTACCTTTGTTTTTTGTGTGCCTTTGTCTAGTTTGGGCATCTTTGTTCTCATTAAGTAAGTTAAGAAGAATTTTTATCTCTTCAGTTTTTTGAAATAGTTGAAAAAAAGGGTGTTAGTTCTTGCTCTTTCCCTAAGCGGCCTGAGGTAATCTGTGAAAATGGTTCACTATTCACTTGACCCAAAGAACCCCACAAAATCATGCAAATAAAGAGGTTACAATCTTCAGGTTCACTTTAAGAACACATGTGAAACTGCCCAGGCCATCAAGGCTATGTATATACGAAAAGCCACGAAGTATCTGAAAGATGTCACTTTACCGAAACAGTGCGTACCATTCCGATGTTACAATGGTAGAGTTGGCAGGTGTGTCCAAGCCAAGCAGTGGGGCTGGACACAAGGTCGGTGGCCCAAAAAGAGTGCTGAATTTTTGCTGCACATGCTTAAAAATGCAGAGAGTAGTGCTGAAGTTAAGGGTTTAGATGTGGATTCTCTGGTCATTGAGCATATCCAAGGGACCAAAGCACCCAAGATACACCGCCGGACCTACAGAGCTCATGGTCAGATTAACCCAGGCATGAGTTCTCCCTGCCACATCAAGATGATCCTTACTGAAGAGGAACAGATTGTTCCTAAACCAGAAGAGGAGGTTGCCCAGAAGACGAAGAAACTGAAGAAACAAAAACGTGACACAAAGTAATTCAGCATTAAAATAAATGCAACTAAAAGGAAAAACAAGATGTTAGTTCTTTAAAAGTTTAGTAAAATTAAGCAGTAAAACCACCTGTTCCTGCACTTTTCTTGGCTAAGAGGCTTTTTATTGCTGATTCAGTCTTGTTACTCATTATTGGGATGTTGGGGTTTTCTATTTTTCCCGGTTTAATCTAGGTAGGTTATATGTGTCCAGGAATTTATCCGTTTCTTCTAGTTTTTCCAGTGTGTCAGCATACAGTTGTTCATAACAGTCTCTAATGATCTATCTTGTTTCTTTTATATCAGTTGTAATATCTCCTTTTTTATTTCTGATTTTATTTATTTGGCATTCTCTCTTTCTTGCTTAGTCTAGCTAGCGGTTTTTATAAAGTTTATCTCTTTTAAAAATCAACTTTTTGTTTCATGGATTCCTTGCATTTTTAAATCTCTAAATCACTTCGTTCTGCTCTGATTTTTATTATTTCTTTCCTTCTACTAAGTTTGGATTTCACTTTTTCTTGTTTTTCTCGTTCTTTGAGGTACATAGTAGGTTGTTTATAATCTGACTGTGTTTTTGCTGTAGGCATTTTTTGCTATAAAATTTTCTCTTAGCACTGTTTCTGTTGTATTCCATAGGTTTTGGCATGTTGTGTTTCCATTTGCATTTGTTTCAAGAAAGTTTGTGATTTTCTTCTTAGTTTTTTCATTGACTCAATGGCCGTTCAGAAGCATGTTGTTTAATTTCCATGTATTTGTACAGTTTCCAAAGTTCTTCCTCTTATTCATTTCTAACTCTATTCCATTTTTGTCTAGAATATACTTGATATAATGTCGATATTTCAAAATTTGTTGAAACTTGTTTTGTGCTCAAACATATGGTCTATCCTGGAGAATATTCTATGTGATGCTGAGAAGAATGTGTATTCCACAGCTATTGAATGAAATGTTCTGTAAATGTTAGGTCTATTTGGTCTACGGTACAGATTAAGTTTGAGGTTTATTTGTTAACTTTCTACCTAGGTGACCTGTCCAATACTGAAAGTGCGGTGTTGAAGCCCTCAGTTATTACTGTGTTGAGGTCTATCTTTCTCTTTAGCTCTAATGACATTTTTAATATGTCTGAGTATTCCATTATTGGGTACATATATATACATATTTCAAACTGTTATACCCTCTTGCTGAATTGGCCCTTTTATGATTATATAGTGGCCTTCTTTGTCTCTTTTTATGTTTTTTTTCACTTAAAGTCAATTTTGTCCAATATAGATGTATTAGGCCATTCTTGCATTACTATAGGGGTATCATAACAAAGTACCACAGAATGGGTACCTTAAATAACAAAAATTTATTTTCTCACAGTTGTGGAAGCTGTAAGTCTAAGATCAAGATGTCAGCACATTTGGTTTCTCCTGAGGCCTATCTTGGCTTGCAGCTGGTTGCCTTCTTGCTGTGCCCTCTTACAGCATTTTCTCTGTGCACATGCATTCCTTGTGGCTCTTCTTCTACTAATAAGGACATCAATCACATTGTACAAGGGCCCTACCCTAGGAGTCTCATTTTAACTTTATCACTCCTTTAAAAAATCTTATCTTCAAATATGGTTACATTCTGAGATTGGGACTTCAACATACAAATTTTGGAGGAACACTGGTTAGCCCATAACAATGAATTCACATCAATGGACTGATACGATCAAGGAAAGCATCAATGAGCTTAAACAAGTTTAAATAGCAACTTCTGAAACTTAAAAGCAAAGAAAAAAAGGAATGAAAAAGAACAGAATATTTAAGAAGTATAGGCCAATTATAATAGAAACAATACATGTGTAATGAAGTATCAGAAGGAGGAGAAAAAAAAGAACAGAAGAAATGTTTAAAGAAATTATGACTGAGATTTCCCCAAAATTGAAGATAAACAAAATCCACATATATAAGAAGCTAAGAGAACACCAAATAAGATAAATACAAAAAATGTAAACATAGGCATATTATATTGAAACTTTAGAAAATCAAAGATAAAAATAAAATCTTAGAAGAAGCCAGAAGAGGAAAAAATTGTTATCTATGAACAACCAAGGATAAGAATTACATCAGATTTCTCTTAAACCACAGAAGCAAAAAGAGAGGGAACTGAAATATTTAAAATGTTTAAAAAAAAAAAAACCACTATCTTAAAACTCTCTATCTAGCAAAATTGTCCGTTTTTTTTTTTCTTTGAGACAGTCTCACTTTGTCACCCAGGCTGGAGTACAGTGGCAGTGACCTGAGGTCACTGCAGCCTCCGCCTCCTGGGTTCAAGCAATCTTGTGCCTCAGTCAGCCACCACACCAATCAGGCTGGTCTTGAACTCCTGACCTCAGATGATCCACCTCCCTCGGCCTCCCAAAGTGCTGGGATTACAAGCATGAGCCACCACGTCCTGTGCCCTCAATGTTCTTATAGTGAAGTAGAGGAGAATGGTATAATCTAGGAATAGAGATAGGTATTAGGTACCATGGTTTCACAAAGCAGGAAATAGACAGTTCAAAAGGGAAGTCATCGCATATTAGAGGTGCTAGATTAGGACGTTAGGATAGTAAGAGTGCAATGGGAAAAAATGGAGGGGGAAGCATTCTAGGCAGAGGGAACAGCATGTGCCAAAGTTCAAAGGTATAAAAAGGCTGAGCGTGGTGGCTCACACCTATAATCCCAGCACTTTGGGAGGCCAAAGCTGGGCGGATCACTTGAGCCCAGGAGTTCAAGACCAGCCTGGCCAACATGGTGAAACCCCATCTCTACTAAAAATACAAAAAGAAAAAATATACCTAAGACTAAGGCAGGAGAATTGCTTGAACCCTGGAGGTGGAGGTTGCAGTGAGCCAAGATCAAACCACTGCACTCCAGCCTGGGTGCCAAAGCAAGACCCTGTCTCAAAAAAAAAAAAAAAAAAAAAAACGGCGGGGGGCGGTATAAAACAGTATGGCTTATTGATAAAATGGAGAATAGTGGAAAATGAAGCTGGAGAAATAGGCAAAGATCATGTCATGGAGGGCCTTGTGGGTTTGGACTTTATAGAAACAATAATAGCCACAAGTTATTGAGCATTCACTTACCTTTAACTCATTGAATTCTTACAACAACCCTATGCAGTAGGTGTTATTATTTCCATATTATGTATGAGGTATTGCCCTTTCTTCTTTGACTCTCCATTTATCCTTTTAGCCTCATTTCTTACCCTTATCCCCTCATTTGCTATCCTCTGTCCACACCACAGTATTTCATGTTCCCCTTTCTCCCATCTCACTGTCTTTGCTCTTGCTGTTCTAACAGCCTGCAATGTCTAATGTCTTCCCTTCCATCACTGCCTAGAGAAGCTATTCATCCTTTAAGATCCAGTTTCAGTTCTACTATTTAAAACCTCACCAAAGCCAGGGATATAGAAAGTCAGTCCCATCCCCCTGCATAGGAAGGTGCTCGCTCTCTCTCTTTCTCTCTCTCTCTCTCTCTCTCTCTTTCTCTCTCTCTCTCTCTCTCTCTCTCTCTTTCTCTCTCTCTCAAGAGAAATAGGGAAATACCCCTATTCCCAAGCGCTTCTCAAGAACAGAACCTATTTCTCTCCTATTTCTCAATAGGAGAGAAATAAATGTTTGTGAACACAGAATTAGAAGCAGTTGGGCTTGGGCTTGGCTGGGCTCAGTGGCTCACACCTGTAATCCCAGCACTTTGGGAGGCCAAGGGAGGCAGATCACTTGAGGTCAGGAGTTCGAGACCAGCCTGGCCAACATGGTGAAACCCCATTTCTACTAAAAATACAAAAATTAGCCAGGTGTGGTGGCGGATGCCTGTAATCCCAGCTACTCGGGAGGCTGAGGCAGGAGAATTGCTTGAATCCGGTAGGCGGAGGTTGCAGTGAGCCAAGATCGCACCATTGCACTCCAGCCTGGGTGACAAGAATGAAACTCTGTCTCAAAAAAAGAGAGCAATTGGGTTTGAAATGTCATCTTGCTCCCAGTTCTCAGAAAACTTTTGTCCTTTTCTTTTGTAGCTGAACGAGTGAACGAAGTGATCGTGGGAAATGACCAGCTCATGGAGATCTGAGTTCTGAGCAAGTCAGACAGACTCCTTCCTTTTGGCCTCCAGAACCACAGATGTTGGCTGACCCACCTGTTTGCCTCTGTATTTATTTCCCAATAAAGAAGAGCTTCCAAAGACATTCTGGAGACTTGTGGAGCAGTCCCAAGCTCCACGTCAGGTGGGCTCCAGATGTACACAGTGTGTGTTCATGAGTCATGTGGTAAAGCTCATCTGGAGCAAGCATGTGGGACAGGGCAGACACAGTGGCCTAACTCTTCTGTGCCAAGGTTTATCAGGTGGGGGCAGCAGCTGTCCAATGTAAAGGTCCTAGGAAGGCTTCTTTCTGACTGGCTGACCCAGCCCAGTCCTTAAAGTATCCCCCACCTAAAAGGACCTGGGAGTACTTCAGTCCTTTATCCTAATCTGCCTTTCTAGACCCATAGGCCTAGCTGCTGGTAGTGCCAGCCCTAAGCATCAGCCGAGGACTCTGCTCCCATACCTGCCATACAGATTCCCAGTCCCTTCCACTGCCTCACCCACAGCCCCACACCCTCTATGCTCACCATTCATTCCCTCTCCTACCAGCCTATAGCCACTTTCCCCAGTTCAATATCCCTTGGATACTCTGAACAGAAGCAGGGGCAGCCCCTTCCTAGCCAACAAGCCTATCCCCACAGATTTTAGTGGAGATAAGAACATGAAGAGCCATGGTCTGAGGCAGTGGTCTGAGCCACGCCAGACCCCACTCCACCTCACTTCAGTGAGGTTTGCCCAACCTGGGATGGAAGAGCCAGAAATCTATATCATGGCTTGAAATTCCTTCTGACTCTCCTCCAGCTGTATTCCTTTAGATCCTAATTCTACAGATTCTCCTGCTTCAGAAATTCTCTTGCTTCACAGCCCTTCAAGAGGCCTATCCACCTTCCCTCCACCACCCCTGCTCCCAAACACACATTCACTCTGCTCTTTCCCTGTCTTTCTCTTAGAACCTGCAGGTGTTTGGTGGAAGATAAAAGTGGCTCCTGGGGTGAGATTTTACCTCCTAGAGTTATCAAACGTTTCTCTTGATGTCTTCACTGTGGGTGGCAGTAATTATAAAGAATTATTTGAAATACTGGTTTCTGCATTGCTTCAAAAATCTCAAGGCTCTCAAGTTTACTTGAGTAATCTTGCCTGTCTTAGTCATAGAGCTTGTGAGAGACTTGTGAGCATTCCTACCCTGGGGGATCTCCACCTCTGTCAGCCTTCTTGAGATCCCTGGAGCTCCACATTCCTCCCACTGGTCAGAACAAGGCTCCTGAAAGTTTTCACTAATCAGGCAGGAACTGAAATGGCCCAGCAGAAGTGGTTGAAATGAATAGAGCTGAGGGGGATGAACAGATAAAGAGCTGTGGTGATGCCCAACGTGGTCCCCTTTGGAACTGAAATTAAACTGGTGGGGCCCAGGTGGTGCTGGAGACAGAGTCCTGGCCTAGGTGAATGAAAATCTGGCCTCTGTAGTGTTTGGTTTGGGACAAATCACTGTCTTTCCTCTGACCTGGAGTGTTTCCATCTGCAAAATGAGAAAGTTGGACTGCTTGAGTGTTAAAGGCCCTTATGGTTCTCAGGTTTTGTCCTCTTTCCCAGAGCTTTCTGGCCCTTAGGGCCTGGGTCTCCCAAGGAGCTGAAAGATCACTCCTTGATCACAAAAAAAGATATGGGAGGGAAACTATCTCAGAGCCCTCCTGTACACTCCTTCCTGTCCTTCCCCACTGAGCCCTTAGAACCCCTGACAGTGAGACAGAGCAAAAACCTCTCCTGTGCCTTCCCTTAGCACAAGTCCATCAAATGGCCTCTGCATTAAGGAAAGGAAGGAGCTGGAGAAAACAAAAGGTAAAGCTTTCCCAGAGGAAGGCTTGTTGAGTTTGAGTCCCAGCTGGGAGCAGCCCCCAGCTCAGTACACTGCTGCTATTGTCTGACAGTTCCAGGACTGGCTGGGTGCCCAAGATGCTTTGATTTTTCTGCTCTTTGCTCTGTTTGACTGCCAGAAGGCAGGGACAGTTTTTGTTTCCTTTTGGTAGCAGCTACAGAGGGGTTGAGTATGTCTGAAACATAGTGAGTAACTGAATGTCCACTGGCCGGCCACCTCTCATGGGGCAGAAATCAGAAAAGCCAGGCAGGCAGAAGAGTTGATAGGATCTGCCCTGCCTCTTCCAGTGATGCTCAATGAGGAAAATGGAGGAAGAGGAGAATGGGGACCTTGAATGCCAAATCAGGGAGGACTCTGGGAATGTGCTGAGAAACAGGATTCTGGGAGCTTGCCAGGTCAGACACAACTTGACGGCTGCTACTCCAGGAATCCCATCCCCTGTTAACAACTCATCCTTGCCTACTGGCAAGAGTTCTTGAGCCGAGAAGTCTGCCACTACACGGAATGATTGCATCAGGGGCCTTCTGCCAAGGATAAAGGGTGAGATGCTGCATTGGTTCTTAGCCTCTCTCCTTTTCCCATACTTAAAGTGAAGGGCCGTGAGCTCCTATGAGCCTATAAGACTGCCAAGATCACCCTCCAAGCTCTTTCCCAAGGCCAAAGGTCGAACTTCCTCCCAGTTCTTCACTACATTACTGTTACCCCCCCACTCGATACCCAGTGGAGAGAGAGAAATTGTGTTTAGCTGTAGTCCCAACAGGAATCTAGGGTCTGCAGGGCCTAGTTGAGAAGTTGTTTCTATTTCCAGAGAATTGCAGGGGCTACACTTTCTTTATCTACAGCTCTCGCTACTCCTAAGGAGGTACATAAACCAGGCCTTTGTATGCAGCTTTCTAAATAGTCAAATGTGTCTGAGAAATTGAGAGGCCCATGGAAAGGACCACCCAGACAGAAGGTCTAGAAAGCTCTGCTCTAATGAAGCTGACCCAGAGGGAGAGAGACTGGGAGGAGAACACATTCTGTTGGAAGCCAATATGACCTGTCCTTGGCCTGAGCCATCTGCCACTACCCAGGATGATTGTGTTGGGCCTTTCTGCCATGGATAAATGGAGAGAGGCTGTATTTGTTCTTAGCCTCTCTCCTTCCCTCACACTTAAAGTGAAGGACCATTCCCTAGTCTCTGGTTGCAGCCTCTGGCACCAAATACTTGGTAGGGGCTATTGGCCTGAACCAGCCCACAGGGAAGGAGCATACATACCCAGGGTTGGCCCCTAAATGTAACAGGTGGGGATGGGGCTGCCCAGGTCCCCCACTTCCCTCTTCCACATCCCAGGGTCATTGACCCTGCTTGGCCTAGATAACAGAAGCAACCAAAGCTGGTGAGGGAAACCTAGAGGAATGCCAGAGAAAGAAAGCCTGCCTTGCCTCCACCGTGAATTAACTCCCACATGAACCCACCCCTGAAGCCAGACTGGTTACTTAACCCAGCACTGTGTGTATGTGAGTGTGGTCCACCTCACTTTTCCTGGCACTGTTCCTCAGTTGTATATTATCTCATTTAACCCTTATGCTAATTTCGGAGATTATGTGACTTCCCCAAGATCTCACAACCAGCAAATGAAAGATCCAGGCCATGAGCCATTCATTCCTTTTCCTTTTAGATTCTGTCATGCTCCCACCTCTCCCATCCAGTTCCTTTCACTTCTGGAAACATCTCTGAGTACCCCCAACTCACAGTGGTTTCCCCTGTGGTCTCTGTGTTCCCCTCAGGCAATGAACTTCTAAAAACCAGGTACCCTGCAACATCAAAACTCAGCAAAGGAGTGGACAGATAAGAGATCCTAAGCAGCAAGATCAGTGGCTCACGCCTGTAATCCCAGCACTTTGGGAGGCCATGGCAGGCAGATCACGAAGTCAGGAGTTCGAGACCAGCCTGGCCAACATGGCGAAACTCCGTCTCTACTAAAAATAGGAAAATTAGCCTGGCATGGTGGTGGGCGCCTATAATCCCAGCTACTCAGGAGGCTGAGGCAGGAGAATTGCTCGAACCCTGGAAAGAGGTTGCAGTGAGCCAAGATGGCACCACTGTACCCCAGACTGGGTGACAGAGCAAGACTCCATCGTCTTGAAAAAAATTAATTAATTTAAAAAAAAAAAGATTCCAAGGCCAGGCACAGTGGTTCATACCTGTAATCCCACACTTTGGAAGGCCAGGGCAGGCAGATTGCCTGAGCTCAGAGTTCAAGACCAGCCTGGGCAACACAATGAAACCCCGTCTCTACTAAAATACGAAAAAATTAGCCAGACTTGGTGGCACGCGCCTGTGGTCCCAGCTACTCGGGAGGCTGAGATAAGATTACTTGAGCCTGGGAGCTGGAGGTTGCAGTGTGCCAAGATCGTGCCACTGCACTCCAGCTGGGTGACATAGTGAGACCCCATCTCATTAAAAAAAAAAAAAAATTTTTTTTGAGAAGAGATCCCAAGACATGTTTGTCTCATGAATCAGTAATGAGATTTAATCCTTGGTGATAATGGGTTTAATTAGGTTGCTTTTCTCCTGTTATTCAGAGAATATCTCTAGTTTAGGCCCAGAACACATACCTAGGACCAGTGGAAGTGTAAACAAGCCATTCTATCTTAAAGGTGGCTGCTTGCAGGAAGAAGAGAAGCCTCTGTATCCCCTCCTATTCCTGGGGTCTATCTATGGCTTTGGCTCTGGCTGAGCTTAGCTGGACTCAGGAAACCATTTTGTTTGGGAGAAGAGAGGTCATTTTGAAGCTTGGAGCAAGCCAGGCAGCACACAAGGCCCTAGGTTGAAAACTGTACACCCATTTCTCCCACTCTAGACTTTGAACTATAAAGCAAGAGGTTTCCTTAATAGACAGCTTTGCCTTGGAAGCATCCATACAAATGCTGGACTTTGCCACAGTTGTTAGCAGTGGTGGGCCTATGATGGAAGCAGAGCCCCAAGGCCCAAGTGGTTACAAATCTATTTCTCCATGGACCTTATTTATGTCTTGCAGAGTCTGATTTCAAAAAAAAAAAAAAAAAAAGGAAGGAGATCTCAAGAGTCACTTAAAACATAGTATCAGGAGACTCCTGATGACAACCAGTGCTGATTCCAGGCCACTTCCTATCTTCAGCTATTGCCCCAAGAACAAACTAGGGGCCCGTACATACTAAGTTAGAGGCGGTTTCTATTTCAAAGACTTGCTAGGGGTACACTTTTTTTTAACCTTAAATTTTTTTATTATCATTATTGTTTTTTGAGACAGAGTCTCACTCTGTCTCCCGGACTGGAGTGCAATGGCACAATGACAGCTCACTGCAGCCTCTACCTCCTGGATTCAGTCAGTCCTGCCCCAGCCTCCCAAGTAGCTGGGACTACAGACGTGTGCCATCACACCCAGCTAACTTTTTATTTTTTGTAAAGATGGAGTCTCACTATTTTGCCTGGGTTTGAACTCCTGGCTTCAAGCAATCCTCCCAACTCAGCCTCCCAAAGTGCTGGGATTACAAGCGTGAGCTACCATGCCACTTTATCCTCAGCAGGACCCACTCTGTAACAGGGAGAAGAAAGTACTATTCAGGTAGGCTGCTTTTCATGTGCAGTTACTATTTGGCCAACAGCATCATAGATATATTAGTTCCTCCATAGGCATATTTCTGGGTGAATGGACAATGGAAATGGCAAACCCGTTAGGTGTCACCCCCTCAATCTAAATGTTCCTTTTCCTCAGGACTGAGGTTCTAGAGATGATGTTAACTTGCACAAGCTTGCCAGGCACAGTGGATCACAAGGTCAGTAGTTCAAGACCAACCTGGACAAGATGGTGAAACCCCATCTCTACTAAAAAAAAAAAAAAAAATTAGCCAGGTGTGGTGGTGGGTGCCTGCAATCTCAGCTACTTGGGAGGCTGAGGCAGGATTGCTTGAACCCAGGAGGCAGAGGTTGCCATGAGCTGAGATTGCGCCACTCCACTCCAGTCTGGGTGACAGAAACTCTGTCTTAAAAAAAATGTGTACAAGCTTTCAAAAATTGGTTTAACAGTGTGTAAACCAATTTTGTGTGTGTGTGTGGTTTTTATGTGCAAGTGCCATAAAAATGTTCATACTCTTTGACCCAAACAACCCCACTTCTGGGAATCTGTCCTGAGCATATTCTCCAAATGATTGATCACAAAAACTATGTAGTAACATGAAATATTTATGATGTAATGATGTTTTTTTAAGTCTGGAAGAACTGACCAAGAAATTGGGCAGAGATAATAGTAGTTGTGTTAGAATCATGAGCTTATTGTGGATTCTTTTTCTCTTTCCCAAACTTTACATATTGGAATATTGATTTTACCCTACTCTGCCACTCAGGGTTTATCAGTCAGGAACCCAATAGAAACAGCCCACTCAGATAGGATAGTTGAAAGTTTAATAGAGAGACTATTGCCTCTATTCTTTCCTGTTTCCAATCCGTTACACCCTGAGTTCTGCAACTCTTAGTGACTCACTCAACAATTATTGAGCACCTATTTATTGTCTGGTGAAGAAGGCAGATTTTCAAGTACATAATTTATTGTATCATAAATGCAATTATACATATATAAATTGATTTGTTATACAGAGCACAAATAAAGAAGCAATTGTCTGCCAGGAAAGAGACATGAATCAAGGAAGGTTTCAAAAAGGAGGTAGGCTGGGTAAAGTGGCTCATGCCTATAATTCCAGCACTTTGGAAGCCCCAGGTGGGCAGATCACCTGAGCCCAGGAGTTTGAGAACAACTTGGGCAGCATGGCAAAACCCCATCTATACAAAATTACAAAAATGAGCCAGGTGTGGTGGTGCACACCTGTAGTCCCAGCCATTTGGGAGGCTGAGGTGGGAGGATCTCTTGAGACTGGGAGGTCAAGGCTGCAGTGAGCTGTGATGGCACCATTCCACTCCAACCTGGGTGACAGAGGGAGATCCTGCCTCAAAAAAAAAAAGTGGGGTGTGGGAGTGATTCAAGTTCAGTGTTTGAAGATTGTCTGCCAAGACAAAATGGCCACACCATGTACAAAGGCAGGAACACATGGCTATGGAGGGAACACTGATGTGAGGGAACCATGGGAGATGAGGCTTTAGCTAGATCACACAGGACCCTGTGCTCCTAGTGGCCTCGTGCTTTGGGGCTATCAGATTTGTATGTTAGAGAGATGACTCTGGTCTCAGTGGAGAGAGTGGACTGAAGAGGGCAAGAATGGAGGCCAGGAAGAGTGAACAGAAGAAATTTTGGGCTTTGGGTTGGAAAGAAAGTGTGGCCCTACCCGCTTTGATGCCATCTTGAAGACCTACAGCTACCTGACCCCTGGACTTCTGGAAGGAGACTTGTATTCACCAAGTCTCCCTATCAGGAATTCACTAATGACCTCTTCAAGACCCACACCAGAGTCTTCGTGCAGAGGACCCAGGCTCCAGCTCTGGCTATAACATAGGGTTTTTGTTTTGTTTCGTTTTTGAAATGGAGTCTCACTCTGTTGCCCAGGCTGGAGTGCAGTGGCACAATATCTGCTTACTGCAAGCTCCACCTCCTGGGTTCATGTGATTCTTCTGCCTCAGCCTCCAAGTAGCTGAGACTGCAGGTGTGTGCCACCACGCCCAGCTAATTTTTTAATATTTTTAGTAGAGATGGGGTTTCACCATCTTGACCAGGCTGATGTTGAACTCCTGATCTCGTGATCCGCCCGCCTCGGCCTCCCAAAGTGCAGGGATTACAGGCTTGAGCCACCGCGCCTGGCAACATAGGGTTTTTATACAAGAAAAATAAAGTGAATTAAGCCGGGGAAAAAAAAAAGTGTGGCCCTAGGCCAGGCGCGGTGGCTCACGCCTGTCATCCCAACACTTTGGAAGGCTGAGAAGGGCGGACTGCCTGAGCTTGGGAGTCCGAAACCAGCCTGGGCAGTATGGCGAAACCCAGTCTCTACCAAAAATACAAAAAAAAAAAAAAAAAAAAAAAAAAACTGGCCGTGGTGATGCATGCCTATGGTCCCAGCTACTCGGGAGGCTGAGGTGGGAAGATGGCGTGAGCCTGGAAGGCGGAGGATGCAAGCCGAGAGATGGAGCCACTGCACTCCAGCCTGGGTGACAGAGTGAGACCCCATCTTAAAAAACATGAAAGGCCGGGCGCGGTGGCTCAAGGCTGTAATCCCAGCACTTTGGGAGGCCAAGGCGGGTGGATCACGAGGTCAGGAGTTCAAGACCAGCCTGGCCAAGATGGTGAAATCCCTGTCCCTACTAAAAATGCAAAATATTAGCTGGGCGTGGTGGCAGGCGCCTGTAATTCCAGCTACTCAGGCGGCTGAAGCAGAGAATCACTTGAACCCAGGAGACAGAGTTTGCAGTGGGCCGAGATCGCACCACTGCACTCCAGCCTGACAGAGCGAGATTCCTCAAAAAAAAAAAAAAAAAAAAAAAAAAAAATGTGTAGTCCTAACAGGGCCCGCAAACGGCCTTTCTCAGCGTCAGCCTATCCGAATTTACACTTGGCCGCCGTTGCGCCTCTCCAGGATCCTCCTCCCTCCTCCTCCCCGGGGCCCCGCGGGCGGGAGGAAGGCGCGGGGTGGCCCAGCCTGGGTGGTCTCTTGCCCCGCCCCCTGCGGCACCGTTACCTAGCTGCGGATCCGGCTGCGCGGCTCGGGTAATTTGCTGGCCCCTCAGCCAATGGGAGGGCGTCGCCCCGGCCAGCTCCCTTTTTCTGGAGCTCCAGCCGCCTCTCACTCCAGTCGGCACCTCCAGCCCTGCTGGGCGTCTCCAGCCAGCAATTTCGCCTGCGCGCGGGACCCATTCCTCTTCCAGCCGCCGCGGCCCACTGAGTGGGTGAACCCCGGCGCCGCGCCCCGGACCCGCAGCTCCCTGCACTCGTGCTTCCCAGCCGCCGTTAACACCCGCACCCCACAGTCTCACCCCTGTCCGCGCCTTGGCGGCCCCACTGAATCCCCACGCGGGACCAGCGGTACCGGGAGGCCGGGCTAGCCTATGGGAGTTCCCAGATAATGCGGGTTGGGGGCGCCCACGCCCCCCATTCCCGCCAGCATGACTCGGTCGCCGCCCCTCAGAGAGCTGCCACCGAATTACACACCCCCAGCTCGAACCGCAGCACCTCAGGTGAGTAGAGGGGGAGCTGGAAGAAGGAAGAGCAGGGCCAGGTCTATCACTCGGGCCTCTTCAAGGTTTGTGATGTCTTGACGTGCTGAGTGTCATTGGTTGTCTGAAGGCAAGTGAGCACTAACACAGCAAGTAAGTTGTGCGGGTGTGTCTGTGTCTGCGTGTCTGTGCCTGTGTCTTCTCATCATCTCGTCATCTGGCCAGTGAGAATGAGTGTCTGTGGGTTCACCTCTGTGTCCACCCGATGACAGGTGTGTGTGTGTGTGTGTGTGTGTGTGTGTGTACATATGTATCCTATCTCAGAAAATGGGCCTATGCCGGCTTGACCCAGTGGCTCATGCCTGTAAGAAGGCTGAGGTGTATGAATCACCTGAGGTCAGGAGTTTGAGACCAGCCTGGCCAACATGGTGAAACACCGTCTCTACTAAAAATAAAAATTAGCCAGGCATGGTGGCACGCGCCTGCAGTCCCAGCTACACCTGTAGTGCCAGCTACTTGGGAGGCTGAGGCAGGAGGCAGAGGTTGCAGTCAGCAGAGGTTGCAGTCAACCGAGATTGTGCCACTGCACTGCAGCCTTGGTGACAGAGAGACCCCATCTCAAAAAAATAAAGAAAAGAAAGAGAGAGAGAAGGAAGGAGGGGAGAATGAGAGAAAGGAAGAAAGAAAGAAACAGAAAGAAAGAAAAGAAGGGAGGGAGGAAGGAAAGAAGGAAGGAAGGAAGAGAGGGAGGAAGGGAGGGAGGGATGGAGGGAGGGAGCTGGGGGTGGCAGGTGTTATATCTTCCAAGTTTGGACCTGTGTCTGTGTTGGTGCTCCCTGTCCCACATCTGGAAATCTAGAAGCTAGGGCTTGGCAGCCGATATACAGGGTGAGAAGAGAAGAATTTCACGCATTGTTGCAGTGATGCCTGGCTGACCCTTCTCTTTCTATCCCAGATCCTAGCTGGGAGCCTGAAGGCTCCACTCTGGCTTCGTGCTTACTTCCAGGGCCTGCTCTTCTCTCTGGGCTTCGGGATCCAGAGACACTGTGGCAAAGTGCTCTTCCTGGGACTGCTGGCCTTTGGGGCCCTGGCATTAGGTCTTCGCGTGGCTATTATTGAGACAAACCTGGAACAGCTCTGGGTAGAAGGTGAGTTGTAGACACTGGCCATAGCTGCTCAGGTACGGTGAGCCCAAAGCAAGAATGGGGTGAGGAGCTGGCTACTGAGCCCTAGTAGGCCTGGCCCTGGGGCTGGAGGGGCACCTGCTGGTCAGAGTCTATACATCTGGGCATCAAGGAACACTGTTCCCTTCCATACCCACAAATGGCTATCTGCAGACCCCGTGAATTGGGTGTATAGAATATTTGTCTATTATTTTGTATGTGTGTATTTAGCATTTATTGGTAACTTTCTATGTGCTAACATAGAAATGCATCAGGGTTTACAAAGGCAGCTAAAACAAGGCTCATCTTTCAGTAGCAAGGAAAGTTAAATATGTGCTGGAATAACTAAAATACAATACAGAGCACCCAGTGATTATGTTGTGTAAAAGAAGGCAGGGAGAAATCACTTCTGACCAGGAGAATCAGAAAAGTTAGAACTAGAAGGCTGGGGAAACTGAGTAAATCATCTGGCCAAGCCTCTAGGGAGAGGGTTCATACACCTGGGCCCAATTAATGGAAAAGCATGACAGAATCCACAATTTGAGGCAACAGCCAGCGTCAGGTGGGATCAAATCCAGAAGCATAAAAGAGTTATTTTCTTTCTTTTTTTTTTTTGAGGTGGAGTCTTGCTCTGTCACCCAGGCTGGAGTGCAGTGGTGTAATCTTGGATCACTGCCATCTTCGATTCCTGGGTTCAAGTGATTCTTCTGCCTCAACCTCCCAAATAACCGGGATTACAGGCACCTGCCCCCACACCGGCTAATTTTTGTGGGTTTTTTTTTTTTGAGAAGAGTTTCGCTCTTGTTACCCAGGCTGGAGTGCAATGGCGCAATCTCGGCTCACTGCAACCTCCACCTCCTGGGTTCAAGCAATTCTCCTGCCTCAGCCTCCCAAGTAGCTGGGACTACAGGCATGCACCACGACGCCCAGCTAATTTTTGTATTTTTATTAGAGACGGGGTTTCACCTTGTTGACCAGGATGGTCTTATCTCTTGACCTCGTGATCCACCCGCCTCGGCCTCCCAAAGTGCTGCAATTATAGGCGTGAACCACCGCGCCCGGCCTAGTTTTTGTATTTTTAGTAGAGATGGGGTTTCACCATGTTAGCCAGGCTGGTCTCGAATTCCTGACCTCATGATCTGCCCACCTAGGCCTCCCAAAGTGCTGGGATTACAGGTGTGAGCCACTGTGCCCAGCCTAATTTTTGTATTTTTAGTAGAGACAGGGTTTCACCATGTTGGCCAGCTGGTCTTGAACTCCTGACCTCAAGTAATCTGCCCACTTCAGCCTCCCAAAGTGCTAGATTACAGGCGTGAGCCACCGCGCCCAGCCAGAATGATTTCTTATTAATAATTTCAGTATAACTCTTTCCTTTCCTGAGGCCTGGTTTCATATGGCAGCCCTTAATAGAAGTCAAACTCCAGTCTATTTTTCCCTGGGAAATTTGTATTTTGCAGGCTCCCTCAGCCCTGGCCCATACCCAACGGCAGAGCCCAGGTTGGAGTCTTGAGTTATTCCAAATACTGGCAAGTCCTAGGATCCAGAGCAGATGTTTCTCAGAGCTTGCTTGCCTACTGGGCTCCCACACGTCCCCACCCTACCTACCCCCAGCCCTGCAGACTCTCACATCCATACACACTTTCAGCCAGCCCTGGGGTCCAGAGCAGATGTTTTGCTCTGCCTGCCTGTCTGCCCCCAGCCCCAGGACACACATGTGCATACACGCATATACACATACCCCCACCCACACCATTGCTGCTTGGGTGGTCCCAAATGACTCTTGGATTTCCTGCCACAACAGAGGCAGTCTCCCTTCCCCTCCTCCCTCTCCATCCCCACATCTGCCCCATCTAAACACTGCTTGAACCTCCACATTTCCTCGTCCTCTCCTACACTCCCATGTAGGAAAGGTTAGACCCCAGCAGTTTTTTGCTGTTGTTTGGGGGAGGGTGTTATAAGAGGATGGTAGCCAATTCCTAGGTTTTTTTCCTTTATTTCAGAATATGGTTCTGTCCTATATTGGCTGGGGATGAGGTAAAAGCAGTGATTTTTTTTTTCAGAGAGATAGAGTCTCACCATGAGACCCAGTCTCAAAGAAAAAGAGTAAGCAGGTAGGGTGCAGTGGTTCACGCCTGTAATCCCAGCACTTTGGGAGGCCGAAGTAGGTGGATCACCTGAGATCAGGAGTTCGAGTCCAGCCTGTCTAACTTGGTGAAACTCCATCTCTACCTAAAAATATAAAAATTAGCCGAGTGTGGTGGTTCATGCCTATAGTCCCAGCTACTCTGGAGGTTGAGGCAGGAGAATCGCTTGAACCCAGGAGGCAGAGGTTGCAGTGAGTCAAGATCGTGCCATTGCATTCCAGCCAGGGCAATAAGAGCTGCAATTCTATGTAGAAGACAGGGATGGCGTTATATGAGTTGGTAGAACCACCATCACTTAAATAAATACCTAAAGCTAAAACCTTAGGAGTCAGCCTCAGTTCTTGCTTGTCCAGTTGGTTACTAAACTAGTAAATCCTTGTTTCTTAAACTCTCTCATAACAGACCCATCCTTTCTACTTTGTGGTCACTGCTCTAGTTGAAGCCTTGTTCCATCTCTGACAATATACTCCTGATTGTATCATTTAGAATGCCTTCGGATCAGGCATGGTGGCTCATACTTGTAATCCTAGCACTTTGGGAGGCCCAGGTGGGAGGTTTGACTGAGCCCAGGAATTCAAGACCAGCCTGGGAAACATGGCAAAACCCCATCTCTGTTTCTTAAAAATTAAAAAATAAGGCCGGGCACAGTGCCTCACACCTGTAATCCCAGCACTTTGGGAGGCCGAGGCAGGCAGATCATGAGGTCAGGAGTTCGAGACCAGCCTGACCAACATGGTGAAATCGTCTCTACTAAAAATACAAAAATTAGCCAGATGTGGTGGCATGTGCCTGTAATCCCAGCTACTTGGGAAGCTGAGGCAGGAGAATCACTTGATTCTGGGAGGCAGAGGTTACAGTGAGCTGAGATCGGGCCATTGCACTCCAGCCTGGGCGACAGAGGGAGACTTCATCTCGAAAAAAAAAAAATTAAAAAATAAGGCAGGCATAGTGGCTCATACCTGTAACCCCAACATTTTGGGAGGCCAAGGTGGGTTGATCACCTGAGGTCAAGAGTTTGAGACCAGCCTGGCCAACATGGTGAAACCTCGTCTCTTAGTAGAGAGAAGGTAAAAATACAAAATTTGGTCAGGCATGGTGACGTGTGCCTGTAATCCCAGGTACCTGAGAGGCTGAGGCAGGAGAATCACTTAAACCCAGGTTTAAGTGCCATTGCACTCCAGCCTGGGTATCAGAGAAAGATTCCATCTCAAAAAAATAAATAAATAGGCCGGGCATGGTGGCTCAAGCCTGTAATCCCAGCACTTTGGAAGGCCAAGGCAGGAGGATCACTTGAGGTTGGGAGTTCCAGACCAGTCTGACCAACATGGAGAAACTCCATCTCTACTAAAAATACAAAATTAGCTGGGTGTGGTGGTGCATGCCTGTAATCCCAGCTATGTGGGAGGCTGAGGCAGGAGAATCGCTTGAACCCGGGAGGTGGAGGTTGTGGTGAGCCAAGATCACGCCATTGCACTCCAGCCTGGGCAACAGGAGCGAAATTCCATTTCAAAAAAATAACAATAATAAAATAAATAAATAAGTAAATGAAATAATAGAATGTTCTTAGCCACATGAAAGAGAAAGAAAGGAAAGGAAGGAGGGAGGAAGGAAGATTGATTTGTTATTCTCTGTAACAGGAAATCTGGTTAATTCAGTTAATTCAGCAGCCCACAGACATGAGCAAGGACCCAGTTTCTTTCTATCTTTCTCCTCTGCTGTCTTCAACATGTTGGACTTTTGTCCTCAGGCTTATCCCAAGGTGGCTGCTGCAGTGGCAGGAAAAAGAAGTCATTCTTGTCTTGCACGTATTTTTGTTTTTGTTTTGTTTTGTTTTATAGAGAGAGGGTCTCACTCTTTCACCCAGGCTGGAGTGCAATGGCACAATCACAGCTCACTGCAGCCTCAAACTTCTAGGCTCACACAGCCCTCTTGCCTCTTTCTCCATAGTATCTGGGACTACAGGCACACAACACCATGCACAGCTAATTTTTTAATTTTTTTGTTTTTTGTAGAGATTCAGTCCCACTATGTTACCCAGGCTGGTCTTTTTTTTTTTACCCAAGACAGAGTCTTGCTCTGTCACCCAGGCTGGAGTGCATTGGCATGATCTCAGCTCACTCCAACCTCCCCACACCACAACTGGCTAATTTTTGTATTTTTAGTAGAGACTGGGTTTCACCACATTGGTCACGCTAGTCTTGGCCTCCTGACCTCCTGGTCTGCCCACCTCAGCCTTCCAAAGAGCTAGGATTACAGGCCTGAGCTACCACACCCGGCCAGCCCCCAGGCTGGTCTTGAACTGGTCTCAAGCGATCCTCCTGCCTTTGCCTTTGAAATGCTGTGATTACCTGCATGAGCCACCGTACTTGGTCTTACATGTCTTTTTGAAAGTAAAGAAAAATTTAGGCCAGGTGCAGTGGCTCACGCCTGTAATCCCAGCACTTTGGGAGGCCGAGGTGGGCAGATCATGAGGTCAAGAGAGTGAGACCATCCTGGCCAACATGGTGAAACCCCACCTCTACTAAAAATACAAAAGTTAGCTGGGCGTGGTGGCACACGCCTGTAATCCCAGCTACTCGGGAGGCTGAGGCAGGAGAATTGCTTGAACCTGGGAGGCGGAGGTTGTGGTGAGCCAAGATCGCCAATACACTCTAGCATGGGTGAAAGAGCAAAACTCCATCTCAAAAAAAAAAAAGAAACTGAGGAAAAATTTATTAGAAGCCTCCCAGCCAACTTCTCATTTGATGTCTTTGGCGAGAACTATGTAGCATCCTATGCAGAAATCCTAAACTTGCCAAAGGCAATGGAATTACTGATTGGTTTCTTAAACTAATCAAGTTTCTTAAACTAATCTTCTGATGCTGGGGAAGAGCCCAGCTGTCTCTAATTACTAGGCCTTTCCAAGGACGGCCACCAAAATCAGGGTCTTTTAGAAAGGAGGAAGGTGCTGACAGCCTCATCCTCAAATCTGCCTCCACAGCACTGCCCTGTGGCCAATCTCCATCTGGCCAAGTTAGTCCCCTTCTTAGAGCCCTTCCACCAATTTCTACCAGATTCTGTGAAGTCAAATATAAACTCCACAGCACACACTCTAGGCCCTCCATAATTGGACTTGATTGCTTCTCCCGCACTGTCACTGGCTCCTCCCTGGCTCACTCTTAGCAGTACGGAAACACTGAGCCTTTGACAGTTCCCTGCACACACTTGGTCCAGGACACCTTTCCTGACTTCTTCTCGGGGGCACCTCTTATTCACAACTCACAACAGTGTATTCACCAAAATACATTGTTAGGTGATTAAAAAGTCAGATCATATCTGTTCAAAATCTACCAGGACTCCCATTTCACCCAGAGAAAGCTTAAGTCCCTACAGTTGCATATAGGCCCTTACATGTGAAACTTCTAGACCACAGATTATGAAGCATACATATTGCAATGTTGCTTTCCCAAAAGAGTATACCACAGTGCACTCCCATAGCGGATTAAAGTGTACTCCTGTAAACCAGCAATGAGTGCTATCAATTTTAAAGTTTTTGGTAAATTGTTAGATAGTAACTTCTTATTTTTATTTGCATGTATAGGATTACTTATAAGGTGGACTCTTTTTCCACATTGGTTAGCCAGTTGTATTTTTGCATCAGTAAAGACATAAAAGTTTGGCCAAGCATAGTGACTTATGCCTATAATCCCAGCACTTTCAGAGGCTGAGGTGGGAGGATCACTTGAGCCCAGGAGTTTGAGACCGGCCTGGACAACATGGGGACACCCTGTCTCTACAAAAAATACAAAACTTAGCTGGGCATGGTGGCACACACTTGTAGTTCCAGCTACTTGGGAGGACTCCTTGAGCCAGGAGGTGAAGACTGCAGTGAGCTGTGATCGCACCACTGCACTCCAGCCTGGGTGACAGAGCGAGATCTTGTCTCAAAAAAATTTTTAAAAAAGAGGTAGAGAAAAGTTTTTTTTTAATGTATCAATCTTGATGTTCTCCCTCCTGTCTTATCTCCTCCCCACTCACCTGCAGTCTTTCTTTCCTTCAGTTCCTTCTCATTTTTCTGTCACATCATTTCTCTTCCAGCAACTACTGAATAATAACTCCATATCTGTACCTACTATGTGCCATGCAATTTCCTAAGTACTTTACCTGCACTGATTCTAACTCTACCAAGGTAGTCACTGTTCCCATTTGACAGATGAGGAACTGGAGACTCACAGAGAGTAAGTAATTAGCCCAAAGCACAGACTAAACATCCTCATCTCTTCCTTCCTGCACCACAATGCATCCCAGTTCATCTGTCCATATCTATCTTTGTCAACTGAGGTTTATCTTTTTCTCTTCCCCATTTCTCCTCTGAGGAGTCTTTATTCTTTTTGATCCTCCATTTTAAATTATCCATGTTTCTTTCTCCTGCTTTCTTATCAGGTCTCTCTGGGTTTCTTCCTCCTCCCGCACCTCCTTCCTCTCAGCAAACCCACTTACTATGGGGAGCTTCTCTCTGTCCTCTCCTCCTTCTCCTCCATGCGGCAGCCTTTGGCCTAAGCCTGGTGAAATAAACACTGCAATACAGACCTGGCAAAGGAGTGGGAAGTAGGGAAGAGTCAGAGAAGAAGAGGCCAGGCTTGATGGCTCACACCTGTAATCCCAGCACTTTGGGAGGCCGAGGTGGGCAGATCACTTGAGGCCAGGGGCTTGAGACCTGGCCAACATGGCAAAATCCCATCTCTACTAAAAATACAAAAATTAGCCAGGCATGGTGATGGGTCCCTGTAATCCCACCTACTCCGGAGGCTGAGGCAGGAGAATTGCTTGAACCTGGGAGGCAGAGGTTACGGTGAGCCGAGATCACACCACTGCCCTTCAGCCTAGTGACAGAGCAAGACTCCCTCGCAAAAAAAAAAAAAAAAAAAACCAAAGGCCAGTCATCATGGTGATTCACTTCTGTAATCCCAGCACTTTGGGAGGCCGAGGCAAGTGGATTGCCTGAGGTCAGGAGTTGGAGACCAGCCTGGCCAACATGGTGAAATCTCGTCTCTATTAATAATACAAAAATTAGCTGGGTGTGGTGGTGCACACTTGTAATTCCAGCTACTCAGGAGGCTGAGGCAGGAGAACCACTTAAACCCAGGAGGCGGAGGTTTCAGTGAGCTGAGATTGTGCCACTGCACTCCAGACTTGGCAATAAGAATGAAACTCTGTCTCAAAAAAAAAAAAAAAAAAGTCAGGGGAGGAAGAAAAAGAATAGGTGGAATCTGGCAGTATGGGCAGCAAGACAGGAAGGCTGTTTTCATGAGGCGAAGGCCAAGAATGTGACTGTCCGGGAGCGGGGGAGATGTGAGCATATGGGTAATTATGTGTTGGGGTTACCAAGGATTTGGGGCTTTTGTGAGTGAGAACATGGGTTTGAAAAAGAGATTAGAGGGCCAGGCGCAGCGACTCATGCCTGTAATCCCAGCACTTTAGGAGGCTGGAGTGGGAGGATCGCTTGAGCCCATTGGTTTAAGATTAGTTTGGGCAACATAATGAGACCTCTTCTCCGCAAAAAAATTAAAAATTAGCCAGGCGTGGTGGCAAGTGCCTGTGATCCCAGCTACTCAGGAGGCTGAGGTGGGGGGATCACCTGAGCCCAGAAGTCAAAGCTGCAGTGAGCTGTCATCAGGCCACTGCACTCCAGCCTAGGCAACAAAGCAAGGCCCTATCTCGGAAAAAGAAAGATTGGGAAGCATGACAATCTCAGAGGGGCTTGAGTTTCAGAGAAGCAGTACTGTGGGTCCCAGCAGGCAGCAAAGACTAACAGGAGGAGACCCCCAGACAGGTGGACACAGCACAGGGTCTTAGATCAGACCAAATCCACAAAGCCTCCAGAGGTGAATTTGGCCCTCACTCTTCCCCACATCATAGATAGGTGATATCCCCTCACAATGTCTCCACCTCCCCCAGGTCCCAGCTACAGAGTAGGACCCTGTGGCCAGCATAACACAGGACTGGATGGGAGCTAAGATCCAGGAATCTAAGGCAGCCTGGCGCCTGGACTCCCTGTGTTCTAGACAGTGGGGGTGCTGAAAGTGATCCGGACTCCTCCCTCCCCTTGGCCCACTATGATTTCACCCTTGCCAGGGTTCATGAGCTGATTCCATGCACTTCCTGCCTGAGAGGGAGCAGAACCCTAAATGACTGTCCAATCCTCCCCCTTGCCCATACCAACGCAGGGCCCATGATTACCAGACACTCCCATCCCTACCCACCCTCTCCCCAGAACAGCTTGCAGAAAGGTGTGTGTGATATAAATCACTGCCAGGAGCAACCTGAACTAAGAACCAGCCCCAGCCCTAGACCTGTTCTTTCAGGAAACCCTCCCAGCAGCAGCCTCCCTATTGCCCCTAGTGGCCCTCCTTGTCCTCCCCACCAGAGCAGAGAGGGACTGAATGAAGGTTCCCTTACCAAGATTCCCCCACAACTCCCCCAGCCCAGGGCCAGCTCATGCTGATTATCTTTTAAGTTTATGCCCAAAGCCCAGCCAACATGGTTCATGCTTAGCCTAGACCACACAAGAAATCCACAGAGCACACAACCCAGGCTTTCCCACTTCCCTAGCAGAGCTCCAGGACCAGAAGCCTGGGGAGTCAGCCTGGGCCCTGATGAGGCCCTCAGGGATAAGGCAGGGGCTCCTCTCCCACTTGTCTGGGGAGGCCTCAGAGTTAGAAGCCCCCTTCCCTAGTTCTGACCTGCCCAGACCCTTTACCCCCAGCTTTCTCTCTTTGCTCTGGCAGTGGGCAGCCGGGTGAGCCAGGAGCTGCATTACACCAAGGAGAAGCTGGGGGAGGAGGCTGCATACACCTCTCAGATGCTGATACAGACCTCACGCCAGGAGGGAGAGAACATCCTCACCCCTGAAGCACTTGGCCTCCACCTCCAGGCAGCCCTCACTGCCAGTAAAGTCCAAGTATCACTCTATGGGAAGTGAGTCTGGCTGAGCCCCTGAACAGCTGGGGGTGAAGCATGCCATGGGGGTTCTGGAGTGGGAATCCCCCTCTTCTGCTGATCTCCTGTGCCCCTGGCTATTGCAGGTCCTGGGATTTGAACAAAATATGCTATAAGTCAGGAGTTCCTCTTATTGAAAATGGAATGATTGAGCGGGTAAGTGTCCTAAGAGGGAATAGAGGCGGAACCTTTTTTGTGGTGTGGGAGGACTCAGAGAGACGCAGCAAGCCCCACAGCCTGCAATCCTCCCCCTTAAAACTAAGGACAGGGATTGCAGAGGGCATCCTACAAAGGCTGTGGGGCAGGACTGATGTGGCCTGGGTGTCCCTGGCAGATGATTGAGAAGCTGTTTCCGTGCGTGATCCTCACACCCCTCGACTGCTTCTGGGAGGGAGCCAAACTCCAAGGGGGCTCCGCCTACCTGCCGTGAGTGCCAGAGCTGCTCCAGGCCCTGCTTCATCTCCCGCTGGAGACTCTCCCAGCAGAAAGGAGGGGTCAGGGGAATGAGGATGATCAAAACCTTACCAAGACCCTGGTTACCTCCCAGGCCAGGAACAGAGCATGGGCTTCCGCAGGGCGCTCTCCACATCCCCCTTCTCCTTCCCTCTGAAGGAAGGAAGACTGTCTTATTCAGACAAAACTAAACACAAAGATCTGTTAGCTCTGAGCAAAGGAGAAAAAGACCCCCAGAAAGAGGCTTTGCTGGGGGGAATTACCTAGGTGTCTGCTAAGCTGTTGCCCAGGCCAGAAAGAAAACCCACTACAGGCATGTGCCTGCTGGTTATATATTAGAACCAAGCACAGACAGCTTGCTAAGGGGCTCAGTGGGACCTTTCTGGGCCCTTTCTATGTGTTAGGTAACCCTGCCCTGATATCCTCTTGTACCCATGGGCCTATGTAGCCCGAGAGTTCTGAGAAGCTGAGCCTTGCACACCCTCCATATCGAGGGAGAAATTGGCAGATAAGAGTGGGGCACAGCATGGGGCCCCAGTAGCAGTTTGGAGCCTGGGTTTTCATCCCTGACCCTCACCAACCATGGGCTTTCCCCTCAGTGGCCGCCCGGATATCCAGTGGACCAACTTGGATCCAAAGCAGCTGCTGGAGGAGCTGGGTCCCTTTGCCTCTCTTGAGGGCTTCCGGGAGCTGCTAGACAAGGCACAGGTGGGCCAGGCCTACATGGGGCGGCCCTGTCTGCACCCTGACGACCTCCACTGCCCACCTAGTGCCCCCAACCATCACAGCAGGCAGGTGGGTTCCATCCAGGTCCACAGGGAAAGGCTGTTTTCCTTCCCTTTCCCCTCCTCAAACTTTCCTGTATTCTGGGGGAGCGGACAGCTCTGTGCCCTGACCCCCACTTCCTGGCCATTATTACCCTCCTCCCACTGTTCCAGGACCCCAGTGTTCCATTCCCATTCCTTATCCTACGGAGCCCACAATGGTACATGAATCCCTTTTTCCTTTTATAAGGCTGGACTTTCTTTTTGAGTCTTGCTCTGTCGCCAGGCTGGAGTGCAGTAGCTCGATCTTGGCTCACTGCAACCTCAGCTCAAGCAGTCCTGCCTCAGCCTCCCAAGTAGCTGTGATTACAGGCACCCACCACCACACCTGGCTAATTTTTGTTTTTTCAGTAGAAATGGGGTTTCACCATGTTGGCCAGACTGGTCCCAAACACCTGACTTCAGGTGATCCACCTGCTTCAGCTTTCCAAAGTGCTGGGATTACAGGTGTGAGCCACTGTGCCAGGCCAAGGCTGGACTTCTTATCAAAATATACTCATATAGGGAAATTAAGAACGCAGTAGATAAGCATGAATATCATACCTGGTTTCCCAGGTGTCTTTACAGTCCTACGAATGTGGTCCTTCAGAATCCACCAAAGTTACGCCAGCTCCTCCCAGCAGCCTACTCTCTGCTCCCCCTTGGGGCTTCCTAGTTTTCAACGGCCAGAGCCTTAAACATTAACCCCTCCTATTCCCCTCCAGGCTCCCAATGTGGCTGACGAGCTCAGTGGGGGCTGCCATGGCTTCTCCCACAAATTCATGCACTGGCAGGAGGAATTGCTGCTGGGAGGCACGGCCAGAAACCCCCAAGGACAGCTGCTGAGGTAGGGCCTCCCCTTGGAGTTGGTGAGGGGACTCCATGCATGAGAATCCACATTGTAATGTCAGGCAGCTCTGGCAAAAGCCCCTGCACATTCTTGCCAGGTGTCTAGGCCAGGCTGACCCCTGGTTACCCCCCACACCCCTTGCCAGGTGTCTGGGCCAGCTCTGACCCCTGGTTCCCCCGCACCCCCCACCAGGGCAGAGGCCCTGCAGAGCACCTTCTTGCTGATGAGTCCCCGCCAGCTGTACGAGCATTTCCGGGGTGACTATCAGACGCATGACATAGGCTGGAGCGAGGAGCAGGCTGGCACAGTGCTACAAGCCTGGCAGCGGCGCTTTGTGCAGGTCAGTCAGTATGGACAAGGACAAGGGGGGTGCCCTGAGGCCATTCCCTCCTCCTGCTCTCTCAGATCCACCCTGTTTCTCCAGCTGGCCCAGGAGGCCCTGCCTGAGAACGCTTCCCAGCAGATCCACGCCTTCTCCTCCACCACCTTGGATGACATCCTGCATGCATTCTCTGAAGTCAGTGCTGCCCGTGTGGTGGGAGGCTACCTGCTCATGGTGGGTCCTGCACTGGGCACCTTGCCCCCACCCTGCCTCCACCCAGTGCCTACCCTGGGATCCCCTGTCTGAGACTGCTCTTTCTCCCCACAGCTGGTCTATGCCTGTGTGACCATGTTGCGGTGGGACTGTGCCCAGTCCCAGGGTGCCGTGGGCCTCGCTGGGGTGCTGCTGGTGGCCCTGGCGGTGGCCTCAGGCCTTGGGCTCTGTGCCCTGCTCGGCGTCACCTTCAATGCTGCCACTACCCAGGTACTCCAGGACTGCAGGGCCGACTCAGCGCCAGTCGCCAGGCTACATGGGTCCTCCAGCTGCCCGCTCTCTGCCCCTCCAGGTGCTGCCCTTCCTGGCTCTGGGAATCGGTGTGGATCACATATTCCTGCTGGCACATGCCATCACAGAGCCTCTGCCTGGCACCCGTCTCCAGGTGGGGCCTTGTCCTCCAGGGCCCATCTGAGGTAGCTCAGCCTATTGGTTAAGAGCCTCTTGGTTCAAGTGACCTTGGGCTGCTAATGAACCTCAGTGCCTCAGTGTCCCCATCTGTAAACAGGGGGAATAATAGTGCTGTGTCCCAAGGGTTGTTGTTTGGATCCGTAAGATAACTCTAGCTGAGTGCTTAGAACAGCCCATGACATGCGCACGGTACCCAGTAAGTGCTAGCTGCTGTGTTATGACTACCCCGCCTCCACACCCCAAGTTCCTGAGCCTCCCCTTGACTCTGCCTTGACACAGCCCCTCCCTTGTGACCTGAGGGCAGGTCCCCACTCTGTCCTGGCAGGACTGCATGGGCGAGTGTCTGCAGCGCACGGGCCCCAGTGTGGTCCTCACATCCATCAACAACATGGCCGCCTTCCTCATGGCTGCCCTCGTTCCCATCCCTGCACTGCGAGCCTTCTCCCTGCAGGTGAGGCCTCACACGGGGCAGCCCAGGGTGGATGTGGAGCTGAGGCTGAGCTTCATCCAGCCTTCATGCCCCTCCTGTCCATCCCCCAGGCGGCCATAGTGGTTGGCTGCACCTTTGTAGCCGTGATGCTTGTCTTCCCAGCCATCCTCAGCCTGGACCTACAGCGGCGCCACTGCCAGCGCCTAGATGTGCTCTGCTGCTTCTCCAGGTACTGTCTGCACCCCAGCCCTCCTCCCGTGACCCATGCCAGCCTGTCCCCTCACCAGCATTTCGGGGCATAGACCTCTTACCCACTCTCTGCCTCTTCCAGTCCCTGCTCTGCTCAGGTGATTCAGATCCTCCCCCAGGAGCTGGGGGACAGGACAGTACCAGTGGGCATTGCCCACCTGACGGCCACAGTTCAAGCCTTTACCCACTGTGAAGCCAGCAGCCAACATGTGGTCACCATCCTGCCTCCCCAAGCCCACCTGGTGCCTCCACCTTCTGACCCACTGGGCTCTGAGCTCTTCAGCCCTGGAGGGTCCACACGGGACCTTCTAGGCCAGGAGGAGAAGCCAAGGCAGAAGGCAGCCTGCAGGTCCCTGCCCTGTGCCCACTGGAATCTTACCCACTTTGCCCGATATCAGTTTGCCCCCTTGCTGCTCCAGTCACAGGCCAAGGTAAGACTGGGTGGAGCAGGGTAGAGACTTAGCATCTCTGGGCCCAGAAGGGCAGAGGGCTTAGTCCACCGCCTGAGGGGCTGGGGGGCAGCCCTGGGGTCTCCAGCAGAGTTGCCATTTCCCACAGGCCATCGTGCTGGTGCTTTTTGCCACACTTTTGGGCCTGAGCCTCTACGGAGCCACACTGGTGCAAGACGGGCTGGCCCTGACGGATGTGGTGCCTCGGGGCACCAAGGAGCATGCCTTCCTGAGCGCCCAGCTCAGGTACTTCTCCCTGTATGAGGTGGCCCTGGTGACCCAGGGTGGCTTCGACTACGCCCACTCCCAACGTGCCCTCTTTGATCTGCACCAGCGCTTCAGTTCCCTCAAGGCCGTGCTGCCCCCACCGGCCACCCAGGCACCCCGCACCTGGCTGCACTATTACCGCAACTGGCTACAGGGTGAGAGGCGAGGAGACTGGCAGGGTGGCATGCTGCAGGCAGAAGCGCCCTGGAGCCAGCAGCTAACAGAACCCTATGCTGGTTTCTCCCAGGAATCCAGGCTTCGTTTGACCAGGACTGGGCTTCTGGGCGCATCACTCGCCACTCGTACCGCAATGGCTCTGAGGATGGGGCCCTGGCCTACAAGCTGCTCATCCAGACCGGAGACTCCCAGGAGCCTCTGGATTTCAGCCAGGTTGAGAAAGGGCTGGAGGGGTTGGAGAGCACAGTGGCTGAAGGCTTCTGGGCCCAGGCCTTCAGCTCTCTCTGCTCTGCAGCTGACCACAAGGAAACTGGTGGACGGAGAGGGACTGATTCCACCCGAGCTCTTCTATGTGGGGCTGACTGTGTGGGTGAGCAGTGACCCCCTGGGTCTGGCAGCCTCACAGGCCAACTTCTACCCGCCACCTCCTGAATGGCTGCACGACAAATACGACACCACAGGGGAGAACCTTCGCAGTGAGTCCTGGGGGGGGCTTAGCAAGATCCTCAGCCTCACCCACACAAGCCCTGAACCTGAGGCCCTGCCTGCTCTGCCCCATGTTCACCGCCTGGTCCCTTTCCCTCTTTTCCCTTCCCCCTCCCCTCTGCAGTCCCGCCAGCTCAGCCCTTGGAGTTTGCCCAGTTCCCCTTCCTGCTGCGGGGCCTCCAGAAGACTGCAGACTTTGTGGAGGCCATCGAGGGGGCCCGGGCAGCATGTGCAGAGGCGGGCCAGGCTGGGGTGCACGCCTATCCCAGTGGCTCCCCCTTCCTCTTCTGGGAGCAGTATCTGGGATTGCGGCGCTGCTTCCTGCTGGCCATCTGCATTCTGCTGGTGTGCACTTTCCTCGTCTGTGCCCTTCTGCTCCTCAACCCCTGGATGGCTGGCCTCATAGTGAGTCCTTGCAGGAGTGGGGACAGAGAGACCCAGCAGCACCCGCACCCTACCCTGGCCAGCCCATCAGCCCTCCTGCCAGGAGCCCTCCGTGAGACCTGCCTCCCCCAGGTGCTGGTCCTGGCGATGATGACCGTGGAGCTGTTTGGTATCATGGGTTTCCTGGGCATCAAGCTGAGCGCCATCCCTGTGGTGATCCTCGTGGCCTCTGTAGGCATTGGCATTGAGTTCACAGTACATGTGGCTCTGGTGAGCACAGGCACCCTGGGGAGGGCCCAGTCAGCTGATTCAGTATTCAACAAATATTGTTCAAACCCCTACTATGTGCTAGGTACTATTTAAGAATTTGGGCCAAGCACAGTACCCCACTCCTGTAATCCCAGCATTTTGGGAGGCCAAGGTGGGTGGATCACCTATGGTCAGGAGTTCAAGACCAGCCTGGCCAACTGGCAAAACCCTGTCTCTACTGAAAATACAAAAATTAGCCAGATGTGCACACCTGTAATCCTAGCTACTCATGAGACTGGGGCAGGAAAATTGCTTGAACCTAGGAGGCAGAGGTTGCAGTGAGCCAAAATCACATCACATCACTGCACTCCAGCCTGGGGACAGAGCAAGACTCCATCTCAAAAAAAGAATTTTTTTTTTGGAAAAAAAAATGAAAAAGAATATGGGATATAATAGCAATATAGTTTTTTACCTCCAAGGAGCTTATATTCTGGGGGTAGAGATAGACAATAACGCCTGGGCACGGTGGCTCACGAGTGTAATCCCAGCACTTTGGGAGGCCATGGCGGGTGGATCACCTGAGGTTGGGAGTTCGAGACCAGCCTGACCAACATGGAGAAACCCCATCTCTACGAAAAATACAAAATTAGCTGGTCATGGTGACGCATGCCTGTAATCCCAGCTACTCAGGAGGCTAAGGCAGGAGAATCGCTTGAACCCAGGAGGCAGAGGTTGCAGTGAACCCAGATCCTGCCATTGCACACTCCAGCCCGGGCAACAAGAGTGAAACTCCATCTCAAAAAGAAAGAAAAAAAAGAGAAAAAATGGGAACCAATGATTCTTTTGAATAGTTTTACTGTGGACCATTGTGGGATGGATGAGGAAGGGTGACTCACACCTGCAATCCCAGCAGTTTGGGAGGCTAAGCTGGTCGATTGTTTGAGCCAGGAGTTCAAGACTAGCCTGGGCAACAAGGCGAAACTTCATCTCTACAAAAAGATTGTAGGCTGGGCACAGTGGCTCATGTCTCTAATCCCAGCACTTTAGAAAGCCAAGGTGAGCAGATCACTTGAGGTCAGGAGTTCAAGACCAGCCTGGCCAATGTGGTGAAACCCTGTTTCAAATAATTTCATGACTACAGGCATGCACCACCATGCCCGGCTAATTGGTTTACTTATTTTTTTTTTGAGACAGAGTCTTGCTCTGTTGCCCAGGCTGGAGCGCAGTGGCATAATCTTGGCTCACTGCAGCCTCTGCCTCCCAGGTTCAAGCAATTCTCCTGCCTTAGCCTGCCGAGTAGCTGGGATTACAGGCACCCGCCACACTAATTTTTATCTTTTTATTTTTAAAATACAAAATACATGCCTGGCTATTTTTTGCATTTTTATTTGAAACAGGGTTTCAAACTCTGGGGTTCAAGTGATCCTCCTGCCTCAGCCTCCCAAGACAAAATTAGTGTGGCGGGTGCCTGTAATCCCAGCTACTCGGCAGGCTAAGGCAGGAGAATTGCTTGAACCTGGGAGGCAGAGGCTGCAGTGAGCCAAGATTATGCCACTGCACTCCAGCCTGGGCAACAGAGCAAGACTCTGTCTCAAAAAAAAAATAAGTAAACCAATTAGCCGGGCATGGTGGTGCATGCCTGTAGTCCCAACCACTTGGGAGGCTGAGGCAGGAGGATCACTTGAACCCCAGAGTTTGAGCCTGCAGTGAGCCATGATTACACCACTGCCCTCCAGCCTAGGCAACACAGTAAGTTCCTGTCTCAAAAAATAAGAAATGGGATGGTAGCAGGATGGCAATGTGGGCTTAATGGAGGGGTTCTACAAAGATACAAGAGATGCAGAGATACCAGAACCGAGGAGGGCCTCGCCCAGGGCTGCGTATTCTCTGGCAGAAGAAAGGGGGGACCCACAGCCCAGCTGGACTCCACAAACAGCTCCCTTCCTTTCCCCCAAAAAGATCTCAATTATTATTCTAAGAGCAATATATGGTCCTTGAAAACAAACAAATCCAGCATGCAGAAAGGTATAAAGGAAGAATTAGTAATCTTCCGAATTCTACTCTGAATTAGGCTACTCTGAAACGCTACTCGGAGAAGTAACTGTTATCACTTTGGCATCTGTCTTGTAGATGGACCAATGATTGCCAAACTTCTGTTTATAGGACCAAATAGTGACTATTTCAGGCTCGCTAGGCCAAAGAGTCTCCGCTGCAACTCTGCCATCGAAGCACAAAATTGTTAAGACATTAACCAGTGGGTATGGCTGTTTCAACAATACTTCATTTGCAAAATAAGTGATGCTGTAGTACAGGCGTGAGCCACCATGCCCAACCTTATTTCTAGAGACAGGGTCTCACTCTGTCACCCAGGCTGTACTCTATTTTCTATATGTCTGTGTGTCTAAGCTCACCAGACCCATCCATATGGTATTCCCTAAAAGGACTCACGCATGCTCCCTGTACAGTCCCGTGAACTTAGTTCACCTGGCCTTTGGTGGACCAAGGTATGGTTGAGCTCTGAAGACAGATACAGGTGGGGGCATGGATGAGCTGGCCATGACTGGCAGAGGAGCAGCTCCAGGACCGCTCTTTTTCCAGGGCTTCCTCACCACCCAGGGTAGCCGAAACCTGCGGGCTGCCCGTGCTCTGGAGCACACATTTGCCCCAGTGACCGATGGGGCCATCTCTACATTGCTGGGTCTGCTCATGCTTGCTGGTTCCAACTTTGACTTCATTGTAAGGTAGGGGAGGGCTTGGGGCAGGGAGGCAGGGCTCAGGGCCAGCCCAGGCTGACCCACCTTCCCCTGCCCCCAACCAGGTACTTCTTTGTGGTGCTGACAGTGCTTACACTCCTCGGCCTCCTCCACGGACTTGTGCTGCTGCCTGTGCTGCTGTCTATCCTGGGCCCGCCACCAGAGGTGACCACACCCTCAGCACTATCCCTCTGTTCCCAGCCCAGAGGACAGGGTAGGGACAGGCAAGGGAAGGGACAGAGCCAGGACAGAATACCCCCTGTGGTACAGACAGGCTCAGCTCACAAGGTCCCTCCCCAACAGGTGTCACCAGCTGAAGGTGGGAGCCTCCTGCTCTCCCCAGACACCATGTTCCTGCCCCTTAGCCCTCCTGGCTTCTTCATGGGACCCACCTTAACTTTTTATGATCCAGAGCAAGGTGCAGGGTTTGCCCCAGGCCTCAACATCTTGTCAATATCCTGCTGGAGACCAAGAAGGACCCCAGCTTCCCAACAGTCATGGTGATCCCCAGGGAGACGCTGAAGGGGATGGGAGCCCCAGGGGCCCCTGGGCTCACTGGGGCTGGTGTCTCCCCACAGGCGATACAGATGTACAAGGAAAGCCCTGAGGTCCTGACTCCACCAGCTCCACAGGGAGCGGGGCTGAGGTGGGGGGCGTCCCCCTCCCTGCCCCAGAGCTTTGCCAGAGTGACTACCTCCATGACCGTGGCCATCCACCCACCCCCGCTGCCTGGTGCCTACATCCACCCAGCCTCTGATGAGCCCCCTTGGTCCCCTGCTGCCACCAGCTCTGGCGACCTCAGTTCCAGGGGACCAGGTCCAACCACTGGGTGAAAGAACAGCTGAAGCACAGAGACCCTGTGTGGGCTGAGTAAGGTCACTGGGAAGCAGTGGGTCAGGTATTAGATGCAGGATGGACCCCTGGAGGGTCCTGCTGCTGCGGTCCCCCTCTCCTGACTCAGCCGTCACGGACCTCCCTGATATCCATACAGAACAGTCACTGCCTTGCACACCCAGGCCTGTGTGGGCCTGTGTCTGTCACGTGAGAGTGAAAGCCAGCCCTTCAGGCTGCAGTGCAGCCCTGTCCCCCTTCCCACCCCATACCACTGCCCACCCAGCAGACCAAGCCCGAGGGACCCTCCAGCACCCTTCCTCAGCCCCAGCCTCACCGCCTGGCGACTCCTGGGCAGGCTCTCTGTATGCCTGCTCACCTCCTACCACATCCATTATTTATATGAAGATGTCTATTTTTGTAGTACATAGATGTTAGCTATGCTGAAAGTTTTATTTTTTAAAGAATGAAATATATTCTATGTGAACTCATCTCAAATGACTTTGTTGCTTTTTTTTGGACAGAGTGGGGAGTTTGCAAGTGAACATTAGCTATTGGAAGGGGCTTCTGTGGTACCAGGGCCTGAGGTATTAGCTTCTCTAGGGGAAAGACCGCAGATTCTGGATTTTTATCATATACTTGTTAATATCATCTGGATTAAGTGCTTACTATACAAAATGATAAGAAATTTCGTTGGTGTGAAATCCTACTGTGTTCATTCTGGATACTGGGAGCAGAAAAAAAAGGAACCCCACTATGTGGCTTTCAGAGCCATCATATTCCCAATCACCTGCCTCTCCAGACTCACCTCCTGCTTCACCTACATGGGAAACACCATGGTAGAGGAGCAGAGCCATGCAGCAGGTGACAGCTGCAGTGCAGGCGGATAGGAAAGTGGCCAGTTAATGCCAAGATAGGTAAGCAGGGTCTAGGGAGCTTCTCCGGAGGTGTGCAGACTGAGGGAGAGGAGCCAGGTCCAAGAGCAACCTCCAAGGCAGAGGCCTCTGCAAGTTGGTAGTCGGCCTGACAGCTGAGAGTCATCTTTGGCCAGCCAGCCAGTGGATCAGCTGCAGGAACTGCCCAGAAACTGAGGTGCCAGCAGCTAGTGAGGACACAATTGAAGCTATTTGTTCTGTGGAGGTTGAACAGCCCCACTGAGCAGAGGCGTTGAAGACTGGCCACAGCCCTGGAATAGCACGGAGCCTCACCCAGCAGTGTGGGGAGGTTTGCAACTGCCCTTTCCCAGCCAACAGCTGAGACACATAGACCCTGGGCTCCAACCCCCCACTCACTGGGAATGATGCCACCCCACAAACACGGCCTTCTCACATCCCACCCCACCTGGACAAAGGCCAGGAAATCATGTTCTTACCGAAAGACACAAAAAAGAAACGACTAGTGCAATTGAATCCACACTAAAATGCCTAAAAAGACTCAAGAGAAGTGGGCAGTTGGTATAGAACCTAGAGTACACGGTGCAACCAGCAGGCTTCTGTGGTGCCAGATCCGGAGGTATTAGCTTCTCTAGTTCTGGGTGGGAAAGACCCCAGATTCTGGATTTTTGTCATATACTTGGTAACATCATCTGGATTGAGTGCTTACTATAGGGAGAGAGGCTGGATTTGGGTCCAACAGTGTTTGGGTCACCAAGGAGGGGCTTCTAAGTGGAGCAGAGAAAACTCACCAGACCAGAATAGTGCAAAGGGGTTAGCCAGCTGTGCCGCTTATCAGCAGAGTAACCCCGGGGCAAGTTAGCCAGCCTCAGTAAGCCTCCTCATCTTCATCTTCCCAGGCCCAGAGAGATCTAGTCCCTGCCTCTCACCCCAGCGCCCCCTCATCAGACACATGGGGCGCCACCGTCTGGACAGGCTGAATTGGTCCTCAGGTCCATCTGCCATTCCCTTTGCCTAGAACACTTTCCCACTTCCCCTTGACGTGACCTCTTATCACCCTTCCAAGTGAATTGGATCCGATGCCATCTCCAGGAGTGGTGGTGTCATGCCTTCTGTGAGGTCCCACTGCTCTTGAGTGTCTGTGTCCAGCCGTTTCCCCGTCCCTCTCCCTAAGGCGGAGGCTCACTGCAGGTAAGGAACGGCGGGACAGGACCCTAACCCCGGGGACAAACCACCTGCCCCCACAAAGCACTCGGCACCCGGCACCACACACGGGGTGTGTGTCCCAGGAGGACCTGCAAAGGAGAGCAAAGGAGAGCAGCAACCCACAGGTCCCAGTGGTCCAGCCCCTGGGGCCCTGCCCGAGCCAACCCAACCAGCCTAGAGCCGCCTGTGATTTGCATACCCATGGTGCACCACGAAAAGACACCCTCAGATGCTTAGGCTCCCTCTGCGCGGGGGTTTCTGCACTATTTTAGGACATGATGACTCTTACACGAACTACATGCAGGGAGTGCGTGCCGCGCAAGCACCCAAAAACCATAAGTGTCTTAAGTGTTAGCTCTCTCTGCCAGGTTTGAAGCGGAAATCAGGCACATACTTTGTTTTCTTTTCAAATAATGTAGATCTTTTGCCTTTCACTAAAGATTTCCATGGGGACAAATAGATTTGAGTCACTATGGGACTTTTTGAGGCATTGTGTTTTACCGATGCTGAACTGCAAGTGTTGAAGATTTGATCTGTGAGCCACATGATTTTAAACTGCACTTCCTGTTTATTGGCTTCTGTGTGTGCCACCATGCCCAGTTAATTTTTTATCATACTTTGTTGCAGATGTAAGAGGTATAAAAATAGTAAAAGAGTTTTCCAGTTGTTACTTAAGCCTTATGTGGCTAGAGGTTCAGGGATGTTATATCTAGCTGCTAGAGGTTTAGTGAGGCCCTTTCAGACTGATTTTTTTCCCCAATTCAACTGCGAATCCAAACCGTTTATGTGGTGAAGATACAAGGTTCCCTCCCTTAGTAAGCTTTTCTTCTCTTTTGGGGAGTAGGGACAGAGTTTCGCTCTTCTTACTAAGTCTGGAGTGCAATTGTAGCAGGAGCGGCCACGGGAAAGGATCTCTCCGACACTGAATATAGGAGGACGGAATTTATTTCAGCTAGGAGCAAGGCGGCGTAGGTGCCTAACAGTGAAGCTCGTCTAACAAAGAGGTTCAGCCTTTATATAGGCTTATACTTTAGATGTTACACGTGGAAGAATCTTTCGTTCATAGTTTTAGCACTCACATGTGAAAAGGTTTCTGGTTTGATCTTAAAAGAATAGTGCCTTCTGGAGAGTTTCCCCAAAGCCTAGCCTGTTGTTTTCAGGAAGGAGATTCAGGAGGCGCCAGCTGGCCTGCTCTCTCTTTTATTGAGATGCATAGTGGATGACAGAGGGGAGGGAATCCCAAATGCCTGGGTCTCCCTCCTCACAATGGCACAATCTCGGCTCATCGCAACTTCCGCCTCCTGGGTTCAAGCGATTCTCCTGCCTCAGTCTCCTGAGTAGCTGGGATTATAGGTGCATGCCATTATGCCTAGCTAATTTTTTGTATTTTTAGTAGAGACGGGTTTCACCATGTTGGCCAGGCTGGTCTCAAACTCCTGACCTCAGGTAATACCATCGCCAGGGCCTCCTAAAGTGTTGGGATTATAGGCATGAGCCAGCTTAGCTTGCCCGGCCCCTATGGAGCTTTTCTAATGGAATCAAACACAAAACAATTTACTAAATAACATAAATCCCGGATGAATAATATCTTAGTGAGAAGTGCCCTGTGGAAAGAGTATTTTGATAGAATAGTCTACCTCCTTCCTATTCCCTCTCCATAAAGGAGCTCACCTAGCTTCATGGCTTTAAGTAAATGCCATCTGATAGTGACCCCCCAGTTTATAGCCATCACCTGGTCCTATTGACTCCCACCTTCAAACCATATGCTTCATCCAACCACATTTTACCACCTCCACTGCTGCCATCCTGGTCCAAGATCTCTTGCTGGATAATTGCACAACCTCCCTAACTGTTCTCTCTAAACCATTTTTCTACCTTGCTCTTGCCCTTCTCTATCCCAGTCCTCCACATAACAGGCAGATTCTGGCAGGTCGAGGTAGCTCATGCCTATAATCCCAGCACTTTGGGAGGCTGAGACAGGAGGATCACAAGGTTAGGAGATTGAGACCATCCTGGCCAACATAATGAAACCTCGTCTCTATTAAATACAAAAAAATTAGCCGGGAGTGGTAGCGCGGACCTGTAGTCCCAGCTACTCAGGAGGCTGAGGCAGGAGTATCGCTTGAAGCCAGGCAACAGAGGTTGCAGTGGGGGAAGATTGTGCCACTGCACTCCAGCCAGGCAACAGAGCAAGACTCTGTCTCAAAAACAAAAAAAAAAAGCCAAATTATTTCTTTTCTTTTCTTTTTTCACAGGATCTTACTCTGTCCACCAGGCTGGAGTGCAGAGGTGCAATCTTAGCTCACTGCAACCTCCACCTCCCAGATTCAAGCAATTCTCCTACCTCAGCCTCCCAAGTAGCTGGGACTGCAGGTGCACACCACCACACCAGCTAATTTTTGTGTTTTTTGTAGAGATTAAATTTCACCAGGTGGACCAAGCTGGTCTCAAACTCTTGGACTCATGTGATTTGCCCACTTTGCCCTCCCAAAGTCCAGGGATTACAGGCAGGAGCCACCATGCCCAGCCCAAATTATTATTCTTTTAAAGTAAATGTGATCACACATCACTCTCCTCCACAAAACTCTCCAATGCCTTTCCCCATGACACATGGCTCCCTGCAGATCTCTTGTGAAATGTTATCTCATCAGAGGTCTACAGTCACTGTCCTGTATGAAATAGTCCCACTTCCACCGCATAGCTATCTTTTTAACCTGTTTTGCTTTTCTTCACAGCACAAACTACTCCCTGAATTAGATCATACATTTCTTTACTTGTTTACTGAATGTTTCTCTTAGAATGTTTCTCTTAGAAAGTTAGCTCCATGGGCTGGGCATGGTGGCTCATGCCTGTAATCCCAGCACTTTGGGAAGATGAGGAGGGCAGATCACGAGGTCAGGAGTTCCAGACCTGTCTGGCCAACATAGTGAAACCCTAGCTCTACTAAAAAATACAAAAAATTAGCCAGGTGGCCAGGCATGGTGGCTCACATCTGTAATCCCAGCACTTTGGGAGGCCAAGTCGGATGGATGGCTTGAGGTCAAACGGTTCAAGACCAGCCTGCCTAACAGGGTGAAACCATGCCTCTACTAAAAATACAAACATTAGCCAAGTGTAGTGGCGTGCACTTGTTATTCCAGCTTCTTAAGAGGCTGAAGCATGAGAGTTGCTTGAATCCGGGAGGCGGAGGTTGCAGTGAGCCGAGATCACACCACTGAACCCCTGCCTGGATGACAGAGTGAGACTCTGTCTCAAAAAAATAAAAAAAATTTTTTTTAATTAAAAAAAATTAGCCAGGCATGGTGGCGGGCACCTGTAATCCTAGCTATTCAGGAGGCTGAGGCAGGAAATTTGCTTGAACTCGGGAGGTGGAGGTTGCAGTGAGCTGAGATCGAGCCATCACACTCTAGCCTGGGTAACAGTGCAAGACTTTGTTGCAAAAAAAAAAAGGTTAGCTCCATGAGGCATTGGACTTGTCCGATGTATTTATTCCATGACCCTAAATCAGTGTCTAGTGCAAGAGCATTCAATGAATAATTGTGGAACAAATGAATGAATATGTTTTCTGAACACATATACAGAATTTAATCTGTTCCACTATAATCTAAGTATTTTATAAAATTAACTAATTTAATCTTCCTAAAAACTCTTACTAAAGGCCAGGCGCAGTGGCTCACACCTGTAATCCCAGCACTTTGGGAGGCTGAGGCAGGCGGATTACCTGAGGTTGGGAGTTCAAGATCAGCCTGACTAACATGGAGAAACCCCATCTCTACTAAAAATACTAAAAAAAATTAGCCAAGTTTGGTGGCTCATGCCTTGTAATCCCAGCTACTCTGGAGGCTAAGGCAGGAGAATTGCTTGAACCCAGGAGGCAAAGGTTGCAGTGACCCCAGATCTCTCCACTGCACTCCAGCCTGCGCAACAGAGGGAGACTCCATCTTAAAAAACAAAAACAAACAAACAAAAAGCTCTAGTAAATACGTTCCGTGATCTCCATTTTATAAATTAGAAAGCTGTGGCAAAGAGGGTTAATCACAAAGACAATATGTGTGGAGCTGGGATTCAAATGCAAGCATTCTGGCTCCAGAAGACACAATCTCGTTTTTATTATTATTCTTTTTTTTTTGGAGCAGATGCAAAAGCAGACATACTCTTAATCACTGTGCTACCTTTTTTAACATGTTGTAATTGGTCTATACTGTGCTTTTTTCACCAAAGATCGTGGATTTTTAAAATATCATTATAGGAATATGCCATAGTTAATATAACCAGTCCTCTAGTAATGGACATACAGATGATTTTCAATTTTCACTATCCAAACAACGCTGCCATGACATGGTAACTACTGAGTAAACACATTTTCTGGCTTGAGATATAACGCCAAATAACATCTTTAATCTCTGTGCTATATATATATATATATACTTTCTACTATATACACTTTGTGCTATATATACTTTGTGATATATACATATCTCCATATACATATATGTATACATGTACATATCTCCATATACGTATATGGAGATATGTATATATCACAAAGTATATATAGCACAAAGTGTATATATATAGCATATTACAATGTGTGTGTGCATATATATATATAGTATGTGTGTGTGTGTGTGTGTGTGTGTGTATATATATATATATATTTTTTTTTTTTTTTTGAGGCAGAGTCTCACTCTGTCACCGTGGCTGGAGTACAGTGGCACAATCTCAGATCACTGTAACCTCTGTCTTCTGTATTCAAGCAATTCTTGTGCCTCAGCCTTCCAAGTAGCTGGGATTATAGGTATGTACCACTGCGCCTGGCTAATTTTTTGTATTTGTAGTAGAGACAGGGTTTTGCCATGTTGGCCACGGTGGTCTCAAACTTCTGAGCTCAGGCAATCCACCCACCTTGGCCTCCCACGGTGCCCAGCCTCCTGTGTAATATCTTTTTGAATAAAGTCCCTGAGACGGAAATCTAACTTTATTTTCTTCTAAATAGTCAACTATCTCTCACTTTAGATTGATAATATCTTGCTTTGCAGCTCATTTAAAACTCTTTATGGCATAAAGTGCCATTTAAATGAGGAAATAGGCCAGGTGCGGTGGTGGTTCACAGCTGTAATTCCAGCACTTTGGGAAGATGGAGTGGGACTGCTTTAGCCCAGGAATTTTTCTAGCCCTGGCAAGATAGGGAGATCTCATCTCTACAAACAGAAAAAAAAATTAGCTAAATGTGGTGGCGCACACTTGTCGTCCCAGCTATTCAGGAGGCTGAAGTGGGAGGATTGCTTGAGCCCAGGAGGCTGAGGCTGCAGTGAGACGAAATTGTACCACTGCACTCCATCCTGAGAATAAGACCCTGTCTTAAATAAATAAATAAGGAAACAAAGTCATTTACTTAACATTTACAGAGCAATGATAATCTGACAGAGACTGCCGAAGCAGAAATGAGTAAGACATCACTCCAAGCCCCAGGGATCTTTCTCCAGGGAGATTTCCATCCTCAGGTAAACAAGATGTATGGTGAACGAAGGAGGTAGCAGAGGGTATGCAATAACTAAGTAAATAGGGAACTAGAGGACTAATACCTCCAGGATGAGGGAATTTATGCAAAGATCGTATTTGAAAGAAGAGTTGCTAGTATTTAGGAACCACTTACTAGTAGTTGTGCCTTGAAAGTGAAATAGATTGAATTTTGTCCAGGTCAATGGGATATTCCAGGACTTAAGGGCCATAGGACTGACCATCATAGACAGGTCTGGCTGCACTGTGAGAAATGGATTGAGGGAGTGCTAGAATGAAGTTAGGAAGACTGAGACGTGTCAGACAGGACAGGCTGAACCTGGAGCTGAGAACTAAACCAACTGGAAAGGTCTCTTACAAGGTAAAAGCGACCTGAGGCAGGTGTGAGGAAGAGGGATAGGCAAGGATGAGATCCAGGTTTCTGGCGTGGGCGCCCACGGAAACGAAAAACACGATGGGGGCAGAGCTGGGGAAAGCTGGGGAGACCGATTTCGCACGGAGCCTTTGGTGTCTAAGGGACATTCAGGTAGCAATCTCCAGGAGGCAGGTCTGGAATGAAAGAGGGAGTTGGGCTGAACAGATAATGTGAGTCATCAGAATAGATTGCTGGGCGACAATGCCCAGAGACAGGGCGTAGAGTGAGGGCGTGGAGCGAAAGAAATCCTCGTTTTCGAGTGTCGCCACCGTAGAGTGTCAGCCCAAGTCCTGCCCGGCCCCACCTCCCCACACCGGCTCGACCAGGCACGAAGGTCTACGCGTGGCAGACAACGGTTTTTCCGGCGCCCAGCCCTCTAAGCACGCTGGGAACGGAAGCGAGATCCGAACGCCGAGCACGTCGGGAGTTGTAGTTTGGGGCAGGCTCAGCTGGGCTGGCCCAGGGCTTCCCCCGCGAGTCCCGACATTGGGTCATTTGAAGGCCAGGTCCAGAAAGCGGTGATGCTCCCGGGGCAGGGTGCCTTTCCGGCGGCGACATGGGGTGCCCCGGGCCTCATCACCTCTCCGCAGGGCGTGGCACTTCCACGCCTCCACGATCTGCTCCACCTGCAGAGCAAGGCCAGTCAGCGCTCAGTCCCGCGGTGGCCCCTCGCCCCGAGGACTGTGGACTGGGCCGCACCCACCCCTCCCAGCGCCCTGTACCCCCGCTGCTGAGTGGAGCTGGGCCGGTTCCCCGCGTCCGCACCGGGATGAGTGGCTCCTGCCGGTTCTGCTCTTCGAGGGCGCTCAGCTCCACCGGGGCCAGCAAGGCTAGTCTCAGCTCTTTCACCACCGGGGCCGCCACCTCGGCCACCGGCCGCTCCAGCACCGCCTGCGAACGCCAGCCCTGAGTCGGGCACCTGCCCTGCCACCCGCTCGCCAGGCTTGTGGCCCGCACCTCCTTCCACGCCCTTGCGCTCCCCCAGCCCCACTCACTGCGCCCACGCGCGCCCAGCTCCGGGCCGCGCGGACCAATTCAGCCTCGTCCACGCAGAGCTTGTCGCTGCGTAGCAGGGGCAGCAGCGCGGCCGCCGACAGCTCCAGGAAGCCTTGGGTCCGGAGGGCCTCCTGCGACGGGCAAATGGGTCAGGGAGGAGCAGAATGCATTGCGTGGGGTTAAGAGTATGAAAGGAGCAGTACCTGGCTGTGGGCCTCTATGAAAGCCACGCAATGCTCCTGCAGCGGCCCCAGGCCAAAGGTTACAGCCACCTGCGAGCAGAATGAGGGAGGTCAGGTTGGAGACTGCAGTGGCCGCATCGTCCAGCTCTGCTCACTGGGACCCACCACTGCAAGCCTGACCCTAGTCCTAGCTGGGGAGGCGGATAGGGCCCTCGGCCCTCCAGGAAAGTAGACCCAGTGAAAGCCTTGGTACACACATATATACACAGGTAGACTCACTCTACAACCTGCCCTTCCCTACAGGAGACCACACCACAGCTTTCAAACCCCAGCTGGGGCTTAGGCTTGGCTTCTAAAGTCTACAGCCACCCATCCCCCTACCCCAAGTCCAGCTGAGAACCATTCCCCAGCCCTAGCTAGAAGACCAGCAAAGACCTCCAGCCCCTTCAACATCTGCTCCTGCACATGACTCAGCTGATAGACCCAGGACCCCACAGGTCTTGGCATAGAATTCATCATATAAACATCATTGGAGCACCCCCGCACACACACAATGTACCCAAGTTATTCCAGGCCAGACACAGTAGGCCCAGGCTCCCAGCACCTGGGGGCCCATTCCCACACACAGAACCAGACTCCTCCATGCCTGTCCAGCAGCACCCACCTGCAGGGCTTCACAAACCAACTCCACATCCAGCACCTTCACCACAAACCGCAGGCACAGCTGGGAACAGAAATGAATGTGGGTTGTATGGCGGTGTCCCTGCTCCAAGACACTAACTCTACCCCAGAAGCAATAAGCAGGCTTGGAATGGTGAGTCACCTAGCAGCCCCAGATGCATCCTGACCTCCCAGGCCAGAGGAGGCAGGGAATCGCGGGAGCCTGAGACAGCTAGCTCACTGGAACTGGAGACTAGCAAAACCAATCCCAGCCACCCACCTTCTAGCACATTCGCCACTAATCAAGACCAGATAAGGGCCATGCAAAATTCTCCCCTTCTTTCAGGATGCTTAGCTTCCTCCTGACTCAAGCATACTTCTATTTTTAGCAGAAACTTGAATTTCATCCGTGACATCTTTCTCATCTCTTGACTGCTGCACTCACCTCCTGACTGACTGGTGAGTCCTCCCCACCTCTTTCAATCCCTTCTCCCCTGAGCTTCCAATTCCTCACTCCCTTACCGGAAACCTTCAGTGAATCTCCACTGCCTTCTGCTTAAAAGAAGTCCAAATGCTGGAGGGCCCTACATGACCAGGCCCTGGTGTCCTCTGCAGTCTCATCTTGCTCTCTCCTCACAGTCCAGACACACCAAATATCTCACTAGCCCCTTTTCTGCCTTTGTGACTAGAATGCCATCTTCCTACTTCCCCTAGGAACAAAATCCTATTTGTTCTACCAGATCCAATACAAACGTTTCCTCCTCCAGGAAGTCTTCTCCTCCTCTCCCTAGTGGCAGGACTGGAGGGGCGCCCCACCCTCATGCAACCTCCGCCTCCCAGGTTCAAGTGATGTTCATGCCTCAGCCTCCCAAGTAGCTGGGATTACAGGGGTGTACTAGCAAGCCTGGCTAATTTTATTTATTTATTTATTATTTTTCGAGATGGAGTCTCACAGTGTTGCAATGGCGCGATCTCAGCTGACTACAGCCTCTGCCTCCCAGGTTCAAGTGATTCTCCTGCCTCAGCCTCCCAAGTAGCTGGGATTTCAGCCACCCGCCAACACGCCCGGCTAATTTTTGTATTTTTAGTAGAGATGGGGTTTCACTATTTTGGCCAAGGTGGTCTCAAACTCCTGACCTCATGATCTGCCTGCCTCATCCTCCCAAAGTGCTGGGATTACAGGCATGAGCCACCGCGCCTGGCCTAATTTTTGTGTTTTTAGTAGGGACAGCGTATCACCATGTTGCCCAGGCTGGTCTGGAACTACTGGGCTCAAGAGATCCACCTGCTTCAGCCTCCCAAAGTGCTGGGATTACAGGCGTGAGCCACCGCACCTGGCCTCTATCACACTTCTTATGCCACCCAGATAAGTGTTTTCAGTGTCTGTCTCCCCTCTCTCTCTGGAGAACAGAGATCAAGGCTGACATCCTTGTATTTATAGCACCAGCCATAAACACCCCCCTACCCCCACAGCACACACGGGGCAAGCATGCAGGGATCCTTTTGCACACAGGCACAGATTCATGCCCTCTAACACGGAGAGATACACATACTTCTCTCTGTGTGGGCACACATTCCTCTCCAGGCCAGAGTGTGTGTGAAACAGGGTGGGAAGTAAGCCCATGAGAGGCAAGGGAAATGAGACAGGGACCTAGCACAAAAACCCACCTCTCTCAGTTCCTCCAGCCCATACTCCACAGCCGCCGTCAGCACTTCCAGCACCTGTAGAGTGGGTGGTTGGGGGAGTGGAAGGGATTTTCCCCTGCCCTAGGCCCACAGTTTAATGGGCAAACTCCTGCCTCTGCCACCCCCCCACCTCTCCCACCCAGGCCTTTGCTCAGTGGGCTCACAGAGTGGCGGTGCAGCTTGACACTGTTGGTATATAGGAACTCCAGCACTGCCAGGAAGGCCTCAGTTGGTACAGTGCTTAGTACCACAGTACTAGGCACCCCGGGGCCTGACTCTGTGCCCAGAAGTCGCTGGAAGAAGTTGCATCTACAGGCCAACAAGCACCGATGGGCAAATATCTCCTGCTGTTCTTGACCGACCACGAAGCGAACATCACTGTGGGAGAGAGGCAGAGAGCCAGCGGAGAGGAGGCCATAGTCTAGAGTGCAACCTGGGCTGTGCCTTTGCCCACTCTGGGTCTTAGTTTCCTATCCAGAATGTAAGAGACAGGGCTTAGTCCCTCCAGCAGAAGGTCTGGGGCCCACAGGCCTGAGTTCTAGTCCCAGCTCTACCCGATAGTACTGTAGGCAAGTGACTTCCTGTCTTTGAATCTCAGGTTTCTCACCCACGAAACGGGACAATAATCCTAAACCTCTGGTCTCGGAGGAGGTGACCCTGCTTGATCACTGAGGGGCATCTGGGCTAATATAACAAGGTTGATCCCACCTTCCCCTCTCCTCCCCAGCCTGAGTCTTGGGGTAAGGGAAGCTTCTTTTGGCTCCTCCTCCACCAGCTGCAAACTCAGCTTTTTTCAGCCCTCCTCCAGACAGGAGGGTGTGGGAGTGTAGGGTGCAAAGTGCACACTGACTGCAAACAGACAGCAGTGATGCACCATCATGAGCCAGACCACAGTTTCCATCTTCATGATCACTTCCGGCCCCAGCTCTGGACCTCTGAACAAGGCAGGTGATAGGAGGCAGATGAGGTTGGAGCCTCCTGGAGCCTCTTAGTCCCAGGTCCAAAGCCTGGAGTGTTCACATTATCCAGACCAGACTGTGACCCCCAAAGAAGCAGGGTGATGGAAGTCACCACCCTTTGGGAAAGAGCCCAGATGTGAGAGCATGAAGACAGAGAGCTTTATTCTAGCTCTCCTCAGCAGCCCTGCCTCCTGTAACCTCTATCCCTGGTTTCAGACACTACTGGCATCCTAGCCAGCAGGGAGCAGCCAGCACCCCCAGGCTTCCTGTCAGGGATATGGCTCAATCCCTCAAGCTTTGTTCTTCTGTGAAGCCTCAGTTCCCAGAACAGGGTCATCTGTTCCTCTTCTTCAAGCAGAGAGGCCTCAATACCAAGCTGAGTGAGTGGAAGGAGGAGGGGAATCATGACCCACCATTTCTCAGGATCCCAGGGGCTGAGAATCATTCTCTTCTGCCAGGGGCCCAACGTCCAAAGAAGGAAGGGCTTTGCCTAAGCTCACATAGCAGCTCCCAGATCTATCCCCAAGGACTCCCACCAGCCCTGTCTCTCTCCAGCTCTCAGGGTCTCACAGATACTGAGTGACCAGTAGCCAAGTTCCACATGTGACCGTCACACAGCTTGAGTTAATCAGGGAAGAGGGCCAAGTTCTTATTCCCAGCCTCTTCTCACCAGGGCTGCCTCAGGCTTGGGGCCGGCAGAGCCATCTAAGAAAAACCTGCAGGCAGAGCCCACCCCTCACCTGTATCGAGGGCTGTTGACCAGGCTTCCGAGTGCTGCGGAAAAGGGTTCAGCTTTCCCATGCACGACCAGTCCCGGGGGATCCATGGGTGAGAAGGGTTAGGGGTGGAGGAGGGGGCCTGGGAAGTCTGACCAGGCCCTAGAGTTGGTGAGAGTAGCAAGGCCCGAGAGGGAGAAGCAGGGACTTGGGAGGCCTGTTTGCTGAGAAGCTGAAGTTTAGGAGTGGAGCAGGAGAGGCCCAGGCTCCTGAAAGCATCAGGGGCCAGAGGCTCTGGGACAGGAACAGACACAGGGAGGGGCCAGGAGAAGCCAAGGCTAGAGCGGCCTGTGGTCCTGGGAAGAGGCTGGCTGGCTGGCTGGCTGGCTGGCGGCGAAAGAGGCCCTGGCTGGGAGTCTGCCCAGGCAGCTGGGGTGGGAAGCCTGTAGGTTTCCATGGAAACTGGAGCCGGCCTGAGAATAGACTCCACCCATCTCCTGGGCAAGCCCATGGAAAACATCAGCCCTTAGAGGGGCACTTAAGCACAGTCCAAGGGTCTTAACCCCTGAACCCCAGCCTGCCCTAGGTTCAGAGTTCAAACTCCCTGCCCTCCTAATCCTTCCCTCCTCCACAGGCACACAGGGTCAGGATCCTGTTAGCCAGGCCCTGGGAAACCCCACTCAACAGGGAAAATCCTCGCCCCCATAGATGGGTTTCCAGGACCCAGACCTGGCTTGTTTGGGAGGGGACAGTTCCGTCCCTGCCCGAGGGGAGTCACATGAGTTGTCAGCTCTGGCAGAGGTGTCAGAGCCTCTGCCATCGCAGAAATGCCTCATCCGGGAAATCTATGTACTAGGCCACACGAGGTGTAGCCAGCTAGGGACAAGCCCCAGGACACTTGGGTCAGCAAGGGTCACGAGGCTGGACTCGGGGTTCACTGCCGAGTCACTGCCACTTTTTAAGGCCTGGTTCCTACCAGCTGAGCCAATGGGCCTCCCCTCCCCCACACATAACTCTGAACTGAGGAAGTCATCCAAGCCCCACCCTAACTCCGGGCAGGCAGCGGAAATGTTTGTCCTTGTTGAAGCTGATGGGGAGACAGATCCATGACGTGTTCCTTCCTGTGGGCCCAGACCCTGGATTCCTGAGCCACCGCCCACGCAGCCTCAAGGTCTCCCCCATATCCTAGGTCTCCGTGACTTGTTCACAAATGGCCAGTCATCCGCCCATTCCACAAGGGGGGAAAATGAGCCCTGGCTGAAGAGCCCCGGGGTAGGATGAGGCCTTTTTGACCACAGCCTGGCTCTACATCTATCCCTGTTGTCCACACTTAGGGAGTTTGCCTGAGCTGTAAGACCCTGTCGGCCGCTCTTCCTGATGACACCGGGGCACCCCACACTCAGCATATGCTCACAGTAACAATGCTCTCAGGTTAAGCCAGAGCTGGACTGGAGGGAGGGATCCCGGAAGGGAGGAGTGTTTGCCCCAGCAACCCCATGGCAACTCCACAACACAGGTCCTTCCCCTCCCACTTGCCTTTCAGGCCCCCACAGCCAGAGCTGTGGAGTCAGGAGAGAACTCGGAAATCAAAGCTGCAGGTGACTCAGGTGCCTGAGGGAGTTTCAGGAGCAGAGGGCAGCCATCCCAGAACTGATTCTGGAGGAAGTGGGATCAGAGGCCAGAGGCAGAAGGTGGAAGGGGGCTTCACAAGTCATCTGCCCTCAGCCACAGCCAGGTGTGGGGGAATCTTTGTGCCAGCCACTCTAGAGTAGATCTAGTGCAAGAGGACTGGATTCAACACCCCCAGGGCTGGGGCTGAAGGAGCTGGATCTGTTTGTCCTTCCTGGATAGGGGTTGGAGGACCATCACCTCCACAGTCCAGGCTGAGACAGAGGTCCACCGCCCCTTTTAGAGAAGTCTAGTGGAAGGGAGAAAAGGCAGTCTCTAAGACTGAGCGCACCTGGCTAACCTCCACAGTGCCCAGGGAAGGAGCTCAGCGGGCAGGGACTAGCTGAGGATCCCAGTCCCAGCAGCCTGTGTGTCTAACAGCCTTTAACCTTCTCTGCAGGTAGGAACCCAGGCAGCCTGGGACTATTTGATCCACTTGTTCCAAAACAGGTAAGAAAGGGGAAGAAGGTAAAAACTCTTCACATCACTGAGCAAGAAGCTGGGGTGGGTAGACAGATGCCCCGTGAAGGCTGCCCTGAGTGTGGGTCCTCCAACCAGCAGGTCCATGGCCAGCAGGCCACTGCCTCCTGGATGCCAGGAGGAGGAGAATGCCAAAGACTCCGGGCCGAAACTCTCACTGGTGTGGCCCCGAGGCCGCCTGCCCAGCATTGATGAGGCTCGACCAGCAGGTCCAGGTCCGGGACCGGCCTCACGCCGGGGTTCTATGCTGGGCCTGGTTGCGTCCTTCTCCCGCCGGAACTCCCTGGCCGGGCCAGGCGTGGGTCCTGGGGGTCAGCGGCCATCCCTGGGCCCCGTGCCCCCTCTGGGCTCACAGGTCAGCTTCTCGGGGTTGCCCCTGGCACCCGCCCATCGGGTGGCGCCCTCCTACCGCACGGAGCCGGTGTCGGGTGAGCGCTGGGAAGCCACGCGCGCACAGCATGCTCTGGAGGCGGCGTTGGCTGCAGGGCTGTGCGATGTGTGCTACTCGGGCACCGAGGCCGGGCGTCTGGCGCAGGAGCTCTGCGAGCAGGTGCGCGTGCGCCTGCGCGAGCTCAGCCCCCCACGCTACAAGCTGGTGTGCAGCGTGGTGCTGGGACCACGTGCGGGGCAGGGCATGCTTGTAGTTAGCCGCGCACTCTGGGACGAGGCACGCGACGGGCTGGCCTCGGCCTCCTACACCAATGCCTCGCTCTTCGCGGTTGCCACAGTTCACGGGCTCTACTGCGAGTGAGGAAGACTCCAATTCTGCAAAATGGTTTATTATCCTAGGAGGAGGCCCTCCTGGGGCTCACATCCCAATAAATAAGTGTCTGACAATAAATAAAACTGGTCCATAAATAATGCCCCCTAGCTGGGAGCTAAGGCTCAGGCTTATCTTGGAGAAGGGGTAGGAGCCAGCGAAGACAAGCTGCCCCCAACTCCAGTAAAGCTGGTCCCTGATTCCCTGGGGGATTCAGCCCAAAGCCCCCAGTGAGGCACCAAAGGAAAGGGAAGGGCCACAAAGGCAAGGGCCAGAGCCTTCCAGGCACAGGCCTCAGGCCTCAGGGCTTGGGTCCTACGCTGGGCTGCGGTCCCGGAGCAGGCGCAGAGCATATCGGAGTCGCTGCCGCAGGTCTGGGGAGCAGCCCAGCTGCCGAAGGTGGGAAGCGAGGTAAGTACAAGCACTACGATTTCGGGCCACAAAAGTCACAAGGAGGGGCTCCCAGCCACTGAGAATCAGCTTGGTGTGGTCCCCGTAGAAGTTCACCTGCACACAGGAAGGATGACAGTGGTCAGGGCCTAGGCTCCCGGCCCAGCTCCTCCCCAGCACCCTGGGCCTCCCAGACCTTCCCGGCAACTCCTGGATAGTCCTTTACCTGGACAGTGCCATCACTAAACAGCATGAGGAGAGCCTGATCCGTCTTGACCCACTGCAGCAGCAAGGGCGGGGCAGGTACCTCTACCTCTTCCACACTGGGCAGATCTCCACCCTGGGAGCGGGATCGGGGCAGGTCACTGATCGAGCAGGAGACAGTCCCCTCACCATTAATGTATGCCTTATCCTCTAGCTTTGAGCACCACCCCCCACCACCAAGGAGGGATCAGAAGGGATCAGGATGTGTTGGTTTTCAGTGTGCCACAGCTCCAGCCCTCACACCTTCATGAGGTGCTGCTCCATGTAGGAGGTGAAGTACTGCAGGATACCCAGCTGAGGCTGCAGGGCCCGGGGCACAGCACCCACAGAGAAGGAGAAGTGCTTTGTGCTGGTGGGGTTGTAGTGCACAGTCCTGGAATGGGGAGGCAGAGGTCAGAGGGTGCCCTGCACCAATGTCCCTCCCCTGAGAAACCCTAGACCCCTGAGCCCAGGAGCACACACCCAGGTGCAGCCCTGCTGGGTTAGTGGCCTGAATACAAGACACCCTGTAACAGCACTTACTTTCTATTGGCTGACAGGGCCATATGTGTGCCATCATTGAAGAGCACAGCCACACGGCGGCTGGACAGTTGATACCCAAAGCCAAACTTGTTGGAGTAGTCAACCCACTTGCTGACCCACACCAGAGGCTCTGGCTGGGCCAGGGGGGCCGGGTTATGTTCCGCTGTCATGGGAGAGGAGAGAGTGAGGATCTGCTCCTGGCCTCCCAGGCACAGAACTCCCTCCACAGCAGGACGTACCAGACCCCAACCTTACCTGGGGGCATGAAGGCCACACAGTTTCTCAGCGCACAGAGGGCTGACTCCACCACTGTGGCCACAGTCAGACCTTCTTCAACTCCTGAAGGAGACAGGGCACTGAGACTTAGGCATCAGCCCCCCAGGACCCAGGCCAGGCCCCTCTGCTCAATCCTTCCCACTGGTCCCTGATCTCAGCTCTAGCAACCTCTCATCCTCCCTGGCTCCTTACCATCTCCACTGCTTGCCAGTGTCTCACAGGGTGAGCTGTCTTCAGGTGCTGTCTCTACCAGGCTGACAGGGGCTGGGCCAGAAGCTGCTGGAGCCTGGAGGGTTGGGCAGGGAAAGGGAGTGAGACAGGCCCCAAAATCCAAACCCCTGAGTCCATGGCCCAGCCCTGCCCTGGCTCCCAGGGCACTCCAGGTCAGAGCCCCATCAGGCTAGTGACACACAGCCAATTAGGCCACCACGAGGCTGGATGCTTCAGCAGCCTCTTTTATCCCCGGCTTCCCTCAGCTGCTAGGGTAGGGGTGAGTCAGGGGAACAGTGTCCACGTGAGTGCCTCACCTCTGGCCTGGCATCCTGATGGCCAATGGACGTGCGCATGAGACCGCTCACCAAACAGGAGACCTCATCCCTCTCCTCGGCATGATTCTTACCTGGGGATGAAGGGTGATACTGTCCTCAGTATCTGACCCAGCCCCTCCACTTCCCACAGGGGTGACACAGAGATTGACCTCCCCAAGGACCTGTACTGCACACACTCTCCCCCTGAGTCCCCAGATACCCACATTCACATGCCCAAGACAAATGTGACAAGCTGCTCTCCTGCTCTACCCCCTCAACCCAGTGACACCCAAGACTCACTCTTCTTCTTCTTTCTGCCAAAGAGGCTCTTGGTAACTTTGGCAAACAGACTCCTAGCCGGGTTGGGGGGTGTCAGGTCTGGGACTGTCACACAGCTGCTGATAGGGAGTCGATCAGGGGTGTAGCCCTAAGGAGGGGAGCCATGTGAACAGAGAATAGAGGCTCCAGGGGTCCTGTCACCTGCCCCTTTTCAATCGCTGGGAATACACAGACTGGACTTAGAGGTCTGGGGAGCCACAGACCTTGGCAAAGAAGTCATGGCGCAGGATCTGGTCAATAGAGGGGCGGTCTCGGGGTGAAGCCCGAAGGATGGCAGCCAGAAGCTGCCGGGCAGGCAGTGAGAGGCTGGCAGGCAGCGTGTAGTGAACCTGCTTGATGCAGCGATATGTCTCCTTCAGGTCTGCTGTCTCAAAGGGAGGGGTCCCACAGAGCAGCGTGTACCTGTAGGGCAGAGCCAAGGGGTCAGGAGTCAAGTGGAGGGGATGCCCCACCCACACACCCACCACCTATCTGCTGCTGACCCTGGTCCCTGAGACTCACATGACACAGCCCAGTGACCACACATCTGCCTCAGGGCCGTGGCCCTGTCTCAGTAGCACTTCTGGAGCCACATAGTTGGGGGTGCCACAGATGGTCCTGAAAGAGGGTGAGGAGGAGGAGAGAAGGCTGAGACGTAGCCCAGCAGCCCCCCACCCCTTCCCCCACTGCGAGTCCAGACAAAGCAGCTGCCTGTCACCAAAGGCCAGAGAGCTCCTGCTTGTCCTGGGACAATGGATGCCAGGGATGGCAGCTGAGTCCCTGCCTACCCGCCTGGCCCAGCTGCTCAGCTGCTCTTCATGACAGGGAGAGGGCCTGACCCCCAGCCCTGTCCCCTCCTCCTGGGTCAACACAGAGAGTCCACAGCTGATCCCTTCTCCCTTCCTGCACTCCTGTCTGTCAGACAGGCATCAGGCTGTCACCTCCCATGGTCTGTGCCACACACACGCCAACACCAGCTGTCACAACCCCCATAAACACTCATCTGCCACACATGCTATCTGTGTCCGACACATGCAGGGAGATGGCCACAGCAGGGTCTTCTTACACCCAGTGTCATGTCCCACCATTCCCACTCTCAGTCTGTCTCATACACCACATGCTGCCTGTCACCGTCCCCCATCCACACACAGGGTAAGTCATGTGCCTCCAAGAATCTGTATATCCCCATCTGTCTCAGGGATTCAGGGTTACCTACCCTATCTGTGTCACACATCTATAGGATCCTCCCTCTCTCCACCAATCCCAGTAACACAGGCTGCCACCTCCACCTTCACACACGCATAAACAGCCCATCATCCCTTCCCATTTATCTCATGCAAACATCAGACAGTCATCTGGCCTCCTACATACATATGCACTGTCTGTCACATATGTCACACACAGACTCCTTTCCTCAAAACTCACTTCTTCCTCTGCTCTGGGGGCTCCAACCGGGCTGCCAGTCCAAAATCCCCCACCTTCAATTCCATGTTCTCAGTGATGAAAAAATTTCCTGGATGGGGAAAGAGAGGTGTGTCAGATTCTTCCTTCCTCCTTCCCTCCCCAACCTCCCATCCTCAGGGCTCAGGAGTCTCACCCAACTTGAGGTCCCGGTGCAAGATGCCTCGCTGGTGCAAGTACTTAAGGCCTGAAAGGATCTGCCTCAGGTAGTATCGCACCTCTGGCTCCAACAGGGTGTGGCGGGCCTTCCAGATGTGGGCCAGGGACTGCAGAGAACCACTGCCTCAGCCCCTGTTGGGACCTCCCCCACCCCCTCCATCTGTGCTCCCTGTGGAAGAGACAGGGCCCCAGCTTTGGGTCTTAAGACTCTCTTCTCAGCTGGGGTGCAGTGGCTGATGCCTGTAATCCCAACACTTTGGGAGGCCGAAGTGGGCGGATCACGAGGTCAGGAGTTCGAAACCAGCTTGACCAACATGCTGAAACCCCATCTCTACTAAAAATACGAAAATTAGCTGGTCGTGGTGGCGCCCACCCGTAGTCCCAGCTACTCAGGAGGCTGAGGCAGGAGAATCGCTCGAACCCGGGAGGCGGAGGTTGCAGTAAGCTGAGATCGCACCACTGCACTCCAGCATGGGCGACAGAGCGAGACAACAAAAAAGACTCTCTTGTCTCCCTCACCCTCATCCCTGCTGGAATCACCATCTTTCACCTTTCGGCTGCAGAGCTCCAGGAAAATGTAGATGTTGTCAGCATCCTCAAAGTGGTGCGAAAAACGCACGATGTGGCGGTGCTGCAGGTCTCGGTGCAGCTCAATCTCATTTAGGATCTGCGATGAGGGCACGGGGTCATCATCCTTCCATGGTTCCCAGGCCACCGTCCCCACCCCACCCCTCGCAAGCTGAGCCTAGACCCACCTTCTCACGCTGATGCGGTTTGGCGACGCGGCTCTGTGGGATGACTTTGACAGCGTAGGCGCTGCCAGTCTCTGTGTCAGTAGCCTCGTAGCACCGGGCGAAGCCCCCCTGTGAAGAGGGGGCATCAGGCTGGGTGTTCCAGGGGAGGCCGAGTCTAGCCCGCGGGAGTCCCCGCGTTACGGTAAAGCGCCCACGCCTGGCTTGGCGTCAGAAAAGAGGCCGGCCGGGACCCCCGCCTCCACCATCACCACCCCGGTGACGTCCCCCGGCCCACCTTGCCCAACAAGCGGCCTTTGAAGTAAGTGCGGCCGCTGCGCGGGTCCGTGATGAGGCGCCCGGGGTCTGACGCCGGTAGCCCGGCCAGCATCTCCAGCTCAGGTCCGGGCAAGGCACTCGGAGGCGGCCCGGGCCCGGCGGGGGGAGAGGGTGGGGCTGCCGCACGCTGGAAGGGGCGCGGGGACAGGAAACCGGCGGCGGGCTCCATGCGGGCGGCGCGTCGCAGCGCAGGGGCCCGGCTTCTTCTCGGTTCCGCCCGGCCCCGGCCGCGCGTGGCGCTGCCTGGATTTGCTACGCTGCGCTCGCGCCCGCGGTAGCCCAGCGTTTTTATCAATGAACGCCTGCCCCTCCCCGGCGTCTCGTCACCGAAAGTTCCGCCCCCTTCCTGGCGCGAGTCATGGAAAAGCCACACCCATTCCTGGACTTACGTCACCCAGAAGCTCCTCCCCCACCAAACGCACTTCCAAGCCCCGCCTCCTGGCCACGCCCTGGGGCGCAGCCCGTTTGCCAGTCACTGTGCAGGTGCGACCAGGCCGCAGGAGCCAGCTGATCCCTGTCCGTCTCTCACCCCTCCTTGACGACTGCGAGTCCCCCTCATGGGGGCCTCTTTCTTTCCCCATCCTTTGGAAAGTGTGCTGAAGTCCGAGTGGGACCCGGGCATCTGGAGGCGTCTCCCCAGCAACTAGATAGATCAGCGTTCTAGCCAGGAGGGGCGAGGCAGGGGCGGGCTCGCTTTTGCCCGGGCTTCTCACCAGCTCTCCCCTTTCTGTGTGCCGGACCGCGTGCGTCCCATGCCCTTGCCCGGGGCCTGGCACAGTGCTGCCTTCTTTAGGACCTGAGAGGAAGGCACAGTCCTGGCTTGCCCAGCCCTAGGGCTGCCTTGCCAGGTTTGGGAGTCAAGCAGAGCCTGGTATTTCAAGGCTTTTACCATGCTTCCAGGCCCATCTTCCGCTGCCCACTTCTACACTCTTGAGGGGCAGCTTTCGGGTTCCTGTGGACTCCCCAGTTCCCTTCCTCTGAAAATACCCCTGGCCTGGGTCAGCAGCCAGAAGGCCAGAAAGTGAAGAATGGGAATTGGATTTTTCTCAAATGCTAGCCACAGGCAATGGGGCAGCTAAGTCTCCGAAACATGTGGACCCTTAGATCCCTGCTCAATGCCCACCCTTCCCAGGGCCAGAGACAGAGCCCCAGGACCACTGGCCTCCTGGCCTTGGCTCTTATCTCTCTGCCCTCCCTTTGTGCCAGCAATCAATTACTATGCCATTCCGCCAAGATTTATTGAGAGTATCTGCTAAGTGCTGGACACTATCTCAAAACGAATCAAGGTCGCAGCCCTTACTTAGTTTACATTCTGCTTGATGGAAACAGACAATAGGCAAGCAGATAAACAAGGTAATTGCAGGCTGTGAAAAGTGCTATGAAGTAAGTAAACAGAAGAGCAAATGAAGGGCCTACTTTAGAAAGAGTAGCCGGTAAAGTAAACAAATATTTGCTGAGTACCCAAATCCTGTCAAGTTTATCTCTCAAATAGCTCTAATATCTATCCCCTTGGCTCCATCTTCCCCTCACACCCTGGCCTGGGCCACAGTCTCTCTGGTCAGGATGATTGCCACAGCTCCTTGCTGCTTTCCTGGCCTCAGTCTCAGGCCCATTTCATCCCGCTCCGTATGCTATTAGTAGGATCCCACCTAATCCCTCATCAGACCCATGAGGGCCAGCTACTCCAACCTTGGCCTTCATGACCACTGAACAGAGACCCCGGACAGCCTAAAACATGGAGAAATACTAGCAGCCAAGATGACTGGGGGGGAGTGGGGATAGGGGTGGGCAGGAAGGCCTTAAGTGCCTGCTCAAGAGTCTGGTCTTTATCCTTACAGGTCAGCAGTCTTCCTGTGGGGAGATGGTGGCGGGGCTAGAAAGGACAAATCCCCAGGGTAAGTGGATCTGAGGCATTTAGAGAGTCAAAGGGGAAAATTCAATTTTACAATGTTTTGTTTGTTTGTTTTTTGAGATGGAGTCTTGCTCTGTCGCCCAGGCTGGAGTGCAGTGGCACAATCTCGGCTCACTGCAACCTTCGCCTCCCAGGTTCAAGTGATTCTTCTGCCTCAGCCTCCCGAGTAGCTGGGATTATAAGTGCGTGCCACCATGGCTGGCTAACTTTTGTGTTTTTTAGTAGAGATGAGGTTTCACCACATTGGCCAGGCTGGTCTTGAACTCCTGACCTCAAGTGATCCGCCTGCCTTGGCCTCCCAAAGTGCTGGGATTATAGGCATGAGCCACCGCACCCAACCTGCAATTTTATATTTGTAAAATGTCTATTAGTTGACCAGGGCTGCCATAAAATGCTACTAAGTGCGGCTTAAGCAACAGAAATTTATTTTCTCACAGTTCTAGAGGCTGGAAGTCCGACATCAAGGTGACAGCAGAGGATGTTTCTTCTGAGGCTTCCTCTTTGGCTTGTAGATGGTGGTCTTCTCCCTCATACTTCACGTGGTCTTTTTCTTCTTTTTTTTTTTCCGAGATGGAATCTTACTCTGTTGCCTAGCCTGGAGTACAGTGGCATGATCTTGGCTCATTGCAACCTCCGCTTCCCAGGTTCAGGCAATTCTCCTGCCTCAGCCTCCTGAGTAGCTGGGATTACAGGCATCTGCCACCACATCCAGCTAATTTTTGGATTTTTGGTAGAGGCGTGGTTTCACCATGTTGGTCAGGCTGGTCTCAAACTCCTGACCTCATGATCTGCCCACCTCAGCCTCCTAAAGTTCTGGGATTACAGGCATGAGCCACCACACCCAGCCCACGTGGTCTTTATCTCTGTGTGTGCACACATCTCTGTGTGTCCTAATCTTCTCACAAGGATACCAGTCAGATTGGATTACCGCCCAAACTAACAACCTCCTTTTAACTTAATTACTTTTTTAAGAACTATATTCAAATATAGTCACATTCTGAGATACTGGGAGTTAGGACTTCAAAATACTAATTTTGAGCCAGGTGCAGTGGTTTATGCCTGTAATCCCAGCACTTTGGGAGGCCAAGGGGGTTGGATCATCTGAGGTCAAGAGTCAAGACCAGCCTGGCCAACATGGTGAAACCAGTCCTCACTTAAAATACAAAAATTAGCCGGGCATGGTGGCATGTGCCTGTGGTCCCAGCTACTCTGGAGGCTGAGGTAGTAGAATCACTTGAACCCGGTAGGCAGAGGTTCAAGTGAGCTGCACTCCGGAGACCCTGTCTCAAAAAAACAAACAAACAAAAATATGAATTTTGGGGCCATGCAGTGCTGGCTCATGCCTGTAATCGCAGCACTTTGGGAGGCTGAGTTGGGCAGATCACTTGAGTCCAGGAGTTTGAGACCAGCCTGGGTAACATAGTGAAACCCCCATCTCTACTAAAAAAAAAATACAAAAATTGGGCTAGGTGCAGTAGCTCACACTCGTAATCCCAACACCTTGGGAGGCTGAGGCAGGCAGATCACCTGAGGTCAGGAATTCCAGACCAGGCTGACCAACATGTTGAAACCCTGTCTCTACTAAAAATACAAAAAATTAGCTGGGCATGGTGGCAGGAGCCTGTAATCCCAGCTACTCGGGAGGCTGAGGCAGGAGAATCGCTTGAATCCAGGAGGCAAGGTTGCAGTGAGCCGAGATTGAGCCACTGCACTCCAGCCTGGGGGAGACACAGCAAGACTCCATCTCAAAAAAAAAAAACAAAAATTATCAGGATGTGGTGGCTCACATCTGTAGTCCTAGCTACTTGGGAAGCTGAGGCACAAGAATCACTTGAACCTGCAAAGTGGAGGTGGCAGTGAGCTGAGATCACGCCACTGGATTCCAGCTTGGGTGACAGAGTGAGATTCTGTCTCAAAAACAAAACAAATCTTCCATCATGGAAAGAAAAAGAGAAAAGAAAAAAAAATTAGCTGGACGTGGTGGCGCACCCCTGTAATCCCAGCTAGTTGGGAGGCTGAAGTGGGAGGTCCCCTGAACCCTGGAGGTCTAGGCTGCAGTGAATCATGATCATGCTACTGCACTCCAGCCAGAGAGACAGAGTTTGTCTCAAAAAAATATATAAAAGACTGGCCAGGCACAGTTGCTCACTCCTGTAATCCCAGCACTGTGGAAGGCCAAGGTGGGTGGATCACCTGAAGTCAGGAGTTTGAGACAAGCCTGACCAACATGGTGAAACTCCTAAAAGTCTCTACTAAAAGTATAAAAATTAGCCAGGTGTGGTGGCAGGCACCTGTAATCTCAGCTACTCAGGAGCCTGAGGCAGTAGAAAAGCTTGAACCTGGGAGGTGGAGGTTGCAGTGAGCTGAGAATGCTCCATTCCACTCCAGCCTGGATGACAAGAGTGAGACTCTCTCTAAATAAATAAATGGGGCTGGGCGTGATGGCTGATGCCTGTAATCCAAGCACTTTGGAGGCCAACGTGGGCGGATCACCTGAGGTCGGGAGTTCAAGACTAGCCTGACCAACATGGTGAAACACCGTCTTTTAAAAAATAAATAAAATTAAATAAATATAATATATAAAAAAAGGCCAGGTGTGGTGGCTCATGCCTGTAATCTTAGCACTCTGGGAGGCTGAGGCGGGCAGATCACCTGAGGTCAGGAGTTCGAGGCCAGCCTGGCCAACATAGTGAAACCCCATCTCTATTAACATACAAAAGTAGCTGGGCATGATGGCAAGTGCCTGTAATCTCAGCTACTCGGGAGGTGGAGCCATGAAAAATCATTGAACCTGGGAGACAGTGGTTGCAGTGCACTGAGATCATGCCACTGCACTGTAGTCTGGGCAGCTGAGCAAGACTCTGTCTCAAAAAAATTTATATATATATAATAAAAATAAATAAAAATGAGGCCGGGCATGGTGGCTAACGCCTGTAATCCCAGCACTTTGGGAGGCCGAGGCGGGTGGATCATGAAGTCAAGAGATCAAGACCATCCTGGTCAACATGGTGAAACCCCGTCTCTACTAAAAATACAAAAATTAGCTGGGCATGGTGGCATGTGCCTATAATCCCAGCTACTCAGGAGGCTGAGGCAGGAGAATTGCCTGAACCCAAGAGGCGGAGGTTGCAGTGAGCCGAGATCACGCCATTGCACTCCAGCCTGGGTAACAAGAGCGAAACTCCATCTCAAAAAAAATAATAATAAAATAAATAAATTTTAAAAAATGAACTTTGGAAAAAGGCACAGTTCTCCCCCGTAATGGCATCTTAATTATATCAGAGTCTAGCAAGTTCTAATGTTGCATTGAACTTAGCACAGAAAGTCAACACCAGAACAAAAGTATGCCAAATTGCAGGGTTTATTGCCGGCGACCACGGAGGACTCATGTCTCTCCAACCCGTGGCCGAGAAAGAAGAGTAACAAGACCTTTTTATACCCACAAAACCACCTTGGGAGTGGGGGTGAGGAACGGAGATGGGAATGAAAGCTGTCAATCACCTCCTAGGCTGAGAGGAGGGTGAGGGGGCTCCAAATATTCCAAGGGCCAGGGGACTTTTGTCATTCCAATTGCCACTTAAGTGGTTTACAGAGGTCAAGATAAACATTAGTTTATACATTATTTGGACAGGTGTGGGGTCCACATAATTTTAGGTTACTTGGCGCCAGGATGGAATTATCTGGGGGTGCTTACTTTGGTAAACAAAGGCCAGCAATTCTGGCAGTTACAGATAAGAGAAAGTATGCAGCTTGTCCTCTCTTTGCATTTTGCCAGGTAATCTTAGTAGTTTACAGAAGCCATGGCTAGCAGTCATTGTGAGGAGAATGGAAACAGTTTTCCCATTTTAAAATGGCATTGTACTGGTTCTAATTCTAGGCCAGCTATATCACACTAACACACTGTTTTTTGCTTTTGAACAGGGTTTCCCTGTGTGGCGCAGGCTGGAGTACAGTGGCATAATCATGGCTCCCTGCAGCCTTGACCTCCTGGACTCAGTCAATCCTCCCACCTCAGCCTCCCAAGTAGCTGGGACTACAGCTGGCGTGTGCCACCACATCCAGATAATGTTTTTTGTTTGTTTCTTTCTTTGAGACAGAGTCTTGCTCTGTCGCCCAGGGTAGAGTGCAGTGACATGATCAAGGGTCACTGCAACCTCTGCCTCCCAGGTTCAAGTGATTCTTCTACCTTAGCCTCCTGAGTAGCTGGGATTATAGGCACACATCACAACAATCAGCTAATTTTTTATATTTTTGGTAGAGACGGATTTCACCATGTTGGACAGGCTGATCTTGAACTCCTGACCTCAAGTGATCCACCCGCCTCGGCCTCCCAAAGTGCTGGGATTACAGATGTGAGCCACAGCACCCGGCCATTTTTTTGTGTTTTTTGTAGAGACACAGTTTTACCATGTTTACCCAGGCTGCTCTTGACCTCCCAGCCTCAAGCGATCCACCCACCTCAGATTCCCCAAGTGCTGGGATTATAGGTGTGAGCCATTGTGCCCGACCAGTTCATCTTTCCAGCAGACATTTTCCTGAGCAGCCTTTAGGTGTCAGGTCCTTTGCTGCCCCCTGGAGTGACCTGTAGGTAGGACGACCGCACTGGCCTGTAATTAGTGCTACAGCGGTGAAGACGGACAGGGTGTAGGGGTGGCCTATGGGAGCCCAGAGGTGGGATCACACCCAGTCTGAGGAATGCAAGTAAGCTGAGATTTCTAAGTTGAAAGCTGAGCGCTGAAGAGGAGTTCGCCAGGAACAGGATGGACAGGAGAAAGTGTTCCAGAAGAGGAACCCTGTGCCCCTTGAGGCCTGGAGTGAGAGCTGTTGGTTCTTGAAAGAACTGAAAGTTCAGAGTAGCTGGAGGAAAGGGGGAAGGGTGGCTGGAACAGTCCAGGTGCCAGACCCCCAAAGGCATTGCAATGTGTATGAAGGAGTAAGGTCTACTTGCCCCTTCCCCAATTTGCCAAGTTCCCAAGCTCCCCTAAGTTTTGAACTTGGTGAGTTCAGAGTGGAGTCTGACAATAAAGCCAGGGAGTGGGTGTGGAAAGTGGGGACTAGGGGGCCAGGACGGGCTTCTCAGGAGAAAAAGCTGATTTGCCCTCTAGGCCTGGTTCTCTAGAGCCTCCTCCCCAAAGTTGAGGAGCTGCTGCCAAGCATGTAGGTGCTGAGCCTAATGCTGGGTTTCCTTCTCTTCCCAGACTGGGATTTAAGGTAGAGCCCAGGCTGTCTGATCCCTGCCAGGGGCCAGCACTCAGGCACAAAATAAAATCCCATCTGGGCTTTCTTGCCCTCTTCCTATGCCTTCCTCAACTGGCTGGGTGGGCCCACCCCCGGCTGGGGCTGTGAGCTTATTCTCTTGTCTTCCTGTTCTGTCTTTTGTTGTTTGTTTGTTTGTTTAGCCGGAGTCTCGCTCTGTCACCCAGGCTGGAGTACCATGGTGCAATCACAGGTAACTGCAGCCTGGACCTCCTGGCTCAAGCAATCCTCCCACCTCAGCCTCCAAGTAGCTGGGATAGAGGCATGTGCCACCAAGTCCAGCTAATTTTTTGTATTTTTTGTAGAGACGGGTTTTGCCATCTCTAAACCCTGGCTGGTCTCAAATTCCTGGACTCAAATGATCCCGCCTTGGTCTCCCAAAGTGCTAGGATTATAGTCATGAGCCACTGCGCTTGGCCCAGAATCTCTTGAGTGTCAGATCACAGAGACCAATGGAGGAGGGTCAAGAATGAGAGATGCCAGGTAAGGTTAGGACTTGGGAAGGGCTATTGGCTTCAGCAATAAGGAGATGGCAGGTGTCCTTGGTGGGTGCAGAGGTGGAAGGGATAAAGCCAACCTAAGATAAGAGATGTGCTGATAGCCACATAGCACTTCCCACCTAATGTTCACAACCACTCCATGCCATAGGCATTATCATCCCTATTTCCCCATGGGGAATTTTTTTTTTTTTTTGAGACAAAGTCTTGCTTTGTCACCCAGGCTGGAGTGCAATGGCGTGATCAGGGCTCATTGCAACCTCCATTTCCCAGGTTCAAGTGATTCTCCCACCTCAGCCTTGAGTAGCTGGGTTTACTGTGTCTGCCACCAAGCCTGGCTAATTTTTTTTTGCATTTTTAGTAGTGACAGGATTTTGCCATGTTGGTCAGGCTGGTCTCAAACTCCTGACTTCAAGTGATCCGCCTGCCTTGGCCTTCCCAAAGTATTGGGATTACAGGCATGAGCCACTTTTTAAATTCACATGGGAATTTTAAAAGTTCAATGGCTTACCTAAGGTCACAAAGCTTGATGACCATGGCAAAGCCTGGACTTAGGAACCTGGGCAGTGTGGCTCCAGAATCCATTTCACCACCAAGCCATACAACCAGCTCTCAGCTGTGAGGACGGGACAGGGGCATGGGTGGGCAGGGCCAATAGGGAGGGAGAGGCAGAGCTGGAGGATAAGGAAAGGTGGGGCAGGTGATTTATGGGCTGAGTGGTTCCCTCTCCTGTACCATAAACCAGGGGACTGGTCAGCAGCTGAGAAGGAAGATAAGGTGATTCAGCAGGTAGAGACTGGGTGGGCCTGGGGACCGCCCTCTTCCTCTGGCAGAGGCTTTAGGTCATGCACTTTTATCCCTGGCTCTGTGGGAAATTCACAGACCACAGGGCTGGTAACAAGCAGAGGTGTGAGGGCCACAGGTGCGGGTGGGGTGCAGGATTGAAATGCAGCCAGCCGGGCTTCCTGGAGTAGAGCTGTCAGGGAGACATGGCCTGAGCTCCTGCACTCCCAGGACCTGGCTTTCCAAGTCCTGAAACATCTTTAAGTGGTAAGCAGCCCAGAGGGTCTAGGAAAGTCACATATAGCAGCATGGGAATGAACTGCCTGGCCATGATGCCTGAGGCCCAGGAGCTGGTATATCATCCTCCCCAGGTCGGTCAGGCAGTCAGGTCCTGGACACACACACACACACACACACACACACACACACACACACAGTTTCTCTCTCTCTCTCTCTCTCTCTCTCTCTCTCTCTCTCCCTCTCTCCTATTCTTTCTTGACATGGGAAACCCAGAAGAACATAACTCCACTTCCAGTAAGGCCATGACCTTGGCTCATCTGGGAAATCACAAAATAGCAGGGGTGGGGTGGGGGAACAGATGTCTTTCATTTTAAAAGGGACAAGAGAAACAGAAAAAGGAAGAGGGGGTGGAGGGAGGCAAGAAGGAGGGAAGGATGAGAAGAAGAAAGAAAGAAAAATAAGCTTGCTTGGTTTCAAGTCCTCCCCAGCTGTTTTTTGTTTGGTTTGTTTTTGTTTTGAGACAGGGTCTCGCTCTGTCACCCAAGCTGGAGTGCAGAGGCTGTATCATGGCTCACTGTAGCCTCAAACTCCTGAGCTCAAGTGATCCTCCCACCTCAGCCTCCCAAGTACCTGGGACTACGGCACACACTACCACACCCAGCTCACTTAAAAAAAAAATTTGTAGAGACAGGTCTCACAATGTTCCCCAGGTTGGTCTCAACCTCCTGGGCTCAAATGATCCTCCCACTTCAGCCTCCCAAAGTATCAGGATTACAGGCATGAGCCACTGCAGCCTCCTAGCTTTACTTAAATGAATCAGATTCAAAACTGTTCTCAGGTGTCTCATGGGCTAGAGGGGAGCTTGCCCTGTAAACAGATCCTAGACCACTGTGGTTAACCGCTGCAAGAGAGAAAACCCATAGAGCTTTGAGGAGGAAGTTGGGGAGATCATGGAAGGCTTCCTAGAGGGTGCTCTGAGCTGCACCTTGAAGAAACAGTTAAAAATGAGCGAGGCATATACACCTACTATGCACTCACAAAAATTAAAATTAAAAAAAATTAAAAATGAAGTAGGCAGAGGCTGGTGATGAGGGTAGAGGTGGGTAAGTCTCAGAAGGTCTCGAGTATCCAGCTTAAAAGCCAGGACCCGGCTGGGCGTGGTAGCTCACGCCTGTAATCCAAGCACTTTGGAGGCCAAGGCAGGCAGATTACCTGAGGTCGGGAGAGTTCATGACCAGCCTGACCAACATGGTGAAACCCCGTCTTAAAAAAAAAAAAAAAAAAGCCAGGACCCAGCACTGTTTGGTCTGGGGCAGGTTAGCAGGACATCAGGAAAAGGCCTCTGCCTCCTCATTTCTCAGAGACTGTCTAGTTTGGAGGGCTTAGGAGGCAAGAGTAGACCAATAGTAAGAAACCAAAGAGAAACAGATTCAACTTTTCATAGTAACAGCAGCCCAAGCCAACCACCCACAGTGCTCTAGGCCGTATGCATTGTTTATGTGAATACTCAAAATTGCTCCATGAGGTTAGGTGTTCTGGATCCTGCTTTGCAGAGGAGGAAACTGAGGTTCAGAGAGATTAGGTAACTTGCACAGTTACAGAAAGCTGAGATTCAGACCCAGGTTTGCCCGACTCCCAAGCCTGTGCTCAAAACCACCTCTGTGCTTCCTCTCTTTGGAAAACTCTTTCTTTCTTTAAAATACAGAGATGAGGTTTCTCCATGTTGGTCAGGCTGGTCTCGAACTCCTGACCTCAGGTGATCCGCCCACCTCAGCCTTCCAAAGTGCTGGGATTACAGGCGTGAGCCACAGTGCCCGGCCAAGGAAACTCTTGCAGTTGAGAACCAGCTCACAGTGTAGGGTGAGGAACGTCCCCAAACAAGACAGAGGCAAGACCACTGCTCTTGGGATTTTCATTGTTCACTTATCTTAGCACTGGGAGGGTATGTGAACTGCCAATTCTCTTCTCATTTTGAGATTCTCTTTCTCTTTCTGTCTTTCTTTCTTTCTTTTTTTGACAGAGACTTGCTCTGTACCCCAGACAGGCTGGAGTACAGTGGCGCAATCTTAGCTCACAGCAACCTCCACCTCCTGGGTTCAAGTGATTCTCCCATTGAGATTCTATTTCTTTTAGAGAATTAGTAATGGTACTTGCCTGGCCCAGGCTAGAGTGCAGTGGCACAATCTTGGCTCATTGCAACCTCTGCCTCCCTGGGTTCAAGCGATTCTCCTGCCTCAGCCTCCCACATACCTGGGATTACAGTTGCGTGCTGCCCGGCTAATTTTTGTATTTTCAGTAGAGACAGGGTTTCACCATGTTAGGCCAGGCTGGTCTCTAACTCCTGACCTCAAGTGGACTGACCTCAAGTGCTAGGATTACAGGGATAAGCCACTGCGCCTGGTAGCAGAGGTTCTATCGGCACCTTAGGTATTACTTCCTCTGTTTGACAGATGAAGAAATTGAAACCCAGAGGTGAAAGTGGCCATTCAAATCCTGGGCGCCCCTAGGAGTCAGGATGTTGGACACAGGGCTTAACAGGGCCTGCACTCCTATCCTGAACTTCCAGATCTGTGGCTGCCAGCCCTGTGGCATGGATGGGGAAGAGCCTGGCCAAGACCCCCAGAGCCTGAACAAGAAGCCTGGGAGTGTGGCCACTGCACAGGATGGGTTCTGGAGCTCACGCCCTTGCCAGGCCACTTCCAGCATTGGAAGTCCATCAGCCCTGGCTTTGAATCCTACCTCCAATATGCTCTAGCTGTGTGGCCAACAGTGGGCAAGTCATTTACCTCTTGGAACCTCATCTGTGAAATGTGGAAGATTGATTCCTACCTTATGGGGCTGTGATGAGGATTTCATGAGAGGATAACATAGTAGTGCCCTTGGCATGGCGCCTGTCACTTAGTCAGTGCTCTGTAATCAGCAGCTGGTATTATTATAACAGTTTATCATGCATCTGTCTTCCCACCTGAAACGTGGGACAGTAATTCCTGTCAGACTGGCTTGAAGGACATGGTGTCGTCTGTGTGAGCTGTGGGGTCATTATAGGTGGCATTACTGCCACTCAGAGGCCAGCCCAGCCCTACAGGGGTACAGAGACACACCCAGTTCCCAGCACCAGGGGAAGCTGGATGACAGCTTCAATCCATCAGTGATAGGCCTCAGTCCAGCCTGACTTTATAGACCCCAGGGGTACTTAAGTCTGTGGGGGGTGAAGTCTAGCCCAGTTCTTCCTCCACACGGCTGCTGCCCAGAGCAGGCAGGCAGGTATGGGATGGGGGTAGGAGTGCCCTGGGCCTTGATAGACTAGTTAATCAGCTTCCAGAGCAAGGCTCCAAGGAATAGCAGTGGGTTTGGGCAGGAGCTGTGTCTCTTGTCCGCAGCAGTTTAGGATCTGGTTATCCCTAGCCCTGCAGACTGAAGAGGAGCTTGAGGAAGCCTCATGCATGAAGGGACATAGATCTCAGTTCTACCTTGCCCAACTCTAGCCTGGTTTTGCCGTGTACTGCTGAGTTCTGCAGGGGATGGGGTGTGCTTTTCTGCTCTGCAGGCTCCTGCCCTCTTTCCACTGATGCAGGTGAAGGCTGGGGTGTGTGAGACCAGAGTGGAAGGGAGGTTGTCTGGGGAACTAAAGGACAGCCCTGGGGGCAACTCTTGTTACCTCCTGCCCCAGGATCTCAGCACCATGACGGTTTCATACACTCTCAAAGTAGCAGAGGCCCGCTTTGGAGGTTTCTCTGGACTTCTTCTTCGATGGAGGGGAAGCATCTACAAGCTCCTCTACAAGGAATTCTTCCTCTTTGTGGCCTTGTACACTGTGCTTAGCATCATCTACCGGTAAGGTTAGGCTCTTAGAGCTTGCAGAAGCGGGGAGACTGGGCCACCCACCTCCCTCTAACCCAAGCCTATACCTGTCTTCCCCAGGCTGCTGCTGACCCAGGAGCAGAGGCATGTGTATGCTCAGGTAGCCCGGTACTGCAACCGCTCAGCGAACCTCATCCCTTTGTCCTTTGTACTGGGTAAGGCCCCCTTCTAGTTTTTCCTGTATCCTCCTTACTGTCTTCCCTGACCTCTGGGTTGGGTTGACAGCTCCAAGGATCAGAATTATCCAATAGATGGTGTGGTGGTGCACCTGCAGTCTCAGCTACTCAAGAGGCTGAGGTGAGAGGATCGCTTGAGCCCAGGAGTTCCAGTCCAGCCTCCGAAATGTAGCAAGACTCCCCTAAAAAAAAAAAAAAAAAAAAAAAGAATCACTCAACAGAGTGGCAGAGCCTGGTCAGCCAGAGCAGGCCCAGCAGGCACCGGAGCTGGGAGCTGGGTCCAGGGCTTCTGGAGGGCAGGGCCCTATCACTTCCGGGACCCTCACTTCCAGCAAGGCACAAGACACCTGCTGGCTTCACAAGCCCACCCTGGGCACTGGAGGGGAGCTGGACAGAGGTGACAACCCCTTCCCCATCCTCCTGGGAAGCAGTCTCCTGGCTTTGAACCCCCACTTTCCCTCTGCTGAAGGAAGTTTGCCCTCTTCCCTCCTCCTGGTCTGGCACGGCAGGGCACTGGAGCCGAATATTTCCTTCCCCCTGCCACGATTCAACTGGCCTGGACTAGGGCCTCTGCTGGGGGAGGCGAGGCGCTCCGACTTCCAGGTTCTCCACCTTCCCTTCCTATTCCCTCTACCATGGCGGCCAAGCAGGTTTCTATGTGACTCTGGTGGTGAACCGCTGGTGGTCTCAGTACACAAGCATCCCTCTGCCAGACCAGCTGATGTGCGTCATCTCTGCCAGCGTGCACGGCGTGGACCAGCGGGGCCGCCTGCTGCGCCGCACCCTCATCCGCTACGCGAACCTGGCTTCCGTGCTGGTGCTGCGCTCGGTCAGCACCCGCGTGCTCAAGCGCTTCCCCACCATGGAGCACGTGGTGGACGCAGGTGCGCCGCTTGCCGGAAGCCTCTGTGGGGCCGGCCCACGGCCGGATGCAGGTGCTGTTTGGCAGAGGCTGGGAACAGGGGCCTCCAGGGAAGGGTCTGGACCGCGACCAGGACGCGGAACCGCGAGTCCTGGGACGGCCGGTGGACGCGAGGGAGGGCAACCAGACAGCGGAACAGCAGCCTCCCCTGGCGGCAGAGGGTGCAACTGCACCCCACCCGGTTTACTCCCGCAGGTTTCATGTCCCAGGAAGAGAGGAAAAAGTTTGAGAGCCTGAAATCCGACTTCAACAAATATTGGGTGCCCTGTGTGTGGTTCACCAACCTAGCGGCCCAGGCCCGGAGGGACGGGCGAATCCGTGACGACATCGCTCTCTGTCTACTTTTGGAAGTGAGTCAGCCCCGGACCGGACCCATCTGCCCTCCTCCCTCTTATTTTGAAGGTGACTAATAATTTTTGTGCCTAACATTTGTATGGCACCAACTGTGTACTCCGGCCTTTTAGAAGCACTGTAGATATGTTAACTCATTCATCCCTTACAGCAACTTTTGAGATAGGTACTATCATCCTCCTTGTACAGATGCGGAAACGGAGGCACAGAATGGAAATGAAACTTGCCTAAGTTACACACCTAGTTAGCAGAGCTGGGATTCAAGCACCCCAGTCTAATACACCTCTGAGGGCAGAATGGGAATGAGCCTCCTGGCTGGGCCCAGGCCTAGTTTGTGCTGGGCGCCCCTGTTCCTTCCTCACTTCTGCTGACTTCCTGTTCCTGCTGTTCCCCCAGGAGCTGAACAAGTACCGAGCCAAGTGCAGCATGCTATTCCACTATGACTGGATCAGCATCCCCCTCGTCTACACCCAAGTAATTGCCTCTCCTCTCCCCGGTCCCAGTGCCTACCATATGTCCTGTGCTGTGTGTGAGATGAGAAGAATTAGAGATGGTACTTGCCTGGCCATTTCAATCCCCTGAGGCATTGGGTTCATCCTCAAAGCCTCCCTCCAGCCCCACCAAGGTGACCCTGTCCCCACTGGTGCTGCCACACCAGGATACATATTTAATTGCTTGTCAGACTTCCCATAGAGCCTCATAGGCAGGGGTGGCATTTCTTCCTGTCCCGCTGAACCCTGCTCTGAGCCTGGCTCTTCCTTCCCCAGGTCGTGACCATAGCTGTCTACTCCTTCTTTGGCCTCTCCCTGGTTGGCCGACAGTTTGTGGAGCCAGAGGCAGGGGTTGCCAAACCTCAGAAGCCTCTGGAGTCAGGCCAGGAGCCAGCCCCGGCCCTGGGAGACCTGGACATGTATGTGCCTCTCACCACTCTACTGCAGTTCTTCTTCTATGCTGGCTGGCTCAAGGTGGGCACTGCAGATGGGCATACCAGCCTGTCCTGTAGAGATGTGAGCACAGGATCTGCCCCAACTTTGGGGAAAAAAATGTGGGGCTCTGAGCCCAGAAAACACTGTCTTTGCCACCTACAGGTGGCTGAACAGATCATCAACCCATTTGGTGAGGACGATGACGACTTTGAGACAAACCAGCTCATAGACCGCAACTTGCAGGTGAGCAAGGATCAGGAGTCGGGGACAGCTCCTGAGCTCCCTCTTCAGAGGGTCAGCTCTCAGCCCCTCCGTGGGAAGGAAACGAGAGGAGGATCCTTGTGACTTGCTGCTGGCCCAGGTGTCCCTTCTATCCGTGGACGAAATGTACCAGAACCTGCCCCCCGCCGAGAAGGACCAGTACTGGGATGAGGACCAGCCGCAGCCACCCTACACTGTGGCCACGGCGGCCGAGTCTCTGCGGCCCTCCTTCCTGGGCTCCACCTTCAACCTGCGGTGAGTGGCCCGTGCTGGCGGAGACCGCACCTGACTCGGCACGCGTGTCCCCGCTCAGCCTCTGGGACACCAATGCCTCGGTCCCTCCCAGAGAGCCAATCCCGCCTCCCCACGCCCCGGCTCAGCCCGCCCTCTCGCCCGCAGCATGAGCGACGAACCTGAGCAGAGCCTGCAGGTGGAGGCGTCGCCCGCGTCGGGTCGGCCCGCGCCCGCCGCGCAGACACCGCTGCTCGGCCGCTTCCTGGGCGCAGGGGCGCCCTCCCCGGCCATCAGCCTCCGGAACTTCAGCCGCGCGCGAGGCACCCCCCGCACCCCGCATCTGCTTCGCCTCCGGGCCGAGGAGGGCGGAGACCCCGAGGCCGCATCCCGCATCGAAGAAGAGGCGGCGGAGTCCGGGGACGAGGCCCTGGAGCCTTGAGGTCTCGCCTGCCCCCGCCTGCTTCCCCACACACACTGCCCCCCTTCCCTGCCATGCGCGGTCCTGCTTGCCAGTTCTATTAAACCAGCTTTTCCTGAGTGCCTTGAAGGCCAAAGCATTTAGGGACAGAACTTGAAAAAGAAGATGACAGGAAGGGCCTGGGCCAGGTCTGGGAATGTGTCCACTTTGGTGGTAGAGAAGGTTGGATGGGTTGCTTAGGGGAGGTGAAATTAGAAAAATAAAAGCCTAGCCACAGAGGACCAGGTGTAAGGTTAGCTTCACAGCAACGGGAAGTTAGGCCAGTGGTTCTCAAACTTGAGTAAGGATCAGCATCACTGAAGCTCTTGTCAAAAGAGTGCATTAGATTTGGGATGGTGCCCGATAACTTGCATTTCTAACAAGTTCCCAGGTGACGCTGTGCTGCTGGTCCAGGAAGCGCAATCTGAGAGTCACGTGAAGCAGTGCTTGAAGAGGTATACGTTACCCTGGTAACCTTACTCAGAAGAGGCATCCCTGTGTGCTGGGGGACTTCTGCCTTATCTGTAATGTTCAAGTTTTTGTTTACATTGAGAATATATTCAAGTTTTTCTTTAACTTTTGTTTTTGTTTACACTGAGAATATATTTATTAGTTGTGCAGTTATAATTGTTTAAAATTGAATTGGCATGGGTGCAGTAGGATGAAGATGAAGGAAGGGTTTGGGAATCTGTTTTGGAGCTGATTAAAGTCAGATATGAAGGCAGCTATCCAGCACCCACCCTAGACCTAGCATTGGGATTTCAATGTGCCAAGCCCTTCTCCACTCCCACCAACCACACAGGGAGAACAAGTACAGTTTATGGGTGGAAGCCCAGGCCCATCTCCATGGTGGGCCTGCAGCACTGGGGTCACTCAGCTGATGTAAGAAAAGAGCCTTCTGGGGTCAGGCACAGTGGCTTAAACCTGTAATCCCAACACTTTGGGAAACCAAGGTGGGCGGATCACCAGAGGACAGGAGTTAGAGACCAGCTTGGCCGACATGGTGAAACCCTGTCTTTACTAAAAATACAAAATTCAGTTGATTGTGATGGTGGATATCTGTAATGCCAGCTGCTTGGGAGGCTGAGGTGCAAGAATTGCTTGAACCTGGGAGGCGGAGGTTGCAGTGAGCCAAGATCACGTCACTGTACTCCAGCCCTCAGTTAGAGCCAGACTCTGTTTCCAAAAGCACACAAAACCTTCTGGAAATAATCTCCCACAGAGCACTACATTGGAATTGCGGTAAAACTGTGCTCCTTTAAGATTGCTGCCTTCTAAGTCCCAGTCTCGACCTAAAGAAATTAGTGAAGGCCAAAACTGAATTTTTTTTTTTTTTGAGATGGAGTTTCGCTGTTGCTACCCAGACTGGAGTGCAATGGCACGATCTCGGCTCACCGCAACCTCCACCTCCTGGGTTCAAGCAATTCTCCTGCTTCAGCCTCCTGAGTAGCTGGGACTACAGGTGTGCACCACCATGCCCAGCTAATTTTTGTATTTTTAGTAGAGACGGGGTTTCACCGTGTTGACCAGGATGGTCTCGATCTCTTGACCTCGTGATCCACCCGCCTCAGCCTCCCAAAGTGCTGGGATTATAGGCGTGAGCCACCATGCCAGGCCCCAAAACTGAATATTAAGGCCACAGGATAAATCCCAGAACAAAGGAGGAAGACAGAGGGGGACACTAGAGTGCAGTGAGTAGACTCCAGCCTCTGGCAGGGTCAGTTGACTGCATTCTAATGCTGGCTTTGCTTCTTTCCATCTGTACGTCCACAGGATAGTGAATATTCTAACTAAGCCACAGTTTCCAAATCTATAATGTGGAGACAGTAGCACCCAACAATGAGAGCCATTCATTCAGAAGGTATTTGAGGATTTTTTTTTTTGGCGGGGGGGAGTTTCGCTCTTGTTGCCCAGGCTGGAGTGCAATGGCACATTCTCGGCTCACTGCAACCTCTGTCTCCTGGGTTCAAGTGATTCTCCTGTCTCGGCCTCCTAAGTAGCTGGGATTACAGGCATGTGCCACGACGTCCGGCTAATTTTTTGTATTTTTAGTAGAGATGGGGTTTTCCCATGTTGGCCAGGATGGTCTCGATCTCTTGACCTCGTGATCCACCCGCCTTGGCCTCCCAAAGTGCTGGGATTACAGGTGTGAGCCACCGTGCCCAGCCAGTATTTGAGGATTTTTTGGGGCAGCTTTTACAGGCCTTGTTCCATGGTGACAATGGTCATCTGTGAAGGTGGTAGAAATAGAGAGTAGACGGATTTCAAGACTTTAGAGATAGAACCCACTGGTTTTATGAACATATCTTGGCTCACTGCAACCTCTGCCTTCCCGGGTTCAAGCAATTCTCATGCCTCAGCCTCGTGAATAGCTGGGATTACAGATCTGTGCCACCATGCCCCGATAATCTTTTGTATCTTTAGTAGAGATGGGGTTCACCATGTTGGCCAGGCTGGTTTTAACTTCTGACCTCAAGTCCACCTCAGCCTCCCAAACTGGCCAAACTTAATAAAATCTCAAGAATGTTTTCCCAATTAATCTGCATATATTCGAGTACCTAATAAATGTCCATACACTTTTCCAGGTGCCAGACACACAGCGGGAAACAAATATCCTTGTTTCCCTGAAGTAACATTCCAAAGGGAAGAGAGCAAACTTTGTCAGATTAAGGAATAAAGAGAAAAAATCGGCAAAGTATGAGACAGTTTGGAGGGGCAACTGCAACTTAAAATATTGTGATCCGGTAAGAACTCACTCGGGTGACATAGCAAAGACCTGAAGGGGAATGAATCAGGTTTTGTTTTTTTTGAGACGGAGTTTCACTCGTTACCCAGGCTGGAGTGCAATGGCACGATCTCGGTTCACCGCAACCTCTGCCTCCTGGGTTCAGGCAATTCTCCTGCCTCAGCCTCCCGAGTAGCTGGGATTTCAGGCACGCGCCACCATGCCCAGCTAATTTTTTGTATTTTTAGTAGAGACGGGATTTCACCATGTTGACCAGGATGTTCTCAATCTCTTGACCTCGTGATCCACCCACCTCGGCCTCCCAAAGTGCTGGGATTACAGGCGTGAGCCACCGCGCCTGGCCAGGTTGTCTTTAGAGACAGGGTCTCACTTTGTTGCCCAGGTTGGTCTCAATCTCCTGGCCTCAAGCAAGCCTCCCAAAGTACTGGGATTACAGGCATGAGCCACCATGCCCAGCGTCCAGCCCCAGGTGGATATTTGAAGGCATGTGCCTAGCAAAGGGCATAGCATGTGTACATGTATGTTCACTAAGCCAGGATGGTTGTGTGGTTGATGGAGTCACTATAGGAGCTAGATCACATTGTCATACTTGATAAGGATTTTCATGGATGAGATGGGAAGCTGTTACATTAAAAACATAATCTTAAAGCCTGCTATCGGCCTGGCGCGGTGGCTCAAGCCTGTAATCGCAGCACTTTGGGAGGCCGAGGCAGGTGGATCACGAGGTCAAGAGATCGAGACCATCCTGGTCAACATGGCGAAACCCCATCTCTACTAAAAATACAAAAAATTAGCTGGGCATGGTGGTGCGTGCCTGTAATCCCAGCTACTCGGGAGGCTGAGGCAGAATTGCCTGAACCCAGGGGGCGAAGGTTGCGGTGAGCCGAGATCGCGCCATTACACTCCAGCCTGGGTAACAAGAGCAAAACTCCGTCTCAAAAAAAAAAAGCCAGGTGTGGTGGCTCACACCCGTAATTCTAGCACTTTGGGAAGCTGAGGCGGGTTGATCACAAGGTCAGGAGTTCAAGAGCAGCCTGGCCAAGATAGCGAAACCCTGTCTCTACTAAAAATACAAAAAAAAAATTAGCTGGGCATGGTGGTGGTGGGCCCCTGTAATCCCAGCTACTCGGGAGGCTGAAGCAGAGATTTGCCTGGTCTTGGGAGGCAGAGGTTGCAGTGAGCTAAGATCCTGCCACTGCACTCCAGCCTCTGCGACAGAGCTAGACTCCATCTGAAAAAAAATTTTTTTTTGGCTGGGTGCGGTGCCTCACGTGCATAATCCCAGCACTTTGGGAGACCAAAGCAGGATTGCTAGAGCCCAGGAGCTCAGGATTAGCCTGAGAAACATAAAACCCCATCTCTACAAGAAAATTATCATTCTGGGCACTGCACCATAGCTGTAGTCCCAGCTACTCAGTAGACTGAGGCTGTATTGAGCAATGATTGCTCCACTGCACTCCAGCCTCGCCAAAAGTTTGAGACCCTGACTCTTCAAACTGAGGAACATGGCAGGTGGGAACAGACAAGATACCAGTTTTGAAAATGTTGGCCTTTTGAGAGCCCTATTACAGTATCTAAGCACAAAGTTGGGCATGGTGGCTCATGCCTGTAATTCCAGCACTTTGGAAGGCCAAGGCAGGTGGATTACTTGAGAACAGGAGTTGGAGACCACCCTAGCCAACAGTGAAACCCTCTCTACTAAAAATACAACATATTACTTGGGCATGGCAGTGCATGCCTGTAATCCCAGCTACTCAGAAGGCTGAAGCATGAGAATTGCTTGAACCCAGGAGGTGGAGGTGGAGGTTGCCGTAAGGCAAGACTGCACACCACTGCAATGCAGCCTGGGCAACCAAGTGAGACTGTCGTCAATAAAATCCAAAACAAAACCCAAGTGCAAAGCTGGGTGTCGTGGCTCATGCCTGAAACCCAACACTTTGGGAGCAAAGGTGAGACTGCTTAAGCCCAGGATTTCAAGACCTGGGCAATAAAATGAGACCGTCTCTACCCAATAAATAAATAATAGGTGCAGTGGTATGTGCCTATAGTCTCAGCTACTTGGGAGTCTGGCACAGAATTACTTGAGCCCAGATGTCAAGGCTGCAGTGAATCATGATCATGCCACTGCACTCCAGCCTGGCTGACAGAGACTATCTCAAAGAAAAAACTCAAGTGCAGATGTTAAGGGTTTGACAGGGCAAGTTTAAGTCAAAGAAGTGACCCTTGGGACACCAAGCAAGGCAGAAATCACTGGTAATCTTACAATAGATGCAACACAGCCTGAGATTCTAATCATGACTCAGCACACAATTGAACCCCAAGGTTGAGATACCCCTTTCACAGCCTCTGCAACATCCCTAGTCCCACCAAAATGTGGTGAGAAATGTTCCTCCATTATAGACATAGCCTACATAATAAATCCGGCCTTTGGGGAGATGGAGTTGAGAACAGGGACTTTATATAGTGTGGTGAGCCGATTAGGACAGTAGGAGGGAGAGGTTAGGCAAGGGGTTGCAGCCACTGTATCTCATCAATTTTACAGGGGCAAGAAAAGCAGAGAAACAAATACTTAGGCAACACAAATGTGTGAACAGAACAATACACACCTTTATTACATGGGTGAAGAGAGAAAACAAGGATTTATTTGCCTTTCCGGGCCTTGATTTTCCTAAGATAGAACTCCAACTCTTTGCCCTCTAGCACATAGCCATCTGCTCGGCCACACTGTCCCGGCCTTGAAGCGATGCATGCTGCAAGAGAGTACATGGTTCTTCGCACAACGACAAGGTGGCTCTACCCAAACCTCTCCATAGTTTCAGGTATCCTGGGGGCAAGCATGAGCCTGCTGTCTCCTCAGACACACTTTATCGTCACTTAATGTCAGTAGCAGAACTGGACAAAGTTTTCATCACTGAGACAGCCCCCTCAGCCTGGGCAGCGACTTCCCAAAATACTCTAAAACTCCAAGCGAGGGCCTATGCAGACCCTACTACCCAGTGCTTCCCATTTCAGCTTCACACTAATAGGGTGACCAAACGTTCCCCTTTGTGTTCAGACGCTACTATCAATGAACCCTTTAGACTGCAAGGCTGGCAGTCAAAGGAACTGAGACAAGGGAAAAATGCCACGGCACACTCTATCTCTGCGACACCCCACCTCCAACACGACAGCCATCTCACCAAGAAGCTTGCCCTGCTGGAACTGCTCCTCCAGTAGACTGCTGATTTTGGCATTCTTTTTCCTTTCGTCGTATTTCTTCTGAATTTTTTTAGATCGTTTTTTGTTTAAAATCTCTTCTTCCTCAGGAGTCTGAGAAGGGGATACAAATAGATGAGCTCAGGGAAGGAAGGCCATGGGAGCCTTCATGAACCCTGCATACCCCAGTGCTGGCCTTCCTCAACCTAAAGGCTCTCATCCCTCTCCCTTCAGTAGCAGAACTGGACAGTTATCACCACAAGGCTGTCGTCAGGCTGCCCACTGCCCACCCTGCAATCCTTACAGGGAAGTAATACGCACCAGCTTGGCTCCCTTCTTGCGGCCCAGGGGCAGCGCATAGTGGGACTCGTACCACTGTCGGTATGGCGTGCTGTCGATGAGCACAATGCAATTCTTCACCAGGGTCTTGGTACGGACCAGCTCGTTATTAGATGCATTATAGACAACATCAATGATCCTTGTTTTTCTAGTACAACCTGCTCACAGGAGAAATTTGGAATCAAGTAAACTGGAGGACCAAATTGCCCGGGTGCCCTCCTCCAGGTTCTTCAGCTCTGTGAGGCCTTAAGGAGAAACAAGGGAACTCTCAGTCTTTAGGAGCCACAGGGCATCAGTCTTCCACAACTCCCTAACCCACATTTCTAGTGATGTTTGGAAACCACAGTCTTTATCAGACTGCGGAGTTAAGAAATCAGAGCAGGTGGGGTGTGGTGTCTCATGCCTGTAATCCCAGCACTCTGGTAGGTCGAGGTGGGTGGATCACTTGAAGCCAGAAGTTTTGAGACCAGTCTGGCCAACATGGTAAAACCCAGTTTCTACTAAAAATATTAAAAATAAGGCCGGGTGCGGTGGCTCAAGCCTGTAATCCCAGCACTTTGGGAGGGCAAGGCGGGTGGATCACGAGGTCAAGAGATCGAGACCATCCTGATCAACATGGTGAAACCCCGTCTCTACTAAAAATACGAAAAAAAAAAAAATTAGTCGGGCATGGTGGCACGTGCCTGTCTCATGCCTGTAATCCCAGCTACTCAGGAGGCTGAGGCAGGAGAATTGCCTGAACCCAGGAGGCGGAGGTTGCGGTGAGCCGAGATCGTGCCATTGCACTCCAGCTTGGGTAACGAGAGCGAAACTCCGTCTCAAAAAAATTAAAAATAAGCCAGGCGTGATGTTACACGCCTGTAATCCCAGCTACTTGGGAGGTTGAAGGAGGATCACTTGAACCCAGAGGCAGAGTTTGTAGTGAGCCAAGATCGTGCCACTGGCACTTCGGCCTGAGTAAGAGACCCTGTCTCAAAAAAGAAAAGAGATCAAAACAGGACAGTCTGGGTGGAGAGAACTCTCCAGCTACCTCAAGATCTTTCAGCAATGAGAAACTTCAAATGCTTTGGTCTAGGCCACAGACCTCCTGCCAAAAGTACTACCAGAGTCTTGCTCTGTTGCCCAGTCTGGAGTGCTGCAGTGGGCAATTTCAGCTCAATGCAACCTCCAACTCCTGGGTTCAAGCAATTCTTGTGCCTCAGCCTCCCAAGTAGCTGGAACTACAGGTGCACGCTACCACGCCCGAATAACTTTTTAAATATTTTTAGTATAGATGGGGTTTTGCCATGTTGGCCAGGCTGGTCTCCAACTCCTAACCTCAGGTGATCTACCCGTCTTGGCCTCCCAAAGTTGTAGGATTACAAGCATGAGCCACCACTGCTGAATCTTAAGAAGGGTTAGGTGGCTGGGTGAGGTGGCGCATGCCTGTAGTCCCAGCTACTCGAGAGGCTGAGGCTGGAGAGGAGTTCTGGGCTGTAGCGCGCTCTGCTGATCTGGTGTCCGCACTTAGTTTGGCATCAATATGGTGACTCCCGAGAACGGGGTATCACCAGGTTGCCTAAGGAGGGGTGAACCCGTCCAGGTCGGAAGTGGAGCAGGTCAAAACTCCTGTGCTGATCAGTAGTGGGATCGAGCCTGTGCATAGCTACTGCACTCCAGCCTGGGCAACATAGGGAGACTCTGTCTCTTAAAAAAAAAAAAGAGAGAAAAAAAAGCTGAGTTTTCCCACCCACTCCCAAAGGGCTTCACTCACACTCTGAGCCCCAGGAGAAATTTCCCACGTCTAGCCTCAGGGCACGGTATTTCTTGTTACCGCCCCGCACACGGACTGTGTGGATGCGGCGGGGGCCAATCTGGAAAACAGAAGGTGACAGGAACTAGGGTTACCAGGGAAAGCAAGGCAAGAGAGGGAGAGGAACCTGGGCCGTGAGGAGGCAACAGTCAGTGTAACTATGACATGTCCTAGCATTGGCAAGTGGCACGAAAGCGACCAAGACGGCCACAACCACGCCTAAGGATTCTTTTTCATCACCCTACTTGCCTCCAAGAGGAAAGCCTGACCCCAAACTCTTAAAATTAAACCTCTGTAAAAAAAAAAACAAAAGACCAGTCTTCCGACTATTACGCGAGGCACCGCCCTCCAGAAGCTTAAGTCCCCACACAGTAGCCGTCTGAGACCCTAAGCTCCGGGGACGGGAGCCTGAGGGAGCATTCCTCTTTGGTACCTATCTAACAAGCAAATGCGGGGAGGACACCCAGGCCTTACTACAGAAAGAACGCACAACCGTCACACGGAGAGACCTGAGAACGCTGGAGAGCAGGGGAAGGTGACCTCCCGGGCGGCCAGGCACACGCTCGCACCCACCTTGGTGTTGGCAGCCGGGCGCCCCAACTCATACTTCCGCTTCTTGTGGTAGGGCTTTCTCTTGCCCCCGGTCTTGCGGCGCTTGTGCCAGTTGTCCCGAGAGATGCCTGCATGTGGAAGCGGGGACAGAAGCTTGAGTCACTGGGACTCGGTGCTGGCGACTCGCCAGCTCCGGACCCCCGCGCCTGGCCGGCCGCACGCTCAGCTCTCCAAGGTTGGCTTCCCCACCGCGCACTCGGGAGTCTGCAGCATCTCGTAACTGTCATCATACACGTGCGGCCCGACCGGGGCCTACTTCTCGCGGCAGCCATGTTGGCGCCGCTAGGAGCCCGCAGCCCAGAGCCCAGAGCCCCCGCCCTTCGCAGCCCCAGAGAGAGGCTCGGCGGCCGAAACCCGAGGGCTGCTCCTCTTAGTGGCTTTTCCTGGCTGGGGGTCGGGGCGCCTGGACTCCTCAGTAAGCTGTGAAGCAAGATGGGGTCGGATTGAACTCGCCACCCCCAATCAGCCGCCTCTAAGCAGAGCGACACTCACCCATCGCTCGGCGCTGGCTGGAAAGAGAAACCGCGCAGATTCACGGTCCGGTTTGTAAAACGCTGCCCCGCCCCCACCTTTACGTTGTTTCTGAGCGCCGAAACAACGTCGGGCGACGAGACTTACGTGTCTACTGCCGCGCCTCGGGCGGGGGAAGGGCCCTTGGGCTGTCGACCCTCTGTTGACCCCCGTCAGACCTTGGGCTGGAGGAGGGGAGTCTGCGGCATCTGCAGATGCGTGCTTGTTGACTCCTTTCTGAGGCTGCCGCAGTCGTTTAGGATGAGATGTGGATGCGGCTGCGTTGGAAAAGGCTGGAAGGCAGTGGAGCTGGAAACGAGTGTGGACTTGGTTTTGTTTTGAAGGGTTTGGTGGTAGATTGGCTATGGGGATTGAGGGAGAGGGCAGTGTCAAGGATTTTTTTTTTTTTTTTTTTTTTTTTTTTGAGTTTCGCGTTTGTTGCCCAGTCTGGAGTGCAGTGGCGTGATCTCGGTTTACCGCAACCTCCCCCTCCCGGGTTCAAGCGATTCTCCTGCCTCAGCCTCCCGAGTAGCTGGGATTACAGGCATGCGCCACCACGCCTAGCTAATTTTGTATTTTTAGTAGAGACGGAGTTTCTCCATGTTGGTCAGGCTGGTCTCGAACTCCTGACCTCCCAGAGTACTGGGATTACAGGCGTGAGCCACCGCGCCCGGCCAGTAAGGATTCTTAAAATTCTCATTTGATCCGTTGGATAAATATTGGGACCATTTACTGAGATGGGTTAGGCCTAGGTAGGAGCTGTTCTGGACACGTTCATTTTGATGTTTTGCTAAATCTTATAACTGGGAAAGACAGGTAGGAAGCTGAATATTCATGACTGGTCATCCTTATAAGGGATCTGCACTGAAGATGTTATTTTGGAAATCTTTGGTTTATAAATGGCAATTAATTAAAGCCACCAAAATGAACGGAACTTAGGAAGAGTATAAAAGAGGGGTCAGCTAACTTTTTTTTTTTTTTTTCTGAGCTAGAAGGATATATATTTTTTAATTAAAAATATTTTTTAGGGCCGGGCGCGGTGGCTCACGCCTGTAATCCCAGCACTTTGGGAGGCCGAGGCGGGTGGATCACGAGGTCAAGAAATCGAGACCATCCTGGCCAACACCGTGAAACCCCTTCTCTACTAAAAATACAAAAAATTAGCCGGGCACGGTGGTACATGCCTGTAATCCCAGCTACTTGGGTGGCTGAGTCAGGAGAATCGCTTGAACCCAGGAGGCGGAGGTTGTGGTGAGCCAAGATTAGGCCACTGCACTCCAGCCTGGGCAACGAGCAAAACTCCGTCTCAAAAAAAAAAAAAATTTTTTTTTTAGGCTGGACGAGGTGGCTCATGCCTGTAATCTTAGCACTTTTGGGAGGCCGAGGCGGGAGGATCACGAGGTCAGGAGTTCGAGATCAGCCTGGCCACCATGGTGAAACCGAGTCTCTACCCAAAAAAAATACAAAACTTAAGACGGGCATGGTGTCACGAACCATTAGTGTCAGCTACTCCGGGAGGCTGAGGCAGGAGAATCAGTTGAACCCAGGAAGCGGAGATTGCAGTGAGCCAACACCGAGCCACTGCAATCTATCCTGGGTGACAGATCGAGACTACGTTTAAAAAAAAAAAAGGCTGGGCGTGGTGGCTCAAGCCTGTAATCCCAGCACTGTGGGAGGCTGAGGCGAGTGGACCACCTGAGGTCAGGAGTTCAAGACCAGCCTGACCAACATGATGAAACCCAGTCTCTATACTAAAAAAAAAAAAAACTCTGTGGGTACATAGTAGGTATATATATTTATGGGGTACATGACATGTTTTGTTACAAGCATGCAATGTGAAGTAAGCACATCATGGAGAATGGGATATCCATCCCCTCAAGCATTTATCCCATAAATTACAAACAATCCAATTAATCCCAGCACTTTGGTAGGCTGAGGTGGGCGGATCACTTAAGGCCAGCAATTCAAGACAAGCCTGGCCAACATGGGGAGATACCATCTCTACTAAAAATACAAAAGTTAGCTGGATGTGGTGTCACCCAGGATAGATTGCAGTGGCTCGGTGTTGGCTCACTGCAATCTCCGCTTCCTGGGTTCAACTGATTCTCCTGCCTCAGCCTCCCGGAGTAGCTGACACTAATGGTTCGTGACACCTGCAATTCCAGCTACTCGGGAGACTGAGGCATAAGAATAGCTTGAACCCTGGCAAGGTGTGGTGACTCATGCCTGTAATTCCAGCACTTTGGGAGGCCAAGGTGGGTAGAACTCCTGACCTGAGGTCAGGAGTTCAGACCAGCCTGGCCAACATGGTGAAACCCTGTCTCTACTAAAAAAAATTAAATTAGCTGGGCGTGGTGGCAAGTGCCCGTAATCCCAGCAACTCCGGAGGCTAAGGCAAGATAATCGCTTGAACTGGGGAGGTGAAGGTTGCAGTGAGCAGAGATGGCACCAATGCGCTCACTTCAGCCTGGATGACAGAGTAAGACTCCATCTCAAAAAAATAAAATATACAGGCCGGGTGTGGTGGTTCACACCTGTAATCCAAGCACTTTGGAGGCCAAGGTGGGCGGATCACCTGAGGTCGGGAGTTCAAGACCAGCCTGACCAACATGGTGAAATCCCGTCTTTTAAAAAAATAAAAAAGAAAATATACAATTAAGTTACTATTGATTATAGTCACCATGTTTTGGTATCAAATAGTAGGTTTTATTTATTCTGACATTTAATTTTTGTACGCATCAGCAATCCCCACTGCCCTGCTACCCTCCCATTACCCTTTCTAGCCTCTGGTAACCACCCGTCTGCTCTCTATGGTTAGGTTTATGAGTTCAGTTGTTTTTTTAGATCCTAAAAATAAGTGAGAACGTGCAATTCTCTGCATACATTTGTCTTTCTGTACCCAGCTTATTTCACTTAACATAATGACCTCCAGTTCCACCCATGTTGTTGCAAATGACAGGATCTCATTCTTTTTTTATGGCTGAATAGTAATCCATTGTGTGTATGTACCATGTTTTTTTCCCTTTTTCTTTATTTTGTTTTTATTCATATGTACCACATTTTATCCATTCATTTTTTTTTTTTTTTTTTTCTTTTAGATGGAGTCTTACTCTGTCACCCAGGCTGGAGTGCAGTGGCGTGATCTCAGCTCACTGCAACTCTGCCTTCCAGGTTCAGGCAGTTCTCCTGCCTCAGCCTCCCAAGTAGCTGGGATTACAAGCATGTGCCACCACACCCAGCTGATTCTGTATTTTTAGTAGAGATGGGGTTTCTCCACGTTGGTCAGGCTGGTCTCAAACTCCCCAACCTCAGGTGACTCCCAACGCTCACCTTGGCCTACCAAAGTGTTGGGATTACAGGCATGAGCCACTACACCCAGCTCATCTTTTTTAACTTTAATTTTTTTTTTTGAGAAAGTCTTGTTCTGTTGCCCAGGCTGGAGTGCAGTGGTGTAATCTCAACTCACTACAACCTTCATCTCCTTGGTTCAAGCGATTCTCATGCCTCAGCTTGCCAAGTAGCTGGGGTTACAGGCATGGGCCACCATGCCCAGCAAATTTTTGAATTTGTAACAGAGATGGGGTTTCACCATGTTGGCCAGGCTGGTCTTGAACTCCTGACCTCAAGTGATCCGCTTTGGCCTCCCAAAGTGTTGGGATTACAGGCATGAGCCATCGCTCCCAGCCTGATTTCCTTTCGAGTGTATACCTAGTGGAGGATTCTCCAAACTATTCTCCATAGTGGTTGTACTAATTTATATTCCCAACAACAGTGTACGAAGGTTCCCTTTTCTCCAAATCCTCTCCAGCATTTGTGACTGCCTGTCTTTTGGATATAAGCCATTTGAACTGGGGTGAGATGATATCTCATGGTAGTTTTGATTTTCATTTCTCTGATGATCCACGGTGTTGAGCACCTTTTCATATGCCTGTTTGCCATTTGTATGTCCTCTTTCAGAAATGTCTATTCAAATCTTTAGCCCATTTTTTGATCGGATTATTAGTTTTTTTTCCTGTAGAGTTGAGCTCCTTAAATATTCTGGTTATGAAACCCTTGCCAGATGGGTAGTTTGCAAATACCTGTGGGTTGTCTCTTTACTTTGTTTCCTTTGCTGTGCAGAAGCTTTTTAACTTGATATGATCCCATTTGTCCCTTTTTGCTTTAGTTGCCTGTGCTTATGGGGTATTACTCCAAACCAACATCCTGGAGATTTCCCCCAGTGTTTTCTTGTAGTAGTTTCATAGTTTGAGGTCTTAGATTTAAGCCTTTTTTTTTTTTTTGAGATGGAGTCTCGCTTTTGTCACTCAGTCTAGAGTGAAATGGGGGATCCCAGCTCACTGCAACCTCCGCTTCCTGGGTTCAAGCAATTCTTCTGCCCCAGCCTCCTGAGTAGCTGGGATTACAGACATGTGCCACCATGCCTGGCTCATTTTTGTGTTTTTAGTAGAGACAGGGTTTTGCCATGTTGGCCAGGCTGGTCTTGAACTCCTAAACTCAGGAGATCTGCCCACCTCAGCCTCCCAAAGTGCTGGGATTACAGGTGTGAGCCACTGTGCCTGGCCTAGATTTAAGTCTTTAATCCATTTTGATTTGGTTTTTGTACAGTGATCTACATGTTCAGGGAATCTTCTCTATCAACAAACTATAGAAATGATCCCTAAAGTATAGTCTTTAACATTTATTTTTTTTGAGATGTAGTCTTGCTCTGTCGCTCAGGCTGGAGTGCAGTGGTGCAATCTTGGCTCACTGCTACCTCTGCCTCCCAGGTCAAGCAATTCTCCTGCCTCAGCCTCTTGAGTAGCTGGGGATTACAGGTGCCTGCCACCACACTTGACTAATTTTTGTATTTTTAGTAGAGACAAGGTTTCACCATCTTGGCCAGGCTGGTTTTGAACTCCTGAACTGGTGATCCGCTCGCCTCAGCCTTTCAAAGTGCTGGGATTATAGGCGTGAGTCACTGTGCCCAGACATCATTTCTTATAAAGAATATGTAGGGAACAAAACAAACAAAGAAAAATAAATAAACAAAGAAAACAACAACAACAAAGAATGTGTAGGAGGCCGGGTGCCATAGCTCACACCTGTAATCCCAGCAGCACTTTGGGAGGCCGAGGCAGGTGGATCACGAGGTCAAGAGATCAAGACAATCCTGGCCAACATGGTAAAACCCTGTCTGCACTAAAATATAAAAATTAGCTGGGGGTGGTGGCATGTGCCTGTAGTCCCAACTACTCAGGAGGCTGAGGCAGAATTGCTTGAACCTGGGAGGCAGAAGTTGCAGTGAGCTGAGATTGCATCATTGAGCTCCAGCCCAGCAACAGAGCAAGACTGTATCAAAAAAAATAATAATAGGCCGGGCTCGGTGGCTCACGCCTATAATCCCAGCACTTTGGGAGGCCGAGGTGGGTGGATCACGAGGTCAAGAGATCGAGACCATCGTGGTCAACATGGTGAAACCCCGTCTCTACTAAAAAAAATACAAAAAAGGCCGGGCACGGTGGCTCAAGCTTGTAATCCCAGCACTTTGGGAGGCCGAGGTGGGTGGATCACAAGGTCAAGAGATCGAGACCATCCTGGTCAACATGGTGAAACCGCGTCTCTACTAAAAATACAAAAAATTAGCTGGGCATGGTGGTGCGTGCCTGTAATCCCAGCTACTCAGGAGGCTGAGGCAGGAGAATTGCCTGAACCCAGGAGGCGGAGGTTGCGGTGAGCCGAGATCACGCCATTGCACTCCAGTCTGGGTAACAACAAGCCTGGGTAACAAGAGCGAAACTCTGCCTCAAAAAAAAAAAAAAAAAAAAATACAAAAATTAGCTGGGCATGGTGGTGCACACCTGTAGTCCCAGCTACTCGGGAGGCTGAGGCAGGAGAATTGCTTGAACCCAGAAGGCAGAGGTTGCGGTGAGCTGAGATCATGCCATTGCACTCCAGTTTGGGTAACAACAGCGAAACTCAAAAAAAAAAAAATAATAATAATAATGTAGGAGCTAGGCATGGTGGTATGTGCTGGTAGTCCTGGCTACTAGGGAGGTTGAGGCTATAGGATGGCTTGAGCCTGCAATTCAAGGTTACAGTGAGCTATGATCGTGCCACCCTACTCCAGCCTGGTCAACAGAGCAAGACCTTGTGTCAAAAAAAAAAAGAATTGACCTAAGCAGCCACTTCAGCTGTCTTTTTTTTTTTTCTTTTTAAAAGAAATATAAGAAAGAGCCACAGGTTGAAGGCTAGGAATGTCAACATTTCAGCTGGGCTTGGTGGCTCATGACTGTAATTTCCAACATACTATGAGGCCAAGATGGGTGGATCACTTGAGGTCAGGAGTTTGAGACCAGCCTGGCCAACATGGTGAAACCCCATCTCTACTAAAAATACAAAATTAGTCGGGTGTGGTGGCACATGCCAGTAATCTCAACAACTCAGGGGGCTGAGGCAGGAGAATCACTTGAATCCAGGAGGCGGAGGTTGCAGTGAGCTGAGATCATGCCATTGCACTCCAGCCTGGGCAACAAGAGTGAAACTCCATCTCAAAAAAAAAAAAGGAATGTCAACATTTCGAGGCCAGATAGAGAAAAACAGCTGGCAAATGATACAGAAAGAGCAATTCGAGTGGTAAGAGGAAAACCGCCTGAGGGTGCTGCTATCGTTTAATATGCTGCTGTGAATGCTAGTTAAAATGAGGACTCAAAAGTGATTATTAGGCGTGTGGTGGCTCTGGTGGCTCATGCCTGTAATCCAGCACTTCGGAAGGCTGAGGGAGTGTATCACCTGAGGTTAAGTGTAAAAGAGCAGCCTGGCCAATGTGGCGAAACTCCATCTCTACTAAAAATACAAAAATTACCCAGGTGTGGTGGTGGGTGCCATGCCTGTACAGCTGGTACATGTCTGTAATCCCAGCTACTCTGAAGGCTGAGGCAGGAGAATTGCTTGAATCTGGGAGGCAGAGGTTGCAATGAGCTGAGATCGCTACACTGCACTCCAGCCTGGACAAGAGCGAAACTCCATTATCAAAGGAAAAAAAAGTGCTATTGGATTGAGTAACCTGAAAGTCCTTGGTGATACTGGCAAGAGCAGTTTCTGTGCAGCATGGGAAAAAAACTTGATTTTTTTTTTCTTTTTTAAAGACAGGGTTTCACCATCTTGGTCAGGCTGGTCTTGAACTCCTGACCTCACGATCCACTTGCCTTGGCCTCCCAAAGTACTGGGATTACAGGCGTGAGCCACCGTGCCCAGCCAAAAATTTGGGATTTTTTTTTTTTGAGTTGGAGTCTTGCTCTGTCGCCAGACTGGAGTGCAGTGGCGCAATCTCGGCTCACTGCAACCTCCGTCTCCTGGGTTCAAGTGATTCTTCCACCTCAGCCTCCCGAGTAGTTGGGACCACAGCCTCGTGCCACCAAGCCCGGCTAATTTTTGTATTTTTAGTAGAGACAGGATTTCACCATGTTGGCCAGGATGGTCTTACTCTCTTGACCTCGTGATCCGCCTGCCTCGACCTCCCAAAGTGCTGGGATTACAGACATGAGCCAGCACGCTGGGCTCAAAAACTTGATTTTAAAAATAAACTTGAAATAGAATGGGAAGTTAAAAAAATCCAGTGTATATAGACAATTCTTTTGAGAAGTGTGGCTTTAAAGGGAAAGAGATAATTAGTTTGTTGACTGGAGAGGAATGTAGAGCAGAAGGGTAGTTTTTTAAGAGAGTAAACTGATGAGTAGCTTCTCTTACACATGGCTGGAAATCTTGTAGAAGAAATTCTCAACTTTATTCCTTTTTTTTTTTTTTTTTTTTAAGATGGAAGTCTCGTTTTATCACCTGGCTGGAGTACAGTAGCATAATTTCAGCTCTCTGCAACCTCTGACTCCCTCGTTCAAGCGATTCTCCTGCCTCAGCCTCCCAAGTAGCTGGGATTACAGGCATGTACCACCATGCCCAACTCATTTTTATATTTTTAGTAGAGATAGGGTTTCACTATGTTGGACAGGATTGTCTCCATCTCCTGACCTCATGGTCTCCCCGCCTCTAGCTCCCAAAGCTTTTTTTTTTTTTTTTTTTTTGAGACGGAGTTTTGCTCTTGTCTCCCAATCTGGAGTGGAATGGCACGATCTCGGCTCACTGCAACCTTGGCCTCCCAGGTTCAAGCGATTCTCGTCTCAGCATCTCTAGTAGCTGTGATTACAGGCATATGCCACATGCCCAGCTATTTTTTTTTTGCACAGCTGATTTTTGTATTTTTAGTTGAGATGGGATTTTACCATGTTGGCCTGGGTGGTCTGAAACTCCTGACCTCAAGTGATCCGCCCGCCTCAGCCTCCCAAAGTGCTAGGATTACAGGTGTGAGCTACTACACCTGGCCTATCCCTTTTTTCTTACATGTTCAGCTTTCTGGTGGCTTCCCAGCACATTTCGAATAAAATCTAAATTCCTTACTTAGGCCTAGACAACCCAAGTGTTAGGCCTCTGCTTGTCTCTTTGCTTATCTCCTACCTTCCCCCTCTCTCAACTCCAGGCACATGGACATTGCTCAGGCCTTCTTGCTCTGGCAGGAAATGCTCTAGCATGGCTCCTTCATTAAAGTCTCTGCTCAAAATGTCACCCCCCCCTACACTGGGAGGCCTTTTCTGAGCCTTTTTTTTTTAAATTTTAGACACAGGGTCTCACTATACTGCTCAGGCTGGAGTTCTGAGCCTGATTTCTTTTCTTTTTTTTTTCTGTCAATCTATCAGCAATGAGTCTGCTTTCTAAAGTAGCAAGTCTCCCATTTTTCTCTACTCACTTATTATTACCTACCATTTGTTTACGTGCACATTATCTGTTTTCTCCACTGAAATACAATGTGCATGAGGGTAGAAACTTTGTCTTGTTCACTGCCATATTTCTAACACCTATACATAGAATAATGCCTGCTATTTAGTAAGCACTCAATAATTTCTTTTTTTAAAATACAGGGACTGGCTCTGTCGCCCAGGCTGGAGTGCAGTGGTGCAATCTCAGCTCATTGCAACCTCCACCTCTAAGCATAAGCCATCTTCCCACCTTAGCATCCCAAGGAACTGGGACCACAGGCACATGCCACCGAACCTGGCTCATTTTTGTATTTTCTGTAGAGATTGGGTCTTTTTTTTTTGAGACAATAGTCTTGCTCTGTTGCCCAGGCTAGAGTGCAGTGGCGCCATCTCAGGTCACTGTAGCCTCCACCTCTTGGATTAAATCAATTATTCTGCCTCAGCCTCCCAACTAGCTGGGATTATGCATCACCACACCCAGCTCATTTTTGTATTTTTAGTAGAGACAGGGTTTTACCACGTTGGCCAGGCTGGTCTCCAACTCCTGGCCTCAATTGATCTGCTCACGTTAGCCTCCCAAAATGCTGGGTTTATAGGCATGAGCCATAGTGCCCAGCCAAGACTGGGTCTCACTTTATTGCCCAGGATGGTCTTGAACTCCTGAGCTCGAGCGATCTGCCCTCCTTGGCCTCCCAAAGTACAGAATTCAATAAATATTTAAATGGCACTTAAATATTCAAGCAAATTATTGTTCTACTCACTGTATTATATTTACTTGGATTTTCCAAGTTTAATACACCATATTAATGGAGCAAAGGAATAAAAAATCCACATGATCACTTCAAAACACAGAAAAAGCATTTGACAAAATCTAATACCTTTTGGCAATAAAAACACTCAACAGGCCAGGCGCGGTGGCTCACTGCTGTAATCCCAGCACTTTGGGAGGATCATGAGATCAGGAGATCAAGACCATCCTGGCCAACACAGTGAAACTCTGCTGCTACTGAAAATACAAAAATGAGCCAGGTGTGGTGGTGCATGCTTGTAGTCCCAGCTACTCAGGAGGCTGAGGTAGGAGAAATCACTTGAACCCCCAGGAGGCAGAGGGTGCAGTGAGCCAAGATCATGCTACTGCACTCTAGCCTGGCAAGAGACTCCATCTCAAAAAAAAAAAAACAAAAAACACTCAACAAACTAGAAATAAAAGTGAACATCTGCACAGAACAGTGGCTCATGCCTGTAATCTCAGCACTTTGGGAGGCTGAGGTAGGAGGATCCATTGAGGACATAAGTCTCTCTAATACACATTTGGATGTATGGCTCCCAGGTTAAACCTTTTTAGTGGTACCTCATTACCATTCAGATATGCTCCATGACATGGACTCTAGAATCCTCCAGTTCCTAAACACTTCATGCCCTATGACCAAATTGGTATTTCCCTTCAGATCCTTCCCTATCCAGTGTCAAGTGCTTTCTTCAGCCTTTGTATGAGTGGTAATGAGGTGCCACTAAAAGGGTTAAGCCTGGGAACCATACAATCAAATGTGTGTTTAGGGAGCCCTCAGTCAGGAGATTCCTGGCCTCAACCCCACAGAATCTTTCAATAGGCTCTGGGCTGACTGTAATAGGGTGACATCTTCTTTCTTTTGTTTTTGAGACAGTTTCACTCTTTTGCCCAGGCTGGAGTGCCACAGTGTGATCTCGGTTCACTGCAACCTCTGCCTCCTGGATTCAAGCAATTCTCTTGCCTCAGTCTCCTGAGTAGCTGGGTTTACAGGCACCAGCCACCACACCTGGCTAATTTTGTATTTTTAGTGGAGATGGGGTTTCCTCATGTTGGCCAGGCTGGTCTTGAACTCCTGACCTCGTGATCCACTGCACCCGGTTGCCATCTTAATAAGCATCTCATAGACATCAAATAAGTCATAGGAGTCTTCAGCTTGTCACTGGAACTATAGGCATGGATATAGCCTCCTGGAAAGAGTACAGAATCAGTACTACCCAGAGGCCAAAGATACAGTCATGTCCTTAGTCCCAGAAGGCTCAGACACATCCTGGGCCCTTTCCATACACTTAAACAGCTGATTCATTTTTTTCTCTTTATTGTTACAATGTATAAACACATAAAACAAAACAATAGGGATCCTCTTGGATCTGTAGGAAGACAGTAAGGTAGAAAGAGGTCTCAGAAAAATATTTTTAAAGTACAAGACATACAGTGCCAAAGGTGTAGACCAAAGGTGTAGAAGGTTTAGAGCCAGCAGAGCGCTGGACTAAAGGCTCCGTTTCTCTCCCCAGAGCCAGGACAACCCCAGGGAGCCCTCCACCAGCAGCCAGTCCACTGCTGAGAAGGCTCTATGCTGAGAGCATTCCCCACGATGGAAAGAAGGGCAACATGAAAAGGTGACTAAGAGCTCCTTCCTCCCTTGAGGGTGACAACTGTGGAAAAGGAAAGGAGTGTCCCATGGCACGCTGACCCTCTCCCCAACTGCCCAGGGCCCAGACGCCCCCATACTTAGCATTTGCCAGAAGTTGTCCCAGGTAAGACCCTGCCTAGACCCACGAGGTGCCCAAAGTTCTCTGGGGAGGGTTGGGAAGAGGCTGTGTGTCAAACCAAACAGTTCTTTATTTGCGGTCATCACTGGGGCCGTTTCTTACGGCTTATTTGTCTGCTAGCCTGCTCTTCCAGCTGCATGGCCAGGCGCAAGGCCTTGATGACATCTGGAAGAAAGAGGTGGTGGTAGATATGGGGTTAGTGAGTCTGAGGAGCCCTTATTTACTCAGGGCAGAGCTGCTGTCATCTGCAGCTGCCCAAGAGCCAACAGAGGCCACCATCGTCCACCTACACCCCATCCAGCCACACCCACCTTGCAGGGCTGAGAAGTGTTTGGCTTGCTGGGCCAGAGCAGATTCTGCTTTGTTCACAAAGTTCTCCAGGTCATAGTCTGGCTGCTCAGTCATCTCAGAGAGCTCAAGCCAGCCTGGTCCTTGCTACAACACAGGGAGGACCTTGTCAGTTCAATAACCATTTAGCAAATCATTCCTGGGGTCCTATGAACTGCAATGCAGACACCTGTGTAAGATGCCTTACCTCTGGTCCATGGCCCACATCCTGCCTGCTGACCCTCTCACCAAGGAAATCCCTAGCTTGAATTCATCCTCTTCCTACCCTAAACTTATCCCCATCTCCTATGGCAAATGAATGACATGATTGGTCCTGATGCCCAAGCCAGAAACTTCAGTGACTTTATTTTTTTTGTGATGGAGTCTCACTCTGTCACCCAGGCTGGAATGCAGTAGCATGATGTCGGCTTACTGCAACCTTCGCCTCCCAGGTTCAAGTGATTCTCCTGTCTCAGCCTCCCGAGTAGCTAGGATTACAGGCACACCCCACCACAACCAGCTAATTGTATTTTTAGTAGAGACAGGGTTTCACCATATTGGCCAGGCTGGTCGTGAACCACTAATCTAGCAATCCGCCCATCTTGGCCTCCCAAAGTGCTGGGATTACAAGTGTAAACCACCATGCCCAACCCAAGTGACTTTATTCTTTCACCCTATTTGTCAATAAATTCTCTTAATTCTGTTCCCTAAGTAGTTCTTTATTGTTTTTGTTGCACACATCATTTTGGGATATTTATTTTTATTTTGTGTGGAGATGGGGCCTCACCATGTTGCCCAGGCTGGTTGTGTGGGCTCAAGTGATCCTCCCGCCTTAACCTCCCAAAGTGTTGGGATTACAGGGATGACCCACTGCACTTGGCCAAATGATTCTTTTTAAATAACAGATATATAGCCAGGTGCAATGACTCACACCTGTAATACAAGCACTTTGGGAAGCTGAGATGGGTGGATCTCCTGAGGTCAGGAGTTCGAGACCAGCCTGACCAAAATGGAGAAACCCCGTCTCTACTAAAAATACAAAATTAGCTGGGCGTGGTGGTGCATGCCTGTAATCCCAGCTACTTGGGAGGCTGAGACAGGAGAGGAGAATCACTTGAACCTGGGAGGCAGAGGTTGCCATGAACCAAGATCACACAATTGCACTCCAGCCTGGGCAACAAAAGCAAAACTCTGTCTCAAAAAACAAACAAACAAAAGTAACAGATATAGGCCAGGCATGGTAGCTGACACCTGTAATCCCAGCACTTTGGGAGGCTAAGGCAGGCCTTGAGGTCAGGAATTCAAGACCAGCCTAGTCAACATGATGAAACCCTGTCTCTACTGAAAATACAAAAATCAGCTGGGGCTGGGTGGCGTGGCTCATACCTGTAATCCCAGCACTTTGAGAGGCTGAGGCAGGTGGATCACTTGAGGTCAGGAGTTCAAGACCAGCCTGGCCAACATGGTGAAACCCCATCTATACTAAAAATATGAAAAATTAACCAGGCACAGTGGCATGTGCCTGTAATCCCAGGTACTCAGGAGGCTGAGGCAGGAGAATTGCTTGAACCTGGGAGGAGGAGGCTGCAGTGAGCCGAGACTGATCCACTACACACTAGCCTGGGTGACAGAGTGAGAAACAAAAACATATATATAGAGAGTACTTATTTTGGGGGAGGAGGTATATGTAAGATTTTAATGCTTGTATATCTAAATGGTTTCTGAATCTCATGCCCTCATTCCAATCCCATGACCACAGACACAGAAACTAGGCATGAGTTTCTCTTTTTTTTTTTGAGACGGAGTCTTGCTCTGTCACCCAGGCTGGAGTGCAGTCACGTGAACTCAGCTCACTGCAACTTCTGCCTCCCATGCCTCCCAGGTTCAAGCAATTTTCCTGCCTCGGCCTCCTGAGTAGCTAGGATTACAGGCGCCAGCCACCACACCACTAATTTTTTGCATTTTCAGTAAAGATACTATTTCACCATGTTGGTCAGGCTAGTCTTGAACTCCTGACCTCGTGATCCACCTGCCTTGGCCTCCCAGAGTGCTAGGATTACAGGCGTGAGCCACTGCGCCTGGCCGACACGAATTTCTCTTGAACCCTTTCCAACAATCTCCTAACTGCCTCTACCTTTGCTTTTCCCAAGCCTCCAAAGCAGACTCCACATGGTGGCCACATGATATATCTAAAGCTCTGATATGACCATGTCACCACTATGCTTAACACCCTCCAAAGGCTTCCACTGTCCTCATGATGCAGTCCAGGCCTGTGAGATGAACCATCTAGAAGGCTCTTTAGCATCAGATCCCTGCTGACCTGTCCACAGCCTTAATCACCCTCTATCACCTGTTCACTGCTTTTGCTCTAACCATGCTTAGCCTCTCATTTATCCTCAAAGTGCCATGTCCTTCAAAACTTTGTAACCCTGAGCACTCCAGGAAGGGGAGGCCATGCCTGAGCACTTATCCTTCACAGTCCCTCCTTAGTTAAACCTGCCCCAAGTTCTTCCTTCCTGCTCTGCAATCCTCTGAGTGCCCTGCCATTAGGACATGAATTCCTGCCTCCCTGTTACTTGCTCTTCCTCAGTAGGGATTACAGTAGCAGTGGCACCTACCACTTACTAAACCCTGACCACACACTGGGCACTTTATAAGCATATTACTTTTCCTTCGTAGTGCTTAAAAAAAAAAAAAAAGAAAAAAGAACCAAGCGTATTACTGAATCCTCAAATACAGCCATCCTACCTTGACTATTTTAGAGATGCAAAAACTGAGGCCCAGTGAGGCTAAATGACCTTCACAAGGAAATCAGCTTTTTTTTTTTTTTTAGATGGAGTTTCGCTCTTGTTGCCCAGGCTGGAGTGCAATGGCGCGATCTTGGCTCACCACAACCTCCACCTCCTGGGTTCAGGCAATTCTCCTGCCTCAGCCTCCTGAGTAGCTGGGATTTCAGGAATGCACCACCATGCCCAGCCAATTTTTTGTATTTTTAGTAGAGACGGGGTTTCACCATGTTGACCAGGATGGTCTCAATTTCTTGACCTCGTGATCCACCCGCCTCAGCCTCCCAAAGTGCTGGGATTACAGGCGTGAGCCACCGTGCCTGGCGGAAATCAGCTTGTTAATGGAAGAGTCAGGATTGATCTCAAGTCTTACCTTAGGGCCTATTAGCTATACTTCATGTTTTTGGCCCTTGGTTTCAGCACAAAAGCTGCAACATTCACCAAAAAAAAAAAAAAAAAAAAAAAAAACAAGACAAGGTCTGTGCATATGGATCACCCTCCAAATCCTCAATCAGGAGCACAGAGGAGAGACTGGCTCTCGTTAGGGTGATGTCAGCAAACTTATGAGTGTCAGCCTGCAGAAGGGGATGTGACAATTAGAAGAACAGCCGAGTTAATAGGCAAAGAATTAAGGAGTGCTGGTATAGAGGGCTGCTTCTTGCCACCTCAACCTAAACACCTGTGGGAATAAGGCCCAGGTCATGTTCTGGGGATGGTGTGGAGCATTCTAAGGGCCGTGCTGGGGTAGCTATCCAGCTCCCTGGCCAGGGCCAGCTGCCTACCTGTATGATCTCCTTGAGCTCTTCCATGGCCCTCTCCTCCAGCTCCCTGATCTGAGTCATGGCTTCATTAAAGCTGGACAACTGGGAAGACAGTTCTTCTTCTTCCTTGGATAACTGAGGGGGCCAAAAGGAGAGACAATTGTGTGACCCAGTTGCCACCTCAGCAGGCCACACTTCTGTCTTGCTCAGCCCCATCTTGCCCCTTACATTGCCTGGAATCAGTGTCCCGTTAGAGCAGGCTTCCATCTCTTCTATTTCCATTTGAATCGACTGTTCTCCACTGGGCCCACTGTGGGGGCTTAGCTCCTTGACCCTGAGGAAACAAGGAGGTCTCCGATCCCACAGCAGGTCCCTTGGTACTCACCACAGGAGCACAGCACCACCCAGACTTTGAAGCTTGAGGCTTGAAGGGGATGGAAGCAGCCTTGCCTTCAGCCAAGGAAAGATGGCATAGACTAAAGCTGGACTGGAAAAGACCCTCACCCTGCTGACTCCCCAGCAGGGCCCAGAAAGGACTGGGACAGACCTAGTAGCATCATGACTGACCTCTCAAGCCTCAGGTTCAGAGTCACACAGGAGTATACAGTAGGCCCTGAGGCCCCAGAGCCTCCTTCCCTCTCATCACTGCCCTTCCCTTGTCCAGTCCTGTTCTCCATCCCACCAACCATAGGTACTAGTACCTGTCTGCATATCTCAGTGTGTTTAAAGTATAGTCACAGGAGCTTATGCCCGGTGAGATCATGGCAATCTGCAAAAGACGGGTGGGTGATTAAAGGCTGAGAATCACAGGTGCGAACACTAGATAGCCTGCCCCCAAGGGGCCTCCAATCGGGGAGTCTCTTCAAGCTGTGGAGACCCACATGGTATTGGCGGGAGGACTCATTTAGCACTGTGCTGTGCTAGGCCACTTGCCCCATGGGCATTGCAATTTAAGATGCCTTAGACATTGGTTTCCTGCTTTCAAAGGCACATCTAATTATCTTTTGCTTCTTTATTCCTTTACTGTGACAGTCTTGCTACCAAGGTCCTATCTTTTTTTTTTTTTTTGAGATAGTTTCGCTCTTGTTGCCCAGGCTGGAGTGCAGTGGTGCAATCTTGGCTCACCATAACCTGTGCCTCTTGGGTTCAAGCGATTCTCCTGCCTCAGCCTCTCAAGTAGCTGGGATTACAGGCATATGCCCCCATGCCTGGCTAATTTTGTATTTTTAGTAGGGACAGAGTTTCTCCATGTTGGTCAGGCTGGTCTCAAACTCCCAACCTTAGGTGATGTGCCCACTTTGGTCTCCTGAAGTTCTGGGATTATAGGTATGAGCTACTGCACCCAGCCCAAGGTCCTATCTTAAAGCTCTGTGGCTTCTGCTGGAAACTTTAGTTCTCTTAGGCCAAGGGATAATGCCTTAGGTAAAAGGGTTTAGAGCTTAGCCAGAAGATCCCACCTTCTTCATGAAAAGGCCCCTACCCAAAGTGTAGGGGAGAATGTTCTCTTGAAGGGCGGGATGGCAGATCTAACAAACAAGGACTTGGGGATAAAACTGGGAAGAGGAAACCATCATTCCAGGACAAAGCCACCCGGGCACGGTGGCTTACGTCTGTAATCCCAGAACTTTGGGAGGCTGAGGCAGGTGGACCACCTGAGGTCGGGAGTTTGAGACCAGCCTGACCAACATGGAGAAACCCCATCTCTACTAAAAATACAAAAATTAGCTGGGCATGGTGGCTCATGCCTGTAATCCCAGCTACTCAGGAGGCTGAGGCAAGAGAATCGCTTGAACCTGGGAGGTGGAGGTTGTAGTGAGCTGAGCTGAGATCACACCGTTGCACTCCAGCCTGGGCAACAAGTGCGAGAGTCCATCTCAAAAAAAAAAAAAAAGGACACAGCCTTATATGACCCAGGCTATTTGTTTTCTAGGCTGGGAGTCAGTGAACCTGAGGGAAGCCATGAAGAGACAAGGACTGCCCTCTCCTGCTGACCCAAAGGCCCATATTCTGAATTCTGAAACCCCCTTTTCATCAGGTAATGGAGGAATGACCTCTCCCAAACCAAGAGCTGCACCTACACATCTTAAAGGAAGTAGATCCTTTCCTCCCCACTTGGTTAGGCGGTGAGGAGGGTGGTGCATTAAAGCAGGGTCTGGAAGCCCAGTCATATTAGAGCCTGGAAACCCAGGCAGCCAGCAGTGCTGAGCTTCCTGCCCAGGACGTCCTGCTGTTTCTGTGGAAAGCAACTCTGTCTTGTCTTGCATCATCACGTTCAAAGTGACCCTACTCACCATGCAAGTCCTAGAGTTCTCCCCGATGAAGGAGTCTCTCAGCACCTGTGTCAGCTTGCTCTCACGGAATGGGGTGTGAGCCTTGTTCTGTCCCAGGGCCCTGATGCACTCCTATAGGGGGCAGCAGGAACAATTGAAGTCCCTTCTTTCCTTTCACTGACCACTCCCTATCCCTTCCCAGCAGCTCTCCTGGACAACCAGCTGTAGCTGCCCCACTACCTTCAGGGCTAAGAGACTCTTGTTGATCTCTGCACCCTCCATGCGGGTCTGCCGGTCAGCACTGGAAGTGTCTGCACCTCGCTCATTCCCTGCCAGATCTACCAAAGAGAACTTGCCATGCATTCTCCCTTTGGCTCGAAGAAGAATCTGGAAGCAGGCGTGGGAGCGGGAGGAATTGGAGTTGGCAAATGTCTGCCCAGAGGTTCTGTGGTAAAGAAAGGTTATGAGATTCTGGGGTCACCAGCCCCTATGGCACCCCAGTCCAAAGAAGTTCTCTAGGAAGGGAGGGACACAAGTCAGGACGTGAAGTCGTGTGTCTTCCTGTCCCAGGCTTCCAACTTGCACTTCCTAGGTAACAGTTCTCTCTCTAGCTCTGGGCCTAATACATTTTCCTGGCAGCCAAATTAGTACTAGATTCTGGAGTAGGGCGTTTGCCAGACCTGGGGGCCTAGAAGGAGATGGGGAAGGATAAACTGCCTCTGCTAAAGGGCCCACAGGGAAGGGGGAAGCTGTTATGAACCACCTGCCAGAACTTGACCCTGTAGAGGGCAGCCCCCTCCCTGGGCATCCATAGCTGCCTAGCACCCCACTATAACAATGTCTATAGCCCTAGTGGAAAAGTGCTCCCCTACTTCTCTGCAGAGAGGCTGTGAACTCGTTACTTCCAGCCCAGAACAGACCCAGAGCTCCTGACTTCCACCATAAAGGAAGGGAGAAGCAAGGAGGAACCCAGAGAAGCCAGGAAGCATGCCTCTGGGGTAACACTTTGACTTGTTTTTATTTTTATTTTTTTTGAGACAGGGTCTCACTCTGTCATGCAGACTGGAGTGCAGTGTGCAATCATAGCTCACTGCAACCTGAAACTCCTGGCCTGAAGTGATCCTCCTGCCTTGTTTTCCCAAATTGCTGAGATTATAAGTGTGAGCCACTGTGCCTGACCTGACTTGGTTCTGATAAGCCTCTGGCCCTGGCTTATATGTCTTATTGAGACCCCATAAAGCAGAGGCCTTCGAAGCCCTTACCAAACTGGGGAAAGCAGCACTCTGTGGAAACAGAAATGCGCTCAGAGCTAGACTCTACTCATGAATCAGACATGAGGTCACTCCTTCCCCTCACCAGGACTCTGACCTGCAGGCGCTGCCCATGTCGATCATCTTGATGACATCATCAGCAGAGTTAACCAGGTGCTCCTGCAGCCCCACCACCTGCACCTGTTGCTTGCCGTCCTCCAGCACACGCAGCTTGGCCTTCTTGTTGAGCAGGTCAAACAGCTGTGCCAGGGAGGGGGAATGAGGCTAAAGCCACTGGACACCGGGCACCCCACCCGACTGCTCCCTCCTATAGAACCTGCTCAGCTCAGACAGGAGCTAGCAGCAGGAAAGGCAGAGAGTATGAACTGATGGATGCTGGCCTAGCAGAGGATAATATACTTGGAACCTGAGCCAAACTGCCTCAGTTTGCTGTAACTCTGCTACCTTATTAGCTGTGTGAGCTAATAAGGCAAGTTAACAACCACTCTAGCTTTGCATCTCATTTGTAAAGCTGAGAAAAGTAAAGTGCTTAGAATGGTGTATAGCTTCTCTCTTTTTTTTTTTTTTTTTTTGAGACGGAGTTTTGCTCTTGTCACCCAAGCTGGAGTGCAATAGCACAATCTTGCCTTACTGCAACCTCCGCCTCCTGGGTTCAAGCGATTCTCCTGCCTCAGCCTCCTGAGTAGCTGGGACTGCAGGCGCCCACCACCACACCCAGCTAATTTTTTTGTATTTTTAGTAGAAACAGGGTTTCACCATATTGGCCAGGCTGGTCTTGGGACTCCCAACCTCAGGTGATCCGTCCACCCCAGCCTCCCAAAGTCCTGGGATTACAGGCGTGAGCCACCATGCCCGGCCCCTAATATCTTATGAGTGAGAAATATTAGCTATTTTTATTATCTAGATCCCAGTTTAGGGAAGGCAACTCTGCAGAAGCACAGTGAATAGAGAGATAGAAAGAGATATATTGGGGTGCAGAGGGGGAAAGAATGAATATGAGACTGAATGTGCACAATCAGGGAAGAAGTGATGAAGGAGGTAGGTTGAGGGAGGTCAGGGCACACACAGGCAAACCTTGCACCTGTGAGGGGGCCCTGAGGAGTATTTTCACAATACTTGTTGAACTTTGGTGCCATCTCACCATCAGATTAAACCACCTACACATGCCAGAGCAGAGTGGCCCGTCAGTGGCTTAACAGCTTCTAGCCAACTTCAAGGTTTTAAAAAGTTCAGGGCCCCAACAGCATAAACAAGGGGCTTCCTGCCAGCTACCTTCCCATTGTAGATCTCGAAGAATGTCACATAGACTTCCAGGCCCAATTTCCGGTAGCAGGGTTGATTCTTCAGGAGGAAGACGTCCCGGGCTGAGGGAGAGAAGCTGGCTAAGCAAGCAACCTGCCTTTCAATGCCCAACCCTGAAACAGCAGTACACAGTACTTACAGGCCATGGCATAGATCCCTTTAGATGCATTCTGAGCTTTCCCAGAGAGGTCTCCACCCATAGTCTGCAAAAGGAAGGGGTAGAAGACCATGGAATAGGGCCATTGGCCTAGGACAGAGCACTACTGGCTCCATCACCACAGTAGGCCACAAGGCCAGAAGTCTGCACCTAAAGCCCCTCCCTGCATCTGACATGGCAAGGCTATCTGGTGCAAGGGGACTTTTTTTTTTTTTTTTTTTTAAGACAGAGTCTTCTCTGTCTGTGGCCTAGGCCAGAGTGCAATGGTGCAATCTTGGCTCACTACAACCTCTGCCCCCCCAGGTTCAAGCAATTCTCCTGCCTCAGCCTCCCGAGTAGTTGGGATAACAGGTGCCCACCATGCCAGGCTATTTTTGTATTTTTTTTTTTTTTTTTTTTTGAGACGGAGTTTTACTCTTGTTACGCAGGCTGGAGTGCAATGGCGCCATCTCGGCTCACTGCAACCTCCGCCTCCTGGGTTCAGGCAATTCTCCTGCCTCAGCCTCCTGAGTAGCTGGGATTACAGGCACACGCCACCATGCTCAGCTAATTTTTTTGTACTTTGAGTAGAGACGGGGTTTCAACATGTTGACCAGAATGGTCTCGATCTCTTGACCTCATGATCCACCCGCCTCGGCCTCCCAAAGTGCTGGGATTACAGGCTTGAGCCACCGCGCCCGGCCTATTTTTTGTATTTTTAATAGAGACTGGGTTTTGCCATGTTGGCCAGGCTGGTCTCAAAATCCTAACCTCAGGTGATCCACCCACCTTGGCCTGCCAAAGTGCTGGGATTACAGGCATGAGCCACCGTGCCTGGCTGGGGCCTTTCTTAAGAAATTCACTGTCTCCCTTTGTGGGAACCCAGGGTTGTACAATGGAAAGGCTCTTTCCCTTCCAGGCCTCAATACTCACATGTGTCTTGCCACTTCCTGTCTGGCCATAAGCAAAACAAGTTGCTTTTCCACCTTCAAAGATTGTCTGTACCAGTGGCCTTGCTGTGAACCTAGGAGAAGAGGGGTAGAGTATTTGTATCTGTTCTCAAAATGTGCTCCCTGGAATATGACCTGCCACCCTTCCACTGCAGAGTTCTCAGGGTTGATTCCTCCTTTTAAGAATAGCATTCTGCTACTGGCTCAGTGGTCCCACCTGACCCCAACCATACTTACAAATCTGAAATACTCCTAGCAAACTAGTGGTGGGATGAGGGTTGGGGGAGCACTAGACTGACTACACAGGAGCAAGCTGATGGCTCATGCTCTAAGCCATCTGACCTTTTCTCTGACTCTGGAAACACAGGATGAAAGTCTAAGTTCAGCATCCAACTTTCAGCAGAAGACACACCAGTGGCTGAGCATGATGGCTTATGCCTATAATCCCATCATTTTGGGAGGCCAAAGTGAGCAGACCCGAGCTCAGGAGTCTGAAACCAGCCTGACCAATATGGTGAAACCCTGTCTCTACTAAAAATACAAAAATTAGCCAGGTGTGGTGGCATGTGCCTGTAATCCCAGCTACTCGGAAGCTGGGACAGGAGAACTGCTTGTACCCGGGAGGCTAGGGCCGGGCGCAGTGGCTCACTCCTGATTTTGGAAGGCCAAGGTGGGAGGATGACTTTAGGTCAGGAGTTCGAGACTGGCCTGACCAACATGGCAAAACCCCGTCTCTACCAAAAATACAAAATTAACCGGTGTGGTGGCAGGCCCCTGTAATCCCAGCTATGTGGGAGGCTGAGGCAGAAGAATCACTGGAAGCTGGGAGGTGAGGCTGCAATGAGCCAAGATTGTGCCCCTGCACTCCAGTCTGGGCAACAAGGGAGAAACTCTGTCTAAAAAAAAAAAAAAAAAAAGCAGAAGAGCAGATAGAGCAGATCTGGAGTTCTCCAAGTCTGTGAAGCCCAGTGGGCAATGGCGTGCCTGCATAAGGCACCGGAAGAACCCCTGGAGTCTGGCCAACCCTGCCTCAGCCTGTAACGGGTGATACCTTATTCAGGATCCACTCAAGGATGGGCCGCAAAGCTGTAAAAGGGTATGACCCAAAGAAAACACAAGAAGCAGGGAAGAGCCTCAGAATTCAGCATGTCTGTCCATTGTGTTGCCAAAATGTCTCATAACAAAAGGGGATGGAGGGGCACAAAGAGGGAAAAACGGATACAAGGACTAACCTATAGACGACTTCATTTGAAGCTGTTTCATCAAATGCAAAGTCAAAACAGAATGCTTGGTTCTCCAGATACTTTGTTAAGTCCACTTTCAACTTGGGTTCATGTACTAAGAGGAGACACTTGCTAGGAATGGAAATCACATCAATTTCTTTCTTGGCCAATTCTGCAGAAGGAGAGTATTTCAAGGGGTGCTCTGTGGAAACAGAAGGCCCCTTAGTCTGAAGCCTCTTCCTGATAGAACGAGACTTACCTTGCTTATTCAGTGGGCGTTTCCTAACACAGACACATATTCTGTGCTCTTCGATCTGTAAGCAGATGATAGGAGGCAACCAACAGCAAAGGGTGAGAGCAATTTAAAAAGCAAGCTTGTCCAGAACTCCCACTCCTTTCAATCCCATGTCTGGCCCATTCAGAGGCCAAGATCTAACACTAGGACCCCTGCATCCTCAATTAGATACTCCAGAGCATGAGAAGACAGCGCTAGATTTTGTTCCCCTTTTTCTCACTCTGCTGCCTATAGGAGTTTCAGCACTACTTTCCTGATTCTTACTAATGCAGCAATCTAGCCAACCTATGGTAGTAGTGGTGGAACCCAGTTTATAAAGCTCAGACTCCTCCCATGTGGGCCTCACTAGCTCCAGCCCTCCAAAAGGTATTAAAAAATAATCTCAGCCAGGCATGGTGGCTCATGCCTATAATCCCAACACTTTGGGAGGTCAAGGCGGGTGGATCGCTTGAACCCAGAAATTTGAGATTGGCCTGGGCAACATGTTGAAACCCTGTCTCTACCAAAAATACAAAAAATCAGCAGAGCGTGGTAGAATGCGTTTGTGGTCTCAGCTACTTGGGAGGCTGGAGTGGGGAGGATCACTCTAGCTCAGGGAGGTTGAGGTTGCAGTGATTCAAGATCGTACCACTGCACTCCAGCCTGGGTGACAGAGTGAGACCCCCATCTCAAAAAAAAAAAAACCCTCAACGGTGAGTAAAGATTCCTGCATGCCCTCATTCCTGTACAGTTTTTTGTCCCTCAATTGTATACTTACTCAAGGAAGAGAAGTCTTTGGATGTACTTACAGGATCAGTCATAGTAAGTGGATGACATTCCAAAGTAGCCCGAAATTCTTTAATCATTCGGGCAAATTCCCAGTTTGGAAAACTACTGTCATACTCCTGGTTTGAGATGAGAGTGAAAAAGGGCAGACTGTTAAGATATAAGTTCCCTCAGACCTCTATGCAGCAGCAGCAACAGCTCTTTGCTCACCACCCTTCATAGTTGTCAAAGTCCCCACCCTGGCTCTAGGTCAAGAACTCAGAACCCTGGGGAAGAGATTGGCAGAGAGGCTTGAGGATACACCAAAGCACGCTAGGAACTGGGACTAGGCCAGTTCCACATTTTAGGAGGCACGGCAGCAGACTGGGCTTCCTAAAAGGAATTAACCAAGTTAAGGGGACCATACTGCAGTCCCTGCCCTCCAAAATGTACAGCCTTGGGGAAGGTGAGAAAAATTGGACCAACTGTGCCCTTCAGTCCCTCTGGCCGTCATCCATGTGAGCATGTGATGGGTTTGCTTACTAGACAATCAGCATTAAATATTCCTCATCTGAGGGCCTTCAGGAAAAATTCTGAATTATTTGTTCTCTGAATCCTGATAAGAAACCAGTTAAATTTCTTGGATATCAGAATTGGAGCCTCAGAGGTCAGGCTCAGTGGCTCATGCCTATACTCCCAGCACTTAGGAAGGCCAAAGCAATTGAATCACTTGAGGCCAGGAGTTCCAGACCAGCATGGGCAAAATAGTGAAACTCTGTCTCTACTAAATGTACAAAAAATTAGCTGGCACACGCCTGTAATCCCAGCTACTTGGGAGGCTGAGGCACAAGAATCACTTGAATCTAGAAGTGAAGGTTGCAGTGAGCCAAGATCACACCAGTGCACTCCAGCTTGGGTGACAGAGCAAGACTCGGTCTCAAAAAAAAAAAAAAAAGAATTGGGGCCTCAAGAACTGCAGCCTCAGAAATGCTGGGGCCCAGCTCTATCTTTGTTGCCTGCAGGGTTTCGGTTAAGGATACCTGTCCAAAAACCCTTGCCCTAGCCTCCCAAGAAAGGTACCTGAGCTCGCTTCATTCTCATTTCAGAGTTCGAGGCCTTCTTCTCTTCTCGCTTGTTCTTCATTTTTTCCACTTCCTTCACAATACATGATTTCCTCCGAACTACAAAAAAATAAAAATAAAAAAAAGGAAAAACACTCTGTTACCAGTCTAGGCCAGATTACTACTCTTCTCTGGCTACTACTGAGTACTGGGTCTTTCCCAGGCAGAGGCCTTCTCTAGATCCTTACTCTTAAATCACTATATGCAAAGAGAAGAAGAAATAGATGTGACTCTCTGGATGGGCAAGTCCACAAAGTAGTGACCTGGCCAATATGAAGTCAAATAGTGATAACAGCACTCCAGTTCCAACCCAAGCTCTCCCAATGCCTCTTGGCTGTTTTCTCAACAACCACAGAGGTGAAACAGTCCTTGCTTTGTCTTTTTTTTGAGACGGAGTCTTGTTCTGTCACCAGGCTAGAGTGCAGTGGTGCAATCTCAGCTCTCTGCAACATCCACCTCCCAGCTTCAAGTGATTATCCTGTCTCAGCCTCCTGAGTAACTGGGACTACAGGTGCACACCACCATGCCAGCTAATTTTTTGTATTTTTAGTAGAGACGGGGTTTCACCATGTTGGCCAGGATGGTCTTGATCTCTTGATCTCGTGATCCACCTGCTGGGATTACAGGCATGCGCCACATGCCTGGGATTACAGGACTCCCACAGTGCTGGGATTACAGGCATGCGCCACAACGCCCAGCCCCTTGTTTTGTCTTCATAATGAAAGATTCATTCCATGGCCAGAGGAAAACATGCCCCCTTGTGACAAACAGGGCTTTAACTCAGGGGCTAAGGTAGGTCAGGTTTAGGACAGGATGTTATCTGTGCCTCACTAGAAGCAGAACAGCAGATAGCTCAATGTGTCTACCTGAGTTCACAGGGTTTGCAGAAGAGCTGCCTCGGACGGAATGGACTTGCTCTTCCACCTCCTCGCTGACCATCGTCAATGGTATTTCAGCCACTGCAGAGCAGGAAGGCCTAGGGGGCCCTGCTGTGGAGGGGGAACAATAGTCATTGGAGAAGCAGGCAGGTGTACCACAGGCTGAGCGCATGTCCTCACCTGAGCGCATGGCCCTGGTTATGGGCCAGGAGGGCTCCAACCTGCCTGGCTCAGCAAGGCTCTTATAGTATGTGCAAAGCTTGCACTTTTCCCTTCACCTCGGCCTGTACTCTGACCTTGACCACGCTTTCTGCAAGGGCTGGCTCCTGGGGTCAAAATATCTTAAAGTGTATGTGAATATTCAGCATGGGCTTCAACATGAAGGGAAAAGCCTGTGAAGGCCTGAATGCTTTACACTTCGCCCAAGCATGGGTTCGTTCTCAGGTCAGGCCAGGCCTGGCCTTAGGGAGAAAAGCCAGGCCTTTCTGACTTCTCCAAAGCCTCAGGAACCCAGGTGGTTTAAAGGAGCAAAGACTGAAAAGCCAAGGTGACAGGGAACTGGAGCAACAACTAACCAGACTGATTCAATACAGAAAGGTCCAGTCCACAACACCTTATTACTTCCCATACCTGGTCATGACCCATTCAATTACCTTAATCCTATTAGAGTTTAATTTGATATATGTAAAGTGTAATGGTTGTGTGTCTTACCAAATTTGCATCTACTTTATATAATTATTAAAGACTGACAAACAATTCACATTAAAAATTATTTATTTTTATTAATTTTCCACACCTCACCTAGCTCATTTAAAAGTTTTTAAATTCAATTTATATAAAGTACAAAAAGGGCTGGGCATGGTAGCAGATGCCTTAATCCAGCACTTTTGGAGGCCCAGGCAGGTGGATCACGAGGTCAGGAGTTTGAGACCAGCCCGGCCAACATGGCGAAGTGATCAGCTCGCCTCGGCCACCCAAAAAGTGCTGAGGCTACAAGTGTGAGCCACTGCAGGCAGGCAGATCACTCTGTCTCAAAAAAAAAAAAGTATAAAAAGAGGGCCTGGCATGGTGGCTCATGCCTGTAATCCCAGCACTTTGGGAGGCCAAGGTAGGTGGATCACCTGAGGTTGGGAGTTCGAGACCAGTGTGACTAATATGGAGAAACCCCATCTCTACGAAAAATACAAAATTAGCTGGGCATGGTGGTGCATGCCTGTAATCTTAGCTACTTGGGAGGCTGAGGCAGGAGAATCACTTGAACCTGGGAAATGAAGGTTGCAGTGAGCCAAGATGGCACCATTGCACTCCAGCCTGGGCAACAAGAGTGGAACTATGTCTAAAAAAAAAAAGGTACAAAAAGAGGGCCAAGTGCAGTGGCTCACGCCTGTAATCCCAGCCCTTTAGGAGGCTGAGGTGGGCGGATCACTTGAGACCAGGAGTTTAAGACAAGCCTGGCCAACATAGTGAAACCCCACCTCTACTAAAAATACAAAAATTAGCCGCACATGGTGGCGCACACCTGTAGTCCCAGCTACTCAGGAAGCTGAGGTGGGATAATTGGTTGAACCCAGGAGGCAGAGGTTGCAGTAAGCCAAAATCACACCACCGCACTGTAGCCTGGGTGACAGAGTGATATTCCATCTCAAAAAATAAATACATAAATAAATAAAATAAAGTATAAAAAGAATAAAGCTAATTAATGCTATTAGAAGTCAGGATTACGTGTACCTTTGGGGGGATTAGGAGCTGGAAATGTGCCCAACAGGGAAGTAGTGGTAATGCTCTGATCATGTTAGCTACATGAGTGTGTTCAGTTTATGAAAATTCACTGAACTATATACTCAATGCTATGTGTACTTAGACCTTAGCTGTGACAACTCCTCAACTGTGTCAGAGGGCTCCTGCCCAGTCTCACTTCTTGTGACTGATTACATGGCCACAGAAAACATGCCCCAATGTGACAAACAGGGCTTGAACTCAGATGCTCTGAAGTACTGGTAATGCTCTGATCATGTTAGTTACATGAGTGTGTTCAACTTATGAAAATTCACATAACTGTATACTCAGTGCTATGTGTACACGTGTGTGTGTGTGTTTCAATTAAATCTTTAAAAAAAAGAGATGATTTCCAAATAAGAAAGCCATGTTGGTAGGGCAGGAGCAGACCAGTACTGAAGCTGGGGGAATGGATGAATCTTAGGATATTCCAGCACAGGGACAGAGCAATGTGAGAGGATCCTGCTCCAGGTCCTCAAACAGGGAGAGCACATTCATTACTCACGAGGAATTGAAAACTGTTTGCGGGAGTTTGCAGCTGCAGGCAGCTCCACCTCCATATCATTCTCCTGAGCAGTGACACGACGCTCTGAGACAGTGGACATGCGAATGGAACGGCTTCGAAGACCTGGAGAACCATGAGCAGTAGCCACTCAGTGCTGCATGATCTGGAGGGCGGTCGGGGCAAACCTCCAAGTTTCCATACAAGGTGAAATAGGTCCCAGCCACCAGGAAAGGGGCCCACCAACTTCCCATATTCCTTCCACCCAAAGAAAGGAAAAATTAGAAAGACCAAGTACCAGTAACCCCAAAACCTATTTGTCCACATTGTGCAAATCCAGGAGCTCCTGAGGGCAAAGATATCTCCCACAAAGAGCATTTGTCTTGAGTAAGTACAGGGACCTATAGCCACCCTGAAAACATTTCTGGTGAGAGACCTAATCCAAGTCCTTGAGAAAAAGTATTATGCATCATTGTTTTGAGACAGAGTCTCACTCTGTCACCCAGGCTGGAGTGCAGTGGTGTGATCTTGACTCACTGCAACCTCTGCCTCGCAGGTTCAAGGGATTCTTATGCCTCAGCCTCCCAAGTAGCTGGGATTACAGGTGTATACCATGCTTGGCTAATTTTCTATTTTTAGTAGAGACAGTATTTCATCATGTTGGTCCAGATTGGTCTTGAACTCCTGACCTCAAGTGATCCACCCGCTTTGGCCTCCCAAAGTGCTAGGATTACAGGCATAAGCCTGGCCCAGTATTATGAATCTGAACCATAGCAGTATCTCCCATTATACAATCTTCCTATACCTCAAGACATCATAAGGTTAAGTCCTTTCATGAGGACTTAACTCATGGAAGAGGTCATTCAGGTTCAGAGACATTAAGTAACCTGTCCAATGTGACTCTGCTAGTAAATAAATGGCAGTGCCAGGACATGAACCCAGGGCTGTCAAATTACAGAGCTAGGCCAGGGCCACATCATAAGAAACCCCTGGTATCAGCTATATTGATTTTCTGGAGTCTTTAAAACATGCTGGCTGGGCATGGTGGCTCACACCTGTAATCCCAGTACTTTGGGAGGCTGAGGCGGTAGATCACGAGGTTAGGAATTCAAGACAAGCCTGGCCAAGATGGTGAAACCCCATCTCTACTAAAAATATTAAAAAATTAGCCAGGCACAGTAGCAGGTGCCTGTAATCCCAGCTATTTGGGAGGCTGAGGCAGGAGAGTTGCTTGAACCCAGGGGCAGAGGTTGTAATGAGCAGACCACACCACTGAACTCCAGCCTGGGTGACAGAGTGAGGCTCTGTCTCAAAAAAAAAAAAAAAAAAAACGAAAAAAAATGCTGGCCCCAGGCATGGTAACTCATGCCTGTAATCCCAGCACTTTGGGAACCCAAGCCAGGAGGATCATCAAGTCAAGATCAAGACCTCGGGGCATGGTGGCTCAAGCCTGTAATCCCAGCACTTTGAGAGGCTGAGGCAGGTGGATCACGAGGTCAAGAGATCGAGACCGTCCTGGTCAACATGGTGAAACCCTATCTCTACTAAAAATACAAAAAATTAGCTGGGCCTGTAATCCCAACTACTCAGGAGGCTGAGGCAGGAGAATTGCCTGAACCCAGGAGGTGGAGGTTGCAGTGAGCCGAGATTGCGCCATTGCACTCCAGCCTGCGTAACAAGATCGAAACTCTGTCTCAAAAGAAAAAAAAAAAAAAAAGAAAGAGATCAAGACCATCCTGACCAACATGGTAAAACCCCTTCTCTACTAAAAATACAAAAATTGGTCTGGGCACGGTGGCTCGTGCCTGTAATCCCAGCACTTTGGGAGACACCGAGGTGGGCAGATAACGAGGTCAGGAGATTGAGAGCATCCTAGCCAACATGGTGAAACCCTGTCTCTACTAAAATACAAAAAATTAGCCAGGCGTGGTGACATGTGCCTACAGTCCCAGCTGCTCAGGAGGCTGAGGCAGGGGAGTCGCTTCAACCTGGGAGATGGAGGTTCCGATGAGCCGAGATTGCGCCATTGCACTCCAGCCTAGTGACAGAGCAAGACTCCGTCTCAAAAAAACAAACAAAAAACACAAAAATTAGCTAGGCATGGTGGTGTGTGCCTATAGTACCGGCTCGGGAGGCTGAGGCAGGAGAATTGCTTGAACCTGGGAGGCAGAGGTTGCAGTGAGCCAAGATCGTGCCATTACACTCCAGCCTGGCGACGAAGGGAGACTGTCTTTAAAATTAAAAAAAAAAAAAAAAAAGAGGAAAGCATGGAGGTTACTCTGTTCTTAAGCTCCCGGTAAATATGTGTTCCACAGACTCAGAAGAAAAGTTGGACAAGGATTCACTGGCGATTGACAAATATTCAAGGTAGTGAAAAACAGCAGTTGGAACATGGATAGCTGCTTGCAGGAGATCCGGGAGCGGCAAAAGTTACTGCGATAGCTCCTTGCGCAGCAGTTGGGAGCTGAAAGTGCCGACAGCATTGGTGCGGTGTTAAATAGAAAAGATGAGCAGAGAGAAATTGCTGAAACAAGAGAAACTTGCAGGGCTTCCTATGATACCTGTGCTCCAAATGCAAAACGATTAGAAATACAACAGGAGGAAGAAAATTTGCCATATGAAGAAGAAATTTTAAAAGATTCTAGTACTTTTCTTAAGAAAACAGAGCTTAAATCCCAATGATTAATGCCAACATTTTGTAGACACTGGACATAGACCTCAGAATTTCATCAGGGATGTAGGTTTAGCCGACTGATTTGAAGAATATCCTAAACTGAGGGAGCTTATCAGGCTAAAGGATGAGTTAATAGCTAAATCTAACACTCCTCCTATGTACTTACAAGCAGATATAGAAGCCTTCGACATCAGAAAACTAACACCCAAATTTGATGTGATTCTTCTGGAACCCCCTTTAGAAGAGTTTTACAGAGAAACTGACATCACTGCTAATGAAAAATGCTGGACTTGGGATGATATTATGAAGTTAGAAATTGATGAGATTGCAGCACCTCGATCGTTTATTTTCTCTGGTGTGGTACTGGGGAGGGGTTGGACCTTGGAAGAGTGTGTTTACGAAAAGGGGGTTACAGAAGATGTGAAGATATTTGTTGGATTAAAACCAATAAAAACAATCCTGGGAAGGCTAAGACTTTAGATCCAAAGGCTGTCTTTCAGAGAACAAAGGAACACTGCCTCATGGGGATGAAAGGAATCATTCATGCTAATGTTGACATTGACTTAATTATCACAGAAGAACCTGAAATTGGCAACACAGAAAAACCTGTAGAAATTTTTCATATAATTGAGCATTTTTGTCTTGGTAGAAGACGCCTTCATCTATTTGGAAGGGATAGTACAATTCGACCAGGCTGGCTCACAGTTGGACCAACGCTTACAAATAGCAACTACAATGCGGAAACATATGCATCCTATTTCAGTGCTCCTAATTCCTACTTGACTGGTTGTAAAGAAGAAACTGAGAGACTTTGACCAAAATCACCTCCTCCCAAATCTAAATCTGACCCGAGAAGGTGGAGCTCCCCGAGGTGAAGGAAGAGGTGGAACTTCCGCTGGCCGTGGATGAGAAAGAAATCGACCTAACTTCCGAGGAGAAAGAGGTGGCTTAAGAGGGGGCAGTGGAGGAGTACACAGAGGTGGCTTCCCACCTCGATAATTGTTGAAGACATTGATCCTGTTTATACTCCTTTAATGTTCTTTTTTTCTTTTTTTTTTGAGACGGAGTTTCACTCGTTACCCAGGCTGGAGTGCAATGGCGTGATCTCGGCTCACCGCAACCTCCGCCTCCTGGGTTCAAGCAATTCTCCTGCCTCAGCCTCCCGAGTAGCTGGGACTACAGGCTCGCGCCACCATGCCCAGCTATTTTTTGTATTTTTAGTGGAGCCGGGGTTTCACCATGTTGACCAGGATGGTCTCGATCTCCTGACCTCGTGATCCACCCGCCTCGGTCTCCCAAAGTGCTGGATTACAGGCATGAGCCACCGCGCCCGGCTTAACGTTCTTTATTGTAGTTAAATTTCAAGTGGGAGACTTAACTTTAGAATGCACTTGCAGCTTTTGCTTTAATTTCTCTCTGCTCATCTTTGCTATTTAACACTGCACCAATGCTGTTGGCACTTTCAGCTCCCAAGTGCTGCGCGAGGAGCTGTCGCCGTAACTTCTGCCGCTCCGGGATCTCCTGCAAGCGGCTATCCATGTTCCAACTGCTGTTTTTCACTACCCTGAATATTTGTCAATTGCCAGTGAACCTTTATCCAACTTTTCTTCTGAGTCTGTGGAACACAGTATTTTCCGGGAGCTTAGGAACAGAGTTACCTCCTTGCTTTCCTCTTTTTTTTTTTTTTAAGACAGAGACTCCCTTCGTCGCCAGGCTGGAGTGCAATGGCACGATCTTGGCTCACTGCAACCTCTGCCTCCCAGGTTCAAGCAATTCTCCTGCCTCAGCCTCCTGAGTAGCGGGTACTATAGGCACACACCACCAGGTATTGCTATTATTCTCTCCAGCCCCAGCCACCCCTCTCTATAGCACCACCCACCATACTTCTCAACAGCCTAGACCTAGTGTCTCCCTTTTTCAAAGCCTCTCTCCAAGGCATACTGTTCCCCTGAGAGAGCTGAGCCCTGAGGGAAGAAAACAGGCCTGCCAATGGCTGATTCCCACTCCTCAGCATCAGGCTTTGCATTCTATGGAAAAGGTTTCTAGGCCAGGCAGCAAATTTCCTAAATGCACCAGGTCTCTTAGAGGTTGGCCTGATAGCTGTAGGTTGGATTCTTCCTCATAAAGATGCTTGGAACACAGGCAAGACAGTCCACATAGAAATGACCTGCAGGCTGGGCACAGTGGCTCACATCTGTAATCCCAGCACTTTGGGAAGCCAAGGCAGGTGGATCATGAGGTCAGGAGATTGAGACCACCCTGGCCAACATGATGAAACCCCATCTGTACTAAAAATACAAAAATTAGCTGGGCATGGTGGCACGTGCCTGTAATCCCAGCTACTCAGGAAGCTGAGGCAGGAGAATTGCCTGAACCCAGGAGGTGGAGGTTGCAGTGAGCCGAGATTGCGCCATTGCACTCCAGCCTGCGTAACAAGATCGAAACTCTGTCTCAAAAGAAAAAAAAAAAAAAAAGAAAGAGATCAAGACCATCCTGACCAACATGGTAAAACCCCTTCTCTACTAAAAATACAAAAATTGGTCTGGGCACGGTGGCTCGTGCCTGTAATCCCAGCACTTTGGGAGACACCGAGGTGGGCAGATAACGAGGTCAGGAGATTGAGAGCATCCTAGCCAACATGGTGAAACCCTGTCTCTACTAAAATACAAAAAATTAGCCAGGCGTGGTGACATGTGCCTACAGTCCCAGCTGCTCAGGAGGCTGAGGCAGGGGAGTCGCTTCAACCTGGGAGATGGAGGTTCCGATGAGCCGAGATTGCGCCATTGCACTCCAGCCTAGTGACAGAGCAAGACTCCGTCTCAAAAAAACAAACAAAAAACACAAAAATTAGCTAGGCATGGTGGTGTGTGCCTATAGTACCGGCTCGGGAGGCTGAGGCAGGAGAATTGCTTGAACCTGGGAGGCAGAGGTTGCAGTGAGCCAAGATCGTGCCATTACACTCCAGCCTGGCGACGAAGGGAGACTGTCTTTAAAATTAAAAAAAAAAAAAAAAAAAGAGGAAAGCATGGAGGTTACTCTGTTCTTAAGCTCCCGGTAAATATGTGTTCCACAGACTCAGAAGAAAAGTTGGACAAGGATTCACTGGCGATTGACAAATATTCAAGGTAGTGAAAAACAGCAGTTGGAACATGGATAGCTGCTTGCAGGAGATCCGGGAGCGGCAAAAGTTACTGCGATAGCTCCTTGCGCAGCAGTTGGGAGCTGAAAGTGCCGACAGCATTGGTGCGGTGTTAAATAGAAAAGATGAGCAGAGAGAAATTGCTGAAACAAGAGAAACTTGCAGGGCTTCCTATGATACCTGTGCTCCAAATGCAAAACGATTAGAAATACAACAGGAGGAAGAAAATTTGCCATATGAAGAAGAAATTTTAAAAGATTCTAGTACTTTTCTTAAGAAAACAGAGCTTAAATCCCAATGATTAATGCCAACATTTTGTAGACACTGGACATAGACCTCAGAATTTCATCAGGGATGTAGGTTTAGCCGACTGATTTGAAGAATATCCTAAACTGAGGGAGCTTATCAGGCTAAAGGATGAGTTAATAGCTAAATCTAACACTCCTCCTATGTACTTACAAGCAGATATAGAAGCCTTCGACATCAGAAAACTAACACCCAAATTTGATGTGATTCTTCTGGAACCCCCTTTAGAAGAGTTTTACAGAGAAACTGACATCACTGCTAATGAAAAATGCTGGACTTGGGATGATATTATGAAGTTAGAAATTGATGAGATTGCAGCACCTCGATCGTTTATTTTCTCTGGTGTGGTACTGGGGAGGGGTTGGACCTTGGAAGAGTGTGTTTACGAAAAGGGGGTTACAGAAGATGTGAAGATATTTGTTGGATTAAAACCAATAAAAACAATCCTGGGAAGGCTAAGACTTTAGATCCAAAGGCTGTCTTTCAGAGAACAAAGGAACACTGCCTCATGGGGATGAAAGGAATCATTCATGCTAATGTTGACATTGACTTAATTATCACAGAAGAACCTGAAATTGGCAACACAGAAAAACCTGTAGAAATTTTTCATATAATTGAGCATTTTTGTCTTGGTAGAAGACGCCTTCATCTATTTGGAAGGGATAGTACAATTCGACCAGGCTGGCTCACAGTTGGACCAACGCTTACAAATAGCAACTACAATGCGGAAACATATGCATCCTATTTCAGTGCTCCTAATTCCTACTTGACTGGTTGTAAAGAAGAAACTGAGAGACTTTGACCAAAATCACCTCCTCCCAAATCTAAATCTGACCCGAGAAGGTGGAGCTCCCCGAGGTGAAGGAAGAGGTGGAACTTCCGCTGGCCGTGGATGAGAAAGAAATCGACCTAACTTCCGAGGAGAAAGAGGTGGCTTAAGAGGGGGCAGTGGAGGAGTACACAGAGGTGGCTTCCCACCTCGATAATTGTTGAAGACATTGATCCTGTTTATACTCCTTTAATGTTCTTTTTTTCTTTTTTTTTTGAGACGGAGTTTCACTCGTTACCCAGGCTGGAGTGCAATGGCGTGATCTCGGCTCACCGCAACCTCCGCCTCCTGGGTTCAAGCAATTCTCCTGCCTCAGCCTCCCGAGTAGCTGGGACTACAGGCTCGCGCCACCATGCCCAGCTATTTTTTGTATTTTTAGTGGAGCCGGGGTTTCACCATGTTGACCAGGATGGTCTCGATCTCCTGACCTCGTGATCCACCCGCCTCGGTCTCCCAAAGTGCTGGATTACAGGCATGAGCCACCGCGCCCGGCTTAACGTTCTTTATTGTAGTTAAATTTCAAGTGGGAGACTTAACTTTAGAATGCACTTGCAGCTTTTGCTTTAATTTCTCTCTGCTCATCTTTGCTATTTAACACTGCACCAATGCTGTTGGCACTTTCAGCTCCCAAGTGCTGCGCGAGGAGCTGTCGCCGTAACTTCTGCCGCTCCGGGATCTCCTGCAAGCGGCTATCCATGTTCCAACTGCTGTTTTTCACTACCCTGAATATTTGTCAATTGCCAGTGAACCCTTATCCAACTTTTCTTCTGAGTCTGTGGAACACAGTATTTTCCGGGAGCTTAGGAACAGAGTTACCTCCTTGCTTTCCTCTTTTTTTTTTTTTTAAGACAGAGACTCCCTTCGTCGCCAGGCTGGAGTGCAATGGCACGATCTTGGCTCACTGCAACCTCTGCCTCCCAGGTTCAAGCAATTCTCCTGCCTCAGCCTCCTGAGTAGCGGGTACTATAGGCACACACCACCAGGTATTGCTATTATTCTCTCCAGCCCCAGCCACCCCTCTCTATAGCACCACCCACCATACTTCTCAACAGCCTAGACCTAGTGTCTCCCTTTTTCAAAGCCTCTCTCCAAGGCATACTGTTCCCCTGAGAGAGCTGAGCCCTGAGGGAAGAAAACAGGCCTGCCAATGGCTGATTCCCACTCCTCAGCATCAGGCTTTGCATTCTATGGAAAAGGTTTCTAGGCCAGGCAGCAAATTTCCTAAATGCACCAGGTCTCTTAGAGGTTGGCCTGATAGCTGTAGGTTGGATTCTTCCTCATAAAGATGCTTGGAACACAGGCAAGACAGTCCACATAGAAATGACCTGCAGGCTGGGCACAGTGGCTCACATCTGTAATCCCAGCACTTTGGGAAGCCAAGGCAGGTGGATCATGAGGTCAGGAGATTGAGACCACCCTGGCCAACATGATGAAACCCCATCTGTACTAAAAATACAAAAATTAGCTGGGCATGGTGGCACGTGCCTGTAATCCCAGCTACTCAGGAAGCTGAGGCAGGAGAGTCACTTGAGCCAGGGAGTAGGAAGTTGCAGTGAGCTCAGATCATGGCATTGTACTCCAGCCTGAAGGCAAAGTGAGACTCTGTCTCAAAGAAAAAAAAAAAAAGAAGAAACCACCTGCAAAAAAGGAGCTTCCACAACTCTGAGCCCTAGAAACATTATTCTTGACACAAATTCCATGACAGTAAGCTGGTAGAAATGCACTTACCTTCTCTTGGAGCAGGAATTTTGGAATTGATGGATCTCCGTTTTTGTTTCTGAAAAACAAATCAAACTATCTTAATATATGGCTCTTATCAATTCTCAAGGGACTATCCTGAGCCCACGTACTATGCTACATTGCCAGACAATCAATCAGCAAAAAGCCAATAAGCAAAGTGAATCCTGTGGGGCACTGGCTGCAGCCAGATGACAGGCACCTACCTGGACTGTTACATTTTCCTGCAGGGGCAGATTGTCCTTCGGATGTAAGGGAAGAAGCTGTAAGAGTTCTGGGTTTATTGCAGCCACATCATCAAAATCAATCTGTAAGGAGCAAGTAAAGTTTCAGTGAAACATTGTTTGTCCAGTCCAAACACATTTTTTTTTTCAAGACAAGAGTCTCACTCTGTTGCCCAGGCTGGAGTGCAGTGGCATGGATCTCGGCTTACTGCAATCTCGCTTCCCAGGTTCAAGGGATTCTCCTGCCTCAGCCTCCTGAGTAGCTGGGATTACAGGCACATGCCACCAAGCCCAGCTAATTTTTGTATTTTTAGTAGAGATGGGGTTCACCATATTGGACAGGCTGGTCTTGAACTCATGACCTTGTGATCCACCTGCCTCGGCCTGCAAGGTGCTGGGATAACAGGTGTGAGCCACTACTGTGACTGGCCTTTTTTTTTTTTTTTTTTTTTTTGAGACTGTGTCTTACTCTATCTTCTGGGTTGGAGGGTAGTGGCATGATCTCGGCTCACTGCAAGCTCCACTTCCTGGGTCTGAGCTATTCTCCCATCTCGGCCTCCTGAGTAGCTAGGACTATAAGTATGCATCACTAAGCCCAGCTAATTTTTGTATTTTTAGTAGAGACAGGGTTTCACCATGTTGGCCAGACTGGTTTCAAACTCCTGGCCTCAGGTGATCTGTCCACCTAGGCCTCCTAAAGTGCTGGGATTACAGCTGTGAGCCCCTGTGCCTGGCACCCCCAAGTCTGAGGCAGAAGAATTGCTGGAACCCGGGAGGTGGAGGCTGCATTAAGCTGAGACTGCACCATTGCCCTCCAGCCTGGGTAACAGAGCTAGACTCCCATCTCAAAAACAAACAAACAAACAAATAAATAAATTTATTTCTATAGACAAGGCTACCCCTAAATTCAAACTTTACCAACTTTAAATTCCATTAAGTACAAATAGCTATAAAACAGCTACTCCTTAATAATGGTTTACCATCTAGATGGATGTGGGTTTCTGATTTCCAAGCCAGTCATAGATGTCAGTGATGAGAATGAATTAAAGAGGAGGGCAGACAGGCAGGCAAACAGTCAGGTACTCCACAGCTGACCTAGGGCACTTGGCTCCCCAGCTGTTCTGCTGGGCAGTGAGGTCCTGCTGGACACAGCCCTCCAGGCACCTCTTGCTGGCTGACACAGAGGAGGAAACAAGTTCTAACTGTCTGGTGAGAGTCAAATGGGGGCCCTTTAGGATCTTATGGGGAGGGGCAAGTTCCTGGCAGCTGCTACCTAACTCTAAGATTACCTACATTTTCTACCGGGCCCAGAAACTTCTTCCCCAGTTACAGCTTTGTGCTCATGCCCTACCTATTTCCTGTTGATGCCTGCAATGAAGTCACAATTCTAAGTTTACATCATTGGAATCCTGCAATCCTTTAGGAACAACTCAAATTTCACCAGCATAACTTTACAACAGGGTCAAACATATCCAATTTGTCCCAACTTTGTTATTTGTATTTCAAAATGTGACAGAGCATGTACTCCAGGTTGAGAGCTTTACTGCCTAGAGACACAAACTGCAGTTATTAGCTGCCTATTCAGATGTTTGTTAGGCACCACGAAGACAGCAGTGTGCAGGGGGAAGGTATTTAAAGGTGAATTAAGACATATATAACCCCTGCCACCATAAGTTCAAATTCTTTTTTTTTTTTTGAGATGGGAGTCTCGCTCTGTAGCCCAGGCTGGAGTGCAGTGGCACAATCTCCACTCACTGCAACCTCCGCCTCCCAGGTCCCAGTTCAAGCAATTCTCCTGCCTAAGCCTCCTGACTAGCTGGGATTACAGGAAGGCACCACCAAGCCCAGATAATTTTTTTATTTTTAGTAGAGACGGGGTTTCACCATGTTGGCCAGGATGGTTTTGAACTCCTGACCTTGTCATCCACCTGCCTCAGCCTCCCAAAGTGCTGGGATTACAGGTGTGAGCCACCACGCCTGGTCCATGAGCTCAATTTCTAATGGGGATTGTAAATCATATGCACAAAGGAAATCAAAGCAGAATGAGATAAGAAAAAGGAGGATAGAATCATTATATGCAAAAGCTGGAAAGCACTTCAGTAATCACATTTCTATCCACATTTCTAGCTACAGTCTCTTGGTACATACCTCCCCCATTTCCAACCCCTAAACAACAAAGAAAACCAAGCTGGGTGCAGTGGTTCACGCCTGTAATCTCAGCACTTTGGGAGGCTGAGGCGGGAGGATCACAAGATCAGGGGTTTAAGACCAGCCTGACCAACATGGTGAAACCCGGTCTCTACTTAAAAATACAAAAAATTACAAAAGAAAAAAAAAATACAAAAATTAGCTGGTGTGGTGGTGCACACCTGTAATCCCAGCTACTTGGGAGGCTGAGGCAGGAGAATTGCTTACCCGGAGGCAGAGGTTTCAGTGAGCTGAGAGCGCACCATTGCACTCCAGCCTGGGCGACAGAGCCAGACTCCATCTCAAAAACAAAACAAAACAAAACAAAACAAAAAATCCGCAGAAAACCAGTTTTAAGCCTTGCACTGACAATCAACTGATTCTCATGTTGATAATTCAGGGTGAACATCCAGGAGAAAGGAATAAGAGTGTAAAAGCAGCAGGGAACTAGACACAGAGTAGTAAACTGCTTCATTTGCCGGCCATAGGATATGTGGAAGAAGAGTTGTGAGGTACAAAGAAAAAGGGTGATTAGAGTCAGAGCTTGAAAGGGCTCTGAATGCCCCAATAAGAAGTTTGGACCGGCCAAGTACGGTGGCTCATGCCTGTAATCCCAGCATTTTCAGAGGCAGAGACCGGCAGATCACAAGGTCAGGAGAATCAATCACCTGAGGCTGGGAGGAGATTTGAAGGAGAGCACTGTGGCCAACAGGGTGAAACCCTGTCTCTACTAAAAATACAAAAGTTAGAGCCGTGGCGGCTTGGGCCAATTGTCCTAGCGCTTGAGGGAGGCGAGGCTATGACTTCAAGGCCAACGTGAGCCACAGAAGAACCTCTCATTCATTAACAAAAAAAAAAAAATTAGCCGGGCTTAGTGGTGCATGCTTGTAGTCCCAGCTACTTAGGAGGTTGAGGTGGGAGGATCGCTCAGACCCAGGAGGCTGAAGTTGCAGTGAGCCAAGATTACACCATTGCCCTCTGGCCTGGAAGACAGCAAGACTAAGTCTCAAAAAAAAAGAAGTTTGGACTTTATTCTAAAAGCAGTATTTGATGTGAGGTGAGACAAGAGGTACAATTCTAAACAACAAAAACAAAAAGCGAATCATAAAGGACTGATAATAGCTGGTTAAAATTTTAGGAACCTCTTGATTCTTTAGGAACAGATAATATAAATTATTCACTGCTTTTATTTCTCAAATATACCACCTAAATATCTCTACTATATGTACTATGCTAAGCAAGCTTTTTACATGTTTTATCTTATTTATTTATTATTTTAAGACACGGTCCCACTCTGTCACCCAGGCTGGAATACAGTGGCTCACTGTAGCCTTGAACTCCTGGGCTTAAGCGATCCTACTGCCTTAGCCTCTGGAGTAGCTGGGACCACAGGCGCAAGCCACTATGACTGGCTAATTGTTTTTTATTTTTAGTAGAGATGATGTGTTGCTGTATTGCCCTGCTGGCCTCAAATTCCTTGGCCTCCCGCCCCAGCCTCCCAAAGTGCCTGGGATTACAGGTACTGTGCCCAGCTACATGTATTATCTTATTAAAGCTCCACTGAGGCCGGGCGCAGTGGCTCACACCTGTAATCCCAGCACTGTGGGAGGCCGAGGCGGGTGGATCACGAGGTCAAGAGATTGAGACCATCCTGGTCAACATGGTGAAACCCTGTCTCTACTAAAAATACAAAAAATTAGCTGGGCATGGTGGTGCCTGCCTGTAATCCCAGCTACTCAGGAGGCTGAGGCAGGAGAATTGCCTGAACCCAGGAGGAGGTGGCGGTGAGCTGCGATCGTGCCATTGCACTCCAGCCTGGGTAACAAGAGAAACTCCGTCTCAAAAAAAAGAAGAAAAAAAAAAATAAAGCTCCACTGAGTTCAAGAGTCTGTCTCATTCACCTCCGTATCCCTAGCGCCCAATAAGTGTCTAGCATTTTTAAAGCAGTCCAGAAAATTTGCTGAGTAAATCCTCATAACAGCTCTGTTGAGGTAGATATTATAATCATCCCCACGTTATAGATGAGGAAACTAAACTTCGAAGAGGGGCAGAAACATGCCTGAGAACACAGAGCAGTGGCAGAGTCAGACTAGAACCCAGGTTTTCATACTCCTAGCCCAGTGACCTTTTCACTATACCACAATGCTGCCAGAACATAAATGTCTAAGTCACAGTGCTCTCCTCCAAATCGCCTCCCAGACTCAGGTGATTGAGTCTCTAGCCTTATCCTCCAAAGGAGTTGGGACTACAGGCATGTGCCACCATGCTGGTTGATTTTTTTTGTATTTTTTGTAGAAATGGGGTTTTGCCATTTTGACCAGCCTGGTCCTGAACTAAGCTCAAAGCGATCTGCCCACCTGGGCCTCCCAAAAGTACTGGGATTATAGATGTGAGCCACCATGCCTAACCAAGAGGATCTTTTTTTTTTCCTTTTTAGGAAAGGTCTCACTCTGTCGCCCAAAGATGCAGTGGCTGGAGTACAGTGGCTGGATTATGGTTCACTGCAGACTCAACCTCCCAGGCTAAATTGATCCTCTCACCTCAGCTTCCCGAGTAGCTGGAACCACAGGCACAACCCACCATACCCTGCTAATTTTTTTTATTTCTTATAGGGAGACAAGGTCTCAACATTTTTCCCAGGCTGGTCTTAAGCAGTCCTCCAGCCAAGGCCTCCCAAAGTGCTAGGATTAAAAGCAAGAGCCACCGCACCCAGCCAATATTTTTTGTTTGTTTGTTTGTTTTTTTAAAACAGAGTCCCTGAGCCTGGAAACCTCATCCAAAAAAAAAAAAAAAAACCACAGAGTCTCACTCTGTCGTCCAGGCTGGAGTGCAGTGGTACGGTTTTGGCTCCACAACCTCTGCCTCCTGGGTTCAAGCAATTCTCCTGCCTTAGCCTCCTGAGTAGCTGGGATTACAAGCGTGCACCACCATGCCCCGCTAATTTTTGTATTTTTAGTAGAGACAGGGTTTCACCATGTTGGCCAGGCTGGTCTTGAACCCCTGACCTCAGGTGATCCGCCCACCGCAGCCTCTCAAAGTGCTACAATTATAGACGTGAGGGAGAAGAGCACAGCATCAGAAACTAGGCTGTCACAGATTCCACTTCTGCACAGATCCTTTATGTAGGAAGACATTAAATGTGGTAGAGGAATTCTCATAGAACCCTACCTCTTTGCCCTTTGTGGTACCTCCTTCTGTCCATTCCACTGAAACACAGGATTTCTCCAAGTTCACAGTCCTTACATTGGCACTGTGAATTAAGCCTATAAAGTATGAAAAAAACAGAGTTATCCATCTCTTTTCTGAGAGCTTCACTTTTAGGATTCCACAGAGACTCCCAAAATGGAATTAACTTGAAGGAACAGGCAACTGCCTTAACAAAACACTAAGAGAAACAAATCAACCAACTGGGCTTCACCTTTAGAATATCCACAGTGAGGGAGGCCGGGGACAGGGTTTAAAATTGAGCTGCATAGGATAAGGATTCACCCCTACTCAAAAGAGAGCCTAAAAAAAAAAAGAGAGCCTACAGAAGAGAGCACATGAGGTATGTTTGAGCAGAGGAGTCCCTATAGCCCTTAGATGAACTGTTCCTCAACACAGCATTGAGGATCTGGCCCTCTTGGGTTTTCCTAACTCACTTCTGGCGGTCATATCTGTCCATTCTCCTAGTGACACGTGTATTAGACCTGCTGGAACTGCGGTAGCTGCTTATCCGAGAGAACGACTACAAGCTCCTCCAGAGTAGGAATCTTGTCTGTCCCGTTTACCCTAAATCCCAGTGCCTGACATACTGCAACTATGCAGGATTTATTCGAGAGTAGAGGAGCCAGGAGGCCGAGGTCCCCACAAGTGCACAGCATTTTCAGGGGAGAATTTTGGAAGGGAAGTGAATTTAGAAGCCCCAACTTCCGTGGGGATTCTACCAGCCTCGGAGAGGGGCCGCCCATTCCCGGAGGACTGGAAGGGACTCACGTCCAGCACAAGGACTCTCACCCCTGTGTAGAAAAGAATGACTGATAATGCAGAGACCCGGAGTGAGTGAGAGCAAGGAAGGAGGAGGGAGGAAGGTAAGGAAGGCGGGGCGGCGGGAGGGGAAGGGGAGGGGGGAGAGAGAGCGCGCCCATTGTGTGTCTTTGTGCCTGGGGAGAGGCAGTAATTTCAGCCGTCGTGTGAGTGTGTGTGTGTCCGGGAGAGGGGCAGTAATTTCAGTCGCCTCACCGCTCACGAGTCCCCTTGACCTAGGGACCCCACTCCTCACCATTACTGCGTTGGATTTTGATGGCGAGACCGGGAAACAGGCGGGCCTGAAGCGACGAGTCCATGGCCATTCAGATGATCAGCAAGGAAGAGAAACGCAGAATGCTAAGAAACCTCAGTTCCGCTAACCTGAGGCAGTCTTAACGCCGCGTAAACCGCCGCAGTTTAAATTCCGCGCGCAAGCGTCCATAAAACGTCATCCCGCTGTCCCCGCCCTCGCTTCCGCCAGTCAGCTGCGCCCGGCGGAGCTCTGGTGCAGGCGGGGGCGGTACGTAGTTCCGACCAGTCTTCCGACGCCCGGGACCGCCCTTGCGTCTGGCCACACCCCCGAGCCCTGTGCCTTCTGGGAACTTCGCCGCCTCGCGGGGCCCTGGGCTCCCACTTTCTATTATGTGCTTGGTCGCTTTCTACTGCCGGATCCCAGAAAACTGGGAAACCAGTAGGTATTTGAGAGTGAGAGCTCTTAGATCCTAGAGAATGGGTTCGAATCCTGGCTTCTTCCAGTTTAATAAGAAAAAGAAAAAAACAACTAATCCTAGTTTCTTCAGTTACTAGCTCAGTGACCTCGAGCAAGTTGGAGACTTCGCCGAGCGCGGTGTCTCACGCCTGTAATGCCAACACTTAGGAAGGCAGAGGTGGGAGTGATTGCTTGAGGTCAGATGTTCGAGACCAGCCAGGGCAACATAGCCAAGATCCTGTTCTCTAAGCAAAACAAAACCACAGATTAGAAACTTGACTTAGTTTTTCTTATTTCACAATGGAGGAGAATGTTTCTTCACTTTAGTAGTTATGTATAAATTGCCAGGAAGACACTGATTCACCAGATATTTATTGAGTGAATGTCTACCATGTGCTAGACATGGTATTAGGCAATGGAGATGGTAGTAGTGAATTAGACACATAGTTCCTGTCCTTTTTTTTTTTTAATTAGAGACAGGGTCTTGGTATGTTGCCCAGGCTGGTCTTGAACTCCTGGGCTCAAAGATCCTCCCTCCTTGGACTCCCAAAGTGCTAGGATTACATGTGGGAGCCACCAAGCCAGGCCTCCTGTTCTTGACGATCCACCTGCCTCAGGCTCCCAAAGTGCTGGGATTACAGGTGTGAACCGCCGTGCCCGGCCAGGAAAGGTCTTGTTTGAAGAACTGAAAGAAGCCGCTGTCGCTGGAAGGCAGTGGGGAGAGGAACATGAGATGAAGTTGAAGAGGTGGGCAGGGGCAAAATCACTTAGCATCTTGTAGCCTATAGTAATAATTTTGGCTTTTTTACTAACCAGCAGTCATTGAAGAGTTTTAAGCAGGGAACTGTCAAGATCTGATTTACATTTTACTTTTTTTTTTTCTTTTTGAGACAGAGTTTCATTCTCGTTACCCAGGCTGGAGTGCAATGGCAAGTGCTCATCGCAACCTCGGCCTCCTGGGTTCAAGTGATTCTCCTGCCTCAGCCTCCTGAGTAGCTGGGATTACTGGCATGTGCTACCAGGCCCGGCTAATGGTATTTTTAATAGAGACGGGGTTTCTCTATGTTGGTCAGGCTGGTCTCTAACTCCCGACCTCAGGCGATCCACCCGCCTTGGCCTCCCAAAGTGCTAGGATTATAGGCGTGAGCCACTGCACCCGGCCTACATTTTACTTTTATGTCAGTCAGACTTGCTATTGTGTGGTGAGATTTGAAAGGGTCAAGACAGAATGCAGAGAACATTTATTAGGCAAGAGATTATGCTGGCATAGGCCAGGGTAGTGATACTGGAATGGAAATATAGCTGAGAGAATGGTTTCAAGATACACCATGTTTGGGAAGTGAAGTGAATGGGTCTTGCTGATGAGTTGGATGTGAATGACAGGGGTGGTCATGGATGACTCCTGGTTTCTGGCTAGAGCACCTGGCTGGATGATGGACTATATCCTGAAAAGGGACAGTGGGGTTGTGAAGGAAGCAAGTTGGGGGTTAAGTCTAGGGTTTCATTTTGTTCATTTTGAATTCGAGAGATGTCTATAAGACATCTGAATGTAGGTGTCAACTGAGTAGTTGGATATACAAACTGGGGGCTTAGGTAGAGGTCAAAGCCAGAGATTGAGATTTGGCAGTCTGTGTTATGTAGATGGTATTTAGAGTCATAAGCTGAATACTATCTAGGAAAAGAGTATAGATGGAGATGAGAAGAACATATACAATTGAGCCATGGGACTTGCCAATATTTTGAGATGGGGCAGGGGAAGAGGAGCCAGCAAAGGAGATGGGATTAGGGTGGTTTGAAGGGATGAAGAAAACAAGAGTTAGGGGAGTTCCTTAGAAGTCAAGGGATGGAGGCCAGGTATGGTGGCTCATGCCTGTAATCCCAGCACTTTGGGAGGCTAGGTGGGCAGGTCATGAGATCAGGAGTTCGAGACCAGCCTGACCAACATGGTGAAACCCCATCTCTACTAAAAATACAAAAATTAGCTGGGCATGGTGGTGCATGCCTGTAATCCTAGCTACTCAGGAGGCTGAAGCAGGAGAATTTCTTGAACTGGGACCCAGGAGGCGGAGGTTATAGTGAGCCGAGATCGCGCCACTGCACTCCAGCCTGGGCTACAGTGTAAGACTCCGTCTCAAAAAAAAAAAAAAGAACAAAAATTAGCCAGGCATAGTGGTGTGTGCCTGTAATCCCAATACTTGGAAGGCCGAGGTAGCAGAATCAATTGAACCTGGGAGGCAGAGGTTGCAGTGAGCTGAGATCATGCCACTGCACTCCAGCCTAGGCAACAGAGCAAGACTTCCTCTTAAAAAAAAAAATGGTGGAGAGCATAACATAGTGACAGGGCAAGAGCGTGTCAGCTCAAGTCTCTCTTCTTCTTATAAAGCTACTAATTCCATCATGGAGCCCCATCCTGATAACTTTATTAATCCTAATCACCTCCCAGAGGCCACACCTCCAAATGCCATCAATATATGAATTGGGGATTAAGTTTCCAACACATGAAATTTGGGAGACTCTTTCAAACCACAACATATCCCTAAACCTCATATCCCTGACCTCATGATCTGCCCACCTTAGCCTCCCAAAGTGCTGGGATTACAGGCATGAGCCACCGTGAACGGCCAATTTTGGTATTTTTAGTAGAGACAGTTTTGCCATGTTGGCTAGGCTGGTCTCGAACTCCTGGCGTCAGGTGATCCAACCACCTCGGCTTCCCAAAGTCCTGGGATTATAGGTGTGAGCCACCATGCCTGGCTTTTAACTATGTTGTAATCCAGCAAAAAGGCCTTCACAAGATCCAAGCAGCATGCTCTTGGACTTCTCAGCCTCCAAAACCATGAATGAAATAAATTTATATTCATATATTACCCAGTCTCCAGTATTTTGTTGTAGCAACAGAAAATGGACTAAGCTGGATGCAGTGGCTCATGCCTGGAATCCCAGCACTTTGAGAAGCTGAGACAGGCAGACTGCTTGAGCTCAGCAGTTCCAGATCACCCTGGGTGACACAGTGAGACCCCATCTCTGCAAAAAATACAGGAATTAGCTGGGTGTGGGAGCACATGCCTATAGTCCCAGCTACTCAGGAGGTTGAGGTGGGAGGATCACCTGAGCCTGGGGAATTCAAAGCTGCAGCGAGGTCTGATCCTGCAGCTCCACTTCAGCCTGGGCAACAGAATGAGACCCTGTTTAAAAAAAAAAAAAAAAAAAAAAAAAACAAAAAAAGGTGGGCCAGGTGTGGTGATTCACACCTGTAATCCCAACACTTTGGAAGGCTGAGGCAGGCGAATCACTTGAGGCCAGGAGTGCGAGACCAGCCTGGCAAACATGGTGAAAGCCTGTCTCTACTAAAAATACAAAAATTAGAGTGTGAAGGTGCCCATCTGTAATCCCAGCTACTCGGGAGGCTAAGGCATGAGAATCACTTGAACCCAGAAGGTGGAAGTTGCAGTGAGCTGAGATTGCATCAATGCACTACACCCTGCAGCCTGGAAAACAGAGATTATATCTCAAAAAAAAAAAAAAAAAAAGAAGAAGAAGAAGAAGGTGGGCAGGAGTCAGTTGTACGATGTAGGGAGACTGACTGCAGCCAGAGTGGAAGAGGGTCAGGTACCCTGACATGGGGGAGAGGCTGAGGGCGAGCTCTTCATTTGTGTTCACCATTGGCCCTACCTCCATATGCCACTCTTACCCCCCAAGGCCCTGGGTGGGTCATTAACTGCCCCAGTGCCACTGTAAGGCAGAAAACCAGCAGCACTGTCCAGGTGTTTATACTGTGATCTCTGTACCTCCTCAATACTGTGTGTCCTGGGGTCTGTGCTTAAGTGTTCCTCTGTCACAATCCTGCAGCTCCACTTCAGGATGCCCCCAAGATGATGTGCAGTCAAAGGGGAACACATTTGCAATAACAGAAAAATGACAATCTGAGAAATTAATTTTTTTTTTTTTCTGAGACGGAGCTCACTCTGCTACCCAGGCTGGAGTATAGTGGCACGATCTTGGCTCACTGCAACCTATGCCTCCTGGGTTCAAGTGATTCTCCTGCCTCAGACTTGCGAGTAGCTGGAACTATGGGTGTGCACCACCACACCCAGCTACTTTTTGTATTTTTAGTAGAGATGGGTTTTTGCCATGTTGGCCAGACCTGCATCCAACTCCTGACCTCAGGTGATCCACCTGCCTCAGCCTCCCAAAGTGCTGGGATTACAGGCATGAGCCACCACACCTGGCCAGAAACTATTAGATGAAGCAAAATTAATAAATCTGACAGCTTGAAATAAGCATAATGGCCGGGCGCCTGCAATCCCAGCACTTTGGGAGGCTGAAGCTGGCGGATCACTTGACTCAGTTTGAGACCAGCTTGGCCAACATGGTGAGACCCTGTCTCTACTAAAAGTACAAATATTAGCCAGGTGTGCTGGCGGGCGCTTGTAATCCCAGCTACTCAGGAGGGAGGCTGAGGTGGGAGAATTGCTTCAATCTGGGAGGCGGAGGTTGCAGTAAGCTGAGATCATGTCTCTGCACTACAGCCTGGGCAACAGAATGAGACTACGTCTCAAAAGAAAAAAAAAAAAAGCGGGGCATGGTGGCTCACGCCTGCACTTTGGGAGGTCAAGGTGGGCGGATCACCTGAGGTCAGCAGTTCAAGACCAGTCTGGCCAACTATGGCAATACTAATAACACAAAAATTATCTGGGTGTGGTAGTGGGCATCTGTAATCCCAGCTACTTGGGAAGCTGAGGAGAATCACTTGAGCCTGGGAGGCAGAGGTTGCAGTGAGCCACGACTGTGCCACTGCACTCCAGCCTGGGCAACAAGAATGAAATTGTCTCAAAAGAAATAAGAAATAAGCATAATGAACATCTTCAAAAGATAAGGAAGGATAATGTTAAGGCAGGAAGAAGCAATTGGAAATAGCAGGTTTGAAAAATGTTAATAGTTGAAATCCATACATGAATAGCAGAATGGTTACAGCCAAAATGAAATGAGGAGCAACGGGCTCAAGAGTGAGGATTCACTGAAAAGACATCAGGAAGGGATAAAGAAAACAGGGTAGAAAAGAAATGAACCAACTGTTTGTGACATACACAGTGGATGGGTAACTCAGCAGCTTTCTCAACCCCCTTCGTCCTTAACCATCTCCACACCAGAGACTGAAAAAGCTTTATACATACTATACTTCCTTTCCCAGACTCTCATGCAATTAGAGCTGGCCATGGGATACAGTTCTGGCCAATGAGATGTAAGCAGGAGAGTTCTGGGGGCTTGTGGGCAAGATTTGTTGTTTTCTATTAGAAGGGAACAGAAATGCTTTCCTGGTGTCATCCCTTTTTTCTTGCCTTGGACATGGATGTTCTTTCTGGAGTTGTGACAGCTGCCTTGTGAGCATGAGTCAGGAGACAGTAATTTGATTAAAAGCCAACATGCTCTGCCTGTAGGTTCTGCCTCCCACTCGCTGTCACCGGCTCCCTGCAGCTGGGCTTCCATCATCTCTTGCTCATGGAAAAAGCTCTGGCCCAGGTCACCAGTGAAAATCTGGTGAAATCCAGTGGATTTTGTAGTCCCCATCTCACTTGATCACTCATATGACACAGCTGACTAGTCCTTTCTTCTTCTTTTTTTTTTTTTTTGAGACAGTCTCATTCTGTCACCCAGGCTGGAGTGCAGTGGCATGATCTCGGCTGATTACAACCTCTGCCTTCCGGGTTCAAGGGATTCTCTTGCCTCAGCCTCCCAAGTAGCTGGAATTACAGGTGTCTGCCACCACACCTGGGTAATTTTTGTATTTTTAGTAGAGATGGGGTTTCACCATGTTGGCAAGGCTGGTCTCAAAATCCAGACCTCAGGTGATCCACTTGCCTTGGCCTCCCGAAGTGCTGGGATTACAGGTGTGAGTCACTGCACCTGGCCTGACCAGTCCCTTCTTGCAACTGCTGCCCTTGTTTTCTGTGCTGGTTTTCCTCTTGCCTTCTTCTTCACATGCTCCTCCTGCTGCACCTCTTCTTTATGCCCCTGTTCTCTTGGACCTATCCTAGACTTTTTTCTCTCCTTCCTGAGTCCTGAATGGGGCCTGATAATTTGCATTTCTAAGAAGTACCCAGGTGCAATAGGTGTCTTTGCTAGGGCTGCCTGAACAAAGTGCCACAAAGCTGGTGGCTGACACAGCAGAAACGTGCTGTCTCAACAGTTCTAGTGGCCTCATCTTCACATATTACATCTGCAATGACTCTTTTCCAAATAAAGTCACAATCTGAGGTGATGGGAGTTAGGACTTCAGTATATGAATTTTGGGGTTGGGGTGGGGGTGGGGGACATAATTCACCTACAACATGAAGTGATGCTGATGGTCCTTTAAAACACTAATCTGGTCAGCTCACGCCTGTAGTCCCAGCTACTTGGGAGGCTGAGGTGGGAGGATCACCAGAACCTGAGCCTCCCTGAACCTGAGTCTGGAAGTTGAGGCTGTGGTGAGCCATGATCCCGCCACTGCCATCCAACCTGGGTGACAGAGTGAGACCCTGTTTCTAAAAAAACCCACACCAAACAAACAAAAACATCACTAATCTAATCCTATTCTCTTTTAAAGCTTTTCAGTGGCTCCTCCTTGCCTTTAGGGTAAATCCAAGTTAGCTTGGTATGGAAGGCGCATCAACAAGTGGTCCCTGCCATTTAGCCATTTGCCCTGTCACCACTTGGCTCATACTGCTTAGGGTGTTTCTCTGCCTAGAATGTCATCACCACCCTACTTTGAATCCTTTCGTGCTTGGCCACTGTGTCACTGAGTATCTGTTATCAGTGCTCATCACTCATGCCTGTGTCCTAGCACAGGATTTCACACAGTTAGTGCTCAATAAATTTTTGGTGAATGACTGTATGAATACAATTATTTTAAGACTCTTAAATTTTTTTCTTAAGTGCCAATTATAAAATAAAGTCACTTTCTAGTTGGACCAGGCGTCTATATTTCGTAAATTTGGCTTCCGCTCTGCCCCCTGGTGGTGGCCCAACGCCTAGGAACACTAACGAACTATTTATGGTATTTCCGGAAACCGAGGGGGTGGTGCATCAGCGTCATTTACATATCCACAATGCATTGGACACAGAACACGGTTTGCTTTAAAACCAGTAGATTCTCCCTTTTTTTTTTTTTAAAAAAAATCCTGTTTTCCATTACCCTAAAAATGAGGCTCCCTTACCACAATTGTTTGAGATAAAAACAGAAGTCACTAGCTCCTTTGGGTTAATAGTAACCATTGCTAATGTAGTAGTGACCATCACCCGAGGACTGTGTGCTTCGATCACAATATATACTCTGGTTTCTCTTCAGATCGTATAAATCTTTCGCCTTTTACTAAAGATTTCCGTGGAGAGAAACAGTTCTGAGTTTTAGTCTAATTTTTTGGGGCCCTGTTTTTGCGGGGCTGATTAAATGTGTTCTAAAATTAGTACAAGTCTTTCAATCTGCTGTTTTAAGATTGCAGTTAGTATTTGTGGCTTAGCATTCACTTGTGTTATTTAGCCACCATGCCATGCCAATTTCGGTGTTTTTAAAAGAGGTGGGCATTTGCCACACTGGGGAGGCTGGTATCCAGTGCCATGTCTCAGTGTTCCGCCCACCTTGGTTACTCAAAGTGCTGGGATTATTGGAGTGAACCACCGCGCTTGGGCAGGGTTTAGTATTTTTCCTTTTTTTTTTCTCCTGACACAGTCTTGCTCCAGGTTGGAGTGCGGTGCAACCTCGCTTACTGCAACCTCCGCCTCCGGGTTCAAGCGATTCTCTTGCCTTCAGCCTCCCGAGTAGCGCGTGCCCCTACGCCGATCTAACTTTTGTATTTTTAGTAGAGATGGGGTTTCACCACATTGGCCAGGATGGTCTCGATCTCTTGGCCTTGTGATCCGCCTGCCTCGGCCTCCCAAAGTGCTGGGATTACAGACATGCGCCACCACGCCCAGCGATTTGGTATTTAGTGTTTGTTTGTTTATTTATTTTTTAAGATGGGGTTTCACCATGATGGCCAGGCTGGTCTTGAACGCCTGACTTCAGGTGATCCACCCATCTCGGCCTCCCAAAGTGCTAGGATTACAGGCGTGAGCCACTGCTCCCGGCCTAGTGTTTTTTAAAAAAAATTACAGGGTCTTGCTGTGTCACTCAGGCTGGAAGGGAGTGGCATATCATGGCTCACTGCAGCTTTAAACTCCTGGCCTCAAGTAATCCACCCACTTCAGGCTCCCTTGAGCTACTGCTTTCAGCCAGATTTTAGCTATCATCTCTATCTATCTATCATCTATCTATCTATCTATCTATCTATCTATCTATCTATCTATATCGTCTATGCATATCTATCTATTTATTGAGATGGAGTTTCCCTCTTGTTGCCCAGGCTGGAGTGCAATGGTGCAATCTCGGCTCACTGAAACCTTTGCCTCTGGGGTTCAAGTGATTCTCCTGCTTTAGCCTCCGGAGTAGCTGAGATTACAGGCATGCGCCACCACACCTGGCTAATTTTGTATTTTTAGTAAGAGACAAGGTTTCTCCATGTTGGTCAGGCTGTTCTCAAACTCTCGACCTTAGGTGATTCGCGCGCCTCAGCCTCCCAAAGTGTTGGGATTACAGGCGTGAGCCACCGTGCCCGGCCCCAGATTTAGTTTAGTTTTTTTCTTTTTTTTTTTTGAGACAGTGTCTCACTTTGCAGTCCAGGCTGGGGTGCAGTGGTGCAATCTTGGCTGACCGAAACCTCTACCTCCTGGGTTCAAGCGATTCCCCTGCCTCAGCCTCCCGAGTAGCTGGGACTACTGGGGTGCGCCACCACGCCCAGTTAATTTTTGTATGTTTAGTAGAGACGGGGTTTCACCATGTTGGCCAGGATGGTCTCTATCTCTTCGTGATCTGCCTCCCTTGGCCTCCCAAAGTGTTGGGATTACAGGCATGAGCCACAGCCCCCCGCCTTTTTTTTTTTTTAATTTAGCCCAGCGGTTCCTAGACTTTTTGGATTTCCCAATTATTAGAATTTCCAAAAAAATTCTGGGGTACTATTTTTAAAAACTATCATTATGCAAAAGAAAACATTTCTAGACTAAAAACTAAAAACAATGAAAAAAGAAAAAGAAAAAAAGACTAAAAATAAAAAATGACTTGATCTCAACCTAAAGGACAGGATACCCAGCCTGGCGTGGTGGCTCACACCTGTAATCCCAGCACTTTGGGAGGCCAAGGCGGTTGGATCACTTGAGGTCAGGAGTTCAAGACCAGCCTGGCCAACATGGTGAAACCCCGTCTCTACTAAAAATACAAAAATTAGCTGGGTGTGGTGACTACAGCCGAATAGCCTGTAGTCTCAGCTACTCGGGAGGCTGAGGCAGGAGAATCGCTTGAACCTGGGAGGTGGAGGTTGCAGTGAGCTGAGATAGCGCCATTGCACTCCAGTCTGGGCGACAGAGCAAGACTGTCTCAAAAAAAAAAAAAAAAAGAGGAAATCCATTTAGCTTTAAAGAAAACATAACTAGACTTTGTTAGTTTTGCTCTCCTCTGTAGGTACAAAAAGAGGAAAGCCGAGGCTCAAAATAAGTTTGGGAAAGAGGAACTGCCTTAGACCAACAATGTCAGGCTGGTGATGCCCTCTTGTGGCATTCTGGAAAATTACTGCTATCTGACTTCATTTCCTCTGACTTGGAGGGACTATTCCCTCACAATACCTTAGTCACTGATTCATGCATGCCAAACATTGTCCTAACAGTTTAGAGTCAGGTGGAGGACCAACAATTAATAAACACAATAAATAAGGTAATGCTATGGAAAAAATAGCAAAGTAAGGTGGGAGGGGAGGTGGTGAGTATAGAGAGTGGTAGTGTGCACTGCAATTTAAAAAAGAGTAGGCTGGGTGTGGTGGCTCATGCCTGTAATCCCAGCACTTTGGGAGGCTGAGGCGAATGGATAATTTGAGGTCAGGAGTTCAAGACCAGCTTGGCCAACATGGTGAAACCCCATCTCTGCTAAAAATACAAAAATTAGCTGGGTGTGATTGCAGGAGCCTTGTAATCCCAGCTACTTGGGAGGCTGAGGCAGGAGAATTGCTTGAGCCTGGGAGGTGGTGGGTGCCAGTGAGCTGAGATGGCACCACTGCACTCCAGCCTGGGTGACAGAGTGACACTTGATCTAAAAAAAAAAAAGGAAAAGAAAAAAGACAGGGAGAGGGAGAAAAGCAGAATAATGTTGACAAGAGATGATAGTGGCTCAGCCCAGAGCAATAGTGGTAGTGAGATATGGTTAGATTCTGCTTGTATTTGGAAGATAGAGCCAACAGACAGAATAGCTATGGATGCTAAAGACAGACATCAAGGAGCACTCCACTATTTTGTTTCATTTTATAGGAAGAATGAGTTGACATGAGTTGAACTGGGGAAAGTGGCATGGGATTAGGAGTTCAGTTTTAGACACGATGAGGTAGAAATATGTAGCTGGAAACAGAAAGGTAGGAGTCATTGGCCTATAATGGTATTTAAAGTTCTGAGACAGGATGAAATCACCAGGGTGCAAAAGACTCCGGACCAGGAGCCCTGCTTCACTCCAACTGGAATGAGACTGGACTGAAGAGAAGAAATCTTCAAAAGAAAAGACAAGACTGTGCACACTCAGGCCAGGCACAGTGGCTCATGCCTATAATCCTAGCACTCTGGGAGGCCAAGGCAGGAGGATCACTTGAGGCCAGGAATTGGAGACCAGCCTGGACAACAAAAAAGAAAAAGATAATTAGCCGAGTGTGGTGGTGGTGCACATCTACTCCGGAGCCTGAGACATGAGAATTGCTTGAGCCTGGGAAGCAGATGTTGCAGTGAGCTGAGATCGCACCCCTGCACTCCACTCTGAGGAACAGAGTGAGACCCTGTCTCAAAACAAAAAAAAAGAAAAGAAAAGAAAAGAAAAGAAAAGAAAATAAAAGAAAGAGACTATGAACACTCTAGCCCCTCCTAGAAGAACCTACCTTTTTCCAGGAATCCTCCACCTATCTGCCCTAAGACCCCTTAAGATTCCCCCTTTACATAGCCCTTCCCCCTGGGAGAAGGTGCTTTGAGCATGAATTCCCCTTCTCCATTCCTATTATGCAGCATTTTCTTCTTGGTCACTTTGCAAGCTGGGGACCTCCGGCTAGCAATGCCCCACCCAGGCCTCGCTCTCCAGGCTACCTGCTGCATGGTCTCTACTTGCTGCAGGAGATGACCCACCCACTCAGCCCACTTGGCAGAGTCTAGCTTATGCATCGGTTCTGGTCCAACAAGCCCAAGAAGAATGAGGATGCATTGACAACTGAAGAGTGAGCAAGCAAGGTAAGGAGTTTTTTTTTAGACAGAGTCTTGCTCTGTTGCCCAGGCTGGAATGTATGGCACAATCTTGGCTCACTACAATCTCCACCTCCCAGGTTCAAGCAATTCTCTTGGCTCAGCTTCCTGAGTAGCTGGGACTACAGGTGCCCACCACTACACCCAGCTAATTTTTGTATTTGTAGTAGAGACAGGGTTTCACTATATTAGCCAGGTTGGTCTCGAACTCCTGACCTCGTAATCTGCCCGCCTCAGCCTCCCAAAGTGCTGGGATTACAGGCATGAGCCACCGCGCCCAATTTTTGTGTTTTTAGTAGAGATGGGATTTCACCATGTTGGTCAGGCTGGACTCGAACTCCTGACCTCGTGATCTGCCTGTCTTGGCCTCCCAAAGTGCTGGGATTATAATTGTGAGCCACTGCAAGGTGGCAAGTTGGGAAGTTTTATTGTGTGACAAAACAGCTTTCGGTGGCCATGGAGAGTGGTTCCCCTACCTGAAAGTAGGCAAGTCTTCCTAATATGGCTGAGTCCAGGGCTTCTATGGGCTCAGAATGGCGGAAGGGCAGCCCATAGGTAGTATTGGAAAAGGCAACATTCAGTTGGTTAAAAGGCATTATTCAGAAAGAATTAATCAGGAAAGGGCAGGCAAACAGAAACACAAGTTCTGATTGTGGGTTCCATCCAGGACCAGCAGTCCAAAGCACTCCCTTTAATGTCTCTAACAGCAGGAGAAAAACCAGGTGGGTAGGGTGTTCTGGGGGAAAGGGTGCATATGCCATCAGGGAGTGGAGGTGAGGCCCTCTATTCAGGCTATGCCCTTGAACCTTCCAGGGTGTTGGTGGCCCTTCCCTCTGGACCTCAATTTTTTTCTTTTTTGAGATGGAGTCTCACTCTGTCACCCAGGCTGGAGTGCAGTAGTGTGATCTTGGCTCACTGCAACCTCCGCCTTCTGGGTTCAAGCAATTTTTCTGCCTCAGCCTCCCAAATAGCTGGGACTACAGGTGCTCACCACCATGCCTGGCTAATTTTTGTATTTTTGGTAGGGACAGGGTTTCACCATATTGGCCAGGCTGGTCTCGAACTCCTGACCTTGTGATCTGCCCACCTTGGCCTCCCAAAGTGATGGGAGCCACCGTGCTTGGTCTGGTTTTGAGATGGGGTCTTGCTTTGTTGTCCATGCTGGCTTCCAACTCCTGGGCTCAGGAGATCCTCTTGCTTCAGCCTGCAGAGTAGCTAGGATTACAGGTGCAAGTCACTGTCCTAAACTTGAACTTGCTTTTTTTTTTTTGAGATGGAGTTTCGCTCTTGTTGCCCAGGCTGAAGTGCAATGGTGCGATCTCAGTTCACCCAAACCTCTGCCTCCCCGGTTCAAGCAATTCTGCCTCAGGGTTCCCGAGTAGCCGGGATTACGGGCAGGTGCCACCAAGCCCGGCTAATTTTGTATGTTTAGTAGAGACCGCGTTTCTCCATGTTGGTCAGGCTGGTCTCAAACTCCTGATCTCAGATGATCCGCCCGCCTTGGCCTCCCAAAGTGCTGGGATTACAGTCGTGAGCCACCGTGCCCAGTGGACCTGCTTTTTAACTTCAGGAGCAGAGGTACCACAACCTATCATCATAGCTCTCATTTGACCCCCCTTCCCCTCCACACACACAAAGAACAGACAGATATCAAGGCTGTTTATTGACAGCGGCTATCCCTCTGCCCTTCTAGGGTGCCTAATACCCAGTCTCCCCACTGGAGACGAGTGAAGTGGCTCTGAGCTTGATTCCAGGCACCTTCCTCCTGCCAGCTTTCCCTGTCGCACAGCCTTGGCCTTCCTGGTTTGCCACAGGGGCTGTTACTCATTTGATTCCACATCCTCCTTCTGGAATTGTGTAATGTAGGCCATGTGAGCCGAATCACGAGAGCCACAGAAGGTGTTCATGCTGTAGCAGCTGCCAAGCTGGCGCAGGGCTGCAGGCAGGAAAGGCGGGCATGAGGCGGTGCTGGCTGAGCTTATGCCCGGCTTCCCTCGCCCCCGGCTTCCCTCGTCCCACACTCACCTCTGGTAACATTGACTTTGTTGGCCGCCAAGATGTCTGCCTGAATGCTGTCTATTTTCATGTACAAGTCCTCAGCGTTGCTCTGAGGACAGAAGCAAGGGGGACCCAGCTGGGGTGCCAGGGCAGTCTGGACTCAGAGTTGGGCTTGGCAGAGGGATATTGCAGGTGGGGGCCGGGCTGGCAGCCTGACCGAATGGGCAGGTAACGGAACAGGAAGATGGCAGGTGCAGGAGCCTAGGCTAGGGCAGTCCCTCCTGCAGCTGGTGGCCAGCTTCACTCTGCATGTGGCGCGCACCAGAATGGGGACGGTGTGGAGGAGCACCACACTGTCCGAGCCGCCGACTGCTCATTGCGGCGGGCCGGAGAGGGAGCACTTACCAGGAAGAGCTGGTAGAGTTCCTCCCCCATGCACCTGCGCACGTGCTCCGCCACCATGGGGAACATCTGCACGAAGCACTGCGCCACGCGGGCGGGGCGGCGTGACTGCCGGGCGGCGGGGCTGTGGGTGCCGCCGCCCTTCCCACCCCCTCGCCCGCCGCCGCGCGCACCTCTAGCGTGAGGCTGGCCAGTCGCTGGCTGTTGCTGTGGTCTGTGTTGCCCATTGCGGCCATTAGGCCGTGCACTACGCGCAGGTACAGCAGCTCCTCGGCGATGCTTATGTCGTTGCGCACCAGGACCCTGAGCCAGGGGTTCGGGCTGCGACGATGCCTTGGGGGCTCACCCTACGCACCCCGCGCCCACCCGGCGCACAGCGTCCGGAGCTCTCCCGGGGCCCGCGGGCAGCGCCAAGCCAGGCTTGCTGCAGCACCCACTACCCCCTGCCTGCTTACCCGATGGCCTTGGCGGCCGCGGCCTGCTGCAAAAACGTCGGCAGGCTGGGGGTGAGCTGGAGAATCGAGGGTTCTGAGGAAGGTGCGTCCGTGAGGCAGGAGGCCCCCCTCCCGTGGCCCAGGTAGCCCCATCAGAGCAGGTCCCTACCATTGAGGATCTTGGCCTGCAGTTTGGAGGTCTCCTTGACCGATGGTATCAGCAGCGCCACGAGGCCCTTAAGCAGCGCCTGGCGCACGTCGTAACCAACAAGGTCCTTGATCAGCTCGATGGCTGGGGAAGGGCAGAGGTGATGGAGAGAGGCCCCAGGCCCCTCTGCCACCGAGATAGCAAAGAGCCCGGTGAACCAAGTCGCCACACATCACTCTGTCCTCCTCCCGACCTTTTACTGCCCGGCACTGTGTAGGGCGTCAGGGACCTGGGAAGGCGACACCTCGGTTGAAGAGCAGGAGGAGGGGGCTTAGTGGAACACCTCAGTTGAAGCGGGAGGAGGAAGGGTTGGATGGTGAGCCCAAGCGTCCAGGTGGCCTAGGATGTCAGTGCTGGAGGCTGAGAGGCCCCAGAGACCTGAGCATTCGCCTTGGAGGAATCCGGGTTTCATGGAGGAGGGAAGGGCTGGGTCTTCATAGGAAGGCAAGATGGAGAAAAACAAGGGGTGAGAGGGAGAGGGAGCAAGTGGGTGAGGGACTTATGGCAGGAAATGAGAAAGGGAAAGCAAGGTAGGCGGGAGTTTAGAGAAGCTCTCCTCCTAACCATCATCAAGCCCTTTCCACCAGGCAGGGTGCCAGGCTTTCCATGGAGCCCTCTCTACCAGGCAGGGTGCCAGGCTTTCCATGGAGCCCTCTCCACCAGGCAGGGTGCCAGGCTTTCCATGGAGCCCTCTCCACCAGGCAGGGTGCCAGGCTTTCCCATGGAGCCCTCTCCACCAGGCAGGGTGCCAGGCTTTCCATCCAGCATCCGTGGAAGCTCACCAGAACCTGATGAGATGTGCTTCCCCATTTTACCTTTGCTGAAATTAGGCACAGAGAGGTAAATACTTTGCCTAAGTTAAACACAGCTAGGAAATGGTGGAAGCAGAAGGAGGGAAAGATTTGTTTAGGAAGGAGAAGGGGACTGGAATTTATCCAGGGGATTTCCTGCAGGGCTTTGCTATAAATACTTTACACTCAGTCATTCATTCAGTCCAGCATTCACTCAGCCTTTTGGCACAACTGCATGAGAAGGCCTATGTGCCAGGTGCAGCATTGGGTGTTGAGGATACAGAGTAGATTCATTCTTTCAACCAAGTCTCCTTAAGCACCAACAAACAGGCTGTAATAATATGGTGACAGGTGCTGTGGAAGGGGCCAGTGGTCAGGCTGTGGGAGCACCAGAGAAAATGGGCAAGGAGTGAATATTTTTGTAAAGAAGAGAAAGGAACCACAGATCTAGAGGGGGCAGGAGGAGATGCTAAGGCAATGGCAAACCTAGGTAAATGCTACTTTTAAAATTTTTTGTTTTTTGAGACAGTTTCACTCTTGTCACGCAGGCTGCGGTGCAATGGCTCACTGCAACCTCTGCCTCCTGGGTTCAAGTGATTCTCCTGCCTCAGCCTCTGGAGTAGTGGGGACTACAGGTAAGTGCCACCACGCCTGGCTGATTTTTGTATTTTAGAGATAGGGTTTTACCATGTTGGCCAGGTTGGTCTTGAACCCCTGACCTCAGATGATCCATATGCTATGGCCTCCAAAAGTGCCAGGATTGCAGGCATGAAGCACCATGCCTGGCCTCTTTTTAAATTTAAATTTTATTTTTTTTCTGAAATGAGGTCTTACTATGTTGTCAAGGCTGGTCTTGAACTCCTGGGCACAAGCGCTCCTTCTATCTTTGCCTCCCCAAGTGCTGGGATTACAGGTGTGAGTCATTGTGCGCCCAGCACTGCTACTCTGAACACGTGCTAGCTACATGGAAGACAGGACTTGGACATGGCTCTCCCCAGCTTAGTAGTCAAGTGCCTATCTTTCTCTTTACTGGTAAGAGAGGTTTAGGGGAAGTTCTTGTTCCCGAGCTTAGCTCATTTGCATCCCAGAATGCAATGTAGATACAAGAACTATTACCAGGGTTGTCTGTTTAAATAATAATATTTAAACTTTTTTTCCTTGTCAGGAGATTTCATCCAGTGAGAACATGTTTAGGACATTTTCTACAGTAGAAAAAAAGCTTCTGTCAGTGGATCCAAAAGCACCATAAGTGTAGGGACACCAGCCAATATCTGGGAAGCCAGGCACGAGCACAGTGGGGCATGCTCTGGTTTCTCTTCATAACGAATAAATCTTTCGCCTTTTACTAAAAATTTCCGTGGAGAGAAGCAATTATGAGTTTGCAATTTAATTTTTTGATGTCCTGCTTAGGCAGGGCTCATTATCTAGTTTGCTAAAGAAAGATGTTTGGGTACAATACTTTGTGATCTTAATACTTTGAGAGATTGACGTGTGTTGCTAGTGCCAGCTCTTTAGGGAGCTAAGGTGGCTTACGACAGGAGTACTTGAACTTAGGAAGCTGAGGCTGTGCTGAAAGAATGTGTCACTACATTCCAGCCTGGGCAGCATGCAGCAAAACCCTATCTCATCCTTTTTTGTGTTTTTTTGAGATGGGGCCTCACTCTACCACGCAGGTTGTAGTGGAGTGGCATGGTTGCATCTCACTGCAACCTTTGCCTACCACGCTCAAGGAATCCTCCCACCTCAGCCTCATGAGCCTGGTTAATTTTTTGTACTTTTTGTAGAGACGGGGTTACAGGCGTAAGCTAGTGTGCCTGGCCTATTGTCACTTTTTTGTTTTTTTAGCTTCCTGTTTCCTAAAGATGTTTACAAGATTGTTTCTTTTTTTAAAAAGGAAAATCCAATAATTTGGCTGAAGTCTTTGTGAAGTTTTCTAGTCTACTAGTTCCAATTTATTATGATGCCTTTGTGTGCATGGTTATCTTTTTTTTTTTTTTGAGATGGAGTTTCACTCTTGTTGCTCAGGCTGGACTGTGAAGGTGGGATCTCGGCTCACTGCAACCTCTGCCTCCTGGGTTCAAGTGATACTCCTGCCTCAGCCTCCCGAGTAGCTGGGATTACATGTATGCACCACCATGCTCAGCTAATTTTGCATTTTTGGTAGAGATGGGTTTTCTCACATGGTTATCATACTTTGGGCTGTTCTTGTATTTGAAATATTAAGTGCAGGAAAAACTTAAGAGCTAGGATGATGATACTTTCTTCCAGAGATAATTTTCATTTGTTTCTATCAGCTACCTGGGGGAACAAAAAATTCTGGACTACCTTTGTCCACGCTCAGCTAATTTTTGTATTTTTTAGTAGAGATGGGGTTTCATTATGTTGGCCAAGCTGGTCATGAACTCCCGACCTCAAGTGATCCACCTGCCTTGACCACCCAAAGTGCTGAGATTATAGGCGTGAGCCACCATGCCTGGCCTGTTTTGCCTTTTGACGCTGCTAATTGCTTCAGGATCAGCAAATGGCCTCAGCTTTGAGGGCTGGCTTCCCTTCCTGGGTTCTCACCTCCCCCTCGATTTTGGTATGGTAATTCCTCCTTGTACTGCTCTCCAATGCTATTAAGAAGATTACATTTTTTTGGGTAGATATTTTAGTAGTTCCAGCAGTGAGATTTGTTGAAATTGCCCAGCCCACCATGATCAGAAAGGGAAGTCTTCTTTATCCAACTATTGCTATTCATTCTTCTAGGCTCAGCTGAGAAATTAACTTTCAGGAAGCTGCCCCTGGCCTGTTCTCCTCTGCCTTCATCCTTCACTCAGGAGTAGATGTCCTATGTCTCTGACCCGTAACACGATTTTCTTGCTATGGAATACCAGTACCATCCAGTAAATGGTCTCCTCACTAGTGTGCACTCCAGTGAATACATCCGACACATCTCACCTCTGTTTACCCAGAGCCTCAAACCATTCCATGTACACAATGCATGTTCCATACTTCTTGTTGAAAAGACCTAATTGGATTCTGCATTTCAGCAGGCTAAAGACCACTTGGGTCATGGCAGCCTAGGACCACGCTTAGAAACCACCAGCCTGGTGGTGGAAGACCCCAGAGGAGGCTCTGCACTGGCCACTGTGGCCCTCATTCACACAGCTACAGAACGAACCTTTCCACTCTGAATCTTCCACAGGCTGGAGAGCCAGAACTGCTGCAGCTCGCTCCCTGTATACCCCATGGCCAAGTTTTTTTTTTTTTTTTCTAATTCTCCTGCCTCAGCCTCCCGAGTAGCTGGGATTATAGGCACCCACCACCACGCCTGGCTAATTTTTTTGTATTTTTAGTAGAGACAGGGTTTCACCATGTTGGCCAGGCTGGTCTCAAATTCCTGATCTCAGGTATTCCGCCTGCCTTGGCCTCCCAAAGTGCTGGGATTACAGGTATGAGCCACCGCATCCAGCCCCATGGCCAACTTTGAGAGTGCTTTGAAGTCAGGACCTTATACTTTTTGGCCGTCCCAAAACTGGGCACCACTCTATGGATGCTCATATCGTACAAGCCAGACACAACAGAAAGGGGAAGAGTATGGCCCTTCCCACACAGGGCACCCGGCGAGATCATCAGTGAAGGGGACTGCATGGATTTACAGAGCACACAGGATGGGTCTCCATGAGAGACTCCTTCAGCTCTTGCAAACTTTACTTGTTTAACTCCAAACAGACATGTGCTGCCTAAAAAAGGAACATGTGCTGGCGATTTCTAACTTTGTGAGAAAACTGTCATTGATTTCCAACAAAGCAAGTGGCCTGGGAAGGCAGAGGCAGCAGCCACATCCTGTGTGCTGCAGGCTGCATCCTCAGCTCTCCTGGGTGCTGCTGAAAACACCGGCAGGAGGATGGGGAGATGACTTCTCCACTCCGGGGCTCAGAGTGCCCTACGGCAGGAAGGAGAGGGTTTTGGCTGTGTGTCAGTCTAAGGAAAGGCATGGAAAGGCTACTAATAGAGAACCAGGGTACCTCTTCGAAATTGCCCTTGTGCCAGACCCTGGGGCCTCTTCTCCATCAGCCCCAGCCTCCAGAGCCTTCAGGCACACTAGAGTGGGCCTGGTCCTGAAGCCCTACAAAGCACATTCTGGTTTTCCCTATTACAGAATTAAAGAATCACTTCAAGGTGGAAGATCTTCTGAGACATCCTGTGCTATCCCTTCCAGTACTTATTCGCTTTCTGGGCCAGATCCTTTCCTCTGAGGACCTTCCTGATTCAGAAAGAGTGGCTTCATTCAGAAACACTTCTTATAATCAACCAGCCACTACCCTGGGCTGCCTCTTTCTTCCAGGTCTTCCAGGGTAGCCCTCGCAATCTCATCTGCCCACCCCTTGCAGCCTCCGGTTGCCCAGATGTGGTCCTGTTTTGGAGTCAAAGGCCCAGCAACATTGTGGAGGGAAAGGGACCAGCACTGGGAAGGTGCAAAGCACTTGAGCTTCCCTGGCTTCCCCCAGACACTCTCTGATCTGGACAAAATGGCAGGCTGGACATCTCTGGCTGCTTGGCAGCAGTAGCCTGCACTGGCTGGTACCCGAAACCCCCAAGTCGTTCTCACTTGTTCTGCTATTTGGTTTCTTCCCTTTTCTTGAATTGCCACAGCTCATTTTTTTGGAGCTAAGTGGTCTGGTCCCTCCTTGCATCTGATGATACTTGGCTTTGTTGCCTGTAGCACGTCCCTCATTGGTAGTTGGGCTCTTCCCAGGCACAAGCTAGCAGCATGTAATGCCAGGACATCCTGGGAAAATGTCTGCCTGTGCCCAAGAGCTCCTCCTGCAGCAGACCATGACTTGGTGGACATTCAGGGTAGAAATGAATGGGTGAAAAAAATATGCATATGTGTGTATATGTGTATATATATACACATACACATATATACATACATACACGCACATATACATACATGTATACATATATGTATAGATATATATACACATATATATATTTTGAGACGGAGTCTTGCTATGTTGCCAGGCTGGAGTGCAGTGGTACTACCTCGGCTCACTGCAGTCTCTGCCACCTGGGTTCAAGTGATTCTCCTGCCTCCGCCTCCTGAGTAGCAGAGACTACAGGTGCGCACCACCATGCCCGACTGATTTTTTGTATTTTTATTAGAGATGGGGTTTCACCATGTTGGCCAGGATGGTCTTAATCTCCTGACCTCGTGATCTGCCTGCCTAAGCCTCCCAAAGTGCTAGGATTACAGGTGTGAGTCACTGCGCCTGGCCTGGGTGAAATATTTTTATGAAATTTTTCTGACCACAAATAGCATTTTCTGTCCATGTAGAACCAAATACTCCAGGAGACAAATGTCTAGCTCTGACTATTCACGTTATACTAAATGCTTAATCTCTTGCTAATTACGTATTTGTAACACTTGGAGCTACTTGGAAAAATGAAGATTTATTCACTGAATCATTTTTGACTGAGTTTAAAACTTCACAGCTGTCACTGTTTATACCCAAAGGGAAAGTACTGGTCTCTGCCCAAATGTCTTCAAAGGAACCACAGCCAGTTACAACTCTTCATATATCATACTAGTTACTACCGAGAGCAATTCGTTCAGAAAGCAAAGGACAACAAAAGAATACTCAGTTTTGCCTAAAGCCCGTGGTGCTGATAACACCCAAATGACCTAAAGTTGAGCAATCACTGATTTATTCATTGATTCATTCATTTCTTCAGCAAAATTCACATTGAGCATCTTGTCTGTGCCAGGCCTCTGTGCTAGGGCCATGAAGAGGACTAAGATCTAATCACTGGCCTTAGGGACATCACAGCTGAGTGGGGGACACCAATAAGGAAAGTGGCATTTCTGATGTGGTGTTAACAAGGGCCATGGGAACACAGAGGAAGCCAGGCTGGCTGATGGACTTGAGATGATAGGGGATGGAGAATCAGGAGAAGGATTCCTTGGAAAAGGTGATGCTTGAATTGGCAAAACCATGGGGAGAAGGGAGAGGCTGGAATGTAGAATGTGGCAAGTGCCATGTCGCACTGTGGCCAGGCAAGGGAGATCTGGCTGGGAAATAGGGATGCCGGGTCATGCATCAGAGCTAAGCCTGTGGAGGCAGGCCAGCCCCAGCTTCTGAAGGGCTTTGCATGTGCCAACAACCCGATACAGCAGGCATTTTTCTCATCTTTCATTTCAGAGAAAACAAAGGCTCAAAAAAGATGAGTAGCTCGCCCAGGATCAGATAGCTAATATGAATTGTTCTGATTCCAGGCCGGGATTACTCATGCCTGTAATCCCAGCACTTTGGGAAGCCGAGGTGGGTAGATCACAAGGTCAGGAGTCCAAGACTAGCCTGGCCAAGATAGTGAAACCCCATCTCTACTAAAAATGCAAAAATTAGCCGGGCCCAGTGGCAGGCACCTGTAATCCCCACTACTTGGGAGGCCGAGGCAGGAGAATTGCTTGAACCTTGGTGGCAGAGGTTGCAGTGAGCTGAGATCGCACCACTGCACTCCAATCTGGGTGACACTGAGTGAGACACTGTCTCAAGAAAAAAAAATAGTTCTGATCTCGAAGCCCATATTCTTCAACGCTCATCTCTACTGCCTCCACTCTGGTGGCCGACTAGGAAATGGACTGTGGTGAGTGCCACACTGGAGAGATGGAGATTGGTGAGGCCAGTGCAGGTGGGCAGTATGAAGACCTGAATTACAGTGGTGGAGACAGAATGGAGAAGAGGGAACGGATTTGAATATTGAGGAGTTGGAATTGACTGGTCTTGTTAGAAGTTGGTTGAAGGTGGGAAGCAATGACAATTACCAATATTTCTAGCCTGGGCAGCTGGATACTTTTCATTGAGATTGGGACCTTGGAGAAGAAAAGCTTTGGAACTGGAATATCAGAAGTCCACTGGTGACATCCGAGGGGAGGTGTTTAGAGGGCAAATGGACACATGGGTCTGGAGCTTGCGAGAATGGTCTGAGCTTGCGAGAGGTCAGTCAGCCACGCTGTCCTCTACATAAAATGGGGAAAATAATAGTGCCCGCCTCCTTGGCTTGTGGTAAGGGGAAAATCAGTAAAGATCAAGGGCAGTACCCAGCACAGAGTCAGCACTCTGTAAAGGTTAGCAACTATTGTTTCTATCATCATAGGTGGTAATTAAAGTCATGGGAGCAGATGAGGTACCACAGACAGCAAAGAAGGAGAAGAGGACCTGGGGCTGAATGCTGAAAAAAAACATTGACACCTAGGGGACTGGCAGAGGAAGGGGAATGTACATAAGACCGAAGCAGTTTCTAGAGCCATAGGAGGAAGCCTGGAGAGCATGGGTTTGGGAAGGATGAGAGTATCGTCAAGGAGGAGGTATCATCAGGAGGTTTGAATGTTGGAGAGTTCAGGCCCTATGAAGCTGAGGGCATGCTCTGTGGGGCCCATGCTCATGCATTTGACAAACAGGAATCGAGAATGCTAGGTGCAGCGCTGGTGCTGACAAAACAGCAGTAAATGAAACAGATGCAGCTGGGTACAGTGGCTCATGCCTGTAATCCCAGCACTTTGAAGGGCTGAGGCCAGGAGTTCAAGACCAGCCTGGCCAACATGGTGAAACCCTCGCTACTAAAAATACAAAAATCAGCCAGGTGTGATGGTGAGTGCTTGTAATCCCAGCTATTCAGGAGGCTGAGTCAGGAGAATCACTTAAACCCCGGAAGTGGAGGTTGCAGTGAGCCGAGATCATGCCATTGCACTCCAGCCTGGGTAACAAGAGCAAAAACTCCGTCTCAAAAAAAAAAAAAAAAAAAAAAAGTGTCATAGTTGAAGTGCTCATATACTTTTGGGAAAGTAATACATCTTTTAAAATAGCAGGTTTTTATGTGAAAGTCTCCCTCAGCGTCAGAGCCTTCTGGCTGCTGTTCAATGAAGTTGTACAGGACAGGTGGCCTCTTATATAGCCGGAAAGGCCAAAACTACTGCCCATGTCAGCTGAGAAGTACAAAGCAGAACCAGGCGCAGTGACTCAGGCCTGTAATCCCAGCACTTTGGGAGCCTTAGGCAGGTGGATCACTTGAGCTCAGGAGTTTGAGACCAGCCTGGCCAACATGGTGAAACCCCATCTCTACTAAAAATACAAAAATTAGCCGGGTGTGGTGGTGTATGCCTGTGGTCCCAGCTACTCGGGAGGCTGAGGCAGGGAAATCGCTTGAACTCAAGAGGTTGAGGTTGCAGTGAGCTGAGATTCACATCATGGCACTCCAGCCTGAGCAACAGAGTGAGACTCCATCTGAAAAAAAAAAAAAAAAAAAAAAAAAAAAAAAAAAGAGGTGGAGCCTCACTCCCCTTGAATGTGAGCTGGACTTAGTGACTGACTTCTAATTAATAAAGTAAAGCAGAAGTGACAGTGTTCAAGTTCTTACATGGTCTTCTTCCTTGGTCTCTGTCTCTCAGATCACTTGCTCTGGGAAAAGCCAGCTATGCTGTGAGGCCACTGAGGCAGCCCTATGGAGAGGGTAACATGGGCAACTGAGGCCTTTTGCCAGTAACCCAACTATCACTGGAAGCGGCTCTTCCAGGCCCAGTCAAGCCTTCAGACGACTGCAGTCTCAGCTGACATCCTGACTGCAACCTCAGGAGAGACCCTGAGCCAAAACCACTCAGTTAAGCTGTTCCCAGGTTCTTGACCCATAAAAATGGCGTGAGATAATATATTGTTACTGTTTTTAGCTACAAAGTTTCGGGGGTAATTTGTTATATAGCAATAGGCCATTGATGCAGATAGACTGATTTTAACAATTTTTGTGGATTTATGTGGTTTGAATATGATGGCTTTCATTTTTTCTTCACAGCAGCTGTGCAAGCTCTCTGTAGTGGCAGTGGCAGGGAGTTGGGCAGGAAGAGGGGATCTGGAGAGGGAACCTGCTGGAAGTCACCATGCTGCATGGCCTAGACTTCCATCCTTAAGAAAAGGGCATGGGGAGAGGGTGGAGCAGGGAAAGGGAGGCAAAGGGGCCAGCCATGGGCAGAAGGCAGGTGCTGAGGGGCTGAGGAATCTGAAGTCCTCAGGAGCTCTGAAGTTCTGGCTTCTCCCAGCTCACTTAGGCCCTACCAATATAACCAATATGAACTGCTCTAAACTTTACACATGTTTAAAGAAAAGTGTTTTTTTTTTGAGATGGAATTTTGCTCTTATTGCCCAGGTAGGAGGTGCAATGGCGCAATCTCTGCTCACTGCAACCTCCGCCTCCTGGGTTCAAGCGATTCTCCTACCTCAGCCTCCTGGGTAGCTGGGATTACAGGCATGCACCACCATGCCTGGCTAATTTTGCATTTTTTTTTTTTTAAGTTGAGATGAGGCTTCTCTATGTTGGTCAGGCTGGTCTTGAACTCCCGACCTCAGGTGATCCACCCACCTCAGCCTGCCAAAGTACTGGGATTACAGGTGTGAGCCACTTCGCCTGGCCAAGAAAAGGTGTTTTTACTTAATTGGTAATTTGGTGAATTGGCCACTCAGCAAACTTGTCACTTGGCCAGTTGGTTTTTGGCAAGTGTGCTTTTGGCAAATTAATGTACAGAGAATTTGTCTGCCTCTTTTTTTTTTTTTTTTTTTTTTTTGAGACAGAGTTTCACTCTTGTTGCCCCCAGGCTGGAGTGCAATGGCGTGATATCTGCTCACTGCAACCTCCACCTCCTGGGTTCAAGTGATTCTCTTGCCTCAGCCTCCCGAGTAGCTGGGATTACAGGCATGCAACACCATACCCAGCTAATTTTGTATTTTTAGTAGAGACAAGGTTTCTCCATGTTGGTAAAGCTGGTCTCAAACTCCCAACCTCATGTGATCCAACTGCCTCGGCCCCCCAAAGTGCTGGAATTATAGGTGTTAGCCACCACACCTGGCCTGGTCTGCTTCTAATTAAGTCATACACAGTAATTTTTATGTTCTTAGGTAATACTTTTTTAGAACATTGAGACAGTTGGCAGGTGCAGTGGGACTGTGCCAGGACTCTTGGGTAATAATTTATTTGTAGGCTAGGTGTAGTGGCTCATGCCTGCAACCCCAGCATTTTGGGAGGCTGAGGCAGTCAGATCGCCTGAGGTCAAGAGATTGAGACCAGCCTGGCCAACATGTTGAAACCCTGCCTCTACTAAAAATACAAAAATTAGTCGGGTGTGGTGGTGCACATCTGTAGTCCCAGCTACTAGGGAGGCTGAGGCAGAAATGTTGCTTGAACCCAGGAGGCAGAGGATGCAATGATCCGAGATCGCACCACTGCATTCCAGCAGAGTGAGGCTTCATCTTAAAAAAAAAATTATCTGTAAAAGGAGTACTAATACATTGACACACACACACTTCAAATTTCCAACAGAATTCATTAATTTCTTCTTCAGAAATACTTCTATAACTTTCAAATTTCTCTTCTCTAGGAAGGGAGACCAATAAGTAACTCCTTCTACGGCTTAGACTGCCAGTCCTGATACCACTCATTCCTGGGAAAGCAATCCTCCCCAGGTGGAAACTGCATTTTCTACTTCAAAGCTAAGATAAATGGAGGTGAGTTCCAGGTATGACCACTTTGGAGAAGTCCTTCCTTCATTTTGATTTTGCTTTCTCAGGTTAAATAGGATAATCTTTAAAAGAACTTCTAAAAATCAAATTCTGTGATTTAAAAAAAACCCAAAAACATAAGAAATTAGTGGATGTAGGAGTCAGTCTCCTTTGCCTGTTTTTTTTTTCTTTTTTCTTTTTGAGATGGAGTCTGCCCAGACTGGAGTACAGTAGTGTGATCTTGGCTCACCACAACCTCTGCCTCCTGGGTTGGAGCAATTATCCTGCCTCAGCCTCCCGAGTAGCTAGGATCACAGGTGTGTGCCACCACACCCACCAAATTTTTGTATTTTTAGTAGAGACGGGGTTTCGCCATGTTGGCCAGGCTGGTCTTGAACTCCTGATCTCAGGTGATCCACCCAGCTTGGCCTCCTAGAGTGCTGGGATTACAGGCGTGAGTCACTGCCCTGGCTGCCTGGTTATTTTTACTTCAAAGTGAAGAACATGCCAATAACAGACAATCAGAACCTCCTGTGGCAGGGGAACCAGGCAGCAGGGTGTTCCCATGGCATTGAACACAATGCTCCTTCGCCACCCCTCCCTTGAGAAAAGGGAGGAAATGAAAGAGAGAGAAGCCTATCTCACTTGCACAGACATAAAGCTATCACCACGTATGTCCCTCAGGTCTGACATATCCCACTGTAGTGGTTTTAAAACTTAGCCACAGGATGGGTGTGGTGACTCTTGCCTGTAATCCCAGCACTTTTGGAGGCCAAGGCAGAAGGATTGCTTGAGCCCAGGAGTTAGAGACCAGCCTGGGCAACATGACAAAATACCCTCTCTACAAAAAATACAAAAATTAGCTGGGCATGGTGGTGCATGCCTGTAGTCCCAGCTATTTAGGAGATTGAGGTGGGAGGATCACCTGAGCCCAGGAAGTTGAGGCTGCAGTGTGCTGTGATCATGCCACTGCACTCCAGCCTGGGTGACAGAGTGAGACTTTGTCTCAAAAACAAAACAAAACAAAACTTGGCCAAAAAAAAAAAAAATATTTGACTCTCTGTTCGTAGAGGAGTGGGATCTATGTGCTTCTCTTGAGTCAGGGCAGGAGGCGATGCTTTGTCACTTAGGAAGCAAGGTCAAAAAAGGCCATGCAGTGCTTTGGTCCAGAATGTTGGAGAAGCTCAGCTACCTGCTCTTGGAACCGAGCCACCAAGCTGTTAGAAGCCAGAGCTACATGGAGAGACCATGCGTAGGTGCTGCAGTTGACGGTCTCAGCGGAGTCCTACCTTCATGCTCTGAAAGACTCCAGCTCCCTAGGCCAGGTAAGATGGCTCATGCCTATAATCACTTCTTTGGGAAGCTGAGGCAGCAGGATCGCTTGAGCCCAGGAGTTCAAGAGCAGCCTGGGTAACACAGTGAGACCTCGTTTCTAAATAAATAAATACAATAAAAAGACTAGCTCCCTTGCTCTACCCTATGCCAGGAGTAGGGTGAAGCACTTGGCTCAGGTGCAAATTAGTACTATTTTGATGGAATCTTATTAAAAACTTAACTTTTTTTTTTTTTTTGAGATGGAGTCTCGCGCTGTTGTCCAAGCTGGAGTGCAGTGGCATGATCTCTACTCACTGCAACCTCCACCTCCTGGGTTCAAGCAACTCTCCTGCCTCGGCCTCCCAAATATCAGGGATTATAGGCATGCACTACCATGCCTAGCTAATTTTTGTACTTTTAGTAGAGATTGGGTTTTACCATGGTGGCCAGGCTGCTCTCAAACTCCTGACCTCAAGTGATCCACATGCCTTGCCCTCCCAAAGTGCTGGGATTACAGGTGTGAGCCACTGGCACCTGGCAAAACTCTAAAATTAATGCAAAAATATTCTTGATGAGCAGCATATCCAAATGTCAAGTGAAGATAGGAGACACTCTGGAGCCTGAGCAAAAGGAAAAGTCAGTGGTACTGGTCCTCAACAGCCCCACTCTAGACCAGCTGTGGCTCCCGGACCCCTTCACAGATGAGTCCCCAGACATTGTGGAGCAAAGATCATCTGTCTCCAGTGTGTCCTGTTCAAATTCCTGACCTACAGAATATGTGAGCATAATGTAATAGTGGTATTTGTTTGTTTGTTTGTTTTGTTTTGTTTTTTGAGATCAAGTCTCACTCTGTTGGGCAGGCTGGAGTATAGTGGCATGATCTTGGCTCACTGCAACCTCCACTTCATGAGTTTGAGTGATTCTCCTGCCTCAGCCTTCTGAGTAGCTGGGACTACAGGCATGCACCACCATGCCCAGCTCATTTTTGTATTTTTAGTAGAGACAGGGTTTCACCATGCTGACCAGGCTGGTCTTGAACTCCTGACCTTCTGATCCACCTGCCTTGGCCTCCCAAAGTGCTGGGATTATAGGTGTGAGCCACCACACTTGGCCAATAGTGGTAGTTTTATGGCACTACATTTGCAGTGGTTTGTTATAAGTAATAGGTAACTGGAAGACCCACCCTCAGCGCCAGAGGCCTTACCATCTCCTACCTTCTCCAAAAACCTTCACTTTTTCTCCTTCTATATACCCTCTTCCATGGCCCTAAGAACTCAAGAAGTAAAGAGTCACTGAAGACACATTCCCTTTCCTTAGATATTAGGACTATGGTTGGACATCTGGGCTGAAAAAACTAGGTACTTCAGATTTTATTCTCAATATGATGATTAACAGCACAAATCAGGGTACACACAATTCATTTGTCCCAATTCATTCATTCATTCAACAAACATTTAGGGGGATACCTTTTTCAGTGCTATGTATGCACTGACATACAATGGTAAATAAAAAAGATGTGGTCTCAGCTCTTCTGGAGCTGACTTTCTAGCAGATAATGCACAAGTAAACAAGTACACAGATGCGGTCCTTTCCCAAGGAGATAAGTCTCATGATGTGACATGATAGAGAGGGACTGAGGTGGGCGGTGGGAACGAGTGAGGAAGCTTTAGAAAGGGAGATCAGAGAAGGCTTCCTCTCAGAGGTGATGTCTGAGCTTACACTTAAAGTTTGAGAAAGGTCAATCCAAGGTCTGTGGGGAAGGGGAAGAGCCCTCCATGCGTTACAGGCCATGCAGGTGTCTAGGTTTTAGTCTGGATGCAATGGGAAGCTAAAGAGTGATAGTGTCTAATATATATATATTAGTGTCTAATATATATATATGTGTGTGTGCGCGCATTTAGTTTTTTGTTTTTTTTTCTAGTGTCTCTCTCTCTCTCTATATATATATATACATACACATACATATATATGTATGTGTATATATTTGTATATTCAGTCTCTGTCACCCAGGCTGGAGTGTAGTGGCATGATCTTGGCTCACTGCAATCTTCACCTCCTGGGTTCAAGCGATTCTTCTGACTCAGCCTCCCTAGTAGCTGGAATTCTAGGTGTGTGCCACCACGCCCAGCTAATTTTGTATTTTTTTTTTTGAGACGAAGTTTCGCTGTTGTTACCCAGACTGGAGTGCAATGGCATGATCTCGGCTCACCACAACCTCTGCCTTCTGGGTTCAAGCAATTCTCCTGCCTCAGCCTCCCAAGTAGCTGGGACTACAGGCGTGCACCACCATGCCCAGCTAATTTTTGTATTTTTAGTAGAGACGGGGTTTCACCTTGTTGACCAGGATGGTCTTGATCTCTTGACCTTGTGATCCACCCATCTAGGCCTCCCAAAGTGCTGGGATTATAGGCATGAGCCACCGCGCCCGGCCAATTTTTGTATTTTTAGTAGACACTGGGTTTCACTATGTTGGCCAGGCTGGTCTCCAGCTCTTGATCTCAAATGATCTACTCTCCTTGGCCTCCCAAAGTGCTGGGATTACAGGCAGGAGCCACTGTGTCTGACCATATTATTTTTAAGATGATCATTCTGGCTGCAACAAGAGAACGGATTACAGGGGGACAAAATGGAACCAGAAAGAAGGATGGCGGGTTAGACTAAGGTTAGACTAAGGTGATCACAGTGGGGGACAGGGACAGGGAAGGTAAGGAGAGATACAGCCTAGAGGACCTGGTAAGCAGGGGATGGAGTGGGTGGTGAGAGAATGAAGGAGTCTGGTATTAGTCCTCCACGTTTTGCTTGAGTGGTTGGGCTGGTGGTGGTCCCTGTTACTGAGATAGAGAAAACAGGAAGAGGGTCAGGCTTGGAGAAGAAAATCAAGAATTCTGTTTTGGCCATAAATTTGAGATGTCTGTTAAACATCCATATGGGAAACCACGTAGGGAAAAATTACACAGAGATGCAAAGGAAGAGGCTGAGCTAACGGTCTGGTAGAGAAGTAGGAGAAACAAGCAAAGGAGACTAAGGCAAAACCAGCAGGTGGAGGGAAACTCCTATCACAGAAGCCAACAAAGAAAGCGGGGGAGTGATCAGCTGGGTCAAAAGCAGCTGGGAGGTCAAGTAGAAGGAAATGGTAAAGAAATCAATAGCTGGGGGCCAACTTGGAGTCAAGGAGGGGTGTGCATCCCTAAATGCTATAATTTTACCTTTTTTTTGGTACATGTCTTTTAAATCTCTTTTAATCCATAGGTTCCCAAAGAGGGCCTCTTTTAAAAATGGAAGATAGAGAGCATATTTGCACGTCAATGTGGTCCAGCAGAGAAAAAGGGAGAGGCAAGCTACAGAAAGGAAGTCTTTGAGGGAATGTGCTTCAGAGAATAAGCAGAAGAGGGAGCCTGTGATAGGAACCGGGGACACCAGCTTAATGGGAAGGAGAGCAGAGGACGTGACTAACCTGACTCACTGGTCAGGCAGGTTGGTAGATGTGGTGGGGGAAGGTGGCATTCTCCATGAAAAAGGAGGTGAGGCCACCAACAGCTTCCTCCATCACTGATACCCACAGCAAGATAAACAATCACAGGCCCCTCAGCCCCTCTGCCTCCTGTTGTCAGTGGACACTGCCCTGAGGATGCCACTTTCCCTGTAGCTTTCTCAGGGGAAGGATGCCAATAACCTCATGCTTTGCCCTAGACACACACCACATGGGAGTGGAGTGGACACCCCCCGGCTTCTCCTTCCAAGACACTCACTTTTCTCCTTCCCAATGCAAACAGGCAAACACAAACAAAACTCCAGTGTCTCGCACAGTTCTCAGCACATCAAAGATATTCAGTAAATATTTGTTTAAAGAAACAAACCATCCCTGCCCTTTAGAGTCCCTGTCACCCACTAAACTCTTCTCCCCGCAGTCACTCAGGTTCGTCAGGTTCCTGCTTCTCCATGCTGACTGCTGCCAGCATCCTGGGGCTTCACTCTGGTTTTGCAATTTGGTATACTCGAATTCAAAGAAATTACTCTCTAATCCTCTTCGGTCATCCACTGTTGGGAGCACATTTAAGACCCATCGGAACTTTCCACCCCGCCTCGGGAGAAGTTTCAGTGGCAACTGAAGGCATGCAAATTTCATCTCTCCCTTAACTTCCCATCTATGCTGATCATGTGAAACAGTGCCCCTGAGTGGACAATCACTGCATATGCATTCTCTACATTTGGAATAATAGGAAGACTATTTTGAAGCGCCTGGTTAAAATAATAACAATAAAAAATTCATTCAACAGACATTTGTGTACGTGTGTGTGTGTGTGTGTGTGCGTGTCTGCTATTATCTGAAATTACCTTGGGGCATGTAGTTTCACTGTTATCACATGATCCTATAACAAACCAAAGGCAGTCAGAGTCATGTTCCCACTGCCTCTTCCACAGTGTTAGCTGTTACTGAATAAATGCAGAAGGATTCTAACTTAGGCTGCTATTGGAAGAAGCTGTTACAACTCTGGAGGACTTCATCAGCATAAGAGGTTTTTTTTTGGTCGGGTGCAGTGGCTTGCACTTGTGATCCCAGCACTTTGGGATGCAGAGGCAGGAGGATCACTTGAGCCCAGGAGTTTGAGGGCAGCCTAGGCAACACAGGGAGACCCCATCTCTACAAAGAATTAACGGGGCATGGTGATTCATGCCTGTAGTCCCAGCTACTTGGGAGGCTTAGGTGGGAGGATGACTTGAGCCTAGGAGGTCGAGGCTGGAGTGAGCCGTGACTGTGCTACTGTGCTCCAGACTAGGCAACAGAGTGAGACCCTGTCTCAAAAAAGAAAAAAGATTTTTTTCATAAATTTATTTAACAAGCTTCTACTGAGTACCCATTATGCTCCAGGTCCTGAGTTGGAAAAAGATGAATCAGACCTAGTACCTGCACTGTTGTTCAGAGATCTGGAGGAGAAAGGCATAGAGGTGAGTAATCCCTAATGCAGTGCGATGTATAGCACTCACTCACTCAGCAAACATGCAGTGAGGACCTGACATGCTAGGGATTGTGCCGAGGCTATAAGGACAAAAGCCATGACAGTTGAACTGAAATTGTGTACAGTCTGTGTAAGGGGAAGTCACCATTTTAGAGAACACCGCCCTAATGGAGGGAGTTAAAAGAGGGGAAGTGGGGACAGGGTGGTTCAAAGGAAGGAGGGCTGACATTTGGGCAGGGGTTGAAGGGTCAGGGAAGGGCTTAGAGAGGCAGTGCTTAAGCTGAGCATTGTTGGATGGATGAGGAGCGGGCATGTTTGCCACACAGAGGTGGGGCAGGGAGAGGAAGGTCTCAGTGCTACCCAATCTAGTCCTTGAGATTGTTAGACTAAGCTTCCTAACATGATTCTACTGCCAGGTCAGCTCCAATGCCAGTGACAACCCTCTGGTTCAGGGTCTGACTATTTCTTAGGTCCCTGTACCACTCCACCCCTTCACTGGTGGCTCCTCTCCAGCCAGGACACTCTGCTCCAGCTGCTAATAGATTTTAGCATAGCATTATTTCTCAAAATATAAGGGCCACATATGCACACAGACCCGCAGGGGTCAAAAACAAAACAAAAACTGACTATGTTGCTGAAGGAATAATATGCCTGACATTCAGTTTTGGCACTGCTGCCCAGAAAAAACCTAGGTTGGAAGTACCCTCCAGAGCCTTATTGATCATCCCCAGGATCTCACTTGTGTACTTAAACCTCAGTGCCTGGCCATTATGCCCTCCTCCCCAGGTTTCCTGAACCTGGGGCTCAGGCTGTCACCCTGGACACAGGAGTCCCTGTCCCTGTACTGATGCCCAGACCATTCCTGCTTACTGGACCTTTCTGTCCTGGTCTCCTGGCCCTGCCCGCTGACATCCATACGCTGCTTCACTCTCCTCACCAGGCAGTTGCCTGTGCTGTCCGTGCTCTCTTCCTGGGGCTTAGTTCCCAGCTGGACCAGCACATTCTTATTTTTGTCATTTGAACCATCCCAAATGCCTCCCAATTGGCCTCCAGCCTCAAGTGTCCCGTGGCTCTGGCCAGCCTGGCACAGTACCACCCAGGCCATCTTCAGAGGCACTGCACACCCTCAGTCCTCACCCATAGCAGGCTCACTTTCAGTGGCTCCATGATGCATACTGGAGAGACTAACACCTACCCTACATGGGATTCAAAGTGCCCTCCATTGCTCCTAGCCTACCTTTTCCTAGACCTAAACCTTTACCATCCCTTCTCCAGTAACCCGCCCATTATTCCCGGGACATGCCCTGTACTTCCCTACGTCTGCCTTCCTACCATTCCCCTTTCCAGAACGACCTCTTCTTCTCCTTTTGACCTTCCAAAATCCTCCCCATTCTCCATGGCTCAGTTCAAACAACACCGTCTCAATGAACCCTTCCTTGATCTCCCCCTGTTGAAAATAGAATCTCCTTCCTCTGAACCACTAGGAAAAGGGAAGCAAATTATATCGTTTAAATATCTGCCATGAGCTATATGTTAAAAGCATAAACTTTAGAGTCAGGCAGATCTGGCTAGAATCCAATAGCTGTGTAACCTTGGGAAGCACACGTAATCTCTCTGTGCTTCAGTGTTTTATCTTGAGAAACATAAAAATACCTATCTTTACCATTCATTCATGTAAACATTTGAATCTCTAATACATCCCAGGCTTTGTACTCTTATGGTTATTTTGTTGTTATTGTTTTTTTGAGATGGAGTCTTGCTCTGTCGCCCAGACTGGAGTGCAGAGGCATGATCGTGGCTCAATGCAACCTCTACCTTCCAGATTCAAGTGATTCTCATGCCTCAGCCATTTAAGTAGCTGGGATTACAGGCACATGCCACCAACCCTGGCTAATTTTTTTGTATTTATAAGTGGAGATGGGGTTTTGCCATGTTGGCCAGGCTGGTCTCCCTGTGGCTGATGCAAGGCACAGATGTGACTGACGTTTTCTGAACCAGCATCTTCCACTGCCAAGGCCGTCCCAGATACTCAACATTAAGGCTCTTTGTGACTAAGAGAAAGCTCTGGAGAGCTGAGACAGCTGGCTCTTGGCACCCCCTCTGCCATGTGGAGTAGCCTCCCTACCTTCATACTGGACTTCCAGGTGCATCGTGCCCAGCACCTTCAGCACGCAGTCCACGATGCAGGGGTGTGTGGTCCTAATGATTGGCTGATAAGACAGACAACAGGACAAGGTGGTTAGTCTTTGTTTTTCAAAGATGGAGTCCCACTCTGTTGCCCAGACTAAAGTGCAGTGGCACAATCCCAGCTCACTGCAACCTCTGGTTCCTGGGCTCAAGGGATGCTCCTGCTTCAGCCTCCCGAATAGCTGAGATTACAGGCTCCACCACCACACCCAGCTAAATTTTTTTCTTTTTTTTTTTTGAGACAGAGTCTCTGTCACCCAGGCTGGAGTGCAATGGCACAATCTCGGCTCACTGCAACCTCCACCTCGCAGGTTCTAGGCTCACTGCAACCTCCACCTCGCAGGTTCTAGAGATTCTCCTGCCTCAGTCTCCTGAGTGGCTGGGATTACAGGGGTGTGCCACCATATCTGGCTAATTTTTGTATTTTTAGTAGAGATGGGGTTTCACCATGTTGGTCAGGCTGGTCTGGAACTCCTCACCTCGTGATCTGCCCACCTCACCCTCCCAAAGCACTGGGACTGCAGGCGTGAGCCACTGTACTTGGCCCCCAGCTAATTTTATTTTAGTAGAGATGGGGTTTTGCCATGTTGGCCAGGCTGGTCTCAAACTCTTGACCTCAAGTGATCCGCCCACCTTAGCCTCCCAAAGGGGTGGGATTACAGGCGTGAGCCACTGTGGCCACCCAAGGTGGTTAGTCTTTAGATCTTGTCCACCTGGAAGAAAGGAAACTCAGACTTCCAAACAGCCAGGAGCCTGGGTGAATGGGGGAGAGGGAGGGAGGGCAGTGGTAAGTCACTGGGCCTAGGCTGAGGCTGCCACTGAACTCTCTAGCTCAGGAGGCATTAAATGAGGCTACCTGCAAGAGGTGCAGAAATGAGGCTGCCTACTCTGGCTGGGGAAGAGAGGACCCAGGGCAAGGAGAATGGAACACATCCAAGATCCTAAAATCTTCTCTTCCTCAGGAACCTCATCCCATCAGACAGCCCCTTTTTTCTGTCTCTCCAAACTTTACCCATGCATTGATTCCCTTCTTGTAGCATTAAACATCCTCAAGCTCATCCATATTTAACAACATTGTCCTTCAACTCTTCCTTTGCTATTGCTGTTTTTTCCCTTTACATCTAAGCTTCCCAAGAGAAGCCACTTCTTCATCCCCCATTCATCCTTTGACAGGGTGCTGCGGTTTAATTTTTCCTGCCATAGACGGTCTCCGAATTCACCAAAACTTTTCCTGCTGGGACCATCTTTCTATTCTACCCTTACTGAATCCCTTTGTTGCATCTGACCCAGCTGGTCATGTCCTCCTTATGCAGACTCTTTTCCCTTGATTTTTCCAGCCCCATTTTTTCTGTTTTCCTTCTATCACTGTCATTGCCCTTTTTCTTTTCTTTCCTTTTTTTTTTTTTTGAGACAGATTTCTCACTCTGTCACCTAGGCTAGAGTGTAGTGGTGTGATCTCAGCTCACTGCAACCTCCGCCTCCCGGGTTCAAGCAATTCTCCTACCTCAGCCTCACAAGTAGCTGAGATTACAGGCATAAGACACCAAGCCCAGCAATTTTGTTTTTTAGTAGAGACAGGGTTTCATCATGTTGGCCAGGCTAGTCTCAAACTCGATCTGCCCATCTCAGCCTCCCAAAGTGCTGGGATTACAGGTGTGAGCCACTGCACCTGGCCATGTCTTACCCTTTTTCAAAGAGGCAGAGTGGTATGTAGAAAGAATAAGGACTTTGGAGATAGTTGATTTAAATTATCGCTCGGTAAACACCTTCTACTTAGCATGTGGCCTTGGATAAGTCACTTAACTGAGCTCAGTTCCACCATCTTTGAAAAAAGGAGAATAATATCTGCCTCCATCAGCTATAGTGACGATGAAGAGAGAGAGGGTAGATAAGCCCCTAACAGCGGCTGGCATGTATGAGGCACTTAGTAAATGGAAACTGTGGAAATAAAATAATGATGATAATCTAATCTGTTTTTAGAATTGTTTTAGAGACAGGGTCTCACTCTATCACTCAGGCTGGCATGCAGTGGGCCATTATGGCTGATTGCAGCCTCGAACTCCTGGGCTCCAGTGATCCTCCCACCACAGCCTCTGGAGCAGCTGGGACTATAGGCACATGCCACCACACCTAGTTATTATTATTTTTTAATTTGTCTATTTATTTATTGAGATAGAGTTTAGCGCTTGTTGCCCATGCTGGAGAGCAATGGCATGATCTTGGCTCACTGTAACCTCTGCCTCTTGGGTTCAACCTCTGCCTCAGCCTCCCAAGTAGCTGGGATTACAGGCATGCACCACGATGCCTGGCTGCTTTTGTATTTTTAGTAGAAATGGGGTTTCTTTATGTTGGTCAGGCTGGTCTTGAACTCCCAGCCTCAAGATCCACTGGCCTCTGCCTCCCAAAGTGCTGGGATTACAGGCATGATCCACCATGCCTGGCCTTTTTCTGTCTTTCTTTTTATGAGACAGGTCTTGCTTTTTTAAAAGCCCAGGGAGTACAGCAGTGTGATCTCGGCTCACCATAACCTCTGCCTCTCAGGCTAAGCGATCCTCTGAACTCAGCCTCCCAAGTAGCTAGGATTACAGGAGTGTGCCACCATGCCCGGCTGATTTTTGTATTTTTGGTAGAGATGGGGCTTCCGCATGTTGGCTAGGCTGGTCTCAAACTCCTGACCTCAAGTGATCCACCCATAATCCCAGCTGCAGTCTTCCAAAATGCTGGGATTATGGGTGGATCACTTGAGGTCAGGAGTTTGAGACCAGCCTAGCCAACATGGTGAAGCCCCATCTCTACCAAAAATACAAAAATTAGCCGGGCATGGTGGTGGGTGCCTGTAACCTCAGCTACTTGGGAGGCTGATGCACCTGGCTTGATGGTTCATCTTAAAGCCACTTTTAGAGCCTCTATCCCCTTTCTACAAAGGCACCATGTCTTCATATGCTCACTATGCCCCAAATCCGATTTCACTTGCATTCTAGGGCACTGTCTGAGAGAAGGGCAAAATTCAACAAAAAAAAAGCCTTCCCCAGCACTGGAGATCTGGCCTCTTCACTTACATGCTGTCTACAAATGCACCATTATTCTTTCCTTATCAAATCGACTCCTTTAATCTTTTCTACAGCCCTTTCATCATCCTTGTTGCTTGTCTCAACCACTTTTAAGTCTGCCAACATCTTTCTGATCCTTAAGTAAACAGGACAAATCACTCTGCTGGAAGACATGAACTCTCTGCCCTACCTTGGCCTTCTGGAAGTAATGCTGATTGAACAATAGACATGCAGTGGGAGGCTGAGCCCCGTTTCTCATGCCTGTGTGGAGTGCAACTGTGGAAGGTAATTGTAAGATTATTGCATTTGAATCGGAACCACAGGAGCATGCAGCCTTGGCTCACCTGGGCAGTCCTGAGAGTCTGCAGGGACAGCTGCTGGGCTTTGGGGGACACGCAGGGCAGCAAAGCTATTAGACCTTTATACACTTGATTCTGATACTTGGGATTGCCATGGACCAAAGAATCCAACAGAACCTGCACTTCCTCCTGGGTCTCTTCTGACTGAGACTTTGCTAAAAATTCTGCTGTGGATCGTACACCTGAGCAAAGAAGAGAGGAAATGCTGAATTGGAAGGGAAGGGATTTATGAAAACAATCCCCACTCAAGATTACATAATATGAATAGGATTAAGAGTGCTTCAACCAAGCCTGTTCAACCAAAGCAAAATTGAGGCTTGGTTCTCATATTGTTGCTTGTTCACCTTAGAGCTCTGTGGCTGGAGGATTTTGTTGTAGCACAGGCATGTCAAAATCTGTGTTTTAAAATTTAAAATGGCTCTGCACAATTTACAAACAAAACATGCATTTTTATTGCTACATGATAACACTTGTATACCACTCAGCAGTTTGCAAAATGGTTTTACAAATATTAACTCACTTAATCCCAGAAACCATACTGAGAGGAAGGTGTTAGTCCCACTTTATGGATGAAGACACTGAGGCTTTGAGAGGCCGTGGGGTGGACAGACAGGAGAACCTTGATGAGAGTGCAGGGTTGGAAATGCTTTGAAAAAGGGAGATGTGGGCCTGGCGAAGTGGCTCGCGCCTGTAATCCCGGCACTTTGGGAGGCCGAGGCAGGTGGATCACTTGAGGTCAGGAGTTCAAGACGAGCCTGGCCAACATGGCGAAATCCCATCTGTACTAAAATACAAAAATTAGCTCGGCATGGTGGTGGGTACCTGTAACCCCAGCTATTTGGGAGGCTGAGGCTGAAGAATTGCTTAAACCCAGGAGGCAGAGGTTGCAGTGAGCTGGGATTGTGCCACTACACTCCAGCCTGGTCAACAGAGCAAGACTCCATCTCAAAAAAAAAAAAAAAAAAAAAAAAAGGCCAGACTTGGTGGCTTACTCCTGTAATCCCAGCATTTGGGGAGGCCTAGGCAGGTGGATCACAAGGTCAGGAATTCGAGATCAGGCTGGCCAAAGTGGTGAAACCCCATCTCTACTAAAAATAACAAAAATCAGGTGGGTGTGGTGGCAGGCACCTGTAGTCCCAGCTATTTGAGAGGCTGAGGCAGGAGACTCACTTGAACCCAGGAGGCAGAAGTTGCAGTGAGCTGAGATTGCACCACTGTGTGTCAGCCTGGGCAACAGAGTGAGACTCCAACTCAAACAAACAAAAAAAAAAAAAAAGAAAGAAAAAGGGAGATGTGGGTGATGGTATCTCTTTTACATGCCTCACTTGGAGTACTTCATAGATTATATTAAAATTATTGGGTCGGGTCTGGGTGTGGTGGCTCACGCCTGTAAATTCCAGCACTTTGAAGGCTGAGGTGGGTGGATCATGAGGTGAGGAGTTCTAGACCAGCCTGGCCAACACGGTGAAACCTCATCTCCACTAAAAGTAGAAAATATTAGCTGGCATGGTGGTCTGCACCTATAATCCCAGCTACTCAGGAATCTGAGGCAGGAGAATCACTTGAACCCAGGAAGCAGAGGTTACAGTGAGCTGAGATCAGGCCATCGCACTCCAGCCTGGGTGACACAGTGATACTCTGTCCCAAGGGGAAAAAAAATGATTGGGACGGGCATGGTGGCTCATGCCTGTAATCCTAGCACTTTGGGAGGCCGAGGTGGGTGGGTCACTTGAGCTCATGTGTCCGAGACCAGCCATGGCTGACATGGCCATATCCGGTCTCTACTAAAAATAATAAAAATTAGCCAGGCATGGTGGTACATGCCTGTAATTCCAGCTACTTGGGAGGCTAAGGCATGAGAATTGCTTGAACCTGGGAGGCAGAGGTTGCAGTAAGCTGAAATTGTGACACTGCACTCCATCGTGGGCGACAGAATGAGACTCTGTCTCAAAAAAATATATACTAGATTATACTTTTCTTACCAGCCTGTAAAGTCTCTGAGGACAGGACTGTATTATATTCATTTTTGTATCCCTAGCACCTGGCATATATCTAGCACACAGCAGGTATTCAATAATTTTATTTCTTTTTGTTTTTTATTTTTGTTTTTTGGAGACAGAGTCTTGCTCTGTAGCCCAGGCTGGAATGCAGTGGTGCGTTCTCAGTTCACTGCAACCTCTGTCTCCCAGGCCCAAGTGATTCTCCTGCCTCAGCCTCCCGAGTAGCCGGGACCATAGGCATGCATCACCACACCAGGCTAATTTTTGTATTTTTAGTAGAGATGGGGTTTCACCATGTTGGCCAAGCTGGTCTCAAAATTCTGACCTCAGGTGATCCACCTACCTCAGCTTCCCAAAGTGTTGGGATTACAGGCATAAGCCACCACGCCTGGCCTTCAATTTTATTTCTAGAGTTATTCATAACTCAATTTCACAAAAGATATTGGGCCACAGCTAACAAATCTTTGAATAGATGCCTCAAAGAGGATATGTCTAAAAAGGAGAAGTATTTCTAAAACCACCACTGAAATATCTGAGCAAATGACGAATCAGGAGAATCATAAATCTGGACATGGACAGGAACACGAAAAGCTTCCTGTTCTTCCAGTTCTATGATGTGTTTTCCTACAGCAGTGGTGGATGCTGCCACCATTTCACCAAGGCCCCTGGGGAGCCACAGCTTGTCATACACGGTACCCACCATAGCTTTCACAAATGAGCTCCTTGTACTTCCTGCCAGAGTTTGCAATAACCTGAAGTAGTTTGACGGACTCCTTCTTGGCCTCTTCCGTGATCTTCTCCAGCCCAAGTATTTCCAAGAGTGTTAGGACACCTCCAACCTCAAGAAATTCTCTAAGGTACCGATTACTGTCCAGAGGGATAGAAAAGTAGAAATAAAACTCTTGTCAAGTTCCTTTGCACTGACCTTTCAAAGAGATCCCAAGGACCTGTCTTCACAGACTGTGCCCTCCTATCCAGGGAAATGTCCACAGGTAAAGTGACACAAGAGTGTGGAAATTCTTCCTTCCAGCAGGAGACACTGGAATTAGATACTAGGGACATTTCTTGGTTTTGGCATTCCAGCATCTGTTCTCTTTCTTCTTCCTTTTTATTTATTTATTTTTTTTGAGACAGAGTTTCATTCTTGTCACCATGCTGAAGTGCAATGGTGTGATCTTGGCTCACTGCAACTTCCACCTCCCAGGTTCAAGAAATTCTCCTATCTCAGCCTCCCAAGTAGCTGGGATTACAGGCGCCCGCCACCATGCCTGGCTAATTTTTGTATTTTTAGTAGAGATGGGGTTTCACCATGTTGCCCAGGATGATCTCGAGCTCCTGACCTTGTGATCCACCCACCTCAGCCTCCCAAAGTGCTGGGATTACAGGAGTCAGCCACCACGCCCAGCCTCTCCTTCTTCTTGTAATAGCACCTCAACTGTCACTTGGGGAATCGCCCCTCTGCCACTCATAGGCCATATAGTTTTGGTGGGGTGAGGAGGTGACAGGGTATGTCACCCTTCTGACTGTAGAAATTGGTTTGGGGCTGGGCATGAGACCTAAATTGGTCCAATGAGGCTCAAAGCCTGGGAATTTCTTGGGAAGCTGTGGAAAGGATCTGCTCCTTTTTTAGTGTGTTTGGAGCTTCTGAAGACCACGGCACTCAGAGATTTATGAACACAGAGGAGAAGAGACAGAAATATGGGAAAAGACGGAGTGGGAGACCAAATACTGATGACATTGTTTGGTCCTGGATCTAGTCAGGCCTGAAATATGTATTTCTTCTCTCTGGGTTTTTCCAGTTAAGTGAGCCAATGATTTTCCTTTTTCTGAGTCCAACATGAGTTGGTTTTCTGTAATTCACAACTGAGAGGTGTTGACTAGTAAAGTGTCACTGGAGAGCACGGGATGGAGGAGCAGCTAGAGCAGAAGCCCAGTGGACATTACCTCTGAGCTCATCTGAGAGCTACAAGGAACCGTCTGGGACAGGAATCATGGCCCTGGGTGGTGTGAATGCCAAGGACATCATGAGCCCAAGATGCCACTGAGACCCCAGAAGCACACTAGAACAGCACTCACCTGCTTACAGCTGATAAGAAGATGCCAATGGACTTGAGAAGCTTTTCTAAACAACAGCCAGTCATATAGCTGTATGACAAGTTAAAGAGTAAGTTTCAGGGTGGTTTTTCACATAGAAGCCAGATCCCATGGCTGATCTCTGGTACCCTCCAGGGCCCAGAGTGGCCAAGTAGCTGAACTATGCCCCTTTACCCTGAGAGGGGCCACCAGCTGAAGGGGAAGTGGCAATACACACAGGGTTGGGGGGAAGGGGTGCTGGCTGTTCACTGTTCTCCAGGAAGCTCCTCTGTGGTACTTCAGCCACCTTGGCTCTGACAGGCTCTCTAGGGAACAAGGAGGCTCTGATGAATTCAAGGTCTCTGGAGAAGCTGGACGTCAACATCCCAAACCTCTCTAAGCTGTGCCCACTGCATCCTTGGTCTCAGCACAGTTCATGACTTTGTGTCTCATTCTTAGATTTCCCTAAAAAGAACCAGCTTCATCATTAATTCTCAATTTTGTACTTATTCAAAGTTTTACACTGGAGGTCACTATCCTTATGAAGAATTGGCTTCCTAATAAGAATAATAGGAGATGGTGGAAAAATTAAACCCTGATTTAAAACAACCTCAGTATTTAATGTTATTTTTTAATGTGAGTCTTTGCAAAAAGCCTCATTATAATAAAGCACCCAAAGCACGCATCAGCTTAGATACAAGGTATGAAATCAAGTCACAACAGAAAAGGAACCAGTCAACAATTACTAGGCTCATAACACATCAGAGGCTCTTAGAACACTTAAGAAATTAGCTGAAATTATTGCAGCTCATGGAGGATGACTGAGAGCCTCCAAGGCTGATAAAGGCTAATGTAATGGGTTGGAGGTAATGGTGCTTTGTTTGGGCGGGGTGTGTGTGAAGCAAATTATCTCTGCTGCACCCTGGTTCCCAGGATGCCAATAGAAGTAGAGACAGATTGGCTCATTAGGAAAGGCTCTTTACTGCAAAAATAGTGTTTGCTCTGGAGCCAGGCTGCCCTGCCTGTTGCCACCATAGCTGGGGCCAGGCATCAGCCCACATGGTGGTCTTTTTATTCCTACATTGTCCCCACCCTGCTCCCTCAACCCCTGCCCCTGTTCCTGCCTCAGTGCATTCTCTGCTTTTTCTTCAGTTTCCCGCTAGGCTGACCAACTTTTATCACGTTCTGTTTCCTTTGTCCTGGGCTAGTCTTTCTTTCTTTTTTTTTTTTTTAGAGAGGGGGTCACTCTGTTGCCCAAGTGGGAGCACAGTAGTGCAAGCACAGCTCACTGTAGCTTTGAACTCGTGGCCTCAAGTGATCCTCCTGTCTCAATATCCTGAGTAGCTGGGACTACAGGTACGTGGCACCATGTCCAGCTATTTTTTTCCTGTATTTTTTGTAGAGACAGGGTCTCACTATGTTGCCCAGGCTGGGTTTAAACTCCTGGATTCAAGCAATCCTCCTGCCTTCCAAAGTGTTGGGATTATAGGCATAAGCCACTGTACCAGCTTTGTTTTTTTCTTCCTTTTCATGGAGAATGGAGTTTTGCTACGTTGCCCATGCTGGTTTTGAACTCCTGGGCTCAAGTGATCTGCCTCCCCTAAGTGTTGAGACTACAGGCGTGAGCCACCACACCCGGCTAGTCTTGTTTTCATCGTCATTCACTATAAATATTTCCAGGAATTAGTTCCAGTACACATTGTGTGAGTCCTGGATCTAAGAACATGGGATAAAGGAGCAACGTTGGGGCCACACGGTCAGCAGTAGCTAACAAGTACCAGCTCCTGTTGTGTGCTGGGTACTGTGCTTACTGCTTTGCTTGCACTGTCTCATGTAATCCTCACCACGGCCCTCCAGTGGGTGCTATTAGTATTTCCATTTACTTCCTGAGTAACATGAGGTAACAATCTCAGGTCAATAACTTGTCCAAGGTCCCACAGTAAACTGCTGGAACCGAGATTTGAACCTAGGCAGTCTGATTCAGATTCTAACTCTTACTGTTAGGGCTTCTGGCTTGTAGACAAATGGAGGGAGGGGGCTTTGCAGATGAACTCCCTGTGTGATGTTGCAGGTGGAGCTGTGGTCTGCACTGTCCACTGAGTAGGAGACATGATGGTGTATAGGCTTTCGGGCAGATATACAAAGTTCTAACCTTATATCCACCATTTGCTAATAAATTAATCAACCTTTTCAAGGCTCATCTTTCTTATTTATAAAATGGAATAATACCAGTTACCTATTAGGCTGTGTGTTAGGCCCAAATGAGATAATATTTGTACAGTATATATCTCAGTGCCTAGAACATAAAAAGACTCAATAGTCTGGGCGAGGTGGCTCACACCTGTAATCCCAGCACCTTGGGAGGCTGAGGAAGGTGAATCATTTGAGGCCAGGAGTTCAAGACCAGCCTGGCCAACATGGTGTAACTCCATCTCTACTAAAAATATAAAAATTAGTTGGGCATGGTGGTGCACACCTGTAACCCCAGCTACTCCGGAGGCTGAGGCATGAGAATTGCTTGAACCCAGGAAGCAGACATTGCAGTGAGCCAAGACTGCACCACTGCACTTCAATCTGGGCATCAGAGCAAGACTCTCAAAAAAAAAAAAAAAAAAGACTTGGCCAGGCATGGTGGCTCACACCTATAATCCCAGCACTTTGGGAAGCTGAGGAAGGTGGATCACCTGAGGTCAAGAGTTCAAGACCAACCTGGCCAACAAGGTGAAATCCCATCTCTACCAAAAAAGTACAAAAATTAGCTGGGCGTGATAGTGGGCACCTGTAATCCCAGCTACTCAGGGGACTGAGGCAGGAGAATCGCTTCAACCCGGAGGCGGAGGTTGCAGTGAATAGAGATCATGCCATTGCACTCCAGCCTGGGTGACAGAGGGAGACTCCATCTCAAAAAAAAAAAAAAAAAAAAAAAATACATGGCCGGGCGCTGTGGCTCATGCCTATAATCCCAGCACTTTGGGAGGCCGAGGCAGGTGGATCACGAGGTCAAGAGATCAAGACTATCCTGGTCAACAAGGTGAAACCCCGTCTCCACTAAAAATACAAAAATTAGCTGGTGGTACACGCCTGTAGTCCCAGCTACTCGGGAGGCTGAGGCAGGAGAATTGCTTGAACCCAGGAGGCGGAGGTTGTGGTGAGCCGAGATCGTGCCATTGCACTCCAGTCTGGGTAACAACAGCGAAACTCCATCTCAAAAAAAAAAAAAAAAAAAATACACAAAAAAACCCTCAATAAATGGTAACTAACAATTTTATCATTTAATATATAAATCCTTAGTTTTACTCATCTATTCTGAAAGTTCAAGGTTGAAGAATGGGTTTAGGCTTATGTGGGACTATGTGGTAGTCAATTTTGCAAAAAATAATGATGCTATGAGCTATATTGTTTTATTCCAAAATCTGCCAGAACTGGAGGGCTGAGTAGAAGTGGATTTGCTAATTCAAAACACTGTATCAATTCAGGCAGTCTATTTTCTCTGTTGTATGACTGGGAGATTATGAATAATTCTGGTTGTAGAATACTGAATCTACAACTGTTTATTAAAAGCATGGTTCATTGCAAATATCTTACCAATAATTGCAGAATAAAAATGAAAAAAAGAAGAAAAATAAGAAAATAAAAGCGTGGTTCATTCATTTAGTAAGCACTGACTGAGTACCCACTAAAGTAAGGCACTATGATTGGCACTTGAGAAATGAAGAATGATGTAATGCCTAATGTAATACATGCAATGACCAAGTAAGAAAAGCAGCGGGCTGAACACAGAATGCTCAGACACACTGCTGTTTAAGTGGGGGACTGGGGTGGGAGAGATCCTGCAATAGCAACTGAGAAACAGTGGGAGAAGGTAGAAGAGAGGACAGTTAAAGAAGAGGCTGTGGGGGCTGGGCACCGAGGCTCATGCCTGTAATCCCAGCACTTTGGGAGGCCGAGGAGGGCGGATCACGAGGTCAAGAGATCAAGACCCGCCGGGCATGGTGGCTCACGCCTGTAATCCAAGCACTTTGGACGCCAAGGCAGGCGGATCACCTGAGGTCGGGAGTTCAAGACCAGCCTGACCAACATGGTGAAACCCTGTCTTTAAAAAAAAAAAAAAAAAAAAAAAAGAGATCAAGACTGTCCTGGCCAATATAGTGAAACCCTGTCTCTACTAAAAATACAAAAATTATGTGGGCATGGTGGCGCACGCCTGTAGTCCCAGCTACTTGGGAGGCTGAGGCAGGAGAATTGCTTGAGTCTGGGAGGCAGAGGTTGCAGTGGGCAGAGATGGTGCCACTGCACTCCAGCCTGGTGACAGACTCTGTCTCAAAAAAAAAAAAGAAGAAGAGGCAGTGGTTAAGCAAGGCCAGAATTAGGGTGAGGTGAGGAAGTTACTTGCTTGGGATGTGAAATTTAAAAGGGCACCAAAAAACTCAGTTATCAAATAATATTTCAATGTACTATTTAAAATAATCAAATTAATATTAAAAAGTCCATGATGGCCCAGGCATGGTAGCTCACAACTTTAATCCCAGCACTTTGGAAGGTCAAGGTGGGAGGGTTGCTTCAGCCCAGGAGTTTGAGACCAGCCTGGGAAACAGCAACAGCAAGATCCTGTCTCTGCATAAAATATAATAAAATTAGCCAGGGGTATGGTGGTGTATGCCTGTAGTCCCAGCCACTCGGGAGGTTGAGGTGGAAGGATGGTCTGAGCCTGGGAGGTTGAGGCTGCAGTGAGTTGTGACGGCACCACTGCTTCAGCCTGGGTGACAGAGTGAGAGTGAGACTCTGTCTCAAGCAACAACAAATATCCATGAGATGAATAAAACATCACAGTGTTCAATAGACAGATCTGACCCTGCACCTGTGCGACCCTGCCTTACTCATCTCACCCTGTGACCAAATGGAAAATATTGTCCAGTAACTGTACAATGAAAATATTGTACAGTTAGTGTCATGAGTTGTGGGGATAGGAGCCATTGTAGGCTCCTATCACAACTAGGCTGCAATGTTTCTCAAAGCATAACCTGTGGACCACTGGCACTAAAGCCACACAGGGTACTTGTTAGAAATAAGGGTCCTCAATCTACTAAAGCAGAACCTTGGGGGTAGGGGTGAATAGGTAACTGGCAATCTGCATTTTAAACTTCTTTTATGCACAATAATATCTGAGAACAGAGTGGGTGTGGTGGCTCACACCTGTAGTCCCAGCACTTTAGGAGGCTGAGGTGGGAAGATCGCGTGAGGCCAGGAGTTTGAGAACAACTTGGGCAACACAGCAAGACCCCATGTCTACAAAAATTTTAAAAACAGAAAAATTAGCTGGGTGTGGTGGTGCATACCTATAGTCCTAGAAGTTTGGGAGGCTGAGGTGAGAGGATCCCTTGAGTCTAGGAGTTTTGGGCTGCAGTGAGCTATGATTGCACGGCTGTACTTCAGCCTGGGCAACAGAGCAAGACCCTGTCTCAAAAAATAAAAGTAAAAAAATCTAAGAACATTTGGGTAAACCTACAGATGTATTCCATGGTTATTCTCTTTGGCCTGTGTTACAAGCCTGAGTCTGAAAAATAATTTTATCAATAACTTAAATGTAAGGAAAAGAGCTGTGTTTACTTAAACCTTTAATTCTGCCCAGCTGTAGATGCTGGGTCATTCATTCCTTTACCCAGCAAACATGTGCCATGCACTGTGCTACATGTAAGTAGAACAGATGCAGTTCCTGCCTTCAGAGATCTTACAATCCAGTTGGGGGAAAGAGATATTAAGCAGGTAATAACAATAATATGTAACAACTATTAAGACAGAGGAAGTCTATGAGCATATATAAAAAGGGAACCTAAGCCAGTCTGGAGCTCAGAAATGGGCTTCCTGAGAAAGTGATGTTTAAACTGAGACCTGAATAATAGAGCAGGAGTTGGTCAAATAAGGAGGGGGTTTATTTATGTATTTTTATAGAGATAAGGTCTTGTTCTGTTGCCCAGGATGGAGCACAGTGTTGTGATCATTGCTCACTGCAGCTTCAAACTCCAAGGCCTAAACTATCTTCCCACCTCAGCCTCCCAAGTAGCTGGGATTATAGGTGTAAGCCACTGAGCATGGCTCAAGGAGAGGGTTTAGAGAAGGTGAGAGGGTTCAGGCAAGGAGAGAAATATACAGTAAAGGGGTCCGAGATGAATCTGTAGAGAGCCATGGGCATACAGAGCAGGAATATCCTCATATCCATGTGTATATTGAACTATCACCTTGATGGTGACCAAATCTGTCTTCAGCCTTGACCTGCCTCCAGGGATCCTGGACATGATAATGGGCACCTGACATCTCAAACTCAACATGTCCCAAACCAAACTTATTTACCCCCAAACTTACTCTTTTTCTTATGTTCTCTTCCGCATAATGGCATCCTGTTCCCCTAGTTTACTAAGCCAGACATGTGAGACTCATCTTGTGGCATATGAGTGAAGATGGATATATGGGTATGGAATAGTTGGATATATAGGTAGGGAACTCAGATTCAAGAGAGAAATTTGGGCAGGGATACTTATTTGTTTTTTGTTTTGTTTTTCACTCTTATTGCCCAGGCTGCAGTGCAATGGCATGATCTCAGCTCATCACAACCTCTGCCTCCCGGGTTCAAGTGATTCTCCTGCTTTAGCCTCCTGAGTAGCTGAGATTACAGGCATGCGCCACCACGCCCAGCTAATTTTGTATTTTTAGTAGAGATGGGGTTTCTCCATGTTGGTCAGGCTGGGCTTGAACTCCAGACCTCAGGCGATCTTCCCGCCTCGGCCTCCCAAAGTGCTGGAATCATAGGTGTGAGCCACTGCGCCTGGCCAGGGATACTTATTTGAAAGCCCTCATACAAGAGTGGTGTTGAATCTTGACAATGGATTAGTCTCTCAGGAAGAATCTGAGAGTGAGCAGAGAAGAGGGACAAGGATGGAATCCCAAGGAACAGCATTTAAGGGGTGGCTGAAGAAGAGCAGGAAATGCACAGAAACCAAGATAATCGGTATCACAGAAATCAGGACTGTTCTAAGAAGTGGGAAAGGTGATTGACAAATCCCACTGAGAGGTCCTATATAAGGACTGAGGATGTAGTCCCTGGGTTTTGCAACTGGAAAAACATGGGTAACCTTAGACCTGCATCAGTAGAGGGGGAGGCACTGAAGTCACGTGGCAGTAAGAGGGGAAAAGGGAGGAGAGGAAGTGAAGAAAGGGAGACTCAACAACCTTTATTTAAAAAAAAATTTTTTTTTTTTAATTTTCTGAGACGGAGTCTCTCTCTGGCCCAGGCTGGAGTGCAATGGCGTGATCTTGGCTCACTGCAACCTCCGCCTCCCGAGTTCAGGTGATTCTCCTGCCTCAACCTCCTGAGTAACTGGGATTACAGGTGCCTGCCACCATGCCCAGCTTATTTTTGTATTTTTAGTAGAGATGGGGTTTCACCATCTTGGCCAGGCTGGTCTCAAATTCCCGACCTCAGGTGATCTACCCACCATGGCCCCCCAAAGTGCTGGGATTATAGGTGTGAGCCACTGCATCAGGCCCCTCAACAATCTTTTCAAGAAGCTTCACTGGGGCGCACACCTGTAATCCCAGCATTTTGAAGTCAGGAGTTTGAGACCAGCCTGGCCAACATGGTGAAACCCCATCTCTACTAAAAATGCAAAAGTTAGCTGGGCATGGTGGTTCATGCCTGTAGTCTCAGATACTTGGGAGGCTGAGACAGGAGAATAGCTTGAACCCAGGAGGCAGAGCTTGTGGTGAGCTGAGATTGTGCCATTGCATTCCAGCCTGGGCCACAGAGAAAGACTGTCTTAAAAAAATAATTAAAAAAAAAAAAAGGCCAGGCGTAGTGGCTCATGCCTGTAATCCAAGCACTTTGGAGGCCAAGGCAGGCAGATCACCTGAGGTCGGGAGTTCAAGACCAGCCTGATCAACATGGTTAAACCCCATCTTAAAAAAAAATAAGAAGAAGAAGAAGTTTCACCATGAAAGGCAGAAACTGGGATTGGGTGGAATAAATTTGAGACAGGGATTCAATTTTATCTTTTAAAGTAGAAGAGATTTCAGCATATATAAATGCTGAAAAACACTGGTAATGAGGTAAAGGTTAAAGCTATAGGAGAGAAAGAATAAGGAGATAGGAAGAGGTTCAAGTGTAGAACAAATAGAGGATTAGCCCTAGACGAAGGTATACCTCCTTCAACTCTGATGGGAGCAAGAGGTTAGGGGTGAGAAAGAAGATACTATAATAGGTTGGGAAGATGGGAAGCTGAGAGAGTGCTTGACTCTAAGGATTTTTTATCATTTTTTTTTTTAATCACCAGATGTCCTGTTCTAAAATATTAGAATCAAGAGAAAACTCTTTCAACAATCTCCTTTCCTTTTCATTTTTGAAGATTGCCTAATTTTTTTTTTCTGTTCAGCAAAGGATACGTGATTCTAAGCCAGGTGGTCAAGCGTATCAGGAACAAACTGGCTCCCTGGGAAAACTCCTGCTCCAGTTCAGGGGCAGTCTTGCCTTGGTTGGTTTCAATGAACTTGTCGAGGATGTGACTCCTCGAAACTTTGCCAGCGTTGTCCCACTCTTGTAAAAAACTTAAGAGCCTGCTAATTGCTGCCTGCTCCTTTATAGAAGTCATGATCAATCAGTCCTGGAGCTGGCTACAGAGGGAGGGAAAACAGACAGGTTACCAGAATGTTTAGAATCATGCAACTCTATTGTTTTACTAGCAATCAACTGGAGGCAGGGTGGGGCTCTATCACACACGTGGGTGTAGTTATGTGCAAAATATACTCTGGGACTAGTCACCTGCTGCTTGAACAGGGAGGCTCTAGCTGGAGTGTAATGGGATTAATAATATCAAAGTGCTAAATGTCTGCTCTTTAAGAACTAAAATTTCTGTCGGGTGCAGTGGCTCACGCCTGTAATCCCAGCACTTTGGGAGGCCAGGGTGGGCAAATCATGAGGTCAGGAGTTTGAGACCAGCCTGGCCAGCATGGTGAAACCCCATCTCTACTAAAAATACAAAAAATTAGCTGGACGTAGTGGTGGGTGCCTGTAATCCCAGCTACTTGGGAGGCTGAGGCAGGAGAATCACTTGGGCCTGGGAGGTGGAGGTTGCAGTGAGCTGAGATCACGCCTCTGCACTCCAGCCTTGGCTACAGAACAAGACTTCATCTCAAAAAAAAAAAAAAAAAAAAAACTAAGCTAAAATTTTAGCCCTTTGGCTTCTCTCCTGATGCCAGCAACTAAAAGACCACAGCATCCAGTTGAGATAAAAGTGCTTGCTAAGGACAGGCGTGGTGGCTCACGCCTGTAATTCCAGCACTTTGGTAGGTCCAGGCAGACGGATCCCCTGAGGTAAGGAGTTTGAAACCAGCCTGGCCAGTGTGATGAAACACCCTGTCTCTAATAAAAATACAAAAAATTGGACCAGGTGCAGTGGCTCACGCCTGTAATCCCAGCACTTTTCGAGGCCAAGGCGGGTGGATCAGGAGGTCAGTAGTTGGAGACCAGCCTGGCCCACATAATGAAACCCCATGTCTACTAAAAATACAAAAAGTAGCTGGGTGTGATAGCACATGCCTGTAATCCTTTTACTGAGATAGGAGAATTGCTTGAAATGGGGAGGTGGATGTTGCAGTGAGCTGAGATCATGCCGCTGCACTCCAGCCTGCGTGACAGAGCAAGACTCTGTCTCAAAAAAACAAAACAAACAAACAAAAAAACCCAAAAAACCAAAAACAATTTTGTGGTTGCCTGTAATCCCAGCTACTCAGGAGGCGGAGGCAGGAGAAATCTCTCGAACCTGGGACGCGCGGGTTGCAGTCGGCCAAGATCATCCAGCCTGGGAACAGAGCAAGACACTGTCTCATACAAAAAACTAAAAAACAAAACCTAGACCTCTTTCGTGGCTTACTTCATATAGGGTCAGAGGCTTGAGGTCTTGAGAGACGTGGCCTCCCTCTTATGCCAATCACCTAAGTTAAAGTGCTCCTTAACCTTGTACCTTGGGCTTTTATACTAACTCTTAAAAACAACTTAAAAAAAAGTTAGTGGGAAGAAAAAGTTCCCATTCCATAGTTGGATTAATGGGCTGTGGTTTGTAGGAGTCTGTGTCCTTGGGAGAGTTTTCAGTGGGGGAGGGAAGGTTTAAGATAAACCCGTTTTCCAAAAATAGTTGTGATTGAAAGTGTTATTATCCATAACAAATGTTAGTGCTGATGGGAGAGAGGCATGTGCGATTCTTTTGTCTAACAGACAAGTGAAAGTCATATTTCACATTATCATGGGGTTTTCTGTGATTTACAGAATATTTGTGAAACATTACTTGCAGGGGCCATGATTGATATGGAGAGAACAGCTTGTGTGTAGGAGAGATGTGTATTTCACGAAGACTGTTCAACATGAAATTTACAGTCCCATAAAGTGCTTCTACATCTTCGCCAGAGATCTAGTTAAAAGGACTTTACAGTCTGAAACATCCTAAAATTGATTCTAAATTAACGTTTCCTCACATGTATTTGAGATATTGATGGGGCCCAGCTATCAGAATTTTATTAGGAAGCAATAATCTGAGGCATGCGGAGACAGACATACATACACACCAACCTCTACTGCTTCCCAGAGGACATGGAGTGTGTGCTTCCAGAAGGGCATCCACACTGCCTCCAGGATGGAGACAACCATGAAATCTAGCTGGCCTTAAGAACCAGGTGAATGACTGTGGACCAACCTAAACACAAAAATGACCAAACCCCCTCATGGGATCAAGCATCAATCACTGTGAATGTCATTGCAGTCGTAAGTCTGAGAATAACTTAGGGAGGCTGTGGCTGCCTTCAACAGCCAAACTAACATCAAGAAAATGGGGGTGAATGGCTATTCTAGACCCCAGGGAGGTGGGGTTGAGACACCACCACTAGCTTTATCAGGCAGGAAAGCGCCCTGGGCCCCTGCCCTGCCTTGAATGGGCCCTTTCTGGTATCAAAACTCAATGTGCTATTAGAGACGCATCTAGCAATTCCAGGACACCAAGGGCACTCCACATTACGGCTCCTTGATGTTTCCTTGGACCTCAGTCTCCCCTGTCTTCTTTGGAGACAGGAAAAGAAACATCAACAAATGGCAGCTTTACAAGTCACTGTGATGCAGCTGTAAATCTTACACATATGGTGAAGGCCCAGAGTGTGGCTCTGTATAAGGTACAGCGGGAGACGCAGAGATGAATATGGTGCTGCAGGGCCCCAGAAAAGCTCCTCATCTTGGGAGAGTGGAAGAACATGAGATTTGGAGTCAGACTGGGTTCAAAGCTCAGTTCCGCCACTTGCTATTTTGAAAAATAGCAAATAGTAATAGCACCTGCCTCACCCCTTGCTGCCCCCTAGTCTCTCCTCAGAGAGAAGGTCCTTTTAAACTCTTTTGGCTATTTCTTCTGCTGTTTACCTCTGTATTTCCAAGTAACAAGCTTATACTACTTGTTATGGGCTGAAATGTGTTTCCCCCAAATTCCTGTGTTGAAGTCCTAACCACCTCGGTATGAAGTACCTCGGGATGTGGTTGTAATTGCAGATATGGTCTTTAAAGAGGAAATTAGGTTTAAATTGTGTCATTAGGGTGGGCCCTTATCCTATATGACTGGTGTCCTTATAAGAAGAGGTGATTAGGATACAGACACACACACAGAGAAAACCAGGTGAAGATACAGGGAAAACATGGCCATCTGCAAGCCAAGGAGAGAGGCCTCAGAGGAAATCAACCCTGTGACATCTTGATCTCAGCCTTCCAGCCTCCAGAACTGAGATGATGAATTTCTGTCATGTAGGTTAGCTAGTCTATAATACTTTGTTATGGCAGCTCTAGCAAACTAATGCATGGCTATCATTGGATGCATCAACTTTAGGCAATCTTTGTGTGTTTATCATTCTGGCAGTTAAGGAATTAGGTCTTCATTTTTTTTTTTTTTCTGAGATGAGGTCTTACTAAGTTGCCCAGCCTGGAGTTGCAGTTGCTACTCACAGGGATGATCATAGCACACTGCAGCCTCAAACTCCTAGCCTCTAGCAGTCTTCCTGCCTCAGCCTCCTGAGTAGCTGGGGCTAAAGGTGCATGCCATCTTGCTCAGCGGAGGAATCAGTTTTATTGTACCACTCTGGCTCCCATTTTTTCTCTCTCTATCCTCACAACATAATTTCCCATAATTTATAGTTAAATCAAGTGTTTACATTATTATTATTTTTTTAGAGATGGGGTCTCACTCTGTCACCTAGGCTAGAGTGCAGTGGCATGATCTCAGCTCACTGCAGCCTCTGCCTCCCAGGTTCCAGCGATTCTTCTGCCTCAGCTTCCCAAGTAGATGGGATTACAGGCATGTGCCACCATACCTGGATAATTTTTGTATTTTTAGTACAGATGGGGTTTTGCTCTTTTGGCCAGGCTGGTCTCGAACTCCTGAGCTGAAGTGATCTGCCCTCCTCAGCCTCCCAAAGTGCTGGGATTACAGGCATGAGCCACCGCGCCCGGCATGTTTACATGATTGATCAAATAAATAAACTCTTCACTCAAGTAGCAAACTACTATTACATTTTTTTCTTACAGTTTGGTTTTACCTGGAGTTAATAATTGTCATTTCTTTTTTCCTATTGTTTGGTGTGAAGTGCCAAGGGATATTTTTTTTCCAAATGTTCCAAATATGTAGCAATTACTTTTAGGAATGTTTAATCCATAACTGATTAATTCCATCTTTTCCCTGGAAACCTCTGTCCCACAAATCTCTTTCTACTACAGAGAGAGAGTAGACTGGCTGCTCACTAAGGCTGGTATGCAAATGTCCTGGGATTTCCTCTTGCCAAGTTTTTCTGACAGTTGCCCATTTCCTGGCTCTCACATTTTTTTCTTTCTTTGTGTACTCCCTTGTTTTGTCCTGGAAAGTCTAAAAATATCTTTTTTGACCACATGTTGGATTGGCTGGGTATATAACGCTGCATTAGAAGTAAGCTATCTGGTTAAACGTGCTGGCTCATGCCTATAATTCCAGCATGTCGGGAGGCTGAGGCAGGAGGATCACTTGAGCCCAGGAGTTTGAGACCAGCCTAGGGAACCCAGTGAGATTCCTCCCCACCACCACCAAAAAAAAAAAAAAAATTAGCCAGGTATAGTGGTACACACTTGTAGTTTCAGCTACTTGGGAAGCTAAGGTGGCTGAGGTGGGAGGATTGCCTGAGCCCAGGAGGTAGGGGCTGCAGTGATCTGTGACTGTGCCACTGCACTCCAGCCTGGGCAACAGAGCAAGACCCTGTCTCAAAACAACAACAACAACAACAATGCTTCCCTCAGATTGACCCTCCCCAGTTGCTGCTGCTGATGAGAAATCTGAAGTCATTCTGATTCCTGTGACTTTGTCTATTTTTTTCACTCCTGATGATTTTAAAGCCTTTCTGAAGTTGTATGATGGTATGCCTTGATGAAGGTCTTTTTTCATTTACTACATTGGGCCTTTGGTGGGCTTTTTAAATCACTGTATCCTTCAGTGTTTGGATATTTATCAGGCAACTAGTCTTTATTTATAGACACAAGGTCTCTCTGTGTTGCCCAGGCTGATCTCAAACTCCTGGCCTCAAGTTAACTTCCCACCTCCTCCTCCCAAAGCGCTGGAATTGCAGGTGTGAGCCTCTGCACCTGGCCTACATTCTTTGTTTTAATCCTCTTAAGATCCTCAGGAGGTCATCATTAGCCACAATTTTCAGATGAAGAAACTAAGATTTAGAAGGGTTGCTCGTTTATTGAAGATCTCAAAGCTAAGTACGGATGGGAATGGGATTTGAACTTAGATCTGCATATAACGCTGAAGTCCAGGTTTTTCCCCACTAAGCCAAGAGCATGGATCCTGTTTCTGTGCTCCAAGATGTCACCAATCCTGTTGTCAGATTTGGTGGTTAGCTTGCTGCCCCGCTGTGCTTGGCCTCTCTGAATGACTCTGACTCTTCACAGAACCCTTTTCCTAACCCCAGTCTCCCCCAGTTCTCCAGACTCTCTGAATCCTCGGTTGCCTTGGCAGGATGTGGCCTTTGCAGGTTGTTTTCCCATTCTCAGTTCTCTTCTCATGCTTTGTCATCCCTGGGTGACCCCATTTACCCCATCACTTCAAATTACATCTATAGGCTAATGACTCAAATCCAAATCCTCAGTCCGGGCCTCCTGCTTGAGCTCCAAATCTCTTTATGTACTTAAGTGACCAGCAGACTCTTCATCGGTATGTGTCACAGGCTCCTCAAGTCAACAGGTCCCAAACTGAACTCATCAACTTACACCTGCCCCTTGCCCTGTGCTGGTCCTATTTCACTGCTTGGGCCACCACCCTCCTCGTCAGCCAAAAGTTGTCTTTGACTAATTCCCCTCCCTTGCCCTCATCTGAACTGTTGCCAGCTCCTGCCAATTATACGTCCTAAATCTCCCAGAGATCAGTTTATCTATCTTCACCTCCACTGCCACTATTTTAGTTTCATATCCTTGTTCCTCACATGGATTACTGTCACAGCCTCCTACTGGTCTTCAGGCTGGCCCCGGCCTAAACTCCAGGCTTGCCCTGGCCTAAATCTCTCTTGATGTGAGATTTGGTTGTTGTTGTTGTTGTTGTTGTTTTGAGATAGGGCTTTGCTCTGTTACCCAGGCTGGAGTGCAAGTGGCATGATCATAACTCACTGCAGCTTCAACCTCCTGGGCTCAAGTGATCCTCCCACCTCAGCCTCCTGAGCATCTGGGACTACAGCAACATGCCACCATGCCCACCTAATTTTTATTTTTCTATTTATTTTTTTGTAAAAGTGGGGTCTTGCTTTGTTGCCCAGGCTGATGTCAAACTCTTGGGTGCAAGCAATCCTCCTGCCTCGGCCTCCCAAAGTACTGGGATTACAGGTGTGAGCCACCAGACCAGGCTTTGATGTGAGATTTTTTAGGGTGCAAATCCGAGAGATTTCCCTGCTTTCAACTCTTCAGTAGTTCCCTATTACTTAAGGATAAAGTTTCAAACATTTCAGGCCAAAGAACTTCCATCTAACTTTGGCCCTGACACCCCACCCCAACTCTTGCCCCAACCCATGTCACTGCTTCTAAATCAGGAAGGGGGCTGCCCACTGTCCTACACCTCAAACGCCATTCTCTAAATCCCTACTACTGTTCCTGAACCCTTCCTCCTCCCCTGAGGCCAGGCCATCTGTCTTTCCCTCCCTACCTTGCCTCAGTGCTGATCAATGACTTCGACACATAAGTCTTCCTGTTTACTTGAGAGACACTAGGCAATTTCAACATCAATGTGCTCCATCTTTGTAATTTGGGTGGCTAGCATGGTCTCTGGCAAATCACAGGCACTCAGTAAGTGTTAAACTGACACCCAACACACTGTGCTCAGAAAGAGCACTTTAATTTCCTAAGCTCTGCACATTAGTTAATTAAACATATTCCCAGGTGCCAACTCGGAGCCAAGTATTGCGTTTGGAATCGGTTAACACGACAAACACAGACCTTGCCCTCAGGTGCTTACAGACTGGCAAGGCAGAGAGTGTGTAGACCTTTCCTCCACCAATCAGTGGAGGGAAAAATCACAAGCAACAAGGTGATTTTTTTTTTTTTTTTTTTTGAGACAGAGTCTTGCTCTGTTGCCAGGCTGGAGTGCAGTGGTGAAATCTCAGCTCACTGCAACCTCTGCCTCCTGGGTTTAAGTGATTCTTCCGCTTCAGCCTCCTGAGTAGCTGGGACTACAGGCGTGTGCCACCATGCCTGGCTAATTTTTGTATTTTTAGTAGAGACAGGGTTTCACTTTGTTGGCCCGGATGGTCTCTGATCTCTTGACCTCGTGATCCACCCACTTTAGCCTCCCAAAGTGTTGGGATTACAGGCGTGAGCCATTGTGCCTGGGCACAACAAGGTGATTTTAATGAACGGTGGAGAGCACTCTGATGGGATACATCCCAGGTTCTGCTGGCGCACAGAGGAGAGACATGGAAGATAGACTCCAGCAACCTCCAGCTTTCACCTCCAACAAACGCAACATTCAAACCCAAGACCCACACCCCAAATCTATGACTGGCTAGCACATCCACCTGTGAAATCTACAGTTCCAAGCTCCTTACCTTCCCACCTCATCCATCTGTTCTCAGAAGGCCTACTTTTTTTGGGTTTAACAAAGAAAGTTATAGGCCATTAGGTAAGAATGTCATCATACTCTCCTTCTTTCTTCGTCTCTATCCACACCCATCCTTCTCCTCTCTCTCTACCCATCTACCAGAGCTTTGCATCCATCCATCCTGCCTCCTCAGGGCCCTCATTCTACTCATTACTCCTGCCTCCCTTGTATCCTCAACCCCTCTATTTAGCAATTTTTCTGGTTAGCCTTGATTTTTACCTATCTTTATTATTATTATTTATCACTATATTTCTTCGAGAAAGGAGCTCACTCTGTCACCCAGGCTGGAGTACACCGCACCATTATAGCTCAATGCAGTCTTGAACTCCTGGGCTCAAGTGATCCTCCTGCCTCAACAGCCTCAGCACTTGGGACTACAGGTGTGCACCACCACGTCTGGCTAACTTAAATTTTTTTTTAGAAATCAAGTCTCACTATGTTGCCCAGGCTGGTTTGGAATTTCTGGCCTCAAGTTATTCTCCCATTCTGGCCTCCCAAACTGCTGGGATTATAGGTGTGAGCCACCCAGTGTGCCTGGCCTAAGTTTTGCCTATCTTTAAACAAAAATAAGCAAAAAAGAAAACAAAAACCTCAACCTCACATTCTCCTCCTCATCTCTCTGGTTTTCTGACTTCATAGCAAAGCTTCTGAAAACCAGTGTTCATACTCTTTCCTGTTTCCCCACTGACCATTCTCTCCTCAGCCCACGGCAGTCAGGCTTCTGCCCCACCACTACCCTTCCATCATGTTGGCCAATGTCTCGGCTCAGCAAGGGTGTCTTAGTCCTTTGCTTGCTTGTCCTCTTACTGCAACAACTAATATCATTGACCATTTTTCCTTTTTTTTTTTGAGATGGAGTCTTGCTCTGTCGCCCAGGTGGGAGTGCAATGGCGCAATCTCGGCTCACTGCAACCTCTGCCTCCCAGTTTCAAGCAATTCTCCTGCCTCAGCCTCCTGAGTAGCTGGGACTACAGGCATCTGCCACCATGCTTGGCTAACTTTTGTGTTTTCAGTAGAGACAAGGTTTCACCATATTGACTAGGCTGGTCTCAAACTCTTGACCTTTTGATCTGCCTACCTTGGCCTCCCAAAGTGCTGGGATTACAGGTGTGAGCCACTGCGCCCGGCCCTGACCATTTTTCTTACCCAAAATGCTTTCTTGCCTCTTTACTATGGTGTCTTCTCTTGGTTTGCCTAAATCTCTGGCTATTGCCTCTCCCATGAGAGTCTTCAGTGCCTGTCACATTGTATTCTAAGTCCTCAGTAAGTTGCCTCATCAAACATTCAAACATGACTAGGAATCCCTCTGCCCTACCTCCAACCTCACTATCAGCGATTCCATTAAACAAGAAATTCAACAAATAGTGACAAGTATGTCCCATGCCTTATGCTAGGTTTTGGGGATAAATGTGAAAAAGACACAGTCCCTGCCTGCAAGTACACAATTTGAGGGTGCATACAGCCTTATGAATAAGTGATTCCAATTCCAATAGTGTGGTAAGTACTGAGACAGAGTAGGTACAAGACACTCTAGAATGAGAGAGAGGGACACCTAACTTGACCTTGGTTTGGGTGCTGGCTGGAGAGAAAGGCTTTCAGAGGAGATGTCATCCGGGCTGAAAAAAAATCTGCTGCTGTGGAAGAGGTGAGGAAAGTGTCTTCTAGGTAGAGGGAATCACATCTGCAGTGGCTCAGAGCTGAGAGTGTAGGACATAAAGGATTGCAAGTGGGAGGCAGTACAGACAGTGGTTAGAACATGGACTGTGGTTGTTGGATGATCTTCCACTTCCCAGCTACGTGACTGTAGGCAAATTATTTAACCTCTTTAGGCTTCGGTTTCCCTATCTGTGATGAGGTAGTAATGGTTCACAAGGGTCAATAAACTACCTAACATATAGAAAACCCTCAGTAAAACTTAGCTCTTATTTTCATTGTTGAGATTGCTCAGAACAGCCGAGGCACGGTATAAGGATGGAAGTAGCAGTAGCAGGAGATGAGGCTGGAAAAACAGGCAGAGGCCAGAGAATGAAGGGCCTTGTGTGCTGGCTGCAGGGTTCACACTCCACCCAGAGGGCAATGTGCAGGTACTGAAGGGTTTAAGTAAGAGGGACAAGAAAAGACTTTCTTTTAGAAATATCTTAGGGCCTGGCGTGGTTGCTCACGCCTGTAATCCCAGCACTTTGGGAGGCCAAGGCGGGTGGATCATGAGGTCAAGAGATCGAGACCATCCTGGTCAACATGGTGAAACCCCGTCTCTACTAAAAATACAAAAAATTAGCTGGGCATGGTGGTGTGTGCCTGTAATTCCAGCTACTAAGGAGGCTGAGGCAGGAGAATTGCTTGAACCCAGGAGGCGGAGGTTGCAGTGAGCCGAGATTGCGCCATTGCACTCCAGCCTGGGTAACAAGAGCGAAACTCCATCTCAGAAAAAACAAATATATATATCTTGACTGCAGAGTAGAAAGGGGATTGGAAGGGGCAAGCTGGAGTGGGGGTACCAGTTAGGAAGTCATTCCTATAACCTTGACAAAGACACTGATGATACTAGGGTTGGAGAGAAGCAGAAATGCCACATAGTTTGAAGAAACAGGACCTGGTGACTGACTGGCTGTGGAGGATGAAAAGTGGGGAGGAATCAAGGAGGATGCCTGGATAACTCTGCTTCCAACTTCACAGAATATAGGGCCCATCAAGTGCAAACCTCTCTTCTTTCCTCCGTTCTTATCACTATATCAGCACCCAGCCTCTCCGTGTGCACTAGATTCTACGATCTTCAATCTTCTCATCTTCCCTGACTCCCCTCAAACAATTGCTCAATCCCCACCAACCCAAATACATATATAAACAAAGCATTCCCCTACTTTTTCCTTAAGCTTCTACCCTTTCTACTTGCTTCACCCCCAGATATCTCTATTAGCTCACTGTGGTGGCCTCCTGGATAAAGTCTAAACTCAATATGGCACTCAAGGCTCTTTGAAACTTGGCCCCAATTTAACTCCATCTCTAGTTACTTCCACATTACAACAGCCTTGCATTCTCAACTCCCCAGGCCCTTCCAGGGCCCTCTGCATCTCAGTGTTGCTCTGCTATCAGGAATCATCAGGTTCCTTTTTGTCCTTTGGCAAACTCCCTGGGACAAGTAGGGGTTTGCAGTTCTGGTCCCATCTATGCCATCTCTTCCTCTACTATGCTGTAAAACTTACCTATCCTTCCCACTAGAGTGTGAGCTCCTCAAGGGCAGGGGCTGGTCTCCCCTATCTCTGTGTCCCTAGGGCCTGGCATAATGCCTGGCACAAAATAGATGTTGAATAAATGCGCACTGAGGGAATGAGTGAAGAAATCAGCCAGCTCCTGTTAAGATGGTTATATCTGAATGTCCATGATATGTAGGTCCATAAAACTACCAACTTCCCAAAGCTGCCATGTGTGGAGTGGCAGAATTTCCATCCAAGAAGGCCAGTGCAATCTATGAGGCATTTTACAGCTATGACAGGAAACAGCAATGTCAGCAGCAGTGTCATCTTTGGACACTAAGGACAGGGATTCAGAGCCATGAACGGTCAGTTAAATTGTAATTGGAGTGAACTGTTCTTCTGCAAACCATCATGTTCTTTAGCTGCAGCCAAATGGCTTTCAAGAAGGGGAGAAATTTTTTGAAATGTCAAAGAAATTATTTCCAATTTGGTGCTCACAACCAGAGACTCTAATGATCAGTGGAAATGAGAAGCAAACAAATTAGCACTAATGGAAAATGGCTTTTGGAAAAGAGGATTTAATTTATAGTCAACTGATCATGGCAGGCAGCACGCAGTAAAAGTCAGCCTCACCAGCTTGATCATAAGAACTGGAGCGCACATGGAATGCCAGAGAAAAATATATGTACGCCATCATGCTTATTGGGATCTCTCTGTAAGTGGCAGCCAATTAAAACAGTCATTATTTTACCTTGGAGAGAAAATGGTGTGAAAAATCAAGTGCGCAAAATTAAAATCCAGATTAGGAACCTCAGTCCAAATTGGTTTGTTTGTGGCCTTCTAACCTTGGCAAAGTCTTCTGCAAGGATGACAGACCTACTTTGTCTTCAGCCCAAAGTGGACTCTTTGTTTTTAATTTCCTCTCCACCTTCAGAGGTGATTAATAAATCTGGACTCATCCATAAATCATTTCTATAGTGGCCAAATGGTTCTTCTTCATGCAGGGAAACTAAAATCACACAATCTCATCAGCCCCAGCTCTCATGCTAAGCCAGAGGTCCTTAGCAACAAGCGAAGGGGAGGTATTAAAAGTGAAGAGATCAATAGGTCTTGTTTCTAAATAAAATTTCCCAGAGGGCTTTTCCCCCCCCTAAATCGAAAGACACTTTTTGAAAGCAAGAGGACTCCAAGGCATGGGTTGCCAGCCTGGCTCACTGTCTCCAGATGGCCTCGGAGACAACAAGCCAGTCACTGTCTCCTGTTCCTGCAGGTTTCACGTGCAGAATGAGACAGAGGCCTTCTCCATCCCTGACTCCTCACTCTCAGTTCTCCATTCTCAGAGATAGGAGGGAGAGAGAGAGAAACATTATCTCCTCAAACTTCCTAACAAGGTGTCCTTACTTCTCTTCCAGGGGCATATGCACTCCAATTTGTCACTTCCTTCTCATAGACTCCCTTCTGCTCCCTACTCATAACCTGACAGACACCCCCACCCCTGCCACCCATTACTTCCTGGCAGATTCCATCTGCCCTCATCTTTTCCCCATATCTGCCCATTTTCTCCATCCTCTCCCCACAGGAACTCCTTCCTGTGAAATCCTGAAATCCTCTGCCTTCATCTTCTCCCCCTTGCCCTGTTCCGTACCCACAGCCCCGCCTCTTCTTCTCCCCAGACTCACTTCTGCCTCCAACCCTGCTCCACAGACCTGTCCTCATCCTCTCTCCACAACATGCAACTGGCGAGGTCAACCACACTTTCCTCGCCCCTTCACTGCTCTATGCTTCATTTTCCTTGACCCATATCCCAGCCTTCCTTCCCTTCCCAACCTTTTCACGCTACTCTTGAAAACTCCTGTTTCCAGTCAGCTAATTCTCCTCCATCCTTAGCCTCTCCAGCCACCTGCCAACCTCCAGTCTGCACCCAAAGCTGGCTCCATGCCAGAGCTCCTCTTCTGCATGGCTCTCCTGGTGGAAGCTGTTTAGACTCTTATACCCCCAGGATTTCAGGGTTTAGAGGGGGCCTTATGTCTCCTTGCCAAAGCCCAACTCAGTTCCTTATTCCACCTCCTTCTTTTTTTTTTTGAGATGGAGTTTCACTCGTTGCCCAGGCTGGAGTGCAATGGTGCGATTTTGGCTCACCACAACCTCCATCTCATGGCTTCAAATGATTCTCCTGCCTCAGCCTCCCAAGTAGCTGGGATTATGGGCATGTGCCTGGCTAATTTTATATTTTTAGTAGAGATGGGGTTTCTCCATGTTTGTCAGGCTGGTCTCGAACTCCCGACCTCAGGTGATCCGCCTACCTTGGCCTCCCAAAGTGCTGAGATTACAAGTGTGAGCCTCTGCGCCTGGCCTCCACCTCCTTCTTGTAAAAGCCCTTACTACTTCAAGGGTCATACCATTTAGCTGTCTCAACCTTTGCCCCTCCTCAAGCTGTCACCTAGAGATTCCAGAACAACCTGCTCTACCCATCAAAGACTTTGGTACCTAGCTCATGGGCATCCTCTTCCCTTCCTTCCCCTCAAGTCTTGCCATCATCCAGGGGGAGTTCAGTGGCCATGACAGCATCATGACTGTCTCCTGTACTGCACTTTGGCCACTGACTTCCACAGCCACACCCAGGACCTTGTTATTGCTGGAAACTACTCAAGCTTCATTCTTCCACTTTCTGATCACAACCCTTTCGTTCAATGATCCCAGATATGGCTTCTCTGACTTCATTGGGAACTCTAGTCCATACATTTTTACCCACTCACCTACCTAGTTTAGATACGAAGGCCCTTCATTTCAACCACTGTTTTGCCACAATCTTCAACTTGCTTGTCCTTTGTCCTTCCATTGTATCTGCCTGGTAAAACCCAACCTGATCCATTAAACTTACCTCTCTGTACCCACCACTAGGTGGCTGAACATTGTTGAGGGAAAAATGCATATTACACAACTTTGGGGTCTGCAGCTGTTGAAAATTAATTGTCCCCAACCTCGACAGGACCATCATAACTGCCCAGAAATCTGTCTGCTACCTTAGTCACATCACTGCCACTCTCCACTGCTGCTATTTCAATCTTTCTCTGCTCTTTACAATCTCGCACACCATCTCCAATCCCACTCCCACTGCCTGATATCATGTTCTTATTTGACAGAGAAAATAGAAACCATCAAAGAAGAATTCCCTCAACTTCCCATCATCAAACCTAACAGTTAACCTCAATATAATGCTTCTCTTCTGCCACTAAACAAATGTTCCTCCACCCTTCTAAGTGAATTTCTCCACCATTACTTTGGATCCCCTACCTTATTCTTTTTTTCAGGGACACCATTCTCAGTTATCTTCCTTCCCCTATAACTTTATCTTTTTCCCCTTTGCTGGATTCACATCAACATTTCTCCCATCCAAATAAAAACCTGTGTCTCCTTCTGCCAATCACCTTTTTTCTTCTAAATAGCCAAGCTTTCCAAAAATGTACCTTACGTGAATCTTCACTTCCTCAATCCCATCCACTTCTCAAGCCACTGTAATTTGACCTCTGCTTGCATCACCCCACTGAAACTGCACTTGCAAAGGTCACCAAAAACTTCCTTGTTTCTAAATCTAGTGGATTCTTTCAGGTCTCATTTTACTTGATTAGTCATCAGCCTTCAACACTTTCCTCCCTTGGCTTCTGAAATACCACATTCTACTACTGATCTTCTTACCATTTTGGACACTTCATCTTGATTACCTTTGCAGGTTCGTCCTCCTTTGCCAGACCCTTGAACTTGGGTGCTTCTCAGGGCTCTTCTGACTCTACACTTACTGTCTGGGCAAGCTCAACAAATCTATTGGTGTGGCTGGCATCTATAAGGCGTTATAGACTCCCACATTGCAACTTCCAGTTAGACTTACCTGATGAACTCCAGTTAGGCATATTCAACAGCCTCCTGGATACCTCCACCTGGATGTTCCATTGGCACCTCAAGCTTACCATGCCCAGAACGAACCCTCTCCTAAAAACCCTGCTTCATCTTCTTCCTGTTTGCCCAAACCAGGAATCTAGAAGTCATCCTTCATTTCCCTTACGTCCCCCACACCCAATCAATCGGTCACTAAATCCAGTTCTTTTTAGCTATAAGTGTTTAAGGAATTCATCCTGCCCCTTCCATTTCAGCTGCCACTCAAGGCTTTATGCCACCATAATTCTTCCCCACTACTGAAACGACTTCCTAATTGATCTCCCTCCCCCCGCATCCCCAATCCAGTCCCTGCACTGATCTAAAACACAAATATGATTGTCACTCCCCTGCTTAAAGCCCTACAATGACTCCCTGTTTTCATGATAAAGTCAAAGCTCTTGTGCGCGTAGGTGTAAAATGCATTGGAAAATTTTTACTATCAGCCAGATCTACCCGTAATTGCAAAGCCGAGCTTGGCATCAAAGACTCTCCAGGATCTGGGCCTATTTTTCCAAGGTTTCCCTCACATGAATCTCTGGTTACAGGATGCTTCATGTAATTTCTGGACTATTCACATCTTTGAGCTCCTGAAGGGAGTCTTTTTGTTTGTTTGTTTTGTTTTTTTGAGACAGGGTCTCACTCTGTCACCCAGGCTGGAGTGCAGTGGCACAATCATGGCTCACTGCAGCTTTGACCTCCCTGACTCAAGTGATCCTCCCACCTCAGCTTTCCAAATAGCTGGGACTTAAGGCATGTGCCACCATGCCTGGCTAATTTTTACAATTTTTATTTTGGAGAGATGAAGATCTCACTATGTTGCCCAGGCTGGTCTTGAACTCCTTCAAGCCATCCTCCTGTCTTGGCCTCCCAAAATGCTGGGATTGAGAGTTTTAGCCACCGCGTCTAGCATGCAAGGAGTCTTTCCCCCTCCCTATCTCGAAAAGTCTTTCAAGGCCCAGCTCAAGAGCCATTCCCACTGCCATAAATGCCCCTTCTCTGATTCTGAGCATCTCAAATCCTTACTCTAATTCCACACGCAGAATTAGAGTTGCTTCATGCATGGTTTCTTTCCCTCTCCCCGTTAAGACATGGGAGGGGGGGGTCAAAAGCTTGAGCCTCATTAGGGCCTAAGGAACCTCATTTAGCCCACCCAGTCTCTGGGACATAATAATGTAACTATGGGTTAGATGTGTAGATAAACGCAAGAAAGTCGCACTCCCAGCTCCTTGGTGGACCCTATCAACAGGGCATTCTATAAAGTCATCAACTTAAGACTGCCTCCCACACACCCACCCATTCATCCATCCATCCAGAATATGCCTCGACCCCACTGGGTGGAGGTTGGGTCGGCACGCGCCCCCTAGGCCGTTTTGTACGGTTTTCTACCTCCAGCCCTCGGAGCTGCGGCTGGTAGAGGATGACAGAGGTAGCTAGAAGATGCAAGTCAAAGGTCACACGCTTCCGCCGCGTAGGATAGGACGACTCTGTTTGGACGAGTAACCCTACCCATCCCCAGAATACAGCAACTCTCCAGTCGCCTCTCACCTACATGAGAGGGTGGGGACTCTTCTTGACCGGCGTCCCGGCTGACCAATACCTGATCCATATCAAGCGAGTTAGCCAATGGCTGCGGGCCAGTAATGGGGGTGGGGCATGGTTGCTAGGACTGAGCTAGTAGGGCGAGGCGAGAGGCACTGGAAGAGACTCGGTGGTTGCTAAGGCGGGAGGTCACAGAGCGCGGCGCAGGGATTGGGCCGTGTTCGGGGAGGTGTGTGGTGATTGGGCGGCGCCCAGGAGACGCCCGGGTGAGGCACGGGTGCGCAAGCGGGAGTTCCGGCTGGAGACAAGTGCTCGGGGCGGGCGCCTTCACCATGGCTTCGGCAGAGCTGGACTACACCATCGAGATCCCGGATCAGCCCTGCTGGAGCCAGAGTATGGAATGAGGGTTGGGTCCAGGCGCGGGGAGGTGACCTCATGAGCCCGTGGGTTGCTGGCGCAGCTGTAGCCCCACCCCTCTTGCGGCCCCGCCCTCCCGCGGGCCGCCCCCTCATAGGGTCCCGCAGGTCCTAGACTTGGAGCTCAGGGAGCCCCGCCCCTCGTAAGCCCCGCCCCAGAGTGTTCCTCCCTGGCGAGCCCCGCCTCTGCCCCGATTCAGCTGCTCGCTTGGGACCCCCTTTTCTGTCTTTCCTATCCAGGGTTCTCAGGTCCATGCCCTTCAATCTCTTCTTATAGCTGAAGGCTGCTGAAAGCTGGACCCCTCCTGATTCCTTTGTTTGGGATTGGGCTTCCCACATCTACCTTTCGGCGGTTGTGGGTGAAGGTATCACTTATTTTCTCTAAGGAGTGGAGGGGGAGCCCTGCGGGGTTACCGGTCCTCGCAGAAGCCCGGGACTGAGAACCCTTAGCCGTCCCTCTCCATTCTCGGCAGTCGTTAACAGTGCAGTCTCTGCCGTCGCGTAGAACTCAACTGAAATCCTGACTCCTTCTTTTAGGAGCTGGATGACCTTTGGTAAGCTGCCTTCTCTGAACTTCAGTTTCCTCCTCTGCAAAACGGGGTTAAGGATAGTAACATTTCTTATAGGACTGTTGGGGCCATCTGGATATTATTTGTGTAAGGGGCCTGGCATGGAGTGAGTTCAGCAATTGGCACTTACGATCGGCATTGTTTCTCTCCTTACATTAAAGAAAGACATGTAGGAGGCTCCACAAAATCAGTAGGCTTGACAGCACAGCCTCTTTAATTGCTACCACAATGATCTTCCTAATGCAAAAGTCTGATCTTATCCCTGTTCTCCGTAGAACTCACCTTCAGGAGAGCCTTCCCAGACCCCTACCCGTAGTATCTCATGTTCTTTGGTTGGAGTCTAGGAGAGGGCAGCTCTTAGGCTCCTGCAGAACTGTTGGTTCCAGACCAGCTGTTTCTCCCTAGAGCTGGATCTGTTGGCTTAGCGCTTTTGGGTTTATAGATGTAAAAATACTTTGGACACCTTTTGGCATCAGCAAGCCATGAAGTAAGCTGAAAATATTTCCTTTGGAGAGCCTTAGGCTGTAAAGGGCTGGAGGTGCCTTCAGCATGGCCAGGAGGGCAACCTGGTGATCTTGGTTCACATTTCAGCTCCATATCTTACTAGTTATATGTCTTTGGCAAGTTATTGAACTTCCCTGAGCCTCAGATTCTTCCACTGTGAAATGGGAACAGTAATAGTGTGTACATCCTCATGGGATTGTGAGGGTTAACGAGGTAGCGTTTGGATGTGTGTCCCTGGCACAGTGCAGGTGCTGTTGCATTGCTTCCCCTATGGTTCCCCCTTTGCCCCCCTTTCTTTTTTTTTTATTTTTTTATTTTTTTGAGGGATGGAGTCTCCCTCTGTCCCCAGGCTGAAGTGCAGTGGCGCCATCCTGTGGCTCCCCTTGCTGCTCCAGGAGTCTGGGTCTTAGAATTAGAAGAAATCTCAGGAGCTGTTTTGTACTCTGTTGGCATGAGTACATTCCATTCCTAGCAGGCCCTTCCCTGACGGGATGCTTCTGCGCAAACATACTGGCCTGTTGGAGGCAACTGGGATTGTTAGAAAGCACTTCCCTTTCTTGAGCCACAATAGGCCTTCCTGTCATTTCCGCTCTCAGTTCAGCATTTGCTGTGTCCTGACCGTGGGTTAGAGAAGTGACTCACATGGAACCGAGGTTTTGGAGAGGGGGTGAGTTTATAAGCAGGTGGTTTCAAAGTGATGTGCTAACTGTGGGGCTAGAGCATTGTGGTGGGAACGACACAGAGCAAGTCATCTCTCTTCCTCCCTTCAAGAGGACAGCTTTGTGCCTTCACATCTCCTCCAAGGGAAACACCTCCAGGGGCTTCAAAGTTCTTTCTTCTCCTCCTTATTGCTCCTCCTGACTGGCTTTAGTTCATCGCCCTTCCCTCTCACACTGCATGCTCCAGAGGTGAGCTAGAGGTTGTCAAGCCCCTCAGAAGACGATCACCACACTGTGGTCCCCGGAATCCATTTCCTGCCCATCTACAGAGCTTCCCTCCAGGCCAACATTGCTTCACAGAGTGACAGCCTTTTGGGGCCCCAGAGATTGTATCTTTTGCAATTACTGTTTAATGGTGGAGAAGTATGTAGGACAGTCATATTTAGTTTTTGAAATTCCCCTTTTTTTTTAGTAATTTTTTTTTTTTTTTAAGAGATGAGTTTTCACCATGTTGGCCAGGCTGATCTTGAACTGCCAACTTCAGGTGATCCACCCGCCTCGGCCTCCCAAAGTGCTGGGATTACAGGTGTGAGCCACTGTGCCCGGACCTGAAATTACTTTTTAAAAATATATATATTTTTTAGACAGAGTCTCATTCTGTCACCCAGGCTGGAGTGTAGTGGTGCAATCTCAGCCCATTGCAACCTCCACCTCCCGGGTTCAAGTGATTCTCCCGCCTCACCCTCCCAAATAGCTGGTACTACAGGCACATGCCACCCCACCTGGCTAATTTTTGTATTTGCAGTAGAGACAGGGTTTCACCATATTGGTTAGGGTGGTCTTGAACTCCTGACCTTAGGTGATCCATCCGCCTTGGCCTCCCAAAGTGCTGGGATTACAGGTGTGAGCTACTGTGCCCAGTGTTTAAAAACTTTTTTTTTTTAGTTTTTAATTTTCTTATATGGAGACAATACTATGTTGCTCAGACTGGTTTCAAACTCCTGGGCTCAAGCAGTCCTTCTGTCGCAGCCTCCCAAAGTTCTGGATTACAGGTATGAGCCACTGTGTCTGGCCTGAAATTACTTTTCCTCTGTATTTGAAAATTGAAACCACAGAACCCATCACTGCTGTGAGCTGATGGAGAAGCTGATGCTGGCACAGTAGCTAGCTGGAAGGCAGCTGCAGATCTGGGGTCATTCAGAGCGCTGGGCCTTGTAGGTCAGGCTTGGCAGCCCAAAATCCTCCTGCTGGGAATCCCAGCAGCCAGTACCTTTGGCTGCCTACACCAATGGTCATCTGCCTAGGCCTTTGCTGAAGCTGGTCCTTTGATTCAGAATCTGGCCTCCTACTCTTTTTTCCAGGCCAGTGATCCTCTTGCTCTCTCAGTACCCTCTCTTACTTCATTTCATTTGGGAAGGGTCTCTCCTGGGGCTCCCATAGCACTATATTATCCTGTTTTGGTGTTTTTGATGGCTTCACTCCCTGTCACTGGGGCCTGGGAGGGATGAGGTGCCAAGTGAGCTGAATGGAGTCACTTGGCAGCACTGTAGGGCCAAGGCAGAGCTGCTCTGGCATCCCAGGCCCAGGCCATGCCACCCCTCCTCCCATCCAGAGAATGGTCAGCCAAGTCCCACCCAGGTCCCCTCTGTGACTTGCTCATAGGCTAGCAGCCTTCTTAAAGGTACCATGTGGCTCTTATGTTCAGTAAACAAAAAATAATTCATTCACAGAGTTAATAGGGCTGGGGCCTGGGCCTGGGACAAACGTTTTGCCCTTAGAGTAAACAGAAGGTCTTCAGGGTATCACAGAGAGGGGAAGTGAGGAGTTTTTGTTCCCCAGGCTTTATTGTGGGCCGGATTTTTTGCTCAGCGCTGGCTGAGATCAAAGAAATACGGACATCATCTTAACCCTCGGGAAGTTGTCACTGGTACCTGGGAAACAGTGCCGAAGGGTCTGGACCACAATGGTGGGCCCTGTGGTGGGGGAGGCTTCCTGGAGAAGAGCAGCCCAAGCCGGACCTGAAGCTTCGGGAGGGCTGACAGACCCCCCTGGTGAGCAGCAGAAAGTCCAGAAGTCAAATCTACAGCCATACCACCTTGGACATGCTGATTTCAGAAGCTAAGCAGTGTCAGGCCTGCTTAGAACTTGGATGGGAGAAAGTGCAGAAGTAAGAGCCCTGAGGGAGACTTCGAGGGGCTGGAGGGAACAGGGGCCTGGCAGGAAGCTGTGCAGTGCTTTCACAGGGTGGAGAATAAGATGAAAACCTGAAGAGCTGTCATGACAGACAGTCCTCAAAGACCCAGGTGAAGATCATTTGGGATTTGATCCTTGTCTTGTCTGCTTGTCTTTGAGGACCCAAAAGGACTTTTTTTTTTTTTTCCGTACAGAGGAGTTTATTTTTGGAATCATGATCTCTTTTCTGTCACCTCTCGATAAGAACCCTTTCTAAGTGTCTGCTCTATGCCAGGTGCTGTACAAGACCCTGGATTTGAGATCCAGGCCTCCTCACAGGCTTCGTTTTCTCTGAGTGTCTGTGGTACTTACACTGTTAACCATCTTCTATCCTCATGCCAGGCCCACCAGGAGCTCCTTTCATTGTTTTATTAATCCTCACAACCACCCCTTGAAGTAGGGAGTACCCTTAATCCTGTTTTACAGATGAAGAACAGACGCTTGTGGGGAGGTAAAGTATCTCACCCAAAGTAATTCCAGATTTCAGCTTAAGAGCCTTACTCCAAAGCTTGTACATGCCAAGATTTCAGTTGCCATTAGGAAGGGCTGCCTGAATACGATGCCATTTCTAGGAAACAGTTAAGGACATGCACAAAGAATGGGGTGTCCATTAAAGTATTTTTATAACAGCAAAAAATCGGAAACAGCATCATATCCAATAATGGGATATTTGATCACCATAAATTATGAAACATTTGATAGCCTCTCTGAAGCCACTAAACATAATGGTGTAGAAATATATAAACTGACAGGGAAAAATGTTCACAATATATTGCCAGACGGAAGAAAGCAGATTACAAACAGTATGATTCCAATTTTATTAGATACTCATTTTCTACTTTTTCTACAGTGAGCATGCATTACTTGTGAAGTAATAATAATTTCAATTTATTGAATTCTTTCCTTCTGCCAGGTGCCATGCTAAGCCCTCTATAGCTGTTATCTTATTTAATTTTTTGTGTCATTATCCCCATTTCACAGATAAGGAAATTGAAGCTTAGAGAACTTGATTAAGGTCTGTGTCATAGTTACTAAGTGGCAGAGGCAGAGATTTGAACCAAGATATGATTTTGTACAGTATGTACTCTTAGATACTATGCTACTCTGCTGTTTTTTTAAAAAAGTAAATAAAAAAGTAATTTGGCTGGGCACAGTGGCTCACGCCTGTAGTGCCAGCACTTTGGGAGGCTGAGGGGGGCAGATCACTTGAGCCCAAGAGTTTGAGACCAACGTGGCCAAACCCTGTCTCTGCAAAATAATATAAAAATTAGCTGAGCATGGTAGTGCTTGCCTGTAGTCCCAGCTACTTGGGAGGCTGAGGTAGGAGGATCACCTGAGCCCGAGAGATTGAGGCTGCAGTGAGTCATGACTGCATCACTGCACTCCAGCCTGGGCAACAGAGAGAGACCTTGTCTCAAAGGAAAAAAAAAAATTGGTTTAAATATAGGAATTGTGAGACACTAGAAAACATTTCTGGGGAGTAGAGAAAATTAAGAATCTTTTTATTCTTTGCATTTTTAAAAGAAAACATAATTTCTGTTTTCATTCTGGCTTGCAAATAAAAAAGTACCTATCGTACTACGGACCCTTACGCCTTGTCAGCCCTTTCCTTTGTCTTCCCCATATGCCCCTGGGATATACACAATCTAATTCATGCTTGAGTTTTATGACTTGAACTGCTGCACAATATATGTATTTGTAATTCTTGCATTATCTGTGTCAGTGTTATTTGTTGAGAAATTCTAGAGGACAGAGGGCCTGTGAGATTAAATTGTCTTGTGGTGTGCTCAAGATGTGTTAGGGTTGAAAAGAATCCTTTCGCATGGTGAGGGGCTTCCGGGCAACCCTGGCCTCTTTGACTTCTCAGCTGCTCTTTACTCTGCTGGACCACCTCCGCTGTTGCTGGAGATAATATTTTAACTCTCATTGCAGAAGTTATACATACTGATTTTAGAAAATAGGGAAAAAATCATGAAAAAGAAATTGCCTCTAATCCCAGAAATAATTGCTATTAATATTGGATGTATTTTTTTCTTTTTCTTTTTCTTTTTTTTTTTTTTCAGACAGAGTATCGCTCTTGTTGCCCAGGCTGGAGTGCAGTGGCCCAACTCCACTCACGGGAACCTCTGCCTCCTGGGTTCAGTGATTCTTCTGCCTCAGCCTTTTGAGTTGCTGGGATGATAGGTATGCACCACCATGCCTGGCTAATTTTTTATTTTTAGTAGAGATGGGGTTTCTCCATATTGGTCAGGCTGGTCTCAAGCTCCCAACCTCAGGTGATCTGCCTACCTTGGCATCCCAAAGTGCAAAGTGCTGGGATTACAGGAGTGAGCCACCATGCCTGGCCTTGATGTATTTTTTTCTATGCATTAAAAAAAAAAAAAAATATGTGGCCAGGGGCGGTGGCTCACACCTGTAATCCCAGCACTTTGGGAGGCTGAGGCAAGCAGATCACCTGAGGTCAGGAGCTGGGAGTCCAGCCTGGCCAACATGGTGAAATCCTGTCTCTACTAAAAATACAAAAATTAACTGGGCGTGGTGGTAGACACCTGTAATCGCAGCTACTAGGGAGGCTGAGGCAGGAGAATTGCTTGAACCCGGGAGGCGGAGGTTGGAGTGAGCTGAGATCATGCCATTGCACTCCAGCCTGGGTGACAGAGTGAGACTCTGTCCAAAAAGAGAAAAAAAAATGTGTGTGTGTGTGTATAGGTATTCTGTTGTGATACTGCTTTACAACTTGTGTTTTCACTTAATGTATTACTATTATTTTTAAAAATAATAGCATTATTGAGAAATAATTTACATCCATCAAATCTACCCTTTAAAAATGTATGCTTCTGGCCATCCACAGTACTTGGGAGGCTAAGGTGGGAGGATTGCTTGAGCCCAGGAGTATAAGACCTGCCTGAGCAACATAGTGAGACCTTGTCTCTACAAAACATAAAAACTTAGCCAGGTGTGGTTCCATGTGCCTATTGTCCTACCACTCAGGACTGGGGTGGGAGGATCGCTTGAGCCTGGGAGGCTGAGGATGCAGTGAACCATAATCTCACTACTGCATTCCAGCCTGGGCAACAGAGTGAGACCTTGTCTCAAAAAAAAAACCAAAAAAAAAAAAGGTTAAATTCACTGCCTTTTGATATATTCACAGAATCATAAGACTATCACTGCTATCTAATTCCAAAGCGTTTTCATCATCTGAAAAAGAAACCCTATTCCCATTAATAGTCATTCTCTATTCCCTCCTCTCCACAGCCCTTGGCAAACACTAATCTTTCATTCTCTATGGACTTGCCTATTCTTGATATTTTATATAAATGAAGTCATATAATATGTGGCCTTTTGTATCTGACTTCTTCCACTTAGAATGATGTTTTCAAGGTTCATCCATGTTGTCACATGTGTTAGTACTTCGTTCCTTTTTATGACTGAATAGTATTTCATTGTATGGATGTATCACATTTAGTTTATTCACGGATGCTAGGAGGAGTGTTTCTACCTTTTGGTTATTATGACTGCTATGAATATTCATGGAAAGTTTTCATGTGGACTTATATTTTTAGTTCTCTTGGAGATATCCCTGGAGTGAAATTGCTGGGTCATGTGGTAACTCTATGTTTAATTTTTTTGAGGATCTGCCATAGTTTTCCAAAGTGGCTGTACCATTATGCATTTCCACCAGCAGTGTATGAGGGTCCTGGTTTCATCCACAACCAACACTTGTTTATTATCTGACTTTTTGTTTTTGAGACAGAGTCTTGCTCTGTCGCCAAGGCTGGAGTGCAAAGGGGTGTGATTGCCGCTCACTACAACCTCTGCCTCCTGGGTGCAAGCAATTCTCCTGCCTCAGCCTCCCAAGTAGCTGGGATTACAGGCACGTGCCACCAAACCCAGCTAATTTTTTGTATTTTGGTAGAGACTGGCGTTTCACCATGTTGGTCAGGATGGTCTTGATCTCCTGACCAACATAGTGAAACGCCAGTCTCTACTAAAATACAAAAAATTATCCTCCTGCCTCTGCCTTCCAAAGTGCTGGGATTACAGGTGTGAGCCACCTTGTCCTCCCTGACTTTTTAATTATAGCCATCCTCAAGTATGAAGAGATACCTGATAGTGGTTTTGATTTTGATATTCCTAATGGCTATGATGTTGAGCATCTTTTTTGTGCTTATTGGCCATTTGTAAATCTTTGGAGAAAGACCTGCTTCATGTATTTAGATCCTTTGCCCATTTTTGAATTGGGTTTACTTTTTGCTGTTGAGTTTTATGAGTTCTCTGTATTCTGGATATTACTCCCTTATCAGATAGATGATTTGCAAATATTTTCTACATTCTGTGGGTTTTTTTTCACTTTTTTTGGATTGTGTCCTTTGAAGTAAAAAGTTTTTATTTTGATGAAGTCTCAATGTATCTATTTTGTTTGTCTGTTCCATGTACTTTTGGTGGAACTGCTGTCTAATCCAAAGATTTACTCCTGTGTTCTCTTCTAACGGGTTTTATAGTTTCAGCTCGTATATTTATGTCTATGAGCTGCTTAATGTATTACTGAATATTTCTATGTAATTTAACATTTTTCGTATAAGTGGAATTGCCAAGTCGAAGATTGCATTTTTTTTTTTTTTTTTTGAGATGGAATTTCACTCTTATTGCCCTGGCTGGAGTGCAATGGCATGATCTTAGCTCACTGCAACCTCCGCCTCCTGAGTTCAAGCGATTTTCCTGCCTCAGCCTCCCAAGTAGCTGGAATTACAGGCACCTGCCACCATGCCCAGCTAATTCTTTGTATTTAGTAGAGATGGGATTTCACCATGTTGGTCAGGCTGGTCCTGAACTCCTGACCTCAGGTGATCCACCCACCTTGGCCTCCCAAAGTACTAGGATTACAGGCTTGAGCCACCATGCTCAACAAAGATTGCATGTTTTTGAGACTTCTGATACATGTTCCAGAATTCTTGTGACTCTGTTTTCTCCCTGTAATTTCTACCCCTCCCTATCTGTCTCTCCACTGCTCTCGTTCAGGCCTTCACCATCTCTTGCCTTGAATTTTATAGTAGCCTTCTACCTGTTCCTAATGACCCTGTCAGTGCAGTGTGTGTTAAGTGTAGTGGTGTGGTGGCGGGTGCTGTGACAGTACAGAGGAGGGGCACCTCACTCAGTCTGAAGTTTGGGGTGGGGGTAGTGAGAAGGGGTTGGCTTGGGGAGGGCGTCAAGGAATGCTTCCTGGAAGTAAGTAGTGAGCTGACTCTGTAAGTGGAGTGGGCATTAACAAAGCATGAACACGGAGCATCAGCATCATGGGCTGGAGAACAGCACATGCAGGTCCGGCTGGTGGAGGCAGTAGAGCTTGCTGGTCCAGAGAGTGGGCGCTGGCTCTGCTGTTTCCTGGAGGTATGTTTTTGGGGGAAAGGGACTTTCCCTCTCTGTGTTTTAATTTTCTCATCTGTAAAATGGAGATAGTAATAGTAGCTAACTTCTAGGATGGTTGCAAGACCAAATGAGGGAGCATATATTGAAGTCCTGGCTGGGAGAAGCAGGTAGATGAGGTCATTATTGGGTCTTTTGATGTACAGGAGGCAGCCATGCATACAGGTTTGGAGTTGATGTGATAGAGATGGTTTTGTTATCTAGGGGGCTGGCTAGGGTAGTAGATACAAGCTGGTCTTTGGAGTCAGACCACCTGGGTTTGGATTTCAGCTTCACTGCTTGTTAGTCAAGTAACCTTGAGCAAGTTGTTTACTATGTGTCTTAGGTTTTCATCTGTAAAATGAGAATTCTTAGCTGGGTGCAGTGGCTCATGCCTGTAATTGGAGCACCTTGGGAGCCTGAGGCAGGTGGATCACGAGGTCAGGAGTTTGAGACCAGCCTGGCCAAGAATGTGAAACCTCGTCTCTACTAAATACAAAAATTATCTGGGCGTGGTAGTGCATACCTGTAGTCCCAGCTGCTCAGGAGGCTGAGGCAGAGAATTGCTTGAACTCAGGAGGTGAAGGTTGCAGTGAGCCGAGATTGCGCCACTGCACTCCAGCCTGGGCAACACAATGAGACTTTGTCTCAAAAAAAAAAAAAGAGAATTCTTGCTCATAAGAGTATTGTAATTTTTGTTTTTTTAAATATAGGGTCTCACTCTGTACCCAGGCTGGAGTACAGTGGCATGATCTTGGCTCACTGCAGCCTTGATCTCCTGGGCTTATCCTCCTGCCTCAGCATCCTGAGGAGCTGGAACTACAGGCATGTGCCACCTTGCCGAGCTAATTTTTCTAGAGATGAGGTTTTGCCATGTCGCCTAGCCTGGTCTTGAACTCTCAGGCTCAAGTGAGATCTGCCTGCTTTGGCCTCCCAAAGTGCTGGGATTACGGGTGTGTTGTGAATAACTAATGCGTTGATACGTGAAATGCTCAGAATAGGGCCTGACACATCATGCTGTGTGTTAGCAGTTTTTGCTGAGAGAAGTTTGTAATGGTTTAGGAACTAGGCGTTTTTGATTGCTTGTACAGGGTTCTGGTAAGTCTTTGCATAGAGTGGGAGATCAGGCCAGGGACCAAAATTTTCAATGCCTCAAGGTCACCTGCTAGAGGCCAGGAGATATCAGCACCAGGAGGGGCAGAGGGTGATATGGCCAGTGGAGTAAGTAAGAAAGGGGCAGGAGTTCGTACAAGACGGTGGAAGAATCATGATCCTAATGTGACAACAAATAACAATAGCCATAGCAATTACTTTTGGCTGGGCGTGGCGGCTAACACCTGTAATCCTAGCATTTTGGGAGGCCGAGGCGGGCAGATTGCCTGAGCTCAGGAGTTCTAGACCAGTCTGGTCAATATGGTGAAACCCTGTCTCTACTGAAAATACAAATATTAGCTGGGTGTGGTGGTGGGTGCCTATAATGCCAGCTACTTGGGAGGCTGAGGCAGGGGAATCCCTTGAACCGGGGGGCGGAGAGGGGGGCAGAGGTTGCAGTGAGCCAAGATCCGCCACTTTACTCCAGCCTGGGGGAAAGAGTGAAACTCCCTCTGAAAAAAAAAATTTTTTTTTAAATGAATCGGTTATGGTGGCATGCGCCTGTGGTCCCAGCTACTCAGGAGGCAGAGTGGGAGGATTGCTTGAGCCCAAGGAGGTTGAAGCTGCAGTGAGCTGTGATTGTGCCACTGCACTCCAGCTTGGGCAACAGAGCAAGACCCTGTCTCCAAAAATAAATAAATCAATAAAGAATACTACAGAAAGCTTGGGCTATGGGAGTAGGTAGTCTGTCCAGGGTGCTAATATTCTGAGGGTTTATTCACCTTCATGGAGGGTGAAGAGTCATTCCTGCCTGAGTTGGTAAAGAAAGCCAAGGTTGCCAGCGAAACGGAGTTACAAATCCCAGCCTCAGGAGGAGGGGCAGTTTGGAGGCCGAGCAGCAGCTGTTTGAACCTCTGGCAATGGGGAATGCACCATCTCTGCTGGTGGGGGCTGGCCTTGACATCTCATGTCCACCAGGGAATATGACCTCCCTTGGTTGCTTTTTCTGCATTTGTAATAAATCCCAAAGCCTTTGGCTGGTGTCTTGGGGGTGGCATATGGGAAACCCTGTAGGCAGGGGAAGGAGAGCCCATTCTCAGACAGCTGCAGAGGTAAGGGAGCCTCCCAGAATGGGGTCTTGGAAATCGAGTTGCTGGGCCTCGGAGATGCAAAAGCACTTTCAAACACTAGCTGCGGACTACTCTCCATGAGGCTGCGGTAGCCCAAGCCTCATGGGCAGAGTCATATCCAGCAAGGTTGAGCCGGGTCCCCACTGAGAAAGGCTAGTGCAGGTAAAGAGCCATCTGGGAGAAGATGGGGACACTAGGCCGAGAAAAGTGGTGAGAATATTTGGAGCTGCTTGAGATAGACCTGTGGGACTGTGTCCCTCACCAGAGGCTGAACCAGCACTGTGGAGGCCAGGAGGGCTGGCAGGTGTCAGCAGGGGCCTGAGGCTTTGGCAGCTTCTGCTCCAGGCTGAGTTGCAACCAGGCCTGGGACCTCCACGGGTGCGGGCAGTTAATCTCTGAAGGCCAGAGTCACCACTACTAGAGAGCAGGAACGTTGAACTTTTCAATCACATTAATTTCCACAGGAAATTGTTGTCTTCCTTTTGTCCAAAGGTTAGTGATTTATATTTACCAGCCTCTTAACTAGCCTTGAAATTTACTGTTGCCAGGTCACTCCTGGCATCCATAAATTTCCGGGTGGCAGCTGAGCATAGCCAAGTGGCTTGTTCCTTGGAAGGGTACACGCCGGCCCTTTTGGGAGTGCAGATGAACTGGCCACAGACGGTCCTGGTACAGAAGTCCCCCTGAGGGAGTGGGTGTTCACTTTGCAGGGGAAATGAGATGAGGTCTGTTTGACAAGGTTGCAGGGAGGCTTCTTCAAAGGCAGCCCTGGTGGTGGTGGCAGCTGGCTTGTGCCTCTTCGATATCACCAGCTGTGGATGGGGTGGCAGCACAGACAGTGCTGGAGTAGTTGAGGGTGGGGAGCAGGGGCCAGATTCCCAGCTCTACACTCTGCTTAGACAAGTACCTTAACCTCACTCTGCCTCAATTTCTTCATCTATAGTAAGAGGACCTGCCTTAGAGTATTGTTAAACCTCAATAAATATAGGCTGTTATTATTCTCTTGCAGACAGGGTAGGTGGCTTGGTATAGGCCAGAGTCAGTCAGTCTCATGTCCCTGTCTGCACTGTCCTATCCATTTATACTTTTAAGACCCTCTTCTTCCTGGGAGGCTGAAGCGGGCAGATCACTCGAGGTCAGGAGTTCAAGACCAGTCTGGCCAACGTGGTAAAACCTTTCCTCTACTCTTAAAAAAAAAAAAAAAATAGCTGTGCGTGGTGGTGGGTGCCTATAATTCCAGCTAATTAGGAAGCTGAGGCAGGAGAATTGCTTGAACCCAGGATTTGGAGGTTGCCTTGAGCCAGGATTGTGCTACTGCCCTCCGGCCTGAGTGAGAGAGTAAGACTCAATCTCAAAAAAGACCCTCTTCTTCTATCTGCTCATAGAATTAGAACAGGGGCTGGCAGACTCTTTCTGTAAAGGGCCAGTTTTGTTTTTTTTTTTGAGATGTATTCTTACACTGTGGCCCAGGCTGGAATGCAGTGGCATGATCTCGGCTCACTGCAACCTCTGCCTCCCAGCTTTGAGCAATTCTACTGCTTCAGCCTCTGAGTAGCTGGGATTACAGGCACCCACCACCACGCCCAACTAATTTTTGTATTTTTAGTAGAGACGGAGTTTCACCATTTTGGCCAGACTGGTCTTGAACTCCTGACCTTGTGATCAGCCGCCTCGGCCTTCTAAAGTGCTGGGATTACAGGCATGAGCCACCGCGCCCGGCCAGGCCAGTCAGTATTTTAAGCTTTGTAAGTCACCTGGTCTTGTAACTACTCCAATCTGCTGTTTTTAGTGCGAAAGGAGCCAGAGACCCTAAGTAAATAATGAGTGTGACATGTTCCAATAAAACTGTATTTGTGGACACTGAAATTTAAATTCCATATAATTTTCACCTGTCACAAAATATTCTTTTGATTTTTTTAACCATTTAAAAATGTAAAAATTATTTTAGCTCACAGGCCATATAAAAATAGGCAGTGTGCCCAGTTTGACCCTGGGGTTGTAGTTTGCTGAGCCCTGGATCAGAAGGTGAAAGGGCAGGGAGAAGGTATTTACTTTCTTCACTTGGGCTATCTTTGAGTCTCTAAAGAAAGGTGCCCTTGTGTTGGTTTGTCCGGTGACTCCATGGTGTCTCCTGAGAGGCCTGCAGAAAGGCAGCTGGAGCAGCACGAGGTGGGAGCTGGAGCACATGCGCTGGCAGGAAGCCTGGGCCTGGCACCCATTGGTTCCCTGCCTGCAGTAGCCAGAGTGCTGCTGGCTCTGGATTGGGCAGTCCCCCCCACCCCCACCCCCACCCCAGCTCTGGTGTTGACAGTCCACATCTGTGTTTCAGAGAACAGCTCCAGCCCAGGTGGGAAGGAGGCAGAAACTCAGCAGCCTGTGGTGATTCTCTTGGGCTGGGGTGGCTGCAAGGATAAGAACCTTGCCAAGTACAGCGCCATCTACCACAAAAGGGTGAGTACTCTGGTGCCCTCTCCCCCGGGCTGCAGTGAGGGCTGACCATCTTTGAGGCAGGCCTGGGAATGGCTTTAAGAACAGTCTGTGGAGTTTGAAACCAGCCTGGCCAACATGGTGAAACCCTGTCTTTACTAAAAGTACAAAAATTAGGCCGGGTGCGGTGGCTCACGCCTATAATCCCAGCACTTTGGGAGACCAAGGCGGGTGGATCATGAGGTCAAGAGATTGAGACCATCCTGGTCAACAAGGTGAAACTCCATCTCTACTAAAAATACAAAAATTAGCTGGGCATGGTGGTGCACGCCTATAGTCCCACCTACTCGGGAGACTGAGGCAGGAGAATTGCTTGAACCCAGAAGGCAGAGGTTGCGATGAGCTGAGTGCCACTGCACTCCAGTCTGGGCAACAACAATGAAACTCTGTCTCAAAAAAAAAAAAAAAAAGTACAAAAATTAGCTGGGCATGGTGGCACGTGCCTGTAGTCCCAGCTACTTGGGGGGCTGAGGCAGGAGAATAGCTTGAGCCAGGGAGATGGAGGTTGCAGTGAGCCAAGACTGGGCCATTGCACTCCAGCCTGGGCAACAGAGAGAGACTATGTCTCAAAAAAAGTTAAAAAGAGCCTGTGAGGAAGGCATGGAGTCATAGGGACTTGGTGGGATTATCTCCATTTTGCTGCCAGCTTTGTGGCCTGGTCTGGGCCCTTTAGTCTCCTCATGGCTTCCCCTTCCTCCCTCCTGCATCCCACAGCGGGCGGCCCAGTCTTGATGTGGCCCCTAGTTGTGGAGCTGGCCCAGGCTCCAGTCCCTGTTAACTGGCTGGTGCCTCTGTGGGCAGCAGGAGCCGGGACTGGGTGTCTAGGCATAGCTTGTACTCCCAGGACCTCCACCTTTCCCACCAGGTGAGTTTCTGTCTTACCACTGCCCATGTCACCTTTCACATTCCCAGACTAGCAGGGCCTCTTGGAAAAGATTTGTGCTTCTTTTCATCCAACCAAGAGTCGGATGCAGAGGCCGTGGTAACCTGCTAAGGAGAGGGCCTTAGCAGGACCTGGTTATATTTTGGAAGCTTATCTCACCTCCTGGGCCTCCAACTCCACCCTCCCCTCCTCAGCCCAGATCTCTCCCCCAAGCAGCCTCCTGCAGGGGTCCTGGTGCAGAAAGCCGCAGCTGCCAGCTGGAAGCCCTGGACTGAGGAGCAGGGCACATGTGGAAGAAAGGCCAGCTGAGTCCCCTTCCCCTCGGCATCCCTCCACTCACTCAGGTCCACTTCCTGCCTGCCTGAGGTGTGGGTGGCCCTGGAATGGGAGAGAGATTAGGGGGAAAATGTAGTTCTGAGCTTGAAGCCTCTCCCCAGTCTCCGGGGCTGGGGCTCTGGTGTCGCCTTTTATAGACAGCCTCACTCTGCGGCCAGTTTCAGCTGCTTCTGAGTTCTGCTCACTGGACTCGGCTTGTCTGGCTTCTTCATTAGCCTGAGATCCCTGAGGCCAGGCAGGGGACCAGGAATAGTCAAGTGTGGCTGGGACAAAGAATGAAGGTAAAGGAACCTGGTGAGAGGTGGGGCTTGGAGGGGGTCAGCCCTCAGGAGATTTAAGCAGAGATGTGATGTTAGATTTGTGAGTCAGAAAGTCCCTCTTGGCTGGGCACGGTGGCTCACACCTGTAATCCCAGCACTTTGGAAGGCTGAGGTGGGTGGATCACTTGAGGTCAGGAGTTCGACACCAGCCTGGCCAACATGGTGAAACCCCATCTCTACCAAAAATACAAAAATTAGCCGGGCATGGTGGCACACACCTGTAGTCCCAGCTACCAGGGAGGCTGAGCTGGTAGGATCGCTTGAACCTGGGACGTGAAGGTTGTTGCATTGAGCCGAGATCGCACCACTGCACTCCAGCCCAGGCAACAAAGTGACCCTGTCTCAAAACAAACAAACAAAAGTCCCTGATGTAGAGTGGGGGAGGGATTGGAGGGCTGGGGCTGGAAGCCAGAAGTGAGTTCAGAGGGGCTTGCCATGATCCAAGGACAAAGGGTAGTTGGGACCTCGGAGCTGAGGGTGGTAGTAGAGGGAAGGTGATGGATAGAGGAGCTTGTCAGGAGGTAGAATGACAGTTTAATGAAAGATTGGGCATGGACACAGGGATAGGGAGGTTCATCTCATTTAGTTTCCAGTCCAGATTCAGATTCCATAATTGTCCCCAAAGCATCCTTTACAGCAGATGTGCCCAAACCAGGATCCAATCTCAGATCACACATTACATCTATTTTGTTCCTTAAGGCTATGATTGCACCACTGTACTCCAAAGGCTCCTTTAAATCTAAACTGTTCCCCTCCCAGCCTGCTTTTAGATTCAGGCTCTTGCCCTGTCACCCAGGCTGGAGTACACTGGTGCAATCGTAGCTCTCTGTAGCCTCAACTCTTGGGCTCAAGCAATCTTCCTGCCTCCAGCCTCCCGAGTATCTGGGACTGCAGGCATGTCCCACCATGCCAAGCTAATTTTTTTCTTTTTGAGATGGAGTTTGGCTTTGTTGCCAGGCTGGAGTGCAGTGGCATGAGCTTGGCTAACTCCAACCTCCACCTCCCGGGTTCAAGTAGTTCTCATGCCTCAGCCTTCCAAGCAAGTGGGATTACCAAGCAACATAGGTATGCTCCACTATGTCCAGCTAATTTTGCATTTTTAGTCGAGATGGGATTTCTTCATATTGGTCAGGCTGGTCTCAAACTCCTGACCTTGTGATCTGCCCACCTTGGCCTCCCAAAATGTTGGGATTACAGGCGTGAGCCACTGTGTCCCGCCATTTCTTTTTTCTTTTTTTTGAGGTGGAATTTCTCTTGTTGCCCAGGTTGGAGTGTAATGGCACGATCTTGGCTCACCACAACCTCCACCTCCTGGGTTCAAGCAATTCCCCTGCCTCAGTCTCCCGAGTAGCTGGAATTACAGGCATGTGTCACCATGCCCTGCTAATTTTGTATTTTTAGTAGAGATGGGATTTCTCCATGTTGGTCAGGCTGATCTTGAACTCCCAACCTCAGATATCTGCCCGCCTCAGCCTCCCAAAGTGCTGGGATTACCAGCAGGCATGAACCACAGCACCCAGTCTTTTTTTTTTTTTTTTTTTCTTTTTTAGAGATGGGAGTCTCATTATGTTGTCCAGGCTGTAGAACAGCCCCTTTTTTCATGTTAACTGACTTATTGAAGAGACTGGGTTGCAAGGTAATATTCCTAGGAGTGTGTGATTCCAAATGTTCCCAGGGAGAAACATAGAATGGGGAGTGAAAGGCCTCTGTTGGATTTGAGCATTTGGGAGAATAAGCAGCCCCCTCTTCAGAGTCTTGGGAGGGACACTTAGGCAGTCCAGGGCTAGGAAGTCAGGGACTGATGGCAAGGTACCTCTGCTGACCATCCCTGTTTGGCCGTGGCTCATTCAACTACTGTGCTCAAAGCGATTTTCTCCTTGTTACTACCACGTCACTAATTACTGCTGCTATTGGTTGAGAGTTTACTTTGTGCCAGGTGTTGCTTTAGTCAGTTGAGATACATTTTTTTCCATCTAATTTTACCCATAACCTTATAAGGTGGGTGCTATCGCAATTTTACCATAACCTTATAGATGGGGATCCAGACTCCGAGAGAAGTAAATTGCTCCTTGTTCTTGCTGTTGATACGTAGTGGTGTCAGGAGTTGAACTCAGACCTGTCTGACCCCAGCACTCTCCCTAGTCACATTGCCCCAACAAAGGGCCCTTGCCTCTGGAACAGGAGGATGAGAGGGGATTAGGAGCCAGTCACGGTGGCTCTTCTGACTGACCTAGAAGGGGACCTGTGTGGAGATTGTGGCACTCCTGGCCCAGCCATGAGGGGCACAGAAGCCTAAGGGAGTTTGGGCCCAGACTTTAGAATTCAAGGAACAAGTGTTTACTATATTTGGAATTCCAGGGTAAGTATGAGGAGTGGTCCCAGGCCTGGGAACCAGAGACATTTGGGTGTCAGGTCCCTGAATCCAGAGAGAATGGACCTTATTTTTAGGGGCCTGGCAGGGAGGGAAGGCAACAGTGACCAGCGATGGAAGTGATGTGTGCCTGGCTCAGAAGTGGCCTCTGGTGGTCAGGGCTGGGGCCTGCAGGCCAGGTCTCTGGTACTGGTCTCATGGGGGTAATACTTGTGTCTGGGAGGTAGGGACAGTGCAGAGCTGAGGTGCTGAGGCAGGGGATAGCCAAGCAGTGAGGCCCTGCCTCAAATGTGCAAGGTCTAGGGTGAAGAGGTGGGCACAGAAAGGAGGGAACCAGAGTAGAGAGACTTAGGTCAGCCCAGATGTCTCCAGAACATGCTCAGGCTCTGGGCCTCAAATACCACCCAGGCCAAGAGGGCTTGGCTAGCATGAAGCAATTAGTTAAAAAAATGGGCCTTGAGTCTACTTTCCCCGCCCAGAAGGTACCGGTGTCTGCGGGCAGCGAGCTGGTGGGCTCAGGCTGAAGCAGGACCTACAGCATTGCTGACTCTGTGGGGCCCATGGCCTGTGTCCTCCAGGCTGGGGTGCTGGGCCCCTCTGACCTTAGCTTGTACCCACTACCCTGACCTCATCTGTGAGGACTGACTGGGCCTCTCTCCCCAGGGCTGCATCGTAATCCGATACATAGCCCCGTGGCACATGGTCTTCTTCTCCGAGTCGCTGGGCATCCCTTCACTTCGTGTTTTGGCCCAGAAGCTGCTTGAGCTGCTCTTTGATTATGAGATTGAGAAGGAGCCCCTGCTCTTCCATGTCTTCAGCAATGCTGGCGTCATGCTGTACCGCTACGTGCTGGAGCTCCTGCAGACCCATCGCTTCTGCCACTTGCGTGTGGTGGGCACCATCTTTGACAGTGCTCCTGGTGACAGCAACCTGGTAGGGGCTCTGCGGGCCCTGGCAGCCATCCTGGAGCACTGGCCTGCCATCCTGCGCCTGTTGCTGCTGGTGGCCTTTGCCCTGGTGGTTGTCCTGTTCCACTTCCTGCTTGCTCCCATCACAGCCCTCTTCCACACCCACTTCTATGACAGGCTGCAGGACGCGGGCTCTTGTTGGCCCGAGCTCTACCTCTACTCGAGGGCTGACGAAGTAGTCCAGTCCAGAGACGTAGAACGCATGGTGGAGGCACGCCTGGCACGCCGGGTCCTCGTGCGCTCTGTGGACTTTGTGTCATCTGCACACGTCAGCCACCTCCGTGACTATCCTACTTACTACACGAGCCTCTGTGTCGACTTCATGCGCAACTGTGTCCACTGCTGAGGTCATTGCTCGACCTCACCTCTGCTCCAGAAATAAATGCCTGATACCTCCCCACCATCTGCATCTGTGGGGTCCTCTTCTGGTTCAGCTCTCTGTGGCCCTTTGGGACTCTGTGGCCCCCTAAGTAGAAAATTCCTATAGACCTGTCTCCTGGGACCTCTGTCTGCTGGTGGTCTGCTTACCACAGAGTCCTAAGGTGCAGGAGTGCCGTGGCATGTGTCTGGGGGAGCCTTGCAGTGAGTTGTGTTTGGACAAGTGCCACAGTCGGGCTGCTGAGTCCTGTGGCATGCAGGCTGTAAAGGTTGACAAAGGGTGGCAGAAGACCTACTCTCTTTTTCTTCATTTTTTAATTTATTTTTTTTGAGACACGGTCTCACTCTGTCATCCTGGCTGGGGTGCAGTGGTGCAGTCATGGCTCACTGCAGCCTCAACCTCCTAGGTTCAAGTGATCCTCCCACTTCAGCCTCTCAAAGTGCTAGAACTATAGGCATGAGTCACCATGCCTGGCCAAGATCTCTTATCTTAAAATTTCAAGTGTGTAGGGCCAGGTGCGGTGGCTCAAGCCTGTAATCCCAGCACTTTGGGAGGATCATGAGGTCAAGAGATCGAGACCATCCTGGTCAACATGGTGAAACTCGCCTCTACTAAAAATACAAAAAATTGGCCGGGCGCAGTGGCTCAAGCCTGTAATCCCAGCACTTTGGGAGGCCAAGGCGGGTGGATCACGAGGTCAACAGATCGAGACCATCCTGGTCAACATCGTGAAACCCCGTCTCTACTAAAAATACAAAAAATTAGCTGGGCACGGTGGCGCGTGCCTGTAATCCCAGCTGCTCGGGAGGCTGAGGCAGAATTGCCTGAACCCAGGAGGCGGAGATTGCGGTGAGCCGAGATCGCGCCATTGCACTCCGGCCTGGGTAACAAGAGCGAAACTCCGTCTAAAAAAAATATACAAAAAATTAGCTGGGCATGGTGGTGCGTGCCTGTAATCCCAGCTACTCAGGAGGCTGAGGCAGGAGAATTGCCTGAACCCAGGAGGTGGAGGTTGGGGTGAGCCGAGATCGCGCCATTGCACTCCAGCCTGGGTAACAAGAGCGAAACTCCGTCTCAAAAAAAAAAAAAATTTCAAGTGTGTACGATACTTAAAATGTAAGGGCTGATATACACAGCAGACCTCTAGAACTGAATACTCTTGCATCTTGCGTAATTCAGAACTTCATCATTCTGTATAACTGAAATTTTGTACCTGTTGCCAGAAATGAGTTTTGATTCCTTGAAAGGAAGGTGAGCTTTGTGGGGAAATGCCAGAGGGAAGGTATCTTGGTTAGGGGTAGGGTCAGGCTGGGGATAGTGGCTGTGATCATTGCTCCAGCAGGGCAAAGCCCTACAGTGCAAAGTACCATCCACATGGGTCCCACTTGGCAGTTCAGAGAGGCTCCTCTGACCTCACTGCCTGGGAGTCTGAGGTAGAAGCCAGATGAGGAGCTAATAAGGATGCAGAGGTTAGGGGTCTGCCCGGCTCCACCACACTTTGCTTGGAAGCTGCTGGATCCGGGAAAGCTGCAAGCTGAAAGTTGCCAGATAGAGTGGGGAGCAGGAAGGCAGCAGCATTTTAACAGGAGGTGGGACGAGCTAACACCCAAGCCCTAAAGGCCAGAACCTAACTCCCAAGCCCTAGAGACCAGGGTAAGGGGATTTAGGGCTGAAATAGCAAACTCCTCATCTCCTTGAAGGGAAACCCATTTAGAAACTCTCTAGGTAGGAGAGATGAATTCAGCCTTATAGTTCAGTATCATTTATCATTCTAGAAGTCACTGCTGTACAATGTTGGCACATAGTAGGTATTCAATAAATATTTGTTGATTGAGCTTACCGTGGTAATCAAGGTGCTTAGGCAGCAGTGAAGGAGATGGCTAGAAAAGCTCTGGATGGGAGCTGACCCCTGATATTCTCAGGGATGATGGACCCTCTGTCGCCAGAGCCACGTTCTGTCTGCAGCCCATCAGTCCTTGGTGAGTCCCCACTAAGGTGTCAGGGATTCCCATGCTGTGTGGCTGCATTCCTAGCCATGGCCAACAGGTGGCAGTGCAGCCTGTGCCATGAGACAGCTCAAGGCTCCCACAGCAGGGTGGGCTTCAGCGGAATGCCCTCGCTCTGAGTTAATGGCCCCTTTTAGAGACCATATGGCCCCCAGGGTGGTGGTAACCAGCCCTCAAGGACCTACTGAGTCCAAGTCTATGGGAGACATCAAAGAAGTTGGCCTGATAGGAACTGGGCATGAAGAGTCTCCTCTTTTATCTCTCCGTTGCCCTCACCTACCCACTCTTCCAAACCTGTTTCTTTCCCAGACCCTCAGCCATTGCTGGGGCTGCTCCACCTGCCTCCCTTGACAGAGGCCATGTACATTCCGAGGATCCCTGTGTTCAGGATACTGGGTTTCATCAAGCTGGGCATGGGGCTGAGAAGAGCCTTTGCTGGGCTCCAAGGAGGGACTTGTCTGTCTTCATCTGGGTCCAAGGGGTGGCAGAAGCTGCCAACTGGACCCAATTCTGAGGACATTCACTGAGGGTATCCCAGGGAAAATAGGCAACTAAGGGTGGGGATTTGGGCAGATGGGCCTGGTGTTCAAGAAGGTGTCAAAACAAGTCTGGAGTCATGGAGCTACTCTGGGGCCTTGAGTGTTTTTCTCCAAATGCTTTCTGTTGTGGGTGAGGACTTACATGTATCTTTGAGCACGTGCCTGGGAGGCTTCTAGGAAGTTGAGCTGCCTCACTGGCAGTGGGGAGCTGTGGGGGTCAAAGTGCCATCTGTTCAGTGCTAGCAGCCCAGCCTTGGTTCTCCGAGCACAGGGAGACTTGAAGGTCTATCTTGGATAATGGAGTTTCCATTCTTTCCATTTGAGGATCTAGGCAGTAGCTACAGGGATGATGGTCACTAGAGATACCTTTGGAGAACAGAACAAAAGCATGGGAGGCTGATATGGTGATCCCACTGTGGTCTCTGGTATGTTTCAGGAGATCAGAAAGGGATAGAAGCCTGGGGCTTATGTTTGCACCCAAGCTTATAGCCACTCCTGCCCTAGGTTGGGGGATAGACCTTGCATCCTCTCTATACCCCCAAGCTCTGACCTCTTCTGTGATTAATGAGCTGACGATTCTGCATCGATAAAGAATTAACCTAGAGCCCCTACCTATCAATAGTCAGGAGCCCAGATCCCCAGCCCCACCCCCATCCAAGCCAAATGCTCCAGGGCCTCGGAGCCGACCAACCCTACACAGTGTCACACACCTATAGCTAAGTCCTTTCCCCCATCCTGCTGCCAGGAATTAACCCCCTAACTGCCTCAGCCCACCTCTGCCCATCAGCTCCCCCACCTCCCCACACACATACACTCAGGCAGCAACTGTTTATACTGGTTTAATCCATGTCAAATGTAGTTTACAAAGGGAAAGGACAAGTACCTTTGTATAGAATATACAGACACAGCATCACACCATAGGGCCCACGGGAGGGTCGGGGAGACACTTTTTTCCCTGGAAAGGGCAGCTCTAATCCCAGGAATGGTTCTCAGCAGAGGCTGGGTGGCCAGGAGCACTGTCCTCCAGCCCATCTCAGTCTCTGCTGCGGCTCGGTTCCCGTTTCCTGCCTCTAACCCCCAACTCCTTATAAAGAGCCCCATGAGCTAAGACTAAGGAGAGGATCATGTCCCTTGGGGCATGTGCCCCATGTCTGGGAGAAGAAATATACACCACTGAACACCGAGCACATGGGAGAGGGAAGGGACACCACAGGAGAGGGAGAGGCAGGTATCCCAGAGGTGGATGGGCCGAGCCCCCAGCCAACCCCGAAGGAGGCACTGCTTCCAGGGGTTCTTAAAAAAAGAAGGAAATCATACAACCAAAGGGGGAGGGGACAGGTAGAGGGCGAGGAGTTGTCCCATTTATACACAACATTGTAAACATACACGGTCTATATTACATGTGCTTCAGTCTGGTGTCTGCATGTCCGTCAGTCTGGGGGCTGGATCTCAGGAGCCGTGCCCCACTACTCCCCCCCACCCCCACCTCCCTTCCCCACCCTGGGAACAGAGCTGGAACAGGTATGGCCCCCAAACCATAGGTGGGAGCCAGCAGGTAGTGCCTGGGCCACAGCCTCTACTCTGGCTCCAGAGTCCTGTGTGTGTAAATGTGTGTGTACGTGTGTGTATGTGCATGTATGTACATGGGGAACCTGTGTGCAACTATGTACAAAGGGAGAGGGTCACTGTCACAGAGGCTGGGGGCAGGTGAGGCTGCTGGAGGCGAGGCCTGCCTGGGGCAGATAGCTCACAAGTAGATCCTCCGCAGGTCTCCAGGTGCTGTGATCGTGTTGCACTGAGGGCAGAGCTTCTTGGCACCCTGCAGGGAGAACAGGGAGGGCTCTGGTCTACACAATGTGTCACATGTGTGCACGCAAGCACCTGGGCCTGAAGCCATGTCTCTCTGCACCAGTGTGTGCTGGGACCTTGGTCCTGTCAGCCCAGGCTGGGGACGCATAGGCAGCTTCTATGAGCAGGCAGGCAGGCACGCTCCTGTGTTGGGGGGACGCCAGGATCAAACCGCCTGGCCAGCCCCGCAGCAGGAGCCCCGGTAATGAGAACAAGGCTGGGTCCAGCTGTGGCAGCCGCAGCCCTAACAAGATTACACACGGCCTTTGATCAGGACACAGAGCCCACGTCCGAGCCTTTTATTGCTGTCTCCGGGCGACATTTTAATGGCTGCTCCTGAGCGAAGAACAGGGGCAGGAGCAGAAGGAGCTTAGTAATGGGAGGGGGAGGGGCCAAGGCCCTGGTCCTGTTTACCCACAGCCAGCCTCCTCCTGACCTGGGGCCTCACCAGTATGTGTGATGCAGTGGGCCTTTGGGGGCCAGGGGAGGGGAAGGGAGAATGCAGTGAACTCATGGAGGGGGAGAAGTTACTAAACCTGTAGTGGGGGAGGAGAGGCAGCAAGCCTGAGGTCAATATCCTGGCTCCTGGCTCTGTTCTCCCTTGCCTGTGCTCCCCACTTCCCCCATGCAGGCTCAGGCACAAGCACAGATATCTGGGCAGTGCCCGGAACAGTCTCCCACTCCCCAACCCCCATGCCACCTCACCAGGGTCCGCAGCCAGCACTCCTCGCAGTGCACATGCCAACACTGGATGGACGTTAGAGGCATTGAGTACGAGTCCTAGGGAGGAAAGGGCAGAGAAGGGGGTCACTCTGAGGCAGGCCCACCCTCCAAAGAGCCCAAAGCAGTGCAGAGACCCTCTCCAAATCCACCAGAGTGCGGAAGCCTGACCAAGGGCACTCCTAGGTTCTTTTCTACTCACCATGCAGATGAGGCATTTGTAACGGTCCCCACGAGATAGCTGCCGTTCAAGTTCTCTGACCCGAGCCTTCAGAGCCTCAAACGTGGTTACAGCTGAATCTTCGGTGATTCTGTAAAAAGGCAGGCATGGTTGGGTAGCAGGCTGGCATCTCCCATCTGCACCTCCTGCCTACACCTCCCTTGAATTCCAGAACCAAATACATAAATGTCCCCTAGGCATCCCTGCCTGCCCCTTCCTCTGATAATCTGAATCTGCAAATTTCACATTCCAGAACCAAACTCCTCACCCTCTCTGTTCCTGTATTCACATCCAGATGGGTTTCTACACCAGATACCAGGGAACCATTCTCAACCCCTCCTTCGCAGTCTTCCCAACAACCTAAATCTGTCTTCTCTCCTCGTATCTCTAGAAATCTCTCCACTTCTTTCCCCTCACCACCACTAGCCCAGGCTCTCCAATGTCTTCTACTGATTCCTCCACTAACCTTCCAGACAGCCTTTCTGCCTCCAGGCTCCTCATCTCCACTCCTCTCTCCCAGCACCTGGAAGAATTTACATTCTCAAAGCGAATCTCTTGTGGTGACTTCCAACAATCAGCGCTCAGCTCAGAGTAGAGCTCCGCCACACTCAGTGCAGCCCCAGCCCACTGCATCCCTCAGCACATTACCACATGTTTTATGCTCAACTCCTACATGCCACCATCCATGCCACCTTTTTCACTGCCTTGGCCTCTGCACTGTGACCCCTCTGCACCCCCTTGCCTGACTCACTAGCTCTGCCTCATCATTCAGACCTAGTTTTGTTCCCACGTCCTCCCAGAAGCCTTTTCCAGACCCCCAAGCCAGCACTGCACAGTGGCTCTCTGCCCCCCATGTGAACTACGGTGTAAAGTTCCCAAGTGTGGGTTTCCTGAGGGCAGGCTGCTTACTCCACCAGCATTGACTATGGCCGAGAACCCAACCTCGGGCATGGGACATAGGCAAATGTCTGCTGAATAAAGAGCCCATCCAACCTCCAGGGAAAGGGGAACTGGATGCAGGGATTGGATGGGTCCCCCGGGATCTAGGCCCCTTTGCCACAGCCAGGCCTGCCTCCAGTACTCCTCGTGACTTCTTCCTAGGCACAGCAGATGCCCTGGTAGTCCTTGGTCTGTGGCCCAATCCCTGTACCAGAAGGTCCCTTCAGCATTTCTGGGACTCCTTGGACTGCAATGCTGAACAAGGAATACCTAGGACTCTCTCACCAAACCTTCCCACCCTCCTAAAACAAGTGAACAGGACCCAGGGCAGCTCACAGAGGGAGAAGAATGCTTCCTGGAAGAGTACAAAAGATGGTATAGGAGATTGGCCTTAGGGAATAATAATGATCATACAAATAAAATAGCTAAAATTTATTAAGCACTTACTAAATGCCAGGGATTGTACTGAGGGATTGATAATTATTATCTTATTTACACCTCACAAAAACCCCATGAGAAGATTCTAATATCTCTGTTTTATATACGAAGAAACTAAAGCACAGAAAGATTAAGTAGCTTGCTCAAGGTCCCCACAGAGTCAGGGAGATGGGATTCATACCTGGCAGACTGATTCCGTGATCAACTGATAACTATGTGATTGACCATGACTATACTGGCTACAGCTAGGAGGAAGTGGGGCCCCAGGCCAAGGGAATAGCAGAAACAGAGGCTAAGATCCCAGTCTGGCTACAAGGCCCGTGTGTAGGCAAAGTGCTACAGTGAGAAGGGAAATGGCGTGCAGGAGGGCCTCAAATGCCACACCTGAAGGAGCTGAAGATTATCTCGTGGGCAGCAGGAACCTGCTGAGCATGCTGGAAGAGCAGGGTATGGAACAGCTCGTGTTTCACAGATCCACTCAATCGGGAAGCAGAGGCTGGACTGAGGTGGGGGAATCACAAGGGAGGTAGACTGTGGGCAAGGACAGTCTCCCAGGGGCACCTGTTCTGCAGTTTAGGGGAGACCATCAGCTTAGGAAGCTTGAGAGCTTACAGGTGGTCTGTCACTTCTGGATGGGAGTGGTAATGGAAGCGCAAGGAGGGTAGTGGTCACATTTCATGGGCAGTAACAAACTTCAATCTCTGGTCTTTTTCTTTTGGGGAGCTAGCAGCAACACAGAGCACTGACTCGTTAGTGGCTGTGTCCCTGATACAGGGACACTTAAATCCATCACCCTAGGGTCCATGACTTTCTCTGCCTTGCCTCTCTCCAGGGATGCCAAGAAAGGCTCTGACTAGTTCCTTCTGGTACTGGCTGATTCCCTGGGGGCTTCCATTTACCCCTCTGGCTCTTTTAAGCCTTTACCACCCCTTCCCCCCTCACAAGCATCCAAATAGCAGGCTCCTTCCCTGGCATTTTGCACAGTGCCATATGTGCCATCCCCATCTGGATTACAGATAAATTCCTAATAAGGTGACAAGGATTTGTAGCTGTGCTCCCTTCCACTCCAAGGACTAAGCTGAGGAACTGCCTAGTCCTACATGGTTATTTCAAAGATGGGGAAACTAAGGTCTGCAGCTGGGGGCAGCCTACCCCACAATAGAGAACTAACTCCTAGACCCCAAATCAGAGAACTAAAGCTGGAATGGCAAAAAAGGATGAGGCCAAGAGAGAGCAAAGCCATTTCCCATGCCATCTCCAAGAACTACAAGGCCACACTGAGGGCCAATAACCAACTCCAGAGAGCCTACCTATCCTGGGTGTGGTCAGCACACACCTGCCCTCTGCTCTTTGCTCTAGGGAAATACCCAATCCTCTAACTCCTGGTCCAGGATGGCTGTGGGCTATTCCTGAGTCCCTCCAGGGCATGGGGTGGGGATTCCTGGAGGAAGCCATGGCATTCTACGTTTCCCTTTCCCTGAATGGTAAAACAGATCTAGGGTAAGAAATAGAGAAGTCGCCCCAATCTCAGCAGATCCAGATCCAGTGGAGAGCTCTGCACATGACTGAGCCAATCTCCACCTCATCATGGAGATCCCTGCCTACGGGTGCCTGTGCTCACACAGGTGGGACAGAAATCCTGGCTTCCCCCAGCCTTGAGTGGGTTGTACCTTCATGGAAGCCACTGGCTCTGCCCCTACCTCCCCCTCGGGCGCCATCCCTGATTAATGATCTTGTCTTTCTGATTTATGAGCAGCCCCTCCAGACGAGGGTGGGTGCCCCTTACAACCCCGCCCGCCCCGCTCAGCTGGAGTAGGAGAGAATTATTAAATAAACATCCATACGTCATTCCTCCCCCCCCACAAGCTGGTTGCGCCGAACCCGTACGGCCCGCTCCGGCGCTGACACAGAGCAGCTGCGGTGATTCATGGGCAGCCGGGCCCTGCGCCGCGGCCCATACATCATGCCAGCAGCACTCGCGGCCCCGGCCGAGATAAACTGATCAACCACAACGGACTGGAATGAATTTATGACAACACAAAATGGAGGGAAACAAATGGGAGGTGACCCTGGGCCACCGACCTGGCCCTGCACCGGCCTGCAATCCACTCTCCTGGCAGAAGGCAAGATGGAACACTGGCCCTGGAATGAAGAGGGTGCCTTTTAACCCCAGGCAACCTAACCTGCAGTCAGAAGGTGGGGTGGGTACTGGAGTTAAGCAATGACCAATGGCAGCAGCACCAGGCAGCCCGGACTGGACAATGCCACCTCCTAAGGCCAGAACTGGCCTTCCTTGGGCTTCTGGAAAGGCAGGGAAATGCCCAGCTGATAACAAATCCTGTGGTTCCCGGGGATCCAGACCAGGGGTTGCCCAGCCCTGGGCGAAGCGCTAATGGATCCCTTTTCTTCTGTCGGAGAACCCAGGCCAAAAATTCCTACCAGAAGTGATGAGACCTGATGTTCCTGCCTAAAACCCACTGCGAGTGCCACCCGGGACAAGAAAAATGAAACCAATTTAGCTCCCGATTAAGAAACAGAAACTGGAGATGAATCAAGTGCGCCAGCTGGGCTGGGCGGCCATACATCACATTCCCCGGGCGGAGGCCGCCGCAGCGGGCAGGCAGGCGGGCAAACTGCTCCTCCCTCCGCCAAGGCTCCTGGGGCCGTGGCCCAATGATCAATTCACAGAGTCACGCTTAGCACCAGCTGGGCTCCACTGCCGGCTGTGTGCCCAGGGCAGCAGCACTGAGCTGCACTTGGGAGGCAGAAGCCCTGGCAGCAGGCCTTCCTGTAGCAAAGCACCCCTCCTCCCAGTACCACCATCCCAGGGCCCCCTCTTGGCCAAACACTTACTTCTCAATGTCACTGTTCTTGCAGGTCTTCTGCATGGCCTCCTGCTTGCTGCTTTCACCATTGCTGGTGGATGGCATCTCTGCTGGGACAGAGGGGCAACTCACACTCCAGCCAGACTGGGCAGCACAGGTGAGGGGCTGGGCTTGAGTCAGTCACCACCATCCAGGGATGCCACCTCTCCCCCATTACTCCTAACCTGGGGCAGGACTTACCGTCACTGGCCCATTTAGAGAACTCAGGCGTGATTCGCGTGCTGGGAGGGCCCCCACTGGAGGAAAGGAGGAAGAAGGAAATCAGGCCTGAAGGCAGGCAGAACAGCCCTGAGGGTCAGTACTGGGTTGACCTCTGCCTCAGGGCTTCCTGTCTCTCTGCCCCACCTGCCCAAGCCAGTGCCCACACTTGCTTTAGGACTGCACCCCGAAGTGCCTCTCTCTCCTTGGCTTCGCCAGGCTCCTCGCCTGTGCAGGGGATGACGTCAGCCTCCGTGTATCTGGCGCAGTGGTCAAGGACAATGGATCCTAGTTTTGCAGCAGGCCATAGGGTTGAATCCTCAGGAGAGCGTGCTCCTCCTGGCCAAAGCTGAGCCTCTGGCCCGGGGGGGTGGTGTAGGTGAATACCAGAGAAAGCTACTTTTCTTATTCTCTGTGGCCTGCCCCATCAGCCCCGCCAGCTCCCATAGTGCTCCAAGGATACTGTGGCTTCCCATACTCCAGAGTGTCATCCCCATCGACATCCAAGTCAGCATCACTGTCTGGGTTCTCTTTGCCACTGCACATGATGAAGCCAGAGCCTGTAGGAAGCAGTGTGTGAGGAGGGCCTGGGGACAATAAGACTAGGCCAAGGGTGCCCCTCCTGTTGCCTCCAGGTAGGGGTTAGGCTTTGGACCTGATGAGGCCCAGAGAGAAACTTGGGCCTGGGATATATACAGCCAGATACTTCAGTGCCCCTGACCCTGACATTTCAGGCCCTTCACTCTGCAAACCTCATCTTTCTCTGCCACTGCATGCTGCTCCAAGTGGTCTCTGCTCATAAACTAGCCCATTCATACATTATGTCATGTCCTTGGGGGACACTTAGCCCCAGGCCTGCTGTCCACCTATATTCCAGGTCTAGGAAGAACAGGAAGAGGACAGAAAAATTCAGGTCTAGGAATTTCACAGGAAAGGAGCTGGGCCTCCCCTATGCTCTATTATCCATCCTGATAAGTCCATCAGAGGAGAGAACAGGCTGGCTAAGGCCAATCAGAGCCACAGAGTGGTACCCCCGGCCAACATCCTGATTTTGGCTGCTAGATCTTTGCCAGCAAAAACACCAGGCAGCTGTTCAAATATTTGGTGTCTGAAGCGCCTGACATTAATTATTCATCTCCACCTCACTCAGCCCAGATTCCTGGACAAGTGCAGTTATAAAGGGATTAAAAAGGGACAGACGAAGGAGGACAGGCATGCACACCTACTTCTCAAAGCAGTCCATGAAGGCAGCCAGGCTGGGCGGAGGCCAGGCCACGGGCCAGGCAGGCAGGCGGCTGACCCTGAGGTGCGTCTGGCATAGCCACAGGAGGACTCTCAGCTCATTCGGAGGGGCGAGCTGCAGGGGCTACACCAGGCCTGCTCACCTGCCAGGTGATCTCTCTGACTTCCAGGACTGCCCTTCCTGATAGCCCAGGGTCAAAGGCTACAGAGCTGCTCCCCCCAGCTTCCCACTTCTTCCCAGTGGGTCTCAGACCACACCTCACTAGCCAGCACAGCCCTGCCAGGGACAAAAGGTTCTGTGGCTACTGGGATCAGCAAGGAAATCCTTAAAGTGAAGAAGCAGCTCAGTTCTGCCTGATGATATCAGACATTTCTGCTTGTTCATTCTTTCCTCTCAGGTCCTTATACTCTCATTAGGGTACATCTTGTAAGGGGTCCTCAGGCCTCCCGTCTGCTCCCTCATTCTGCTTACCACTGAGTTCTGACCACTTTTCTTCCTGCTCCAAACCCATCAATGGCTCCCTACTGCATGCACAACCAAGCCCAGGCTCCTCAGCCAGATCTGTGAAGATCTGGGTCCATCCATGTCTCTACTCTTGCTCTCTACTCATTGACTCCGTAAACGCCACACATGTGGACACGGAGGCTGCTCACCAAACCCCAAACATACCTTGCATATCCTGCTCTTAAGACCCCTGCTCATGCTATTCACCCCATCTGGAATGTTCTCCATCTTTCAAGCCCTGAAAAACACTGAGTCTTGATCCTTCTCCCTTCTAACTCCACCAGTCTCTGGTCTCACACAGATACCACCCACTCCAAAGGTAAGCAGCACTGGGAAAGAAAGACACCGGGCACTGCCTGGGCTCCACCTCTCCCTGACAGTCCTCATTTGCCCTCTATCCTGAGGCACTGACACACTTGAGGCAGCAGGCAGGTCAGGAGCAGGGCCATTAAGCTGGGAAAACACCAAGTTACAGCTCTGTCTCCTGTTCACGGCCAGGTGTCCTGACAAGCAATTCCCGCCTTGTGGGTGAGTGGCACCTCTATAAACCCTCTGACAGTTTGGGAGACAAACTCCACCATCAATCAGAATGTAGCTATCAGGTTCACTTACAGCTTGCGGCCCCCAAACCCTGACAACCCCCCTTCCCCAGGTACACGCAGCTCAGCAGCCGGCCTCATCCTCTGCTCAGCCTAGTTTTGCCTTATAAGTGGAAAGCAGAGAACCCTAGCACCACATGTGAACCCAGTATGGCTCCATGGCAAAGCAGAGAAAACAGGTACCCCAAAGCTGCCAGGAAAAGCCCCAGCTTCTCAACATGTAAAGCAGCCCTATGGCCTGAAGTCCTTTTCTCTGCAGTCTTACTGCCTACCATGCCTGGCCCAGGACTCATACTCCATTGAACATAGCTACTGTGGTCTCCCAAATCCTAAGTGCTTTCTCATGCCCCCATGCTTCCCCACCTCCTGCTCTCTGCCTAGAACCTTCTCCCTCCTGGTCTACAATACACATGCTTGCTCCTTTGGCGAGTCTGACTCAGCCCAACCGTGCCTCCTACCATTAACTCACAGTGCCTACACAGAGCAGCTGCTCTCTAAATCCCTACTAAAGGAAAGAACTCTCAACCTCAACACCATTCTTTCCACCTCCATTGGGCTTTTCCTGTTTGTCTCCATGCTGAGAATAGAGCACTTCAAGATCTGATCCCTATCCTCAAGGTGCTCTGTGTGGCGGATGGGGCTTCCCAGGTTCTTATACACAGGTGTCCCTTCCCTGGTGTCCACCCAGACTCCTGTGTAACTCCAAAATCATATTACCACATATTGCCACTGTCCCTTACCAGACCGGAAGCTGCGATGTCCCAAGTTTGACTTACTGTTGTGATCTCAGCATCATCCAGCAGAGCTGGCCAGGCCCATGGCTGGTGCCACACTGCACATCCTAGCAGTACTGGCTAAACACTGGCAACACTGCTCTATTAGTTCCTAGTTAGCTGGTGGCCTGGAGAAACCTCTCAGGACACAGCTTTCCTTATCAGATCCCAGCTCCTAGCTGGGTAGCAGCTTTCTGTTCTGCTGGCCAGTCAGGCAGGATAGACAGCATGACACACTTTCTTTGCCAAAGAAAAGGCCTCTGCCTCTGGTCTGAGCCATTCACTCTGACCCTGACCCCTCCTCTCGCTGAGACAGATGTTGGGAACCTCTCCCTGCCCCGACAGGTGTTCAGAACAGGCTGCTGCCGCCAGTTTCACTCTTGTGCTGCCCCAGCCTGCTCCAACCTCTTTCCCAGCACATTAAACTTTATTTTCTTAATGAAATGTCACTTGCTGACTTCTGGCAGAATCATAATAAAAAGAAACGGCCATAAAGCCATTTTATGCAGACAGCGCCCCTGCCAGCTTGCCCCCCCTCCCACTTGGAGAGGAAGGCTCCACAGTCATTTTATGTTCTCAGCTGCTGGAATATCCCAAGCCAGTACTCAGAGGCAAGATGGCACAGACAGCTCCTTTCCAAGTCTCTGGCTCCTCTTCCATGTAGCTCCAGGGATAAAAGGCAAGCTGCCACTCCTATTGCTGCTATCCAGGGAAGGAACTCAGCTCCCGGACCTCCAAGATGGCCCAGAGTACCCTTCAGTCACCAGGGAGGCCCCCTTGCTGCAGTTCTGCCCCATCTTAAAGTGGCATAAAGGCCTGAGCCCCCACCCATAGGCAACCTAAGCCTGATGGTCAATGATACTCAGTAGGGTTGCCTGGCAGCATGGGAAATGCAAAAAAAAAAAAAAAAAAAAAAAAAAATCCTTCCCCTCAGAGTGAAAACTTAGCAACAAAAAGGGAGAGGGTTAAGTGCAGAAATGAAACACAGGTCTACATTTTATAAAAATGACTCTTCTCCCATAAACTCATTTCTTCCTGGGTCATCGAGAAGGGAGAGGGAAAAAAAAAAAATCAGTGTTAATTTAATCAATTGATCAGATGATCGATTGAGAAACTGGAGATGTCCGTTTACTGGGGGCAGTATCGTCCTGGAACCTGAAACCACAAAAAAGGAGCCATTGATTTTCTCACCTGCTGCTCCCAACAAAACTAGAGCCCAGGGAGAAAGGAAAGTCTCGGGACCTCCAGAGCCTGTGCTCTCCCACACGGAGGGCAGGGCAGCAGCTTCCGGAGAGTTTTACACTGGAATTAGTTACAGATGCAGTTACGGTGTCTTGTGTAAACGCCATCGATTGGGGAGCTGACAGTCTGGGGAGCTGCGATGCGGGACAATCAATCGGCCTGCAGTGTCACCTGCCACCTCGCTGAACAGTTGACAATGCAATTATCCAGTGTGGAGGCAGGGAGTTGGCGTGTGTCAAACGTACTTAGCCACTTTCCGGGCCTCCTCGATAACGTGTTTCACTGCCTCACGTCAGGAGAGATGCAGAGAGACAGACGCCGTTTAAAACCATTGATACTTGCTCCTTCTGCCTACACTCCCTCTGTCCTAGCTTAACAATTGTGTTCCAAAAGGCGATTAAATCCCATCAGCTGCCACAGGGGACATAAGGTGCCTTGCTCCTTGGTGCCTTGTACCTCTCCTCACCCCTCCCAACGGGTGACAGAGATAACTAAAGGTGGTGGAAAGTCAGAGGGCAGCAGCCCAACCCTCTCCACTCCAAGGCCGCCTCAAGCAGTGTGCTGTTCCAACACCTGCCACTGGCTGGACCAGGAGCAGAGCTGCACTGGGGGACATTAGCACCTGAGGCTCCCTTCTCTGGAGAACTGGCACACCAAAGGAGGCAGCAGCTAGGGCAAGGCCTATGTGCCCATGCCCTGCGGCTTACAACACCTCTTACCCACTTGCTCCATACTTCTGGCACTGAAGTTTTATCAAGAAATAGCCAGATAAAAGATTTGTGTCAGGTTGGATGTGGTGGCTCACATCTGTAATCCCAGCACTTTGGGAGGCCAAGGCGGGTGACCTCACCTGAGGCCAGCAGTTTGAGAGCAGCCTGGCCAACACGGTGAAACCCCATCTCTACTAAAAACACAAAAATTAGCCAGGCTTGGTTGCACATGCTGTAATCCCCTACTTAGGAGGCTGGCAGGAGAATCTCTGGAACCTGGGGGGTGGAGGTTGCAGTGAGGTGAGATCGTGCCACTGCACTCTAGCCTCCAGCCTGGGTGATAAAGTGAGCCTCTGTCTCCAAAAAAAAAAAAAAAAGATTTGTGCCAAAGCTGCTCTGCCTGTTTGCTTCATGACTTTTCATCCAGCTACTTGGAAGCAGCTTAAATCTAAGGAACTCATGAAAGATAAGAAACACCTCAGGTCAGGATCTGGACAGGGCAGACACCAGGCACTGCTGACTGTCTTAACACCCTTTTCCTCCCTACTCACTCCACCTGTTAGGTTCAAAGGGGCTTCATGCTGGATTTGAGAAATGCATTCACCTCCAGGGCTTAAAGATACAGTTGCAGGCTTCCATTTCCTGTGAAGCTTCCTGGGAAATTCCTCCATCTCACCACTCTTATGCCCACATCATTGCCACATGACTTGAAACCAATCATTCCCACGTCCTCTCTCCAGCATGTCCCTTCCAGATATGAGGAGCTCTGGCTCCCCAAATGCAGTTGGGTGAACTCTCACTGGAAACCAACACACAGGAGGGACCAAGGCTCACCAATGTAGGCCTCTTCTCCAGGATCCAGGAGCCAGATGGAGGACAGGAGAGGAAAGGCATGGCTCCTGAGTCACACCCCTCCTTAGACTACAGGTGGAAGCAGGCTTGTCTTAAGGGCTGTCTAGTTAGGTTTCCCCTGTGGTCTGCTTCTCTAGCCCAGAAGCCCCTTGCTCTGGCCAGGTTTGCCATGGTGCCCAGGAAAAGCATCTTTTTTCCCTAACTGCGGATCTCTTACTGGAATGTTGGGGACACACTAGGCTCTGTGTTCTGCCCTTTATATAAACAGCAGGAGCAGGTTAGAAAATCTATGGTTCTTAAAGGACAATCAACAGCTTGGGCACACAGCTGAAGTATTTCTTCTAGAATTGGGAAGGTAAAAGTGCCTCCAAGGCAGCAAAAATTGCTTCCAACTTACTTTCTTGAAATAAAACCTATTTCCTTTAGTCTTTTCAAAAATCTAATTCCAGTAGGACCTACTTCAGTGCTCACCTGTTCTGTCTAGTTCTTCATGTGGTCCTAAAATACCAATCCGAGCACTCCCAGGCCTGAGCTATCTGGAGCTCCTCCTCAGTAGCCCCAGGTCACCATCTCTAAGGCTGTTCCCCTCAGCCAAGTGTCTCAACTGAAACTCTTGCTTGCTCACTGCTTCCCACAGCAGATTACATTTGAGGTAACCGATCTGATCCATCAGACCAACCCCAGGGGGCCTGGTGGGAAGCTTTGCTGAGGATGACGAAGGGGCCCTAGTCTGGGAGGAGGGATGGGGATGATGGGATACAGGAACTTATCTGCAATTCTTCACTTCTTTCATATCTAACAAGGACAGCAATCTCTGTTCTGTCAGCACGCACAGCGCAGTTTAAATGGGCCTCGCCACTAGCCTGCTCATCCTGCCTCTGCCTCCCTCTCTCTGAAGTCGGCTGGGCAGCTTCTTCAGCTGGCGTTATCACTCCCTCTAACCGGTCTTGGCAGGCAATCTAATTCCTCCTGAAAAGGTCACCGCCATTTTAACTGCCTTTCAATCACATTAAGCACGCGCTGCCCGGCTTGTGGCCCGGCCCGCCCGGCGGGCGATCAATGCACTGCACTGACACCAGCCCGCCCGGCGGGGCCACACCCAGCCCCCCAAGAGTCAGGGCTATCGGTCCTGGCCAGGGAGGGTAGGCTGACAGATGGCCAGCTTTTGCAGACAGGACTTTAGGGGCAGAGGCAGTAGGGATCAGCCAGGGCCTCTCTTTGATAGCCCCCCCACCGAGGAGCCTGCCTCCTCCGCTCCACTGTGCCCCGCTCTCTGCCTCGTGGCCCCTGCTGATCTCACTGTAAAACAGCCTTTCAAGTCTGCCTGTCTTTTGACTGCACTAAGCTGTTTAAGAGGCGGCAGCAGCTTCTATCAGGAAAGCTGGAGCAATTCTCTGCAGATAAAGGCACCTCCGGCCCCTGTTCCCTCTTCAAGTCTCACTCTCATTCTCGCTCTCCAAATCTCTCAAAGAAAAGCCCCCTTTGAACTCCCCTCAGGAATTCTTGAAAGGAACAACCTCACAGTGTAAACACTCAGGGAAAACGGATACCCGCCCAGGGCCTAAGAGCCCTTCACACTGCTCTGCAAGTGCATCCCAGCACAGGGGAAATACTTTGTCAAATCAGCAGGCCCTTTGCAGCTTTATCCTCTGCAATCCCTGTCTGGTGCCCAGAAGCCATCAGGCCCAAGTCTATGCCAAGGAACCTAAGAAGTTGCCACAGCAGTGGAGGATGTGAGCAGTCGCAGCTGGCAACAGAGCTAACCCAGAGTGGCACGCTGGAACTGACCCTGCACGGCTGCCACCGGCACCCCTGCATCCAACTCACGGGACAAATGATCGTCAGCTCTGCTGCTCACTCTTCTAAGGCTCCAGTACAGGATGAGTAAAATGGCATATTAACGCTCTCCAGCTCTGGCTCAGGGAGACGGTTTGATCCGACTAACCTTCTTGATTTATGTATTGGCTTGCCCCCAAACGCTTGGGTAATGTGAGAGAGGCCCAGAGGTATCATGTCCCATCTGGGCTCTTAGCCCCTTCATGGAGCCAGTCTGCACCTGCAGAGACCACTCCTCAACACCCACCCAGGTAGCATGGCCCCAAGGAGGCAGAGAACTTCTTCCCAGCTGCTGTGAGATTCCCCAGGGACCATACACAGCAGTACTCCCAAAGGTGTTGCCCAGAGAACGAGAGACAGACGGGAAGCAGATTGGCTCACTTAATGACCACAAGCTGCAGTACCAGCTGTGCTCGTGCACAGAAACAGAGAAGAGCTGGAGGCCAAGAGGCAGACAGCTCCCCCTTCCCCTGCCCAAGGCTGGGAAGTTTAACAAGATGACACTGACCCTGGGCACCCAACCAATTCTGCTGTCTAACCTGAAGGGGGGTGCCAAGCCTTGCCCCTCCAAGGAGCTGGAGGGCACTGGAGATGGGCAGGCCCTGCACACTCCTTTGTGGCAACTGGGGAGAGCCCAAGGGAAGCAGGGAGCAGCTGAGTCCAGGCCCCTCTTGCTTCAGGGCAGAGGGCGCCAAGGGAGAAGGGATGGGATCAGAGCTAAAATTAGATCCACCAATGAAGCTCAAGGGAGGTCAAATTTTGCCATAACTCACTCTCCTCTGTAACTGATTTCCCTGACATAGGGCTAAAGAGGAGGAGGAGGAAAATCCAATGTGTTTGCCTGGAAGCCCTCAGGGCCCCCAGTGCTGGAGGTGTACAGCAGGTTGCTGGATTCTCATTTATCAGCCTTAAGAGGGATGGAGTGATAAATGCATAACCGTCCCTTTAATATTTTATGCAGGTGCTAACGCGGCTTGGCTGTCACCTTCAATGCATCACCCGAGGCTGAGAGCCCCCCTCGTCATTCCTAGCTTGCAGCCTCACAATTCCATTTCCCCACCCAAATACATCCATTTTAATATGCGCATCACAGGCAGGCAGCATGGTCACAAAGGAGCCCCACCAGCAGCAGTTCCCATGTGGTGGAACGGATGGATGACCAGCCCCAGCCTCGGCCTTTTGGCCCCCAACAGAGGGATACCCAGCAGAGGCCTGGCGACAGAGTGCCACTGTCTATGTGTCAGCTGCCTGTACCTCGGAAGCCACCTTCCAGGAGAGTGGTGGCCCGTATCCGCTTCTGCCCACACCACTCATACTCCTCAAAGCGGTTGTTGTTCTCATGCTCGATGTCCACAGCATCATCCTCAGCAATGCAGGAGCCTTCCCTCTGTGAAGAGCAGAGCAGGATCATGCTGGGCCCAGGCCTCCCCACCTGCTCCCAAGAGTCTGCAACGAAGGCACAGCTCTAGTCTCAGCTGTGGTGTGCCAGATGGGCCCTCAGCTCTAGGGCTCCTTTGAAGCAAACCAATTTAGACGTCAAAGACCTGGTCCTCTTCCCAACAGTTTTCCACTAGAGCCCAAGGGGGGAATGAGTGAGAGTGAAAGCAGAGGGAGAGTGTAGTGGACAGAAGGGAAGAAGCTGCTGAGATCACATGGAGACCCCAAGAGCCCACAGATTCGGGGGCAGTCAGCAGCTAGTGTCGGGGGAAGGGAGTAGGGAAGGAAGGTGGGTGGTGATGGCCCCTCTACCTTAGAAAGGCAATGCTCCACATGCCTACTCATCTCCTGCTCCGATCCTGCCAGGGGGCGGTTGCACAGGGGACATACCTGCCCTTCATCTTGCTTCCTCCGTTTCATTTTCCCAATCCGAGCTGCATGAAGAAACCGAAAACAAAGCACAGAACAAGGAGACGGTCACTGTAGCCCCCAGGGTCCCAGTGGAGCTGACACATCCTGACCTCTTGCCAGGCCATTAGCCTTTTTATTCAGTGCCTGATCTGGCCCTCATCTTGGAGTACCTCTTGCTCCTTTGGGGACTGGGCTTTGCCAAGAGCACCTGGGGAGGAGACTGGTGCTAACTAAGCCAGTGAGTAGGTCCACTCTTTGGCCACAGCTGGTGCAAGGTCTACCCATACCTTTCTATCGGCCATGTTCAATAAAAGTCCAATGGACAAAGACACTCCATGTTGCTAGGTCTCAATCCAGAAGGCCAAGACCATGAGCTCTTTTGGTGTCAGGAAATACAACTCTAAAGAGCATCTCTTGGCCAGAACCTAAGGTCCCTCCGGTGACCTGACTTGGCCTGTTATTCAATCATCAACTAAAACCTCTTTTGTTCCTGGGCCAAGAACCTGGAGGTACAGCTTCTAGCATCCCACCTAGAATCTCACCAGGAAGAATTTCTCGATGTCTACAAATCCCATTTTACAGAAGAGGCGACAGAGGTTCAGTGATAAAGGTAAGAGGGTCTGGGTCAGACCTTTGGCAGCCGGGTCAGAAGGCTCAGGGAACCCCGAGAAGGCAGCCCTTATTGTGCCCACCCAAACCTGTTCCATCATTTCTAATCAGTACAGAGGGGCTGGCAGGCCCTGGAGGCAGAGGGCTGCCTGCCATGTTGTCCCGCAGGGGGCTCAGTTCCAAAGTGCGCAGTGCAAGCCCACAGCACTGCTAATTAATGCTGAGCGATGCAATCATTTCTAATTAGCTCACTAATCCCTCTCTGCAGCCCTCCTGTCACTGAAGAAGGAAGGGGTCAAACAAGAAACTCTGTTTCCTCTAGTCCCTTCCAGAATGCCACAGCAGGATCAGAGATGGCTACTCTGGGACCAGATGGATGGGGAGTGGGTACAGCCAGCCAAGGAGGGAAAGGTTCCCCAATGCAGGGCCAGGAAGAACTTTCTCATGGACAGTGACCCTGATAGGAAGCTCATGAATACAAGCTACGAAGGGAACACAGGTGAGAGCTGGTATGTTACAATTTAGAGCTTCTACTGTGTGTCAAGCTCACAGCCAAGTACCTTACACAAGGTAGCTCATTTACTACCATTTCATGAAGCTAGATTGCATTATTCCATCTTAACAGATGAAGAAACCCGAAGCTTAGAGAGATCAAGGCACATGTCCAAGTAGTCAAAAAGTGGCAAAGGCAAGATAGGAACCAGGCCTGACTTCATAGCCGAGAAAGACCTCCTGTTCCAAGGGGACCCTGTAATTAAGCAGCATCCACAAATACTGGCCCCAGTGAGTGTGCTAGGGCTCCAGCACCTGCTTGTTCTGAGTCTGAGGCAGGGAGCTACTCCAACTCCAAAACAGAGCGACCCCAGAAAGACCCAAACCAAAAGGAAAGCTACCACCCTGCCAGAACTGGGCATGTAGACCCAGAGAGAAGAGACCCAGTCCATCTCTTCAATTTCCTGTTTTCACTATAGGTGATATGACTGTGTCCTAGTGCCCCACTTGATTTTGTGGACAAAGATCCAGAACTCTTCACTTTGGCTGCCCTAACTCTTAGAATCTCAGACTTAGGTAGCCTTGACACTCAAGAGCCAGGGCTAGGACCGAGAATGGATGTGAAACATAAGAAAAGCATTGAGCAAAGGACTCTGAGAGTTCTAGAAGTGTAGTATGAACCAGTGTGCCAACACAAAGCTTCCTCCCCTACCATGCCTAGAATCCAAGGGAATGCCCCCCTGGTGCTGATGATACCACAGTGATCGATGACTGGAAAAGGAAACGAATCTCATGGAATGGTCAAGAAAGGCACAATACTGGATGCACTCCTTGCTCAGGACACACAGGCCAGCAGATGATCCATTCTCCCTGGAAAGCACCCTGATGGACTGGGTTTCATCTGGAAATTCTCAGAGAAGCAAGGCAGGTTTGGTTTTTACCTTCCCGTTATCTGCTAAGGTCTGAACTAAGCTTACTAAAGTGTGGTAGGGAAGGTTCTGGTCTCTATCCAGAGGCTACGTATGAGTAGGACGAATCAACGCATTTGCCAAGGAGGTAGCATGGTGTGGTTGGAGAAACACAGGCTTTGGTGAGAAACAAACTTCAACTGAATCATGGCTCAGTTACATCCCAGCTGTGTGATTTTAAACACACCACTTTCACCTCTCGGAGCCTGTTATTCACAAAAGGTGTGTAGTACTCCTCGCAGAGGTGTTGTGAGAAGCGCGAATGGTGCTTAACATGGCGCCAGCCCATCACAAATGTTCTCCCTTTTCCAGACTAGGGCTTAGCCTGGCAGCAGAAACCAAGTGGTAAGAGCTGGGGATCTTGAACTCCGTGGCCTCTCTCACTTACCAGCTGGCCCAGAGACCCTAAACCCCTTACAGCCAACCCCCAGATACCACACCCCCGTAAGCACAAAAAGCTAGAATCATTCAATTGTATTCAGCAAACAGGAATGCTCCAGAGGTTTGAATCCAAAAGTGGGGCTGCCAGGTAGTGTATACACAGCCTGCTTTCAGAGAAGGCCTCTGAGAGCTGCCGAGCCCACGCTGATCACCTTTGTGAAATGTGGGCCGACTGATAACTCAAAGAGCCCTGGGATGAGTTAGTTCCTGTTGCCGTGGGAACTCCAGATCTCACTGTATTGTCAAGTCTCAGCAGAGAGGCTGTATTCACACTACTGGGCACTGATTAAAAACTGGAAGAAAAACATTCTCAGCGCCCTGCAGGTTTGTATAGTGAGGTCCCAGCAGTTTGCAAATTCAAAGCTGAGCTCCCGAGTAGAATTGTGTAGCTTGTTCCTCATTCTCCAGCACTTACTGCCCCCCAGGGTTCTTCGGGGCCTTTCGAGAGGTTTGGGCATGAGCTGGGAGCCATACCTCCATTAGACAGACGAGGAAACTGAGGACGGCAGCTTTGGTTTGCACATACTCAGGCGCTGTGACTGCGAAGAAGCCAATGGGCCCCAAAGTCGGAGAGACCCAGGCAAGCCGGGAGCTGCAGGCAGTGAGGGAGGGAGGAGGCCGGGGGTGGGGCGGAGGGAGGGGCCGGGCAGGACTCACCATTCAGTCGGGTCTGCCGGTTGGCTCGCACTCGCAGAAAGGTCTGGGAGAAGATCGAGGGCAGATGCAAGAAAAGAGAGCGTCAGGTGCAGCCTGGAGTCCTGGCCCCCGCCCCAGCACCGGACCCCCGACCAAGCCTGCTCCGCCCCAAACAACCCGTAAACAAACCTACTTCCTCCCTCCCGCCGGCCCCTCCGCTCCGCCGGCCGCTCCGGGCTCTCGGCATAGCCGCCGGGGGCTGCTCTAACGGGACCCCGTGGCCGCTGCGCGGTGCCGCCCCAACCCTGGCCTCCGGCGCTCTGGGCTCCACGGCCGCGAGGCCGGCGAGGGCGGCGATGCGGGCGGATTCCCCCCGGCTGCCCGGCGGCGGCGGCACTTCAGCTCCCAGCGGCGGCGGCGGCCATGTTGGCCCTGATCACGTGACCTGCCGCCGTCGCGCACTGGGGGTGAAAGTTCACGGTGCGGCTCGGGCTACCGGACCTAGACCAGGAAGCTGCCGCTTGTACTCCGGTAGCAACCAGCAGGCGCCTCCCCAGGATCCCTCCCACAGCCCGTGAAACCAACTCACTCCAGCTTTAGCGGCTGCGAAGTCCTTCCATCCCACCCCACCCCACCCCACGCTCCCTTCCGCTGCAGGGCTTCTTTCGCCCCACCGCCGGACCCCGGCTACAGGCTCCCGCCTCCTATCCCTGCCTTCCGCGCGGCTGCCCTCAGGGCAGAGGCATCACGTTGGCCGCTTTGCAGGGAGCCAGGCGTCGGAATTCCGGATCGTCCATGGGTGATTCCCGCCCAACCCCTAGGCCATTCAGTTCTGTTATTAGGGGACTCCCAACATGTCAGCTGTCTGCTGCACGGCCCCTGGAGCTCCCATAGGCACTGCATACCCACACGGCCAACACTGAACTCGATATCCTCCAAACAGCCGCCTTCGTCTTGCGTTCCCTATTCATAAGAGGAAGCCACTAAGGTGTGCCCACAGAGGAAAGTTGAGAGTCGCCCTTGATCCTACCTTCTCCATCCCTCACATTCAATCCTTTTCTAGATTTTGAAAGTCTACCTTGAAAGGTCTCTGGTTTTCCATCTCCACCTCTGTATCTCCTACTCATCCATGTCTAACTGAAAAATAGCTTTCCCTTATGTAAGAGTACATCCATCTCTTCACCCTTATAACCTGTGTAAGTTTTTATCAGTGGACTGACCACTTCAGGGTTGGGGGCGTGTGTGAGTTGTCTGGGCGAACCCAGAGCCCAGGGTGGTGCTTGGCATAGGCAGGTCAGCCCTGAGTTTTTCTTCCACGGCTGTACCCACCTTGGTTGTCGTTGCGCTCCAGTTCATAATAATCTTATGAGCGCTCTAAATTTGCAGCTGTTTCCCGTCTCATCTTTTGGTCTTCAGCTTCTCTCTCAACAACGCCTCCTCCACACTACACACAATGTGATCTTTCCAACGGGCAAAATTAACCCTCTCCTTCTTCAAATCCTTCAGTGGTTCTCCAGCGAGATCTGCAACCTGGCATACAGGCCTGCCCTTTCTGCCTCTCCAGACTCTTCTTCCCCTACTATTCTCTCCCTTTATATTCCTGACACTCAGCTTTGCAGAGCTAACTGTAGCTCTTTGAGCACTCGATAATCTGGACTTGAGGCCAGACAGCCTCTGTGCCCTCCAGTATTCTCTGCTTGGTTAACTGTTGTTCATCCCTTAGGACTCGGGCCCAGGCCTGGGTTTGTTGCCTCCTCTGAGTTTTCACAGTTGCACTGCTTCTCTCTGATCATGTATATTTTGACTATTCGTTTACATATCTGTGCCTTGTACTTGGAGGTCATCGCTAGCCATTTATCCAGCATAGCATCTTGCATGAAGGAGACATCAGTGGTAAGGGAAGAAAGACTTTATGAGATAAGCCCTGAGCCCAGTGATGGGCTGGGAAATAATCTCGGATTTAGGGCCAAACAGACTCAAGTTCAAGTCCTAACTCTGTTACTTACAATTTATATGTTCTTAGAAAAGTCACTTCTCCTTTCTAGTCCTGTTTTCTTGGTAATACATTGGAGGTGATGAATACAGTTGCTATGAGGCTTAAGTGAGGTAATGATAAAGAGGGTTAGTCAGCAGGGGCTAAGTAAATGAGAATTCAAACCAGAAACCAAGGCTGGGCACGATGGCTCATGCCTTTAATCCTAGCACTTTGTGAGGCTAACACAGGAGGATCGCTTGAGCCTAGGAGTTTGAGACCAGCCTGGGCAATATAGTGAGGCCCTGCCTCTATAAAAAACAAAACCCAGAAACCAGTACCCCCTGCTTTCAAGGCCTAGCTCAGTGATGTTAAAAATCCAACACAGGCCGGGCGCGGTGGCTCATGCCTGTAATCCCAGCACTTTGGGAGGCCGAGGCGGGTGGATCACAAGTTCAAGAGATCGAGACCATCCTGGTCAACATGGTGAAACCCCGTCTCTACTAAAGATACAAAAAATTAGCTGGGCATGGTGGTGCATGCCTGTAATCCCTCAGGAGGCTGAGGCAGGAGAATTGCCTGAACCCAGGAGGCGGAGGTTGTGGTGAGCCGAGATCGTGCCATTGCACTCCAGCCTGGGTAAGGAGCGAAACTCCGTCTCAAAAAATAATAATAATAATAAATCCAACACAGTTGAGCAACTACTACATGCCAGGCCTTGTGTAAAGAGCAAGGAATGGGATACTCAGCTAGTTCCTGGGTTGTTTTACAGCTTCATCTACTGACTTTTCTTATATTCTACTTTCTAACTAAACCAAACTGCTAGCAGGTCCCCAGATACATAATTCTGCTACACCTCTATGTTTTCTGTACATAGTGTTGGCTTTATCTGGAGTATCCTTTCTTCCTTGTCCACCAAGAGAACTCCTATTCCTTCTCTGAGTCCCTTTTCAGTCATTTCCTCCTGTGTGAAGCTTGCTCTGATTTTCCCTTCTTATACTGTGGTATTCTGGAAACTTATCCTTTATTGTTATTATTATTGTATTTTTAGCAGAGATGGGGTTTTGCCATGTTGCCCAGGCTGGTCTTGAACTCCTCAAGCAATCCACCTGCCTTGGCCTTCCAAAGTGCTGGGATTACAGGCATGACCACTGTGCCTGGCCCCTAGAAACTTATTTGTACTCCTGTGATAGCCCTTTAAACACTGGACCATAATTATCTATTTGCAAATCTAACCCCTTGAAGGCAAGGACACAGCTGAGCATGAGTGAGTACTAGATAAATGTTTGAGTAAAGGAAGGATAAGACAAGGTCCTTGCTTTGGAGAAACTCCAAGTCTAATGGAGTCAGATTCATTGTGAAAGATTAAGTATGGCCAGAATTATTTGCATCTTCTATCAAGAGCTGCATTTCCTCATCCCTTGATTATGGGCTAGCTTTGTGACTTGCTTTGCCTAATAGAAAGTGGTGGAAATGGTGTGTGAGTTCTAGATTCTAGGCCTCAAGAGGCCTTGCAGCTTTGGCATTTACCCTCTTGGTGTGACACTGCCCTGAGACTGCTAAATAAGAAAGCTAACTGAACATACTGGAGGATGAGAGGCCACACAGAAGAGAACCAAGACACCCAATCTCCCAAACATGTGGTGAGGCCATTTTGAACTTCCCAGCTTAGCCACTCCTACAGGATGAATGAGCTGCATGAGTGAGGAAATGCCCAGTCAACCCACAGAATCATAAATAATGAGTTGTGTGAAGCCAAGGTTTGGGATGTTTGTAGATAACTGAAACATACTTAAACAAATGATCACAATGTAGGGTGACAGGGGGCAATAACCAGGATACACAAGGGTCATGAGATAGCTAATCCAGAAAGGCTTCCTAGAGGAGACGATTTTTGGGCAGGATTTGGAAGGACAAAGAGAAATTTGATGGAGTGGGGTAAAACAGTCGTGTTAGTAAAAATAGCATGTGGAAAAACATGGAGGCAAGAAAGGAATGCCTCATCGAGGGAGTGGTTAGCATTGGGAGTGGTTGTGAGTTTAGTGAGCATAGCCCGTAGGTTTCATGGAGGACTGTATTTGGAATGGAAGCTGGAAATATAGGTTGAATCTACAACACAGAAGGCCTTGCTGCCTTGATAAGGAGTTTATCTTGTAGAACACAACCTAGCTTGGTTTGTCCTTAAGGAGGTGTGAACAGGGTCTTCGGTCTTAACCTGGGCTTCAGAGATCTCTAAGTGGTACTGAGACGGGCTCTACAGCTTTCCTAACTTTCTGAAGTTGTATGTATAATACTGCATGTGTGTGTGTGCCTGTGTGGTAAGTAGAAATGTGTATTTTTTTTTTTTTTTTTTTTGAGATGTAGTCTCACTCTGTTACCCAGGCTGGAGTGCAGTGGCGCAATCTCAGCTCACTGCAACCTTGGCCTCCTGGGTTCAAACAGTCCTCTGCCTCAGCCTCCTGAGTAGCTGGGATTATAGGCACCCGCCACTACACCTGGCTGATTTTTTAAATATTTTTAGTAGAGACGGGGTTTCACCATCTTGGCCAGGCTGGTCTTGAATTCCTGACCCCATGATCCACCCCCCTCAGCCTCCCAAAGTGCTGGGATTACGAGTATGAGCCACCATGCCTGGCCATATGTGTATATTTTTAGGCAAGAGAGTCCATAGCTTTCCTCACAGTCTCTAGGAGATAGAAGAAATACTACATTTGTGGGGAGGAAGGTGGATCAGGGAGTTGAGGCATTGTTGCCTGATGGTTACTCTTTCCTAGTTCAACAGATGGCAAGGCACGTCCTGTGAGTGAAGTACAGAGGATAGGCCTCTGAAGGTGGGCCTCTGTCTATTCCTCTGGACCAGAATGCTCTGGAACAAAGCCTTGTCTCTGTTCCCTCTCAGATCAGAATTCCCTGGGGTTATCTGGATCGGGGCAGTGTCTCCCAGGGGTTTATTGGGGCTTCCTCTCAGAAACTAGGGCTCCCTTAGAGAGGGCAGGGATCCCTTCCCAGGGCTTGCACTTTGGGCTATGAAGTTTGAGTTTCATGCAAAGGCATTTGGCAGAGGCTGTGTCCAGCCATGCTGGGCACCCTACTCTCCAAGCTTTGCACCCTGTGCTAGGCCAGGCTGTGTCAGCTGGAAGGAAAGGGTGCAGAGAGAACTTTCCCTAACTCCCATCCAGGGCTCTGGTGTGCCAGCAGGGACCCTGTTTCTCTACCCTAGCTTACAGGACCCTGCAGCCCTGTTTTTCCATGTCAGATCAGGGCTATTCTTCCCTTCTCACACAGGGCCTCCCTGAGAAGCCCTGTTGCTATTTAGACAAATGTTCTGTGGAACAGCTTCTGTTTTCTTTCATCTGATGGCTCTGGGGTTCTCAAAGGCAGGGCTCTGTCTCTCCTTAGACAAAAGTTTTGGGGGAAGTTCTTGGCCCTTTCTACTCCAGAGAATGTCCATCTGTAGCTAAGATGCTCCCCTTAGGCCCCTGTGCTCTGAGCTTGTAGGACAGTGTGATGACTCCCTTCCTGTTTGCCCAAGACACTCACAGGCAGTGTCTGTCTGTCTCTCCATCTGGGCCTGATATCAAGGTTTGACGGAATTGAATGGTTATTTGCTTAAGGTATCGTGCTTTTGAAGTCTAAAATCTTCAAGTGATTCTGGGCTATGTATATGGGTCTCTCATGAAACCAAACCCCATAGGATACTTCCTGACGGACAGAATGATTCAGAGTTACTCAGAGCTCATGTGACCATCTCTCCCTAAAATCCATCTATTTAAGGCCTATTCTCTGGTACCTATGCCTCCTGAGTTCATTTAGGGGCACTCGACACAGAGGGAACAAAACAGTTCAGGCCTCTCCTGTAGCCTGCGGGGGAGAGGAGGAGTTAGCACCAGGCATGCCACCGAAGCTCTCCCCCAGGAGAGCTTGCTTCTCATGGCCACCCGCCACCCCTCCTCACCTGGTATCTGTCTGAGTGGTGGAGGTCGTCAGTGGCAGATGAGTGGGGTGATGCTGTTGGAGACTCTCCTTCCCTCTTGATGGAAGCAGACAACAGGAGGGACTGGAAGAAGAAAAAGGACCTGTGGCCTCAGGCTGAATGAGACCTATAGTCAGTCCCTAGAGTTCCCAGTCCCATGGAGCTTTGGGGAGCCAGGCAAAGAGAAGGAGGCTGAGGGATAGAAGGACCACTCTTGAGATTCTGAAGGCATGGGGTCGAGTCCTGGGAGTGTGGTTGTGAGAGAGGATGGCTTGGTTTTAGGGATGGGTAGAGACTGCCTGAGGGACCCTGCTTAGGCTAACCTCTGCCCCAGTGGGGCAGGACTTGCAGTCCACTCCCAGTGGAGACTATATATGCTTTGTTTTCCCTTGGAGAGCAAAGATGCTAGGATCCCCATAAAGGGTTGGGGATAAAGCCATATACCCGCTACCCTGCCTGCCCTTAATACAGGCTGATGGCAGCCCTACAATGGAGACAGTAAATTAAATAGTATGTGAGTTTCCCACCTGCAGCTAGGGATGTATGCTGGTCCATTTATCCTGGCGCTATGGTGATGACCCCAGCAAAAACCCCAGCAAAACTAATCCCCCCATGCCAATCTCGTATGGCCTCTTCTACATACGCCTGCAGTTTAGATTAATAAACTGTCTGCTTGAAATGTGTGCGAGCACCACAATTCTAAATACCACATGGCACGTTCTGCCTGAGAGCCAGCTCTTGCCAAGGCCTGTTCAGCTACAAACTGGGGGCCTGGAGGCCTGAAAGCAATCCATACTTCCTCCCCCCATCTTCTCCAGCCTGTAAGCTCTGAGCCGGAAGCACACAATTCCCTAGGAGTCCTCCCCAGCTTAGAAAACCACACCAAATCGCCAGTGACAGGCCAAAGAAAGCAATTTGGGAAAGATGGAGCAGCCATTTATCCTTCATCTCTGGCTGAGCCTTAGGATGTGACCCGCATGCGGTGGCCACGCTGCGCATCCTCAGACAAGGGCCCTGGAAAGGGAAGAGACAGCTGCTGGTCTGGCAGGGCTCCCTGACTTGCCCACACCCCAGGAGCTGGAGGAGAGAAGAGGCTGGAAAGGGCCTGCGCAGGATTCTCTGCAACTTAGAGCTCCTTCTTCACCCACCCAAGCTCAGTGGGAGGCCTCTTGGGTGACCCAGCCCCCAGCTCAGAAAGGAGGTGCTGCTCTCAGTCAATGTTTTTCTTCTTTGGTCCCAAGGAAGATGCTAAGGAGGGGAAACAGTGTGGGTCACCCCGACCGCTGGCCCAAGAGAAAGCAGTTTGTGTGCTTTCTCTCTCATTCTCTCTAGGTTAGAAGCCCTGAGAGGCCTCAGCATTACACCTGGGGCAAGTGGAATAAAAAAAGGTCACTGGCGCTTTTTAAACATGGACCAAAAAGCAGTAAAATGTGTTTTGAAAAAAAAATCCCGGCATTAAATCATGACTTTTTGCCTGGCTCTTCGCCTCATTAAAAGTGGCCTTTTGGAAGGTAAAATTATCATTGTAAGCGATAAGATCTTTAAGAAAATAATTCACGGCTTCTTCACCCTTTAATATGATAGCCGCCACCGGCTAATTTTTTTCTTAATGGCAACGAGGCTATCAATCTTGTCGAAGGCCCCTCACCCTCTCCTCCTCCTCCCTCCCTCCTTCTCCCTGTCCTTTCAGTCTCTTGCTTGAACCTTTCTCTCTCTCTCTCTCTCTCTCACCTCTTCCACTCATGACCTGCTTCCCTAAAGCCTAGGTCAAGGCCAGGGGTAGACCCTGAACTGCTCAGCTTTGAGGGTGAGAGCATATATCTGGAAGTAGGTGAGCAAGTGTCCCTTGTCTGTGTCTGATGGTCAGTATACCTGCGTCTGTGGTTTCAGGACACATGTTTAAGACTTCCTATGTGTGTACCCTGATCTGAGTGTGTGTATGGGTCTGCATATGTGGGGAGCTAGGGATGGAGGTAGATTGTGTCTGCCAGGGGTTTGTCCTTAGACTACAGGCCTTACTGATGTCCAAGTCCCCAGCCCTGCCAGCCATGCTCAGGTGTCAGATGTCACCTATGATGGCGGACTTGGAAACTTGTCTGTGACTTTCCTGAAACACACCACTAAATGCTGCAGGCTGGGCCACACTCAGTGAGTGTAGCTCCCTACCTCTGTGAGTCTGCAGCTGCCTGCTGCCCCTCCCCCCGTCTCCCCTTTCTCTTTGGGGCTTTGCCTCCTTGGCCAAGGCCTACACCCACCCAAGGCTGGGCTAGGCGCTCTGCTCCTCCTCTCCCAGATCCATTCCCACACTTTTGAAAGGCCTGCAGGGCATTTGGGCCTACCCCATGGAGGTGATGCTTGTCACTCTGGCTCCTTTCCCAAATTCCCCTCTTAGACATCACCAGTGACTGCAGTGAGCTCCTTCTCCAGGCTTCCCCTGTTTGACCACTGACCACCTGATACATTTAGAAACATGCTTCCTTAGGATCCTGAGATGCCATGCTCTCCTGTGCCCCTCCCAACACGCTGAACGTTCTCCTCTGTCTCCTTCCCTGCCTCCTGTACCTTATCTTGTCGCCAAGTGCAGGAGGCTCCCAGATTCTTGTCTTGGCTTTTGCTCTAATCTCTCCATTCACTCTCCTTCACTGATTCCACCCATTCCCAAATCTTCCACAGTCATCCCTCACTCCCTATAAAATGGGCTAGGGATGGCTTCCCTTTCTGAATAATTCTGGGAAAAAGGATGTAGCCTTCTACCGAGGAGTGGGGAAGGGGATACTCAGTGAGTAAAGGTTTGGTTCTCCTCCCCGTGTATCCATCCCTTCAAAACCACCTTTGGGGAAGTAGTACCCACTGTGTCTATGGCCATCTATGGGGAGCTCTTGGTACAGATGTCATTGTGCTATAAGGCCTCTGGCCCCTTCTTTGAGCCAGATACTTGCTCTTCATTTTTCCTTTCTCCATCTGATGCTTTCAAGTCTTTCCCCCATAGGATTTGTTCAGAGAGGCAGACTGGCTCCCCAAATGAGTCCAGCCTCTTCCTTGGCTCCTTGTTGCTCTCAGGACAAAGCACACACACACACGCACGCACGCACGCACGCACGCATACACACCACCCTATCTATCCCCCATAGTTTGGCTTCTGGGGCCCTGCACTGTCTGTCTTGACCTGCATTTCTTTTTTTTTGAGTTGGAGTCTCATTCTGTTGCCAGGATGGAGTGCAGTGGCATGATCTTGGCTCACTGCAACCTCTGCCTCCCAGGTTGAAGCGATTCTCCTGCCTCAGCCTCCTGAGTAGTTGGGACTACAGGCACGTACCACCATGCCCAGCTAATTTTTGTATTTTTAGTAGAGACCGGGTTTCATCATGTTAGGCAGGATGTTCTCGATCTCTTGACCTTGTGATCCACCCACCTCAGCTTCCCAAAGTGCTAGGATTACAGGTGTGAGCCACCGTGCCTGGCCATTTCTTTATTTTTCTTCATCTGCTATAGCTCACTTTCTTCCTTTGAGTCTTCTCACCCTTAGTGTCTGGGTCGCCCCCATCTCCCAGGCCATTCTTAGCTCTGACCCCTCTCCTGGCTGGAAGAGGATGAAGTTAGATGAGCATACCTTCACACACACACACACACACACACACACACACACACAGCACAGCCCTAGGCCTCAGGATGACGTTCAAGACCTGGAGATAGTTGAGGACACTAGAAAAGCTGGAGACAGTTGAGGATACTAGAAAAGCTCCTTTTTCTTAGGAGGAATCAGTTCTGGGTAGGCCTAGGTTAGTATGGGCAGGAGGAAAACATGTAATTGGCCACCTACCTTGGGGGTGCCTGGAGCCATGGCATCCTTCAGAAGGGAATTCTTGCTGCCAAGAAAGAAGAGAACAGGGTGACCATTCTACCTGCTGCCCAGGGCATGCAAGGGTAGAGTAGCAAGAACACTCCAAAAACAGAGAAGGCATAGCCAGCCTAGCCCAGCCCAGCTCAGCCAAGCTCCACCCAGTCCTTTCAATCCCAGTGGTCCAGCCTAGCTCAGCCTCTCTCATGGACCAAGGGCTAGTGCTGGCCCCGGGGAGGGAGACACAGACACTAGGCATGGTCGACTCACCAGTGGCTCTGAGAAAGCGCTTTACCTGACTCCTGGTATCAGCCCTGAAGATCCTGCCTGTCCTGGAGGCCTCCTTCTGTCCACCCCTTGTCCCCAGCCCACTCTTAGCTCCTGTGGGATTGGGGTGATGGAGCTGACATGGTTCTTGTCAATTCTCCCTCCAACATGCTGCAAACTGTGTTAGGCCAGGAATGATCTCCCCCTGATTCAATTTGTCAGCCCCAGGCCCTCCGGCATTGGGCGCGGCAGGCGGGCGGGAGCTGGGCCCTGAAATATGGTGGGTGGCTCAGAGCAGGCAGGGGCTGGGGTGGGAGGTGATGGATGGGCTGTGGGGGAGGCGAGGACTGTGTTTAATAACAAAATTGGTATGCAAGGCCACATCCTGCGCTAAGCATGAGTGATCCAGAGCCACAAAGTATTACAAATCCCCGCTAAACAGATGCTGACAATGGAACAAGACTTATCAAATCAGATCCACTTCAGAAACATTAATATCCCTGTTCCTGTCCCTCCCTGCCTGCCACCCCCACTGCACTCGCCACATCTGTGCTCACATTCATGCGCGTGCACTCACATACACACACACATACATGCTCACAGAAGTGCTGGCTGATGAATGCACAGAGGCAGACGCAGCACATTCACACAGGGTCCCTGCACAGACATATATCCAAGGTAGAATGCATGGGGCACATAGGGACTTACTGAGTGTGGACATAAGGAACACCCACAGATGAGCTCAGGCACCCACAGGGCCAGATACAGACATACCGGACATGCCCGCAGAAGCACAGGCAGATTCGGATGCAGCAGTGACTCTCAGTGGGGGACAGGGGAGAAGCGGAAGGGATGTTTCCTGCCCAGGGGACATCTAGCAATGTCTGGAGACATTTTTGGTTGTCAAAACGTGATCGGAGGGAGGGGAGGTTGCTACTGGCATGTATTAGGTAGAGGATGTTAAACAGGACAGCCTCTCACAGCAAACAATTATCTGACCCCAAATGTCAACTGTGCCGAGGTTGAGAAACCCCAGTATAAAGATGCACACACATAGACCTGTAGACTTCCTATAATTCTGCCAACAGGCACACACATACAAGCGGTCACACCTGTAGACTCAGACATATACAGATGCACAGGGCCACAGAGGCATATTCCCAGACACATGTCCATAAAGACAGATTCACGGCCCGGCACAGTGGCTCAAGCCTATAATTCTAGCACTTTGGGAGGCTGAGGCGGGCAGATTACCTGAGGTCAGGAATTTGAGACCAGCTTGGCCAACATGGTGAAACCCTGTCTCTACTAAAATTACAAAAATGAGCCGGGCGTGGTGGCAGGCTCCTGTAATCCCAGCTACTCAGGAGGCTGAGGCAGAAGAATTGCTTGAATCCTGGAGGAGGAGGTTGCAGTGAGCCAAGATTGTGCCATTGCACTCCAGCCTGGGCAACAAGAGCAAGACTTTGTCTCAAAAAAAAAAAAAGATTCACAACAGCCACACAGACTAGATGCGAGCTGCTCATGTGCACAAGTCCAATAAACACATGCATAGAGATGGACACCTGTGTGTACCAACACATACCCAGACACACATGTACCCACAAATGTCAGCCCCAGGCGCACACACACACAGCATACGTACGTCACAGTGTGGGGGCCACCAGGCCTAGAGTGAGGCCAAGGTCTGAGTGTAAAAACAGAGCTGTCAGCCAGTCTAATCACACAGTGGGAGCATCACAGATTAGGAAGAACAGGTTCTGTTCAATTATGTTTTGCTCATAAATGGTTCATGCCAGCCCTGATGTAGGCACTGGGGATTCAAGGAGGACACAGAGCTGCTTTTGAGAAGCAACTAGTTTTTGAGTTTATGGCTTTTATCATTCCTTCACTCCTTTATTCACTCAGTAAACAAATACTGTCATCACCATTTCTGGTACTTCCATACCAGGGGCATCTACTGCACAACACCATGCTTGCTCTGCCCTGGTCTAGAATATGAGTATTATCTCCAGTTGGGTCAGGTGGCAGCAGAAAAGGAATGAATAATGATTGGGCACCCGCTGTATGTGACAGATGCAGGCTTTAATACGTGTTATCTCATTGAAACGTCACAAAATCTCTACAAAGTTGAACCAGGTCAAATATCATCTTTGTGTTGACACAGTCTGAGGAGGGCTTGGGATTTGCGTTGGTGTCTGGCCAAGTCCACAGTGCTGGCTTTTAACTGCCTGTGCTGCCTCCCTAAAGATACTCAGGGCTTAGGATAGAGGGCAGAATCCAATTCTTTCTCTTTGGTTGCTGTGTGACTTTGGGGAGGGAACTGCTGACTCTGGGCTTCTGTTTGCTCTGTTAGTGAACAGAAACAGGGACATTCAGGGTCAGAACGTCCAGCCTGTCACTTTTGATCCACTCCGCTGGATCTTTTCCCAGCAACACTCTTCACTGTCCCTTGCATTGGATTGGGACTACCTGAGGCTCCTTGCCTTTCTCTGAGCAAGGGACCCCCTCCCTGTCTTCCGGTCAACAACCTGATTACCTCTCAGTGTGCTTGGCCCCCCAGAGACTGAGGAGTCTGCTGAAGGCCTGCCTCGTAGAAGAGAGGTCTGAGGCCCGCAGCTGTAGGCAGGCTGGCTCCCGCCCAGCTCATCAGCTCTGCCTTCCCTTGGTCCCTCCCTGTTTCCACAGCCCGCCCCCAACGATTTCCTCCCTTGCTCAGTCACTCGCTGCCTAGTGATCCATGGGTTTTAAATTATAACTGGGACCCAGGAAACGCGTTCCTAAGTACAATATTCATGGGCTGGGCTGACACTTTTAATTAAGGTGATTTACACTGAATTATCCTTGGAAATAAAGAAATGGTGCGCTGCCCGGGAATAAACCATCATCACCAGCCGCCTTTGTAAGTTACACTTCGTTTTAATCTATTTGGGGAATTGTTTATCTAGTTCATTACCCAACCAAACACCGAGGCCGGCCTTAAATAAGGCTTAAGCGGGGGTGGGGGCACTGCCATCTCCACACCCTGCCTCTCCTCTAGAGTCACCCAGCCTCCCTCTGGCTTCTTTCAGTCCTTTTAAAGTGCTGGCCAGAGAGCTGGCTTCCCAGCCCAGAGGCCAGATCTTGGGTGGCTCCAGAAGCCTCCCAGAGAATATCTCTTTCTAAGTTCAGGCCCCACCAAGCCAAGCCCCACTTTTAGCTTTGTGCAATCTCTCCATGCCCAGGCTCCTTCATCTCTCTGGGTGGAAACTCCTGCCTGAGGGCCACTGGGAAGTCTGGAGGCCAACCCTCCTCCACACCCCACCCATCAACCTCCAGCCCCCATCTCTCTATGTCCCTGTCTGTCTCTCCATACATCCAGTGCCTCCCCATCACCATCCCAGTGTCCCTTCCTTCCCTCAGACACTTGCTTCTCTGTTACCATCACTCTCCCAGTCATCCAAATTAGAAAGCTTCCTCCCAATAAGCACCCTAACTAAGTCCTGTGGCTTCTTCCTCCACCTGGTCTCTTGTCATTCCCTCTTCTGAATCCCCACTGCCACTGTCACTGTCCTGGGTCAGCCTCACCAACTTTCCTCTGGACCCCGCCCAACCTCCTCTCTTGTCTCTCTGCTTCTACACTCAACCCACACTCCACACTGGCCTCGAAACCATGCCCCTCCTGCTTGTCTCTCTCTGACCAAGCTTCACCCTGGCTCATGAATGTTCAGCTTACTCTCCACCCCATCGAGAATGCCCTCCAGCACTAAAGGCCCTCCACAATCTGTCCTCCATCTAACTTTGCCCTCCTTGTTCTACCTGGCCAAGTCCTGGGGTCTATTGGAGCCCCTGTGCAGGACTGAGAAGGGGAAAGATAAAGGGTGGGGTGAGGCAGAGAGTGCTGGCACAACCTCTGATCTCAAATTGAAAAATGCTTTGAAAAGTTTAAGGACTTTGCCAATGGAAGTTCTGACTGCTCTTCCTATGTCTGTATGCCCATGTACCTATGGGAATGACATCCATGGGACATGGCTTCTTTCAGGGTGTGTGTGTGGGGGCACATCTGTGTGTTGGAATGGGGGTGTGTGTGCACCTGTGTGTCCTGTATATGTTTGCGCCTGTATCTGAAACACAGCCAGTCCTAGCTCTGGAACTGGAAGGTCCCTGCTTCTCTCTCTGAGCCGGTGAGTGTGTCTGAAATAGCAGCCTGCTCCTAGAGGGACCTGCTCTGTGCTGTTGGGCAAAGGGAGGCAGAAGGCAGAACACCAGGCCAGTCTGAAGAGCCCCTTAGGCAGGAGTCAAGTGGCGGGGGGACCTGTCCAGGTTGATGGAGGGCACCTGGTGGCAGCATCCACAGACGCAGGAGCTGGCTAGGCTGAGGAAGGCCAGGGAGGGCAAAGGAGGCAACAGAGGCAAAGGCAGTGTAGGAGAGAAAAGGGGACAGTTGGAGGAGAGAAGAGGAAGGAGCCAGTAGGGGGAAGAAGGGCGCAGCAGAGAGGAATGGAGAGGGGAGGGGAGGGAGAGCTGGGGAGAAAGCCTCCAACCACAGTGTGTTGGTGGATGGAGCTGCCCTCATTTGGGCTCTACCAGGAACCTGGAAGTGAGGCACACACACCCTCCTGCAGGCCTCAGTTTCTCCATCTGTGAAATGGCTGGTCTCAGGCCCCTCTGCTCGGGGAGCTGATGGTGGGGAGTGGAGATGGGGTTTTAGAAGCCCCAGTGTGTTGTCTTTTCCCAACCTCCTCTGCAGTCCCGGTTTCCGGAGAGCGGGCAGGGGCGGAGCAAGGGCAGCCGAGGCTGGGGCCCTCTCCGCGCTCCCCGCTGCGCGGCCGTCAGCCCGGAGGGAGCTGACACGCTCCTTGGGAATTTATCACGCACCCAATTACAATGTTAATTGGCAAGTTCCTGAAATCAATTAATTCGCAAATTTTTTCCAATTAAAAATCCAGATAAATCACGAGGGCGGCGGCGGGCCGGTCCAGCCTGCAGTCCGGTGGGCGAAGCGGCCGCAGGGAGGGAGGGCGAGAGAAGCGAGGGGAGGGGGCGCGGGCGCGGCTGCCCTTGAACGCCTTTGCCGGCCGGTCCGACTGTCAGCGCGCCGGGCGCGGCGGGGCCGAGACAGATAAAACCATCGACCCGTCGCCGCCAGCGCTTCGGCTTTATCGATCCGACGGGAATTTCACTTGCTGTGCAGATCCCGCTGTCCGGCTGTCAGACACCCGGTTGGAGGGGGGCGCGTGCTGGGGGCGCAGGGCGTGCACGTTCGGAGCGGGTATGGGCGTAGGGTGCTGGGCCGGGCCGCGACGTGAGGGCTACAGATGCGGGGACGCAAGACAGAGCCGCGAGAGGCATGGAGCTCGGGGCGGGGAAATGGAAAAGGGGGATGCTCTGGGAGGATGTGGGGGACGAGGGGTTGCGCAGGGTAGTGGGTGGGGGTGTGGAACAAGGAAGGCTGTTGGCAGAAGTGCATGCCCTGGACACTGCAGGTGTGGAGCACCTGGGACTGCACTGTAGAGTGGCCCTCACGGAGGAGGCAGAAAAGCGAGCTGGGGCCCCCATTCTCCAGGCTTTTAGGGGCACACTGCTTTTACAAGGCTGGGCAGGCCCCTCTATCCTCTGCCTCTATTCTCTGACCCTGTTAGTAGAAGTCCTCCTCTGGGAGCAAATTAAACAGGACCCTTCCTGGACAGCCAAAATATGGAACTCAACTGCAGAAGGATTTTTTTTTTCCACTTTCTGCCACTGGCAGGCCAATCCCAGGTGTGTGTGTGGGGTGGTGGGGATGGGGAGTGATTAAAAGCATGGGTACTGGAGTCAGATTACTTTAGGTTTGAATCTTATCTTCATCACTTACTAGCTGTGCAATCTTAGAGATGTCACTTAACTCCTCTGCACCTCAGATTCTTCCTCTGTAAAATGGGAGCAATTATTATTTCCTACTTCAGAGGGTTGTTGTGAAGATTAAATAAATTAATGCAGTGTAAAGCATTTGGCACATAGTGCTCAACAAGCATTATTATTATTACCACTAGTATAGTCTTCTATGCCTATGGATTCTTGGCATAGAAGATGGATGGCTTCAACTGGTAGGGCTTATAGAGCTTAATTCTCCTCCCTTGAGTGCGAGCTGGACTTGATGACTTGCTCCTAATGAACAGAATAGAACAGAGTGGAAGCAATAGTGTGTGACTTCCCAAAGTAGATCATAGGAAGCACTGTGGCTTCTTCCTTAGTCCTCTCTTGGATTTCATGCTCTGTGGGAAGTCAGCTGCCATGTCATAGGGCTATTCAAGCTGTCCTATGGAGAGACCCACATGTGGGGGAATTGAGGCAGAAAAGGAGGCAGATATCCTGCCAATAGCCACGTGAGTGAGCATCTTGGAAACAGATCCTGCAGTCTCAGTCAGATCTTCAGGTGACTGTTTCCTTGGTGGACATCTTGACTGCAGCTTCATGAGAGATTCCAAGCCAGTAGCAGCAACCACCCACAACCATCCAGCCAAGCTGTTCCCAAATTGATGACCACAGTAATGGAGATTATAAATGTGTGTTGTTTAACTGCTATGTTTTAGGATAATTTGTAACACAGCGATACATGACTAAATATTTCTTCCTTCAAAATTCAGCTCAGGCCTCACCTTCCTGAGGAAGCCTTCTGTGCTCTGTGCTGGGTTTGGTGCCTCCCTGACACCCCACAGCTCCAGTTCTTCCTGTATAGCAGTCTCTATCCCTCTGGGTTTCTACTACCCAACCCTCCTTACCCTCATGCTATGAACTTCCAAGGGCAGGGATCATTCTGATTCACTGTGGGATCCCCTGCACTCTGCATGGAGATTCAGTGAGAAGGCAGAAGGAGGATCAGTCAAGTCTGATGACTTGAACTGAATAAGGGGTGGGGCTGGGAGGAGCGGGGCAAGCTGTCCCTCGGTAGCAGATTATATTTTCCAAAGATGGTTGCAACCATATCTTCCATTCTACATACGATTCTACAGTTTGGCCTTGCCAGTCCTCCCATCAAAAGGGAGGTGTATGTCCCCTCCCCTTGAATTCTGGGTGGTCTAATACTGCCTCATTGATAGAATACAGTGGAAGTGAGATTCAGTGACTTTCAGGCTGGGTTATAAAAGGTGGTCCAGTTTCCATCTCATTGGCTGAAACGTTTGCTTTTAGACCCCAAAGCTGCCATGCAAGAAGTCCAACCACCCGGAGATGGGCTATAAGGAAGCCCAGGCCACATGGAGAAGCCCAGGCCACATGGAGAAGCTTTGATTCCACTCTCAGCTGAGGTCCCAGCATCAACCCCCAGGCATGTGAGGGAAGCAGCCTCCACATGACCCAGCTCCCAGCCAACAAGTCTTCCCAGCTAAGGCTCCAGACATCACGGAGCAGACAGCAGCCATCTCCTGTGTGCCCTGTCTGAATTCCTGACCCCACAGGTTCCAGGAGCACAATGAAATGGTTGCTTTAAACTGCTAAGATTTTAGGTAATTTGTCACACCTCCCCTCTACTCTTTTTGATAACCTGGCTCCTCCAGCAGGCCTTTGAGGAGGCTCAGCCCAGTCCTCCAGGCAGGGAAAAGGGAGGGAGGCTGGGGGTGGGGTGGGTGGGACAGTGGGGAACACACCTGAGCACATTCTCAAGATTGTCATCTTTCAGACACTGAGATTCATAGAGAAGGTAGCCCACTGCCCTGGAAGAAGGACCAGGCTGTACTTGTGAGGGGCCTGCCAGGGGACCTGCTGCTTTTATTCTGCTCTGAGGCTCAACATGGCAGTGCTGGACCTGAGGCAGTGGCTCAGCTCCTCTGTATTTTCCTTTGAGGCTGGGGCCTGAGGGGTCACTCTCCTCCTATCTCCAAAAATAGAGCAAGAAGAGGAAGGCGGCTCCATTCAGTGGAAGGATCTGAGGATTGAAATGGAGTTGTGGAGAAGGGTGGCAGGGTCCTGTCTTCTCCCAAGGGACTGGGGTGTGGGATCTGGTGGCCAGAACCCTGAGTGGACTCCTCCAGCAGGCAGGCTCCCCAGCAGGTGGCTTACCTCGAGGGCAGTTGGGCCAGCTGCTCCAGTTCCTGCTCCATATGCTCCTGCAGCTCGCTGGGCCTCAGCAGGACCTGGCAGATGGGGCAAATCGGGGCCTGGCTGTCGAACAATGCCGCTGCTTTCTTCTTACCTGATGAGGGGAGAAGAACAGACAGACGCATAAGCTGGGCTAGTCCAGGAGGCAGACCCAGCATCCCAGTCCTCAAACCCAAGCCTGCTGCTGCCCTCTAGGGCTTCTTGGCCTAGAAGGCCAAGAAGGAGAGGCCTGAGGGTTTCAGAGCCCAGGAGCACCCGTCCTCCTTGCAGCTCCAGAGGCTGTGGCCATGAATGGTACCTCCTCAGTCAGCCACCCTTCTCAGAAATATATTAGGACATACCTGCCCCACCACGGGATGTCTATTATTTTCTTTTAAAAATTAATTAATTAGAGACAGAGTCTTGCTCTGTTGCCCAGGCTGGAGTGCAGTGGCATGATCTCGGCTCACTGCAACCTCTGCCTCCCGGGTTCAAGTGATTCTCCTGCCTCAGCCTCCTGAGTAGCTGGGATTACAGGCATGTACCACCATGCTGGACTAATTTCTGTATTTTTTGTAGAGATGGGGTTTCATCATGTTGCCCAGCCTGGTCTCAAACTCCTAGCCTCAAGCCATTTGCCTGCCTTGGTCTCCCAAAGTGCTGGGATTACAGGTGTGAGCCACTGTGCCTGGCCGGCTGGGATGTTTAAACCTCCTCCCTTGCCACTCATGGGGACATGCAATGCTCTGTAACCTCTGCTTACAGGTGTGGGGTTGAGGAGCTCTGTTAGTCTAGAAATATCCTTGTGTATTCATGGATGCTCTGACTAAACAAAGGCTGGGACAGCAGCTTTAAAAGGACTTTAGCTTGAGCCCAGATCTTCCTTGCTTCTTCTTCTTTCCACTGGTGCTTGGAGGGGGATCAAAATCAGCTTTTGAGAGGTAAAGGCCATGCAGGTGATGAGCAAGATGGCTGCCTAAGTAGGGCTGCCAGACTCTACAGAGGATGCTCAGTTCCATTTCAGAAAATGAACTTTTTTAGTGTAAGTTATGTCCCAAGTATTACATGGGACAACTTATGCTAAAAGCTACGTACCATTTTTCTAGAATTCAAATTTACCTAGATGTCTAGTTATTTTTATATGTGAACTCTAGCAACCTTGTACTTGAGGAAGCCTCAGGTTCAGGCTGAACACAGAACCCACTTCCCTTTGACAAAAGACTGAGGATGATCACAGCTCCCCTGGATGCCCAGATAGAGTCATCTGAGGGCTCAAAGGAAGGAGCAATTCATTCTAGGTGTGTGTTTTGAGGACTGGAAAAAAGAGAAGGCTTAACCAAAGAAGTGAAATTTAAGCTGTACCTTGGAAGTATACCAGGCAAATGAATGAGTTAATGAATAAGTTGTGAGTTCCTTGTGGGATAGACCATTTCTTATCTATCTTTATATTTATAGACAATTTCTAGCAGGCCTGACATAGCCTAGATGCTCCATGATGAAGCAAGAGGGAGGAAAAGAGAGAGGGAGAGGAAAGTTGGGCCTGAAGAGCAGACTGTCCTAGAAGCCAGATGACCTTTGCTGGCTGGGAAAGCAGCTCCCTCCATCCGGGAGGCTCCAGTCTGTGTGGCAAGGTCTCTGAGGAGGGGAGGAAGCCCTGCTGATCGGTGGCTGTGCCTCAGATGCTCAGGGAACAGCTGGAGGGCAGCTCTGAGTGAAAGCAGCAGATGTGGCCCTGGTCTGGACGTGGGAGATGAGGAGTCCAGTCTCTGCTCTGCCCCCACCTTCAGTTAGCCAGAGAATCTCGGAGATGAACAAGACCCTAGACATTCTCCAGGCCATTATCATTATTTTACAACTAGGGAAATTGAGGCTCAGAACAGGAAACAGACCTTTTACTTGGCTTTTGATCTCATTACTTCATTTACTTATTCACTCAGCAAACATTTAACAATTATTCTGTCAGGTATTATTCTAGGAGAAACTGGAGCTCAGAGATAAGTATGATGCATCCTTGGCTTTGAGGAGAACATAAATTAGTAGGAAAGTAAAAAAGAGAGCCAGTGACTGCAGTCAATGCTGGTGAGAACTATGAGGAGGACATGAAAGATTCGTGGGAGGGTGGAAAGGGGCCAGCAAGGTTGGCAGGATCTGTGGGCGAGGTGACACTCAGTGGGAGGCACGAGGAGTAAGGGAGTTGACAAGGTTGTTGGAACGGATAATTGAGGCAGGGGCTGGGATGTGAAGGGGGCAATGGTAAGACAGGAGAATGGAGAAAGAGGTGGATCCCAGACATGGGGTCTGAGCTGAGCTGGAAGTATCAGGGTTCAGCCCGTTAGCCTGGGACATCAAGTCTGGCTCTTAGGGCTTTCTGGAGCCCAGATTTCTCACTCCAAGCCTGGGGACCAGGCATCAGCATTCCCACCTACCTGTATTCAGTTCCTCTGCTTTGCTGCTACAGGGACATTCTACTTTTCTCAGCTTGGTCTCAGTTTCCCTGTCAGGACAATAGGCCCTCTTCCTGGCTCCCAGCTTCAGGAACAGCACTGGCAGGGATCAGCGGAGGGATCCTGCAGCCTCTGCCCTCCATCCCACCCCCATTTTCTGAGGGGTTAGAGTGGCAGGTGTCAGCATGGCCATGGGTCCCCTGCGTCCCCTCCCCCGCTGTGTTCTCTATAATTTTATATTGAGACCTGTGGTCATGACGTGGGTTTTACTGCACTAACGACATGGCCTGCCCAGGTTTAATGACAAAATCCATACTCTGGCCCTGGGCCTGCTCCTCGTTTGCATAATTCCCAGAATACAGCTCCCTGAAGCTTTTGACCTGGGCCATTACAGTGGCCATAAAACGGGCCATAAAACCGCTGGGGATGGCCAAGAGGAGGGGCTGTGGTCCTGCTGGGGTGGAAGTGAAGCCCTCAACCCCATACTCCTCCTAGGCTTGGGAGGAAGCATCCTCTGGCTCTTCCTTTCCATAGCTCCCCGAATCTGGAAGTTCATTTCAGACTGGCGAGACCCCTGCAACCCTTCGTCCAGCTGCCCATCGGATGCAGGAATCCCTTCTCCAGTACTGCTGGCAGCACCACAGGTGGGCACACTGAGCCCACCAGAGGCAGGCTGTCAGCAGGCATCCTCTCAGGTGTTTCTCTCTCCAGCCCGTGACACCCCCCAGCCCTGAAAGCCAGCCAAGCCCTTTTGCCACAGGTGGGAGGAGGCCTTGCTTTCTCAGGAGGTCAGGAGCCGGGCTGAGCAGCACAGTGGGGAGATGTGGGAAGCACAAGGGGATAGGGATGGGGACAGGGACTGGGATGGACTGTCAGTGCTAAAGATGATGAATGGGGGAGGTGAGGCGGGAGGCCTGGTGTTATCTGCAGAGGATGGCGGGTGCGGGCGCTTGCCGTTCCTGCTAATCCCCGGGCGCTGCCTCAGCCCTTGCACTGATAACGAGGAAATGGGACTGACAACAATTTTTAGCTGAGAGATTCTTCACCAAAATGCCAGGCGGCCGGAGGTCTGACAGCGCCTGATTGAGTGTGTGAGTGTGTGGGGGGAACGCCCGCAGCCCCTCCCCTCCCATGCAAAGATGGATCGCTCATTCCGCCTCCCGTCCACATTCATTACCACACCTCCCTCCCCACCACCCCAGCTGCCTGCCACCTCCACTTCTCTGCCTGATTCAGGTATCCCACAAGCAGGAGGCAGGCAGCGAGGGGAGGGGCCCTGACCCTATCCTCAGCCTTACACAGGGCAACTCCAGCTCCAAGAGCAGAGAGGTGACTCTGTAGAGGCAGGGGCTGGGAGGCAGGGCAATCAGGTCCTGGCCTGGAGGCTCCCTAGTTGTATGACCTCCAGACGGTCTCTTTTCCTTGCTGAGCCGCTATAATACCTTTCCTACTGGACAACAGTGAGGCTCCAACAGGGAGTGACTGATGGTAAGCTGGGAAGGACAGGCCTGTTGAGGAGGAGAGGAGAGGTCATGCCAAGGCAGCCCTCTTCTTAGCTTGGGCCAGGCTCTGGCCAGTCCAGCCCTCTTGCCTGGATCAAGGCCTCAGGTACCTAGGGTCCTAGATCAGCCCTCTGCTGCCCCCCTCTGTTGGGAATTGTTGACCATTGGGAACAGGCAACTCAAGGGCCGGCACAGCCCGCTCCTTCCCGGCCATCTTCCACAGCAAAGCCTGCTGCAGAACTGGACATATAGAGGCTGGGGGTCTTGTTCAGAAGGAAAGTCCTCCCCTCCTTGGCCACTAACCCTCATCTGGCCTTGCAGCTCCCCACCGTGTGACGGCCTCTCTGGCTTGGCCTGTTTGGCTTTGTCCCAGTTCTGTTGCATGAGAGTTCCACTCTCGCCTCTCTGCTTGTCCAAGCAACAAATCTCATCTCTATTACCTTATCTCTGCAGACCACAGGAGCCATGGCTTGACTCCTTGGTGTCTGATAGGGATGAGGAGGGTTGAAATGAGGGTGAGGTGACTCTAATGACAGATGGCCCTGGAGGCTGGGACTTTTAAGAGTATATATATGGGTGTATGTGTGTGTTCATGTGTACATGTGTGTCCTATCCTTACCCCTGCAATGGAAGGGCTTCCATTTCCTAGTGACCGAGAAAGAGAAACGTCAACAGAATTCAACAGAGCTGCCTCTTGCTAGTTGTGTGACCTTGGCAAATCACTTAACGTCATTGGGCTCACTTCTCCTTGTGTGAAATGGGGATAGTGATACGTAACTTCCAGCACTTCTGTGAAGAGCCAGTGAAAACGGGGTTGTGTAAAAGGCAGGACACACTAGCGATGTTTGTTGTGCCTGTATCTGCCCCATGCTGACACCTGCCCTGCCTTGCCTGGTATCCGGCCTTCGTCCCTTCTATGATCCAGATCTATCACCACTCAATAGGTGCCCTGGCCCTGGCCCCTCTTGCCCCCATGGAGTTCCTTCCTATCCATCATTACCCATATATCTGTTTATTGGTTTATGTCAGTGTATCCATCTGTCCCTCCACGTATCATCCATCCATGATCTGTCCATTTTTAATAACAACAACTGTCTATTAAGTATCATTACATAGTTGGCTGTAGGTCAATACTACACATACTTTATCTCATTGAATCCTTACAGCAGTCTTTCGAGGTAGGTGTTACTGTCTCTATCACACTGATGAGGAAAATGCGGTTTGTGTTGTGACAGAGCTACAAAGTCAGAGCAGGGATTTAAATCCAGGTCTGTCTGATTCCAGACCTGAACAATACCCAACTACCTACCTACCTAGCCACTCACCTGATTAATGATTCATGGAACTCCACAGATGTTTACTGGATGCCCACTAGGGGTCGCTATAGTACAGATGCCAGACAATAATGAACATGACAGGTGCAATCTCTGCCCTCAGGGAGCTTAGGACCTAACTATGGATGGAAACACGAAGCTATTATCCCGAGTGGTCTTGGGAAAAGAAAAGTACATGGGGCCGGTGTGGTGGCTCAAACCTGTAATCCCAGCACTTCGCGAGGCCGAGGTGGGAGGACTGCTTAAGGTCAGGAGTTGGAGACCAGCCTGGGCAACATGGTTAGACCCCATCTCTACACAAAAATTTAAAAAATTAGCCAATTGTGGTGGCATGTGCCTGTAGTCCCAGTTACTTAGGAGGCTAAGTCAGGAGGATCACCTGAGCCCAGGAATTTGAGGCTGAGGCTGCAGTGAGCTGTGATCGCACCACTGCAGCATTCCAGCCTGGGCTACGGAATGAGACCTTGTCTTTTTTTTTTTTTTTTTTTTTTAAGGTACATGGAACTAGGGGAGTATATCATCTGGTCTGGAAGGTGAAGGAAGTGACATTCAGTGAAGGCTGAAGGATGTGTGGGAACCAGTCAAGCAGTGACTGGGGGAAGTGGTGCTCTAGATATAAAATGGCACGTTTGAAGGTACAGAGAGGAAACAGCCTAAGTGAGAAATCGGAGAAAGCCCAGTGTGGCTGGAGCAGAGAGAGTGAGGAAAGCGGTGTTGAGGTATGATGAGAGAGAGGCTACATTCTGGAGGACTCTTTCTTTTCTTTTTTTTTTTTGAGACAGGGTCTCGCTCTGTAGCTCTGGCTGGAGTGCAGTGGCACCATCTTGGCTCACTGTAACCTCTGCCTCCCAGGTCCCGATTCAAGCAATTCTCCTGCCTCAGCCTCCCGAGTAGCTGGGATTATAGGCAGGTGACACCATGCCCATTTAATTTTTGTATTTTTAGTGGAGACAGGGTTTCACCATGTTGACCAGCATGGTCTCGAACTCCTGACCTTAAGCAATCCTCCCACCTCGACCTCTTGAAATGCTGGGATTACAGGTTTGAGCCACCACACCGGCCCCATGTACTGTTCTTTTCCTAAAACGGCTCGGGATAATCGCTTTGTGTTTCCATCCATTGTTAGGTCCTAAGCTCCCTGAGGGCAGAGATTGCGCCTGTCGTGTTCATTATTGTCTGGCATCTGTACTATAGCGACCCCTAGTGTGGTCCGCCCCCCTCGGCCTCTCAAAGTGCTGGGATTACAAGCATGAGCCACTGCGCTCGGCCCTCCTGGAGGACTGTTAAACTACATTAGTGATTTTTTTTAACATGCAGTGCGAAGCCATCAGAGAGTTTTAAACAGGGCAGTGATATATCAGACTTGCATTTTAAAAAGATGATTCTAACTGCAAAGTAGCCAGTTAGAAAGGACTGGTTCCCACACATCCTTCAGCCTTCACTGAATGTCTACGGGGGCAAGAGCAGGTGCAGGAAAGCTGTTTAGGTTGTCTCACTAACTCAGGTGAGAGATGACGGTGGCTTGCTCTAGCATGATGCTGGAGATGAACAGAGGCAGATGGATTGGATCTGGAAGTTAAGGGACAGAAAGGAGTTAAGGATGACTCCAAGGTTTCTGGCTTGAGCAGCTGCTAGGTGGTAGACCATTTACTGACTTATGGAATGGGAGGAGGAGCAGCAGGCTTAGTGAGGAAGAAAATGAGTTGAGTTTTGGGTGTACTTAGTTTGAGGAACTGCTAGACATCCACATGAAAATGCTGAGTAGGCGCTGTATGTGAGCCAGAGCTAGAGTTATAGACCCGGGAGACACTGACATAGAGAACCGAAGCTCGCCACTGTATCCCCTGTGCCTGGAACAATGTCTGGCATATGGTAAATACCCAATAAATATTTATTGAATAAATATGGGAGTAAAGTTCAGAGCAGGCAAGATCACCTAGGGAGAGAGAATCCACTTGGAAGAGGGTCTGGAACAGAACCATAGCAGTTAGGGGAAGTTTAAGGCATTAAGGACTAAGAAGGAACAGCAAGAGGTAGAATGAAAACGAGGAAAGTGTGATGTCATTGAAGCCGAGAAAGGAAGAGTTTTTTCAAGGACTCTACTGTCATCAGTAAGGTCACATGCTGTTGAGAGGTCAAGAACATAGGCATGAAAAGCATCCCATCCACTCATCTTATCCACAGCACAACCATCTACCCTCCGCTTCATCCACCTGTCATCCATCCAAACCACCTAATTACTCATCCACTCTCCCCTCACTCATTCCCTTCCTCCTTCTCTTAAAACCATGATTGGCGCCTCTGCTGAGTATGGGACAGGAAGAGTTAACATGCTGACAGACGGCATTTTTTACCCTCAGTCAATATGAACAAGGCCCCAAGACTATGATTCCAAACATCTGGATTTCATCAATATGTGATCTGTCATCGTATATTGGCATTCCCCAGTCTCCGGGCCAGAGCAATGCAGCTGGTTTTATTAATACGTCAAATACATTATCCGTGTAATACACTTGTCTGGCTGGGGCCTCCCGCTGGGGCGGGGCGGCGGATTTGAATGTATGATGAATCAGTTTGCATTACATGTTCGTAAGTCATCATTTGTCAGGATTAATAGGCATCCCTGGTTGAGGAGGTGGGGGTAGGGCGGGCAGGGGAGAGAGATGTATTTAACTGTGGCCCATGCTTTCTTCTGGTGCCCAAGGATGTCCTGGGTACAGCTGTGCACCCTCTTGCCCAGACTCCAGGGTAGCGGCTGCTACTCATGGGGCAGAGGTGACATTTTCAGCAGTTCCAGGGTCACTTGGAACCCAATCGGCCTATTTATTTCTGCTTTGGGCTTGCTAAACAACCAATAAGGATAGGATAGGGGCTCATTGCACAAGCTGGCTAACTCTTCCTCATCCTTTAGGATTCAACCTAGGGTTCCTTCTTCCATGTGGCCTTCCCGGACTCCCCCAGACTGTATTGGGGGCCTCCTCTATGTTCCCCAAGCCTCTTGTGCTACTTCTATCAGCACTTGTCCCAGTGTTATTACTGCCTGTTATAATCCTATCACCTTCTTTAGATTGTCAGTTTATTGAGAGCAAAAATGAACTTGTTCCCTGCTATAGCCCCAGCGTCTAGTAGAAGGCATAGCCCAAAGTGAGAGAATAGTCATAGTAATAGTAGAAATCAATAAATAGTGTTTGAATTAATGAATGAGTGATCGCTGACCTTGCTAAATCCCCAAAGAGGCAGGTATCAGCTGGGAGAAGCCATAGGAATTTTCTCTGATTCCTTGTCCCACCCTGACTCTGGTCTAGTCTGGTCATCTATCCTTCTCTATCTGCTTTTCTTTATCTGCTCCTCTTCTTTCTATAAGACATGTATAGACCCTCACACAGCATCAGGTTCCTTACATGTGACACACATACCTAGATATGATACACAGTTGTGAAACATTCATGCCTATATACCCTTGCCATCTTCCCTTCTTCCTCCATTCTGCCAGCAAAAGTTCAGATTGGCACTGCCCATTCCACATGGCCTCCTGCCAGTTCCAGGTACAAGAGCCTGACTCCTATTGTGATGCATGCTATTTACTGTCTCTAGCAATAGAGGCTGCCTGGATTGAGCCAGACATGGCTCCTGGGTGGCCTAACCTGCAAGCAGCCAGGTGAGGTCAGTCTGTGGACAGATTTAGGCTCAGACTCGGGCTCGAGCTGGAGCCAGAGGCTCCAGGCCAAGGCACAAGCAAGCTCACTGAGTCTTGGTCATGGAAGCTAAGCCCTTGGCCCCATGAGCCTTTGCTCTGGCCAAAGGCACCAGCCAACCTGTTCAGAGACTGGTGGGGCTTCAGGGGCCACAGCTGTTTCACACCCCTGACCTTGACTATTTCAAACATAACTGTAGCCTTTCTCCTCTTGTGGAGCTATGATTCAGTTTCCCTCCTTCTTTAGCTAATAACTTCCAGAAAGCTCCCTGAGCTGGGCTGGGCTGGGCTGGGCTGGGCCAGTGGTGTGTGGGGCAGGCAGGGCCTCCCAGAGTTCCCTGGGGTTAGGCTTCACAGACTGTAGTCAAGGGGCTGATTATGGAAAATATCCACATGTGGACCTGCACATGCATCCTCTCAAGTGTCAGCACACACATGCTTGTGCTGGCACTGGCACACACAGGTGCTCACACAGTGTGGGTATTTTTTTGCATTTAGACAAACACCTGAGCACCTATGCATGTGTTCAGGTGTCGACCCACTATTCCTCTTCTCCCTAGCATGCCCACACACTTCACTCTCTCCCATGCCTTCCTTGCCATGCAGCCAAAATGCTAAGACTGTACTGTTAAAAGGAAAGTAACTTCAAATGTGCTTTACCCCCTGCTGGTTCTGACGATGGGCTTATAAAAATGAGGTGGGAACCTCCGCAGCTGTGGGTAATAAATCCTGAGCCGCCAAGGAAGGCAGTGTTACCTGCTTCCTGGGCTGATGGGTGGACTGTGGGGCACTGATTACAAGGGCCTGCAGGGCTGGATGGGCAGTGGGCCAGCTGCCTGGCCTCAGGCGCTGCCTGCTAGCACATCCCAGGCCAGCTGCCTCCTTCAGACCTGAGGGGTTAAGAGCCCCAGAGCCCCAGAGCCCCAGAGCCCCAGGGAGAGAACAAGGACTATGAGAGCAGCAGAGGGAGGTAGAGGAAGAGAAGGGCCGGGTGGGGAGAGTGAGCAGCCAGCCACGTGCTGCTAAGGCTGAGGGGAGCCCTCGCATCTGGAGATCAATTAGCATCAATTACTGACTTCATTTAATTGTCGTCCAAGATGAATTTGTCATTTTTAGCTGGGAATTAATGGGAGACCTTCACCTCTCCCTGGCAGCAGCGGTGGAGCCAACAACGGTCACCTCAGCCTCCCAGGAGCTCTGAATCCTGCTTGGGTCTGGGGCCAGACTGGGGCAGGCAAATAGTGGGGCTTCTGCTCCCTGGGCAAGCTCTGGCCTGCCCTAGGCCCTGGCCTGGCCCACTGTAGCCCAGGGCCAAGGTGGGGGCTGTGGGTCCTGGGTAGCAGTTCTTTGCAGCCTCTGGCTTCAGCCAGAAATTAATTTGCTGGGCTGAGCATGTTTACCTTTTCCCAGCAAAGGCGAGACAGTAAACAGCGGACCGGCGGCTGAAATTGAATTGATAACTGCATCAACGTGCCAGATAACGCCTAAAATAATACGCCGATAAGGAAATTCGATTTGATTTGCTGCTGCGCATCAGATTGGCCCCATCTGTAGCTGCCTGTAATCATTTTCAATTGCGTTGGGAAACCTTATTTGTCCTTAAATATTTCTGTCATTTTTCATTGCTGGCGACAGATCCTTGGGCAGGTGGCAGGGGTGTGCTGCCTCTGTGGGCGCAGGGCGGCGGCCCGAGGAGGAGGGGTGGTGTGGACTCAGAGAGGAGGTGGCAGGGAGCAGGCAGCCGGGCGGTGACAGCTGTTCCTCCAATCAATCACGCTGTCGACAGGGAGAGACGACTGGCTGGCAGAAATTGAGTTTGCCTCACAGGGGACGATTGAGCAAATTAATAGCCCATTAGCCAAGCAGTGACCTGAGAAATGAAGGTGCAAGGGTTCCTGCTCACTCAGGCCGGTTGGGGTGGGGCAGGGCAGGCGAAGGGTCTGGGGAGGGGAGAAGTAAGGAGGGGTGTGGGAAGAAGAGGAATGGAAGCATGGATGAGATGAGCGATATGTGTGTGGGTGGTGGAGTCGGGAGTCGGTGCCAGAGGAGAGACATCAAGTTGGGGAAGAAAGGCTAGAGATTCGGACAGTCCTGGGAGGGAGGCAGTGGACAGAGGGTGGTGGTGTGGTGGTGGAGGTGGCTCCGATGGATGTCTCTCAACCACCTTCCCAGCGTGACCTCTGGGACAGGGGACGATGCCAATAAACTCCTCTCCATTGCAGTCTCTAGATGTTCCCTTTACTACCTCTATTCACTTTCCCCAGAACCTGGAGATGCCACTCCCTTGCAGTCCTCTCCAGTGTTTATTCTCCCAACTCCGTGCTCCTCAGGCCAGGAGGTGGGCTCAGTGTCTTCCAGCTCACTGCTTCTCCACCCTTGGATTCTTTGAGGTCAAGTTCCATACTACAGCCCACCTCATCAGTTACCTACTGTTCTCTCTCTGTCTCTCTCTCTCTCTTTTTTTCTTAAATAGAGACCGGGTTTCACCATGTTAGTCAGGCTGGTCTTGAACTCCTGACCTCAGGTGATCCACCTGCCTCAGCCTCCCAAAGTGCTGGGATTACAGGCGTGAGCCACCATGACCGGCCAGTTACCTACTATTCTCTACAGTCACCAAGGACTTTCACACTGGCTTCTCTCCCCCGAGCCCTGACCTCCTCAGCTCCTGTTATTTTTTCCTATACTTGACTTCCTCCTGGAGATCCTTGTCATCAACCTAAATAGAACCTGTGATGGAACTCCCTGTCCCCCAAGACTTCTCAAGGCCTTGTACCATTAAACTTGCTCCTCCCTCTACCCTTCTCCCAAGTCCCAAGGTGCCACACACTCAGGGATACTAGCCCAGGCCCCTTGGTGCGCCTTCAACACTGTCTTGCCAATACACTCAACCTCTTACTTCCTTTGCCTTCTCCACAACCCAACTATTCTCCTTTTGGTCTCAGACACCCAGGCGGCTAAGCACAGCTGGGGAAAACCACAAAACCATGCAGATATGTGCCACTAAAAATTCAATTTCCAATCTCAGCACCACTAAGCGATCCTTCTACATGTTCTTGGTCAGCTATCTCCTCTTTCCCACAGAGACAATTCAATAATATTTTACTATCTTAAGCCGCCTCTCCATCTCCTGTCACCCTCTCTCTACTAGGTGGCCTTGCTCCCTCCTTCACTCTGAAATTTAGTCCTTCGGCATGAATGTGAATCTCCTCAGCTTGTGGACCTACGCTCACCTCCGCGCTCCCTCCAGTTTCGGTGGAAGAGGCATCCTCCTACCTTAGGCTAATCACTTCTCCTGGGCTTTGATCCCAATCCTGCCTATGTTCCCTGGGAAAGTCAAGTTCTCCCTTTCTACTGCATCTTCTCCTTCCCTTCCCCATGCGTCCCTCCATCCATGTATAAACTCCCGAGTCTCTCCCATATTACAGCAACACCAACAACCCAACTGTCTCTTCCATATGACGCCTTTTTACTAATGGCCTTTTATTCTCCTCTTCTCGCCTCAGATGCTCCAAAGACTCTTGCTTGCTTCGGTACTCTTTTACCTCCTAACTGCTTCTTAACTTATCGCAGCCTGAGCTTCATCCCCACCATTCTATGGAAACTACTCTCAATCAGGTCCTTGGTGATAATCCACAATAGATACTACAGTTATATTTATTAGTCCAATAAATGTCTGTTGAGTGCCTTCCATGCGCTAGGCAATATACCAGGGTCTAGGGATGCAATGAGATCCATGTCCTTATGGAGCTCACAGTCTAGTGAGAGAACAGATGCGATGAAATACTTGTACAATTGTAATATTCAATTGTGCCAAAAAGAGGTCGACAGTGCTAGGGGAGCCTGTAATATGGAGATTTGCCTTGTCTAGGGAAACCCAGTCAGGCTTCCCTGAGGAAGAGACACAGGCTGAAATGTGATAGCTAAGTACTTGTTGAAGGGATGAGGAAGAAGGGAAGTGGCAATACTAATCAAATGCTTATCTGTGCCAAGAACTACACTTTTTTTTTTTTTTTTTTTTTGAGACAGAGTCTTGCTCTTGTTGCCCAGGCTGGAGTGCAGTGGTGTGATCTTGGCTCACTGCAACCTCTGCCTCCCAGGTTCAAGTGATTCTTCTGCCTCAGCCTCCTGAGTAGCTAGGATTACAGGCATGCACCACGATGCTTGGCTAATTTTTTTTTTTTTTTTTTTTTTTGAGACGGAGTTTCGTTCTTGTTACCCAAGCTGGAGTGCAATGGCGTGATCTCAGCTCACCGCAACCTCCGCCTCCTGGGTTCAGGCAATTCTCCTGCCTCAGCCTCCTGAGTAGCTGGGATTACAGGCACACGCCACCATGACCAGCTAATTTTTTGTATTTTTAGTAGAGACAGGGTTTCACCATGTTGACCAGGATGGTCTCGATCTCTTGACCTCAGGATCCACCCGCCTCGGCCTCCCAAAGTGCTGGGATTACAGGCATGAGCCACCGTGTCCAGCCCCATGCTTGGCTAATTTTTGTATTATTAGTAAAGATGGGGTTTCACCATGTTGGCCAGACTGGTCTTGAACTCCTGACCTCAGGTGATCTGCCCACCTCGGCCTCCCAGAGTGCTGGGATTACAGGCATGAGCCACCACGCCTGGCTAGCACTGTGCTATTTAATACCTCTTTTATAACGGAGGAAAGAGAGGCATAGAGAAGTTTTTAGCTTGCCCATGGTTATGAGGTAAGTGGCAGTGTGGGCCTTATGTAATATCACAGCCCTGTGCATGCTCTGAACCACGCTATTCTACTGCCTCTGATGTTAGCTATTGCCCTTGTCACATTCACTTCTCCCTCTCTCCACACTCTATGTGTCATCTCTGAAACTCTGGTTTCATTTCTTCAGCCTGTACCTCCAAGCTGAGTCACATACAACACTGCATAGAAGATTCTCTGCTTGGATGTCCCATAGGCTCTTTAAGCTCAGCAAGTCTGAGATGGGATTTACCTTCCTGTAGACCTGCCCTCCTCTGGCCTTTGGTTTCAGTGAGTGGTACCCCTATCCACAGACCTCCCTAAATTGACAATCTTGACTCTTACGCTTTACTCTGGTCTGTATCTCCAGTAAGTTGACATCGTACCTGTTTTTACCTCCTAACTACTGGCCAGAACCATCTTCTTTTCTCCACTGCCCTAGTTCAGGCATCTTCATATTCAGTCTCTCCCCTTAGGTCTCCAATGTATCTCTCTCCCTCTAATCTATTCCATCCCTACAGTTACAAGGATCTTTCTAAAACATAAATCAGATCCTATCATTCAGCTGCTTAAGATCCCTGCCTGGCTCCCAAAGCCACAGCATTCCAGACATTCTCCTGCAGGCCCTCTTTATCATACAAGCCCCTCTCCAGCCTCTTATCTCATCTTGCAGTAGTGTGTGCTCTGGCTGGACAAGATGTGCTCTTCACCTACTGTACTCACTGCCAGTAATGCCCATACTCATGCCGTCATCTCCCCATGGGCAACTTTTAACTGATTTACTCTTTTATTTTTATTTTTTGAGATGGAGTTTTGCTCTGTTGCCCAGGCTGGAGTGCAGTGGTGGGATCTTGGCTCACTGAAACCTCTGCCTCCCGGGTTCAAGCAATTCCCTTGCCTCAGCCTCCTGAGTAGCTGGGACTAGAGGCGCATGCCGCCACTCCCAGTTACTTTTTTGTATTTTAGTAGAGACGGGGTTTCACCATGTTGCCCAGTCTGGTCTTGAGCTCCTGAGCTCAGGCAATCTGCTGGGATTACAGGCGTGAGCCACCGTATCTGGCCTATTCCTTTATTTTTTATTTTTTAATTTGAGACTGGGTTTCACAGCCCAGGCTGGAGTGCAGTAGCACAATCACACCTCACTGGAGTCTCCACTGCTGGGCTCAGTGATCCTCCCACCTCAGCCTCCTGGGTAGCTGTGACTGCAGGCACACATCACCCACCACACCCAGCTAACTTTTTGTAGAGATGGGGTTGTGTCATGTTGCCCACGCTGGTCTTGAACTCCTGAGCTCAAGCAATCTGTCTACCTCGGCCTCCCAGTGTTGGGATTACAGGCGTGACCCCGTTTCTTCTTGAAGACCACACTAGATAATGCGTCCTCTTTGAAGCCTTCCTGATAGTTACTTCCTCTGTTTTCATGCTGTTCTGCGTAGGTCTATACATCTATTACTGCATACGTCATATAATATTGCAATGATTTATCTATTCATCCATCTTGTCTGGGAGATTCTGAGCTCTTTATTTATTTAATTTTTTTTTACTGCTCCTGGTGGAGCAGGGCTACCCGATAGGCAGTGTGCCCAGAGCAGCTGATTCTGAGCTTTTTGAGGGCAGGGAGATTCTCTGATTCGTCCTGGAACACTCAGGACCCTAGGCATAGGGTCTGGCATAGGGTGGGGGTTAGTAACTGCTGAATGACTCAGGAGCGAAGTGAATGGGAGTAAAGGGCCTGCAGGAGAATGTCTGGAAAAAGAGAGAGATGGGGTGGGGGAAGTGTGAGGGTGAGAAAGGTGGGAATGGGGAAGGAAGGCAATTGAGGCAATGTTGAGAACGTGCTTTGCTTAAATGAAGCCTTGCTTCATGGTCAGTGAGAGTCAGAGGTCCTAAGGGTTTCAATGTGGAGAAGCTCTCAAAAGACAGAAGCTCCAGAACTGTTCTTCTTGCCAAAATATCAAGTGTTCATAGACCTGGTGGGAAATGGGTGGGCAGTGAACATGTGAACATAACCAGACAGCAAAATCCCATGGCTAGAAACACTGACAGACATGCACACCAGGACAGACAGACAGCCATGTGCTCCTAGAGGGTCCCCAGTGGCTCCCCCATCCCAGAGCACTCTTTGGGCCTCTCTGTGGGCCCACGCCCCACCCAGAACCCCTGGGCTATACGCTTTCTCTCTCTCGCTCAGCAATTTCCCTACCCAAGAAAGCTCTAAGGGTTTCAATTACCGGCGTGTGGGATTTAGTGCCCTGGGCTTCTCTGACTGGAGGAGATTTATTTGAAGGTTTAGTGTCGTGGAGAATTCACGTCTTCACTCCCAGGAGCCCAGCTTCCGTCCTGAGCCCCTAAATCAGGAACCAAGATGGGCTATTGTCACTTACCGCATTAGCCTCGTTAGCGGACCAGGAGGGGTGATTAATAGCAATGTACACACAGCCATCCTGCTCGCTTGCAGCTCCTGCTGCTGCCAATGACCTGGGGAGGGGTGGGGAGGAGCTGAACCTGCTCCAGAATAACTGAGGACTGTGGGCTTAGCCCCCTCCCTGTGTCCCCCTCCCCATCACCAGGCAGCAAAGTCCACACGGCCATTCCAGATCTGGGGACAGTTCAAAGCTTAGCAAGCCTAGCCAGAGAGGCCACAGCTGGAGGCCTGACTCCTGGGGGGTGGTGGGCAGGGGGCATGAGGGGGCTGGTTTCAGGACACATCCCAAAGTGTACACCTGTGTTAGAGAGAGGTGGGTGGGGTGGGGTGTAGGGGAGACAGTGGGGGGCTGTGTGTTTATTTCAATTCCCAAACACTCTTTGAGACTGGAGATGTCTCACTGAGGAAGACAGATCAGGGCCCTGGGAAGAGGAGGTGTGTACACGAGAGAAAGAGGTCCATGTAAGTGTGAGAAAAACCAGGAAGTGTACAAAGAGAAATTTTAAAAGTGCAGCAGAGAGAGGGGTGAATATGTGCATGTGAGAAGCTTGTAGGAGACAGGGGCATGTGTGCCGGAGCCATCCGGGAGATGTTCGTGCGAAATGGTGTGTGTGCAAGAGTGAGTGTGTAAGGGCGGATGAGAGAAAGGGGTTCGTGATAGGTGTGCTGTGTATGAAAAGAGCGTGAGAGGTGTGGATGGAAGGGAGGGGCACAGCGTGAGAGAGGGAGGCGAGGGAGGTTCGTGTGTATTTGTGTGTGTGTGTGTGAGACAGAGACAGAGAGAGAGAAGGGTGTGTATATGTATGTTGAGACAGAGAAGGGTGTGGGGTTTCTGTCTTGTTTTCCTTTGTCTCTTCAAATTCTCCCCTCCTTACCCCTTTTCCCCCCCAAAGTTTTTGGACCCATGCTAACCTGGGTTTGAATTTCAGTTATGGCTACTTCATTCATTTATTTATCCATTCATTCACCAAATTCATCATATTGTTACTGAGCATCTGCTAGCTTTTACCTTACTGTGCCTCCTTTTTCTTATAAAAAGGAGACAATAGGCCAGGCACGGTGGCTCAAGCCTGTAATCCCAGCACTTTGGGAGGCCGAGGCGGGTGAATCACAAGGTCAAGAGATCGAGACCATCCTGGTCAACATGGTGAAACCCCGTCTCTACTAAAAATACAAAAAATTAGCTGGTCATGGTGGCGCGTGCCTGTAATCCCAGCTACTCAGGAGGCTGAGGCAGGAGAATTGCCTGAACCCAGGAGGCGGAGGTTGCGGTGAGCCAAGATCGCGCCATTGCACTCCAGCCTGGGTAACAAGAGCGAAACTCCGTCTCAAAAAAAAAAAAAAAAAAAAAAAGGAGACAATAATTATACTCGCCTAACAGGGTGGTTAGGATACCTTGGTGATATAACTTACATAAAATGTCTCGAAAGAGCACAGAATTTGGAGCTAGATGCACCCTGTAGCACAGCATCTGACATGTGGATCATGGTAGCTACAGAGCTGCGGCTCCTCTGCCAATCCCTTTCTCTCTTCTTTTTCCATTTCCCTTACCCTCCTCCTCCCTCCCTCTTCCCACTCACTTGTTCGCTCTCAATCACAGGTGAGCCGTAGTATTAATTATTAGAACCAATTGACTGTTTAGACTCTGATGTTTTAACTAATCACTGCTAATGGCAGACACTGGTGGGCAATCACATTCATTTAGTTCTTGGGCAAACTCCTCATAGTTGAGAGCAGACTAGAGGGAGGGGATCCAGCAATAACTGGGATTTGAGAATGATGCGGAGGGAGGGGGGCCCTTCTCTCCTCCCTGGGCCAGCCAGGTCCCTTGGGACGGGTCAGCTGAGCCTTGCTTTGGAAGTGGGTCGGCTTCCTTTCCTTTTTTTTTCTTCTTTTTTGAGATTTTTACTCTTGTCGCCCAGGCTGGAGTGCAATGACACGACAGCTCACTGCAACATCTGCCTCCCGGGTTCAAGTGATTCTCCTGCCTCAGCCTCCCGAGTAGCAGGGATTATAGATGTGCACCACCACACTTAGCTAATTATTGTATTTTTAGTAGAGACAGGGTTTCACCATATTGGCCAGGCTGGTCTTGAACTCCTGACCTCAGGTAATCTACCTGCCTCAGCCTTCCAAAGTGCTGGGATTACAGGTGTGAGCCACAGCACCCAGCCTCTTCTGTATCTTTTTACTTCTCGCCCTTTGGCCTCAGTCTCACCTTCTGACTTAGAATTCTTTCATGGGAGTCTCCAGCAACTGCCACGCTGGAAATATTCCCATAAATATCCTACCTGTTCCCCTTCCTTGAGTTGCTTTTTAGTTGTTGTTCTTCCTAAAAGTCCATTTCCAGGAAGTTATTTAGACATAGGTTCAAAAATCTTTGCTCCTCATAGGGCATCTGCTCAATGCTGGTTGGAATGAGAAGTGGTACGCTGTCCATTCTGGCTGAGGGTTGCAGTGAAGATAGCAGACAAACACGTGCTCAGTGTTGCTGAGTCTGGAGAGAACGCCAGGGCTGTGGATATGACCTAAGCATCGTGCCCCTGAGAACACCTGCTTGCTGATCCTACCTTCTTCACACCGAGGCCCCAGAGCCCCAGCCTGCACACAGCCCTACTCTTCACTGAGCCCTGGCCCATCCTGTACCTGATCCCCTAGCCTGGCCGGGGGAGCCAGATTCCTAGAACTCAGGAATGCTAGCTTCAGTGTGTAGGACAGGCTGGGCCAGATGGACCACAGGGCCCGGGCATCCTGGAGGGGGTGGCCTAGGTGCCCATGGCCAGTAGGTGTCGCTGTGGCTCCAGCACTGGGAGTGGGTGTTAGGCAGGGGCCCCGGAGCCAGCTGAGGTGCTGGGTGCCTCTTGGCCTCTCACCCCTAGCTTAGGCCTTCCTTCACCAGGGCTTCGCACACTTTTAAGTGTCCATGGAACACTTGGAGGTTCATCTGAAACACAGATTCTGATTCAGTTGCTCTCCAGTGGATCCCCAGATTCTGCATTTCTACCAAGCTCCTAGGTGACACCAGCAGTGCAGGTCTGGTCTGTGAATGCTCCTTGAGTAGCAAGGTCCTAACTAAACTGGCTCTGCTACCTTCCAAAGCCAATCTTCCCGCACTCCTGTGTCTTTAAATAAAGCCCTGAATCTCTATTTTAGAGGCCAAGGGTACCTATAATAGGGCCCCTCTGTTTTGGACATGGGCTTAGCTAGACCAGCATGAGTTGGGCAGTTTCTAAGGAAGCTCTGAACGTAAACCTAACCCCAGTACTTTGAGCCAACCCAGCCCTACCTCCTAGCCTAAAGTCATAAACTTCAATCCAATCGAATTCCCCCAATTAACCCCAGTTCCCAAAGGGCGATTCATTGCTTCAGTTGCCCCCTTAGCCTCTCTGATAACCTTTCTGGTCCTCTGCCATACTTTCTTCTGGATACCAGCCTGAGCCAGGGCACTGGGGCATTAGGGTCTGGGGATACATGCCTGGATCAAGCTCTTACAGGATTCAGCAGGGGAGCTCAGGCATTGCCCCAGACCAAGGAAAAGAGCAATTTGGCAGTCTAGTTGAGAACAGGCATTCCCCAGACTCTTCCTGCAAGGCCATTTCAGTCGGGGAAAGGAGTTCTGTCCCTGCCTTACCTCATGTGGCTCTGCTCTGCCCAATGCGCTCCACTGCCTGGGATGTGAGGAAGGTGGAGAGGAAGCATGTCCATTAGACCAGCCCCAATTGCAGGTGAAGGGGAGTGAAGGGAGGAGGAGGAAGGAATTAAGTAACAAGGAGGGAGGGGGCAGGCAAAGTGCCCTCCAGAGCTTTTTTTTCAAATCAAAGTCTCCCTTGGGGGCCTTCCTCCTTCCTATTTCTGTCCACTGCCTGGCTGTTCTGAGCAGTGCAGAAGTGGATTCCTGCAGGGGTGGCAGGTTATTCAAACTAGACTATAAGAGTTTATCAAGCCTCCCCAATTTTTTTTTTTTTTTTTTTTGAAGCAGGGTCTCACTCTGTTGCCCAGGCTAGAGTGCAGTGGGACCATCTCTGCTCACTGAAATCTCCGCCTGCCAGGCTCAAGTGATTCTCTTGCCTCAGCCTCCTGAGTAGCTGGGATTACAGGTGCATGTCACCATACCCGGCTAATTTTTGTATTTTTAGTAGAGATTTTTAGTTTTCACCACATTGACCAGGCTGATCTCGAACTCCTGACCTCAAATGATTCACCAGTGCCTTGGCTTCCCAAAGTGCTGGGATTACAGGTGTGAGCCACCGTGCCCGGCTAGCACTGTGCTATTTAATCCCTGTTTTATAACTGAGGAAAGAGAGGCATAGAGCCACCGTGCCTGGCTAAGAGTTTATCCCTTTTAAGTCTGATATTTTGTGATTTTGAAGTTAGGAGTGCAGTTATTTTATTTTATATTATTAAAATGTTTTTGAGACAGGGGCTCGCTCTGTCACCCAGGCTGGAGTGCAGTGATAATCCTAGCTCGCTGAGCCCTTGAACTCTCGAGCTTCAAATGATCATCTCACCTCAGCCTCCCGAGGGGCTGGGATACAGGCTTGTGCCACCATGCCCAGGTAGTTTTTTATTTTTTGTAGAGACAGGTTCTCACCTTGTTGCCCAGGCTGGTCCTAGACCCTTGGGCTTAAGCAACCCTCCTGCCTTGGCCTCCCAAAATGCTGGGATTATAGGCGTGAGGCACCACCCCTGGCCTGCGATTATAATTGATATCTTGTGATATTAGATATGGAAAACTTCTTTAGATACAGAAAGGTAAACATGGCTAAGTCATGTTGGTAGTAAGCTTTGAAATGAAACTTTGGGCTCCTGTAGTCTGATGCTGTGTTCTAACTCCTACACTGAAAACATCTGGCCAAAGTAAAGCTTATCAGGACTGTGATAAGAAATGTGTCAATCTTTCCCTGCCCTCTGTGGGTCTAGGGCATGGGATGGAGCAGGGAAAAGGGCTTTGCCAAACAAACTGTTGGGTTCCCTGCGGGCCGGCTCAGGCTTGGGTCTGCGTTGGGAGAGAATATTGGGTATGGTCTGCTCCTGGATCTGCTCTGTGGCTACCTACTGGGCTTCTGTGACAAAAGAGAGAGCTGTAGAGACACTAGGGCAGCTCTGGGCCCATCCCGCCATCAAAAACACCTTCCTCTCTCCTCAAGCTTGTATCCTCATTTCTCTCTACATGGCATCCCCCTCTACTCCCACTCCCTGAATCCTGTCCTGGCGGCTCAATCGTAGGCAGAATGCCAGGGCTGCGGTTGGGGTGACGTAGGGGAACAGGAGTTAGGCAAGGAGCCTGGGAGGGCAGAACATGAGCTTTGGAGTCAGACAGACTTGGTCTTGAAAGCACCTGCAGGCTTGGCTAGTCATGTGTCTTCGGGCAACTGCTATGACCCATCCGAGTCTTTTCCTCACCTAGACACTGAGGATGATAATACTCACCTCCCCCTTGCCGTAACAAATGAGTGAGAGGAGCGTGTGCCACTTGAAGCACAGGGACTTGCACAGAGTGGCTCCTAGCATGCCTTATTGCCCTGCGGAGGAAATCTCGGAGCGGCTATGGGCCTAGGGGTGCAGGGGCCTAGGCTGCAAACCTGGGAGCCTGGGGGAGGCTTTGCCCACAGGCTCTCGAGTTCCTCCTCCCAGGCAGGCCTGGCCCTTCCCCAGGCATAGTGGTCAGTGGCCAACAGGACAACACGGGCCTGTGTCATGAGGAAGGCAGCTGCGTAGGGGGATGGGCTGGATGTTGTGTGCAATAATGGCCTGAGACAGAGGGGCAGCTGGGAGGCCTGGCAAGGCACAGCCTGTTACCAGCTGCGCAATGGGCCTCTCCACCCTGCCACCACCAGCTCCCCCTAGCTGAAAGGTGCCAGTCCCAGACTCCCTTGCTCTCCTAGCTCTTGGCTCTAAGTGTAGAGTAGGGTTGCAGGGAGGAGTTAGGGGAAGTAGACCACAACCGAGGCTGGGTCTGCTAGAGGCAGAGCCTTCCCTCCACCCTCTCTCCCTCTTCTGTTGGTCGGTTTCCCCATCCTTCTTCTCTCTTTCGTTTTAATCATGTCCTTTTCCAAACTTAGTCCTGGAATACCCTCAAAGATTGTGGGCCAGTCCTCTGGGGGTGTGGAGTGAGGAGTGAGGCCCAGGCTCAGAAGTTCACAGGCTGAAGGATGGCTTGGGTATCTGCCACCACTGTGAGGCTGAAGTGAGAAGGAGTAAGGAGGAGGAGGAGGAGGTCAGGGCTTGGAGGTGGAGACGGCTTCCTGGAGGAGGGAAGTGTGGAGTGTCAGATGGCAAGAGAAGGAAAAGTGCTGTGAAAATTAAGACAAAGGCTGAGAGGCAGCCCAGCAGGGCTAGTGTGGCTGGAGGAGGAGGACAGAGGAGTGACAGGGTCCAGGCTCTAAAGGTCAGTGGGGCCTCCCATGGGTCTTGTTTCTGGGGGCGTTTCCAAGCTGAAAGGACTTATAGACCATGTAGTTGCCCCCTCAATATTTAGACAGGAAGTTGTGGCTTGTGACTAGAATATTCCTTTGCAGAAGGACACGCTCTGGCCATGCCTCTAACCACACCCTGATAAACCAGGCACTGGCCCAGCACAAAGCAGTTGGATCCTTACACATGGTGGATATAGCTGAAATTCCTATCCTCACTCCGTAAGAATCAAACCGAGACTCAGAGAAGTCAAGCAAGACAGCTGAGGTCCCAATGCAAAGGCACACTGGCTCTGGGACTTGAAGGGCTTAGATTCCTCGGCAAGGCCTGCAAGGGCACTGTGCATAGACCATGGGTGGCCTGCCAGCCTTCTCTCTTGCCACCATTGAATTCTTTTGGTTTCTCAAATGGTCTTTAAGCATGTTGTTCCCTCTGCCTGGAAAACTGTCTGCCAGAGCTCAGCTTCAAGGTTAACTTTTCCAGGAGACAGTACTATTGGAAACGTCTGGCTAGACTGTGTACCCTCTAGCCCCTAAGACTTCCCTAATTGTGATTATGCTTTTACTTGTCTATTTCTTCAGCAGGGCTTGGCGCAGTGAGTGACGTCAAATGAATGAATGAGTGGAAGGTGAATGATGCTCCCCGGCCCCCTGCTTTCTATTCATCATCTCTGGTATCAGCAGCATCACTCCCCATGGTCTCCTGAGTAACAGCACTGGCAGGGAGCTGGGCTGGAAGAACAGAGATGGTCCCAGAACAGCCCTGAGCCTGCCAGGGGCAAACACTCTGGGGACAGGGACACCGGGCACAGCAGAGACTAACCCAAGTTTAGTTCAATGCAAGACCTACCCTAAAGCAGGGTGTATTCAGGGCCCTACACACAAGACCACTGTTGAGCTCTGAGAGCTCCGAGGAAGCACGGGGCTCCTGCGGGCTGGGAAAGTTCCACTGAGAGGCCCCTGAAGGATGGAGAGGACTGAGATCATAGAGAGCGAGGACCATAGGCTTGGGAGCAGGGGGACACAGTAGAAGCAAAGTTGGACAGAGGGAGGACTTCAGCCCCTCCCTGGACTTTCCTTGGGCTGCCCAGCTCACCAAAGGGCCTCATGTGGATGACTACCTGGAGGCCTAGTCCTTCTAACATGCTGAGTGGATGAGCTGGGATGTCCTAAACCACGCCTGTGAATCCTGGTACCAGCTGCTCTGTGGCTCAGGGATCATCACAGAAAATACATTCTTTGAAGACCATACCTGGGCCAGCACCCGCACTGTCACAGAGCCACACACATCAGCCCCCCTGCGCCCGGTCCATCCCTGGCAGCGCCTCTGTCCCCATATCTGGCTTTGCCTTGAGTCCATGACCTTCACCTGTTTTTCCTATAGCATTTTGCATATTAATTTGCACCAGGGCCCAGAGCCTGCTCACCTCCCATGCAGCCTTAACTTAAACCAGCTGATCGTGTGCGCCCTTCTCCCTGCCTTTTACCTCCAGACCACGAGCACCCTGAGTCAAGGAATCATCATATTCTTTGTAGTCCCAGCTTAGGTGTTGTTTATAAATATATATTAAACTTAACTATTGGTAAAGACAGAGAAATATGAGACACAGGGGATGAAGGTTTTGCCTCCTGAAGCCAGGTTTTCCATGTGAAATGGAGACAGTAATTCCTATGAGCCGGGACTCCCGTGAAACCTAAGTGAGGTCAAGACTGTTATGGCTCCACCTTTGGAAGGTAGATATTCTTGTTATCCCTGTTTCACAGATAAGAACACTGGGGTTCAGAGAAGCATGGCGACTTGCCTAAGGTCACACAGCTGGGAAATGGAGGGTTGGGATTCAATGAATGCTTCTGGCACTGTCCCACTGTACAGCCTCCTGGGGAAGTAGGGTTCGGTGGGAGGTGTAAATCATGTCTAGAAGACAGATTTGGCTTCTCATCTGATCAGCTGGGTTTAGAGTTCAACCTGCAGCACACAGCTGAGCAGAGCAAGTCAGGAGTAATAGTGGGAAGGGGCATGCCCAGAAGCCAGTGGGCCCCTCAGGGAGAAGACACGGCCTCGTGCTGGAAAGCCTGATAAATTCTAAGAGAGGAGGCAGGCTCAGGCACATGACAGGCAGGGTGAGGGTTGGTGGAGAAGTACTCATGGCAGGAGAGGCCTGAGATGGCAGCGTCCGAAGCAGGGAGAGCCACCAGAAACTGATGGCAGAAGGGAGTCCACCCTAGCCTGGGTAGTCTTGCCCTGGTCCCCAGGTAGGGGTGGCGTTTGGCCACCTGCCACCCTCCTCACACCTGGGCTGAGGCCCTGCTCATAGGCAGCCCTAGGCTCCAGCCACCTCTGCCCCCTGGCCCAGCAGCCAGCCCAGCTGGCTCACCTTCTCAATCAATACTGTGCTCTTAATGGGCCCAGCTACCAGCACCAACCAGGGGCATTAAATGTTAATTATATCTATTTGGATTTGAAAAATTTTATTACTCGAGTTAATTATGGTTGGAGTCATAAAAAGGTTTCAGAGTGAAAGGGCTGCCTTATTGGGGCCACTTTCCCCAAGACGGATTGGAAAGGCAAAGAAGAAATAAAAGCATCTGGCTCAGAGGGTGGCCGCTCCACATCCACCAGGCTGAGCGCGCTGGGCTAAGGACTCTGAATCCTCCAAGGGAAAAGCCTGAAGAACAGCTCGCCTACTGGCCGTGCTGGTGCCTGGGATGCAGGGCAGGACTGCCGCTCAGCGGCCCCAGCAGGAGTGATACAGTCAAGTAGAGGAGGGCTCCCTGCCAGCGAGCCTCCGTGGGTGCTGCCATCCTGCTGGGAACAGCCGGCTCCCAGAGATTAGGATTGCAAGATATGCCCGGGACTCCTCTCCAAGCGGCCCAAACACTGGAACCTCCTCCTGCCTAGCTCCTCCCAGGCCTGCCTTACTGCTTCCTGCCAGCCCCATTTATGATTCATGGGCCTGACCTTGGGCTATAAAGTGTTCACTCCAGCGGGTATAGAGGCAGGATTTACAGCCTCGGGGTCAGCTGTAGGCAATGACACACACAATAGCTGACTCACAAGGGTGCCCCATCCCCAGCCCACACATAACTCTCCTTGCACACACAGGTACACACACATGCACATTTGGACACAGCCACAAATGCACAGCATGCCAGGTGCTATCTCATCCACGCATCTGGTAATGGGAGTTCATCTGTGGAGCAAGCACTGTGTCTACGGTGCTTTACAAGCATTTATCTCATCCTTAACGCTGCTCCTGTAAGGTCGGTCCAAGCCAGAGCTACTCAGTTTATGGAAGAGGAAACAAAAGCTCAGGCAGGTTAAGTCATCTGAACACATGTGCCCTACAAGAGAACCAGCCCCACAGAGAACCCTGATGCCCATCTGTTGGCCAGGGAAACTAATGCCACCAGAGAGCTAGATTATAGCAGCCTGTAGGACAAGACAGACCATTCTATCCCCTCTCCCTCTTCCTTGTCAAAGGAGCCAAGGCTAGCACAGCCGGGGCAGAAATGTTCCCCCCCTGTTTCTACCCCCTTGTTGCCACAAGGTGATGAGGAGAAGGGGGAAAAAGCCTTAAAGAAGACACAACAGTGGCCGGGTGTGGTGACCCATGTCTGTAATCCCAGCACTTTGGGAGGCCAAGGTAGGCAGATCACCTGAGGTCAGGAGTTCGAGACCAGCTTGGCCAACATGGCGAAACCCTGTCTCTGCTAAAGATACAAAAATTAGCCAGGTGTGATGGTGGTGCCTGTAATCTCAGCTACTAGGGTGGCTGAGGCAGGAGAACGGCTTAAAAAAAAAAAGATGCAACAGTGGAATTTCAAACTGTACCAACTTTAAAAAAAATAGAAGGAACTGGGAATTAGGGGGAATTTGCCCATGTTGTTAAGAGATTGACTGCCCATCCAAGAGCAGCTGTCACTGGTAGAGGCTGGAGAGGGACAATATTTCACATATCAACTTTGAATTATCATTGTTGTGGTGTGGTTAACCTCTCTTCAGTTTAACATCCATTGCCTCCACTTGATTTTCCATCTTCCCTCAATTTTCAGAATTTTTGTCTTTTTTCCGGAACCAGTGCCTACTGTCCCTTAGAGCCACTTCTCTCCATCTTCAGCAGGGACCGTGCCCTCGTGGCAATTCCTCTCACCCTTGCATTTTTGCTGCGAGATGGTCCTTTCTCCTCTGTCTTCTACCTTGTATGTGACTGTTCTCCTAAAAGGGCCATCCCTTCCCTGGACCTCGCCACTTTGTCCGTCTGCTTCCCTCTTCTGTCTTCTAGTCTCCCTCCTGGAATAAGGGCCTGTGCCTGTCATCACATCTCCTTCCCCATCGTCTGTCCTGCCATCATTCTCAGCAGCTCTCTGGGTCCCTGGAGCCGTGACCCCCTCCTCAGGCATCAGGGGCTCTTCCTCAGAGCTCTTGTCCTCCTTTCCACACCACTGACTATCCTCATCTTGTCCCTCACGCCTCTTCCACTGACCTGATGTGGGGACCTTGTTACTCCTGTGCTCTTTGCTCTTAGAGAATTAATCTTTTTACCCTCTTGAACGTCAACTTTCCAGGACTCCCAAACCTGCCTCCAATTTGATTTGTCTCCTGAACACCCGTACCGAACAGTCAACTGCCCTAAGGACACTCCACTGTCACCTCCAGTGAAACATGTAAAGTCAGAAACAATTATCTTCTCTTCAAAATAGCTCCTTTTCCACCACCTCATTTCTTCCCATTAAACAACTGTTGTTCTGGTCACCTAGACTCCCCATACACAGAACTACTGATTAAATTATTACATTAAACAAGTGCTTTCCAGGTAACACCATATGCAAAGCCCAAACAGCACAGGGAAATGGGGGAGAAGGTGGAAGGCAGGAAGAACAGGGAGGCAGCCTGATGACCCCAGAGAGCAAAGGTTTTAGAGTCAGGTAGTTTGGGTCTACAGCCTGGTCTGCTGCGCCAGCATATGATGTCAGGCAAATTACCCAAACCAAACATAGCCAGAGCTGCTGTGTGCCATGATCTGACCAATTCACCCTCACAGCAAACTTCCCAACGGTGCGATGATTTTGGAGATCAGAAAAGCAGAAAGAGGGGTCAAGGGAGGTTGCCGTGAGCTGAGATGGTGCCACTGCATTCTAGCTTGCCCAAGGTCACACAGCAGAGCCAGGTAGGAACCCAGCTGGGCTGGTGGAGGCTGTTCTTGTGCCCACTGTGCCATATTTAACTTCTCAGGGTCTCTGCTTTATTCTGTTTTGCTTACTCTTGTGTCGTCAGCCCCTAGAATCCCATTAAATATGTTGAGTCGGATGACAAATAAATGACTGAAATGCATCTATTGGATTTGATACTTTGAAGTTGTTGCTGACCTTGGCAAAAGCAGGGTCAAGGGAGAGGCAGGGACTTAGGTAGAACAGCCATGGTTTAAGGAGTGAATGGGAGGGAGGGCGTGCAGGCAGGTGTCAAGCATGGACACCGTTTCAGAAGTTGGAGGAAGAAGAGAGAGGGATTGGCGTTGTCTCAGGAAGCACAGGGTCTGGATAAGGATTATCATGTGTTTTGCTTTTTGGTGTACGGAAGAGTTGGAGCTCTAGGAGAGAGGACCGCTGCTGGAGCCAGACTTCAGAGGGACATGAGGAAATGGGATCCCAAGTGCTAGGAAAGGGAAGAGTTCCTGCCAGTGAGGACATCAGTCTACTGGAGAGATAGATGGGTTACAGACCTGGGGATGAGAGGAGCTAGAAAAACTCCCAGAGGCTGGGGAACCAGGAGAAAGGAGATGCCATCTTTGTCAGGAGAGCCAGGTGACCTGGCAGGTGGACATTTGGGCTTTTCTCCTCTGCCTTTCCCCAGGGTACATTGTAATAACTCAAGCAACTGGATTAGAAATGCTACTTCTGGTCCAGGCACGGCGGCTCACGCCTGTAATCCCAGGACTTTGAGAGATCAAGGCAGGTGGATCACTTGAGGTCAGGAATTTGAGACCAGCCTGGCCAACATGCTGGAATCCTGTTTCTACTAAAAATACAAATATTAGCCAGGCGTGGCGGCACATGCCTGTAATTCCAGCTACTTGGGAGGCTGAGGCAGGAGAATCACTTGAACCTGGGAGGTGGAGGTTGCAGTGAGCAGAGATCGCACCACTGCACTCCAGCCTGGGCGACAGAGTGAGACTCAGTCTCAAAAGAAAAAAAGAAGAAAGAAATGTTACTTCTGGCTATGCCAAGACTAGCTTGGGGAGCAGATTCTTGGGCCACATCGACCTGAGCCCCAAGTCCCAGTCCTGCCTGTACCCGCAACCACTGAAGGACAGCCAGCTAGGGTTTCCCCACTAGTCTGACAACCTTCAAGGAAGCCAACTCCTATTTCCAGAGCTGGAGCCAGCTAGGCTTTCCTGAGTGAAGCAATAAAAGGGGGAAATCAACATCCCAATGATCTTGTTTATGGTGCTAAGTAAGCTGTACAGCTTAATCCCTACGAGGTTAATGAATTTACAACTTGCTTTGGAATTTGACAAGGGCTGTAAAAGAGGAATGAATGCTCTCTAGACAGCTCCTTCCCAGCAGCTGCTAGGGTTGGACTGGCTTGGCCTGACCTGCCCTGATGAAGGAGAGGCAAAGACGTAAGTGGTGGGTTCATGGCCAGTTGTCTGGGTTCTGAATTCAGTGGACCAAAGGAGGGACAATCCAAGGGCCAAAGGACATTTCCTGTAACCCTCTGGCTAGGTCAGGAGGGTGAGCAGCCTGGGCTGGAGTTCCCAGGTCTTCAGATGACGTTGGTGTCTTGGGCAAGTCATTTAACCTCTCTGAGCCTCTGTTTCCTCATCTGGAGGGGACATGATGCTGTGTACCTCAGGGTGTAGCTGTGAGAATGATGTGAGAGAATGCATGGGAAAGGAGTTAGCACTGGGTTGGTATATAGTATAAGTCCTCAACAAACATTAGCGGCGGTAGTTATCGCTTTATTCTGTCTTAAATCATAATTTGCTGTCTGCTTGTCTATGCACCCCACCATTTATCCATCCATTCAGAAATTCAATAAATCTTTACTGAGAAATTAGACTGCATGCCAGGCCCTGTGTCAGATACAATTTGGAGTGAGAGGCACACACACCCTAAAACACATTAAAAACAAAGGAGATCAGTGCTGGGAAGGAGGGACGTATAGGTTACCGGGAAAGCACAAAGAAGTGACTGAGTGTGCCTCTCTAGTCTCAGCCAGTTTTGAATAATGTCTTCTACTGATAGAACGCTTGCACATCACAGAAGTGAGGTGCTTTGATTCTTTTGCTTCTCGAAACAATCCAGTAATGACCGCATTTTCCAAATAAAAATTAGAATCAAGTGTGATGACATGGTATGGCAATAGGTCAAAGCACTTGGAATTGGGACAGGTTAGAAAAGCTGGGACATGCTGAATTTCATAGACAGAGAGGGCAGGGATTTCTAGTATCTCTGTTTGAACAGCTATTAAAATGAAGCTAACATTGTCAGTGGGAGAAGTGAGGCTTCATCCCATTCATTCACTAATTACTCTGTGAGAAGCCAGGGGCAAAGACTGTGCTGCTTACTTCTGGCTCCACAGAGCCTAGTACAGAACCTGCAGAGATTAGGGCCTCAATAAATGTTTCTCACACGAATACTGAAACTTTGTATAAGTATATATATGTATATAAGTATAAGTATACATATATATACTTATACCTCCTGGGAGTAACACTCCTCAAAAGAGAAACTGATATTCATCATTTTCTCTTTTTCCCCTCCTATATTCTCGTGAAAGCGATCTGGCCAGGACTGCCAAGCATTCCGCCAGTTCTGATGGCTAAGTCTCAGTAATCCTCACCGGACTCCAAGGAGAGTGACCTGAGTTCAGTTGATTACTCCCTTCTTCTTTTTCTGAGATGTAGACTTGCTCTGTTGGCTAGGCTAGAGTGCAGTAACGCGATCTTGGCTCACTGTAACCTCTGCCTTCCGGGTTCAAACGATTCTCCTGCCTCAGCCTCCTGAGTAGCTGGGGTTAGAGGTGCCTGCCATCATGCCAGGCTAATTTTTGTATTTTTAGTAGAGATGGGGTTTTGCCATGTTGGCCAGGCTGGTCTCGAACTCCTGACCTCAAGTGATCCACCTGCCTTGGCCTCCCAAAGTGCTGGGAATACAGGTGTGAACCACCGTGCCCGGCATCACTCACTTCTTGAATTTTTTACTTGGCTTTGGGCACGTCACACTCCCTTGTTTCTTCCTGCATCACTGGGCTCCCATTATTCTCTTTGCTAGAGGGTCCTTCTTTTCCCATCCTTTAAATATTGGATGGCAAGAGCAGAAGTATAAGACGGATGCATGGGTGTGGGGGTGGATCGACACTGCTGCTCAGGAGCAGGACCCCCAGCTTTTGTGGGCTGCTAGTTTCTCAGGCTTTGCCTTAGGGTGCATCTCTTTCCTGTGCATCAGTGTATCCAAGCACACTAGTTTCTTGGTTTTCACCTCTAGTTTTTTTCAAAGTCTTCTCTCTTCCTTTGACTGTCCTCGTTCTTCCACTCTGCAACTAGAGTCCTTCTGTGATCTGGTGACTCCCATCAAACAAACCCAAGGATCTGAGAAGCAGCCCCATTTAGCTGGTAAGGAAGTAACTTCCCACAGTGAGTGCTGGCCAGGCTGAAAGTGGAAAGTGGGGGAGGCACAGATGCTGGTGCTGGCGGGCCCTTTCCTTGGCCACACCGACACCAGCATTGACAGATAATGCCCATTTCCATGGACCTGGCTGGTGGGCACAGCTGCTTCACACCTAGCGATGAAACCCGAGCACACAAAGAACACCAGGATGGAGCAAGAAGACCAGGCGTGGGTCCTAGCTTTGCTGAAGAGGAATGAATAGAACCCCAGCAGATCTCAGGCTCTAGTCAGGTCCCCAGGAAGGCCCAGAATCCTGCCCACCCCAGCCCCCCAGGCCTCTTTCTTCCCTCATGTCCTGTGCCTGCTCTTTGCATCCACCCTGGCCCTCAGCTCTCTCTCCAGAGTCCCTCAAATCCCCCTCTTCTGCCGAGGGATAACAGTCTTAGGAAAAACACTGAGGGTTTGGTCTTGACTTTCTGTTTCCCATGCACTCCAGACCTGAAAGCCAGGGTTGCCTGGCCAGAGGCTTCATTTTCTCTGGAAACCACCCTTCCCTACTCCTCTGGCATATGTGGGAAAGGGCTTGGCCAAGGCAGGGATTCCATGGCTGGCACCCTGGGGAGGCCCTTTGCTCCCCAGGGAGGGTCCCTGTGGGCTCCACCTGTCCAACTGGCCCCACTGCAGGGGACAAGCAGCTGGGACCCGTCCTGCAGGCGTAGAGGCTGAAACAGGCTAATGAATCCTGATGGGAGAAGTGACCTTTTCCAAATGCCACATGTCATTGGATTTTATATCACACAAGGACAATGTGCCATGGGTATTAAAATCGTTTTTCCAATAGTTATATATGTGTGTGAGTGTGGTGCAGAGTCCATATGACGAGAGGAAAATCCTAATGAAGGTGTCATCAAATGAACCTTCCCTGATCAGCACCAGACAGGCAGTGCTTCAGGACACTCCCTCTCTCAGCCAAGGCTTGGCCTAGACCTCAGCTCTTAAGCACAGATAAGCCTTTCTCCCATGAAGTTCCTCTGGCCCAGACTCTGGCTCTGGGCCTGGCCTTGACTCCACCTCCTGCTCTAGGAAGCTCTATTCAACTTCAAGAGAAGAGCAAGGACTGGAGAAGGCAGCCACAGAGCAAATGGAGGCCCTGCTGGACACAGGCCCTAGGTGTGCCGCTCTCCCCTCCCCAGTCTCCTGGAGAAGCTGGAGGATGCTTTGGGAAGGAGGGACACACAACCAGGAGACCAGGTCAGGCAGCAGGTGCAGTGCTCAGCCACTTTCAGAGTTCTGAAGGCTGGGAGAGGCTAGGCTTGGAGCCCAGAACCCCAGACTGTTCTCTATAAAGCCTCAAAGGGTCTCATGGTCTAGCCTGTCTTCACAGTCCTCCTAACAGGTGGCCTGCCCAAACACCTCCGAGGCCAGGAGGCTCCAGACATCCTCAGGCGGCTTTGCTGCTCTGGGAGCTTCGGCTGTTTAGAAAGTTCACACACAGCTTGAGCTAAAATCTATTTCCCTGGAAGTTCCACCCACTGGTCTGTGTTTAAACTCTTGGGCTCAGACAGAAAAGGTTTGATCTCTGTCCCACACAATAGCCTTTTAGAAATCTAAAAACAACAATAATGTCCCCTGGAGTCTTCTTTTCTCTAAGTTGAACATTTCTAGTCCATTCAACAATTTCCAACATGACCCGATTTCAAATATCCTGACCCATAGGCACTCCAGTTCTATTCTGCTGAGAACGTTAGGCCCATTTTCTATTGTCATGGTGGGAAAGGGGAAAAAAGCACAGCATCTGGAGTTGGAGGCCTAAGTTTCAAAATCCCAGCTTCATTATGTAATAGCAACATGAATATGAGTAAGTTTCTTTATCTTTTTGAGATTCAGTTTCTTTATCCTAACAGTATATGAAGGGACAATCTCCTCCATAGAACAATTTCTTCTTCTTTTCTTTCTTTCTTCTTCTTCTTCTTCTTTTGTTTTTTTTTTGATACAGGGTCTTTCTCTATTGCCCTGGCTGGAGTGCAGTAGCATGAAATGGCTCACTGCAACCTCTGCCTCCCAGGCTCAAGCAATCCTTTCACCTTAGCCTCCCAATAGCTGGGACTACAGGCACATGCCACCAGACCCAGCTAATTTTTTGGTATTTTTTGTAGAGATAGATTCTCACCATGTTGCCCAGGCTGGTCTCAAACTCCTTGACTCAAGCCATCTACCCATCTTGGTCTCCCAAAGGCTTGAGCCACCTTGCCTGGCCTGGAACAACTTCTTCAGGACATGGTCCAAAGATAGGTCAGGACCTCAGTGGGGACCTACTTAAGCAGAGGAGGTCAGCAGAAGTCACAGTATGAGGAGAGGAGCACAAAGAATAAACGGTATCCACAAATAGCGGGTTGTCTCAGATGAGTGCCCAGAACAACTGCCCCAAAGAGCTGATAACACAGTTTTCCCATCCCTGCCCTTCACAAACAGACAAACAGGCTCACATGTAAGAGGCTGCTTGCCTCAGGGATGGAGCCACTCCATTCTTAGGCCCCATGGTGTCAGAAGTCAAGTGTCAAAGCTCAGACTGGAGGTCTAAGTTGAGGGAGAGATTAAGATCCAGCCCAGCAGCACTCACTAAGGCAACCAGTGTTGATTTCCGTCAGCCTCCCTATCTTTTCCTTGCTCAGACTCCTCAGTAGTCCGGGTCTGAATCTTGGTGCTAGGCTCCGTGACTGTGTGATCTTGGTCAAGTTACTTAAGCCCCTGTGCCTGCTTCTTTATTTGAAATATGCGGTTAATTTACCCATCTCTGGGTTGTTATGAGGACTGCATGATTTTATATGTGGAAAACAGAACAAAGAATGTGGGGCCCACCGTGAGCACTCAATAAATACCAGCTACTCTTATTATCCCACCCTCAGGACATCTGTGAAGATCAAGGATGCTAAACAATAGGCATGTGTCATTCTTGGGAAACTGTCAGGGTCTGTGGTCTACGGGAGTGATTAGAGTTGTTGATTAGTGTCTATTCTCCCAAACTGGACATTGTCCTTTAGGCGGATCTACCGCTAGCCTGGCAAGTGCACAGAGGAACAGAACTCTTTATTCCTTAAAGTGTTCTGAAATCCGAATAACAGTAGATGCATGGGGAGTCACAGAACTTGCCAACTTCTTCTAAATTTACTATCAAATAACCCCCAGAGCTTCTGTTCAGCTTAGCCTTCCTTTCCTTGGCATGGACTCAAATTCAAATATTTATCCCAGTTGCATTCATCTGGCTGGAAGATTCTACCCATTGTCCGAGCCACTTTGGGAGGTTGAGATGGGAGAGCTGTTTGAGCCCAAGAATTCAAGACCAGCCCGGACAACATGGTGAGGCCCTGTCTCTACAGAAAAGTCTAAAAATTAGCTGGGAGTGGTGGTGTACACCTGCTGTCCCAGCTACTCATGAGGCTGAATGAGAGGATCACTTGAGCCAGAAGGTCAAGGCTGCAGTGAGCTGTGATCACACCACTGCACTCCAGTCTGGGTGACAGAGACCCTGTCTCAAAAAAAAAAAAGGCATTTGACAGAAGATTAGACCCAAGTGTTGGTGAGAATGTGGATAAACTGGAACCCTCCTTGTTTGTTACTGGGAATGTAAAATGGTATAGTCTCCTTGGGAAATGGTTTGGCAGTTCCTAAAAATACTAAATGTAGAGTTACCATATGGCCCAAGAGCAATTCCACTCCTAGGTATAAATCTAAGAGAACTGAAAACATAGACCCACACAAAAATGTGTATATGAATGCGGCATTATTCATCATAACCAAAAAGTGAAAATAGCGCAAAGCCCCTTCAACCAATGAATGATAAACAAGTTGTGGTAGATCCATACAATAGAATATGATGGTCATAAAAAGGCGTGAAGGAATGACACACGCTCCAGCATGGATAAACCTCAAACAAATGCTAAACGAAAGAAGCTAGTCACAAAGAAACCACATACTGTAGGATTCATTTATATAAATGTCCAGAATAGGCAAATTTATAGAGACAGTAGATTAGTGGTTGCCAGGGGCTGTGGAGGGGGAGGATGAGGATTGACTGTTGGTGAGGTTTTTTTTTAGGGGGGATAAAAATGTTCTAAAATTAGATTGTCGTGATGGTGGCACAGCTCTGTGGATATACTAAACACACAACACACACACACACATACATGCACCCCATTAATTATATAGCATATGAATGATACCTTAATAATGCCCTTAGATTTTTAAAATCAGGCATCTGCTACATGCTAGACATTGGCAGCAGTGGGTCTAGAGGCTTGGGGGAAAGACTGGGGAAGGGAATGTTCCCTAAAATGAATGATTCTTGAGCTTAGTCCTTATGGATGAGTAAAAATAGGGCAAATAAGTAGAGGTAGAAGATGCTCAAGAGAGAAAATACAGAGCAAAAATCATGAGCTCTGGAGTCAGTCGGCTTGGATTTGAATCCTAACTCTATCACTTACTAGCTGTGTGACCATGGCAAGTTACTTAGCCTCTCTGGGCCTCATTTCTTCATCTGTAAAATGGGATACTTACAGGATAGTATGTGTAGTAGAGAGTGGTATAGTGTAGTAGGATGAGGTGAACCAACATATGTAAAGTGCTAGGAATAGAGGCAGATGTGTAATAAGGTCTCGATCAACGCTAGTTGTGTTGGTTATTAGGTACTGCTGCAGCACAATTCGGTGTTCATAAAGGACAAGACACAGCGTAAAGAGAGATGAAGATGGAAAGATACATGGTTATCAGATCACGTGGTGACTTACATATGGGCAGAGAAGCTTGTCCCTGAACAAGACGAGATAGACTGCTAGGAAAGAGAGAAGAGGAGAAGAAGGGTTTGGATGGAACTGAAGGGATGAGGCTCAAAGTGGAGGGATGTCATGTATCCTGATTTTCTAGATAAGGTTGGAAGTGAGAGTGAAGGAATGGAAGATGGTTGACACCAAGACACAGATGGTTTGGAGGACAGGCATCTGCAGTGGGACTGGTCTGCAGAGTCACGTTATTTTGTTCAACAGCTCTCACCTATGAGCATGGAAGTAGATCATAGCCATGATACAGAGTTAGGGCGCTGCCAATTAGTCTTCTAAAAGGACAGGTACAGAGGAGTTGAGGAATACTGGTAAGACAGTTCAGGGTGACAATCATGGGGTTGAGAGTGAGTAAAGAAATAAGCGACAGAGTGTGCTGATCTACTGGGAGAAAATGTTAGAATTGGTACGGGTGGTTTTGATGAGGTCAAGAGGAGGTGTTAACTATGTATTAATTTATTCAATTATTCATTCTCCCATGAAAACAACGTTGATTGGAAAGCATGTGCCAGGGATACAGGGATAAAACCTGACAGACACTGTCCTTGCCTGCTCTAGTGGGAGGGGTAGGAAACGTGGTGGGAGCACGCATGTGAGAGAAAGGAAAGCATAGGATGCTAGTGAAATTTTCAGGGTAGGGCAATTTTCACCAATGACTTAACCACTTTTTTTTTTTTTGAGATGGAATCTCACTCTGTCATCAGGCTGGAGGGCAGTGGCACAATCTCAACTGACTGCAACCTCCACCTCCCAGGTTCAAGAGATTCTCCTGCCTCAGCCTCCTGAGTAGCTGGGATTATAGGCGCACGCCACCACACCCTGCTAAATTTTGTATTTTTAGTAGAGACGGGGTTTCACCATCTTGGCCAGGATGGTCTCGATCTCTTGACCTTGTGGTCCGCCTGCCTTGGCCTCCCAAAGTGCTGGGATTACAGGCATGAGCCACTGCGCCCAGCCTAAACACCTTTAAATAGCTTCCCGTTGTATTCAGAGTATATTTAAACTTCCCGCAATAGGCTCTAAGGCCCTGCCTGTTCTGGCTCTTTCCTGCTGACTTTATCTTGTGCTGATTTCCCCTTACTACATTCTAGCTACTCTGGCCTCCTTGTCAGATCCTTCATCACTCTTGAGTTTCTCATGTCTTGAGACCCTTCTTGGTACGTTTGACTCCATCTAATCCGTGAGTTCTCAGCTCAAACATAACATCAGGGAACCTTTCCACTATTATCCTATATAAAGTAGTCTGTCTTACCAAGACTCTTTTTTTTTTCTTTTTGGGATAGCGTTTCGCTCTTGTTGCCCAGGCTGGAGTGCAATGGTGTGGTCTCAACTCACTGCAACCTCTGCCTCCCAGGTTCCAGCGATTCTCCTGCCTCAGCCTCCCAAGTAGCTGGGATTACAGGGGTCCACCACCATATTCAACTAATTTTTGTATTTTTAGTAGAGAGAGATTTTACCATGTTGGCCAGGCTGGTCTCAAACTCCTGACTTCAAGTGATCCACCTGCCTCGGCTTCCCAAAGTGCTGGGATTACAGGCGTGAGCCACCGTGCCCAGCCCCGCAACTCTATCTTACCATGCTTCATGGTACTGATCACTCTCTCAAGTATCTGGTATCTTTTCATTCTGTTTCCCACCTCCAAAGCAAAGGCTCCTTGGTAACAGAGTTTGTTTGTCATTCTATCTTTAGTGTTGAGAACAGAGAGTAGGCACCTAATAAACACATGTCAAATGAATGAATGACAGGGGATCAAGGATGGACACAGAAAGTGGTGAGAAAGGTCACTAAAGTTGAGGTGGTCAAGACCTGAGAACAGTGGGTACTGGATTGATCATGATCTCATGGTTCCTGAGTCCCCCAAGATGGTGGAAGGAAGTGGAGCAGAGAGGACTGAGGCAGGTATACACATGCCAATAGATGACAAGGACAGGAAGTGACAAATGGTCGCCCAGCAAATGGCAAGAGCTTGAAGGGAAAAGCAATTTTCCTTTCACGTGGGGGTAGAGTAGTGACGGCCTGGAAGTGGGATAGGAGAGGAGAAGGAAGCTGGGATCTTCGGAGAACGAATCCCCTTCACCAAAGAGAGCTGCAGATAAAAGAAGCTTTGGCAGAGAACTGGATTTTAAGTTGGAAAGTAGAGGAAATATAAGTAAAGAAGCTGAGGTTGTAGGGGAATTCATTTATGGCTTTAGATGGCAGAGGGGGAAAGATGGCAGAGGGGAGGAGAGGTGGCAGCGGGTAAGGGGAGGCGGCGCACAGCAGTTTGGGGCTGAAAATACTGCAGAAAATGCTGGAGAAGGCTGCGGGGGCTTGAACTTGGGTGGTGACTGAAGATGACTGGGAGTGAAACCTGATGGGATGACAGTCCTAGGTTTCACATGTAACTTTGGTATCAAGATCATGCAATGCAGAGTAAACTTGCCTAAGAGAGCCAGAGTCGGGCGGGGTATCTGAGCCAGTGTTGAACAGACTGTCTTGACTATTTGAATCTGTTGTATCAGACTCTGCTCTGTTTTCTAACAAAACCTTCGATATACTTCTACGTATGCAGGGAAACTCGGCAAATGCCCAATTCCTTACCCTCCTGTCAGCTCCTGGAGCCTGTCCCCACTTGTCTGCCCTTTCTGTCGTTGACCCCTTTCCCAGAAGTGAGCCTAGAGTAGAGAAGGCAAGGTGAGTTGAGCTGAGGTGAGAAGAGAGGAGATGTGGTAAGGAAATCATGAGACTTCAGGTTGGCCCAGTTTAACCAAGTTAGCCTGGCCCAGCCCGGCCAGACCCACAGTCAGCACAGCAACTGTCCGGCTGAAATAACAAGTCAGAGACGGAAAAAACTGGCCGGCCCTCTTTGTTTACTCAGCTTTTTCCCCCCCTTTTTCTTTGGACAATGCCCTGCTGGGCTGGGGCTGTCCTGCTGGGTTGTTGCTGGGCTCCCCTGCCAAGATGGAGCCCAGCTGCTCAGCTGTTTACAAGGCAAATCCGGTTTACACTGGGGCCCATCCTGTCCTGGCTGGGCTGGGGAGCTTCAGCCACAGCCCAGCCACTGGCTTTTCCTTGCCCAGGGCTCCCCAATCTTAGGCTGGGGGCACTAGAATTGTGAGGGAATCCTACATGCCCAAAGGCCAGGGAAGGCATCAGCCTCAAGATGAAGTGAAAACAGTATAAGACCTGGTCCAACAGCCAAACTTCTGCTCTTAGAAGCCCCAGAGAAAGAACTGCTGGAATCCCATGGCTTCCATCTCTGTTCTTTCAAGTGGTGAACTTGTGACGACAAAGTTCACCAACAATGTTCACGCCTCCTGGCCACCCCCTATTCTCCCTGGTAGCTAAGGTCTGGGAACTAATCTCTGCCTTATCTACCACTATCCCCCACAGACTGCTGCGAGGATCAAAGAAAACGAAGTGTATGCACAGACTTGGAAAGCATTTGTTGCTCTGACGAAGTAATCCCTGGTAGATCACCCAAGTGATCTCTATGGATGAGGATCAAGTCGCTGGACTGGCAATTGCTCAAGGGCAGGGACCATGTCCTAGTCACCTTGGTGGTCCCAGGGCCCATTATGGAGCATGACACACAGCGGGATACCATTATTTCATTTATTAAACAAATGTTTCTTAAGAAGCTTGCAGACTAGTGGGAGAGCAGGCAATAAAAGCACAGTGATCCCTTTGAAACACTGATTTCTTCCCTTTGGATAAATACCCAGTAGTGGGATTGTTAAATTGCACGGTAGTTCTTAGTTTTTTGAGAATCTCCATATCGTTTTCTGTAACGTCTGTACTGCCCACCAACTGTGTATAAGAGTTCCCTTTTCTCTGCATTCTTGCCAGCATTTTTGTCTTTTTAATAATAGTCATTCTAACTGGGTAAGATGGTATCTCATTGCGGTTTTGATTTGTATTTCCCTGGTGATTAGTGATGTTGAGGATTTTTTTCATGAACCTGTTGGCCGTTTGTATGTCTTATTTTGAGAAATATCTGTTCATGTCTTTTGCCCACTATACCAGACCCCCATGCTTACTGCAGCGCTAATCACAATAGCAAAGATATGGAATCAACCTGAGTGCTAGATAAAGAAAATGTGGTATATTATTTAGCCATTAAAAAGACGAAAATCCTGTCATTTTCAGCAACATGGATGGAACTGGAGATTATTGTTTAAGTGAAATAAACCAGGCACAGAAAGACCAATACTGCATGTTCTCACTCATATGTGGGAGCTAAAAAAGTTGATCTTATGGAGGTAGAGAATAGAATGATAGTTACCAGAGGCTGGGCGGAGTGCATGTGATGAAGAGGTTGGTTAATGGGTAAAAATACACAGTTAGGTGGAAGGCATAAGTTCTAATGTTTGAGAGCAGAGTAGGGTGACTATAGTTAACAATGCTGTATATTTCGAAATAGTTAGAAGAGAGGGCTTGAAATGTTTCCAGCACATAGAATTGACAAATATTCAAGGTGATGGAAACCTTAAATACCCTGATTTGAGAACTGCATGTTCTATGCATGTAACAAAATGTCACATGTGAAGTGTAAATATGTACAAATATTATGAGTCAATTAAAAAAAAATACAAACAACAACAACAAAACCACAGCGAAAGCAACAATCCCATAGGGGTCAGCACAGGAGGCTGAGGAAACAGAGGAATCACCTCACCTGGCCTGGAGGTCAGGGAAGGCTTCTCAAAGGCAGTGACGTCTAAGACACAGCAAACAAATGTGCTTATTAAACAAAGGAAGAATGAATGTGCAGAATCGCTAATGGTGGTGCAGGGGCAGGCTGACCTGGGTGCTGTCTCTTACTCCTTTCCCCCCACAAAATAGTACTGAAGGGCCAGGCTTTAGGCTCTTGGGCTTTGGGACTGGTGAACTGTCTGGGTCTGGCTTCTCTAAGTAAATTTCTTAAGGACTCACAATAAAGCCCTGGGAGGCTTTTTCTATGTTACCCAGTCTTCTTAAACTGGAGCACAGAAGGGTGTGAGAAGGTATACTTATGAGTTGCAGGAAGCACAAAATAAGCATGTGTTCTCGACCTTCTCAATGATAAGAAATTTAAAGCTTAATTTAAAAATATGACCTGAAGGATAAGTAAGAGTTAGCCAAGTAAAGTGGGATAGAGAAGAGGTCATTCCAAACAGAGGGGAGCGTTTAGGAAAAGGCCCACAAGAGGGCAAGGCCTAGAGGAGGAAGAGCATGGCCCAGTTGGGGAAATCCGAGTATTACAGTATTTTTATTTTCTTAATTATTTATTTGTTCATTCATTCATTCATTTAGAGACAGGGTCTCACTCTGTTGCTCAGGCTGGCATCCAGTGGCACGACAGCCTTGACCTCCCTGGCCCTCAGATGATCCTCCCACCTCAGCCTCCTGAGTAGCTGGGACTACAGACATGCACCACTACACCCAGCTCATTTTTTTTTTTTTTTTTTGCTATTTTTTATAGAGACGGGGTTGTGCCATGTTGCCCAGGCTGGTCTTGAACTCCTTGGCTCAAGTGATCCTCCGGTCTTGGATTCCCACAGTGCTGGGATTACAGGTGTAAGTCACCATGCCCAGCCCTGAGTATTACAGTATGACCAGAGGGAAAATAACTCTGAGGGGACATAGGGATGATTCCAGAGCGGTAAGCAAGGGTTAGATGATGTACAGCCTACTAAACTCAGTTATTTGTCCTGTTGGAGACATATTTCCATGAAATCAACTACCATTCCAAATTTTCTATCTCTACCTTTGAGCCTCTCTTGGGAGTATCAGACCCTTATATCCAACCGTTAGCGGATGTAAACTCCTTAAACTCATGCTATCTGATATGAACTCTCCTGATCTTCTTCCAGCCCTGCTCCTGATCCTCCTTCAGGCCTCTACTCCACTCCAGGTCTGCTTTCCATGATGCCCACTGCTAGGTTTCCTTCGGTAGGTTCTGGTCTCTTCTATTCTCTCTGGCCTGGTGTCCTCATGGACTGATAGCTCAGTCAAGACCCCCGGGCTGTCCTGATACTGACGTCTCTCTTTTCTGGATACAGCATTCCATGGGCAGGCCCTGGGCAAACCCAACCATGCAACTTTCCTTCAAAGCCTTCAATGGATCCCCACTGTCCTTGAGATAAACAAGATGAAGTTCCAACTCCCTGGCATCCAACGCATAGTGGTCTAGTGAAGGGTGCATGAGATAACGCATGTGAAGCAGCTGGCACATCGCCTGGGACATTTTAGGCATTCAATTAATAATAGCCATTATTACTCTTTTGATAATTATATAATTTATATTAAATCATTATCATGTTATAATTACATTATAAGTTCCCCTGCCCTGTACCACATTCTGGCACCTGTCTTTCTCTTCAGTTTTCCTACATGCTTTCTTCCTTGAGGGCCTCGAGAACTTCTCTTTCAAGTCTGTACATCTCTATCGACTTCAACATGACTTCCACATGGGGGACCCTTCCCTTTGTTGTTTATCTGGTGAACAACATCGTTCCTCATGGGTATCTCTCCCCAAGTAGAGTAACAGTGCAAAAGTGTAGGGACAAACACTTCTCTCAGGCAGCAGTGATTACGTGGTATTGAAGAGAAGAGACACAAGCATGACCTGAATTCTTAAAAGCAGCAGATGATGGCAGATATCAAAAGCTACCCTTGAGGCAGCGAGTCACTGACACCAAGAGAGCTGAGAAGTGGCCAGGCCAGAGAAGACCTGCCTGGGAGAATAGCTGGTCTTGCTGCTGCAGCAGCCAGCAGGTCAGAAGGAGGTAGAAGGAGCAGTAAATAGGATACTGCAATGTGCAAAGAGAGATTCACTTTGTCATTGAGTTCACGAAACATTATTCAGCACCCACTTTGTGCTGAGATTTAATTATGAAAAAGGGGCTTTTCATTTAGTGAAGAGTCAGATGAGTAAACAAGAATTACAGAATCACATGATAAATATTATAAGAGCAGTGGCGGGGTGCCATCAAGGCTGGGTTTCAGAGTCCCTTCCCTTGTGAATTTCAGGGTACAATCACAGGCAATCAACATTCAAGAGCATTTGCTCTGTGCCAGGCACTGTGCTGGGTGCTGAGGACACAGAGGCTATAGAGATGAATGAGATTATTTCTGCCACCTAGTGGGAGCAGACAGCTATGTTTTAAAATACCACAAAGGTAGTCAAATGTCACATGTCCCCAGACTGCCTCCTCTTCCACTTAATGTGAGAGGAGTCATTATCATCTAATTCTTCAACTAGAAGCCTGGATATTATCTCTGACTCCAGGATTTATGTTTTAGATTAACCATAAAACATCCTGGAGGCAGGGAGACCAGCTGGAGGCTGTCCCAGTCATTGGGGTGAGAGATGGCGATGTGGCCTGGAGTAGGCTAGGAGCCTTGGAAACGGAAGGAAGTGGACTGATCTGAGAGCTGTTTAAGGGTAGGATTAACGGGATTTAGGGATTGATTAGATGGAGGTCTGAGAAAGGAAGAGGGATAATAATCCCAGGTTTCTGGATTGGGCATTTAAGATTGTGATGCCATATAATGAAATAGGAGCTAAAGAAGGGAGAAAAATGATATGTTCCATTTTGGACACATGACACATGAGGAGACGTCCTGTAGGTGGCTGCAAAGTGAGTTGGAAGCTCAGGAGATAGATTTGGATTGAAGTTAAGATTTAGCAGCTGCTGGCATATGGTGTAGCATTTACATGGAAGAGCATGAGATCACCCTGACAGAACATGTGCAAACAAAAGCAGAGCAAAAATTCATTCATTTACTCAGGAAATTTATTAGGCACCTACCATGTCCCAGGCACTAGAAATCTAACAGTGAATGTAGAATTTACCTTCTACTGCTGGAGTAGACAACCAACAAATAAAGACACAGTGGTATGTCAGGGAGGCACAGGCAAAATGAAGGAAAATGAAGCCGGGTGAGCAGATGCTGAGAGGGACAGCAGGTGGCCAGGGAGCGCCTCTCTGAAGAAGTGACATTTGAGCAGATATCCAAATGAAGTGAGGAAGAGAGTCATGAGGATCTTCGAGGGAAGAGTGTTTCAGGCAGAGGAAACAAGTTCGAAGGCTCTGATGGGGAAGGTACTTGGTGTACTCAAGGAACAATGGGGACAATGCGGCCATGGTAGAGACAGCAGGTAGAAGAGGGCCAGACCCTAGGGTCTTGTAGGCTGGGAAGAGGACACTGGATTTTATTCTGTGTCATAGGAAGGCCTAGAAAAGTTTGGATCAGGGCAATAATATAATTTTTTTTTTAGATGGAGCCTCACTTTGTCACCCAGGTGGTAGTGCAGTGGCCTGGTCTCAGCTCACTGCAACCTCTGCCTCCTGGGTTCAAGCCATCCTCCTGCCTCAGCTTCCCGAGTACCTGGGATCACAGGCAGACACCACCACACCCAGCTAATTTTTGTATTTTTAGTAGAGATGGGGTTTCACCATGTTGGCCAGCCTGGTCTCAAACTTGTGGCCTCAAGTGATCCTCCCACCTTGGCCTCCCAATGTCCTGGGATTGCAGGCATGAGCCACCATACTTGGCCTGATTTATCTTTTAAGGGCTTATTTTGGCTGCGTTGCAAAGAATGGATTTTTGGGAGGGCAGGAAAGGAAGCAGGAAGATTTCAGTAGCACAGGTGTGACATGACTGTGACCTGTATCGTGACAGAAGCAGTGAAGGTTGGAGAAGTCTGAACACCTTCCCATTCCTGACATATTGGATCAGTAAAGAAAAAGAGGTGGCAAGACTCAGAGGTGAAATAGAAAGGAGGAGACTTCGACTTTAGCCTGTTCTGCTGTAACGACATAGTCTCAGGACATTATCTGACCCCTCTACTTTCCTTAGTCCGACGTTAGTCCGTAACACATGGTGTGTCTCCTGTGTTGTGGACATTCGGCGCCAAATGGAACTGGCAAACAGCTAAATTCTAGTAGGGAAGAACACAAGCAATTTTAAGAAGAAATGTGACCAAAGATCCCCCAGAATACTGTCACAGAAAGTGGACGGGGGAGGGGGATAGCACTGGATGGGATGTGTAAGAAAAGCCCCAGTGAAGGTGACATGGGAGGTGAGTCAGGAGCAGGACCTGCACCCTCGCCAGATCTGCGTCTCAGCTTTGCTGCTGTTCACCGAGACGAGGGATGGAAAAGCACGTGGACTACAGAGGTGACAGAGGATTGGATCATCTGGACTTCGCTCAGCTCTCCTCCCCATCACCTAGAATATATACCCATCACTTCCGTTCAGACCCAAAAAACAGCAACTCCTTCCTTTGTGCTGTGAAGGCCACCTTCTCTAGCATCTGTCTCTAGGGGCCTTCACAGATGGTCCCAAGTGTGTCAGATCTTCTAGGAGCTCACGGCATCTAGAACTACTGCCAAGTGTAATACCACAAGCCATCATAGGCCTGCTACCCCTTCAGACTGTGAACGCCCCCTGGGGCCCAGGATGATGCGGGTAGAGGGTGTCTAAGCGAATGACCATTGAAGGAATGGTCTAGAAAGAAATGCCCCCTTTGTCTCTTCTCATCTCCCCATGGCCTTCCTTCTCCCTTCCTCCTTGTTCCCTCTCAGCAGCCCCACACCCCTTCCCACCAGCCCTGGGCTGCCTCAGCAGGCAGTGCAGAACTCCTGGCTCCACCAGGGTGAGGTCTGAGCCGGTGCCTAAGTCAGCAGGCTTTGCCCACAGCCCCATCCTGACAGGCGGTGCCTCTGGCAGCAAAGTCATGGCCCTGATTCCTCTGTCTCCACATTTAAGAACATCTCTAACTGCTCCTTGGATAGCTCAATTAGTAAAGTGAATATATTATATAAAGTCTAAAAGATTAAACTATCATCGTCAGCCCATAATTTCATGAAGAAGTCAGGGGACCGTATCCCTCTTATTAACTCTATAACAAATGTGATGAAAATGTTCAAATAGAATGTTAATGCAATGTTACGTGTAATTTTCCCAGGCGATTTTCTGCTGAAATATTTCTTTATTAATAGTAATTGAGGGTATAAATTATGAATGAGGCGATTTTCTCCTTTCAGTAGGAAAGACGTACTAATGGCAATAATTCTTTATAATAATTTTTGGGGATAGTGGGGCGGGGAGAGAGGCTAGTCTAAAAACAGACAAAAGCCCCTTCCGAAGTCTCCCTTGGGGAGACGGTGCCTTTGCCACAGACAACCTCTCTTTAGCTTCCACACACCTCAGACTCCCCGCAAGTGAAGTCTTTGTTCTTCATCAATTTTCCAAAAGCCTCAAGGTCTGTTTAAAGGGCTGGAAGGAAGTTTTTGCCTCTAAGTTCTGAAACAGACCAAGTTCTAAAGCCAAACTTTTCTGCTTAGAAACTGCACTGCCAACAAGACCAAAGCTAGGCTCCTTTGCTGAGCTCCCAGACCCCGTCTGTCTGGACCCAAACCATCTTTTGTAGCATCCTAGAATATTCAAGAAAGAATAGCCTCAGAAGCCTTCCCATGCAGTCCCCCATCTCATCCCATAAATGAAAGAATAAAAAACCACAGGGATAATGAGTTCCAAGCCACACAACATGTTGGTGCGAGAGCTTGGACTCTACCCAAGTGGCCTTCGTGCCTCCCAGCTTCTCCTCAACAGGCTGCCATTCTTCTGCCTTCCCAACTCCATCCTCACGGGTTCCTGGCCTGGGCATCTGGAGAGTGCTTCAGGAGGGCAAGGGCTTCAGAAAAATGCCTTCCAAATTCTGCAGAGGAGTTAGACTAGCACATTTCTCCCGGGTCTTTCTTCATTCAGGGATATCCCATCTGGCATTTTCCCATTCATGTATTTGGCAGACATTAAACAAACATTTACCATGTGGCCAGGCACTGTGCTAGGGATGGGGGTTACAAAGATAAATTTATCCAACAAGGATTAAGATAAATTCAGGGTGTTCAAGGTCACAGGTGGGAAAGACAAGCATTGGTGCACAGATACCTATGTGAGATAATTCATCTAAGTCATATCATTAGAATGTTTGAGGAGCTGCCAGGCTGCCAGTGTGGCTGGAGCAGAATGAGGTAGGGACGAATGCAGGGAGGCAGATCTGGCAGGGTCTTGTGGCCACAGTAAGGATTTTATACCCTGATTGGGAGGGATCATCACTGGAGGATTCTCAGAAGAGGAATGGCATAGTGTCACCTACATTGTTGAAAGGACACTCTGATGGATCTCTAATTGGATATGCAGATTGAAGAAGAAGGACTCTAGGAGGAACCACAATTCCAGCAGTGGTGACTCTGCACTGATTCCCCGTGTGCCATTCACTTAGTTACAGGTGCTCACCAAGGAGCAGAGTCAGAGGCATGATCACAAAGTTTAGTTGAGTCTTAGGAGCCTGAGAGTCAACAGGAACTTCCAGGAGTCCAGGTGGAGTCTGGAGCTGCAGGGTGAAATGGGGATCCCCCGGCTGCTTTTCAGCAGGGACTCGCACAGCCTCTGGGTTTGCATGGCGCCTGGCACACTGAATTTCATGGTCTGTTCAGAAGTCTTTCTTGCTAGCAGATGCAGGCTCCATGAGCTCCAGTGACAGTGCACTGAGTGAGCAAATGAATGAATGAGTGAAGGGAGAGAGAACAATAACTTATGCTGTGTGAGGCTCTCCCTGGGGTCTTAGTGGCCACCTCAGAGTCTCTCTTGATTGTTCCCAAACAAAGTCGCTTTCCGTCCCCTCCCACCTCTGCCCTGGGGAGGGTAGGCTCTCCCCAAGTCTCCTGAAAGATCACTTGAGAAGTGCTATTGATGACCTCAACAGGTATTCCTGGTGTCATTCACAGGGCTTCTCAGTGGTCACTGCTGAGTGCTCAGCTCCTTCCCTGACGCAGGAGAAAAGGTCCCCTTCAGGTCTGAGACTCTGGCAGGTGCTATGTGGCCAACTCCTGTCCCTGCCCCAGGATCACACAGAGCTGCGAATTTCACCACAAAATGGTAAAATTCCCTTCGTCCTCTTGCTATGTCCTAATCCCCACCAGCTGGGTCAGAAATGGGGTCACTGTAATAGGCAAGTCTTTTCTTACTCAAAATAACACTCTTCCAAGCCTTCTGTGTGGACTCTTCCTGGTTCCTTAACCAGAGTCCCTGAGCAAAAATATCCCCCCTCCTGCACCCCGATAAGGAACACTGACCCCTCCACTCGGTCCCATTCCCAAGAACTCAGATTTCAGGAGAGAAGCCTGACAAGTGCCTTATGGACACATTAAAGGAGTGATTCTCCAGCTACTCTTCTCTGTCCTTCACCATCTCTGGCTTTTCCTCCTCTTTAGACACAAGAACCTTAACAGGACTATTCTAGGAGTCCTTGGCAGGGGCAAGGGCCTGGAGGGCGGGGATAACCAGGCTGGCTCAGCTTTCTGCCCTCGGAAAACCATAGGGGGATGGATAGGAAATGGAACTATGTTAGTGGCGATCTCTGAGTGGCCATAGTGACCTCTTGACCACAGGTCACTGGGGTGACCTCCAAGGGCATTTCTGCATCTCCCCCAGCAGGGCCCAGCCTCCAGAGGTCGTTTTTCTCTCCTTCAGGGAAATCCATCCATTAGCAGTGGCCCTCCAAATTAGGGTAATGTGTGTGTTCCTGGCCAGGCCCCCTACTGTCTAACAGCTGGCCCTGGGGCTTCTCCAGCTTCTGTTTCAGATCCATACCACTAGTCTGGAGAAATCCCATCCCAGTCTCAGACTTCCATCCCCCTTCCATCCTAGGTCATTTCTAGAAAAGGAAAGCTCATGGCTAGCCCAAGGCCGCCTTGACGGTGAGGACCAGAGGGACTCTGACAGCCAGGATGGAGACCCCCAGCTCCAGAGCCTGTCTTCTGGTCTCTTCCATGCTCCATAGGCGAGGGCGTTGGATACAGGCAGGCTTAGCCAGAGAGGGGCTGGGGACGTCATTCACCCCCTCCCTCCACATGTAGTCTTGGCTCCCCTGGGTACCTGCCTCCCACCTCAGCCCCCTTCCTTGTTGAACCAACAGCTCGATCTTGATCTCTTGAACTGGAAGGTCGACCCCAGAGGGACCCTCTCTGAAAGCCAATGCTAATCCAGTTAGGGGCTGGGCTGGGCGCTGCACTCCCTCTGCAGGACCAAGTGCAAGTGAAAAAATGCCAATTACCAGATGACAAAAAGGGTGCCTGCCCCTGGGGAAGGGCAAGCTAGGGGGAGGGATGGGAGGGGCAGAGTAACTGAACACCTTGCCGGAAATAGCTCCTATCAGTCCACTTAGGGAGCCATCAGCCCCGGCAGATTTATGGGCAGCGTGTGCCCCTCTGATAGATCGGACTATTTAAAGGCAGCCGAAGCCTCCATTTATATCAATGTGGAGCAGAGAGGGAGGGCGAGAGGCCGAGGTGGGGAGTGAGAAACAGCAATGGGGGCCAGCCATGAGGTGGGATTCAGGACTTAGCAAATTGGCTTCAGAGGACAGGTAAGGCTTCGGCAGGAGGACTGGGTTGCAGGGTGGGGATGGGAGTCTCCCAGATCCAGTCCCATTGGCACCCAGGGAGGGGCACGGAAGGTGGTGGTTCACAGACCTTCCTGCAGCAGCTCTCTCACCCAGCCTCTATGCAAACCCCTCCAGCTAAAATGGGTAGCTCCGGCTAATACTAAAGTGGAACTCCTGATTGGATTTCCAGCCATGCCCCCCACCCTCCCCAGCTGCGGGGCATGCTTGCCCTCCATGCAACCTCCCCCTTGCCTGGGCTGAGGGAGAAGGAAGGGGTAATTGTGTTAGGCTGGGGGCATTAGCGCTGAGGAATGGGCCTGCTGCCTCCTGCCTGCTGTCCCCAGCCTGCACTTCCTGGGGGCAGATTAAGCGGCTCTCCTGGCTCTCTCTCTGGCTCTGCCTGGGCCCTTACTCCCTAACTCCATTACTCCCTGGCTGAGGTGCTTGCCCGACCCATGGTGGTCCCTCTGATAATTCACCTCTCAGGAAACTCTGCCTTTCTGACCTTTCAGTGCCTCCTTCTTCCTCCTCCCTCCCTCCTTCCCTGCATTTTCCCCAGGCTTCCAGATTGGTACCCAACTGGCCTTATTCTCTTGGTTCAGTGGTGAACTGCTATAATTCACCAACATATTCCTAGGCACAGAACCAACATTTATCTGTCAGTTTGTTGGTTACTGGTTGATTAATTCGTGTACTCATTCATTCATTCACAGAGTGCTGACCAAGCATGTTCTAAGGCCAGGCCCATGCTATGTGCTGGGGATAGAGTTGATTCAGGTATTGTCCTTCTGGAGGAACTTAACAATCTAAGGGGCAGACAAGCAAGGGAATGGCACAACCAGACTTGTGTTTTTTAAGATTCCCCCGAGCACATATGATGTGGAGAAGAGATTAGTGAGGATGAGAACAGAGGCAGGAAAACAGAATAGTGGTTCTTTTTTTTTTTTTTTTTTTTGAGATAGAGTCTTGCTCTGTCACCCAGCCTGGAGTACAGTGGCATGATCTCGGCTCACTGCAACCTCTGCCTGCCAGGTTCAAGCAATTCTTTCTCAGCCTCTCGAGTAGCTGGGATTACAGGCGCATGCCACCACACCCGGCTAATTTTTGTAGTTTTAGTAGAGACGAGGTTTTCCATTATGTTGGCCAGGCTGGTCTCGAACTCCTGACCTCAGGTGATTCACACACCTTGGCCTTCCAAAGTGCTGGGATTATAGGTGTGAGCCACTGCGCCCAGCCAGAATAGTGGTTCTCAACCTTAACTGCGAAATAGAATTAACTGGGGTGCTGCTGACTCCCAGGCCACACTGAGATCAATTATATCAGAATCTCAGGAGAGAGATCCAGGCTTCAGAGTTTTTAAAAAGCCCCACCTGACTAGCAGAGTCCAGTGTTCAGCCCACTTTGAAAATCACTGAGTAAGAAGGCAATTGAAATGGTCCAGGCAAGAGATGGCAGTGATCTGGATAAGGGTGGCAATGACAAGGTGGAAGGGAGGGGGAATTTGAGAAACATTTCTCTGATAGCTATTTTTAACAGTTACCACTCTCTGGTCCCCATTCATCCCCTACTCCCACCACTCTTAGCAGATGACCTCGATTCCAACTTCACAGAAGAAACTGGGGCCACTGGGTAAAACTCCACAGGATTCCAAGTCCTTGAAGGCAGGCATGGGGGCCGGAGCATTCTCACAGGATAGGTAGCTAATAAATGTTGAATATCTAATAAATGAATTGAATCTAGTGAGCAGCTGTAAGTGTGGATCTCTAACTCAGGAGAGAGTTGTGAAGAGAAGATAGAGATTTGAGAGATGTCGGCTCTGGGGACCCCTAAGGGGCTCATGCAAGAAAAGGGGCCCAGGAACAGGACTGGAGGGAACAGTCCTAGAGGTTAAGAAAGGTGGGGGTGGAAGGGGAACACAAACGAAAGGAGCTTCACATACGGCTGTCCTGGGCACCCCACAGTCATCTCATTTGAACAGCAGAACAACCTTTGAAATAAGGACCATTATCTCTATTTTGTAGACAGTGAAACAGGTTCAGAGAGGCCAGCTTGCCTAAGAGGGTATCAGGGATTCAAATTCAGGAGCTAGGATTTGAAACCATATGTGTCCAGCTCTATGGTGTCTTTGCACTATGTCATGCATACTACAGGATACACCAGTGTTACAGAAGCCAGAGTCAGAGAATTTCAAGAACGAGGGAGGAGTCCATGGTGGCAAATGCAGCAGCTCCCCCTCTTCCTGTTCGCATGGCACCATTTTCCCCGCATGGCCTTGAAATAGGTACCATCAGGGCCAGGGGAGGGGAGCAGAGCCCCCTCAAGTCCTCAGCTGTTGGATGGAGCACCTTTCACCACAGTCACTGTGACACTTCAGCCACCTCCTGCAGCAGGGGGGCCTCCAGCCCTGTCTCAGCCTCAGCTCAGACCAGTCAGAGGAGGCTCAGCTTCAGCAAGCCCATTCCAGCCTTACCCCTGAGGATCTAGGCCCTCACCAGGAAAAAGGGGCTGCCTTCCCTCTGCCCAGCTCACACAAATCCTCATTCAACAAGGCCCAGGCCCAGGCCCAGGCCCACTGTCACCTTCTTGGAGAAATATTGCCCAGCTTCTCCCCACTCCCTTGGCCTCATAAGTGCGTCTCCCTCTGGGTTCCCAGCACAGCACTTCATTCGTGCCCATGAGAACTTTTATGACCATGCTTTTTGGTTACAGGGTAGTATCTATGTTCCCAGCCCCATTCAGATCCTGAGCTCCCCCAAGACACAGAGCAAGTATAATTCCTGACTGTATTTCCAACATCCATCTGTGAAGGCCCTGGATAAATACATAGTGATCGATGAAGCAGGAGAGCAAAACTCTAGGATGGGGATAGAAGGGGACACTTCAGGTAGAGGAGGGGAAGAGAGAAGTGAGGCCTGCTTTGATTTCTAATGGCCCCCGCAGTGAAAATGGCTCCAGCCTTGCCAGCAACAATTTCCAAAGAGCCCTCGATGGCATACAGGGAGCTGTGCCTGCCTTTTTGAGGTTTCTTGAGCTAAGCATGCTCCAGTTTCCTCCAGGCACCACCTACCCGCCGACTTAGCCCCTGCAGCTGTCTGGGACCTGCTCAGGCTGAGGCAGACACTGAAATGGTGGCAGCAACAACATGGCTAGAGAGACTGAAGGCGCTCCTATATCTTTGCTCAGGAAATGGCCTCATAAAACTGACAGGGAGACGCACCTATGGATGCTTGTTAAAGTTTTATTACTAATCACCTCCAAAGTCAGCGAGGCAGAGGGAGGGAGCTGGGAAATGGAGTCATCAAGGCCTGGGAGCAGGTGTCAACAGCCTCAGCATCACAGGCGGGCCCTGCCACATGGGTTTAAGCAGCCCGCAAGGCCCTGGACTCCCCGCACTGCTCTGGGTCCCCCTGAACAAGGCATTCTGTGCCCTCTCTGCTCCTTGTGAAATGGACACTTTCTGGTTTGTTTCCTATATCTAGCAGGGTGCCAAGCTTTGTTCAGACCTCCTGCTGGGCCATCGGTCTCCTCCTTCCTAGTGCTGCTGCCCTAGTCACATGGTACCATCTCTCACTTGGACCACTGAGATGGCCCCTCTTTAACCCCTCTTCTGCACTGCTGCTGAGGTGGTCTTTTTCCTTCACTGACCCTCTAGGAGCCTTTAGAATGGATCTAACTCCTTAATGTAGCTGGAAAATTCCTTTAGGATTTGGTCCTGTGTAGCTCTCTCCTCTCCCTCTCTTTCTGTCTTTTTTTTGAGAAAGGGTCTCCCATTGTTAACCAGGCTGGAGTGCAGAGGCATGAACACTGCTTACTGCAGCCTTAACCTCCTGGGTTCAAGTGATCCTCCTGCCTCACTCTCCCCAGTAGCTAGGATTACAGATGTGCACCACCATGCCCAGCTAATTTTTAAATTTATAATAGAGAGGGGGTCTCACTATGTTGCCCAGGCTGGTCTCAAACTCCTGGCCTCAAGTGATCCTCCTGCCTCACCTCCCAAAGTGCTGTGATTATAGGCATGAGCTGTTCTGTCTGGCCCTTGCCTAGCTCACTAACATTATTTTCCACCATTCTTTTTCTATGGCTGACCTGTTTGAATTTCTCCTCAAATCCACTTCTCTCTGCCTAGAAATTCCTTCTCCCTGAATACTTAGCAAACACATCTTCAGGATGCTTTGCCTAACCTCTCAGGCACTTAGGTGTTGGCTCAGTGTCTTTATCACACTGTTTCTAATCATCTATTTACGTGTACAGGTACCTCCTAGACTCTTAACTTCTCTAGTGCAGGATGCATGTCTGATTCATTTCTCCAGCCCCAGGAGTCCAGCTTGGCATCCTTGTTTGCTGAACAAAAGAATTAAGAAGAATTGTTATGATGTTTACCTTCCACGAGGCTTTTCACTGCACAGGGGTGGGACAGTGTTGGTCTCACTCACTGAGGCTGTAGTGCGTGTAGAGGCCTGGCAGGAAGTAGAAAGTCAGCAACTACCAGCTGAAGGCCAGGCCCGGTGGCTCACATCTTTAATCCCAACACTTTGGGAGGCTGAGATGGGCAGATCACTTGAGGTCAGGCTTTTCAGACCATCCTGGCCAACATGGTGAAACCCCATCTCTACTAAAACACAAAAATTAGCTGGGCGCGGGGGCGCATGCCTGTCATGCCAGCTACTTGGGTGGCTGAGGCAGGAGAATTGCTTGAACTCCGGAGGTGGAGGTTGCAGTGAGCAGGGATGGCAACACTGCACTCCAGCCTGGGCAACAGAGTGAGATTGTCTCAGAACAAATAAACAAACAAACAAAAACCCCCAACTACCAGCTGAATCAATGAATGAGGATTAAATAAGATCCTGTGAAAATGCTCTGAAACTCGAAAGATACTGTTTTTATTGTTCTGTTCACGCAGTTTCCGGCCGGCAATCTTTTTTCTTTTTTCTTTTTTTTTTGTCCATTTGGTCACCACCACCTCTACCTCCAGAAGCTAAACTGATGATGGCAAGAAAGACCCTGAAGACACCGGAAAATCTTGTGGCGGTTTTTTTCCTGTTTGGGAAATAGCACCTGCCCCTCCAGTCACACCACGATTCTTTCGATTCTTTCCCGGGGAAAGTGGTAGAATTTTCACTCACTCCATCATCCACCATCTAGAGCTTATAAGAAGACTTCCTGGCCGGGCGCAGTGGCTCATGCCTGTAATTTTAGCACTTTGGGAGGCTGAGGCAGGGGGATTGCCTGAGCTCAGGAGTTAAGACCAGCCTGGGCAACACTCTGAAACCGTGTCTCTACTAAAATACAAAAAATTAGCTGGGTGTGGTGGTGTGCACCTGTAATCTCAGCTACTCAGAAGGCTGAGGCAGGAGAATTGCTAGAACCCGGGAGGTGGAAGGTGTGTGAGCCAAGATCGTGCTACTGCACTCCAGCTTGGGTGACAGAGTGAGACTCCATCCCCAAAAAAATAAAAAAGCCTTCTGCAGGCCAGGCTGTAGGTTACTGTCAGGAACATGGATGATTTAGACCCAGTTTCCTGCTCACCAGGAGTCCCCACACACACATTGCAGGAGGTGACACCATCATCAAGTAGCTGCAGCTTTTTCAAGGCCACCCCACTCAGAGCTCACTGGGGCTGCCTGCCTGATGGGCACGGAGGACAGAAACCAGGGGAGCTGGGAGTTGCTGAAAGAGCAGTGGCTCTGCCAGGTCTGCGGGGGGCACTTGGCAGGCTCAGCTCCTACCCCAGGAAAAGCCCTTCCTGGGGGAGCTTAGAGCTCAGGAAGGAGACGCCCTCTTGCCTTCAGAGTGGGCAAATAAACTGGGTCAAAGTACTTCAGAAATTATGCTCCTGGGATAAAGACAGCGACATCGACGCAGAGAAGTGGGTATTCTCTAAAGTGGGCCCAGGCCCCTCTATCTGCTGCCCCACGGAGCTAGCCCTGACAGCTGCTAAAGCTTCCTCGCAGGCCATGCAGGCCCCCCTCCTTCAGAGGCCATGATCGCCTCTTCCTGAGGCCTGCCCACCTGCCCCAGCCCCACTCCCCTTTCTCCCGGGGCTAGACTGGAGTCCTCCCCCGGAACGCCCCCTGCATCGCCACTGGAGCGCAGCCTGATCCTGCCGGGCCATCGCCCTCCCTTCCTCTTTCTCATCTCTATATATCTGTCTAATGAACATTTCAATAAGCCGAGCACAGCTTTTTCCACTTAATAAGCAGAGTGCTGACTTCATTGCGGGTTTGCTCTTCACTTATCTGTTCAGGGCCTTAAATCATTCCCAGGAAAAAGCTTAGCACAGGGAAACCTGGCATCCTGGCTATTGGCTGCTCCTGTCAGCACCTGCCCTACTGGGCCGAGGGGAAGCCCTGCTTCCAGAGAACAGCGTGGGAATAAAACTCCTGGGATACCCAAGAGTCTGCAAGCTGAGGACTGGGGCTGGAGGATGCTGGAGCCATCACCACTGAAGGAAGTTCTGGAGGCAAGGTGGCAGTGGCAGGAGAGTAGGGGAGGACTGGAAAGCAAGTGAGGTTCTGGAGGGAGAAGGCAAGTTTAATGAGCACCTACTATGTGTTAGGCACTGGGCTAGGCACGAGGGACAAAACACTGAACAAAACCATCATTGTCTCTGCCCTCGTGGACTTGCTTCTTAGCAGGAAAGGAAAGTATTACACAAACAATTGCCTAAATAACAGCTGTGAGAGAAAGAACAGGTATTATGGGAATGTATAATGAGGGCTAGAGAAAGCTTCCCTTAGGAAATGAGGGTTTTTTTTCTTTTTTTTTTTTTAGACGGAGTTATGCTCTTGTTGCCCAGAATGGAGGGCAATGGTGCAATCTTGGCTCACTGCCACCTCTGCCTCCTGGGTTCAAGCGATTCTCCTGCCTCAGCCTCCTGAGTAGCTGGGATTACAGGCATGTGCCACCATGCCCAGCTAATTTTGTATTTTTGGTAGAGATAGGGTTTCTCCATGTTGGTCAGGTTGGTTTTGAACTCCTGACCTCAGGTGATCCACCCGCCTCAGCCTCCAAAGTGCTGGGATTACAGACATGAGCCACCGTGCCTGGCCAGTAAATGAGCTTTAAGCTAAGATCTGAAAAAGTCAGATTGAGACAGGTGACAGGTAACCTGGAAGAGACCAGAACAGTCCAATAACTGATCTCTTTCACCAGGGCTATCACATGGGATGTTGACTGTTACATGTGGAGCTCATGTAAGGCAGAGGCAAAGGACACAGGATTTGGAATAAGACACACCTGGGTCTCAATTCTAGCTCTGTAAACTTACTAGCTGTGTAATCTTGGGGTGGTTACGGAACCTCTCTGTGCCTTCATTTATCAAATGAAGTAAAAAATCCTCACCTTACAGGGCTGTTGTAAGGAATAAACTTGATACTCAATATAAAGGATGTGTATCAAGTGCCCGGCATACAGGGCATGCTTAATAGGCAGGATGCTACCACTAATGGTACTATCACATGTGTCAGTTTCTTCCCCAAGCCTACTGGGAGGTCCTTGAAGGTTTAGACAAAGTCTTATACATTTTATATCGGATTGAATTAGACAGGGAGCAATGGAAAAGATTCTGCTATTTCACCTGGTGCCAGAAAAGAGCCCTAGGCACCCAGCCAAAGGTATGGCCCTTGGTGTGCATACTCATATATGGTGGGGGCCAGGCCACAGATGCTATTCTCCAGCATCCTTTCGGATTTAGTTGGCAGGAAGATTTCAGGGCAAAAGGGTACAGACTCAATTAAGTGTGGGCAAGTGCAAGGCAATGCCTTTTGTGATGAACACATCAAAACCCCCTCTCCAGTGCTCAACTCTGCATGGTCAGCCACGGTTCTGGCAAAGGACCTAGAAATCCTTCTTCATTTAGACAGTTCCCTGAGGCTGTTGGCCAAAAGGCTAACAGAACTGTGAATAAGATGTGAAGGAAGAAGGAGAACATGCTCCTCGAGGTGCCCGGCTGGAGCAGTCCTACCTGCAGGGCTCAGCCGTGGCCCTCTGTTCCGCCCTGGAAAAGATGCAGCAAAAGCTCCTCAGTGGCAAAGAGTCAATGACTCACCCCCACCCCAGGCTGGAAGTGAGAAGGCTGGTGGGGCATGTGAAGGAAATCACAAACCACAAATGGTGTAGAGAAGGTGACTAGAAACTGATTCACAAGATCCTGAAATTGTAGCAAAGTGGGTTTGCCCTGAAACTCCAGCACATTTGGGATGAATAAAGGTGATTTTATACCATGGCCAATGAACTTAAGAACTTTATTCTCCCAGGCCGGGCGTGGTGGCTCACGCCCAGTAATCCAAGCACTTTGGAGGCCAAGACAGGCGAATCACCTGAGGTCGGGAGTTCAAGACCAGCCTGACCAACGTGGTGAAACCCTGTTTTTATATAAAAAAATAATAATAACAAAATAGATAAATTAAAAATAAAAAAAAGAAATTTATTCTCCCAAATGGTGGGTCTAGCAGAAAACATAAATGAATTTAAACGTATTTGGACAAATTTACGAGACACAGTCATATATATCCCTTAATTACAATTTGTTCAGTGAATGAATGAATGAATGAATGAATACGGATGATCCTGGTTTTCAAGGTATTTCAGTAAAATGGAAGAAATATTCACGGAGTGCCTACTATGATTGTGCAAGATGTAAACATGAACAGTTTCTTTCTTTCCCCTCCCTCCCTCCCTCTGTCTGTCCCTCCCTCCCTCCCTTCTTCCTTCTTTCCTTCCTTCCTTCCTTCCTTCCTTCCTTGCTTTTATTTTTGAGACAGGGTCTCACTCTGTTGCCCAGACCAGTCTAGAAAGAACACCTGGGCTCAATCGATCCTCTCACCTTGGCCTCCCAAAGTGCTAGGATTATAGGCATGAGTCACCTTGCCCAGCCGACAACAAACACTTTCTATCAAGAAGCTTATATTTTTTAAGGGGATTAGAAAGAACACTGCTGGCCGGCACGGTGGGTCATGACTGTAATCCCAGCACTTTGGGAGGCCGAGGCGGGTGGATCACCTGTCAGGAGTTTGAGACCAGCGTGGCCAAGTGGTGAAACCCCATCTAAAAATACAAAAATTAGCTAGGTGTGGGTGGCTCATGCCTGTAATCCCAGCTACTCGGGAGGCTGAGGCAAGAGAATCACTTCAACCAGCCTTGGTGACAGAGGGAGACTCTATCTCTCTCTCGGCCGCCAAGAAAAGAACACTGTCAACACACAGTAGACATAGTGAGTGCTGTTAAGAAAAATGCAGATTTTGTAGAGAAAGTGATGTTTGAAATGGGCCTTGAAGAACAAGTCAGTTTTTAGCAGGTGGAAAAGGAAATAAAGGCATCCTATTAAATACAAGAGGGAGCAATAACTCTCAAGATTGAAGGGGGGTTGAAAATAAAGGACATGTTTAGGTACAGATAATAGAACAGCAAGGAGAAGAGGGGAGGAGGGAGGGGAAGTGGCAGAGAAGAGAGTAATGTCAGATGAGCAGGAAAAGGCAATCTGGTCTACCCTATGGGGAGTAAAATCAGGGTCAAGATTCCCAAGGCAGGACCCTGATGATCCTATGACAATCAGACCCTGAGAGGGAAAGAGGCAGACAGATTCTAGCAGCTCTCAAACGTAAGACTCAAAGTAACTGTGGATTTCAGAGCCAGAGCGTTTGAGGAAGAAGCTCCTTCAATTCGGCCCCTAAAGAGATGCAGAATGAGGGCCCAGGGTCCCGTATTAACACAGTGATTATTTTAGCCATTTCTGACCCCCTGGGGTTCTCACTGGGCAAAGACTTTCTGCTCAATGATATAGTGAGCACCATGGGTTCTCCTCCCTGGCCAGCAACATTTGTAAAGAGGGGAACTTTGCTTAAAAATGAACAGGAAGAGCAGCCAGAAAGAGACAAGAGAGGGAAGGAGATACCCTAAATAGGTCCAGTCAGTCTGAGGGAGTTGCATTAAAAAGAGGGCAGGTTTACCAGAGGACAGCAGGTACAGAAGGGAGCCATTTGTTCATTCAAGTCATCATTAATTGACTAGGGAGCATGTTTTATGTGCCAGGAACTGTGCTAAAGCTAAGGAAATACAGTACTTTTCTTTAAGGAGCACACAGGGCTGGGTGCGGTGGCTCACACCTGTAATCCCAGCACTTTGGGAGGCTGTGGCAGGCGGATCACCTGAAGTCAGGAGTTCGAGACCAGCCTGGTCAACATGGTGAAACCTGTCTCTACTAAAAATGCAAAAATTAGCCAGGCTCTCAAAAGAAAAAGAAAAAAAAAAAGTAAAAGTGGTGGTGGATGCCTGTAATCCCAGCTACTCGGGAGGCTGAAACAGGAGAATCACTTGAACCCAGGAGGTGGAGGTTGTGGTGAGCCAAGATCACACCATTGCACTCCAGCCTGGGCAACAACAGCAAAACTTCATCTCAAAAAACAAACAAACAAACAAACAAAAATTAGCCAGGCATGGTGATGTCAGCTACTTGGGAGGCTGAGGTAAGAGAATTGCTTGAACCCAGGAGGTGGATATTGCAGTAAGCCCAGTCATGCCACTGCACTCCAGCCTGGGTGACAGAGTGAGACCAGAAAGACAGAAAGAAAGAGAGAGAGAGAGGGAGGGAGGGAGGGAGGGAGGAAAGAAGGAAGGAAGGAAGGAAGGAAGGAAGGAAGGAAGGAAGGAAGGAAGGAAGAAAGGAAGGAAGGAGAAAAAAGAAAGAAAGAAGGAAAGAAATTCCAGCTTCCTTCCTTCCTTTCTTCCTTCAGACCGGCTCCCCACCTGGCTGCACGCAAGGAATTGCTCTGATACAGGGCACTGGGTCTCCAAGCCCCACAGGTTTGCTTCAGATGATTTCTAGGGAAAAGGTAGATCTTTCTGACTCTCCATTCTCTTCTCAGCTGATTCCAAGCCCCAGATCAATGGGAACCCCTTCAGCCCAACTGTTTCCTGTCCTTAGGTCTGACATTGGAGCTTTTTGCTCTATACACACTGAAGATGCTATTGGCAGGTTCTCAGATCTCCAGGACAGAGAGCTTTGTTGAGTATGAATAGATCAGAGAGAAAAATCTGGAAATTCCTGCCAGGATTCCTATTCTATCTCAGCTTGGGTATTAAGCTAGGGGAGTAAGACAGCAAAAGGAGTAAGGGTAGGTGAGAAGGACACGCCCTAAGCAATGGCAAGCCTTCCTCAATTTTTTTTTGCCCAAGGCCCTCCTCAATGTCCACCAGGCTGCCAGCTCCCCAAATTCTGGGCTTTGCCTCTTTTAAGATTCTTGCTCTTTGTCGTGGGTGAAGCCTGAGAGGACAAGAAGATCCAGCCCTCCACATCTCCATCCTTTCTCCATTCTTGGGGGCAGGGGCCAGAGAGATATTTGCTCCTGCAGATCCCCACATCACCCTTCTCCATCCTGTTCTGTGCTCTGGAAGCTGATTTCCATCTTCTGCCTCAACAACCAAGCTCTCTTGCCTTCAGGATTCCTATGGGATTTGATACATGGAGGACATTAGACAACAGGAGGAGAGAGGCAGTTGGGGTGAGCATTGGCCTGGCTCCTTCTCTGCCAGCCAAGAGTTGGCATTCTTTTCCCAAAAGTCACAGCTCCTCCTGCAGCCATGGTCATAGCCTCAATTCTTCCTGGGTGCTGGTATATGCTCCTTCAATCCCACGGGTGGTAACAGCTCCCCTGTGGTTGCTGCTCTCAAGTGCTTAACCTTCTCTTTGTAAATGGTCCTTTCCTTAAACTTCCCTTTGTTACCCCATTTGTGGGCCCCTGTTTACTGCTAGAACACTGACTAGTACAGCAGGCATTCTCAGAGATGGGACACTAACTGGGCGTATATTTATTCCAGAAAGTTTTCATCAGTCCCATCCAACTTTGCCTACCATGAATCTGTCAATACTAAGTGCCTCCTCCTGTTGGGTTGATGGGCAGAGTGTAGAGAAACCAGTGAGAAATCTAATCCCATGCCGTTGGCCTAGGCAGCTTCTCATAGCTACTTGGGGTTCATTCCTACAGCTCTGCAGAGTACAACAACAAAAAAGAAGTTATCTCATTTTTAGTGACAGAGAAACTGCGACTCGGAGAATGTCAGGACTAGGTAGCTGGATGCCATAAAGGATTCATTCATTCTTTCTTTCTTTTTTTTGAAATGGAATCTTGCTCTGTCACCCAGGCTGGAGTGCAGTAGCACGATCTTGGCTCACTGCAACCTTCGCCTCCCAGGTTCAAGCAAGTCTCCTGCCTCAGCCTCCTGAATAGCTGGGATTACAGGTGCGCGCCACCAGGCCCAGCTAACTTTTGTATTTTTAATAGAGATGGGGTTTCACCATGTTGGTCAGGCTGGTCTCAAACTCCTGACCTCGTGATCTGCCCACCTCGGCCTCCCAAAGTGCTGGCATTACAGATGTGAGCTACTGTACCTGGCTTCATTCATTCGTTCTTATACTCAGCAAATATTTGTGGGGCACTTATCATGCTCAAAATCCTATGCTAGGCACCGTGGATACTGCAAGCAATAAACAAAATATAATCCTGGTGTCACAAAGCACACAACTGTGCTGGAGAGACAGACAAGCAGGTAGGCAATTTTATGAAGATAACCTTATTGGAAGAGTGGGTATCAGGAGTGCCGTGGAAATACCCAAAAGTGGCACCTATATATCCTAATCTTGCGGGGTGGACAGAGGAAGGCTTCCCAGAGGAAGTGAGTCTAAGCTAAGATCTGAAGGAAATCTTGGAGTTGACACATAGGGAGAAGAAGGAACACTGTGCAAAGAGAGGAACTGGAACATGGTTCTTTGGAAAAAGGAAAGTAACTCGGCACAGCTGGAATTTGTAGCTCAAGGCAGGGAGTGAGTAGAGATTAGGCTGGAAAAGTGGTAGAGATCAGATTCTATGTGGTCTTCTAGGCTGCACTACGAAGTTTAGAATAGCAGGGAGCCATTGGTGGGCTTGCTGTTTGTTTTTTGAGACAAAGCCTCGCTCTGTTGCCCAGGCTGGAGTGCAGTGGCACAATCACGGCTCACTGCAGCGTTGACCTCCCAGGCTCCTAACTCAGCCTGCCAAGTGTCTGGGACTACAGGTATGTGCTGCCACATCTGGCTAGCTTTTTTTTTTTTTTTGTAGAGGTGGGGTCTCTCTATGTTGCCCGGGCTGGTCTTGAACTCCTAGGCTCAAGCAATCCTCTCAACGTGCTGAGCTTACAGGCTCAAGCCGCCACACCCAGCAGGAGTTTCATTTTCATTCATGAGGACACAATGAGACGGACACATCTGAGAGCCTAAATGAGGCCATTGCAGGGATCTGGAGCTTTCATGCTCACAAGTTCTGAGCCTGCTGCAGTTCTTCTTTGAAATAGTCTTAGAAGAGGATTATGGGAGCCAACCAAGCAGCCTCCATACTCCCATTCCAGTAGCCTGCTGTCCATGGTATGGTGGCACACCCCAGGCACTAGAGGGGCAATGGCTTCCACTGGCACACATCACACCACTTCCAGCTTGGAGTCAGGTCCTCAGAGGAGGTGGCTGCCAACCATGTCCCATGAGGAGGTAAAAATGGAGGTATGTGTTAGGAGGAGACTAGGTATAAGGCATAGCTTGTGGGATTGGAGCTTGAGGTGTTTAGTTCATGCAGAAGGCAAGTTCTGAGCAAGAGGTAGGTGGTAAAACCTTGGTCTCAGGATGTACAACTTGGTGATGATGAACAAGGTGAACTGGAGGTGGGGAGACCATCGGGAGGTTGCTACCATAATGCAGGAAGGTTTTTGTTCCCCCGTTGGCTAATCAAATTAGTAAAGATTTAAAAATTGATAATGTGGATGATGATTTAGGAAAATGGGTATAATCATTCACTGATGATGAGATTGTGAATTGCTATAACCTTTCTAGAAAGCAGTCTATCAATATGTATCAACAGCTTTTTAAAAGTTTATACCTTTTGACCCAATAATTTATTTTCCAGGACCCTAACCTAAGGAAATTATCAGACATTCTTAAAAATATGAATGCTCATCAGTGCTATTGATAACAACAACAGCAAAAAAGGCCAGGCACGGTGGCTCACACCTGTAATCCCAGCACTTTAGGAGGCCGAGTGGGGTGGATCACATGAGGTCAGGAGTTTGAGACCAGCCTGGCCAACATAGAGAAACCCAGTCTCTACTAAAAATATAAAAATTAGCCAGGTTTGGTGGCTCATGCCTGTAATCCCAGCTACTCAGGACGCTGAGGCAGGAGAATTGCTTGAACCCAGGAGGTAGAGGTTGCAGTGAGCCAGGATTGCACAACTGCACTCCAGCCTGGGCAACAAAGTGAGACTCAAAAAAAAAAAAAAAAAGGCAAGAAGTGAAGATCACAGTAAACTTGGGTGCCACTTCCAGACATATAGGGGATAGGAGAGGGGCCATTGGCAGGGTTTAGGGGGAAGACAAAGACTTTACTTTCTGCTCTGCTGTGATGGAGGTGCTAGGAGATATCCAAATCCCCTGAACGCCTGAGGGATGGATCTGGGCTCTGGAAACCATGGTTCAAGTGTGTCATGTGACACTAGGAGGTCACACACACGGGGGTGGTGGGGTGAAATGAACAGGGGTCCAACCATGGAGAAGCACTGCAGGGAGTAGTATAGGCCCCAGAATGCTCTCAGCATCTCCACTGAGTTGCTGCTGAAGCTACACACACACTCAGAACAAAAAGGGCTGAAACCGCCATTCGATGCTATGTTATACTTTGGTACCACTCCTGTGGCTCAGCCTTAGGCTAGGACAAGGTAAGGTATGAATGTGGGCAAGTCCTGAGCTGCCATGATTTTGTTTTGTAGAGAGGTTCCTACTCCTAAGGATGGAAAGCAACGTTTCTGCATCTCTTCAGGGTATTTTGTTCTCCTGATTCCCCATTTCTTAACATTATTTTTTTGGGTTGGAGTTTCACTCTTGTTGCCCAGGCTGGAGTGCAATGGTGTGATCTTGGCTCATTGCAACCTCTGCCTTCTGGGTTCAAGTGATTCTCCTGCCTCAGCCTCCCGGGTAGCTGGGATTACAGGCACTCACCACAATGCCCGGCTAATTTTTTTGTATTTTTAGTAGAGATGGGGTTTCACCATGTTGGCCAGGCTGGTCTTGAACTCCTGACCTCAGATGATCCACCCGACTCAGCCTCACAAAGAACTGGGATTACAGACGTGAGCCACTGTGCCCAGCTGATTCCCCACTTCTTACCTCCTATCAGCCCATCACTGATGAGAAGGCCGCAGATTCTCCCATGTACCTAGGGGTGGAGATTTTCCCTGTTGTCCCTGGTTTCAGGGAACTGAATGCTGTCCAGAACTCTGCAAAACCAAGACCAGCTGCATGGCACTCAACAGCCTTCCCAGCTAACGTGCACCTGACAGACACAGCAGGCCCCTCCAAGGGGATGTCTCCATAGCCCCAAGCTTCTCCACCCAACACCCACCTCTCTTGGTTTTAGTAGAGAGGTCAAATCTGGGTCCTCTGGGCTTCTTCTCCAGACTTCTTGGCCCACTTCTCCAAAACCCCCTGGCCCTCCTTGGCTTTGCCAAGGGGACTGTGGAGGGGCATCAGTCAGGAGTCAGAGGGCTCAGGCCTATGGTCAAGCTATCTTTTTCGCCTTCTCGCTCTTTCTATCCCTTTGGGCAATTGAGGCATACATAGGGCCTGAAGAGCTCCCAGGCTTCTACCCTGCAGGGGACAGCTCCCAGCTTCGCCTGGTTCTAGGACCTCACAGAGCTGCAGGCTGAGGACAGGGCTTCTCTGGTGGCTTGGAGCCCTTGCTTCTCTTTTTGGAGACATGATAGATGGAGCCCAGGCATAGGATAAATAAACCAATGATATCTGAGAAAACAACATCCTGCTACTTCTTCTCAGAGCTACTGCCCACCCCCTACTCAGGGTGAAGGTGGGTCTGTCTGCCAGCTAAGAGGCTGGTGTGGGATTCTCCTGAGCCCTGGATGGAGACTCCTCCTTCAGGCAGCCCCTGCAGCTTGGCATGTTTATCTAACGTGGTGAACACATGCTCTCTCTGGAGGGTCACTGTTCTCCCTCTGAGGCCCTTCAGTCACACTGGAGTCCCCCAGTTAAGAGGCAGCAGGAGGAAGGGGAGGAAGGGGTCACTAGACTGGGGAAGCAGAACTGGGAGGGGAGAGACATCAGGCTGATATCGGTGGGCAAGGAAGGAAGAGAGACAGGGAGTTCCAAGACTTCAGGACCTCCTGGCTGTTGGAAGCACCAGGACTCAATCTAGGAATGAAGGGTTTTGAGCAAGACACTATCATTCTTGGAATTTACCCCTTTTCAGAACCACAGAAAAGGGAGAGAGAGAAAAATTCCCCTTGGTGATGAAAGTTCCTCAAGTGTGCTATGCCTCCTTCACTTAAATTTGACCTTCATTAAGTAATTGTTCAGAGAGCCTCCTATATGCAAGGCATTGTGCTAGGTGCTGGGGCTAATGAAATGAATAGCTGGGGAAGAAGGCCTTGTAAATGAACATTGCAATGCTACATCATAGCTGGGTTGTTGCTTTGTTTTGTTTCATTCTTTTTTTTTTTTTTTGACAGAGTCTCACTTTGTTGCCCAGGCTGGAGTGCACTGGTGCGATCTCGGCTCACTGAAGCCTCCACCTCCTGGGTTCAATCGGGCCTCAGCCTCCTGAGTAGCTGGATTTACAGGCATGTACCACCACACCTGGCTAATTTTTTTTTTTTTTTTTTTTTGAGACGGAGTTTCACTCTTGTTACCCAGGCTGGAGTGCAATGGCGCAATCTCGGCTCACTGCAACCTCCGCCTCCTGGGTTCAGGCAATTCTCCTGCCTCAGCCTCCTGAGTAGCTGGGATTACAGGCACGTGCCACCATGCCCAGCTAATTTTTTGTATTTTTAGTAGAGACGGGGTTTCACCATGTTGACCAGGATGGTCTCCATCTCTTGACCTCGTGATCCACCCGCCTTGGCCTCCCAAAGTGCTGGGATTACAGGCGTGAGACACCGCGCCCGGCCTAATTTTTGTATTTTTAGCAGAGATGGAGTTTCAGCCTGTGTTGACCAGGCTGGTCTGGAACTCCTGGCCTCAAGTGATCTGCCTGCATTGGCCTCCCAAAGTACTGGGATTACAGGCATGAGCCACCACAGCCGGCCAATCATAGCTGTTTTGAGAGTGTCACGAACAAAGAGCAGTCGTTGCTTACTAGAAAGAAAGGGTTTCCACCTATGTCTGGGGGGTTGGGGAAGGCAGCATCTCTGGGCTGGGTTTTAAAAAATGAGGGTAGCGCAGTGGCTCACGCCTGTAATCCCAGCACTTTGGGGAGGTTGAAGTAGGAAGATTGCTTGGGGCCAGGAGTTCGAGACCAGCCTGGGCAACACAGCAAGACTCTGTCTCTAAACTTTTAAAAATTAAGCCAGATGTGGTGGTACCTGTAGTCCTGGCTACAAGGGAGGCTGAGGTGAGAGGATCACTTGAGCCCTGGAGGTCGAGGCTGTGGTGAGCTGCAGTCATACCACTGCACTCCAGCCTCAGTGACAGAGTGAGACAAAAGAATTGGGAGGGTACTAGAAGGTGAATGAAGGGGTCAGGTGGAGAGCCTGGAAGGAGGAAACATTGCAAGTAAAGGAAATCTTGTGTGCAAGTGCTAGGAGGCATTAGAGAGCTCTGATGTTATCCTGGGAGAATGAGGAGCTGTTGGAGGGTTTTATGCAGGTGTTAGAGTTGCCTTTTAGCAAGATCATGTGAGCAGCAGTGGGGAGGAGAGATGGTAGGGAGAAAGACCGGATGGTGAACACTGGTCAGAAGGATTTTTTAGACAATAGAAGTGAACTATATGGAGGACCTGAACTACTAAATCAGTAGCAGGGACTAGAGATAAGGGTACATATATTGGGAGGCCGAGGCGGGTAGATCACAAGGTCGGGAGATCGAGACCATCCTGGTCGGCATGGTGAAACCCCGTCTCTACTAAAAATGCAAAAAAAATTAGCTGGGCATGGTGGCGCGTGCCTGTAATCCCAGCTACTCGGGAGGCTGAGGCGGGAGAATTGCCTGAGCCCGGGAGGTGGAGGTTGCGGTGAGCCGAGATCGCGCCATTGCACTCCAGCCTGGGTAACAAGAGTGAAACTCCGTCTCAAAAAAAAAAGAGACAAGAAGAAATTCACAGGATTTCCTGACTAATGGGACATGGGAGATGTGAGGTCAAGATAGAAGACAGCGAGGATGTCTAGGTTTCTGGCTTAAGGGCCTGGGAGGATAGTAGAGCTGTTCGTGCTAGAGGAAATGAAGGAAAGAGAACAAGTTGTGAGTTGATGTGTGTGTGTGGTGGGGGTAACAAGGGCCGTGTTAAGAGCCTGGGTGGAGATACTCAGCATGCAGTAGGTAGATGGGCCTAGAGCATCTATACCAAAGACCACTTCAAGATCTTGTGACTGGGTAACTGAGAGGACGACAATGCCATCAACAGAAATAATGACCGCTGAAGGTGAATTATCATGGGAGTTGGGGCTAGATGACAAATTCAATTTTGAGATGTCTATGGGACACAGCACTGAAGATATTCACCAGGCAGTTGGAAAAATGGGACCAGAGCAGCACAAGGTCAGATTTGGAGCTTTATATTCAGGAGTCCTCTAAATAAAGATGATAGCTGCAGCTGCAGGAATGGATGAGCTCATCAGATTAAAGTGTGCACCGCGAGAAGAGGGTCAAAGACAGAACACTGGGAAACACCTACTTTTATTTAGGGTGGCAGGAGGGCAAAGAGCCAGGGAAGGAACTGTCTGCAAGGAGAGCCAGGAGGAGGTATGAGAGACGCCGAGAGAGAAAAGGGTTTCAGGAGGGTGACTGCAGGGTTAGGCGAAGAGATGTTAAGAAGGGCGAGCACCAACACAGACTTGGGGATTCGGATGAATAATCTTTAGAACAGATTCAGCAAAGAGGTAAGGATGGTGGCAGAAATGAGCCGGTGGCGAGAATGGAAGTAGTTAAATATAAATGAGCCTTTAAGTAGGAGGCAGTGAAGGGACAGAAGCTTAAGAAGTGATGAGGGTTTAAAGAATGTGTTTTTTTAAATGGGGAAGGCTTGGTCCAGTTGCATTTCTGCGATGCTCACAGGGACACATCTCCACTTCAGCTCTGTCTCGCAGGGCTGCTGGCAATGCCTTTTCCCATTCTGGGGGCTCCCATGTTCACAGATTCCCAGGGCCTAGTGTGCCAGGGATCCTGGAGGAAGCATTCCTCTCAATGTGTGACACTCATGAACACCTTGGTTTTCTCCTCCCTTCTTTTTGCCCTGCTTCCTTCTCTTCCTTTGCTTATGTACTTGCTGAGCCCCTCCTTTGTGTCATCTGCATTAAGGGGCATGACTCCGGACCGGGGAAGGTGAGAGAGCAGTCTTCCCTGGAGAGGCTGCCACAGCAGTGCAGTTGTTCATAGCAGGTGGGCTGGAGAGGAGCGTGGATTTGGGAGAGGTGTCTGAGACAGAGCCTCCAGGGATCTCAGACTGACGAGACATGGGTGGAGGGGAATGCAGGGGCAGAGCTGGCTCAGAAGTCCCAGCTTTGGGGTGCCAGCGACGGGTCAGGAGTGATGCCTGAGGTCTCTGTTACTTTGCAGAGCCCGAGCTCAGTGCATCAACGACTCTGAAGCAAGCACTCCATCTCGGGGTAACATGATCCTGTAACGCAGGGCTCCTCTGATGTGGGCTGCTTGCCTTTTACAGCATTAGGGGAGCAACATTTCATGGAAAATTCAATAAATCCCCCTGTACAGCCAGACGTCTGTAAACAATGGCTTCCAAATTCAATCAGGCTGGGGACCCGCAGCAGCATTTATGAGCTCTAACGTGGAATATTATATAGGGGAGTGAGTAGCAGGGGGCTGGGGGAAGGGACTTCCTGGAAGAAGAAAGCTCCTGTGGCTCCTGCTCTCAGATGTTACAGAGGCGGTGATTCTCCAGGTAAAAATCCTGGCCGTGGGACCTCTTGGGCTGGGCCTGGGGGCCACTGAGTCATGGCTCTGGGCCTGGGAGGGAGGACACAGATCTGGCCTTCTGGTACTGGCCATGAGGAGGCTGTGGTCAGAACAACCAAGGCTGAGGGTGAGTCCCCCAGCTTCTCCTCCCCAACCTGCAGCCCATGCCCAGCTGGCGAGCAGCGTGAGTTGTCTTGGGTGTTTATTGTCATTGTCACATGTGAAGGTCTTACACCTTCCACCCTCCTTTCTATAAACCTTCCACTCACTTTGGTTCTATGGTCTGGTGAGGATCTTCAGAGAACTAGCCCCTTTCTCTCTCAGGTTCAGAATGCCCCTCACTCAGTTCAGAAAGGTTTGCAATGAGGTAGGAGACCATACAGGAAAGGGTTTCTGATGAAGAGGCTGCAGTATGCTGTTTCAGGGAGGCTCAGAGGTCTCACCCACCTTTAGGCCTCTAGATATCGCCTCTCCTTTGCCCTGTGAACCCCTCTACACCCTGGTCAGCTGTCCTAGCCTCTGCATCCCCATCCCTGCTGTTGCCCTTGCACCCTCTGGCAGGCTTTCTCCAGCACACCACATGGAGCCTGATTGGATTCAAATCTAGTTCTTCCCATTTCCCTGCTATGGATCTTGGATAAGTCACTTCCTCCTCTGAATCTCAAGGCGGGAATAATATGAACTGCCTTGCCAAGTGCCTGTGAGGATGAAATTAGACAATGTGTGTAAGGTGCCTGAAAGTGATGGCATGCAATAAGCATGGAATACACAGTAGCTTTCTTCACCACAATTCTCCTTTCAAACCTCCCTTCAGTAAAGCTTCTTTTAATCATCAGAAATTGCCCTCGCTGCAACCGAAGGTACCAGATGTCCCATCAGCTCTTCTCTATCCTGCACATCTCCCGAGCTCCCTTTGTGACTGGCTCTTCTGTGAGGCCTGATTTGAATCCAGTAGGAAGAGCATGGAGGTCACAGTGGACCACGGCCACACTGCACAGCAAATGGAAGGGATGGAGGCAACTCTGAGGTATCCCGGTTGTCTTCCTAGAGAATTACAGTGTAAGCTCCTCAAGGGCAGCGATTTCGTCTGCTTTATTTGCGGCTCTACTCCCAGGGTCTAGAGCCTTGTTTGACACTTGATACATGTTCAATAAGTATTTCCTGGTTGCATTAATTCATTCAGCATCTTCTCACCATTTTCCTGTGGTTTTTCTCTGTACCCAGAGGGAGAATGGAGAGCTTTCAACTTGCATTCTAGGGATACCGTGATGAGGAAAGCAAACAGAAACCCTGCTTTCGGGAAACTGTAGGCCTAGCAATAATGACAACATTAAAAAAATTACTCTATTATTTAAATGCCAACATGACACAAACAATGAGATAAGACAAGGATCTATAAGAATATTGAACTTAGGTAATACTAAGAAAGTGATTTTAGGCTGGGCGCGGTGGCTCACGCCTGTAATTCCAGCACTTTGGGAGGCCAAGGCGGGTGGATCATGAGGTCAAGATATCGAGACCATCCTGGTCAACATGGTGAAACCCCGTCTCTACTAAAAATACAAAAAATTAGCTGGGCATGGTGGTGCGTGCCTGTAATCCCAGCTACGCAGGAGGCTGAGGCAGGAGAATTGCCTGAACCCAGGAGGCGGAGGTTGCGGTGAGCCGAGATCGTGCCATTGCACTCCAGCCTGGGTAACAAGAGTGAAACTCCGACTCAAAAAAAAAAAAAAAAAAAGTGATTTTAAGTATAAACCTTACCAGGAAGTAGAGAAAATTGAGTTGGTACAGAGGAGGAAATACGTGCAATGTTTTTGGGACAAGAAATATTTTTACAAGTTTAAGAAATAAAGGACAATATAGCAGAAGACTGAGATAAGGCTGAGTTCAGATGAGGCCTAAAGATGCCTGAGACCTCTGAGCCTCCCTGAAACAGCATATACTGCAATCTCTTCATCAGAAACCCTTTCCTGTATGGCCTTCTACCTCACTGCAAACCTTTCTGAACTGAGTGAGGGGCATGCTGAATCTAAGAGAGAAAGGGGCTAGTTCTCTGAAGATCATCGCCAGACCGTAGAGCCGAAGTGGGTAGAAGGTTTATAGAAAGGAGGGTGCATTCCAGGACACACAGCAAACCCCCTACAAGTCAGAAATCCTCTCTTCCCTCTAAATGTCCTTGGAACACTGGCCAGGCATCCCCCGTGGAGTGGGCATGGGGCAGAATCACGGCCAGCAAGGCTTCTTGCAGCCCACTGCCAGAAACAAACCTGAGTCTTGGAAGGTGAAGTTCCACAAGGCTTTCGGCTAAACCACGCCCAGCCTTTGGAGATTAAGAAGATAACTTCCGGAAATGTGAACTAGATATGCACTTCCCTCCCTCTCCAGAGAACAGTTCTAGGGAGCTCCCAGTCAATCCTGAAACACAGGGCAACAGGGAGGAAAAGGTTGATTAGCGCCAGAGCAGTGCTGAGTGGCGTTTATAAATGATTTATCGTGGACCAAACTCTGCACTCAGCACTTACATGCATTAACTCATTAAAACCCATGCTGGCTAGTACTAGTATTAGTCCCATTTTATCTATAGGGAAACTGAGGCTCGGAGAGGTTAAATAGTATGCCAAGATCACAGGGCCAGGAAGAGGAACAGGGTGATCCCAGGTGTGTCTGATTCTACAGCCTCAGAAGAAGGGGATGGAGAGAAGTCCTTGGCTCAGATGGTGCTGGGTGACATCAAGCATTTTCCCCTCTGCTCCTGCCCTGTTCCTCTCCCACCCCCACTCCAGTTCATAGTGGGCAACTGAGATCATTGTTTGGGAGCAGTTATCTCCTGTGGTCCTCCAGACCTCCTGCTCAGTATTCCCTGGGGACAAGGAAGAAGGTGGGACAGGGCCAGGGGAGAGCTGCTGCTCCCTGACCCTAGCTCCAGAGGCCAGCGGGATGCGCTGCTGTCCAGCTGGGACCAGTTCCAGGCAACTGGGCATAATGCAAGAGTCCCACCCCGGCCCCAGGCTGGAGATAGTTCGCTGGCTCCACCACTTGCCACTGGACAGCAATCCCACTTATCTGGAGGGAGGAGATTCTTTGGGATCAGAGCCGGTGTTGACCTTTTGGTTTTCCATTTGGTGGAGGTTTTCCATTTGTTGGGGGGTTCAAGAAGGCAGATCCCAGAGATATCTCCCTGCCACAGCCAGATACCCAACTTTCGGGGTCTGGGATTTACTCCTGAGATCGTTACATATGAAATGCTTGTGTGTGTGTGTGTTTTTTTTTAATGCCCAAAACATGATGCCACGTTCCCTGTACACTCTGGTCACGTACTCTGGTACATGCACACACAGCTTCCACGTTGACTTCTGTGACTAGCCTGCTCTGTGCTCCAGCTTGCTTTCTCTCTCTCTACTCACCCCTCCCTCCCTCTCTCTCATTCTCCCTGCTAGCTGCTGTAAGGATCAGTCCCCAAAGAAAAATGCCCAATTTGTCATGTCATGTCCAGCTGTTAACCTCCCGTCGGTAAGCCATGGGGAAGACTTACTTTCTCCTATTTATTTATTTGCCACTTGGACAATAGAAGGCCCCAGGCCTGCTGAGTTCTCCATAATAAAGCCACCAACGATCTCCCCCATCACCCCCTCCCCTCCCCCCAGCCCCATGTCAACAACACTAGCCAACCTGCAGGTGTCACTGGGCATTAACCCCAGGCTTAACTCTGGCTCTGCTCAACCGGAGGGAAGGGGGAGGGGTAGCCAGCGAAGGTGGGGGGTCTGATGGGGAGGTCTCCGCACAAAGAGGAAGGCCTGGGGATGGGCTGGCTCAGAACCATCCCTCCGGAAAGCTCACTGTGCTGAGGCTGGGGGAGGGAGGGAGGGATCAACCAAATAATGCAGCTCCTTCTTCCCAGCTCCCCGATGGTCTCCAGGCAGATACTTGGCCAGCCGGTGGCAGGCGCCTGGGCTCACCGCACCTAGCAACACTGCTGAGAGACAGGGCCCTCCAGGAATGAGGCCCAGCGCGGCTGGCCCTGGAGCAGGCCTGGGAGGGGCTGGGGCAGGGAGGGGAGGTGCAGACCCTTCGGGGCCCCCAGGCCCACTCAGGGTGCCCACTCCTTTCTCCAGCACTGCTTTTCTCCCCTCACCAGCCTTCTTAGGTCAGCCCAATTTGCTGCAAGAGAACTCAGGAGTTCAGGGGAAGCTGCTAGCAATGTCCCAAGGCTGGGCTCCCTGTCTCCCTGTGGATTAAATGAGAGTTGGGGGCAGGGGTCTAGGCAGCCCTTCCTTCTGTTCAGATGTCAGAGTGAGTTACGGATCACACTGAAGTGCAGCCCCCATGGCCTTTCATCTGGGGCTCCCAGTCCCTTGTTGTCAAGAACACCATCCTCTTTTCCTGGAACCTTAGCTTCCCCCTGGGGACACACTGTGGAGGGAAAGCACAGATTAGGATTAGCTGGGATTGTGCGCCTGAGCCTGATTTCCCAGCCATCTCTGTGGTGGTTCCTTACTTCCTGTTCCACTCCCCATATCTTCCTCCCTCTCCCATAGGAAATCCTAAGGTCCCGGGGCAGGGGCAGGGCATTTTCCGAGGCTAGTCACTCGAGGCTCAGTTTGTAACCTTCCGCTGACTGTCCTCAGTGAGGCCACAGCCTTGGACTCATGGCACCCAGACACAGATGAAAGACGTGGACAGCTCCTGCCCACTGAGGTTTCTTATGCATCTTTGTTCACTGTCTGACTGACAGCAGGAAGTCACTGCTCAATCAGAATGGAATACTAGGAAAAAGAAAGATGATGGTCACTGTAACGCTCCCTTGGGAAGGTCCACTGGGTCTGCACTGGGACCCCGTCTGTTCTTGGCCCAGTGTTGGCATCATGTGAAGCAGATGGAGAGACCAGAGAGCCTAGAGAACCAGCAAACAGAGGTCAGGCAGAAAAGGACCCCACAGGCTTAGTGAGGTCAAGCCTAAGCTCTGCGGTAGCATGTGGCAATCTAGCATGATTGCCACCGTGAGGGAAGTGAGGGTGTTGCTCCACCCGGGGGCCTTCTAAAGTTAAAATTTTTCTCAAGAGGGATCTCTCGAGATTTAATTTTATAAAATTACTCTATCCAGGAGACACACGGGAAGAAGGAAGCTGACAGCTGCAATGTTCCAGAGCAAGGTGACTGAATGGGAAAGCACCTGACCAAACCGGAGAGGCCCAGATTACCGCTCAGCGTGCAGAGGACTTGCAGCTGTCTAGAACTGCTGTGCAGCACCCTGGGCTGCCTTGAGCAGCTGCACCTCCCAACAGGAACATGGTGATGACCGTCCAGGAGAGAAAAGGGAAATCTCCTATGGTGGACAGATAATGGGGCTGTGAAGTAAGTCCTTGAGGAACCCCCCAGTGAGTGCTCCGAAGTTATGATTCTAGCGATATCATGGTCCAATTTAGGAGACACGGTACGGGGATAATAAACACCGACACTCTGTAAGATGGACCTGGATTTGATTCCCAGTTCTGTCAGTTTCTAGCTGAGTGACTTTGCTTTTTTTTTTGATATGGAGTCTCCCTCTGTCACCCAGGCTGGAGTGCAGTGACACTATCTCGGATCACTGCAATCTCTGCTTCCCAAGTTCAAGCGATTCTCTCATCTCAGCCTCCCAAGTAGCTAAGACTAGAGGTGTGTGCCACCATGCCTGGCTAATTTTCATATTTTTAGTAGAGATGGGGTTTTGCCATGTTGGCCAGGATGGTCTCGAACTCCTGGCCTCAAGTGATCCACCCGCCTGAGCTTCCTGAAATGCTGGGATTATAGGCGTGAGCCTCCATGCCCGCGTTACTAGCTGTGTAACTTTGGATAAATTACTTGGCTTTTCTCAGGTTCAGTTTCCTCCTCCATAAAATAAGCATAAGGATACCTACCTCTCAGTTATTGGGAAGATTATGTGAAAGAATCTAAGGGAAAACACCTAGAATAATGACTGGCATACTGCAAACACCATAATCAATGTTATTACTGTCCCTTTTCCTTGTCTGAAACTTACTTGGCTCAGTTTCTGCCTCAAAAGATGAGAAAATCAACTTGCTGTACCTAGTGGCCTCCACACCAGGGAGGCCTGACTCGCGCTCTGAGTTTGGTCTTTCTTGGTCCCTTCTTCTACATCTCCCTGGGTTCTGGACAGAGACACTGGAGTGGCTGGTTTGCGTGCAAGGCATCTATACATTTCTTGTCTGGCCTGAATAGCAGGCATTAAAATGCATTTTGGTTCACCCAGGACAATAAAGAAAAAAAAAGGAAGCTTTAAGTCACTAATAAAAATCAAATGTAGGCAGTTTGCAGGAGTGATCAGCTCAGAGCTTTGCTGTTCTCTTGTTAAGGGTCTGGAGCCATAAATAACTTCCCCATAGAAGGCAGAGGCGAGGGGGAGTGAGTGAGAGGAAACGCAACAACACAAAATTTTTCATTTTTCTCCATAAATCATTTCAGCGTGCGATAATATTTGTTTTTTCTAATGAGTCTCTTGTGATCCATTCCAGAAGCTAACATCAGGGCCTGTCAGGGGGTGATGTGTGGTACAGTTCAACGCTTTACAAAAACTGCCTGCTACACAGATTTTTTTTCTTTTTTCCTTATGCTAAGTATTCATGAAGCCCATTATTCTGTGCTTATGCTTTACAGATTCTTCCTTTCTGATCTCCTTTGGGCAGCAGCGTCCTGTTCTCCCCGCTGTCTGCCTGTGCTGTGGGGTCTTGCTGCAGCCCAGGGAAGACATGTGGGCAGTGGTCGAGGAAGGCTGCTCAGAGGTAGCCTGGGGGACCATCAGGCATAGACTTTGAGCTTGGCTGCGTAAGGGGAGCATTCTTCAAAGTTCAGCCGCAGCCAATGTGGAAGAATGCCTTTAAATGCTGGATTTCTCATGGCCTGGTGATGGACCCTATCACAGTGGGCAAGAACACCTGCCAAGCAAAAGGCCCTCAAAGAGAGCTGGCAGGCTAGACAGAGATCAGGTTAGTAAGACAGAGTAGTCATACCATGCTGGAGAGTTTGGAGTTTATCCTAATAGGCAAAAGAGGTCAATCAGGAATTTTACAAAGAATGAGATTTACATTTTAGAAAGACCTTGCTGCATCGTTAGTGTGGAGAATAGATTGGGGGAGAGGTGCAGATTAGAGGAAGCAAAGAGCAGGATGGGAATCAGAAAATTCTGGAAGAGTGTTGCATGAATACAGACTAAAAATGATAAGGTATTGGATTCAGAAATGAGAGATTTTGGGGAGAGCTTAATAAAGGCCTACTCATCCTTTAAGACTGACTTTCATGTTTCCTTTTTTGTGGAATCATTTCCACGCTCTCCAGCTGGCTCACTTGTTCCTCTTGGCTCCTGGAATGTCCTTCCATACCGTCCTCCCTGCAGACACTCACCACACTGCATTATCATGATTAGCCTGAGCTCCTTGACGGTGGGCCCCAGGCTACGTGAATCCTTGTGTCTTGCTCTCTCATATGGTGCATGGCATGTAGAGTTGCTCAATGGTACCTATTCATATTTTGAATGAAAAAAACAAATGAATAAAAGGAGGGAAGACAGAATGATGGGTAGAAAGCGGAGGCATTTGGGGGAAGGCGAAAGAAGAGGAGCCACACAGGGAGAATGAGAAAGGATGCTCAGAGAGTAGAAAAGACCTCGGAGAGTGATGTCAGGGCTCATGAAAAACCGTAGTAATAGAGCTTTTTTTGTGTGTGAGATGGAGTCTTGCTCTGTCACCTAGGCTGGAGTGTTGTGGCACGATCTCAGCCTACTGCAGCCTCCACCTCCGAGGTTTAAGTGATTCTCCTGCCTCAGCCTCCTGAGTAGCTGGGATTATAGGTGTCCGCCAGCATACACAGCTAATTCTTGTAGTTTTTAGTAGAGATGGGGTTTTGCCATGTTGGCCAGGCTGGTCTCCAACTCCTGACCTCAGGTGATCCGCCCGCCTTAGCCTCCCAAAGTGCTGGGATTATAGGGGTGAGCCACTGTGCTGGCTGGAATAGAGCTTTTTAAAAGGGCAATGATTTTTGGTGCCAAATGCAAAAGTGAAATTAAGGCAGACAAAGACAGAAACATGCTCACAGAATTTGGCAATTTCGAGGTTATTGCTGTTTCAAAGAGCAGTTTACTTGCAGTGGTGAGGACAGAAGCCATACCAGCCAGCTCACTTCTGGATGAGATGTGAGAAAGTGTACACCAATCTTTCAAGAAATGCAGCTAAGAAGAAAATGAGAAAACCACGAGTAGCTTAAGGGGAAATACAGGATCAAGGGGATCCTTACAAGAAGGGCAGGGATTAAAAAAAGCATTTATAGGGTAAATCAGGCAGAAAGACACCACAAGAGAGAAACCACTGGAGAAAGGCAGGTAGCTCCAGGGCTGGCTGGGTAACCACACCCGAATAATACTGATGAGAGTTTGAAAACGAGGTCTCCAGTGACACATGACCGGATTTGTCCTTTGTCCTGTTCAGCATTTTTATCATCAACTTGAAGGCATGAACAGCATGGCTAACAAATTTATAGTCAGATAAGGCCAGGGACAGCCAACAAGATAAAGTACAGGATCAGTATTCAGAAATCGCTCCTGCAAGTAGGCATAGAGGTGAGATTCACAGAGGAAAGTAACTCTTCTACATGTAGGCTAAAAATAGAATTTCTGGAAGTACAGGTTTGAGTAATTATGCCTTGAGAAGAGTTCATGGGAAGAGGATCTGGGAGTTCTGGTTTGATTTGCATTTGCCAAAAGACTTCTGGAGACTTCCGCCACATCAGCAGAGGCGCAGTGCACAGAACAAAGGCAGGCTGGTCACACCACAAACATCGCGGGAACACTCTGCACTTTTCTGGGCTTCATCCCATTCAGGTAATAGATGACTAGGGCCAGCTGGGTCAGGAAAGACATCTTGGAACCCTGACTTGTGATCATTGGTTGGGAAAGGTGGGGAAATAATTTGAGAAATGTGACAGGAATTCTTAAGTATTTGCCAGTTTATCATACAGTAAAGAGAATAGACTCCCTCTGAAGAGATTCAAAGGGCAGAACTTTATTCCTCAGGTAAAGAAAAGCAAATTTTGGCTCAGTATGAGGTAATAAGTCTATGGATCCCCTTCTATGCATGGGTTTAGGGTCCCTAAAATGGAATAAATATAAAATGTTGCGTATATGTGAATATATATATATATTTACAGAAGGAGTTCATGACTTTCAACACATTCTTAAAGGAGTCTATGACACACACACACACACACACACACACACACACACACACATTAAGAGCCACAGAAAAAAGGAGAATTTTCTTTCAATTATGGTAATTGGAATGGAACTATGGCTTCCAGAAGAGGCAGGATTCCCATCACTGGATATGTTCAAATAGGGGCAGAAAGACCTAGTGAACTCTATCAAGTTTAGAAGTCTGATACAGGAAGGGGCTGGCTGTAGACCATGCAAAGAAAGGTGTGTCTGCGCGCGTGCGTGTGCGTGTGTGTGTGTGTGTGTGTGTGTGTGTGTATGCAGGGGGTAGAATGGGGGAGAGAGAAAGAAGAAGGCAAGACAGAGGTAGTGAGATAAACACTGTCATGGGCCGTTTCCATCATGTACTCACAAGAGCATAATAAAGCCCTTGTAATATACTAGAACTTGTGTGGTCCCAGGGCCTAATTTGCATACTAATTACTGAGTGCAAATGGGACCGAGGGGTAGGGAGGGAGGGTGGGGGAGGCATGCAGGGAGCGAGGGGCCTGGACTGTTTGCTCTGCCATTTCATATCATGCTAACAAGCTAATCCGGCGTGCAGTTAGCTCCTGATATATAACTGCTCATTAGTATTATAATAAAGTACATGAAACAACCATAAAACGTTATATACTGCACAAGTGTTGTTTTCTTGCCAATTATCTGCAGGCGGATTTATCACCACAGTTGTTTCGAATTCCCCTTGGTGAGGTTTGGGCGGAATAAAGAAAGGTGTTGGTGGCGGCGGCAGCAGAGGGGGGCCTTTTCGAGGGGCAGACCATGTGTTTTCTTAAGTAGCACTTACTGATGCGCCATTTCATGAGAGTGAAGCAAAGAGATCTGTCCTTCCTCAGCTCCGCAGCCCCGGAGGAAAGCGACAAGGGTGAGAACTAAGAAAGGCTGCAGGCCCATGTTCCAGGGCCCTGGGAACACAGGGTCCACAGCCTGCTGGACAGCCCAGAACCTCCTAGAATAAAGGCCTGTATCAGTCCCACGGGCTATTTAATGAGGTCTTGTAAATCTGCACCACTTGCTGCCCGCCAGCCTTCCAAGTTTGCTGCTCAGGTAGCCCAGTTCAAAGCAATGCTCCACCCTCACTGCCTTATTCCGAAAGCTCTTACTGACTGAGCTCTGGTGAAGGCAGCCTTGTTCTGAGAAGATGTTCTGGAGATTTGTGGTTCTTCCAAAGAGTTCGTTTCTGCCTCTGTGCTCAAGGGACTCTTCACAACCCAGCCACCCACTCAGTGTTCTGGGAGAAATATAGAGGGAAGCCCTGACTTTCCCAGACAGCCTGTTGGGCCCAAGCCAGACTTCCTAAGGTCACCCTACTCCATTGTCACCAGCAAATACAGGAAGGCCCCGGAACTGGGAAGTAGAGAAGGCCCCTTTCTCAGCTTTTCTATGTTAGATTAGAAAAGAGCACCCCTGCTTAGTAGTGAAGTGGGATGAGGCTTCAAGGCCCTGTTATCCTTCATCCTTTCTCAGTGCTCCCCAGGCTGAAGGAAAATTTGCAGAGTTCTTATTATATTCTAGGAAGGCCTCTTGAACTGCCTGCAACCACAGCACATAGCCCACTCCCAACAGCCTCACTGTCGGGAATGGGCCACAGGTTTGAAGAAGCCAGTTCTTTAAAGGTAGCTCGCTGACCAGAAGTCCCAAGTAGGCCCCATGCATTCTCCCAGACCTCTACTAAGCAGACATCAGCTTCAGTAGTTACCCAGGAGCTGCGCAGGAGGACGGTGGGTCAGTTCCACTTTGCCCCTGCTGTGCTGGTGTATCAAAGGATTGATGTGGGTATCAGGAAATGGACATTAACTTCGAAGACTAACATGGACAGCCACATTTCCTTTAGAGATCCATAGTGGATGTGTTAATTCACAAATTAAATTCAAATCGTGAACACATCTGGCCTGGGCTCTGGGCTCCTCCCAAAGAACCCTAATAGTAAACAAGGCAAGGAACATCAGTGCGAGTTCTCACAAATTTTTCAGAAGCAGCTGCCTCCTGAAGCCCCTCCTCACACAGAAGGAAATATAATGAAGTGTTCCCCTCATTCCCAGCCCCCACCTCCCACCCCTCATGAAGCCAGAAAGCTTTACTCCTCCTACCAAGAGAAGCAGTAACGACTTCTTGTTACTCACATTTGTTGTTCACATGCGGTCTGGACAACTCAATAGCTCCCCTTTTCCCCCTCTGAACAGCATCTCCACTTGAAGAGCTTAAACATTTAGTAAATTTCTGTTCTAAGGCTGGGCACAGTGGCTCACGCCTGTAATGTCAGCACTTTGGGAGGCTGAGGCTGGTGGATCACCTGATTTCAGGAGTTCGAGATCAACTGGGCTAGCCTGGCCAACATGGTGAAATCTTGTCTCTATTAAAAATACAAAAAATTAGCAGGCCATGGTGGTGGGTGCCTGTAGTCCCAGTTACTTGGGAGGCAGAGGCAGAAAATCCCTTGAATCTGGGAGGCAGAGGTTGGAGTGAGCCAAGATTATGCCACTGGACTCCAGCCTGGGCAGTAAGAGTGAAACTTTGTCTCGAAAAAAAAATTATGTTCCAGGTATGTTCTTTGTTGTTTTAGTTCTCTCCAATCTTTAGTTGCCTGTCTGTATCAGATAACAAATGGTTTGATTATTTTCTAATGCCAGAGGTGTGCTTTGATGTATTACAGACTTGAGGGTAACAAACTGGAGGATCACCTTTCTCTCTCATATACAATTCTAGGTTTCATTAATTCAGGTATTATGGTGACAACCATGATGATGACAGCAGTGATGATAAAGGAATGGCCACCTCATTCTGATACTTGGTAATACCCAAATCTAAGGAAAGAACAATGGGCTGAAGGGTGATTCATGTCCCCAAACCATATTAAATGCCAATGTTTTGTCGGAGTCCAGCAGTGAAGAAGCGATATTTGGTATTTAGATGCAATCATAATTTGAACTGACTAAAGAATCAAGTTCAGGTCAGGTGCAATGCCTCGCACCTGTAATCCCAACACTTTGGGAGGCTGACGGGGGAGGATTGCTTGAGCTCAGGAGTTCAAGACCAGTCTGGGCAACATGGTGAAACCCAATCTCCACACACAAAAAGTAAAAAAGAATAGCTGTGCATGGTGGCACATGCCTGTAATCCAGCTACTCAGGTGGCTAAGGCACAAGAATCACTTGGACCGGGGAGGCCATGGTTGTAGTGAGCAGAGATCGTGCCACTGCACTCCAGCCGGGGCGACAGAGCAAGAGTCTGCCTCAATAAAAAGAATCAAGTTCAAACTCTTCAGCTGATCTTCCATGAAGTGGCACCCACCTCCTTCTTCAGGCTCATCTCTTGGGCCCCACCTATATGTCCTTGCAATGCTGACTTGGGTCAAGTTCCCCCTAAAAATGGATGCTTTCTTTTACGTCTCTGCTTTTGCTCATTCTGATGCCTCTGCCTGGAATGCTCATCTACTTTTTTCCAGCACCAACTCCTCCTAACTTGGGTCAGGTGTTATCTCCTGCAGAAGCCTTTTCTGATAGTCCATCCCCTGATTGATCTAGGTGGCCCTTTATGTGCTGGAAGCACCCCGTACTTTTCCTATCTCATGTCATCAATAGCTTTCAAACCTCTTCAGGGGAGGTGTCTTATTCTTTGTAGTCCCTGCACCTCAGTACGAAGTACTGGCCCAAAACAAGTACTTAATATATGTTTCTATTTATTACATAGTTTGGGAGAACCAATTTGGACTAAAACTTTATTTCTTTTTCTTTTATTATTATTACTTTTTGAGACAGGGTCTCACTCTGTTGCCTAGGCTGGAGTTCAGTGGTGTCATCAGGGGTCACTGCAGCCCTCCCAAGCTCAAGCAATCCTCCTGCCTTGGCCTCCCGAGTAGCTAGGACTACAGACATGCACCACTACGCTCAGCTCATTTTCTGATTATTTTAAGAGATGTGGTCTCACTGTGTTGCCCAGGCTGGTCTCAAAATCCTGGGCTGAAGTGACCCTCCCTCTTTGGTCTCCCAAAGTGCTGGGATTACAGGCATGAGCCACCATGCCCAGCCAGGACTTAAAGCTTTAAACTCCCACCAATATGCTGACCTAGAGCCTTCAGTAGACTTTAGTTTACTTTCCCCTTTAGGACTCAAAGCTGGGCAGTTCCTTCCAAGACCAAAGAGAAGGGGCAAACCCTCATGTCTGTGACATTGAAGGTCCTCTGTTTTATTGCTATTTTCTCCTTCCTTTTAGTCTGGTTTTTAAAGGTGTAAGCAGGGACTGACCAGGTTCAGGGACTCAGTAGCTCAGTCCTACAGAGCAAGGCAGCTGCATCCCCACTTCTCCTAGGGAGCTGGAGCTCCCCTCTTCCTCCCATGCTGTGACAAGAAGGTCTTCAGGGGCAGGACCACTCAGAAGAAAGCCTCAGTACCCGCCTCTGCTCTGAGCTGTTCCCCTTGCAGGAGACATAGGTGGACAGCAAGTAGGTTACTGATGTTTTTCACAAGATTGTTAGCCGGGCGCGGTGGCTCAAGCCTGTAATCCCAGCACTTTAGGAGGCCAAGGCGGGTGGATCACAAGGTCAAGAGATCAAGACCATCCTGGTCAACATGGTGAAACCCCGTCCCTACTAAAAATACAAAAAATTAGCTGGGCATGGTGGCGTGTGCCTGTAATCCCAGCTACTCAGGAGGCTGAGGCAGGAGAATTGCCTGAACCCAGGAGGCGGAGGTTGCGGTGAGCCGAGATCGCGCCATTGCACTCCAGCCTGGGTAACAAGAGCGAAACTCCGTCTCGGGGGGGGGAAAAAAAAAAAAAGATTGTTGTGGGGCTTCACTGAGATAACGAAGGCAAAGCTCCTATCACTGCATCAGTTATACAACAAGCACTCAAGTCATACTGTTCTGCTCCTCCTTCTCCTTTGAAAGGCATACTGTTACAATTCAAATAAAACAACAAAGCAAGGCTTTGAAGTCAGAAAACAATTCTGCCTCTTATAAGCTATTCAACGTACTGAGAGTTGCTTCTCTTTCTTAACTTCAGATTTCCTACCTGCAAAATGGAACTAATAATGCCCACCCATATTTTTAATAAGGAATAAACTATATGCTAAAAGATGTCAAAATACACGTATGTCTGAAGTGTCCACCTCTGGTATATAGTGGGGACTTAATAAATAGTAGAAGTAATGATAACAATAAATGTAAGAGTCTGACTTTGTATCTCAAAACCCAACAGCAAGGACAAGATGAAAGAGACATGACTCAGCAGTGAAAAAAGGTAGTTGATAAGGTCAGTATGAGTCAGCAGCTAATGTGACATCCAGCTGCATTCATGAAGTGGTGACAGGCTTACCCTGCTGTGTCCTGGTTAGACCACCTTGGGCAGGGCAGATCTGGGCACCATTCTTTGTGAGCTCAAAATAATAATAAATGTATGTGAAGGCCCATTGTAAACCATAAAGCACACACATATGTAAAACATCATTATGAATCATCTGCAGTAGAGTATTAACTGAGAGAGATCATCTGCACTGACTTTAGAAGGAGTAAGTAGTACAGTAGAGGGGGGGAGTGAGACTCAGCACCTTAGAAAATAGGGGGCATAAGGCTGGTCGCAGCAGCTCACGCCTGTGATCCCAGCACTTTGGGAGGCCGAGGGGGGCAGATCACGAGGTCAGGAGTTCAAGAACAGCCTGGCCAACACAGTGAAACCCCGTCTCTACTAAATTAGCTGGGTCTCTACAAAAATTAGCTGGGTCTGGTGGTGCACGCCTGTAATCCTAGCTACTTGGGAGGCTGAGGCTGGAGAATCACTTGAACTCGGGAGGCAGAGGTTGTAGTGAGCCGAGGTAACACCACTGCATCCAGCCTGGGTGACAGAGCAAGACTCAGTCTCAAAAAAAAGAAAGAAAGAAAGAAAATAGGGGGAGCATAAAGAGGAGGCTTAGAAAGGACTGACTCAGGCAGAGGAAGCTGATTCTTATATGTTCCCTATAAGCCAAACCAAGAACAGTTGGTGAAAGTTAAAGCTAATTTAGGCTCATTATAAGATTTGGGCTCATTTTGAGAAAGTATTTTCTAACAATCAGAGTACTGCTTTGAAGAGTAATGAGCTCCCCCTCATAAGAGGTATTCAAGCAGTGATTGGATGATAATTGGTCCTAACAGAGGGAATTCAAACATGGAAGATGAAACCAGATAATCTTGAAAGGCTCTTCTGACCCTGAAGTGTCATGGCTTTGGGGGCTGTCTCTCTCCTGTTCTCTCTCATCATAGGGGAAGGGAAAATTCAGAAATCTTCAGTGTAATCATGGATCTGATATTCATCAAACACCCACTAAATGCCAGGAATTGTGCTAGTCACTGAGAAAAGAAGCAGAAGTAAGGAAAAGACTTTGGATTCTGAGCTCTTACAGTCTAATGGGGTTAAGTGGCAAAGAGCTTTGGACACACATCAGAGAAAACAACTAAATACTTGGAATGGAGTGAGTCCACCAGGGAGATGATACTGGAGCTGAGTTTTGAATAAATAATCTTCCTAGATGGAAGAGGGAACTAACAGGACAACAGGTAGAAAGGAGAAGACCTGCAAAGCCATGGAATCATGTGAAAGCAAGGACAGTTTAGGGGAAGATGAGCTGCATGAGAAACGGGATAGAAGAAACTGGGCTGGACTGCGAAGCACTTAGTGAAACTTCTGGAGGACTCTGAATTTACCTTGAGGATTACAGGAAGCAAGGGAGCAATCTAAGAAGAGCAGCCCAGTCACACCTGTGTTATAAAAGCCTTTGGATCATAATTCTGAAAGACACAATCCTGAATGCCATAATTCTTAATGTTGACATCCCAAAAGATCAAAATCCCTAAACATAAAATCTCTAATGCCTAAAACCTCCAAGATCATAATCACAGGTTAGTTCTTTCACCATTTTAATTGTCAGCATTGTTTGTTATAATTTGCTATGCTGTGTATTTCATGTTTGCATCATTTCCAATACTGGAGGTATGAATTGTGTAGAGACTTTTTTTTTTGAGAGCCTCACTCTGTAGCCTAAGCTGGAGTGTAGCAGCACGATCGTGGCTCACTGCAACCTCACCCTCCTGGGTTCTAGCAATTCTCCTGCCTCAGCTACCTGAGTAGCTGGGATTACAGGTGCACGCTGCCACGCCTGGCTAATTTTTGTATTTTAGTAGTGATAGCGTTTCACTGTGTTGTCCAGACTGCTCTTGAACTCCTGAGTCAGGCAATCCACCCAACTCGGCCTCCCAAAGCACTAGGATTACAGGTATGAGCCACAGTGCCCCGCCAGAGACTTTTAAGAGAGTGGTAATTATTTTTGTTTTTTTTGGCAAATTTGACTCCATGAAAGTGCATTATCCCAACACTGATTTTGTGTGTAAGCATTGTGGGTCTATGTAAAAATGCTGAAAATTCCTCAGTAAATGAAGAGATGCCCTTTTTGTACATCTGCATTTGTGAAAGATAAAAATTCTTGATATCTCTGCTCTTTGGGTGATTGCATATGTGGTGGTGACCCATGGGGGTGATCCATTGTAGTTTTTGCTTCCTCTTGTCAAAAGACTTGATTGTTCATCGTGGTATCTCAGATGACTGCAGTTATAAAGCTGATTGCACACAATTACCAACTATAGTGAAATGTGTTTATACATTTCCCTCTTTCACCTATTTCTTTATGAATATAGTTCATCATATTCATATGCTATACTCATAAATGCTATATTCATGCAACTTTTGTTAGTATATCTAAATGTTTACACTCGCAAAAATAATGTATGTTATTGTTGCTTATTTATTTATTATTTTTGGGGACAGAGTCTCACTCTATCACCCAGGCTGGAGTGCAGTGGCATGATCTCAGCTCACTGCAACCTCCACCTCCCTAGTTCAAGCAGTTCTCCTGCCTTAGCCTCCCAAGGATCTGGAAGTACAGGTGCCCACCACCAAACCCAGCTAATTTTCTGTACTTTTAGTAGAGATGGGGGTCTCACCATGTTGCCTCAGGATCTTGAACTCCTGAGCTCAGGCAGTCCACCCACCTCAGCCTCCCAAGTGCTGGGATTATAGCTCTATTGCCAGCCTATTGTTGCTTATTTTATTGTATAAAGTGGCCTATAAAGTATTCTGTTGTGTTTTTATGTTTTTCAGATAAATTCCCTTTTTAAAATGTAAATAAATATCTGGCCAGGCCTGGTAGCTCATGCCTGTAATCCCAGCACTTTGGGAGGCCAAAGCAGGTGGATCACTTAAGGCCAGGAGTTCAAGACCAGCCTGGCCAATATGGCTAAAACCCATCTCTACTAAAAACACAAAAAATTAGCTGGGCATGGTGGCACATACCTAGAATCCCAGCTACTCAGGAGGCTGAGGCACTAGAATCACTTGAACCTGGGAGGTGGAGGTTGCAGGGAGCTGAGGTTGTGCCACGGATCACGCCACTAAACTCCAACCTGGGTGACAGAGCAAGACTGTCTCAAAAAAGCAAAGCAAACAAACAGAAAGTAGATAAATATTATTTTTTACCATAACTATATTTTTGGGATTTTGATCTTTAGGGATTTCAACATTCAGGATTAAGATGTTCGGGATTGTGTCTTTTGGGATTATAATCAGTTTCTGTTTTAAAAAGATACTGGTGGAGATGTAGGAGAGGACTGAAGTGGAAAGAGACTAGAGAAAGTAGAAGCAGAAGCACTGAAGGATGAATGGACTATATGGTCAGAATTGTGTTTCAAAATAATGTTTGTTCCCTGGTTGTAAAATAATATATGCCACTGTAGATAATTTAGAAAACCAAGAGAACTCTAAAGAAGGAAATTAGGTGATTTATAGTCTCACCCCCCACCATTAATATATTGGCGTAATTCCTGGCTGGGTGTGGTGGCTCCCACCTGTAATCCCAGCACTTTGGGAGGTCGAGGCAGGTGGATTGCTTGAGGCCAGGAGTTCAAGATCAAGCTGGCCAACATAGTCAGACTCCATCTCTACTAGAAAATACAAAAAGTAACTGGGTGTGGTGGCACGTGCCTGTAGTCCCAGCTACTTAAGTGGCTGAGGCAGGAGAATCACTAGAACCTAGGAGGTGGAGGCTACAGTGAGCTAGGATCGTGCCACCACAGCACTCCGGCCTGCGTGACACAGTGAGACTCTGTCCAAAAATGTGTGTGTGTGTGCATGTGTGTGTAATTCCTTCTATTTTTTTCCCATGCATAGTTTTTACTTAACAGTATTTTAGGATCTCTGCTAAAATATTCTTCAAAAATATATTTTTAGATGGCTGAACAATATTTTATCATATGATTGTACTATAACTTATTTAAACATTTTCTTGCTGTGGAACATTAGGTTGTTTACAGATTTTCTCTGCTATAAATAATACTGAAATGATGATCTTTATGCACAAATCTTTGACCACATTTCCAATTATTTTCTTAGAATAAATTCCGAAATGGGAATTACTAAAATAAAGGATATGAATATTTTAAGGCTTTTGCTACACATTACAAAATTGCTTCTAGAAAGGTTATACAAATGTGTGCTTTTACCACTAGTATATAAGAATGCCCATCTAACTCTACCCTTATTAGCATTGAACTTTATAATTTTAAAAGTTGCCAATTCCAGCCAGGTGTGGTGGCTCACACCTGTAATCCCAGCACTTTGGGAGGCCAAGGTGGGTGATTCACCTGAGGTCAGGAGTTAAAGATCAGCCTGACCAGCATGGTGAAAGCCTGTCTCTACTAAAAATACAAAATTATCCAGGTGTGGTGGCACATGCCTGTAATCCCAGCTACTTGAGAGGCTGAGGCAGGAGAATCACTTAAACCTGGGAGGCAGAGGTTGCAGTGAGCTAAGATCACACCACTGCACTCCAGCCTGGGCAATAGAGTGAGACTCCATCTCAAAAAAAAAGTTGCCAATTTGTATAGGCAAAATATCACTTATTTAATTTATTTAATTTACATTAGCTATATTAATATGAAGGTTCATATTTCTTTTATTAACTGCTTGTTCATGACTTAGTCCATTTTATACTGAGCTGTTAGTGCTTTTTATTGATTTGTAAGCACTCTTTACATATTAAGAACGTCAAATGTTTCACTATACTTACTGAAGATCTTTGTTTTTCAGGTGGCATTTGCCTTTTTTTTGTTTATGGTGGGGCTTTTGTTGTATAGTAATTAAAAATTTTTGGTGTTTTCATTGTATTCACACTATGAAAGTGCTTTTCAGATACATATCTATATCTAATTCAAATCCAGCTATGATTTTTATCTTTTGCATTTAACTTTGTGTGTGTGTGTGTGTGTGTGTGTGTGTGTGATAGAGTCTTGCTCTGTCACCCAGGCTGGAGTGCATGGCATGATCTCGGCTCACTGCAACCTCTGCCTCCTGAGTCAAAGCAATTCTTCTGCCTCAGCCTCTCAAATAGCTGCGACTACAGGTGCCCACCACCATGCCTGGCTAATTTTTGTATTTTTAGTAGAGTTGGGGTTTCACCACATTGGCCAGGCTGGTCTCAAACTCCTGACCTCAGATGATCTGCCCACCTTGGCCTCCCAAAGTGACGGAATTACAGGTGTGAGCCACCACGCCCAGCCCTGCATTTAAGTTTATTTTTTTTTTGAGACGGAGTTTTGCTCTTGTTACCCAGGCTGGAGTGCAATGGCGCGATCTTGGCTCACTGCAACCTCCGCCTCCTGGGTTCAGGCAATTCTCCTACCTCAGCCTCCTGAGTAGCTGGGATTACAGGCACGCGCCACTGTGCCCGGCTAATTTTTTGTATTTTTTAGTAGAGATGGGGTTTCACCATGTTGACCAGGATGGTCTTGATCTCTTGACCTCGTGATCCACCCGTCTCGGCCTCCCAAAGTTCTGGGATTACAGGCTTAAGCCACCGCGCCCGGCCGCATTTAAGTTTTTAATTCATCTATTTAATTCATTACTTAAAAAAAACAAGACAGGGTCTTGTTATGTTGTCTGGGCTGGTCTTGAACTCCTGGACTCAAGAAATTCTCCCATCTCAGCATCTTGAGTAGCTGAGATTACAGGTGTGCATCATAGTGCCTGGATTAATTCATTAATTTTGATATAAGGTACAAGACAAGGAACTTATTTCTCTCCTGCTTCTCAAGATTTACTTATTTCCTCCCTCCCTCCCTTCCTTCCTTTCCTCCTTCCTTCAGTGAACGAGGACAGATAAGAGGGAAAGAAAAAGGGAAGAATCTAGGTCAAACTAGGTTTCTGCTTATGTGGTTAGATGGTGCTGATAGATGATTTAAGTTACAGGCTTGGAAGAACATAATGATGTCAGTGTTGAATACGTCGAGTTTGGAGGTGCTCTGCGAGGATTCAAGGAGGGACAGTGAGTTGGCAGCTGGAATATGGGCATGAAGCTCGGAGAGAGGCTGAGGCTGAAGTTGCAGCCATGGTAGTCAGCAGTGTTTAGATGGCTCAGAAACTACAGGCAGGATGAGTTCACCCAGGGAAGATGTGCAAGTAAGAAGAGAAGTGAAGCAGGGTACTCTGGGCAGCAGCAGTACTGAAGGGGCACATCAAGGAGAAGCTAGGGAAGGAGAATGAGAAGGAGCAGAAGGAGATAAGATCCAAAGAGATGAGTCAGAGAAGCTAAGGGAAGAGAGGCTTTGAAGAAAGAAGAGGTGATCAGAATGTCAGTGAAGAAGTGGAATAGAGCTTATTGAATGAATGGGCTGAGTGAATGGGAGGTGGGGAAGTGGAGGCAATGTGGGTGAGATGGCTTTTGAACAAGTTTATCAGTAAAGAAAAAGAGGAAGAGGGGACAGTAATGTGCTTGGAAGTTAAGATTAAAAGAAGGCTTAAAGGGGAGATTTGAGGGTGTTTGAAGGCAGAGAGAAAGGCATTGGTTGGAAGAGGGATATTTAAAATGTGAGAGAAGAGGTGATGGTGCCAGGTTGGAGGAGGAGGAGTGATGGGCATGGTGGAAGGATGAGGACTGAGTTAGGACACAAGTACTGAGTAGTACTGAGTTAGGACGCATGTCGGTGAAGATGGCCTCCAGGGTGAGGCCAAGGTTAGGAAGGGAGAAAAGTTGAGCCTGTTGGCCTCTATTCTCTTCTGAAAAGCAGGAAATGAAGTCATCTACTGAGAATGAGGTAAACAGAGGCAGGGAAGAGAAATATTTTGGGAGAGGAAGGGTGTACAACAACTGCTGTGAGAAATGGGAAATCATTATGGGACAAGTATTCGAAGTAGTGAGACGTAGTCAGGGTCTGGCTAACGGTGACACCAGTCGGAATGGCTATGTGCTTTCCTCCCCGGAGCATCGTAGGCCAAAGCAGAGGAGAAAGTAAATGCTTATATGGATTTGGAGTCTGAAGTAGGCAAACAGGTGGGACAGAAAGGCAAAAGGGTGAGGAAATTGCATGAAGAAATTTTGTTTGTTTGTTTGAGAGGGAGTCTCACTCTGTCACCCAGGCTGGAGTGCAGTGGCATAAGCGATCTCAGCTCACTGCAATCTCCTCCTCCGGGTTCAAGCGATTCTTCTGCCTCAGCCTCCTGAGTAGCTGGGATTACAGGCGTGCACCACCACACTCGGCTTATTTTTGTATTTTTAGTAGAGATGGGGTTTCACCATGTTGGTGAGGCTGCCTTGAACTCCTGACCTCATGATCTGCCTGCCTTAGCAGTGCTGGGAATACAGGCATGAGCCACTGCACCCGGCCGAAGAAATTATTTAAAGAGACTGATCAAAGGGTCAAGGTTGGGTAGGAAAGGAAGTGAAGCTAGGAGGGGAATGGTGGGCTTGTTAAATTAGGAATGGTCTAGGGATTGAAGGTCAAAATGAGGTCAAAAACAGGTTCAGTGGGAGTGAGAAAGGAGGACAGACATAAGGACAGGAGACACAGCTTACAAAGTGGGATTTCAGAGCTCATTATTTTTGAGACGAAGAAACTGTGGGAGATGGTCAGACTGAGGGCGGGGCTGTGTTTCCATGGAATCTGCTGTGGGAGTGCAGGATGCTGCAGCAGAGAATCCCAGGATGTGGACAGTTCACCTGGGTGTTGAAATTCACAGGAGGAAGGCAGGATAGGGGTCAGCAGGGAGATACTGAGTGCCAACATTCCTGCAGGGGAGATGTCATCAGCAGATGACAGTGACAAGAAAGCAGAGAGGATCGCATAGCCTCAAAAGAGCAGGGATGTTTGTATGAGGGTGAAGGAACACGTGTGGACAGAGGCATCAGCAAAGGTAACTTGCTACAGTAGTGGGGGGCGGGAAGCAGGTACCACAATCAGGCAGACCAAAGCGGGGCAGCAGTTTCCAGGTTCTCTGTTATTTTTTGTTTGTTGGTTGGTTGGTTCACTCAGCCATTCATTCAAAAAGGATTTGATGAGATGTGTCTGCTGAGCCTGTGCTAGGCGTGCAGGACGCTGCCTCTTCCACAGGAACGCACCCCAGCCAGCAGCCTTTCCCCGTTTTGCCAAAGATGGCCCCCCTCTCACTCAGCAAGCCCCCCACACCAAAGTCCTGGCACCAAAGCCAGGCAGGCCCTGACAGGGCTGGTGACCAGTAGGGGATCTTCTTGTTACAGCTTTTTCCCCAGAGATAAATAGGCCACAGTAAAAAAGATTGCTACATCCTTTCAATAAAGATTTTTTTTCTTTTCCAGACAGCTTGAGAAATGTTTTAAAAGCTTCTCACATTTCCAGTGAAACCCACAGAGAAGAATTTTGCTTGTTATCAGCCCTGGAATCCTCTGATAGACGGGTGACATTTTTTTTTTTCTTTTTCTTTCTCTTTTTCTCTTTTCCTTTTTTCACCAGCTGAAGAGAGAGTCACAGTGTGTTTTATAACTGGCTCTCTGCATTTCAAAAGCTCAACGAGAGCTCTCTGCTAACCCCGATAAGCCTTGGGCTCTTAGCGTCTTAAATACCTCTGACAAGCTATACATTACAGCGCTAATAATTTGCCAAATTTGCGCCCATAATATGATATCTGTAAAACGTCAAGGGCAGTAATGCGATTAGCGGTCTCAAATGAAATATCGAACATTCAGCGTTTAGGTCCTGAATAGGGGGAGAAAGGAAAGGAAATCAATTTCAAAAGCAGGAGGGAAAAAGGCGATAAGCGTGTAATAAAAATAGAGAGAGACAGAGGAGAGATGCGGAGGAAGACACGGGCAGAGCAAGACACGGGGAGAGATAGACCAGCCTGCATTCGTGTTTGAGGCAGGTAAGAGATGTAAAAAACTTTTACAAAGCAGTTCCAACACGAAGCTGGGAAATAACATTTGGTCACCACAGCAACCGGGTTTGGGTGGAAGGAGGGAGGTGGGGGCTGGGAGCCGAGGAAGGGGTTGGCCAAGCCTAGGGACCGGCCTTTCACTCTCTGCCCCCAACAGCCTGCTTCCATAAAACACAGGAAGTTGAATTACAAGGAGTCTGAGGGTGGGCTCTCACCCTGCCCCCACCCACCCGAGGTGGGAGAGTCGTAATGGACTAATTATCTGGCCAGCAGAGGCGGTGGCGGCGGCAGTTCGCAGGAGAGAGGGCCGGGGCTGTCACATACCAGGCTCTAGACTAAATAACAACATCTCACACCTGCAGCTTTACGAGCCCTTGCTGAGAGGAGCTAGTGCAAGCCCTTCCCTCCCCTCGCCCCCCTCCAGCATCCCCCCCATGCACATTTGGGCCCCCACTCTGGGCAGGCTGCTGCCGGGGCACCAGAGTGGTGGGGGGAGTCTCCCCCTTGCTGAAGGTCTGACCCATTGCTCAATCCGTACAACTTGCAGGTATCTCTACTCGCAATGCCCCTGCTCTTGGGTCCCCCAGGTAATTCCCCAGGGACGTTAGCAAGGCAAGGAGACCATGCCATTAAAATACCCCATGCCAGAGGTCACCAGCAAGCAGGTTTGTCTGCACCTGCAGTTATCTGTCTCAGGCTCGGGACCGACGAGGATGGGGCTGTGCTGGATGCTGGATTGTGAAGGCAGAAATGACCAGTGCATCCTCTTGGGCCCTGGGGGATAACAGAGGCGGGAGCCCTCTGAGCCACCAAGCACACTTCTCTGCTTTTTCCTTTCATACCTCTTCTTAATACCATGTGAGGCAGGTTCTTTCAAAACATGGTGTTCCTGCCCCTTCTGCACCACTTGGTCTTGGACTTTACCCCATAACCATGAGCCTCATTTTGCAAAGGGATGAGGTTTTTTGCAGAGCTGCGTCAAGAGAGAAGGCAAACAATGACAGACACAGGAGCCTGTGCCTTAGCAAGGGGATGGCAGTCAGGGAGAACCGGACAAAGTCCTATCTCCACTCTAAATGCCTGAGGCCTCTAGTTCCACTGTGTCCCCCCAGTTGGAGGCTCCCAACTAGGCTTCAGGCTAGCTCACCTAGGCTAAGAAGAGCTGAAAGGTGCTGGCCGGCTGGGGTGGGAAGAAAGCAAACAGGCTGCCTGGGGCCTGCCCAGACCCTTCCCGGGGGCAGCCTGGAATGGCCATTACAGGGCCACTTCTTGCGGCACCACGAGCCATTAAAGCAGGAGTGCTCGGGGAGCCATCAGCCCAGTGCAGATGACTTCCCCAGATGTGGCAGTGGGCAGGATGTGGAAGCCCCCAGCCCCAACTCTACAGACAAAACATTCCCGCACTAACCATCCTCGGAAACCCCACAGCCCAGAGCCCCTCTTACAGATGCTTTCTAGACCATTTAGCAGGAGGCAGTGTTTATTTTTGAACATATGTTCTTCCCCATCTCTCGCCTTCCTTTTCCCTTACTAGTCCTTCCAGACCCAAAGCTACCCTCTGGATGGGTCGTGACTGCCAAGCTCCAAGGCCTGTGTGGGTAGCATGCTTTGTTTTGGCTTTGTGAGTGCTGAAGCATGTACACGCATGCACATACAATCCTACTTGCTCTAACCTCCATTAGTGGAAGGCATGTACTACACAAGCTTCAGGAATGCAGGGCCTCAGAGGTTATCTAAGTTTGTGAGCAAATCATAAAGTAAGACGGAGGTTCCCCACTTTCCAAAATGGGTATACTACTCAGAGGTGGTTCCTGGGCACTGCATTCCTTTTGGGAAGGTGACATCAAGCACAGAAGGTCCCCTCCAGGCGGGATGTTTCTGTCTGAAGCTCAGCTTGGTCTCTATTTGGTTCTCTGTCCATGCATACAGCCCAGCCCAGTGCTGTGCTCAGTTATCGTGCACCCCCTCAATGAAGGTCTCTCTCTTATCTTCAATGAAGTAGAATCCTCCAGTCCTTAAGTGACCAGTTCAACTTTCACCCCCTTCAAGAAGTCTTCCTTAACTCAAACGCTCTGAGTTCTGCTTCTTCTAATAGGTAAGGGACTCACATTTAATGGGGCCTACTGGGTGCCAGGAACCATGTTAGGCATTTTGCATGTCATTCCATTTAGCTTTCAGAACTCTGCATATTATTAGTTCTATTTTATGGATAGGAAAAGAGGCTCTCAGAAGTTCAGTGATTTGTCCAATTCAGTGAACAAGTGATAGAGCTGGAATTCAAACCACGTCCATCTGATTCAAATCCCACCATCCCTCCATCACGTGATGGAGCTTCCCACATGAAAATGTTTTGCAAACATTTGTCACGGCCTTTTCTAAAGTGTGGCATCCAGAAAAGAAAACACCATAGGCTTCCAGCCAGGGCAGAGTAGAGACAAGATTTTCCTTAATAAACCCTAAAGTTGCAGCCATCTTGCTTTGTTGTCTCATGTGTAGCTGGCAGGTGACCAAACCCGCAGATTTCCTCAAACGCTGAGTCTCCCCTTCACTGGGTTCCCAGACACATTGGTCTTTGGTGCTTGTTCTCTCTGCCTAGAATACCCACTTCATTCATTCACTCTTTCTTTTCTTTTCTTTTTCTTTCTTTCTCTTTCTCTCTTTCTCCCTTTCTTCCTTTCTTCATCAATTGAGAGCCTATTATATGCCAGGTACTGTACTAGGCAGTGGAAATGTACTGGTGAGCACAGGGCAGGTCTCCTCACCATGCATACAGTTTAGTGGGGCCTTGGGCATTGATGAAGTCATGGCAGAAATAAACATGAATCTGCAGTGGAGGTAAGTTCTGCACGAGCGATCCATGTGGCCACAGAAGATGTGACCTCTTTGGGAAAGTCAAGGAAGGCTCATCTAAGGAAGTAATGATCATCATGCTGAAAACGCTATCTCACCTCTACCCCCATGCACACCCACAAAGCCTCAACCCTTGACTTTGCCTAGAAAACTCCAGCAGTCTTTCAGGTCAGCTTATACATCACTTCCTCATAGAGTGCGCCTCTATGGTCCTGACCAGGTGAGGTCTCCATTGCACTCTGTATTGTTCTCTACAACATTTCACTTACATTTGGTTACTTGTTTAAAATTTGTCATCCCAGTAGCTTGTACACTCCATGAGGGCAAAGAATGTGTCTTCCTGGTTTCCTGCTTTATGTCTCATGTCAAGCACAGTACCCAGCATGTGCTTGACAGTCAGGAGATGTTTGCTGAATAGATATCCTGCTTTCTGTCCTGTACTGGGGCAGCTAAAGCTTTAGATCCAGGTGTAGGAATTTGCATTTATTATATTCACATTAGGTGGTGGCTTATACCTGTAATCCCAGCACTTTGGGAGGCCAAAGTGAGAGGATCACTTAAGCCCAGGAGCTCCAGCCTGGGCAACATGGTGAGATCCTGTCTCTACAAAAAATGAAAAAAACTAGTTGGGCATGGTGGTGCACACCTGTGGTCCTAGTCACTTGGGAGGCTGAGCTGGGAGGATCCTTTGAGCCCAGGAGTTTGAGGTTACAAATAGCTATGATTGCGCCACTGCACTCCAGCCTGGGTGACAGAGTAAGACCTCATCTTAAAACCAAAAACAAATCACATTATTAGATCATCCCAGTTTATTAGCATTCCCATAAATTCCAATCCAGTACTTGCTGAATACCTACTGTTTGCCATGAACCATACCTGATGTTGGGGAATACAAAGAAACTTGTATAGTCTTAGACTTCAAGGAGTATATAATCTAGTTTAGGAAACAGATGAGAAAAGCAGTAATTATAATGTAGTTGTTATGTCCAGAATGCTATGGCAGCCCAGGGAATGAAACTATTCAATCTGGGGGTAGAGAAATAGGGAAGGCTCGAACTTAGTTTTACTTTAAGATGGGCAAGACGTGGCTGGGCGCAGTGGCTCACACCTGTAATCCCAGCACTTTGGGAGGCCAAGGCTGGTGGATCACTTGAGGTCGGGAGTTCAAGACCAGCCTGGCCAGCATAGTGAAACCCTGTCTCTACTAAAAATAAAAAAATTAGCCGGGTATGGTGGCACATGCCTGTAGTCCTAGCTACTTGGGAAGCTAAGACAGGAGAATTGCTTGAACCCCGGAGGTGGAGGTTGCAGTGAGCTGAGATTGTGCCATTGCACTCCAGCCTGGGCGGCAAGAGCAAAACGCCATCCTAAAAAAAAAAAAAAAGATGGGCAAGACGTAGGGAGGACTCTTCAAGCAGAGGAGGCAAAATGTGCCAGGGCAAACCCAAGGCATGAGAGGCAAATGGCAGGGAGTTCAGTTGCCCATGAAGGTCAGAACTGAGACTCATGTAGATAGTTTCCTACAGTCTCTCTCTCTCTCTCTCTCTCTCTCTCTCTCTCACACACACACACACACACACACACACATTCACACACATTGGACTTCAGCATCTTCTTACCATTCTATTTTTTTTCCAATCTGAAGAATGTCTTCTTGACAGAAAATATAGTTGCTTCTAGTCATGTCCCTGGCTAATCCATTTTTCACACTAGCCCTGAGTTATCTTTCTAATATATGGATCTGATCATGTCACCACCACCACCCTTCCCAATTAAAACCTTTCAGTGGTTACCAATTGCCCCTAGAAGTCACACTCCATTATGGCAGACAAGGCTCTTAACAATTTGGTCCAAGGTTATAATTTCACTCCTACCTCCTCCTCGCTTTCCCCTCACACACCCTACTGTGAGTCACAGTGACTTATTAACATCTGCACTTGACGTGCCATGTGATCTGTTCTCTCTACATGGAGAGATGGAGGGAGGGATGTCCAGGAGGTTCACAGCCTGGGCCTCTTACTCCTCTCCATGGAGCACCTTGAGCTGGACACTGGTTTCCCACATTGAGGAACTATCTGTAGTTCTCTGAATGCTTTTCTTTCTTTTGCTGCTGGGCTTTTGCACATGCTACTTCCTCTGCTTGGAAGTCCTTTCTCTGGCTTTCAGTCTGGCTAGCACCTACTTCCTCCATTCTTCAGGATGCAACTGAGGTGTGACTTTCCCCAGGAAGTCTTGCAGCCTCCGCTTCTGAAGCCCCGCACACAGCGCCCTATGCTTACTTTGATAATGGCACGAGCCACTGTGCATTTTAATAGGTGTTCCTTATCCATTTCCCTTTCTTGACTTTGTCTGATTTATTGTCATGCGTTCAGTGCCTAGTGTCGTGCTTGACATATACTAAGCTTTCAATAGATATTTGTTGATTAATGATTAAACAAATAAATGACTGAATGAATAAACTTCTCATTGTTCTCAAAACACAACATGCTTATTGACAACTGTGCCTTTCTCTGCATGTCTCTCTAAAAAACTAAACTCTTTCTTCATTCCTCCTCACCCCTCCCCACCCGGCCAGCAAATCTGCTCTTCCTCTCCTTCATCTACCTTAGTGAATGGTGCCTCTGCCCATTTGTTCAAATTAGAAACCTGTATGTTTCTCATGGTTCATCTGTTCATTCATTCATTATTTATTGACCACCTACCCTGTGCCAAGCACTTTACTAAACAATGAAGACATAGCCTCTAGCTGCAAAGAGTTCACCTCCTAATCAGGATTAAGTTTTTAAAGGCTATCTCTTCTCTGAAACAAACTCCAGGAATGCTGTGCACTGCCTGATAGCCCATGCTGGATTTTTCCCTCTGAGAGCCTGAGGGAGAGGAGAGACCATGGGCTTTGGCATCAGGAAGAGGTGAGTTTATTTTTATATTTTTAGAGACAGGATCTCACTCTGTCACCCAGACTGGAGTACAGTGGGATGACCACAGCTCACTGCAGCCTCCAACTCCTGAGCTCAAGCAATCTTCCTGCCTCAGATTCCTGAGTAGCTGGGCCTACAGGTGCTTGTCATTGCTCTGGCTATTTTTTAAAATTTTTTTATAGAGATGGCATCTTGCTGTGTTGCCCAGGCTGTTCTTGAACTCCTGGCCTGAAGCAGTTTTCCCACCTCGACCTCCCAAAATGCTGGAATTACAGGTGTGAGTCACCACACCCTGCCTAGAGGTGGATTTATTTATTTCATTTCATTTATTTATTTATTTATTTTTCAAGACGGAGTTTCGCTCTTGTTACCCAGGCTGGTGTGCAATGGCGCGACCTCGGCTCACCGCAACCTCCGCCTCCTGGGTTCAGGCAATTCTCCCTCAGCCTCCTGAGTAGCTGAGACTACAGGCACGTGCCACCATGCTCAGCTAATTTTTTGTATTTTTTTTAGTAGAGATGGGGTTTCATCATGTTGACCAGGATGGTCTCAATCTCTTGACCTTGTGATCCACCTGCCTCGGCCTCCCAAAGTGCTGGGATTACAGGTGTGAGCCACCGTGCCCAGCCCTATTTCATTTTATTTTTTTGAGACGGAGTCTTGCTGTGTCTCAGGCTGGAGTGCTGTGGTGTGATGTCCACTCAGTGCAACCTCTGCCTCCTGAGTTCAAGTGAGTCTCCTGCCTCAGCCTCCCAAGTAGCTGGGGTTACAGGCGTGCACCACCATGCCTGACAAATTTTTGTATTTTTAGTAGAGACAAGTTTTGCCATGTTGGCCAGGCTGGTCTCAAACTCCTGACTTCAGGTGATTCACCCGCCTTGGCCTTCCAAAGTACTGGGATTACAGGCGTGGACCATGGCACCCAGCCCTAGAGGTGGATTTAAATCCAAGCTCTTCTTTATCCTGAACACATTTAATTTAATATTCCTTTTTAACAAGAATATGTAATGTATTAAGATATAACAATTGAGTGCCTACTCTCTGCTCAGTGCTGTGCAGTGTTGATGATTCTGGGTAACAGAGCAAGACCTTGTCTCTAAAAATATAAAGAGACAGAGTGCTGCCCTCACAGAGCTTCCACGTAGTGAAGGAGACAGACAATAAACAACTAAACATGCAAATAAATGTATAACTACAATTTGTCAAACACACTTTAAGACAATGGATAAGAAATAGAAAAGTAGGTGATGACAACAGTCAAAAGGCCAGGTTAAAAGAAAAAAGACAGAAGAAAAACAGGTGAAATCTTTTTTAGACTGGGAGGAGTTCTCTGAGGAAATGGCATTGAAGCTAAGATCTGAAGGAGAGGGGAAGCAGCTGTGTAAGGAAGCTGGGGAGAGGGAACTTGGCAGGTTGAAAGACCCTGAGGAGAGATGGGGGTCAGGGCAGACACAGAGCAGGTCTTGCTGGGTTAAGGATTATGGGCTTGACTCTAGGGGTCATGCCTCTTAAAAAGATTCCTCAGCTGCCAGGTGAAGAGGCTGGAATGGGAAGTGGCAAGAATGGAAGAGAGAAATCAACTAGAAGACAGTTCCAGCAGTGACAGAGGACAGATGCTGATGCCTGGATTTCAGGGGGTGCCAGGCAAGCTGGGCAGAAAGGGAATATATTTGAGATAGGATTTAGAGGTAGACTGAGGGGCTGAGGAATAGGGAAAGGCTGAAGAGTGATTCCCAGGTTTCTGGTTTGGGCAAGTGGATGGGGAGGTGCCATGGGAAAAGGGGAGAAGGAGCAGTTTTGGTGGGAAAAATGATGAGCAGCATTCTGGACTGGTGAGGGCAGAGTGTCTGTTAGAGATCCATGTGGTGGTGGTAAACAGGCAGTGTGGAGCTTTAAAGAGAGGTCTGAGGTAGGGTTAGCATGAGAATGGGGACAGAAGAGGACGCAAAGGTGAGGTCAGGTGAATAAATCATTCATCTCTCTGAACCATGTTGCCTTTTTTTTTTTTTTTTTTTGAGATGGAGTCTTGCTCTGTCACCCAGGCTGGAGTGCTGTGGCACGATCTTGGCTCACCTTTATCTCCTGGGTTCAAGCAATTCTCCTACTTCAGCCTCCTGAGTAGTTGGGATTACAGGTACGTGCCACCACACCCAGCTAATTTTTGCATTTTTAGTAGAGACGGGGTTTCACTACGTTGGCCAGGCTGGTCTCTAACCCCTGACCTCAGGTGATCCCCTGCCTCGGCCTCCCAAAGTGCTAGTTACAGGTGTGAGCCACCACGCCTGGCCTGAACCACATTGTCTTAATGTATGACATGGAAATAATATGAAATGAGATCATAAAACCACATGGCACATATTAGACACTCAATAAACATTGGTTTCCTTTCCCTTCTCTTCTTCCTTCCCTTTACTTTCTTTCCATCTTCCTTTTTCTTGGTGGTTCTTCAAGCCTTTTCTTTTACTCACTATCCTTATATGCTGCACACAACTGTCACAAAAATGAGGACAGTGAATTTCTTAGAAGGAACAAGGGACCAAGAATAGTTGACTTAAAATTCATGCATTCAACTATCATGCCATGTCCTTTGCTGGGAACACCTTTCCCTTGCTCTTTGGCTGCGTAGCAAACTTCTTAAAGATTCATGTGAAGCTTTGCTAATTCTGTGCAGTCTTCCTTAAGGTCTCTAGTTGATTTAGGTGTTTGCTTCTTCTAGGAGGTGCTGCATCTTACATCTATCTTAGCATTTACCATAGTATTTTGACATTATGTCTTCGGCTGGCCTGTCTCCTCAGTAGACTATGACTTCCTTTAAAGGAGAACTGTTTTTAAACCTCTGTATTTCCAGCACTTAATTTAGACAAGGCAGTTTATTTAAAAATATGTTGCATCATCTCCAAGGCTCTGAGATTCCATAATTTTACGCAAAAAGTTTAGATGAGTGAAAAAGCAAACAACACCCATATTTTCTTTGCTATCCTTTTTGAAGGAGATGGTGTAGCAGCTAAGATCACATCCAAAGGAGGCAGATCTGAAGGTTTTAGCATCTCATCTTCAGATCCGCATTGACTGGCGAGCCAAGTGATACCCAGAGGCACCTGCAGCCGAGTCATTATTTCAGGTCCCAGGGAAGAAACTGCATTTTAGGAAAATGCCTGTAATGTACAACCTTAACATTCCTACACAGAGGTAGCAATAAGGACAAGGTTGGAATCTCTGTGTTAAATGCCAAAGGAGGAAATTTCTGCAAGCCGCTGCTGTTTCCTAGGTTCCTGGAGCATCTACAGAGCTTGGAGAACCCTGAGATTGCCAAGAGAGCCTTCTCATACTGTGTGACTTTCATGGACGGAATGTTAGCCATTTTCCCCCTCTACTCTCACTCTCAATTCATCACATAAAGGGAAAATCAAAGGGAAGTGACTCAAATTAAACAGTAGGTCTGAAGAGCTTTGACTAAGCCTGATGCCTGCAATAGAGAAGGCATCCTATAAATGTTGGCACAGATAAATGGTTTTGAAACCCCAAATGCCTCAGTTTTTCTTGAAGAGCCTGTATTCTGACCATAAGCAATGACATCTTCATTCCTAGAGCATGCCAAGCCTGTGAATCATTTACAACTTTATCTGCTGTTACTGTACCTAACACAATAATCAGCACATGAACTACACCTATATTATTCGAGAATCGTCTACTCAATTGTGTTGACCTCAGTTGATCTCAGCAACTGCCACAGCTCTACGAGCCCCATTTCCATTTGATTCTATACCCTGGTACCCTTCTCCCATCCCCAGCAACATCCACCCAGTGTTCTGGAGTCCCCTAGTGGTCTTGAAACCTCCTGGTTTGCCTGGGCTGAGATTTTCTTCAAACATTGAGGCAAAATGGGAAAGACAGACACCGTTGGCCTGGTCCCTGCTGCTGATAGCTCTATGTTCCCATTCAACACCAACCTCCCGGACTTGCCTTTCAGAACTTATTTCCAGCCTTCATAGCCGCTCCCTGGCACAGTCTTGCTAGGTCTTCCCTTTCTGTGTTTGTTCCCCATGACTGACCCATTTTCAAGGACTGGCCTTTGTCCATCCCAGCTCCTAGCCCCTTTGCTTCTTGACTTTAAACTCTCCCTGCCCTGCTGGGCATGCCCGTCTTTGCATCCAGAGCACGAGAGGCTACGATAGAGGTTATGCACACAGCTAGTAAAGCATAAACTTCAGAACCTCTAAAGCCACTCCCCAATCTGAGGTTCTGTGACTCTGCTACTTCCCTTGAGCTCATGTGAATAAAACATTCAATTTTGTTTCATTTATGGGTCTTGTTATTACGCTAGCCAAAAGATATATCTTTTTAAAAAGTCTAAAAAGTAGCCCAATAGCTGGCTAGTTGTTGGCTTAGTCTGTAGAGAACGCCTAAATCCCAGATCAAACAGGGAGCAGCAGTACATTTTGCAGGCCCGAAGAGGAGACAGTCTCAGCACCAGAATGGTCATTAGCATTAAAGAGTCTGTTGGGGTTAACTGTAGAGCTTCTTGTGAAGCTCACCATGGAAGACGCCTAAGCCACTCTGAACCAGGAATGAACACCTAATATTCGGCTTCACTGCCACCTCTGAAGTCTTCCTCTCAGGTCACATTTCCAACAAGCAGTGAAGAATCAGTTATCTGAATATTCTAGTATTGTCTAGTCAGACAAAAGTCTGATGTACTGGCCTTTTATGCTCAGGAAGGCACAGGCTTCCAACATAGCAGCTGTCCCTGTATAATTCCATTATTTTAGACTGCTCATTTAACAAATCCTGGAAGCCTGCTCTGTGCGAAGCACTGGGCTAGGTGTGAGATTATGGCACTAAACAAGAGAAACAGGGTCCTGCGCTCAAAGAGCTCACGGTTTGGAGTGGGAGTCAGACACTAAACAAATACAATTACCTGATCTATTACTTGGTTATATTTAGGACTAAGTGATACAAGGATAAATACAAGACGCTACACGCCTGTATATTGAATCCACACAAGCTCTGCTGTGGTGAGACTATGAAGGGTGACTTCATCTATCACCTGAATGGTTTTTTTTTTTCTTCTTCTCTTAGGCTCTTTCTGCTTCCTCAAGGGAAACTTCCAAAGCTCACCAATGCCTCTATTCCAGGAAGAGAGTTAGTAGAAGGCATAGCTGATGTGGCATAAGGTGCCCATAGACCTGGGCAGACAGCTGCACAGCCATGCGCGCGCGCACACACACACACACACACACACAGACACACGTGCGCACATGCACAGAGGGTGACCCATGGAACATGCCCCAGGGGGAAGAAGAGGAAGGAAAAAAATGAAATCCAAACAGTCTTTTTCACCCCGAAAACATATAATTTTGTGTAAATTTTGACTTTAAACATCTCTCTTTTCCTGAGCTGTGATATGGGCCCTGTCAAAGGCAGGGCCAATTACTGCCATTAGGTTCCCATCATGTCACCGTCTCGCCGTCTGGAAGGCCCTCGCCTCACAGGCCTATAATCTGCACTCACTTTCGCTCCATCACTTTCAGAAGGAACAAAATTGTTTTGTGTGTTTTTTTTAAAAGGGCCTTTATTTGGCCCCTGTCAACTCTGAAAAGAAGAGAGTGAAAGAGAGAGGGGGGGAGAGAGAAAAGAGGAGAAAGAAAGATTGTTTAAGTGTTTAACCATGAGATTGCCAACAGCAAGCATGAGGAGGCAGCCTGGCTAGCCCCCAGGGACACCATACCCTGGGCCTTGCCACTTGCTTCCTCTTTTGGGGGAAGTTACTTCCACTCCAGACAGAGCTCCTTGCACAGGTTCTGATCTCATAGTCTTGGAATCATCTATCTGAAGACATCAGCAAAGAATAGCCAGGTTCTGAATTGCCAAACCAGCTACTGTGAATGTCTATCACAGGCCAGAAGGTGTGGGAAACTTTCTGGACTCCAAATCCCTTAAGGTATTGGCTGCAGTGGGGGCAGTGGGTCAGAGAAGACCCTTGGGAATGCTGAGGATGCTGTTAGCAAAAGGCAAATGAAAGCTGGTCTGTTGGGGCCGGGCGTGGTGGCTCATGCCTGTAATCCCAGCAGTTTGGGAGGCCGAGGTGGGCGGATCACAAGGTCAAGAGATTGAAACCATCCTGGCCAACATGGTGAAACCCTGTCTCTACTAAAAATACAAAGATTAGCTGGGCGTGGCGGCAGGCACCTGTAATCCTAGCTATTCAGGAGGCTGAGGCAGGAGAATCACTTGAACCTGGGAGGTGGAGGTTGCAGTGAGCCGAGATTGCACCACTGCACTCCAGCCTGAGCGACAGAGCGAGACTCTGGCTCAAAAAAAAAAGAAAAAAGAAAAAAAGAAAGAAAGAAAAGAAAAGACAAAAGCTGGTCTGTTGGGACAGTGCCTGGCCCGTTGGGTGGATTAGCCGGTCCCTCCCTTGGCTCAGCTGGGATGCTCCCAACCCTTGCTCTCTCTTCCTCAGGTCAACTGGCTGCTCCAGGAGCCACCGAGCTCACTGTTGGGAACTCGCCCTTCAGTTCTTCCCGCTGCTGAAGGCTGAGGCCCTTGCGCCACCTGAGACAGCCTCTCTTCTTCCACCGTAGTTACACCCTCCTGAAGTCTGCAGCCGGTTATCACACCCCTCTGCTTGGCCAGGCGGCCCAGCATGCCTCTCCACTCCCGCCGCCTCCGTCGTCACTTAGCCAAGCTAAACAGATTTAGCTCCTTTAATCTTTCCTCATTAGCTGGCAATCTGGAAAGGAAACAAATGCTCACCCCATACAGGTTCAAGCTGTTGCTTTAACCTTGTAAAAAGTGTGTAGGGCGCTGGGGCTGTGGAGTCAGTGAGGATCATTACCATGAGGAGCCACTCCCTCTCAGCTAACCCCCCTAGGGGCCGTCCCCATTCTTTTTGAAACCACCCCAGCGTGTCACCTCCCTTCTAGGTCCCAGAGCTCCACATCCAAACTTGTGCATGCAACCCCCAAAGCAAGGCGGCTGCCAGGGCCTTCCTATGGCCCTTTCGGATGAGCAGCGATCTCCCTCCAAATATGTTCATTCGTTTCAACCCACCGCCTCCCCCCACAATTAGGTGTTCATGTAGTTGTCGCCTTCTTCAGGTTTCTGAATTGTTCCTCAGCCACACCTACCCACCGGCTTCTTCAGTTACATATAGTTTTCTCCCCGTCCAAAACGAGGCCTTGTTAAACTGGCTCAGAATACTCTGTTCAGAGAGTGTCCCTCTCCCTGAATGATTCCCTGCCATCGATTTTTCTTTTCTGTGCAGTTTTCATTTACATACCTACAACCACGGGCGAAAACCTGAACCTGTTTTAACAACGGCCACTTGTGGCACGCCTATTACAACACATCTGTTTTTCTGTTTCCAATTTGATCACTTAGCGCTATTCTGTTTGGTGTGGTTTGGCCCTTAGGCATACTTCACACACACACACACACACACACACACACACACACACAGTTCTCAATTTTATTTTCCTCCCACAGATGACAGATTCTCCCCCCTTTCATTGTATCTAGTTCCAAACGGACTAGATGAACATTCTTAGGCTTGTTGCACCATTTTTTAGAAGACGGAAGTCACATCCGTTTCACTTCTCCAGCCTCCTGATGGCCCCTTTGACTTTCTATGATTTTCCAGACATAATTATAAGTGGTTCAATCAGCGCCCCGCTTAGCATGTTCCCAGAACACTAGCCTTAATGCCTCATGATGGATGTCATCCTGGCCTGCTGATTTGTGAAACCTTTACATTTTCTGAGTATTCTCCTACCTGCTTTCTATCAGGAACGATTTTTGCACAGTCTGCATTTACTTCCTAATTATCCAAATTCCTTTTTGTCATTTTTCTTCTTAAAGACTGATCTAAAAAATGAGCTGAGCATCTCTGCCCTGTAGGAGGTAAGATGAATCTCCCACTTCTCTTCATTTATTAGCGGTCTGCATGCTCACTGGTCTGTCCCCTGCCTTTCCTCCCCCTCACCCTCAATATATTTATCGCTCAACATGTTTACTCCCTTTAACCCTTCACTAGTGAAGGTCTCTCTCTGGGGTTCAGCTTCCTGCCTGCAGGCCCTGGGATCGATCTTCCGGTGGCTCCAGGAGCCAATCCCTTTATTTTGTAGAAACCAGGGTGACCTCGCCCAGAGCGGTGCCAGCTCTCTTCCCTTACTCTTTATCAGAATTGGCTGCAGTCTTTCATGTTCTCCCTCTAGCCTTCTCTTCCTCAGGGCTCCAAAAATGGACCAGTACCTTTGAACACCTAGGAGAAAGCTAGAGTGGGCTGCAGGCTTCCTCGCCTCACCAAAAGGACCTCAAACACCACACCCCTAATCCCCCCACTGCGGAGTGTTCTCTGCACCATTCAGGCCAACTGGCCTCCATTTTGGGGCCTAAAGAAATTTCCTAGACCTCAAAGCAATAACTCGTTCTCACCTTTACCTCTGGGAAACCCTGGTTTTCATTTTGCTCATTTTCTCTGTGAGTTACTACCTTTCCCTTTCTCCTTTCATTCATTCATTTACCGTACTGAGCCCCAGAGTGCCTTCCACAAGCACTGGGAATAGAGCAGCGAACAAAATAGCAGGAAACTTGTGCTCACAGTGCGCACCGTCTGGAGAGATGGTGACTCCTGTCCCACCTCAGTGTGTCACTACAAACCGTGATATGTTACATCCTGGAAGGACAGAGTGCTATCAGAAAGTATAACCAGAGGACAAACTGTACATGGGGACAGAAAGGCTTCTTGGAGCAGTAAAATTCACTGAGACAGGAAAGAGGGCTAAGAGTCAGGTGAGGGTGATGCTAATGTCCTGAAAAGCAAGGCTTCTAATGAGGAACTGAAGGAAAAACAGTTTGGCTGAACTTAGCCCAGAAAGAGGAGAGTGCCCCAAGCTGAGGCTAGAGAGCAGTGTCCTTAGGGAGCATGAAATACAAGACAGGTTTGGGGAGGAAGCTTCACTGTGCCCTTTCCTTCTGTCCCTTCCCTTCTGTTCCTTTCCTTTGCTTCCCTTTCCTCCCTCCTTCCCTTCCCTTTCTTCCCTCCTTCCCTTCCCTTTCCTCCCTCCTTCCCTTCCCTTTCCTCCCTCTTTCCCTTCCCTTTCCTCCCTCCTTCCCTTCCCTTTCCTCCCTCCTTCCCTTCCCTCCCTCTTTCCCTTCTCTTTCCTCCCTCCTTCCCTTCCCTTTCCTCCCTCCTTCCCTTCCCTCCCTCTTTCCCTTCTCTTTCCTCCCTCCTTCCCTTCCCTTTCCTCCCTCCTTCCCTTCCCTCCCTCTTTCCCTTCTCTTTCCTCCCTCCTTCCCTTCCCTCCCTCCTTCCCTTCCCTTTCCTCCCTCCTTCCCTTCCCTCCCTCTTTCCCTTCTCTTTCCTCCCTCCTTCCCTTCCCTTTCCTCCCTCCTTCCCTTCCCTTCCCTCCCTCCTTCCCTTCCCTCCCTCTTTCCCTTCTTTCCTCCCTCCTTCCCTTCCCTTCTCTCCCTCCTTCCCTTCCCTTTCCTCCCTCCTTCCCTTCCCTCCCTCTTTCCCTTCCCTTTCCTCCCTCCTTTCCTTCCCTCCCTCTTTCCCTTCTTTCCTCCCTCCTTCCCTTCCCTCCCTGTTTCCCTTCTCTTTCCTCCCTCCTTCCCTTCCCTCCCTCTTTCCCTTCTCTTTCCTCCCTCCTTCCCTTCCCTCCCTCTTTCCCTTCTCTTTCCTCCCTCCTTGCCTTCCCTCCCTCTTTCCCTTCTCTTTCCTCCTGCCTTCCCTTCCCTTTCCTCCCTCCTTCCCTTCCCTTTCCTCTCTTCTTCCCTTCTCTTTCCTCCCTCCTTCCCTTTCCTCCCTTCTTCCCTTCTGTTCCCTCCCTTCTTCCCTTCTCTTTCCTCCCTCCTTCCCTTCTCTTTCTTTCTCTCTCCTCCTTCCTCCTTCCCTCCCTTTCTTTCTTTCCTTCCTCTCTCTTTCTTTCTCTTTCTTTCCCTCCCTCCCTCCCTGCCTCCCTCCTTCCTTCCTTCTTCCTTTTTTTTTTTTTCAGGGTCTCACTCCGTCACCCAGGCTGGAGTGCAGTAGCATGATCTCCGTTCACTGCAGCCTTGACCTCCTGGGCTCAGCCTTCCCAGTAGCTGGGACTACAGATGCACACCACTATGCCTGACTAATTGTTTTGTTTTTTACTAGAGACAGAGTCTCACCATGTAGCTCAGGCTGGTCTCAAATCCCTGGGCTCAAGCAGTCCTCTCGCCTCAGCATCCCACAAAGTGTTGGGATTACAGCCATTAAACCTGTAATCATTCTATGCTGATTCTCTTTTATTTTCTCTTCTTTTTTGTTGAGTCAGGGTCTTTCTCTATTGCCAGGCTGGGGGCTCAGCTCACTGCAGCCTCCACCTCCCAGGTTCAAGTGATTCTTGTGCCTTAGCCACCCGAGTAGCTGGGATGACAGGTGTGTGCCACCACGCCAGGCTAATTTTGTATTTTTAGCAGAGATGGCATTTGCCCTGTTGTCCAGGCTGGTCTCAAACTCCTGGCCTCAAGTGATCTGCCTGATTTGGCTTCCCAAAGTGCTGGGATTACAGGTGTGAGCCACCGCGCCCGGCCTGAGCCTGTTTTCAAATATCATCCTCCCTGTGGCTTGAATAAACACCAGGGCTAATGAAAACCCACATGAAACCATTAGCTTTATTTCTTCTTTTGCCTTAGCTCACCTGAGTAGCCTTTTTGATTTTTTGCACCCATAAATGGGACTGTCTGTATTTAACTAAAGGAAAACACAAAAGATATAATTTCATTAAGAAACCCTACTCTGGGGGTGAGGGTAGGGGCAGGAGGGGTGTGAACTGTGGAATCTCTGGGTGGGAGGGACAAGTGAAGAAGGCCCCTAGCCCCATTTTTCAAAATTAATCTCTCTTGAGTCCCAGTTTCATCATCATAAGAAAGGGTTTAATGCTTTTCATCTATCCCCATAGATTAAAAGAAGACTCTCAGGAGTTCTTTGAAAACTAGAATGTTCTTCAGGTACAAACAATCATTATGGTGACAAGAGTTTTCCACCACTAGGGAGTAAAGAATAGGTGAAAACCCTCTTCTGGTCGCTATGGGGAGTGAGGAAGAGATAGAGAGGGGTGAACAGGACAGGCTCCCAGTTCCAGGGAAGACAAGAAGGCCAGCGCACGCAGAATCGGATGTGAGAAGGATGCGCAGTGGACTCTTTGATTTCTGGTCATGTTATGTTCTACGGTACCAATGGGACAAAATTGGAAAGGCCTTTAGAGCACATCTAGGCCAAACGACACCTACAGCAGAATCCCTCTACAGATGTTCCTCCATCTTTCGAGGCTCCCAGCCCAAGATTGGAAACTGAAATGCAGGCGCTCCTAAGGAGCAGAAGGGAAGAGAAGGGGCAGCCCTTAAGTGAGGGTAAGAAAGGTTCCATCACCTGCTAACCCACACAACTTGCCCATCTCTTCTTTCCAAGAACCCCCTGGAGATGCACTAGCAAATCCTCTCTCCACACTGATGGGACCGCAGGGGCCAAGAACACCAAGAGCTTCTGGAATATTCACCAGGAGAGGGTCCCCCGCCTAGCCCGAGGAAACAGTTCCACTGCTCCCCACCCCCGCCCAACCCTGCCTCAGGAAAGAAAGGTCATTCCCTCCTCCTCAGTTCCACAGCAGCTTTTCAAAGGTTAAATTCAACCAGCCTGCTCCGCCACCCCCGCACGCCCACCCCCAAACAAGAGAGGAAAAGTTAATTGAAAATGCTGTTTAATTTTTCAGCTCCAGTGGATCCTACCCCAGCACAGATGGCTCCCCCAGGACTGTCTGTCCCAAGCCCATCTCCACCACTCCATCGCCCCCGCCCCAAGCATGGGGGCAGAGGCACAGCCAGCAGTGGCTCAAAGGGAGAAAAAAGAAGGGGGAGTGGGGTGGGGGGGCACCTCCACACAAAAGAGCATTCTGAGCCCTTGGTTCCCTGGCCAGAGAACAATGCTACCGACTTGATCCTTTCATAAAGAGAGTTTCTGGTGTCAGGAGACAGCCGCCCAGCGCCCAAGCCGCCCACACTGGCCACTTCACTGCCCACCACCAACTGCTGTGCTGGCGGGGCTTCATTCTGCGCCCCCCTCTGCGTCCAGCTGGAAGTGAGTGTGGTACCAACCCCCACGCCACTCCAAGCCTGCCCGCTACTTGTTGCCCCCTAAAGGCTCTGACAGGGCCCCCGAGAGGCCGGCCAGCTGAGATGAAAGGCTGGGACTCTAACTGGATTACCCCAACCAGCCCCAGGACTGAAGAGGCCAAGAAGCCCTAATTAAAGCCAGCCCCTCTTCCCCTTCGCCCCACCCCCAATCACCCAGCCCTTCTCCTTTCATCCCAGGTTCTCCACTTTGTTCAAATTTCCGCTATTGATGAGTTACTAGGCTCTGGAGAGGTGGGGTAAGTAGAGACACACAAATCCCCTCAGCCTCCTGTAGCTTAAAGCCACTGGCTGTCAACTTGGTTGGACTTTGTTGTCCCCTCCGTTGTAGCCAAGGAGAAGCCCTAGAGGAAGAAGAAGAGGAATGGCAAGAACAGGGGCCACAGCAGAAGAAGGGATTGCGGCTGGAGGGAGGGAGGAGATCCGGCCGCTAGGAGAAGGCATTCCTCTGAGGTGGGGTGCAGCCTGTGGTCTGCCATGACGCCTGCCCCACGGAGGACAGAAACACTGGTTTTCTGCTCCACGACAGCTACGGGGCTGGGGGATCTCTGCCTCCCTCTTCTCCACGCCACTGTACCACCCCAACAGCCCCTCCGGTCCCACCTCCTTCTCGTCCTTACTCAGAAATAGTCACTTGCCTTTGGCCTGAGGGCATGATGGGTTATTTGCAATTCCGTGATTAATAATCTATGATTGGTTCTGGAGTCTGTATTCACTCCTTAGCTCCTTTTGATCTTCCTAATAATCCCATAAGGCAGGGAGTTTTGCCCTCATTCTAAACACAAAACTGAGACAGAATGTTTCCAAGAATGTCTGTATCTATGAGTTTACTTCACTCGGCAAGTCAGTGGGGAAGCTCAGACCAGAGCACAGGACTCCTGGCTCCTACTCCAGTGTTTGTGCTTTGGCCAAACTCTCTGAACATGGAAGAAGCCAACATCAGTCAGAGCGCCCTTTCTGGGAGATGCTGGACCTGCTCTCTGCTAGAGGGGAGAAGTTTCACTTGGCTTGGGCCATCCAGCCTGCAGAGTATTGCTGGAGGCTGACAGATGACCCTCAGGGGCAAACAGATGCAGGCCAGGAGGGTCCACTTCTGGCAAAGCAAAAGGCAGGCCCAAGCAGAGAGGCCCCCAACGCCACCCCTGCCCTCACCCCATTCCTGTGCAGACAAGGGAAATATGTATATGGTACATGGCAGCCAGTGTCAGTGGCCTTCCTGCCTTGGCGTGATGGACCAAAGAGAAGAAGAAGAGTCCCAGTGACCAGAAGACCATCACCCTCTCCCACTATCAGGAAGGAGCAGGCAGGCTCTGCCCCCTTCACCCCTCCACACCGGCCACCAGCAAACCCACCACCCTCCCAAGTCCTTCTGCACACCCAGCCCTGTCTGACCACTACTATGCTGAGCACCAGAGGCTGGGCACTGGCCAGGACATCGCCTCCTTGTAAGAAACGTGAGGGACAATAACTTCTGGGCTGGCATGCCTGGGCATTGCTTGGGCACTGGGTCCATGAAAAGAAGGCATCTCTTATGTGTTTATCCTTTTGTTTTGTCTTGTTTGCTGCCCAGAGAGGAGGTAAGGAAGAGGAGCACTCTATTAACCTAATTTTCAATAAAAGGAAATAAGGGAGTAAGATGGGCTACCTTCTAGAGGTTGTCAAGGATGGGGCAGAATGATTCTCCCAACCAGAGTAGGGCGGAGACTGGGGCAGGGCATGGTGGGAGGGGAGCGGAGAGGATTGGAGGGAGGTCAAGGGAGAAACGAAGAAAGAGGAAAAAAGAAAAACCCAGCAGTGCGCCATGTCGCATTGTTCATGCTCAGCCCTTCAATTTGCTCTCTGCATTCTCCTGCCGTGGGGAGAATGTTACGCTGGCTTAAGGGACAAATCAGACACAAAATAAAGACCAACACTCAGCAGTAAAGCAATTATCGCAACATTTTATGCCAGGACTGTTCCTTTTGAAGGCAGCCTGGTGCTACCCGCATGTACCTTAACCCGTTCCTAATAACCATAAAGTTACCATTATTTACGGTACAAGACATTAAATAAATAATGCAAACTCAGGCAAGCGCGCAGTCCGTGCAGAGCTAGGCGAGAGGGCTTCCCTGCTGTGGGCCAGCCGCAGGGGTTAATGCGTGATGGAAAGGATGCTGACTGCAACCTGTCCAGAGGCCTGGTGGCTTCACTCTGCCTTCTCCCTCAGGAGCCCACATAGAGCCAAGGAGGTGGAGAGGCCAGCTGGCCAGGAGAAATTGGGGAAGGCCTGACTAGAGCCTAACCAAGAGGGAATCCAGCCAGGACCAACAAGGCTCGTGGACTTGGCCAGAGTCCTGTTTTCTTGGGGTTTCCTGGGAGGCAGCCAGGACCTAGAGGATCTCTCCTGAGACAGTGTGGTAAAATGAAGCAAACATGTGCTCTGAAGTCAGGCAGATCAGGGTTCAAATCCTGACTGCCACTTAAAAGCTGTGTGACCCAGCATGAGGGACAAACTCTCCCAACTCCAGTTTCCTTACTTACAAAATGGGGGAAATAACAGAGTATATGGGGCTGCTGTAAGGACAAATGAGGTGCATTATGGAAAGTGAGGTGCACAGTGCTTGGCCACTTCATGTCTACTGCATGTTAGTTTCCCTTCCCCTCTGAAAGGAATTCTTAGCCTTTACTTTTACATGTCAGAACTAGTGATGTGGTTGCATCCATCTGAAATGGCCTTGAGGATACCACGTTTCTAGCTCAAGGTGAAAGGGAAAATTGGGAGAGGGAGGGGAGGCTGGAGACAAATATGAAAAAAAGGATAGATGCCAGCCTCTGAAGACAGATAGGGTCACGTGCTTTTGGCAAGGGAATTTTACAAAAAGAGTTTCTCAGTCTATGCTGAAAAAGATACTGATGGCAATGAGATACAGGTGCCAGGGTCTTGCCCCTGAGGCATCAGAAGCTGTTTAAAAAAATCGGATATGGAAGAGGGGACTTTACTCTCTCCCTCATTGCCCTTGCCAATTCTAACCATCCCTTCATTATACCTGCCCACCCAGAAACTCCGGAGAGCCGAATTGTGTCATGAGCTGTCACAGCCTGGATCCCTGAGAGAACTCTCAAAGGGACCTGCCATACGGGATCAGCCCCTTGAACTTCTGCCAGGCTCCATGCTCCGAATACAAGCACAGGGGGCCAGTTGGCACAGAAGGGTCAGGGCCCAGGTACCCCAGATAACGGGGTCCTTAACGCATCTGTGTCCCAGCCATTCATGTCCACATCCTTGGGCAGATTAGCCCAAGAACTAACCAAAAGACTTAGGGGCTAGCCTGGATTGGCCCCCATTGGCCTGGCTTCTACCAGAGCAAGTTATTTTTGAAGTGCATCAGGACGATCTAACCAAGGGGAGCAACGCTGATCAGCATGCCTGGAACTTTAGGGAGCATCAGAATGATCTGAGAAACAGAAAACACTGGCCTAAAATTATTCCTCAGGTTGACTTTCTCAGTGCCCTCTCTTCACCTCAGATCCAGCCTTGAAAGAGGAACAGAATGGCCTGGGGTAGCTGTTTCTCTCCTGGGGGAGGTAGTGTGGCAGGGGGCGGAACGGGGGGTATCTGAGATTATATTTGGCTGCAAATCAGATGGAGAATCAAACCAGCAAAATACTTTTAATGTGGTTTTGGATGAGGGCAGCATGGATGTGGAGGCATCCCAGCACACCAATTTGTGTGCACACATGGACATTTTCCTCCTTCTTCCCTTGGCCTGCATTTGGAGTCCAATCCTCTTTCTTGCTTGGGTGGGCACATTTTTACCTCCAAAATGCTTTCCTTGGTAAATGCTTCTTTTTTACGTTGTTGTTGTTTTAGACAGAATCTGGCTCTGCTGCCCAGGCTGGAGTGCAGTGGTGCAATCTCAGCTCACTGCAGCCTCACCTCCCAGGTTCGAGCAATTCTGGTGCCTCAGCCTCCTGAGTAGCTGGGACTGCAGGAGTGTGCCACCACACCCGGTTAATTTTTGTATTTTTAGTAGAGATGGGGTTTCACCATGTTGCCCAGGCTAGTCTTGAACTCCTGACCTCAGGTGATTTGCCTGACTCTGCCTCCCAAAGTGCTGAGATTACAAGTGTGAGCCACTGTGCCCAAACTTTTTTTTCTTTTTTTTTGACACAGAGTGTCATTCTGTCACCCAGGCTGGAGTGCAGTGGCATGATCTCGGTTCACTGCACCTTCTGCCTCCCAGGTTCGAGCAATTCTCCTGCCTCAGCCTCCCAAGTAGCTGGGGTTATAGGCATGTGCCCCCATACCCAGCTAATTTTTGTATTTTCAGCAGAGAAGGGGTTTCACCATGTTTGCCAGACTGGTCTCAAACTCCTGACCTCAGGTGATCCTCCCACCTCGGCCTCCCAAAGTGCTGGGATTATAGAATGAGTCACCATGCCTGGCCCTTGGTAAACACTTCAAACACACCAAACATTAAAGTAAAAAATATGAATGAAATCTTAAAAAATACAGCCTGGGCAACATAGCAAGACCCCATCTCTACAAAAATAAAAATAGAAAAAATTAATCAAGCATGACGATGTGCAGCTATAGTCCCAGCTACTAGAGAGGCTGAAGCAGGAGGATCAGTTGAGCACGGGAAATCAAGCTGCAGTAGTTATGATCTCACCACTGCACACCAGTTTGGTGACAGAGTTAGCACTCTGTCTCTAAAATAATAATTTCATAATAATAGTAATTCACACTTTTTTGGTAGTGTTCTCTTGTTAAATGAAGTTAAATGTGATGTATGTTACAATGTATGTGTGGCATGTGTGATATTACTATTACCTCACTGGATTAGAATTATTTGTGCTCCATTTGCTTTTCTGCTTAAGAATAAGCTCCTGGTTGGGTGGGGTGGCTCATGCCTATTATCCCAGCACTCTGGGAGGCCGAGGAGGGTGGATCACGAGGTCAGGAGTGCGAGACCAGCCTGGCCAATATGGTGAAACCCCATCTCTACTTAGAATAGCTGGGTGTGGTGGTACACGCCTATAGTCCCAGCCACTTGGGAGGCTGAGGCAGAGGAATCACTTGAATCTGGGAGGCGGAGTTTGCAATGAGCTGAGATTGTGCCACTGCACTCCAGCCTGGGCAACAGTACAAGATTCTGTCTCAAGAAAAAAAAAAAGAAGAAGCTCCTTCAGGGCAGGCACAGTTCTTACTTCCTCCGTATCTCCTGGGGCCTGGCACAATGTCCAACACAAGGAATATTGAGCAAAAATTTAATGCATGACCATTTGTTCCATGAAGATGAGGCCTAACACCATCCAGAGGCTTATTACATGTAAAAATTAGAATAATCCCATTTTTATATTCTCTTTCCTTCTTCCACTGATCTTTCTCCTCTCAAAATTTCCAGGATGGAGTTCAGGGATTGGTTTTGGAGTCATTGTTATGGTTGTAGAACCCATAGAGCCGAGAACACATAGTGGTGCCTTTTAGAGAACTGACAGCTCCAACAGACTCCCAGAATGCACCGGGACTTCCAGAACACTGGATCATGCTGCAGCCTTAGCCAAGAGCCTCATAAAGTGTATATGTTGTGTGTGTGTATAGTGTGTGTGTGTGAGAGAGACAAAGAATCATGCTGCAGCCAGGAGCCTTACGAAGTGTGTGTGTGTGTGTGTGTGTGTGTGTGTGTGTGTGTGTGAGAGAGAGAGAGAGAGAGAGAGAGAGAGAGAGAGATTCAGTGATGTGAAGTCAGCTGGGGAATGCCAGGTGCCCACTCCCCAGCTTGGAACTGCAGATCCTAGCCTCCTGCGTGGCTGTAGCTCCCTTCCTCCTTCCTCTTTTTCTCCCAACATTGAGAAAGCAGTGTGCTGCCTGTTTCAAAGACTACAATAGCTTCACGTTTTTATGCTTCTTTCTGGAGCAGTTCGAGTGCAGAGGAGGGTCAGCAGAGGGCAAGAGCTGGGAAAACAGCTGATTCCTGAGCACTAAGAGGTCCCAAGCCACCCAGCCCCCTTCTCCGCCACCAACCAAGCCTACACTTGTCACAAAGTCAGTCCTGGCAAGTGCTCTGCCACCACCGCCGTGCTTGGGTGGAGTAGAAACAGAGCGGAGAGAGGGAGGGAACTTCATTCTTTCCTGGCTTAAAAAGTCAAAGGCTCTGTAAGGCATGCAAAAGGAAGAAAGAAATTGTCCTGCTTGGCCGCATTGCTTTCCTTTCTTGACCAGTTCTCCTGCTCACACCCAATAACCCCATGCTTCTCTGCTCAGCCTTTCTCCACCTGGGCCCGGGAAGGGAAATGGGACCCCTGCTCCTCCTCTGTTCACCCATCCTCAGCCTTTCTGCCAGCCTGGGTGTCCCACAGCTGATCAGCCTGCAAACAGGACTCTATCTGCAGAATCCACCCCCTCCCCCTCAACTCTAGCATTAACCTTTCTCTTTCTTTCAACAAAAGCCAAACTCTTTCAAAGCCAACCTGATTGAAATTCAAAAACTTTCCGGGGCCTCTGCACCACTCTCTACTCCTCCCCATACGGGCAGCCGCGGGCCACCCCCTACACCCTTCCCACCCCCAACCCCCCAGCGATGTAGAAAATAGCGGGACAAAGGGCTCTCCCCACCCCCTCCCCCAAGCACAAGACTCTCCCTTTGTATCACTGTGTCACTCGGGCTGGTGGAAGGGGAGAGCTGGCTCTGAGCTCTCCTATTGTCTACTGCTGCCCCCACCCCCACGGCCTTCTGCGGCCTGGAGGCCTTGTGCTGGGTCCCGCTCAGTTGGCCAAATCGAGGGAAGCCAGGGCCTTATGGGGCCTCCAGGCCCACTCCCTGACAGGAGAGAAGAGCCAAGAGCCCGTCTATGCCCGAAGGGTGCCGGGCCACTGGCTTCCTAGCCCCACATTGTGGACTCCAGGGTGGACCTGGAACTGTAGATCAAGGCTGGTTCCCTTATTTTCCTGGACACCAGATGGAGCTCCTCCCTCCCTCCTCTCTCTTTAGAGTCAAACTCCCTCCCTCGGCAGCAGTGGCAATTAGAATGGTCTGGCAGGCTCTGGGGAGGGGGTGCCCAGGTGGTGGCCAGGAGGCTATTAGAGAATGGAGACAGGCAGCCTGGGACACTGCCTTGTACAGGGCTGCAGCCGCTGGGGAGGAAAGACCTAAACACGCTTCCATTAATTAATTAATTCAACAAGTACTCACTGAGCACCTACCATACGCTCACTGGGGACAGCAGTGAACAGAATGAAGTTCTCCTCGCAGAGTTTACATTCCAGTGGGTGAGGCAGACTATCAGCAAATCACTACATATTTCAGGTACAAGTCCATCCAGAAAAAGAGAGCAAGACAAGGAGCCAGAGAGTGCCAGGTGGGGAGTATGTGAGATGTGGTAGCAGCGGGGTGTGTCAGGGAAGTCTCCGAATACAAGCAGAATTTAGACATAGACCTGGAGAAGGAGCTTTTGGGAAAAGAGACTTCTGGCCTGAGGGAACAGCAAGAACGAAGGCTCTAAGGTGCTGATTAAGGAACTCAAAGGCTAAGTAAGGCATGTGTAGCATGTGAGCCGGGAGGGGCAGGGAGGCCAGAGAGAGTGGGTCTCTCATGCCTGTAGGGGGGTTTGGATCTTAATCTGAATGAATGGCAAGCCAGAGGAGTCACAGAATTAGATTTATGTATTCACAGGGCCGGAACAAGTGTAGAAGCAGGAAGACCTTAGGACACTGCTGAAATTGTCTAGGTGAGAGACAGTGGTGGCTTGGTCCAGGGTCATGTGGTAGAGAGGGAGAGGAGCTGTCAGATTTTGGAAGCAACAGGATGTGCTGATGGGCGGTATGAATGGTGCGGGAGACCAGAGTCCAGGATAACTTCGGTGTTTTGGCCTGATGCAACTGGAGGACTGGCGTGGCCATTGATGGACAGGGTAGAAATAAAGGACGTAATTATCTGGGCCTGTGCAGTTACAATAAGGTGTTCAGTTTTAGACTTAAAATCTGAGCTGCCTCTTAAAGACATCCAATTGGAGATGTCCAGTAGGGAATTGGGTTGGTGAATTAGCAGTTCAGGGAAGAGGTCTAGGCTACAGATATAAATTTGGGAGTCTGGGGAGAAATGCCAGATATAGGTGAAGGGGAGGAAAGCAGCAAATCACGCTGCCATGTGTGTACCTATGCAACAATCTTGCATGTTCTTCACATGCACCCCCAAACCTAAAATGCAATTAAAAAAAAGATATAAAAAAAAATCTGGGAGTCATGGTGGAGCTGGTACGAAGCCATGAAACTGGAGGAATCACCTGGGAAGGTAGTATGGGTAAAGGAGCGAGGAGATCTGAGGACCAGATCAAGGGCGCTCCAAAGTTTAGAGTCACCGAGAGAAGAGGAACCTGCAAGAGACCAAGCAGTGAGGAAGAAGGAGAACCAACGGAGGGCGTGTCCCAGAAGCGGAGTGAAGAAAGTGTTTCTAGAAGGTGGAAGTAACAGATCGAGTATGATACGCACTGAGGATTGGCTATTGGATTTCGTAATAGGGAAGTCACTAGTGACCTGAACAAAAGCCATTTTAGAGGAAGGATGAGGAAAAAGCTGACCAGCGAGGGTCCACCTGAGAATGAAAGGAGAGGGGGTGACCTAAAGGGGAACAGAGAAAGGGAGAGGTAGCTGTGGGGGAATTGGAAGGCTTTTTAAAAAGATGGTAGGTTGGGTGTGGTGTCTCACACCTGTAATCGCAGAACTTTGGGAGGCCGAGGTGAGCGGATCACCTGAGGTCAGGAGTTCAAGACCAGCCTGACCAACATGGAGAAACACTATCTCTACTAAAAATACAAAATTAGCCGGGCATGGTAGTGCATGCCTGTAATCCCAGCTACTTGGGAGACTGAAATGGGAGAATCTCTTGAAGCCGAGAGGCAGATGTTGCAGTGAGCTGAGAGCGTGCCATTGCACTCCAGCCTGGGCAATAAGGTGAAACTCCTTCTCAAAAAAAAAAAAAAAAAAAAAAAGAGATGGCAAATATTTTTGCATGTTTGTGTGCTGATAGGAATGAACCAGCAGAAAGGGAAGCTCTGATGGTGAGATTTGGGGGGACAATTGCTGGAACAGAATGTAAGCTGCATTAGGAGAGAAGTTAGGTAAGAAGGGGTGAGGGACATGAAAGGCAGGCAGGGTCAAAAGGGTGCAGTCCCTCCCACTGGGGTTGAAATTGGGTCACCACCAGGAGTGAATCAGCAGTTGGAGAGCAGGACGCTTAAGCCGATTATTGGGAAGGGGTACAATTGCTGGTAATGACAAGATTTCAGGGATGAGCGTCAGAGTCCGTGACTGAGGTGGGGTGGAGGACAGGTTTACTGGGAGACAGAAGGTCAAGGCACCGAGGGAGCAGGATACTGAAAATGGTCCTCTAAGTGTGGCCCTTGGAACAGCAGCACCATCAACACCACTTGGGAACCTTTTAGAAATGTGCAACCTTAGGGGTACTCTAGATCTATGGCATCAGAAACTCCGGACGTGGGGCCCAGCAATCTGTGTTTTAACAAGCACTACTGAAAGATTTGATGATAGTAAGTTTGAGAATCCCGGAATAGAGGATTTTGATGGATTGTGGGAGTTCAGAAGGGGCCAGACATGGGGTCAGATGAGGGCAGCGGTTCTCAGGAAAACTAAAACTCCCAGTGCTGTGCCTGTGCTCCCGAATCAATTACCTTATGATCTGGTGGGTAGGGGGGACCTTAAGGACATCAGTATCTTTGAAAGTTGGCTTAGTGGTTCCGATATGCAGACAAGGTTGTGAACCACCAGATAATGGGGTATACAGAGCCCTATGGGAATGACAGTCCAGGTGACAAAGGCTTCCTGAAAGCGAGGGAGCTTCTGTAGTGACTGAAGCAAATGGGGAGCTTGATGACATTGGTCCTGGTACACTTTCAGGCAGAACTGGCTGGTCAGGCTGTATGTGCTGGAGCTTGGGGTAGGACAGTATTATCAGGAGCATGTGGACCTCTGGAGTGACACCACACACCTGCCAATGGTTCTTTCTTTCTTTTCTAGGAACCCAGAAAAAGAAGTGTAGCTTGGAAGGATGAATCTATAAATGAAAGAAATAGGAACCTTTGCCACTCACCAGATATATCCCATAGCAAATGTTGGTTTCCTTCTGGCATGTCTGGGTCTCGGAAAGGAACCACCAGCAGAGCTTGGTCAGGGCCAAGGCCATTGCTCTTCCGCAGTGGTTTTTGCTTAATGTAGAATCACAAGCAGCTTTCCAAGTATCAAGCACCTTTGCCTTTGGGGCCAGTCCAGATCCCTTGGGAGTTCAGATGAGAAGAATGATAATTACCTTTGCTGAAAGATTTATCCTAACAATTAGGAAGCAACTTCCAGCAGAAAGGGGGAACATGAGAAAAGGGGTGCTTGCAGCAGTATAGTAGGGGCTCAATAAGGTGGCTAGTAAATGAACCAAGAATGAGGGGAATTGCTGAACTTGAGGGAATGGAGTGATTTGCACGCACCAAGGAAAGGGATGGGGATGATCACATACTCACGAGGTCTCACCTTAATACAGGAAGACTTGGTTGGACAGGTTGTCTCATACAGTAAGACAATACTAAGGCTGAAGAAGAGGATTATCACATGGTGGTGATGGGCCAATAAGGGATTATCACCCACATGTGGATGAAAGGAACTGCCACACACTGGGGTCTGATCACGCCCTGATGAGACCTGATGTTCCCTCAAGACTTGAGAGGATTATCCTGCACTGGTGGTTGAGACACCGAGGGTGCTTTTATACAGGAAAAGCTTGGTCTCTAAGCATATGGTGACCAGGTATTGACAATGCAATACTTGTGTGTGTGTGTGTGTGTGTGTGTGTGTGTGTGTGTGTGTGTGAAGGGGAGATTATCATATACATACGTGCCAAGAACCAACAAGACCCTTAAGAAAATATCTGGACTGTGTGTAGGGTTGGCACAATTGGAAAGGAAGAGATCAACATATCAAATATGCCTGTCGTGATGGCAGTGTTTTAATGGAACCTCTAGAGGTGCCTTAGGAATTCTAGGCTTGAAGGCTCAGAATTTATTGGAAAGGTGACACTAGTGTAACCGTTGCTTTGCATCTAAGGAAAATGGCAGAACTGGCCAGAGGAGAAACTGTCCCAGAGGCCCTGTCCCCATCCCTAGGCCAGCGTCACAGAGGAGACATTATTGGCCAGGACTTTTCACCTTTGAGGCAATCGCCAAGCTAGCAGGAGGCAAGCAGCACCGCTTTTCCACCCCATAGGCATTTGGAGGAGGACCACGAGAAGGTGGAGGCACCTCCTGCAGCTCTCACACTGTCTTCCCCGGCAGTTCCCTGCTCTCTGGGGTGGTCTGCACAATTATTCAGCATCCCCAAGTGAGCTGGCTGGATTAAGTTTTAATTTTAGCAACTTGCTAGGTGGACAGGGGAGGCTGTATCAGTGTTGTGGGGAGGGGAAGAACTAGATAAGAGCTGCAGTCTGGGCCATCAGCCCACCCCACAAGAATCTGCTGCACAGCAGCACCATGCTGGACTGGAAAGCCATGCCACCGTGGAGGTGGCCAAGGGCAGGGGTGAAAAGTAGGACCTGCTGAAGTGACAAGTCACCCTTTCCTACTATGGGGCATGTGGCTTTCTCCCCTTGGACTCAGCTCTGCAGCATGGGACTGAGAGGGAGCAGTGGTTCATTAATTTAAGTCTTCCCCTTTTTTCCCTAGCGTTAGTCATTCCTCAGGTCTTTAGCCAAAGCTATTCAGAGAAGGGTTTTTGCACGTCACTCCTTCATCCATCCATTCATTCATTCATTCTCATGCCTGTCCATCCCTCCTCCAGAGATACCTCATTCACTCCCACAGCTTCAGTTATCATAAACATTAGTGACGCTAACTCTATCACCAGCCCAGATCCCTCTGATTTCCATCCTCATAAAACCCTCTGTATCCCAAACTTCACCGGGATTTCCCACAGGCACCTGAAATTCAGTTTGTCAAAAGCTAAGCTCATTCTCCCCTTCAAATTGATTTGCTCTTCCACCTTGGAGGATGGTCCTGCTGCCCACCCCATCACCTGGGCTATCCCTCAGCTACTCTTTACTGTCCACTCCGCACCTACATTGTTCCTTCTAAAACACAGATCTGAGCATGTTCTGCCTCTCTTCAGTAGCTTTCCATAGTCATAAGGATTCAGTAGAAGCTTCTTAGCAAGGCTTATATATAAAAGCCCCACATGAACTGGCCCTTGTCTACCTCTCCAGCATCATCTCTTGCCACTGTTTCATTCAGCCACCTATTCATTCATCCAATAAGCATATATTGAGTGGTTACCAATGTGCTAAACACTACTCTAAATGCTGGGATACAGCAGGGAACAAAATGGATGTGTCTTCCCAGAGCTGTAGCTCTCCGGATCTATTTTCTGTTATCCTCTTACCTCTGGGCCAATATATACAAAGTTTATTTTGCTAGAAAGCTCTTTGTCTTCCTTTTACCAAAATGTCTCCTTACCTCAGTTCCCCTTTGCCTGGCTAACTTCTATTTATTTTTTTAGGTCTCCCTCACTCTCCTCACTAAATTAGGTTACGTTCCCTTACTAACTACATGCTTCCACAGCAATTTGCACCAGCCCCAATTTATTGTATCTACTTTTTAAGTTGTCTGTATTCCCACCACACTATTCTTTGAAAGCAGTCTTAGAGATCATCTTGCTGTAACCTCAGTGCCCAGCACTACTGAATTAATAGATATTTAATTATCACTTGCTCTGTGCCAAGCACTGTGGTAGCCTAAAAGTATTTATCTTGCTATCCAAATCTACTCTTTTATTTTTTGGTATCTTTTGTTTCTGGCTTTGTTATTTGTTTATTTGTTTTTTTGCGACAGAGTCTCACTCTGTTGTCCAGCTTGGAGTGCAGTGGCATGATCATGGCTCACTGCAGCCTCAACCTCCCAGCCTCAAGTGATCCTCCCACCTCAGCCTCTGGAGTGGCTGGGACTACAGGTGTCTTCCACCACACCCACCTAATTTTAAAATTTTGGGTAGAGATGAGGTCTTGCTATGTTGTTGCCTAGGGTGGTCTTGAACTCCTGGGCTAAAGCAATCCTACTGCCTCAGCCTCCCAAAGTGCTGGGATTATAGGTGTGAGCCACTGTGCTCAGCCCATTTCTGTTAATGATGCTATTCATTACTCCCAGGCACTCATCTTAGGAATTTCATTATGAAGTGATTTCTTTTTTAAAAATACAAGTTAGAGATTTATTTTATTAAATTCTGTCTACTTTTTTGGATAGGTAATACATTGACAGGATTCAAAATTCAAAAGGTACCAAAAGAAAGAGCAAAAGTCCGGTGACTCACGGCTGTAATCCCAGCACTTTGGGAGGCCGAGGCGGGTGGATCACGAGATCAACAGATCGAGACCATCCTGGTCAACATGGTGAAACCCCGTCTCTACTAAAAATACAAAAAATTAGCTGGGCATGGTGGTGCGTGCCTGTAATCCCAGCTACTCAGGAGGCTGAGGCAGGAGAATTGCCTGAACCCAGGAGGCGGAGGTTGCGGTGAGCCGAGATCGAGCCATTGCACTCCAGCCTGGGTAACAAGAGTGAAACTCCATCTCAAAAAAAAAAAGGAAAGAGCAAAAGTCTTCTTTCTACCCAGCCCCTGGAGTTTGCCTCCCAAGAAACAATTTTATCAGTTTATTTTACAGAGATTTTTTTCATATGCAAACAAATACATTTCCACAAATGATACCATATTAAGCATAATATTCTGTATCTTTTTTTTTAAACAATATGTCTTGGAGTTCACTGCATAGTAGTATCTGAACAGCTACCTCACTCATTTTGGTGTCTGCATGGTGTTCCATGGTATAATTTTTTTAACCCGTTCCCTAGAGAGGGACATTTAGGTTGTCTCAAACTTTTGCTGTTTCAAACAATGCTGCAAATGCTATTTCATGCATGTCTGAGAATATCTGTAGCTGAATTAATTTCTTTTACTGGTACATCAATCAGATTTTTAGCTAAGTCTAGTAGATTCTGTAGCCCCGTAATCTCTCTTAAGTTTATCTTCTCTGCCATCCCCACTATTACTGTTCCAATTCAAGTCCTCATGATTCTTTTTTTTTTTTGAGATGGAGTTTTGCTCTTGTGGCCCAGGCTAGAGTGTAATGGTGTGATCCCAGCTCACTGCAACCTCCCCCTCCTCGGTTCAAGCGATTCTTCTGCCTCAGCCTCCCAAGTAGCCGGGATCACAGGCACCTGCCACCATGCCCGGCTAATTTTGTATTTTTAGTAGAGATGGGATTTCACTATATTGGTCAGGCTGGTCTTGACCTCCTGACCTCAAGTGATTCCCCCACCTTGGCCTCCCAAAATGCTGGGATTACAGGCATGAGCCACCGTGCCTGGTCCATTTTTTCTTTTTATAGATATCTTTATTGAGATATAATTCATACCATACACTGACCTATTTGAAGTATAAAATTCAATAATTTTTTTTGAGGTCGGGTAGTCTCACTATGTTGCCCAGATTAGTCTCAAACTCCTGGACTCAAATGATCCTCCAACCTTAGCTTCCTGAGTAGCTGGGACTACAGGTGCATGCCACTGTGCCCAGCTAAAATTCAGTAGTTTTAGTACAGGTTGCATGTCCCTTATCCGAAATGCTTAGGATCAGAAGTGTTATTGGATCTAGGATTCTGGAATATTTACATATGGATAATAAGATATCTTGAAGATGGGATCCAAATCCAAGCACAAAATTTATTTATGTTTTACATATACCTTACATACATAGCCTGAAGGTAATTTTACACAACATTTTAGATAATTTTGTGCATGAAAGTAAGTTTTCATTGTGTTTTGATTATGAACCATCACATGAGGTCAAGTATGGAATTTTCCACTTGTGGCGTCATGTTGGTGCTCAATGTTTTGGATAGCTTGGCTAGGCAGCATGCATCTGTAGTCCCAGCTACTCAGGAAGCTGAGGCTAGAGGATTGCTTGAGTCCAGGAATGTGAATCCAGCCTGAGCAACATAATGAGACCTCATCTATATTAAAAAAATTCAGATTTTGGAGGATTTCAGATTTTGGATTTTCACAGTAGGTATGCTCAACCTGTACATTAAAAGAGAGTTGGCTAGCCGTCACTACAAATGGCTTTTAGAAGGTTTTTATCACCCCCGAAATCCATACCTTTAAACTGTCACCCCCAACTCTCCACCTATCCCAGCCCTAGGCAACTACTATACTTTCTGTCTCCCTAAGTTTGCCTATTCTGAATATTTCCTATAAATGGAATCGTATAATATATGGCTTTTTTGTATCTGATGTCTTATAATTAGCATGATGTATTCAAGGTTCTTCCATGTTATATATCACATTAACAGTATTTTATTTCTTTTATGGCTGAAAATATCCCATTGTATGAATAAATCACATTTTATTTATCCCTTCATCAGTTGATGGCTATTTGGGTTGCTTCCACCTTTTGGCTATCATGAATAATGTTTCTATGCACATTAGCGTATAAGCTTTTGTGTGGACCTATAATTTAGTTCTTTTGGGTATATACCTAGGAGTGGAATTGCTGGGACAAATGGCAACTCTATGTTCAACTTTTTGAGGAACTGCCAGACTGTTTTCCAAAGTGGTTTTACTATTTTATATCCCCACCAGGAGCATATGGTTCTTCCAATTTCTACTTTTTTTTTTTTTTTTTTTTTTTTTTTTTGAGACAGAGTCTTGCTCTGTTGCCCGGGCTGGAATGCAGTGGCACGATCTTGGCTCACTGCAATCTCTGCCTCCTGGGCTCAAGCAATTCACCCTGCCTCTGCCTCCTGAGTTGCTAGGGTTACAGGGGCACACCACCATGCCCAGCTAATTATTGCATTTTTTAGTAGAGACAGAGTTTTGGCATGTTGGTCAGGCCATTTTAAACTTGAGTCATTCTTTTCATTATTACCTTTACTTCTTTCTTTCAAATCTGATGACTTTTATTTTCTTGCCTAACTGCCCTAGCTAAAACCTCCAGTACCATATTGAAAACAAATGGTAAGAGTGGACATCTAGTTAGGCACAGTGGCTCACACCTGTAATCTCAGCACTTTGGGAGGTCGAAGCAGGTGCATCACTTAAGGCCAGGAGTTAGAGACCAGCCTGGACAACATAGCAAAACCTCATCTCTACTAAAAATACAAAAATTAGCTGGTGTGGTGTTGTGCACCTGTGGTCCCAGCTACTCAGGAGGCTGAGGCATGAGAATCGCCTGAACCCAGCAGGCAGAGTTTGCAGTGAGCTGAGATCATGCCACTGGACTCCAGCTTGGATAAGACAGAGAGGCCTTGTCTCAAAACAAAACAAAAAAAACGAGTGGACATCCTTGTCTAGTTCCTGATCTTAGGGAGGAAACATCCAGTCTTTCACCATTGAGCATTGAGGAAGGCCCCTTCTATTCCTAGTTTGTTGGATGCTTTTATCATGAAGTGGTGCTGAATTTTGTCAAATGCTTTTTTTGCATCTACTGAGATGATCATATAGCTTTTGTCTTCTCTTGTATTAATATGGCATATTACATTGATTTGTTGTGTATGTTACACCAACTTTGCATTCCTGGTGCTAATTCCATGTGGTCATAGTGCATAATCTTTTATATATGTTGTTGGATTTGGTTCACTAGAGTTTTGTTGAGGATATATACATATATATATATTCATAACAGTTATTGGTCTATAGTTTTATTTTTTTGTGTGATGTATTTGTCTGGTTTTGGTATCATAGTGGCCTCATGAAGTGATTTGGAAAGGGTTCCCTCTTCTTGTATTCTTTGGAAAACATGGTGAAGAACTGGTATTAATTGTTCTCTAAAATGTTTGGTAGAATTTACTAGTGAAGTCATCTGGGCTTGGACTTTCCTTTGTGGGAACTTTAAAAATTACTAATTCGGACAGGTGCAGTGCCTCATGCTTGTAATCCCAGCACTGTGGGAGGCTGAGGCAGGTGGATCACTTGAGGTCAGGAGTTCAGGACCAGCCTGGCCAACATAGTGAAACCTCATCCCAAAAAGAAAAAAATTATGAATTCAATTTCTTTAATTGTTATAGGTCTATGCAGATTTTCTTTCTTCTTGAGACTGTTTCAGCAGTTTGGGCGTTTTAGAAATTTGTCCATTTTATCTGATTTGTCTAACCTTTTAGCATATATTTGTTCATAATATTCCCTTATAATGCTTTTTTAATTTCTGTAAGTCTGGTAGTGATGTCTCCTCTTTCATTCCTGATTTAGTAATTTGATCCTCTCTCGTTCTTATTCATTCTAGCTAATGGTTTGTCAATTTGCTGATCTTTCCAAAGAACTAGTTTTGGGGTTTGTTGATTTTCTTCTTTGTCTTTCAATTCTATATTTCATTTATTTATACTCTTATCTTTATTTCCTTTCTTTCTGCTTGCTTTGGGTTTAGTGTGCTCTTTTTTTAGTTTTTTAAATTGGAAGGTTAAGTTATTGATATAACATCTTTCTTCTTCTTTTTAAAGTATAGGCATTTACAGCTGTAATTTCCCACTGAGCACTGTTTAGCTGTATCTCATAATGGTGTTGTGTTTTCATTTTTGTCTATTTAAAGATACTAATTTCTGTTGTGATTCCTCCTTTGATACCTCATTATTTCTTATCTTTATCCCTAAGAAACATATCCAGTATTTTCTAGTTGATTTCATATTTTGCTGCCCAACTGATCAGTTTAGTTTAACAATACAGACTGACAAATTCAGAGATATAATTACATGTAAAATAAACAAGAATATAGAAAAGAAAGTAATTAGCTCTAACAAAGTACATTTTTACAATAGGGATAATTACTGAGCAGGGTTTATAAGGACAAATGGTAACACACCAGCTAGGCAAAGAGATGACAGACCATTTCCCAGGTGGTGGAAACAGCATGAGTAAAGACTTAGAGCTGTGAGACAAAATGGGGTATTCAAGCCTATGGGACTCTGGTGAAGCAGATTCTACCCTTCCATTCAACTGCGGGGTCATGAACGTGATCCAGGCATTAGACAGGTGGAGCATTACTTCTCCCTGGCCTCAATGATTGGTTCAGGAATGGGTGTGAATCAAAGCCAAAGGGATGTGCCAGGACTTCAACTGAGATTTCGAGAAGACTTTTGCTTTGTGCTGGAAAATGTGCAATAGGCAGCTGAAAATCTAAGTCATCCTCATGTAGTTTTAGCCAGGGAGATGGATGACAGCCAAGGGAGAGTGCCTGGCACATAGTGGGAACTCAATGCATATTCATTGAATACATGAATGCATGAACAATTGTGTAACAGAATCCCAAGGAATACCAGGAGCTCCCAGCTGAAAGCCATCTCCCTTTCCTCTGAACTCCCATGACAGCGTCTCAGAATTGTTCTTATGGTGTTTACCTCTTTCCCTCCTTCTACTTCATAGTGTGCATAGTTATATGGTAATGTGTATTATCTCTTGGTATTGAATGCTTATCTGATGCTACTTATTTGTATTCTAAATAAGATTTTATATCATGTGGCCCCTTACCTACCTCTTCAGCACAACTTTTTTTGCTCCAGCAGTAGTTTTATAACTTACTGTACCCTGAATATGCCATGTTCACTTGTTCCTTTTCCTCCAGAATACTAGAATGCTTCAACTCAATTACTAACCAAGTGACTTTTGATTGCAAAGTGAGATCCATTATTGAAGGGTGAAACCTAGAGTGGTAATGAGCACTTTTTAATAAAACACAATAGAACAGGGCCAGGAGTGGTGGCTCATGCCTGCAATCCCAGCACTTTGGGAGGCTGAGGCTGGCGGATCACTTGAGGCCGGGAGTTCAAGACTGACCTGGCCAACATAGTGAAACCCCATCTCTACTAAAAATAGGAAAACTTAGCTGGGTATGGTGACGTGTGCCTGTGGTCCTAGCTACTTGGGAGGCTGAGGCAGGAGAATCACTTGAACCTGGAAGGCAGAGGTTGCAGTGAGCCCAATAACACCACTGCATTCCAGCCTGGGTGATAGAGTAAGACTCTGTCTCAAAAAAAAAAAAAAAAAAAAGAAAAAGAAAAAGAAATACAACAGAACAGAACAGAGTGAAACAGAACATGGCAGAGTACATCACATAAAGAAAGGCTGAGTAGTATTTTGTGAAACTTTTGTTTCAGTCTACTGAGTCAAGATGTAAAACATATTTCTTACTGTAGAGCACAGTGTGAGCTGGGCATGATGGCTCACGCCTGGAATCTCAGCACTTCGGAAAGCTGAGGCAGGAGGATCACTTGAACTTAGGAGTTCAAGATCAGCCTGAGAAACACAAAAGACTCCATGTCTAGCAAAAATAAAAACAATATGACATGGCGAAACCCCGTCTCTACTAAGAATATAAAAATTAGCAGGGTATGGTGGCACTTGCTTGTCGTCCCAGCTACTCAGAAGGCTGAGGCAGAAGGATCACCTGAGCCTTGGGAGGTCGAGGCAGCAGTGAGCTGTGATCGTGCCACTGCACTCCAGCCTGGGAGAAAGACTCTGTCTCAAAAAAAAAAATCATGGTGGCAAAAGGCCACCCCTCTAAGACACTCCTATTACTAAAGTGAGCAGGTCCCTAGTTTATATATATATTTTTTAGACAGAGTCTCACTCCATTACCCAGGCTGGAGTGCAGTGGTACAATCTTGGCTCACTGCAACCTCTGCCTCCTGGGTTCAAGCGATTCTCCTGCCTCAGTTTCCTGAGTAGCTGGGATTACAGGTATGCACCACCACACTCAGCTGATTTTTGTATTATGTTTTTTTTTTTTAGTAGAGGTAGGGTTTTACCATGTTGGCCAGGCTGGTCTCGAACTCCTGACCTCAAGTGTTCCACCCTCCTCGGCCTCACAAAGTGCTGGGATTACAGACGGGAGCCACCATGCTCAGTCCAGGTCCCTACTTTACAACTCAAACAAGAATGCCCAGGGACTTCTCTCCCTATATCTCTACCCTAAATTTTGAGACTTTACCCTTAAAGCCCAAGTTCTGCAAAAAGATCACAAATCAGGGTAAGTAAGGACCACTTACTTCTGTGGCAGCAACCACAATTTTATTTTTTATTTTTAAAATTTATTTATTTATTTTTGAGCAGAATCTCGCTCTGCTGCCCAGGCTGAAGTACAATGGTACAATCTTGGCTCACTAAAACCTCCGCCTCCCAGGTTCAAGCAATTCCCCTGCCTCAGACTCTTGAGTACCTGGGACTATAGGCATGCACCACCATACCTGGCCTATTTTTGTATTTTTAGTAGGGATAGGGTTTTGCCATGTTAGCCAGGCTGGTCTTGAACTCTTGACCTCAGGTGATCTGCCAGCCTTGGCCTCCCAAAGTGCTGGGATTACAGGTGTGAGCCACCGTGTCTGGATGACAATTTTTTTTTTATTTTACTTTAAGTTCTGGGTACATGTGCAGATCTTGCAGGATTGTTACATAGGTATACACAAGCCATGGTGGTTTGCTGCCTCCATCTCCCTGTCATCTACATTAGGTATTTCTCCTAATGTTATCCCTCCCCATTGATGACAATTTTCAAACAGTCCTTTTAATTCTAATACACAACCTGGGCCAAAGCAGTTTGCTGCTATTAGCTGTGTTACTTATAATAACAGTTAACATTTATTTAGCACTTGCTGTTTGCATGGATTATCTTATTTATTCCTTAGAATAACCCTAGAGGTGGGTAATATTATTTTCAATTTCATTTGGTAGATTGTGAAGATTGACTCCTGGAGATACTGGCTCGACTTCCCAAGGTCACACAGCTAGGAGGTGGTAGAGCTAAGATTTGAACCCATGCAGTTGAGCTTCCCAGCCCACTGTTAGCCATGAAACTCCAGGGCTTCCCAAGTGGGCTTTATTTTATTTTATTTTTTTGAGACGGAGTTTTGCTCTTGTTCCCCAAGCTGGAGTGCATGGTGTCATCTCTGCTCACTGCAACTTCTGCCTCCTGGGTTCAAGTGATTCTCCTGCCTCAACCTCCCAGTAGCTGGGATTACAGGCATGGGCCACCAGGCTCGGCTAGCTTTTGTATTCTTAGTAGAGATAGGATTTCACCACGTTGGCCTGGCTGGTCTCGAACTTCTGACCTCAGGTGATCCACCTGTCTCAGCCTCCCAAAGTGCTGGGATTACAGGCGTGAGCCACCGCGCCGGGCCATGGGCTTTATTGTTGAACAGACACATGGATGTGTCATGGAACAGCTCTTCTGGAATGGCCCTAGGTGGGTATAGCTGAAGACTATTCCACACTGTGATGCTTATTTTTCCTAACCAACCATTTTGATAAAAAAAAAAAAAAAAAAACGAGCCTGATTTATTTGGCCCTGCCTGGGTCCATAGTTCAATATTAATCTGCATATTGGTTTAAGCTCTCACTAATAACCTTGGAAAGAGAGAAAAGAAGGAAAATGAGGCCAAAATTCATTTCAAAATTAAAAGTTATTTTTAAAAAGAAAGATGATGGGGGAAGAGAGCATATGTCTGTCTCTTGAAAGGAATGAGCCTCTGTCTGCTACCCGTGATTTTCTCCGACTTTGAAGCTCTAGCCCCTGCTGGAGCCTCTGAGCTCTCTCAGCCTATGTGCTCCTGTTAAAGGTGATGAGGACAAAATTGGGACAGGTCACCTAAAAGACCCCCCCTGCTTTGTTCTGGACGAATGCTGTCTCTTTCTGAAAATTCTCAGCTTTAGCTAAGCAAGGAAAGGGCAGCCCCTATTTCACAGGAAGAAAGGGAGAGGGTCTGGGAGACTGTGCCTTTCCCAAGCATTCAGAGAGTTGCTGAATAATAGGGAGAAAAGAGTCAAAGAAAGGACAAAAAAATAAAAAAGTAAAAATAAATAAAAAATAAAATGACACAGCATATCCCTAAGCCCTCTCCTATCAGGTTTTACAGAGAGGCAATAGATTTTCTTCATTGCCAGTCCTGACTTATCACAGCCTTGTTTTTAATGAGGTATAATAAGGGGAACATTTTGTAACAACACGGTTCCCCTATTTTATCCCGCAAACAGCTGTGTCATGCTTGTGGCTGGAAGAATGAATCATATCTCTGCCTGCATATGCTAACTCCCATGTAATTACCCCAGCATCTTAAATAAAGCAGGCCCTAAACCTGTCGCTCACATTACAAGCAAACGGTGCAGACCTCGTAACTGGGGCCTCTATTATTACAATTAATTTATCACAGAAGCGACTGAGATTAGAGGCTAGAATTAAAACCCAGAGCATGGAGAGTCACCGCACTGACACTGAAAAACAGGCTCTTGAGAGGCGGCTGGCTCCAGCGGCTACCTGACTAATGCCTTTCCTGGGGAAAGTGGCCTTAGTTGGATTTTGTTTCTTTACATTTTTCCCACTCGAAGATTTTACTAAAGTGATTTCAGTGCCTCTCTTGATTCAAAATGATGTTGGAAAAATTCTACCTGCTGCTTAACCAGAACCCTGAGAAGGAGTCACCATTTTCTTATTCTTAAACGACCAGTGTCTCTCCATAGGAGCAATCCCGGGAGGCCTCCCATTTGTTTTTGATATTAGAAAGGAATTTCTCATGACATCAGTTTGTTTCCTTTCAGGGTGCAGGAGATTGGGGGGAGGGGAGAGTAGTCTAGAGCATTAGAGCATTTGTCTAAAATGCTGTTTGCATCTCTTCAGGCAGGGGTTTCTCAGCCAGGGTTCCTCATCCGAGCCACAAAGACAGGAAAATTACCTGAGCAACTATTTTCTTTCTTTTTTTTTTTTTTGAGATGGAGTCTCACTCTGTCTTACCCAGGCTGGAGTGCAGTGGCATGATCTTGGCTCACCGCAACCTCTGCCTCCCAGGTTCAAGCAATTCTCCTGCCTCAGCCTCCCAAGCAGCTGGGACTATAGGTGTGCACCACCATGTCCAGCTAATTTTTTTGTACTTTTAGTAGAGACAGGGTTTTGCCATGTTAGCTGGGATGGTCTCGATCTCCTGACCTTGTGATCTGCCTGTCCTCAGCCTTCCAACATGCTGGAATTAGAGGCATGAACCACCATGCCCGGTGGTCAGAGCAACTATTTTCTTAGTTCTCCCAAGGGTAGTACAACTTGTACATCTAGACTGTACATTCCAGATGCACAGGAGAGAAATTCATTCATTACAGTCAATGCCTTAGGGCATTCCTGCTTACCACGGTTGACAAAGGTTGAAGAGAGACAATCCGATTGACCCAGTTACACATACTGAGCGACCCCCACCGAAGAACTCTCCTCCAGATGTGAGTCAGATCCCACTCTAGTCAAAGCAGTTCTCACTCAGCCCCCTGATCCCCGTGCCCAGGCTCCTTTTGCTCAGGGAGTAGTCTCTGCTGGTCTTCCTGCCTAAAGCCCTAAGTTCAACGTGCTACATCTCCAGACACGGGCATGGGGGGATCCTGTGGCTGTTGCCTTCGTACTGGCTGGTGCTCGGTAGTCTGCTATCTCTGCCAGTTCTACCCACTGTGCGGCAGAGCTTACTATGTGCTCACTGAAACCCATTTCCTCTTCTTCCCGGGCACACAGCTAGATTACATTCCCAGCCTCCTGCACAGCAAGATAGGACTGAATTCCACTCACTGGATTGTAGGTGGAGTTGATATAAGCCATTTCACCTGGGCCAAGAGAAATCTCCTACTTGACCCTTCATGCTCTTTCTTTTCTCCTATGCCAGTTAGAACATCCAGCGGGGGATCCTGAACCCTAGGAGATGGCGTAACTGCTATGGGACTGCCTTCTTTTTTTTTTTTTTTTTGAGATGGAGCCTTGCTCTGGTGCCAGGCTGGAGTGCAGTGGCACGATCTCAGTTCACTGCACCCTCCGCCTCCTGGGTACAAGAGATTCTTCCACCTCAGCCTCCCGAGTAGCTGGGATTATAGGCATGCACCACCACACCCAGCTAATTTTTGTATTTTAGTAGAGACAGGGTTTCACCATGTTGACCAGGATGGTCTCAATCTCCTGACTTTGTGATCCGCCCACCTTGATCTCCCAAAGTGCTGGGATTACAGGTGTGAGCCACCATGCCTGGCCCATGACTGCCTTCTAAAAATGATTTGTTGGATATAGTTATTAGCCTGCCCTGACTAATAAACCCTGAAAATGAGATGCCTTAACCCCTCCTCAGGAGGCTCCACAGCTTGTGAAGAACAAGGAAGGAAGGAAAACCTGTCCAAGGCTGGGAAGCAGGTATTCCCAGATTTCGGAGATTTCACTGCTTGCCTAGGAAAAGCAAGGGTAAGGGGCTTAGCAGGGCTGAGGCTAGCAGTGGGCCCAGACTTTTGGAAAGGGGGCTCACAGCTTCAGGGTTTTTCACTCACCTGACAAGCTGCATTCTGATGATAGGTTTTGGAAGGCTGAAGGCAGAAAAGATCATAAGAACAAAATAATAAAATATACAAAAGCAAACTATAAATCATAATCTCAAATCAGATCAAGTTGCACCCCTGCTTATACTCTTTGGCCCTCTCTGATCTGACCTCTTATCTAGCCTTACACTGCTATGTTCTCATAGCTCCTCAGACATATCTTCATTGAACAACTCTTCAAGTATAACATGCTAGTCCACTAGCTCAGGAATTCTTCAAGGTCTGGAGAAGAGCCTCATTTACCTCCAAACCCCTTTAGCCAGCTCCAGACCTGGAACCCAGTACTAGCTCAGTATCTGCTAAATGAATGAGCGCAAAGTGCCGTGTGCATGTGCATATGATGAGCAGATTTTCTGATATGGGCATGGCACTGCTCTCTTTCCTGACTACACTGTTGTTCCAAAAGAGTGCTGTGAGCCTGGAGACAGTTCTTCCACACATTTTCATTTGGTTTCCCTTCTCATCTAGAACAGTGTTTAAAAGCTGGGCTTCTGACATTGAGCAGGGTAGAACAGAGCTAACTGGCTACAAAAAGATGGAACTCATCTTTTTAAAAGGGTGTGTGTCAGTCGGGCACAGTGGCTCACACCTGTAATCCCAGCACTTTGGGAGGCCGAGGTGGGTGGATCACCTGAGGTCAGGGGTTCAAGACCAGCCTGACCAACATGGAGAAAACCCATCTCTACTAAAAATACAAAAATTAGCTGGGTGTGGTGGTGCATGCCTGTAATTCCAGCTACTCAAGAGGTTAAGGCAGGATAATTTCTTGAACTCGGGAGGTGGAGGTGGCAGTAAGCTGAGATCATGCCATTGCACTTCAGTCTGGGCAACAGGAGCAAAATTCTGTCTTTAAAAAAAAAAGGTGTCTATTAATACTATGCTTGCGCTGGGCATGGTAGCTCACACCTGTAATCCCAGCACTTTGGGAGGCTAAATTGGGAGGATGGCTTGAACCCAGGAGTTTGAGACCAGCCTGGACAACAAAACAAGACCCTGTCTCTATAAAAAATAGACAAATCAGCCAGGCGTGATGGCGTGCACCTGTAGTTCTAGCTATTCCGGAGGCTGAGGCAGGAGGATTACTTGAATCCCGAAGTTTGAGGCTGCAGTGAGCCATGACTGTGCTACTGCGTTCCAGCCTGGGCTGCAGAGCAATATCCCATCTGGACAGAAAAAAGAAAAGTTGGGTGTGGTGGCTCACTCTTGTAATCCCAGCACTTTGGAAGGTCGAGGCAGGCAGATCACTTGAGGTCAGGAGTTTGAGACCCTCCCAGCCAGCAAAGTGAAACCCTGTCTACTAAAAATACAAAAATTAGCCAGGTATGGTGGTGCATGCCTGTGATTTACTCAGGAGGCAGGAGAATCGCTTGAATCTGGGAGGCAGAGGTTGCAGTGAGCTGAGATTGTCCCACTGCACTCCAGCCTGGGTGACAGAGCAAGATTCTGTCTTAAAAAAAAAAAAGTTACTGAATTACCCTAGGCTATGCCAAGGATAAATGTGAAGAATCCTATTTCAGATCTCCTAGAGCTCAAATGCCTCATGACAACCAGAGCATAGCTCTTTTCTTCCTAGCTCCTTTAGGCTATTCATTGCTCACTGAGAGAAGGAACACAAAAATTCCTTGAAAAATATGCAGTATCTAAAAGGCGAACAGATTGGAGTTAGTTATCAGTCTTCTCTCTCCACTTCCTTCAAATGTCTTCTCTGCAGCAATCGCCCCGCACTCCTCTTGCTCCCCGGGGATCTAGACTAGACCAGGTCTGGCCTGCAGGCTACGTATTCTCAGTTTTGTCTCGTTTTTTGAACATTATTTCTCTATGGAAAAATGAATCTGTTTGGAATAGAAATCAAGTGTGGGTTCAGGGTCAGACGGATGGGGTTTAAATCCTAGTTCTGCTACTCGTAAGTTGAGAAACCTTAGGAATTTCCTAATTGGCTTTTTAAGCTTCTCTTTTCTTGTCTGTAAAATGGGATGGAAATAAAACCAGAGTCACAGGGCCGAAGTGCTGCACACATAACTTGTGGCGCAATGCCTGCCACAGAACAGGCACCCAGGAAATGCGAGTGCTCATTGTTTTGGTTTCTTATCTCTGAATTAACTTCGTCTGCTCCTTGTTCCCTTCTGTTGCAACTGAGAGAATGACCCTCCTACGACTGAAGTCTAATCCCTCACACGTGGTCTGGATTCCATCCCTTCTTTTCTTTTAAAACTGCTTCATCATCTCTGTTTCTTGACTGTCAGTCTTTTTCTTTGCCAGGAGAACTTCCAACAGCGCACACACATGCATTGGTATCTTCTCTCAAGAACAGAAAAGTTCCCTCTTGACTTTTTCCCCTTTATTCCTTCTAAAAACAAAACAAAATGGGATACATGTGGACAACATGCAGGTTTGTTACATAGGTATACGTGTGCCACAGTGTTTGCTGCACCTATTGACCCGTCCTCAACCCCAGCCCCTAACAAGCCCTCTGTGCGTGTTGTTCCCTTCTCTATGTCCATGTGTTCTCATTGTTCAACTCCCACTGATAAGTGAGAACATGCAGTGTTTGGTTTTCTGTTCTTGTGTTACTTTGCTGAGGATAATGGCCAGCCCAGGATGGAGTGCAGCACTGCAGTCACAGCTTACTGCAGCCTTGAATTCCTGAGCTCAAGTGATCCCCCTGCCTCAACCTCCCAAGTAGCTAAGACTACAGGTGCATGTCATCAAGCCCAGCTAATTTTTAAATTTTTTTTGCAGAGATAGAGTCTCACTATGTTTCCCAAGCTGGTCTTGAACTCCTGGGCTCAAGCAATCCTTCCACCTCGGCCTCTCAAAGCGCTGGGATTATAGGAGTGAGCCACCATGCCCAGTGTTCTGCTCTTCTTTATCCCCAGACACCCCAAGACAACACCTCCAAGGTGTTGTCTGTATCTGCTGCATACCTTTTCTCACCCCCTATTAGCTCTTCAATTCATGTCCACTTGAACTTGCCCTGTCATTCCACTAAACTGTTCTCAAAGTTATGTAACACCCTCCATATTGCCAAATCCTGAAGACACGTACATCTTTGTCCTTGATATCTCAGGAGCATTTGACGTAGCTCATCATTTTATTATCATATTTTATTTGTTGAGACAGAGTCTCACTCTCTTGACCAGGTTCCAGCAATTTTTCTGCCTTAGCCTCCCAAGCAGCTGGGACTATAGGCATGCCCCACCATGCCCAGCTAATTTTTGTATTTTTAGTAGAGATGGGCTTTCACCATGTTGGTCAGGCTGGTCTCAAACTCCTGACCTCAAGTCATCCCAAAGTGCTGGGATTACAGCGTGAGCCACTGTGTCCGGCCCATTTTCTCTTTTAAAACACTCCCCTTTCCTCCTTGGTTTTAGCATCTCTCTTGTCTGTTCCTTCTCAAACACCTTTCTTCTTTTCCTCTCTACATCTTTAAATGTTAGAGTTCTCCAAGGCCTGGGTCTGTGCCCTTTTATTTTCTCTCTTTTACAACATTCCTTTTGACAATTTCATCTTTTGCAACTACTTCTTTAATTAATTAATTTTTGAGACAGGGTCACTTTGTTGCCCAGGCTGGAGCAATCCTCCCACCTCAGCACCCCCTGAGTAGCTGGGACTATAGTCATGTGCCATCATGCCTGGCTAATTTTGTTTGTATTATTAGTAGAGACGGGGTTTTGCCATGTTGGTCAGGCTGGTCTAAAACTCCCAGGCTCAAGTGATCCACCTGCCTTGGCCTCCCAAAGCATTGGGAGTAGACGTGAGCCACTTTGCCAGGCCTTTGCAGTCATTTTAGATACCAAGGTGCTATTATAACTAGAACAACGAAACACAAAGATCTGTGACATTGGCTTTGGGACTAGGCAAGTGGGCAGCAAGGAAGCTGATATAAAAGCCTGGAAAGGCCGGGCGCGGTGGCTCAAGCCTGTAATCCCAGCACTTTGGGAGGCCGAGGCGGGTGGATCATGAGGTCAAGAGATCGAGACCATCCTGGGCAACATGGTGAAACCCCGTCTCTACTAAAAATACAAAAAATTAGCTGTGCATGGTGGCGCGTGCCTGTAATCCCAGTTACTCAGGAGGCTGAGGTGGGAGAATTGCTTGAACCCAGGAGGCAGAGGTTGCGGTGAGCCGAGATCGTGCCATTGCACTCCAGCCTGGGTAACAAGAGCGAAACTCCATCTCAAAAAAAAAAAAGCCTGGAAAATAGCAACTTGCATTATTTAGTGGTAAACATGTGACTAAACTACAATAATTTAGAAGGCAGAAAATGTATCTTATAAACTAGCGAACGAGGGGATATTAAGGCAACATAATGCGAGCATGAGTTGGCTGCTTTTAGCTGCATTTGATGAGGCACTAACAAGAAAGCGATAAACTCAGAAAAGAACTGGCTAGTTTGCAAGCAGAATTCATGGGAATATAGAGAATCTAAAACTTGGGTTGAAAAAGAAAACTTTCTCATCTCCCATCTCTCTAGTAAGAGATTTTCAAATGAAGATCCATCTGGGGCTAGAGACCTAATTCACTGTGCTGGAAGAACGATACTGTTTCTGGGTAAGGTCAAAATCAAGAGTATTAAGCTCTGAAGGAAATAAGGTGGCATCTAGTAGGCTCTTTCAGATGAAAATGAAGCTTCTAGAAAACTTAAGAGGAAGGTTCTACAGCAGCCCGACATTCCCAGTACTTAAGTTTGAGTAGATTCTGTCTTGTAAAAATTGTGGGTGTGGCTTGTGATACATAGAGTTGATGAGTATGAAATACACAAAAATCCACGAAGTTTGTGAGAGATCTGTATTGGCAAAAGACTGTCAGCTCCAACTGAAAGAAACAGAGACTATTCAAGATGTAAAAAGATTTCTGGGTCCCCAAATTTCTACAAGTAGGCAATAGGATTAAAAAAAAAGCTGCTTAGCCACAAAATTATTTAATATCTTTTTCAGAAGTATCCAAGGGTGATGTCCAAGGATGATGGAAAAGGAAGGTCTTCCAGAGGATTGGACCAAGAGCCATGGAGAATAATAGGTGGGAGATCCAGAATCAGAGCCTAATTGGAGAGCATTCCCAACCCCTAGGACCGTGGGACCTGTCAATATTTGCCCAGCAGAATTTCAGAACTGCTATGGACTGGCGATTTCTGATTTCTTTTCTCTTTGCTTTTTTAGAGACAGAGTCTTGCTGTCGCCCAGGCTGGAGTACAGTGGTATGATTACAGCTCACTGCAGCCTCAAACTCTTGGGCTTATGTGATCCTCCTACCTCAGCCTCCCCAGTAGCTAGAACTGCAGACATGAATCACCATGCCTGGCTAATTTTGTAAAAAAATTTTTTTGTAGAGATGGGATCCCACTGTGTTGCCCAGGCTGTTCTCAAACCTCTGCACTCAAGCACTCAGGCAATTCTTCCGCCTCAGGCTCACAAAGCACTGGATTATAAGCATGAACAATGGTGCCTGGCATGGACTACTGATTTCCATGTGCTTCTAGTTCTCCCCAGGTAGCTGCTGTCTTTTCAGCCTAAGCTGCAGAATGAAGATCTTTGGATCAGACCTACTACAAGGAGCAGGGATTCCTGGCCAGGCCGAGGTTAGATCAGATCACCTACAGATGCATGAGAAATACGTTTGTTGTATGCAAGATGTTTGTGGTGCTTGTTATGTAGCAATAGCTGACTGGTTCTTTCTCATTCTTCAAATGCAAACAAGCATTTTCCTGCCTCAGGACCACTAAAATACCTGTTCCTTCTTTTTGAACATGGCCTTGTTCATTGCAGGCCTTCACTTCAGATCTTAATTTAAGGCATTTCATCTAGAATCCTATTATTCTAGATAGTTGTGTGATTTATTTCACAGCACATCTGCATTTGCAACAATAAATAAGTATATGTTTACTACTTTTCCCCACTAGACTATAAGCCTTACAAGGGAAGGGACAATGTTCATTTATTCACCAATGCATTCCCAAAGTGTAGGATTAAGACTGGTGCAGAGTGGACTGCTAGTAAATATTTACTGAATAAAGGAATTTTTTAAGTGAGTGAATGAACCTCATATGCATATGTTAGGAAACACTTAGCATATGCTTTGAGCAGCTTTAGAAAATGTAATTCAATTCATTTCCATTCCTCTTCTTATTTTTAGTAAGAACTATTTTGTTCTCTTCCGAATGAGCTGTGCTTCCCTAGGAATTAGGTTGCCTGCTTGGTAGCTGAATCACCATGCATACACACAGTTTGGCCAAAACACAGAACTGATGGGCTCTTTGCTTATACTTTCCCTGACTGCTTCTGGACCAACATTAGGACTCTGGGTCAAAGATGCGGCTCAGGCCATCTGCTGTTTCTGCCAAAGCCAGAGCAAACTCTTTCATAAAGTCTGGTTAGTCTATCAAACCCAAAAACACAACGCTCACAAAAATCCCATGCATACACACAGAGCTTGCCTCAAGGCTGTGACAGAAACCTGAAGCCCAAGGCTAACTCTAACCTGATGCTTCCAAGCCCTCAGTCCAGTGACTCTAACATCTGCCTTCTGCAAGCTATCTCGAGCTTCCTCCCTGTAGCATCTGCTGCCCCAACTACAAGGTCCCAGTATGAGTCTTTGCAATGTTTCTAGGGCCTCAGACCACACACTGTGAGAGAAAGAGGGCCTGGGAAGCATGGCGATCCTCTCCATGTTTCTATGGGGTAGAAACAGCAGTCAGGGCCTGGACCCTGGTACTGCCGCCCAGCTAAGCTAATGAATGTTTTTGGAGGTTTGCCTTTCTGGCTTTTCTCACTCTAAATTTCTTCAAGTCAAGATCTTTAACTTTAATCTCCATTCTTTTCTATTTTCTTTTCCTTCTTCAAGGCATTAAAGTTTTATTAAACATTATATATGAGTTATATGAAAGTTTTGAAGCCCAATAAAATGAACATTTGTGAACCACCATCCCACTTAAGAATCAGAACATGACTACTCACAGTTGGCATCTCTTACGTGCTCCTTTTGGATCCCAAGTCCCCACCCCCATCCCACCCACATAACTAGCATCTCAGATTTTTCTCCTCCTCAGGTCCCTATTTTCCTTATAGTTTACCAAATATATATGTTCTTAAGCAATATATTGCTTAGTTTTGCTTGTTTTGGAACTTTATGAGAGTGCATATCACACTGTATGCATTCTTCTGCAACTGATTTTCTATGCAACTCAACATCATATTCCAAAAAAAAAAATTAAGAGACAGGGTCTTACTATATTGCCCAGGCTGGATTTGAATTCCTGGGCTCAAGCGATTCTCCCACATCAGCATCTTAAGTAGCTGGGACTACAACTGCGTATCACCATGCCTAGCTTTCAACATCGTATTTTTAAGAGTTCTCTATTGTGCAGGAGGGGGTTAAAGAAAAACAAAAAACAGCAGAACCCAGTGGCTCACACCTGTAATCCTAACACTTTGGGACGCCAAGAAAAAAACTGCTTGAGTCCAAGAGTTCAAGACCACCTGGGCAACATGGAAAAACTCTGCCTCTACTAAATATGCAAAAAGTAGCTGGGTGTGGTGGGGCACACCGTGTAGTCCCAGCTACTTAGAAGGTTGAGGTGGGAGAATCTCTTGAGCCTGGGAGTTCGAGGCTGCAGTGAGCTGTGATGGCACCACTGCACTCCAGTCTGGGCAGCAGAACAAGACCCTATCTCAAAAAACAAAAAACCCCAAAAAACAAAATATAAGTTCTCTGTTTATTCATATAATTATAGTACACTCATTTTCGCCAGCTTTTTAGTATTTCATTACACGAATATACCATAATCTGTTTATCTATTCTCTTGTTAATAGACATTTGAATTATTTACATACCTTCTTTTGTTTTGTTGCCATTATGAGGCCAGGCTCAGTGGCTCACGCCTGTAATCCTAGCAATTTGGGAGGCCAAAGTGGGTGGATCACTTGAGCTCAGGAGTTTGAGACAAACCTGGCCAACATGGTAAAACCACATCTCTACTAAAAATGCAAAAAACTAGCTGGGCGTGGTAGCTCCTGCCTATAGTCCCAGCTACTCGGGAAGCGGAGGCAGCAGAATTCCTTGAACCTGGGGGGCGGAGGTTGTGGTGAGCTGAGATTGAACCATTATTGCACTCCAGCCTTGGCAACAGAGCGAGACTCTATCTCAAAAATAAAAAACCACAAACAAACGAAAACCATTATGAACAGCACCGCTATGAACATCCTTGCACACACATCTCTCGGAGTGTATGAGCAAGAGTTTCTTTAGGGAATATACCTGGCGATAGAACCGCTAAGTCACAGGATACATATCACACGAATGTAAGCTACAACGCATACAGGCAGATATCTTTGTCTATTTTGTTCATTGCCTTATCACCAGAATCTGGATTAGTGCTTGGCACAGAATAGGTGACTCAATAGTTATGGAATGAACAAATGAAGATAATGCTATGTTTTTCCAAAGTGATGACACTAATTTATAGTCTCAGCAGCCTATCAGGTCCTACTTATTATTACTTTTTAAAAAACGAATTATTACTTTGAAAATGAAACACAAATACTTCTTCCCCTGTGTCATTTACTCATGTACTCTACATTAGACTTTTCTTTTTCTTCTTGGTTCTACAGATAATAGAACTGGGATAACCAGTGTCTCCCTGTGAACTAGGACAAAGTTGATCACTCTAAGCCTCAGTTCCCTCAACTGTAAAATGGGAATAGCAATGTCTTTCTCTGTAGAATTTTTTTTCCTAAGATGGAGTTTCATTCTTGTTGCCCAGGCTGGAGTACAATGGCATGATCTCGGCTCACTGCAATCTCTGCCCCCCAGGTTCAAGCGATTCTCCTGCCTCAGCCTCCCAAGTAGCTGGGATTACAGGTGCATACTGCCATGCCTGATTAACTTTTATATTTTTAATAGAGATGGGGTTTCACCATGTTGGCCAGGCTGGTCTCGAATTCTTGATCTCAGGTGATCCATCTGCCTTGGCCTCCCAAAATGCTGGGATTACAGGCATGAGCCACTGTACCAGGCCTCTGTAGAGATTTAATACACTCAATAATGGTACCCAATAGGCCATAAATCCTATTACAGAGAAACTCTTATTCAATGCATTGGATGATTAATCTGAAAAGTCCTGTATATCATTAAACAGAGATATATACTTACCTTGAACATTTTATTTTAACTTAAAAAATATAAATATATATTAATTCTCCATGTTTTTTATGTAGGGCCAAAGGTATGTGTCTGCTGACTGGCTTTTCAGATCTTTCCTGCATAAATCACACCCATAACACATTGTCTACAATTTTAGTTTTTAGTGGAACAAGAACTTAAAGCAATTAGAGTACAGATTCCTAGACTGTTGTGATTTTTTTTTTCTTCAATCTTACCCACATATCTTTCAACAGCAATTATTTTAGAGATTCACTGTAGTTTTCAACTTGGCTTTCATAGAATAAAAAATTCTCCTATTTTATATCATTGGGTTTACAAAATACAGTTGTCCCTTGATGTCCACGGCGGATTAGTTCCGGGACCCTTTCAGATCCCAACATGACTGGATGCTCCATTCCCTTATATAAGATGGCATATTATTTTCACATGACCTTCACATATTCTTTTGTATATTTTAAATCATCTCTAGATACTTATAACACCTAACATAATGCAAATGATATGTAACTTATATTTATTTTTTATTTGTATTATTTTTTATTGTTGTGTTGTTTTTATTTTTTAGAGACAGGGTATTGTCTTGTCACTCAGGCTAGAGTGCAGTGGCATAAGCATAGCTCACTGCAGCCTGGAACTCCTGGGCTCAAGTCATATTCCTTCCCAAGTAAGTGACACTACAGGCATGTGCTACCATACACAGCTAATTTTTAAATTTTCTTTAGAGACAGGGTCTTGCTATGTAGCCCATGCTGGTCTTGAATTCCTGGCTTTAAGTGATCCTCCCTCCTTGGCCTCCCAAAGTATTGGGATTACAGGTGTGAGCCTTACCACTCCTAGCCTATTATCATTATTATTATTATTATCATCATTATTTTGGAGACGGAGTGTTGCTCTGTCACCCAGGCCGTAGTGCAATGGCCTGATCTCAGCTCACTGCAACCTACTCCCCCTGGGTTCAAGCGATTCTCCTGCCTCAGCCTCCTGAGTAGCTGGGATTACAGATACACACCACCACGGCCAGCTAATTTTTGTATTTTTAGTAGAGATGGGGTTTCACCATGTTGGCCAGGCTGGTCTTGAACTCCTGACCGAAGGTAATTCACCTGCCTCAGCCTCCCAAAGTGCTGGGATTACAGGTGTGAGCCACCGTGCTCGGCCTATTACTTTTTATTGTGTTTTTTTTCCTGAATATTTTTAATCCATAGTTGGTGGAAATCTGTGGATGAAAAACCTGTGCATACACAGGGCCAACTGTATTTAATGAAATTAGGTAATTGCAGTAACAACTAGCACTGGCATAGAGAGACTTAGGAACAACTACAGCTGAGTTCTGGTAAGCACGGAAGATGATGCGTGGGAGTGGCAGTAAGCGGCCAGACTGTGTACTAGCAAAACCATCAGCCAATGGTATGCCATGAGCATCAGTGAGAATGTTTTGTACAGGGCATAGAGAGTGTTGGTTAACCGAGCATGTGAGTTAAGTGGACGTTGGTTGAGACAGCTACGATATTATTATTCTCTTTCTTTCTACCACTGACCTAGTTATAGGGCCCAACTATCTTCTCAGCTGACTCCCTTGAAGGAAATTTCCTTCAGTAGGGCTTGGTTCATTGTTTAGGTTTGCCCCTGGCCAGATGGAACAAAGGATGACGCAGACTCCCCAAGAAATGAAGCCTAGTAAGTTGGAAGAGATTTAAAAATACTTAGTTTGCAAAGGGTTACTCCTGATTTCTGAGATTCCCCATTCCTGATGAGCTGAGATGGGGAGAAAAGTTCCACTTTTCTACACTGTCCTGTGATGGAGCACAGCATTGTGGAGAGGAAGAAGGTCTGACTTTAATTAGTCAGACCATCACCCTACTAAACTCCACTGAAACCAAAACAAACCAGGCAGTCCCATATGTCATAAGAATTAAAGGCATGGTTCCCACTTCCTAACGATGCTTTTACAGAAACCGTTCCACTGTAAAACTTTATGATTTGAATCTTTATAGCCGCCAGCAGAGCACATGTTCACTGCCTTAAATTATAACTTAATCACAATAGAAGCTGACTTTCCAGCCCTTTGCAGTCAAGACAAGAGAGGGAAGGGGCCTCCAGAACAAACGGCTGCTGTTCCTCTGCCCACCTGCCTCCTGCCCTGCCTAGTGTAGTCCCAGGAAAGCTGAGGACGTGGGGAAACCCACACCTCACAGCCCAGGAGCTCCTCAAAGTCAGAACCTTTCAGTATGGTCTAGAGACATGAATATAGTCCTGTCTGCGGCTTACCTGGCCTAGTTAGGGTGAAGTGGGTGCCGCCGAGAAGCAAAAGGCAAGAAGGATCAGAGGGAGAAAGGCAAGGCAGCAGGGAGCCACAGGCATGCGCACCCATCCCATCACCCTGCTGGCCAGCTGACTCTGTTTCCTTTTTTTTTTTTTTTTGAGATGGAGTCTCACTCTGTCACCCAGGCTGGAGTGCAGTGTCATGATCTTGGCTCACTGCAACCTTTGCTTCCCAGTTTCAAGTGATTCTCCTGCCTCAGCCTCCCAAAGTGCTAGGTTTACAGGCACACACCACCACGCCCAGTAAATATTTGTATTTTTAGTAGAGACAGGGTTTCACCGTGTTGGTCAGGCTGGTCTCAAACTCCTGACCTTGTGATCCGCGCACCTTGGCCTCCCAAAGTGCTGGGATTACATGCGTGAGCCACAGCGCCTGGCAACTCTGTTCCTTAACTGTGGTTGACATCCTCTATTGTTGCAGACTAGGTTTACAAAAAAAGGAAACAAAAGCAAAATATCCCAACCTTGTCTCACAGTTCAACACGGCTGAAAACAGAAAGTGTGGGAAGGAGGGGGACAGAAGCTGTTGGACTGGAAGGCTGAGGCCAGATCCTGAAGGGCTTGGTGTGAACCCTCAGAAATGTTTATTTTATCCTGTAGGCAATAGGGAGCACTTCAAAATTTTCAGTTCTCAAGCAACCTGATGAGATTGCCTTTAAAAAAGACTGCATTCAGAGAAGATACACTAATGACCCCAAAATGAAAAGATGCTCAGTATCATTAGTCACTAGGAAAATGCAAATCAAAACCATAATGAGATCTGCTTCACACCCACTGGGATGGCTATTTTTTAAAAGCCCAAACAAAACATAATAAAAAAAAACCAAACCGGAAAATAAGTGGAGCCCAGGATGTGGCAAAATTGGAACCCTCATGCAGGGCTGATGGGAACGGTATAAACGGTGCAGTGGCTATGGAAAACAGTTTGGCAGTTCCTCAAAATGTTAAACATACAGTTACCACATGAAGCAATTCCACTTCTAGATATATATACCCAAGAGAATAAAAAACCTATCTCCACACAAAAGCTTGTATAGTAATGTGCATAGCAGCATTAATATAATAGCCAAAAGGCAGAAACAAGATCAATTCCATCAACTGATGAATGGCTAAACAAAATACGGTATATCCATACAATGGAATATTATTAAGCCATAAAAAGGAATGAAGTACTGAAATGTGCTACAATAGTGGTAAAACTTGAAAACATTATATTAAGGGAAACAAGCTAGACACAAAAGGCCACATGTTTTATGATTTTATTTATGGGCAGTGTCTAGAATAGGTTAAATCCTCAGAGATGGTAAGCAGATTAGTAGTTTCCAGGAGATGGAGAAGAGGGGAAATTGAGAAGTACCGGGCTTCTTTACAGAGTGATGAAAATGTTCCAGAATTAGAGGGCGGTGATAGTTGAATGACATTGTGATTATACTAAAAACCACTGACTTGTACCCTTCACTTTATTTTATTTTATTTTGAGATGGAGTCTTGCTCTGTCACCCAGGCTGGAGTGCAGTGGTGCAATCTTGGCTCACTGCAACCTCTGCTTCCCAGGTTCAATTGATTTTCCGCCTCAGCCTCCTGAGTAGCTGGGATTATAGGCACTCAACACCACGCCCAGCTAATTTTTGTATTTTTTAATAAAGACAGGGTTTCTCCATGTTGGCCAGGCTGGTCTCGAACTCCTGACCTCAGGTGATCCACCCACCTCGGCCAATCCAAAGTGCTAGGATTATAGGGATGAGCCACTGCACCTGGCTGATGACTTGTACACTTCAAAATGATTAAAATGGTGAATTTTATCTTTTTTTTCGAGATAGAGTCTCACTCTGTCACCCACGATGGCATGCAGCAGCGTGATCACTGCTCACTGCAGCCTCAAATTCCTGAGTTCAAGCGATCCCCCTGCCTCAGCCTTAGTGGAGGTGAAGGTCAGTGCTGAAGTCCAGTGGTTTGGGAAGTGAATGGGAGATAAAGAAGCAGAGAAAGTTATCCTCTCAAGTATTCATTGAATGTCTCCTATGTGTCAGGCCATGATAGAGAGGAAATCCTTCCAGTGGGCTTTGGAAATACTAGGAAGGAAAGAAACAGGAGAGTAAATGAGGAGGATGCAGGAAAAGGACCGGAGGGAAATGAGAGAGCTAAAATGACAAGAGGGTCCAGTTAGAAGGCAAGAAGTTTAAGGTTGATGAGTTCTTAGTGATGAGGTTCACAGTGTGGCCATGGAACTGGAAGGTGAAATGGAATGGCGAGAAAGGTCTGCAGAAGTTAACAGGCCAAGAAACTATAAACGTGAGGTATCAGCTCATTCCATTCACAAATGAGAAGTGGAGACAGTCAGAAAATAGACAATGACAGGAGTGACAAGACAATAGAACAGTGGAACAGCAAGGGTCTCAAAGAAGGGGGAATTGTGTTTATCCTTTTTTTTTCTTTTTTTACAAATAAGTAAACCTGCATATGCCACTACTAGCTACTTAGTAGACACTCCATAAATAAATGCTGTCAACTGACCTGTCTCTCAAAAGCATCTCAAAGCTGACATGTTCTAAACTGAACTGTGATTTCCTTCCAAACTGGTCCTTTTCCATTGTTGTCTGTCTCATCTATTCCATGGCACATGCCAAAATCTTAAGAAGCATTATTGACATATTTCCTTCCTCTTTGTGACTCTTGAGATGGAACCCATCATCAAGTCTCACCAATTTGACTTCTCTCTCATATGTCCACATTGCTCTACTTCTACCATGCTCATCTAAGCACCCATCATCTCCTGTCTGTTTTATCTGCCTCCTTACTTACATCAGCATGTCTGCTCTTGTCTCCCTGCAATCCATTCTCTACTTTGCGCCAGAGTCATAGTTTCAAAATGTGAATCTGACCAGGATATGTGTCCTTTTCCCCTTCATCCCATTCAAACCTTTTAAGGGATTTCCATTGTTCTTAGAGTAAGAACTCCTTAATATCAGACTTCTCTGCAGCCTCACCTCGTGCTGTACTTTCATACTATTTCCAGTCCGTTCCAACCTAGGGCTTGTTGTGATCCCTCCTGGTAGGACCTTTGTACCTGCGATTGCCTCTGCCTAGTGTTTTCCCTCTGTGTGTCGCCTAAACTCCTATTTATCCAAATCAGTTCAACTTTCCTAAAATTTTTGTCTGGGTCATATCATACTGAGGCTCTCATGGTACTGCATGATTCTTCTTCATAGTGCCTGCCATAGTTGCAATTTTACATTTGATTAATGCCCTTTTCCATGAGGACAGGGACTGTGCCTCACACATAGAAGGAAGTCAGTAAATATTCAGTGAATGAATGAATAATATACCAATAAACTTGCTCAGTGGTATTAAGTGGCAGATCTGGGACTGTGTCCCGAGAGGAAATGTATTACGGGGGAGGTTTGAAAAACGAACTCCAAGATCCCTTCCATTTCTGAGATTTGTGCTTTCTAGGTGAATTTCAATTATTTTCCTTCCCTTCCTTTTCTTAGGCTGGCTGCCCTGGTCTTAGCGACACACTTCCATTGGGTACCATAAAGAATTAAAGACCCTATGGATTGGAAGGAATTCATTCCTTCAGATATTGGAAACCTTTCTTTTTCAGATGATTGAAAGAAACTACTTAACAACAACCTTGATAATTGGTCATTTATTCTCTACTTAAACACATCTAATAATAGAGTTCAATTCTTCTCCAAAGGATTTCTTGTGGGTTTACTTTTCTTTAATAATATATAAGTTAGGCATCTTTGTCATATGATTATTGGCCATTTGTATTTCTTTCTAAAACTAGTTCTCATATCCTTTACTCTCTTCTCTCTGTTAATTTTTTAAACTGATTTATACACTCTTTGTAGATTAAAGAAATTAGCCCTTTGCCATATTATGTGGTAAATATGTTTTCCAGTTTGTTGATATTGTTTTTGGTGTCTAAACAATTGTTCTGTTTTGTTTTTTTTTTTTGAGATGGAGTCTCACTCAGTTGCCCAGGCTGGAATGCAGTGGTGTGATCTTGTCTCACTTCAACCTCTACCTCCTAGGCCCAAGCAATTCTCATGCCTCAGCCTCCTGAGTAGCTGGGATCACAGATGTGCACCACCATGCCTGTCTAATTTTTTGTACAGACTGGGTTTCACTATGATGGCCAGGCTGATCTCAAACTCCTGACCTCAAGCAATCCACTTCCCTCAGCCTCCCAAAGTGCTGAAATTATAGGCATGAGTCACTGTGCCTGGCCTAAATAATTCTATCCTACATGGAACAAAATTTAAAAGATACAAAAGATTATATAATGAAAAATAAATCTTCCTTCACTCTTGTTTCCAGCTCAATTCCCTCCCCAAACGCAAGCACTATTAAAGTTTCTTATATCTCTTCCCAGGGCTTGCCTAAGCAATAACAACTTATGTGTATAGCTGTTTATCTTTCTACAACCCACACAGAAGGCAATAATGCACTCCACTTCTGCATCTTGCATTTTCACTTACAACACAAGATATATCAGAGACCTTTCCATATCAGTATAGGAAGAGCTGATAGATATTGCCAAATTGCCCTCCAAGAGGTTGAGCCAATTTACACTTTCATTAGCAATGTATGCGAATGTCTCTTTCCACACCTTTCACCGGTACGGGCATTCCTTGTTTCATTGCACTTTGCAGACATTACATTTTTTACAAATTGAAGGTTTGTGGCAACGCTGTGTTGAGCAAATCCATCAGTGCCATTTTTTTCAACAGCATGTGCTCATGTTGTGTCTGTGTCACATTTCGGTAATTCTTGATCTTTGATGTTACTATTGTATTTGATCTGGGGTGCCACGAACTACACTCATATAAGATGGCACACTTAATAAATGTGTGTGTTCTGACTGCTCTGCCGACCGGCTATTTCCCCATTTCTCTCTGGGTCTCTCTATTCTCTGAGACACGGCGATATTGAAATTAGGCCAATGCATAACCCTACAAGGACCTCTAAATGTTCAAGTGAAAGGAAGAGCCACACATCTCTCACTTTAAATCAAAAGCTAGAGATGACTAAGCTTAGTAAGGACGGTATGTCAAAAGCTGAGACAGGCTGAGAGCCAGGCCTCTTGTACTGCACAGTTAGCCAAGTTGTGAATGCAAAGGACAAGTTCTTAAAAGAAATAAAAAATGCTATGCTAGTGAACACATGAATGTTAAGAAATGAAACAGCCTTACTGCTGACAGAAAGTTTTAGTGGCCTGGAGAGAAGATCAAACCAGCCACAACATTCCCTAAAGCCAAAGCCTAATCCAGACCAAGGCCCTAACTCTCTTCAATTCTATGAAGGCTGAGAAATGTGAGGAAACTACAGAAGAGAAGTTTGAAGCTAGCAGAGGTTGCCTCATGAGGTTTAAGAAAAGAAGGCATCTCTGTAACAGAAAATTACAAGGTGGAGTAGCAAGTGCTGAAGGAGAAGCTGCAAGTTATCCAGAATATCTAGCTAAGATAATGGATGAAGGTAGCTGCACTAAACAATGGATTTTCAATGTAGATGAAACTGCCTTACATCGGAAGAAGATGCCATCTAGAGCTTTCAAAGCTACAGAGAAGTCAATGCCTCAAAGCTTCAAAGGACAGGTTAACTGTGAGGTGAATAATGTGCCTGGTGACTTAAAGCTGAAGCCAGTGTTCACTTGCCATTCCAAAAATCCTAAGGCCCTTAAGAATTATGCTAAATCTATTCTGCCTGTGCTCTATAAATGAAATAACAAAGCCATGATGACAGCACATCTGTTTATAGCATGGTTTATATAATATTTTAAGCCCATTGTTGAGATCTACTGCTAAGAAAAAAAGATTCCTATCAAAATATTCCTGATCATTGACAATGCACTTGGTCATCCAAGCACTCTGATGGAGATGTACAAGAATATGAATGTGGTTTTCATGCCGGCTAACACAACATCCATTCTACAGCCCATGGATCAGGGAGCAATTTCATCTTTCAAGTCTTACTACTTAACAAATACATTTTGTAAGGCTATATCTGCTGTAGATAGTGATTCCTCTGATGGATCTGGGCAAAGTAAATTGAAAATCTTCTGGAAAGGATTCATCATTTTAGATTCCATTAAGAAGAGTTGTGATTCATAGGAGGGGGCCAAAATATCAATATTAATAGGAATTTGGAAAAAGTTGATTCCAACCCTCATGGATGACTTTGAAGGTTTCAAGACCTTAGTAGAGAAAATAACTGAGAATGTGGTCAAAATAGTGAGAATTACAATAAGTGGAGCCTGAAGATGTAACTGAATTGCTGCAATCTCATAAGAAAACCTGAATGGATGAGGAGTTGCTTCTCATGGATGAGCAAAGTGGTTTCTCAAAATGGAATCAACTTCCTGGGGAAGATGTTGTGAACATTGCTGGAATGACAACAAAGAATTTAGAATCTTACACAAACTAAGGTGATATAGTAGTGACAGAGTTTGAGGACTGACTAGAATTTTGAAAAAAGTTCTACTGGCTGGGCACCGTGGCTCACGCCTGTAATCTCAGCACTTTGGGAGGCTAAGGTGGGCAGATCACGAGGTCAAGAGATCGAGACCATGGTGAAACCCCATCTCTACTAAAAAAAAAAATACGAAAATTAGCTGGGCGTGGTGGCATGCACCTGTGGTCCCAGCTACTCAGGAGGGTGAGGCAGGAGAATTGCTTGAACCCGGGAGGTGGAGGGTGTAGTGAGCCGAGATCATGCCACTGCACTCCAGCCTAGCACCTGGCAACAGAGCAAGACTCTGTCTCAAAAAAAAAAAAAAAAGTTCTACTGTGAGTAAAATGCTATCAAATAGCATCACATGCTACAGAGAAATCTTTCATAAAAAGAGTCAATGTGGCAAACTTCATCGTCATCTCATTTTAAGAAATTGCCACAGCTATGCCAACCTTAAGCAACCACCATGATCAGTCAGCAGCCATCAATACTGAGGCAAGACTCTCTACCAGCAAAAATATGATTTGCTGAAGGCCCAGATGATCATTAGCATTTTTTGGCTATGAAATATTTTTAAATTGAGGTGTGTAACATTGTTTTTTACACATAATGCTATTGAACATTTAATAGACTACAATATAGCACAAATGTAACTTTCATATGCACTGGAAAACCAAAAAGGTAACGTGACTCACTTTGATGTGATATTTGCATTACTGTGGTGGTCTGGAACTGAATCTTCAACATCTCTAAGGTATACTTGTGCACTGTTAAAACCTTCTTTATCTCTGCCAATTTGACAGGTAAAAAATGGCATATGCGGCCAGGCACGGTGGCTCACACCTGTAATCCCACCACTTTGGGAGGCCGAGGCAGGTGGATCACCTGAGGTCGGGAGTTTGAGACCAGCCTGACCAACATGGAGAAACCCTGTCTCTATGAAAAATACAAAATTAGCCAGGCCTGGTGGCACATGCCTGTAATCTCAGTTACTCAGGAGGCTGAGTCAGGAGGATCACTTGAACTCGGGAAACAGAGGTTGCAGTGATCCAAGATCGCGCCAGCCTGGGCAACAAGAGTAAAACTCCATCTCAAAAAAAAAAAAGCATATGCAGCCAGGTGCGGTGGTGTATGCCTGTAATCTCAGCTACTCAGGAAGCTGAGGCTGGAGGATCACCTGAACCCAGGAGTTTGAGGCCAGCCTCTGAAACATTGAGGTTCCATCTAAAAAAAAAAATGGCACATGCATTTATCTAAGAGTAAAGTTGAGCATCTTTTTATATATTTAAGCTAATATGTTTAATATATTTATAGACGTTAACATTTTTATGGCTTCTAAACCTTTCCATTATAGAGGAATTAGGATTGGGAAGGATTATTGTGATTATAGGAGGAAGAATCTTTAGTTAATCTAGATTCAGTAACCTGCTTTTCCACTGGTGTCGCAGTGGGAGGGTTTGAGCTGTATCCTTATTTTTATCAGCAACACATCTGTGACTAAAGATAAATTATGATAGTGTAAAAACAGTATGGGTTTTCAGGTCATGCAGACTTAAACGGAAACCACATCTCCCTTCTTTGATTCTTTCTTTTCATATTAATTGATTGAAGTTTTACTATGTGTCAGACCCTGTGTAGGGTGCTGGAGATTCAAAGGTAATAAAACACAGTTCTTGCCATCCAGACACTCCAAGGATAATGAAAGAGCCAGGCACATAAACCAGTAAGCATAATGCAAAATAGGTAACAATAATGATGATGTGGATGCTGATGAGATACGGATAATAGCTGGTAGCTCTGTGGATGATGAATCAGGAAAGGATGAGACCAGAGATAAGGAGAGCAGTTAACAGGCTGTAGCAGCAATCTGGGCAAGCAATGTAGTGAGAATGAAGAGAAATCAGATTCTAGATGGAATAAGGCAAAGTCAGTAACAGAATAATTTTGGTAAGAGCAAGGAGTGAGGATCGGCTTTCGCGGGTTGAGGACTGACTGAGAGATGAGGAAAGTTGCTGTTTCTTTGGTATGATAGCTATTGTGGCATATTAGGTGATTGTTCATCAATGTCCATTCCCTTCATTCCTCCGCCTCCCATCTTCTGCCACACAGATGTGCCTTGCCCGTAAGACTTGCTAAGTCTTCAGAGCAGGATGAAGTGACATTCCTAACCTCTGATTTTGGGCTTGGACATCGACTTCCTTTAACCAGTGGAGTGTCAGCAGATACAATACACGCAGAGATTTTAGATATCAAAAAAAGAAAAAGATATGCATGCCAAGTTGGCCTTGGTCTCTTGGGCTCCTGCCTCCCACCATGAGAAGAACATGCCTCTGGTAGCTGATGGTTCAGAAACAATGAAGGACACATGAAACAAACCTAGACCTAACCCACAGCTTAGAGTCAGGCCCATCTGCGCGCAGCCTAGACTAGCTGAATCTCAAGTGATCTACATAACTATACACTCAAGAAATGTATACCCATCACCTGTGATACTGAAATCTGAGTAAGTTTGTTATACAATGTTGCTGTGGCAAGAGCTGCTGATACAGGTCTGTAAAAGTGGTATCTTTAGGCCAGGCATGGTGGCTCACGCCTATAATCCCAGCACTTTGGGAAGGCAAGGTGAGTGGATCACAAGGTCAGAAGTTAGAGACCAGCCTGGCCAATATGGTGAAACCCCGTCTCTACTAAAAATACAAAAATTAGCTGGGTGTGGTGGCATGCACCTGTAGTCCCAGCTACTCGGGAAGCTGAGGCAGAAGAATTGCTTGAACTCGGGAGGCAGAGATTGCAGCGAGCCAAGATTTCGCCAATGCACTTCAGCCTGGGCGACAGAGCGAGACTCCATCTCAAAAAAAAAAAAAAACGTGGTATATTTTCTCTAGACTAAATATTCCTATTTCCTGCAACTGTTCACAGTACGTACGCCCCCTCCTTTCTTATTTCCGCCAGATTTCTCTGCAAGATATACCAACCGAACCAATTAGGAGGCACCCCTCCAAAAAGTCTCCAAATTAGAATTCTGCACACGTGACCCTCTTCCTCTCCTATTCAACTGTTTCCATTCTAGAGGTTGCCATTTGGAAAAAGAAGAAATCTGTCCCTGGAGCCTGGGCTCAGAGTGAGTCTAGAATGAAGAGGCTCAGGAAGATTAAAGCTCAAGCTCCAAGAGTGAATTAGAAGGGAGTGGGTCTCAGCTCCTGGTTAATTCTGAAAATTCAACTTATTCTATAAAGAAAGAAAGAGGTAAGGAGACATCAAAAATGTCTATATGGAAGCCAATTATACACCACTTGTCTACAGCTGGGACTCAAAAGATGATACTGCTTTACATCCCAAAGCACCTAAAGCCAGGAAGATAAGGAGGAAATGGGGCAGAGTCACCTTCTGTGGCATCCAAAGCTTAGCATATATGACTTCAAGGGCCCTCTTAAAAAAAAAAGAAAAAGAAAAAAATCAAAATCACAAATATAAAATTACGTTCAAAAGTCAGTATTTATTATGACAAATCATTTCACAACAATTAAAGTTTTTTTTTTTTAAGGAGATAAGGAAAGAAAAAAAGGAGTGAAAGAGAGGAAGAAAGAGGAAGAAGAGGGAGAGAGAACTGAAATGTTGCTTTATTCTAAAAAAATGGGTATTAATAATGGCTGATCAATATTTCATTTAAACCTATGAGTAGGTGTGATGTGGTATTGACAAGAATGTATATTTTGTATATTTAAAGTGGAGAGCTCTACAAATATTTAAGTTTACTTGTTCTGGATCTGAGTTCGAGTCCTGGATATCCTTATTAATTTTCTGTCTTGTTGAGTCTAAGTCTCTTTATAGGTCTTATGTATCTGGTGTTCCTGTATTGGGTATGTATATATTTAGGATCGTTAGCTCTTCTTGTTGCATTGATCCTTTTACCATTATATCTTTGTTGCTTTAAAATCTATTTTATCAGATGCGAGAATTGCAACTCCTACTTTTTATTTATTTATTTTTGCTCTCCATTTGGTGGGTAAATCTTTCTCCATCTCTTTGTTTTGAGTCTTTGTGTATCCTTGCATGTGAAATGGGTCTGGATGTAGCATACCGTTGGGTTTTGGCTATCTTTTGATTGGGGGATTTAGGTGATTTAAATTTAGGGTTACTGCCATTTGATGTTAACTGGCTGTTTTATCCATTCGTTGATGTAAATTCTTCTTTATGTTGATGCTCTTTACTTTTTGGTATATTTTTAGAAAGGCTAATACTGGTTGTTTCTTTCTATGTGTAATGCTTCTTTCAGAAGCTCTTGTAAAGCAGGCCTGGTGGTAATAAAATCTCTGAGTACTTGCTTGTTCATTAAACATTTTATTTTTCCTTCAGTTGTGAAGCTTAGTTTGGCTGGATATGAAATTCTGGGCTGAAAGTTCTGTTCTTCAAGGATGTTGAATATTGGCCCCCACTCTCTTCTGGCTTGTAGGGTTTCTGCTGAGAGATCTGCTGTAAGTCTGATAGGCTTCCCTTTGTGGGTAACCTGACCTTTCTCTCTGGCTGCCCTTAGTATTTTCTCCTTCGTTCCAACCCTGGTGAATCTAACGATTATGTGCCTTGGGGTTGCTCTTCTTGAGGAATATCTTTGTGGTGTTCTCTGTATTACCTGGGGTTGAATATTGTCCTGCTTTGCTAAGTTGGGAAAGTTTTCCTGAATAATATCCTGAAGAATATTTTCCAGCTTGGAATTATTCTCTCTGTTGCATTCAGGTACACCTATCAAATGTAAATTAGGTCTTTTCACATAGTCCCATATTTCTTGGAGACTTTGCTCATTCCTTTTTGTCCTTTTTTCTCTAATCTTGTCTTCTCATTTTATTTCATTAAGTTGGTCTTCGACCTCTGATATCCTTTCTTCTGCTTGAACAATTCGAGCGTTTAAACTTGTGCATACTTCTCGGAGTTCCTGTATTGTATTCTTCAGTTCCATTAATTCACTTATATTCCTCTCTAAATTGTCTATTCTCATTAGGATTTCATCAAACCTTTTTTCAGAATTCTTAGTTTCTTTACATTGGGCTACAACATGTTCTTTTAACTCACACAACTTTCTTATTATCCACCTTCTGAAGCCTGATTCTGTTAATGGGATGTGCTCGTTCTCCATCAAGTCTTGTTCCCTTGTTGATGAGGAACTGTGATCCTCTTTAGAGGGAGAGGCATTCTAATTTTGAGTATTCTCAGCCTTTTTACGCTGGTTTCCTCCCATCATTGTAAATTTATCCACCTGCCGTCTTTGTAATTACCAACTTTCAGATTAAGTCTCTGAGTGGACGTCCAAGTTGTTAATTCCCAGGGCCGAAATATGAGCAACCCACTGCGCCGGCCTAAGCAGCGGTGTTAAGACTGATGGTGCTTTTCTGCCTGGAAATCTCCAGTCTGGCTTCCTTCTTGAGTCTGTAATAGGCGACTCTGCCTTCCCGGAGCTCCAAACGTCGGTCAGAAGGGGAACCAGTCCCGTTTACTCTGCACCAAGAGTTGCCATGCCGAGGTGCTGGCAAAACCGCTGCGCCGGCCACAAGAGTTGCGCTGACGACCCGTGGGGCTCCTCCACTTGGAATCTTCTGCTCCGTGAGTGACCAAAATTTGTCTGAAAATGTGGCGTCCTCTCATTCTCTGCGCTTTCACTGGGAGCTGTAATCCCGAGATGTTAGCGATCAGCCATCTTGGATCGTTCTCCTCAACAATTACAAAGTTTTGAAGGTTGGGGAAAATCAGAAACATCACAAAAATATTGCAATAGCATAATTTTCAATTAATTGTTATACCTCTAAGTGCTTATTTCCTGTATTTTCTATGCTGTGGACTCTGACTCTTCATATGAACAATGTTGAAGTATCAATTTCTATAAATAGAAAATTCAGTATTTCTTGTACCATTGTTGACCAAAGTGTGTTTATTACTGATAGTTTAGAGAATTTCTTTCTACTTCAAAACCCCTTACTAGTATTCTTATATAAATGTTAAGGATTAGTGTAAAATTTCGAGAAATCTATCAAGTTTCTTTCATATAGGAGTTGTAAGTTTTCATGGTCTTTCAAATTGTCCTTAATATTCTCAGCCTTTATTGTTACTGTTTTACAGATTATTGGTATCCTGGTTATAGTGACATATTATGAGTTTTATGCTACCTTTGGCGATGGCAGTATTTTGGAGATGTGTATATAACTTCACATAGAATGTACTCATTGTTAGTAGTTTTGCTACAGGCTTATGCCCTATAAACACAGGAATTTTAATAAATTCCATTTCATGTGATTCCCATTAAAAACATGTATATATGGCTGGGTGTGGTGGCTCACACCTGTAATCCCAGCACTTTAGGGGGTTGAGGTGGCGGGTCACATGAGCAGGAGTTCAAGATGAGCCTGGCCAACATGGTAAAACCCTGTCTCTACTAAAAATACAAAAAAAAAAAAAAAAAAAAAATTAGCCGGGCATGGTAGTATGCACCTGTAATCCCAGCTACTTGGGAGGCTGAGGCAGGAGAATCACTTGAACCCAGGAGGCAGAGGTTGCAATGAGCTGTGATCGCATCACTGCACTCCAGCCTGGGCAACAGAGCAAAACTCTAACTCAAAAAATATATATATATATAATACATTTACCATTATAAACACTGCATTAAGATGTATTCCTGACAGGTGCAAGGTTTCGTTTTGACCAGCCATTAATAAGAACCAAAATTTCCACTTAGAATTTTACGTATGTGACAACTAGTTTCTGGATCCATACATTTTAAGTCTTGTTTCTTTTCCCTTGCAGAACATCACAGGACACATTCATGTCACCTGACAAGCTCTGGTCATGCACCTTCATGGCCTGACCCAGTTAATTATCATAGTGGGCAGCAGCAGTACTCCTGAGAGCCATTTCTACATCAGGACAGCCAGCAGTAACTGCACAGAAGAGACTGCAAACCACACAAACAGATGCATCAACTAAATTTAAAATATCCTCCCAACTCAGCTTCTCCTGAACCAGATTCCCAAACATCCAGGGCCACTCCAGCACCACTCTAGGAGTGGAAGGATGAACTCAGAGGGAAAACAGTCATCTTCATTTTGATTAAAGTATCTTATTTTTGTAAAGTAAAATAATGTAACGATGTCAAAATATTGCTAAGGCCTCTTTCAAGGTCTGAAAGGAGTTAGTTCATGCAAGTAAGGGACCATAAGTTTAAACTGATTACCTGCATAGAAAATCCACTTCTAGAAGGATAAAAATCCTGGTTTTATCTTTTTCTTGGTATAGGCAGCATCAATAGACACATTACCTGTTGCTGAGAATTTTTGCAATAAATATGCAATATTCATTGAGTACTGACTAGGCACCAGACACTAGGGATACAACAGTGCTGAAATGAATACCGGCACTGCCCTCATGAGCTTAAGCTTCAGCGAAGAGAGACACATCAATCAAAGAGCTATACTTTAGATGAATGTCCCAGGAAGGTTTCTTTTAGGGGGCAGGTCTGTTACACCCAAACCAAACCAATTATTGAGATGTGCTGACAGGGGAGGGGAAGGCCAGGAATGCAAGGAGCCTTGCAGTGGCTTCTGAGAGTGACCTCAGAAGGTCTCCTCTGACCTTCCAGTTCTCTGACCTAGGGTTCAGAATCTGGCCACTGTGTTCCACATGTGTCCCAGTCTACTCTGCAGCTATATTCAGTCTATGCCTCTGGGACTTCAGGCTTAGAATTGCTAGCATGTGAGGCTGCACCAGCAGAGCTTCTTCAGGTCGGGACCCAAAGTCTAGCAGAGGAAACACTGGGCACTAGTCTGGGGAAGCTAAGGAGGATCCGGAGGTGAGAAATGGTTAGTGCCGCTGACCTCCTCTCCCCCTAACTAAAAACAGGGAAGTGTTGTGAGAACCCTCAATGAACAGCACCGGGAGGCTCCAATCTCCCATTTTACCCTGTTCTTTCCTACTCTTCACAGAGTTGGCCTATAGACATATCTTTTATCTTATTTTTTTCAGCCCAAAATCTTGAAATAGTTGCCTTCGGCCGGGCACGGTGGCTCACGCCTGTAATCCCAGCACTTTGGGAGGCTGAGGTGGGCGGATCACAAGGTCAGGAGTTCAAGACCAGCCTGGCCAATACGATGAAACCCTGTCACTACTTAAAATACAAAAATTCACCAGGTGTGGTGGTGGGTACCTGTAGTCCCAGCTACTTGGGAGGCTGAGGCAAAGAATCGCCTGGACCAGGGAGGCGGGCGGAGGTTGCAGTGAGCCAAGATGGCACCACTGCACTTCAGCCTGAATGACAGAGCGAGACTCTGTCTAAAAAAAAAGAAGAAAGAAAAAAAAAAAGAAATAGTTACCTATACCCATTTTCTCCACTTCTCACTTCCAATTTCCTACTGATCCATAGCAGTCTAGCTTCTGCCAGTGAAACTGCAGGTACCAGGTGTTCGGGAAGTCACTGCCCTAACCAGTATCCCTTGCCCTTACTACTTCAGTGAACCGCAGACTTCCAGCTGCTTGTACCTGCATTCATACATCTGAGGGATTTCTCTCACAGCCTGGTCTGTTCTGCTGCCCAAGCTGCCCTTCGCAGGCTGGAAATGTCAGTGAATTAATGCCCTCTAAGAACAACCCTCAACCAATAACCTGAAAGAGCTCCCTCACCCCATGACAGGGGAACTATAAGGTGGGTGTTCTGTACTGACTTCCAGAGCTTTCCCAGTGGGATTCAGCTGTAATTGCCCATGGAGGCTGCTGGCTTGATTCACCCTTTCTTGGCTGTCCGCTCCCTGTTCCTCCCCTGTTCCCAAACACACCAGTGTTCCTTCATCTTTCTTTTTTTCTTTTCTTTTTTTTTCCCTAAGAACAGCGGCATCCCATCCTTTATCTTTCAAATAGACGAATCAGCCGGGCATGGTGGCTCACCCTGTAGTCCTGCCACTTTGGGAGGCCAAGGTGGGCGGATCTCGAGGTCAGGAGATCAAGACCATCCTGGCCAACATGGTGAAACCCTGTCTCTACTAAAAATACAAAAATTAGCTGGGTGCGGTGGTGCATGCCTGTAGTCCCAGCTACTTGGGAGGCTGAGGCAGGAGAATTGCTTGAACCCGGGAGGTGGAGGTTGCAATGAACTGAGATTGCACCACTGCACTCCAGCCTGGCGACAGAGCAAGACTGTTGCAAAAAAAAAAAAAAAAAAAGAAAAAAAAATAGACTAATCCTTATCTCAGGGTCCACTTTCAGGAAAACTCTAAGCACCAAGATCACCAATGACTTCTTAGGTGTTTTGGTCTTGGTGAATCCGTCAGTTAGCAAATACACATTGAGAACCTACTAGGTGCTAGGCATTGTCTAATCTTACCTCACCTCTTTGATATACCTGACGTCCATAACCACCCCTTCTTGAAGCTCTCCTTCTTGGATTCAGGCTTCCCTGCATGTGGATACTCCCTCTTTCATTGGCAGTTCTGGTCCACCTACCCCTTACGCAGTAGTGTTCCCAGAGTTTTCAGCCCAGCCTTGCTCTTCCCACTCTATACGCCCTTCTTTGGCCATGTGGCCACCTGCACAGGATTAAATCCCACTTTTTTGCTGAAGATTCCCAAATCTCTTTATCTACCTTTACTTTCTCTCCTGGGTTTCAGATTTTGCCTCCAGCTACCTTTTGGACATTTTGACCTGAAAGGTCCAAAGTTACCTCAAATGCAGTATACCTAGTTTGGGGGGTTTTATTAGCTTGGTTTTCTGTAAGGACAAGTGTGTAAAGAAATGGGGTGAAGACATCGGCAACAGAGCATTTAAAAGTGGGTCATGACAGGTAGGCTCAGTAGGAAGGGAAGTAATTCTGGGAGAAGGCTGAGAGGTTGGGAAGAAAGGAAAGCGTCAAAGGCAGTGCTGGATTACTCAGTAGATAAACACATTCTTAGGGAGTCCAAAAAGCAAAGCGAAACCGCCCAACATCTTTTTAGAAAAAGCTTGAAAATACCAAAACAAAAACAAAAACAAAACACAAAGGGACATTCTCTTTTTTGGTGCTTTGGGACCTTAAAGGTCTGGCTTAGGTCTAGGCAGTCAGTGAGATTAAAGCCTAGTAATAACTGGCGCAAGGAAGAGAGGAAGCTGGAAGGTAGAGGCTGCTGTCCACGAGTGGATGCTCTCTTAACCAGCCTGTTCTCTACTGACCTACTGGGTTAACTAAAACTTTCCATTCCTGCTGTAATACATTCTACTTCACAGACACAGTGCTCGGAATGTTCCTGGCTGGCAGGCCACTCTCTTCCACACACATATACTACTTTCACTTTTACCAGGTGAGTGTAAGTCACTGTGACGGTTCCAAAATTTCTTTATTCCTGTGGTAGGAATAAAGACCTATTTATGACCATATTTTCAGAATTTAATTAAACATTATGTAAACCAATGTTGCAAAAAGAAAGAGAATCATTTCTAAGAACGCTAAATCAGATACTTTGGAAAATTTCATAAAGGCAAATCTCATTTTTAAATGCTATTGAATTGGGTGTGGGTGAGACGACTAGACATTTATTGAATGTTTACTGTGTGTCAGGCAGTACACTAAGGCTTTATATAAAATATCTACTTCATCCTCACAATAACTCTCTGAAGTGGCTACTGAAGAAACTGAGGCACAAAAAAGCTAAGCAACTTACCCAAATTAGGAAATGGTACATCCAGGACTTGAACCCAGGGTGTCTGGCTCGAGAGACTGTCCTAACCATTACGGTATCATGTAAAAAAACTGGAAAAAATCCTAACAATGGAGTCTGTGCAGAGGTTATTTCCTAAGAATATTCAAGTTTCTTGTTCTATATATTTTTTAAAAGACAGTGTCTTGCTCTGCTGCACAGACTGGAGTACAGTGGTGCGATCATAGCTCACTGTAACTCCTGGGTTCAAGTGATCCTACCACCTCAGCCTCCTGAGTAGCTGCAACTACAGGTGCATATGCCATGCCCAGCTAATTTTTTAATTTCTTATTTTGTGTAGAGGCAGGGTCTTGCTATGTTGCCCAGGCTGGTCTCAAACTCCTAAACTCAAGCCTCCCAAAGCACTGGGATTACAGGCATGAGCCATCACACCTGACTTTCTTGTGCTATTTTAAAGACGCTAAAGCTGAAATACGTAGACAAATCGTTATGGACATGGTTGTTCAAGAATCAAGGACTCCACATTTGATAAAAGGCCCTGATACTCTACCCAAAGACTAGCAAGTGGTTGTGCATTTCTATGTTCTAAGTTAGAATGCAATGTTGAAAGTATAGGGGCCGGGCGCGGTTGCTCACGCCTATAATCCCAGCACTTTGAGAGGCCAAGGCAGGTGGATCACGAGGTCAACAGATCGAGACCATCCTGGTCAACATGGTGAAACCCCATCTCTACTAAAAATACAGAAAATGAGCTGGGCATGGTGGTGCGTGCCTGTAATCCCAGCTACTCAGGAGGCTGAGGCAGGAGAATTGCCTGAACCCAGGAGGCAGAGGTTGTGGTGAGCCGAGATCGTGCCATTGCACTCCAGCCTGGGTAACAGGCACGAAACTCTGTCTCAAAAAAAAAAAGAAAGTATATACTGGTACTTTTTATGATGTACCACTTTAACTGACTTTGATTAATCAACCTAGTAGCAATGCTGAATAGTAGGACTTCTCTGTTTCAGAATTTAAAATTTCAGACATGGAACAGCCCTAGATAAAGAATCACCTATCTTCCTAAAATGCAGATCTAAATATAAGACTTCTTTGCTTAAACACTTTTGATTTCTACGATCTACCCCTACTCTCAACCAGAAAAAAAAATTCAAGGTTGTAAGTAGGAGCTCACCTACCTTTACCACCTTGTTGTAAAGGAGCCAGTCCCTCTTGCCCATATTTCTAGTCATCTGCCAGTTACTTCCTTCATCCTTCAGTATCTTTGCATGTGACTTTTTTTTTTTTTTTGGCCTAGAGTTCTCTTGACTCCCTCTTTAATTGCAGAACTCTTACTCATAATTTTTTTCACTTATTCAACAAATAATTCTGGGTATCTATTGTGAAGAATATATATTCTTTATATATTACATATAATTATGTATGTAACATAATACATAATTATAGATTATATTATATATAATCTATAATTATATTCTTATATATAATATTTCCCTATTAAAATGTTATAAGCTATTCTTTTCCTTTGAAGCATTTATCTAAATTTACTATTTTATATTTATTTTTGTGTTCATTTTTTTAGTGGTCAAGGAAAGAGGCAGAGAACAAGAGGAGGAAGAGAGAGGAAGGTAGGCACAGGGTGTTGGCAGAGTATCTGTAGCTTGCAGGGAAGGGGAAACAGTTGGTAAAACTCTAAGGAATTAACACTGGAGCTGCAGCTGAAGGATAAGTGGGTGTAACTGGGCAAGACTGGTGGCGGTTGGGGATAAGTAGGAGAGCAGGAGGGGTTGGGGGGACATGTATTCCAGATCCAGGGAACAGTGGGTGCTAAGACACTGAGGCAGAAGGAGGACTGATATGATTAGGAAACTGAAAGAAGTCCAGTGTGGTGGGAATGCAGAGTGTGCCACCCCAGATGGAAGAGACAGAGGAGTATGAGGCCAGAGAGGGAGAGGGCCAGATGCTACAGAACTCTGCAGGCCATGCAATACAACTTCGATCTTCATCAGAAAAGCAAAGGGAGCTATTTGGTGAGAACCAAGCCAAGCCAGGGAATAACGTTTTCAGGTTTGTGATTTTAGAAATCTTCTGGCTGCCACACAAACAGATCAGAAGTGTAGCAAATGTCACTCCTTTCTTAAGCCTTCCTTGACCCCACCAAAACTTAGCAAGCTCCTGGAGGACAGGGACTTGGTCTGCTTTGTTCACTACCGTATTCCCAGTAATTAGCAGGTCCTTAATAAACGTTTCTTAAATAATGCACCTTTTTAAATGTCATTTCTCACATGACACTGTATTTATTTTCTTATGTAGTATCTCAACTCTATGGGCTTTCCAGCACTCTGAGAAGTAAATGATCTTTCTTGTGAGGGAAGAACTAAAGTCATAGTTAATGTAACGTTAAAGCTGTGCACAAAATTCATATAATCTGAATGGAAAAGACATCTGTCCTGCCACCATTTTTTCCTTCTTCTACAACAGGCAGTTACCTTACTTCATTATAGGAACATTGGACCCTTGGTAACCAAATAATTTCCACAAATTCTGCAGTGGAAAGGAACTTTCTCTCCTAAATTAAACACCTCCAGAGACTAATGGTAATTGTCTTGGCTTGAATTACTCCATAGCTTTTGTGTATTCTTTACCCTTGAAGGTCTTAGGGCCTTTCTCCAAATTAAGAGAATCCTTATTCTAGGAATATGACACTCCGCAATATTTTCACAAGAATCACAAGATCTGAAAGCTGGAAATGTTCTTCAGGAGCATTTAATCTACCCCTTACTACCACCCCAAAGCTTACATTCCCTCAGTACCACTCCTTCCTCATTGCTTGCTGTCTGGTCCCAGGGTGTTCTGAGATCAGATTAGGTGTCAACCAGGGACAGATGGCATGTGCTAGAGCTAGAGAACTCAGAAGGTCACCCTTCATCTTCACTAGGCTCCCATGTTTATTCCAAATCAATCCGTGCTATATTTATATAGTTTTATGACTAGTTGATTGTCTCCATTGCCAACCCCTCTTCCTATTCTGGACCATTACATTAGTTTTCAGGGTGGTTCTTCTCTCTCAACTTATTCATCTTTCCATGTGGTTTTCAATGTTTTTACTGTTTCCAGTTTATCATGCCTTTGCAGTTCTAACAAACTTGCTTCTTATAACCAATTTAAAATATTAAGCTTCTTAATGAATTAATCAATTAGTTAATCAAATATTTACTGAATCCCTACCACATTTTTTCCATCCCATAAATTTGTCTTTGAGAGCCCCATGAGCCCCCAGGAGACTGGCAACAAGCTTCTTAGAAAGTCTCACTGCTAGCTCCATGCACTCGCCTCCCTCTTCCTATGTATCATTTTATTTTATTCCCCTTCTTTTGCTCTCTGTTTTCCTCATTCTCATTTTTCTCCTCTCCCTCCCATGGCTCCATTTTCCCATCCTGTCATTGAGGTGTCCTCCTCGGCATTTTGTGCTTGAGGCATTTTGGTGTGTCCTATGCCCTCACTAAGGGGAATCATATTTCAAAAACAGATTTGACAGAAGCAAAGCAAAGAACAAAACAAATAGTAAGCAAATCCAATCAACAGAGAATGACAGGAAAATGGCTTAGCAATTTCTTATAAAGTCAAACTTATACCATTTAACCCAGCAATTCCGCTCATTGTTCTTTACTCAAGAATAAAGTAAACTTACATTTGCACAAAAACTTCTTCACAAACGTTTATAGTAGCTTTATTCATAACTGACCCAAAGTGGAAACAATCTAAATGATCTTTGACTGGTGACTGCATAAACAAATGGCAGTATATCGATATAATGGAATACTCTCCAGAAACAAAAAGGAATAAACTACCAAAACAGGGAACAAGATGCCAGGAGCTGAGGATCCAAGAAGAGGCTGACTACAAAGGGGAATGAAGGAATTTGTGAGGGTGGTAAAACTCTTCTATGTCCTGATTGTGGTGGTGGTTAAATGATTACATGCATTTGTCAAAACTCACAGCACTGTACACTGTAAAGGGTAAGTTTTACTATATATAAATTATACCTCAATAAATCTGACTTAAAAAATAAACCCACCAAAATAAATGAATTAGTAAAGATAGATTGAAAAACAAACAAAAAAAGTCAACTTGAGTAATCATACCAAAAATGTTCTTTAAAACATACTAACACACAACAATAAAATAGTTAAAGCTAAGGCAAATCCAAGTGAGAATAAAAGAGAAAATGCCCAGGTAAACAATATTAGAAGAAAAAAAAGGGGGAATTTAATTTTCAATAGGAAATCTAAAAATTGTAATGTAAGCATGACTTAAAATGAAAATCTATGTGAAATTTCATGATTTTTTAGGTACACATAAATTTACAAATTGACCCAAGAAGAGATATAAAACCTGAAGAGACCATTAACTGTAGGAGAAATGGAAATGATAAGCAAGATATACCATTTTAAAAACATCAGTTTCAAATAATTTACAGATGAGTTCTACCTTCAACACATAAATAATTTCTATGTTACTTATTTTAGTACATAGGAAGAATGATAAACTCATTCTGCCATATCAGCAGTTCTCAAAGTGTAGGCTGGAGATACATGACGATCCCTGAGACTTATCTGGGAGTCCATATACCCGAAACTATTTTGATATTGAAACTAAGACGTTTTGACTCTTTCCTTCTTATTCTCTCACACAAGTGCACAGTGGAGTTTTCTAGAAGCTAATGGAATGCCATATGATGATGTCATTGATCTGGCAACTATTAATAATGAAATGCATGCTTGTATATTCTTGTGTTTTAAATTTTTCTCTATTTTAATTTCTAACATTGATAAATAAGTAACTGACATAAACAAAGTTCTTTGTGAATCCTCAATAATTTTTTAAGACAAATGGGTCCTGAGACCAAAAATTTGAGAACAATTGTACTAAACTAATATTGCTCCAATATGAAAAATAGACAAAGATAGCACAAATTAAAAAGGCTATTAGCTTATGTAAGAACATAAATGCAAACACTATAGACTTAATTGTTCTTAAGAAACAATTTTCATGACTAAAGATTTATCTAGTAATACATGGGATGGTTCTGTATTTAGAAATCTATTCATGTAATCTATTATATGAATAGATTACAGGAGAAAAACTTGATGATCACAATAAAAAGATCCTTTAAAATGTTATATATTTTAATATCCATTCCTGAGTTTAAGAGGCAAGCAAGCAAACAAAAAACAAAATAAAAAATTTAAAACTCTTAGAAAATCAGTAATAAGTAAGTTGATTTAATTTGATAAAGAGTATTCACCATACCTATTGAGGTCAGGAACAAGATAAAGATGGCTGCTTTCATTGCTATAGTTGCAGCTACTAAATATAGCACTGGAAGTCTAACTAGTGCAATAAGACAGGAAAAAGAAAGAAGACTATCACAAAGAAATACATAAAACCATAACTATTTCCAAGCGATTTAATTTTCAACTTAGAAAATCTAAGAACTGTAAAATTCAAAACTAATATTAGATTTTAGTAAAGCCTTGATAAAAGATCAACCACAAAAAGTAATCCTTTTCCTATACATCAACTATAACCAAATAGAAAGATGTAGTGGAAGATAGCAAGCAAATTATAAAATACACGTGACTAAACTCACCAATATGTCCAAGATTTATATGAAGAAATTGTAAACTTTATTGAAAGACATTAAAAGAAGACAAAAATAAATGAGAAACACATCATGTTCCTGGAAGAAACTCAAATTAAACTATAAATTTAATGAATTTCCGATCAAAATACTTGTAAGATATTTTATGGAACTGACAAATGTATTCTAAAGTTCACCTGGGAGAATAAATGTATAAAAGCAGTCAAGAAAATTATGAGAACAAAAACTACTGAGACAAAGAAAAAGAAAAAATAATAAGAAGGTAGGGGTAGGGCATGGTGGCTCACACCTGTAATCCCAGCACTTTCTAAGGCCAAGGTAGGTGGACGACTTGAGGTCAGGAGGTTGAGACCAGCCTGGACAACATGATGAAACCCCATCTCTACTAAAACACACACACACACGCACACACACTCTCTCACAAACATACACACACACACACACACACACACACAAAAGGAAAAAGAAGGTAGAAACACAGTTTTTGGTCCCATAACATTTTTTAAAAATTCTATAATGCTACAATAATCACAATAATGTGGTGTTTGCACACAAATGGACCAAAAATTAAAAAATCAAAGGAGTAGAATAGAGTTTAGAAGCAAACCCAGGTACAGCCTGGCGTTTTAACTCAGTAGGAAAAGGATGTTGGACTATTGAATTGTGTTGGGACTACTGGAAATTCAAAGTTATAAGCTCAATTCACACTATATACTATCAAATTATTGAAAGGAAAATTTAAAATGTATAACATCTTCTAAAGGATAGAAATATCTCCCCCAAGCAAAACACAAGCTCAAGAAGCCACACAGAAAAACTGACGTAAGAATTAAAACCTTCTGGGGAACGATCCAGGATGGCTGATCGCTAACATCTCGGGATTGCAGCTCCCAATGAAAGCGCAGAGAACGAGAGGACGCCACACTTTCAGACAAATTTTGGTCACTCACGGAGCAGAAGATTCCAAGTGGAGGAGACCCATGGGTCGCCAGCGCAACTCTTGTGGCCGGCGCAGCGGTTTTGCCGGCACCTTGGCGTGGCAGCTCTTGGTGCAGAGTAAACGGGACTGGTTCCCCTTCTGACCAACATTTGGAGCTCTGGGAAGGCAGAGTCGCCTATTATGGACTCAAGAAGGAAGCCAGACTGGAGATTCCCAGGCAGAAAAGCACCATCAGTCTTAACACCACTGTTTTGGCTGGCGCAGTGGGTTGCTCATATTTCGGTCCTGGGAATTAACAACTTGGACATCCACCCAGAGACCTAATCTGAAAGTTGGTAATTACAAAGATGACAGGTGGATAAATTTACAATGATAGGAAGAAACCAGCGTAAAAAGGCTGAGAATACTCAAAATCAGAATGCCTCTCCCTCTACAGAGGATCACAGTTCCTCAACAACAAGGGAACAAGGCTTGATGGAGAATGAGCACATCCCATTAACAGAATCAGGCTTCAGAACATGGATAATAAGAAACTTCTGTGAGTTAAAAGAACATGTTGTAGCCCAATGTAAAGAAACTAAGAACTTTGAAAAAAGGTTTGACGAAATCCTAATGAGAATAGACAATTTAGAGAGGAATATAAGTGAATTAATGGAACTGAAGAATACAATACAGGAACTCCGAGAAGTATGCACAAGTTTAAACATTCGAATTGTTCAAGCAGAAGAAAGGATATCAGAGGTCGAAGACCAACTTAATGAAATAAAATGAGAAGACAAGATTAGAGAAAAAAGGACAAAAAGGAATGAGCAAAGTCTCCAAGAAATATGGGACTATGTGAAAAGACCTAATTTACGTTAGATAGGTGTACCTGAATGCAACAGAGAGAATGAATCCAAGCTGGAAAATATTCTTCAGGATATTATTCAGGAAAATTTTCCTAAACTAGCAAAGCAGGACAATATTCAACCCCAGGTAATACAGAGAACACCACAAAGATATTCCTCAAGAAGAGCAACCCCAAGGCACATAATCGTTAGATTCACCAGGGTTGAAAGGAAGAAGAAAATACTAAGGGCAGCCAGAGAGAAAGGTCAGGTTACCCACAAAGGGATGCCTATCAGACTTACAGCAGATCTCTCAGCAGAAACCCTACAAGCCAGAAGAGAGTGGGGGCCAATATTCAACATCCTTGAAGAACAGAACTTTCAGCCCAGAATTTCATATCCAGCCAAACTAAGCTTCACAACTGAAGGAAAAATAAAATGTTTAATGAACAAGCAAGTACTCAGAGATTTTATTACCACCAGGCCTGTTTTAGAAGAGCTTCTGAAAGAAGCATTACACATAGAAAGAAACAACCAGTATTAGCCTTTCTAAAAATATACCAAAAAGTAAAGAGCATCAACATAAAGAAGAATTTACATCAACGAATGGATAAAACAGCCAGTTAACATCAAATGGCAGTAATCCTAAATTTAAATCGACTAAATCCCCCAGTCAAAAGATACAGCCAAAACCCAACGGTATGCTACATCCAGACCCACTTCACATGCAAGGATACACAGACTCAAAACAAAGGGATGGAGAAGGATTTACCAACCAAATGGAGAGCAAAAATAAATAATAAATAAAAAGCAGGAGTTGCAATTCTTGTATCTGATAAAATAGATTTTAAAGCAACAAAGATATAGTGGTAAAAGGATCAATGCAACAACAAGAGCTAACGATACATAGAGACTTAGACTCAATGAGACAGAAAATTAATAAGGATATCAAGGACTCGAACTCAGATCCGGAACAAGTAAACTTAATAAATATTTGTAGAGCTCTCCACTTTAAATAGACAAAATATACATTCTTGTCAATACCACATCACACCTACTCATAGGTTTAAATGAAATATTAATCAGCCATTATTAATACCCATTTTTTTTAAGAATAAAGCAACATTTCCGTTCTCTCTCCCTCTTTTTCTTCCTCTTTCTTCCTCTCCTTCACTCCTTTTCTTTCTTTCCTTCTCTCAAAAGAAAAGAAGAAAAGAAATCAACTTGTAGACCTCTAGATCCAGGTCGGCAATGTCTCTCTCATTGCCTGATTTCCTTCCTTCCCTTCCCTCCCTCCCTCCCTCCCTTCTTCCTTTCCTCCCTTCCTGCCTTCCTCCCTTCCTACAAAAAAAAAAAAAAAAGAATTAAAACCTTCTATATGGTGTAAGACAATGTAAATAAAGACCAGCAATAGACAAGGAAAAAATATTTGTAACACGTATCACAGAGAAAGAATTAATATCATAATGTAATGGAGAGAACCTTCAAACCAAAAGGAATAAGATAATCTAATAGATAAATAGGCAAATAATATAAACAGGCAATTCACAGAACAAATAGAAATAATCAATAAAAATATGAAGGCATGCTCAGTTTCACTAGTAGCCACAGAAAATCTATAAAAGAATAATATACACTTTTTATTCATTAGATTTGTAAAAACTAAAGAACTAATAGTATCCAGCATTGGTGAGATGTGTAACATTATTCTCATTATGTAAATGAATATTCTCATTCTCTATTGGATGGGAATGTAAACAAGGATAAGTTAGCATAGTCTCATAAAAGAGCCTTTTTTTTTTTTGAGACAAAGTCTCGCTCTGTCACCAAAATGGAGTAAAGTGGTGAGATCTTGGCTCATTGCAATCTCTGCCTCCCAGATTCAAGTGATTCTTCTCCCGCAGGCTCCCGAGTAGCTGGGACTACAGTTGTGCGCCCCCACGCCTGGCAAATTTTTGTATTTTTAGTAGAGACGGGGTTTCACCATGTTGGCCAGGATGGTCTCGATCTCTTGACCTCATGATCTGCCCGCCTCAGCCTTCCAAAGTGCTGGGATTACAAGGCATGAGCCACCACGCCAGGCAAAAACATCTTTTAATTCAGTTCTTCCACTTCTAGAAACTTACTTGCAGAACTAACTAGATGTATCTATAAAAATCTATGTGCTGCTTTCCAGCGGTGACGATCTATCCATGAAAACATGCCTCTCGAAAAGGATCTCCTTCATCCCTCTCCAGAAGAGGAGAAGAGGAAACATAAGAAGAAACGCCTGGCGCAGAGCCCCAATTCCTACTTCATGGATGTGAAATGCGCAGGATGCTATAAAATCACCGCGGTCTTTAGCCAGGCACAAATGGTAGTGTTGTGTGTTGCTGCTCCTCTGACCTCTGCCAGCCTACAGGAGGAAAAGCAAGGCTTACAGAAGGATGTTCTTTCAGGAAGAAGCAGCACTAAAGGCACTCTGAATCAAGATGAGTGGGAAACCACCTCAATAAACACATTTTGGAAAAAAAAATGTATGTGCCAAAAGTTCTCTGCAGCACTGATTGCAATTATAAAAAATTGGAAGTAAACTACACGGCTTCCAACAGGAAAATAACTAAATAAATTATGGTAGTTCCAAAATATGAAATACCACTTAGGAGGTAAAAAGAATAAGGTAATTCTATAATGATTGACATTAAGAAATTTAAAATACACATGGTTAAGTGAGAAAAGAAAGCAGCACATTTATGGTATAATCCCATTTGTATAAAAACTATATTGTATCTACATAAATGTATACATGTATAAATAGAAAAGGTCTTCAAGGGTACCTATTAAACAGTAAATAGTCCAGTTATTTACGTTTGTGGAAGGGACTAGGATTAAAGAGGTGGAGTAAAAGAGACTTTTACTTTCTAATTATTTCTGTAATTTATTATTTTTTTGCAATGGGCATGAATTTATGTTTTATATTTTTTATATATTTCAAAAGCAATAGAAAGCCCAACCTCCTGTTATATCTACAGTAAGAGGCAATGCAGGCTTCAGCAGGGCACTGGTTTTGAAAAGAAGAAGGGAGGCCGGGTGTGGTGGCTAACACCTGTATTCCTAGCACTTTGGGAAGCCGAGGCGGGCAAATTGTCTGATGTCAGGAGTTCGAGACCAGTCTGGCCAACAGAGTGAAACCCCGTCTCTACTAAACATACAAAAAAATTTGTATTTTTTTTTTCATACATACAAACATATGAGGCTGAGGCAGGGGAACTGCTTGAACCAGGTAGGTAGAGCGAGACTCCGTTTCAAAAAATAAAAAAAAAAGAAAAGAAAAGGAGGAGGAAGGGAAATCTCTTTCAGATTTCTTTTTAAACATACTTTGTGTATCTCCATTATGTGGATCATCTGAAGTCTGCTGGTATGTATGTATTCGCTTCTACAGACACAGAGACTGATAAGTATTCACCTCTGGGTCTTCAGTGCCTAGCAATGAGTTAGGCATTTGGTAAATGTCACGTAAGTGTATGTTGAATGAATCATAATCTGAGAGGTCATAAAAAGGTAGAATAGGAAGGGCACTGTAGCCCATGCCTTAATCCCAGCACTTTGGGAGACTGAGGCAAGCAGATTACATGAGTCTAGGAGTTAGAGACCAGCCTGGACAACATGACAAAACCCCGTGTCTACAAAAAATATAACAATTAGCTGGGCATGGTGGCACACACCTGTAGTCCCAGCTACTTGGGAGGCTGAGGTAGGAGGATCACCAGAGCCCAGGAATATGAGGCTGTGTTGAGCCATGATAGTGCCACTGCACTCCAGCCTGGTTGATGGGGTGACACCCTGTTCTGAAAAAAAAAGGTAGAACATACAGTTTTTGCTAACTCTTTAGCCGAGATGGAGTGAAGAAGAGGGTTGGAATAAATGATGATATCATTACCAGACAGGAAAAAATGGAAGTTTGGGGACAATTATGGATGATAATAGCTAACATTTAGTGATTCCTGACTATGCACAGATATTGTTTTGAATGTGCTGTATCCACTATCTCATTGAATCCCAAGAGTAAACTTGTATTTCCTCACACAAAGAAAGAACAGTTCAGAGACTTTCCCCAGGTCATTCAGCTACCTAGAGCTGTGACTGAAACCAATATCACAGATGCCATGCTCCTAACTCCGAGGTTATACTGTCTCTCCAAACATGGAAAGTTAATAAAATCAGTTTTGACACGCTGAGTTTGAGGTGCTGGTGGAAGACTGACTGAGGTGGGGCTGTGCAGTGAGGAGCTAAATATCCCGTCTGCAGCTTCTTAGAGCGCACAGAGCTAGAGACAAGCCTATGAGAGTGCTATCTGGGAGGCCAGTACTCAATGATCATTCTACAAACATTTATCAAGCTTCCACATAAAAGTCAGGCTTAGCAGTATCAAGCATTCACTTCAAACCCATTTGGATTCACAGAATGTTTATGTGTGAAAGTACTGTGATCTGGTATTTTGAATTGTGGGCCTTTAAAAAATCTAATGTTCTTAATCACGTTGTAAGCTTCTTAAGGGCAAGGGCAAAACACTGAATTTCTTTGCATTCCCCTTGTTAGAGGTCTCAAAACATGTTTGTTGATTAAATGCTTGAGAAGTGTCCTAAATCTCAAGAAACCAAGAGGAGACAGTTTTCATTTCTGTTACTATCTAAAAGTCTATAAAAGTATCCAGGTTTCAGACCAAATAAGATTTTTCATCAGTGTCATCAAGGTTAATTGTAGGCATCAGGGGGAAAACTGTGGCTTGGAGCAACAGGCTGGCTGCCAGAAGGCTTGCGCCATGTGATATTGCCCTTGTCACATGTATTAAAGACCAGGGTCCAGCCTTCACCCTTGCTGGTCCAGAAACTCAATCCTGTCAGAGTCCAGAGAACCCAGGGAGGGTCATGTATGCTAAGTCCTAAAAAACTGAAGTATAAAACTAGAATGTCAGTTTATTTTATTTGTCTATTTTTGAGATGGAGTCTTGCTCTGTCATTCAGGCTGGAGTGCAGTGATCTTGGCACACAGAAACCTCTGCCTTGCAGGTTCAAGCGATTCTTGTGCCTCATTCTCCCAAGTAGCTAGGATTACAAGTATGTACCACCACAACCAGCTAACTTTTGTATTTTTAGTAGAGGCAGAGTTTTGCCATGTTGGCCAGGCTGGTCTCCAGGCTCGTGACCTTAAGTGGTCCGCCTGCCTCCGCCTCCCAAAGTGCTGAGATTATAGGCATGATACTGCACGGCCAATGTCAGTTTATTAAGATACTGTAAGGAATGTGACTATCAGGAAAATCAGATATTTACATCCACCATCATCTCCCTGTAACCAAATGGTGTGCAAAGCTGAGTACTAGGAGACTGTACAGTAGGCCCAGGAGGCAGGGGCTTAGTAATAGCATTAGAACGCTGAACAGCACAGGCAGGATGAAGCAGGGGCAGAGCATCAGCTTTGGAATCAGAGGCCTGGACACAACAGAATTCTTCACGCACCAGCAGAGTGGCAGGGGGCAAGTCATTCACGTTCTCTAAACTCCAGTTTTTAGAAGGTAAATGATACTTCACTGGCTTATGGTGAGGATTAAATGAGATGACGCGTAAGATGTGAAACCAGTCCTTGTCATGTGATATGCACCATGGCGGCTACATATTCATCTTCAGGGACACACCTGTTCATGGTCAAGTCAGCTTTCAGAATATCCTTTGCTCTGAACAAAACTAGGCAGGCAAGACTGGAAGCAAAAGACCATTTAGAAGGCTGCTAAGTAATCCAGAACATAGATGCGAGTGACTTAAAATAGGGCTGTAGCTGGGGGAACAGAGATACGTATATAGATTTGAAAGCTATTTAGGGGGTAGGTACTATCTTGGCTGTTTTACATAATTACTTATTGTCCTGACAGCAGTTTGTAAAGTAGGTTGCCTATGTTTTTGTTTTTGTTTGAGATAGTTTCGCTCTTGTTACCCAGGCTGGAGTGCAATGGCGCGATCTCGGCTCATTGCAACCTCCGACTCTCGGGTTGGGGCAATTCTCCAGCCTCAGCCTCCTGAGTAGCTGGGATTACAGGCACGAGCCACTATGCTCAGCTACTTTTTGTATTTTTAGTAAAGACGGGGTTTCACCATGTTGACCAGGATGGTCTCAATCTCTTGACCTCGTGATCCACCCGTGTCGGCCTCCCAAAGTGCTGGGATTACAGGCTTGAGCCACCACGCCCAGCTTGGTAGCCTATGTTTTAGATGGAAGTGAGAGATATTAAGCAACCAGCTCAGGATCACAGGGCAATGACTGAACTAATATATGAATCACAGCTGGTGTGACTCCAAAACCTCTATCCTTTCTATAAACACAATATACTGCTGTATACATCGTTCTCAACCAAGATGTCAGTTGTCAGGAATACAGTAATTTCTTAACACTAATAATTAAAGTATTGAACTTTAGAAAAATGATTCACTTTTTGGGAAATAAAATGTGGAGTAGATCAAAGTTATCACTATAATAATTAACATCACTATTGCTCACTTCCATTACAATACATTTTCTTAAGGGAGAGAGAGAAAGAAGTGGAGGTAGAGCTCATGGACCAGAAATTATGCATCGCTGCACGTTTGTTTATGAGACAGTATCACCTATGTAACTTCGACCATTATGCCTTATTGAAAACAGTTTAAGAATGGTTACTCCAGCTGGGTGCCCTGGCTCATGCCTATAAACAGTTTGGAAGTCCAAGGTAGGCAGATCACAAGGTCAGGAGTTCGAGACCAGCCTGGCCAGCATGGTGAAACCCTGTGTCTACTAAAACTACAAAAATTAGCTGGGTATGGTGGTGTGCATCTATAGTCCCAGCTACTCAGGAGGCTGAGGCAGAAGAATTGCTTGAACCCAGGAGACAGAGGTTGCAGTGAGCTGATATCGCGCCACTGCACTCCAGCCTGGGCAACAGAGCAAGATTCCATTTCAAAAAAAAAAAAAAAAAAGGAATGGTTACTCCAAGGAATGGGCCCTCTTTCTGAGCAAAGATAGTCTTAGGTGAAACATCTACAGCATTTCACTGTAACAGTGACAAACTCTTCAGACTGCAGACATAGGTGCTAAGCAAATCATCATCTTTCTAGCACTGTGTTCTTTAGATTTTCATGTTCTCAGTCACGTTCACACACAAAATTACAGTTCACCACAAAACTTAATTTTTTCTATGAAAGACAATATCATATGACAGATTTGAGCTTCTTTTCTATATGAACTGACAAGTTAGGTTTTTCCCACTTTTACCCCTTACTTTTTAACTGAAGCATAAAACATTTCTTTTGTTCTTATAAAATTTTACTTTGAATTCGTTTGACCCTAAGATTCCATCCTCATGAGATAAATGTAAACCAGCTTTTCATCCTCTGTGAAGTTAATACTCGTGTTTCCATGTTCCTACTCTAAATATTGCTTAAAGCAATTGTTCTTTTCAGAAGTTTTTCGTAAGTTATTAATTCACTAGAGAAATGTTACCACATGCCACCCAAGTACCAGGCTCCTCAAGGAATTTACAGTCTAATAAGGAAAACAGATTGGCACGTTCTCAGTAACAGTAATCACATTAATAACAATTTCTACTATTTCTCATATCCTTCTCTGTGCCAGACTCTGTGCTAGGCCACGAGAACAAAAAGACAATGAAGAAATTCCTCTACCTTCAAGGGGCTTCCCATGTATAACATGATGGAAGAGGCAGGCATGTTAACCAACAAATGCAATAAACAAGCACCTTGCTAGAAATAAAGATCGTGTGTTTGGCAGAACACAGGATGGAGGGATTGATGAGGGATAAGGAGAGTTGGAAAAGGTTTTATAGAGGAGCTAAACTTTGAGTTGAGTTTCAGAAGATGAGGAGGTATTCCCCCAATTAAGAGCAAAGGGAAGAAAAAGGGTAACAGTGGCAAAGGCAAATGTAAAGCAATTGTATGTGTTTAAGGAACTGCAGGCAGTTTGGTAGAGATGGAGGTTACAGTAAAGAAGCAGGAGGGAGGCCAGGTACGGTGGCTCACGCCTGTAATCCCAGCATTTTGGGAGGCTGAGGCAGGCAGATCACAAGGTCAGGAGATCAAGACCATCCTGGCTAACATGGTGAAACCCCGTCTCTATTAAAAATAGAAAAAAATAGCTAGACATGGTGGCACATGTCTGTAGTCCCAGCTACTTGGGAGGCTGAGGCAAGAGAATTGCTTGAACCCAGGAGGCAGAGGTTGCTGTGGGTGACAGAGTGAGACTCTGTCTAAAAAAAAAAAAGAAAAAAAAAGAAGTGGGAGGGAGTTAAGAAGATCCAGCAAGAGGCAAGGAAAGAAATGAGAGAGCAGATGATGAAGGATCTCACAGCCTGTGTTGATCTTCATTTAACTTCAAGGTCAATGGAGAGTCAACGAAGAGTTTTAGGCATGGCAATGACAACAAGGTTTCTCTTAGAAACAGAACTCTGGTCGCTATGAAGACGATGGAATAAAAGGATTTGAGACGGGAGACAGAGAGATCAGTTAGAACATATATTTACAGAAGACATTAATAAGTTACAATAGTTGAATAGGAGAAATACTAAGTTCACATGAAGAAATTAGGAAAGAGACAACCCAACAGAAAAATGAACAAAATGTCGAACAGGCACTTCACCAAAGAGACTATTTAAATGGCCAGTAAACATATGAAAGGGTGCTCTGCCTTACCAGTAACCACGGAAAGGCAGACTAAAAGTAAGCTAAGCAATCATTATGTATCCAGAAAGATGACAAAAACGAAAGGGTCTGACAATATCAAATACTAGTGAGAATGTGAAACAAGAAAAATTCTTATATACCGCTGGAAATAGAAGAAATTGGTAGAACCTCTTCGGAATACAGTTTGACATTAAAGTTGAAGAAGCACTTTCCCTAGGTGCCAGCAATTCTACTCTTGGGTCTCTGCCCTAAGGAAGCTCTGGACCTGTATACTAGGATACATATAAAAATGTTTATAGCAGCATTTTTCTTTTTTTTTTGAGATGGAGTCTCACAGTCACCCAGGCTGGAGTGCAATGGCATGATCTCAGCTCACTGCAACCTCCGCCTTCCAGGTTCAAGCAATTCTCTTGCCTCAGCCTCCTGAGTAGCTGGGATTACAGGCGCGTGCTGCTGTAATACCACGCCCAGCTAGTTTTTGTATTTTTAGTAGAGACGGGGTTTCAACATCTTGACCAGGCTGGTCTTGAACTCCTGACCTTGTGATCCACCTGCCTCGGCCTCCCAAAGAGCATTTATCATAGTACCAAAGAATTAGAAATAACCCGAATGTATATCACTATCAGAATGGATATAGGAGTCAGGGTAGGCCAAGCATGGTGGCTCACGCCTGTAATCCCAACACTTTGGGAGGCTGAGTCAGGTAGATTGTGCTTGAGTCCAGGAGTTAGAGACCAGCCTGGCCAACACGGTGAAACCCTGTCTCTACAAAACATACAAACATTATCTAGGCGTGGTGGTGCGTGCACCTGTAGTCCCAGCTACTCAGGTGGCTGAGGACAGAGGATCACTTGAGTTTGGGAGGTGGAGGTTGCAGTGAGCTGAGACTGCACTACCACACTCCAGCCTGGGCAACAGAGTGAGACTCCCATTTCAGAAGCAAAAAACAAAACAAAACAAAACAAATTAGGGTATTATACAGCAATAGAAATGAAAGAGCTCCAACTACATGCAATAATATGGATGAATCTCACACAAAAACAGTACAAAAAAATGATTTCTCTCATTTGAAGGTCCCAGATAGAAAACTATATTGTTTGGGGATGTATACATGGGTGATAAAATTATTTTAAAAAGCATAAAAATAATCATCATAAAAGTCACCGCATATTCTCACTCATAAGTGGGTGTTGAACAATGAGAACACATGGACAGAGGGACAGAGGGAACATCACATACTGGGACCTGGGGGTGGGGGGCTAGGGGAGGAATAGCAGGGGGTGGGGGATTAGGGAAATACATAATGTAAATGACGGGGCAATGGATGCAGCAAACCACCACCATGGCATGTGTATACCTATGTAATAAACTTGTACAGTCTGCACATGTACCCCAGAACTTAAAGTATAATTTTTAAAAAGTCAAGGTAGTGGTTACCTAAGTAAGAAAGAATGGGTTATAATCAAGGAGAAACATATAAGGGGCTTCTCACATGCTGGAGATGTTCTATTTCTTTCTCTTTTTTTTGAGATGTAGTCGCACTCTGTCACCCAGGCCGGAGTGCAGTGGAGTGATCTCAGCTCACTGCAAGCTTCATCCTGGGTTCAAGCAATTCTCCTGCCTCAGCCTCCTGAGTAGCTGGGATTACAGGTATGCACCACCATGTCTAGCTAAGTTTTGTATTTTTAGTAGAGACAGGGTTTCACCATGTCAACCAGGCTGGTCTTGAATTCCTAGTCTCGTGATCTGCCCACCTTGGCCTCCCAGAGTGCTGGGATTACAGACGTGAGCCACCGCCCCCGGCTAATGTTCTATTTCTTGAGCTGGGTGTGGTTTCATGAGGGCTCATCATGTAATTTTTTAAATGTACACATATGTCTTGTGCACCTTTCTGTATGTATGTAACATTTCAAAATATAAAAGAAAAGAATTAATGTACTTGGGGAAAAAACCAAAATGCTCTCTAACAGCTATGTACTGCAAGATAAGCTTTTATAAATGAAAAGCTAAGAGAAGGAGTAATGGTGAGAAAAGAGCCTAGAACGGAAGCCTGAAGAGTTGTGGACTTTTTGTGATAGGAATGAGGAGTGTTAGGTAGGCAGATGACACGAATGAGTCTGCATGCTAGCGAGACTCTCAGCAGCAGGGTACGTGGAATGAACTGGAAGAGAGCAGATGCTAATGCCAGAGCATGATAGGAGCCTCCTGCAACAGTGTGGTAAGACAGCAGGAGAGCATGAACTATGGGGAAAAAAGTAGAGACAGATGGAGGTATTTAGTAAGCAGAATTGTTAGGCCATGAAAATTGATTAGATATAAGGGGCGAGGTAATAGAAGGATCCTGTTTCTAATTTGAATAATATTAGCATGATAAATCAAAATAGGCAATACAAGGGGAGATACAGATTCAGTGTTAGAGAATGGTAAATTTGGTTTTAGTTCCGCTGAGTATTCAGTGCCTGCTTGACGTCCAAGAATAAAAGTCTAGAAGGCAGCCAGGTACACATGAGTGAAGCTCAGCAGCAGAGATATTTGCTCTGGATCCTGATGATTCAATATCTAGGTCTCAAACTGTGAAATGGTTCAGTGTGGTTTGGGCCACCACCAGTTATTTGAGAAGTCTCATTTCCACCGGGCATGAGGGTGGAGTAGGAGAGTGGAGAGCAAACAGGGAAGGTTCCTAACTTTTCAGCCAAAGCAATTGAGTAAACAATGGTGCTATCATCTGAGATGAGGAGACCTCATAAAGAAGCAAGATGATTTCTGGTTTTGTTTGTTTTTAAGAGGGGCAGGCCAGGCACAGTGGCTCATGCTTGTAATCCCAGCACTTGGGGAGGTCTAGATGGGCAGATCACTTGAGTCTAGGAGTTCAAGACCAACTTAAGCAACATGGCAAAATCCTCTCTACTAAATATACAAAAAAAAAAAAAAATAGCTGAGCATGGTGGTGCATGCCTGTAGCCCCATCTACTCAGCACTGAGGTGGGAGGATTGCTTGAGCCCTGTAAGTCAAAGCTGCAGGGAGCCAAGACTGCACCACTGCACTCCAGCCTTGGCAACAGGAGTGAGACCCTGTCTCAAAAAAAAAAAACAAACAAACAAAAGAATGTGCATGGTTGGGGGGGGTGAGGGGGTGGGGGCAAAGAATCAAGAGCTCTCCTTTGGACTTTTTTTAGATAGTATGCTTGAAACGTCTTTTCACGCTGGGCACAGTGGCTCACACCTGTAATCCTAGCACTTTAGGAGGCTGAGGAGAGCGGATTACTTGAGCACAAGAGTTAGACACCAGTCTGGACAACATGGCAAAATCCCATCTCTACGAAAAATACAAAAATTAGCCAGGCGTGGTGGCACAGGCCTGAAGCCCCAGCTACTTGGGAAGCTGAGGTGGGAGGATCACCTGAGCCCAGGGAGTTTGAGGGAGGGAGGCCGAGGCTGCCAGCGAGCCATGAGCATGCCATGAACTCCAGCCCAGGTGACAGTGCAAGATCCTGTGTCAAAAAAGAAAAAAAAAAAACAAATGTCTTTTCAACATCCAACTGGGGATATCAGGTAGGCAACTGTGTGTACCAGTGTGGAGGTTAGAGGACAAAGTCAAGGTTAAGAGTTATAATTTTGGGTTTCAATGATATAAAGACAGCATTTAAGGGTTTCCTGACCTAATAATTCTAGGCTGGGTGCTACTCCTGTGAATATACCATATACTTATTCCTTTTGAAATGTGAACCTCAGTGTTATGTATTTGGCTGTTTCCATATCTGTTTTCCCCGTAAGTACTGTTAACTGCTTGAAGGTAGAAGTTGGGTCTCCTTTTCATTGGATTCTTATGACCTAATGGCTCCTAGCACATAGTAGCTACTCAATAAATTTGTGGACTGAATGATGAAATGCTGCTGACTCCTCTTATCATGTCTTGAGTATGTCCTGCACTACATTCAACAGAGATCACAAACCTTCTTCATACACTGAGTTTCCAGCTGCTCCTCCATTCTTTCCTCCCCAGTTCTCCACAAAGTACTTTGTTTCCTACTTTCAAAGCAGAGGCCACTAGCATCTCCCTCCTCATCCATTTAAAATGTTCTCTTCTTTCAGAATATTGCTCATCCCCAAGGCTGATCCTTCTCTCTATCACGTTGACTGGGTCTTTTACTTCTTCCTTAGATTGACGCCCTTTATTATTCCTGTTCTGTATTATTACAAATTTTATCTCCCATGTATCCATTCATTCATGCCAGCTTAGAGAATGTGAAAGTACCATATTTACCCTAGAAAATACTAGATCTTGAATGTAGGGAGACTGACTAGAGTTCACATTCTAATGGTAATGTTCTCTTTAATATCCTGCCAGCCAGGACTTAATGCTTGGAGCTGCGATAACAAATTAAAAGCCTCAGTCCCTATGGCTGCTTAGGGATGGGGAGGCATGGCCTGACAAACTCTTCTCTCAACTTCTGGACAAGATGGGATTGCACTAGGGCAAGGATTTCCCCCTTTAACTGAGGATCAGCCTTCTTTCTTTGCAATGATAATATCTTGGAAGTGGCCAACACAACAGGTTCTAGGTGAGGGGATGAGTCAAGTCATATATTCTGATGTCCAGGAGTCCCCCTTGACAGGCTTCACATGGGAGTCCTCAGGCCAGCAGCTCCCCTTGGCAACACAGTCCTGGATCTGAGGGTTAACACCTGGGCAGAGCTCGTCCTTGAATCTGGCTAATGTCAAGGCCTCTGGAGCACCTGGAGGAGTTTTTCTTTGAGACTCAGGGAACAGGAGGCACAGCTCCAAAGAAAGCTCTGCTCTAAGCTTTTACTTCCATGCTGGGTCCCAAGCTCACCCATGATTAATACTGCCTCAACAGAAAAAGCATCAAGTTGAGAAGGTGTCTGTTCTTAGTTGGAATTCTTTCCATCCTGATCTAAGAGATCACTGGGTAGAGCTTTCTGAAGTCTGCTGGAGTGACAAAAAGGGAAGAGCACAGATTTTTGGCATCAGACAGGTCTGTCTTTGAATCTCAGCTCTGCCACTAACTAGCTGTATATTGGTCAAATGTCTTAAATTCTCTGAGTCTCAGCTGCATTATATAAAATGGAGACAATGTCTACCTGCAGGGCTGGTAGTCAGTAAATTTTAAATTTATTTCCTCTCTACTTTTTCTGTAACAGCAACTGGCTAGGAACATTAGCCCCAATGCCAGGGTCAGCTTTGAATAAGTCCCTCCATTCTTTGCTATGTTCTCTTCATCTTTTGCCACTCTCCACCCTTGCACACTGCACACCTGCTAGAGTGAACCCTTTTCAGTTTCCTGAATGCATCAAGCTCTTTCTGGACTGAGCTGTCCAAGAGAACTCTCTGCAATGATGAAAAAGTTCAGTACCTGCTCTGTCCAATATATAGCCACTAGTCACATGTGGGAAGTCGCCATTTGAACTGTAGCTGGTGGGATGGATAATTTAGACTTAAATATACCCATGTGGCTAGTGGGTACCATGACTTATAGTTCCAGACTGTAAGTCTTTGCATTTGCTCCTTCCTTGCATGAAATGTATTTACCCTCTCTTCGCCTAGCTAACTTCTACTCAGTCATAGAACCTTAACTTGAGCATCTATTCCTCCAGGATGCACATCCTGTGTCCCTGGATCAGCTTTTGTTCCCTTTTTGTCCCTTTTGTTCCCTTCTATAGCAGCCTCTACACATCTTTTATCACACTCATTACATTTTATTTCAATTATTTGTCTGTATTTTCCACTAGTTGTAAACTTCATCAGTTATCTTGAGGCTCTATGGACTTCCTCTCTCAGGTCTGGGTACCTCTCATCTTCCCTTTGAGTGGACATCCACAGGAACTTAGGATGTAGATTTTTCCCAGGGCACTATCTTTGAGATAACTACTGCACATTTGAATAGCTTTAGGGATTAATTAGAAGTGGCCATATAGCTTTCTAAGGATAAGTCAAAAGGGAAAAAAAAAATGATAAAATGTCTTGTTAAAAAGTAAAAACTTAAGGCTATTCTGGGCACACTGCCTGTGGGGTAGCCCTGTCCACAAGGAATAGTAAAAAAATAAGATGAAATAAAATAAAAATAAATAAAAACAAATAACAACAAAAAGCTCCACCGCCGTAAAGTACCAAGACAATGATAACCTGAAAAAAAAGTGCAACAAATATTATCGATTTAAAAAGATGAATATCCTTCCTATAAAAAAGACCTCTTAAAATCAATTAGAAAAGCACAGAAACCCCATAAAGGACACAGATAACCAATTCAAAAAAGAACATAAACTAATCCCAATAAACGTTTTAAAAAATGTGTAGCTTCACTAGCAACTAAAGAAATACAGATTAAATAAATAAGAGGGTAGGACGTGGTGGCTCATGCCTGTAATACCAGCACTTTGGGAGGCCGAGGAGGGCGGATCACAAGGTCAGGAGATCGAGACCATCCTGGCCAACATGGCAAAACCCCATCTCTACTAAAAATACAAAAATTAGCTGGCTGTGGCAGAGCGCATACCTATAATCCTAGCTACTTAGGAGGCTGAGGCAGGAGAATTGCTTGTACCAGGGAGGCAGAGGTTGGAGTGAGCCAAGATCGTGCCACTGCACGCCAGCCTGGTGACAAAAAAATAAGTAAATAAAAATAAATAAGCAAATAAGAAACTATTTTGTCTATTAAATTGGCAAAAACTAAAAATATTATAATGTGTTGATAACAGCATAAAGAAAACGTAATTTGGCAATTGGCATAAAGATGTAAATATGCCTGACTTTTTATCCAACCATTCTGCTTTTGGGAATATATCATAAGAAAATGATCAGACACTTGACAAAGGTAAATTTACAAAGATGGTCTTTGCAGTGTTGTTTCTAATACTGAAAAGCTGGAAACATCCTAGTTAGACAACTGGAGATTGGTTAGATAAAATGTAATACATCCCTGCAATGAAATACTAACTAGCTTTTAAGAGTAGTGATGTTGAGAGAGATTTATTTTGGCATAGACTAGTATCTGTAATAAATGAATAAGTGAAAAAGAGTAAGAAACCAGCATTTGGTATGACCCTACTTATATCAAAACACATTGATCTACTTATCTATCTACTCATTAAAAGGAATCTGGAATATACACCAAAATACTAATGATTTTTGTCTGTGTGTTTTATTCTCTTTCTCCACTAAAAATCATAGCAGAGAGCCAGTGGGAGGTTCTCCATAGCATTCTCTGGTATAAGGTTTTTGTCTCCTTACATGGGTCACAGGGTACCGAGGAAACACCCAATATTAGGCTCCCTGCTGATGCAGCTGTAAGCTCAGTGGGAGCCTACACCTTGCCTGTATTATTCATTGCTGTATCCGGGGGCCTAAAATTGCCTGATACATAGTAGGTATTTTCAATAAGAACTTGAATTAATGAATCATATCAGAGTACCAATTTTGCTTAATGATAGGCATATTAAAATATTTTTTGACATAATAAAACCAAAGTACAGGCCAGGAGCAGTAGCTTACTCTTGAAATCCCAGCATTTTGGGAGGTGAAGAGGGGAGGATCGCTTGAGCCCAGGAGTTTGAGACTAGCCTGGGCAACAGAGTGAGACTCCATCTCTACAAAAAAACATTTAATTAGCCAGGTGTAGGGGTGCATGCCTGTAGTCCCAGCTACTTGGGAGGCTGAGGTGGGAGGATCACTTGAGTTCAGGAGGCTAAGCCTGCTGTGAGCTATAATCAATCACAACACTGCACTCCAGCCTGAGTGACTAAGCAAAATGCTGTCTCAAAAACAAAAAACAAACTAAAATACAAAATTTACAAAAATTTAAGCAATACAAGACTTCCAAATAGTTGATCCTTTCTATACACTATTGCAGTGCTGGAGGGCAGAAGTTAATTTTCTTCTATATGTGTTATTTTCCCAGAAGAGTTGGAGAAACAGTAAGTCGTGTCTTTGTTTGAGGCCTTTCCCACTCCATCATGAGGCCAGGTATTACAATCTTTAATTTACAGATGAGAAAATGAAGGTTCAGTGGTTGCAAGGTCACACAGTTACACAGTAGATTGAATCAGGATTCAGATCCAGGCCCGTGCATCTCCAGAACTCATCTGTGGTTTTGAGAGGTTGAAAGTAAGACAATGAAAAGGACATTGCAGATCATGACAGCTACTGTCTGCACTTCCTAACAAGTCACCATCCCTTACCCCTGAGCTCCCAGGTCTAAGAGTTGCTTTTTCTTAACTCTTGGAGAATCCAGAGGACGATTTGTCACCAGGGTTATTAGCATTTCTCCCTGGATATCGACAGCTTGTCTTTCCTCCCTCCAACCAGTGACTGATTTCTTCAAATGCTCACCAAATACAGCCCAAGTCACCATGGTAAACGTATTGACAGAATCATATTAACAGCTACTGAGCATTCACAGGGTTGTAAGTTATGCAGGGCGGAGAAAGATAAGAAAAAACACAGGGAAATAAAACAAGTTCAATCAGCAGTGACAATTATTTATTTAAAAGCTGCTGGTTGGAACAGTTTTTAAAATATATTTTAATTGCTAATTATGGTTTCTAACAGGAGAGTGGCCTCACTCAGAGTTGCTCCTCCTTAAAGCTAATCATGAATATTTTAGGGGCTTGGCTCAGAAACTGTGCTCATGCAGTTGGCCCACCCACAGCTGTGTCTACACAGTTGACTCTCGCTTTAGCTGCTCACTAGGAAACAGAAATTCTACAGCATTGGTTAGTTTGCCATCCCAATCCCAAAGTGTGCTTGCTATCCCATTTGCCATAAGGCAGGAGTAGTCTTCTAAATCCTTACTTCTCTGAAGATGGAGGCTGGTTCAATAAGCAAAATTGTGCTCTAAGCCACCCAAACAACTGTCAATTTTTCAAAGGAATGACCTATCTTTTCTAAGTGAATTTACACCTTTTATTGGGGGACATAAGTGTTGCCTTGGGCAAGACACAGAATCCTGAAGAGTTTGTTTTCAGTTTCTAATTCCCTGGGCCCTTCTATATGAGCCTCATAACAAATAAGGTCAGCCTCTAGGCCCGGGGAGGTGCCGGGAGTAAACAGGGGAAAGGGCACTCTGGGGTCCCAAGAGTGTGAGTATGTTTTGGCATAGCCCCATCTCCCAAGTTTCCAACTTCACATGCTTCTTAAGGAGAATCTAATCCTCAAGGGAGAATTTAATCTGTTCATTTGCACGCATCTCATCAGCACCCTGCTTTGTTGAGGACTGTTTGATGTCCTAAGGAAAAGACTTCGAAGTCTTTTAAAGCCTTTTTGATGTGAACCAGAAAATCACGTTTTGTCAAGAGTGCACTCAACTTGAACCTCAAAAGGTTCAGGACTCAGAAACCACACGGTTCAAGTGGGATTTAAACTGGGCAAAATCACTTCCTTGTCTTTCCCTGCAAGTTCCTCCCCTGGCCTTTGTGCTAGCAGTTTCTGTACACTATTGGGCCTTTTCCTCTTTTCATTCTCTCTCTTTTGCTCACACATGCGTGTATGTATGCACACACACAATCTTGACAAGAAAACCTAGAAAAGAAGAAAAATATATTACCCCCCAAAAAGTGGCTGTCTTTCCACTAGGGTAAAAGCTGTTTCCCGTTCCGCTCTGTCCTCACACATTCAGAATGGTCATTTGCTGGGCCCCCGAGAGGCCCGGGCTGCTTTAGGTGAGGGTCAAATGATTTACAGAGCCAAACAACTATGATTACATCCTTAATCGAGGCATTTAACTAAGTACAAGACAAGAGCTCCTTGTGATCTAGGGACCTTTTGCAGAGAAAAGTGGAAACTTGCTTCAGGGACTCTATGCCAAGGAGGCATATACCTTAGGACACTTCTGTTAAGCTTGGAAATGGAAGGAGAGGAGATCTGACTCCTCCTAAAATCAGGGGGAAGAGCTGAGCTGACAGAGAAGATTCTAACCCCAACTTTGTCTATCCAAAGATTTCTTCTATTTTTTTTTTTTTTTTTTTTGAAACGGAGTGTCGCTCTGTCACCCAGGATGGAGTACATTAGCACGATCTTGGCTCACTGCAACCTCTGGTTCAAAGGATTCTCCTGCCTCAACCTCCTGAGTAGCTGGCATTTCAGGCAAATGCCACCATGCCCAGCTCATTTTTGTATTTTTAGTACAGAAGGGGTTTCACCATGTTGGCCAAGCTGATTCAAACTCCTGGCCTCAAGTGATCCACCCGCCTCGGCCTCCCAAAATGCTGGGATTACAGGCGTGAGCCACTATGCCTGGCCTTTTATTCCTCTTTAGACTTGAAAATCCAATTACTCAAATACAGCAAAAGTTTAGATTCAGGAGACAGAGTCTCAATTGTGAAAAGGTCCCAAGTGTTCCTCTTTATCCTAAAGAACTCTGGTGCCTTGCTCCCCATGGCTGTACGTACTCACACTGAAGTTTCACTGATCAAAATCTCAAGGTATCCTCATGTCCTGCTAGCTATAATAGTCACTATTTATTGAGTGGCTACCACAAATCAGGCAGTATGTTCTAAATATATGATCTCATTTAGTTTGTTCAATAGAACAAAATGATGAGTCAGCTGATTCCCACTGTGCAGACAGGGAAGCCCCAAGCCTCGAAAAGTTTAAATTACTTGCCCCAAAGCAACATAGCTAAGAAGTACCAGAAATGCAATTAAAGCTCAATTTGTTGCACTCCAAAGTCCATGTTCTTGGGCTAGCACCATGTTGCTCAGCATGTTGCACTCGATTGCAGATTATTTGGTGTTTTTTAAGGCACTTCACATTTTAGAAATTCATTTATTTGACATTTATCGAGTACCTACTATGGGAAGGGTATGATAGATATTTCAAAAACTAAAAGACATTATTCCTTCCTCGTCTTTTTTTTTTTTTTTTTTTTTTAAGACGGGATCTTGCTCTGTGGCCCTAGCTGGAGTATCGTGGTACAGTCACAGCTCCTTGCAGCCTTGAACTACTAGGCCTAACCGATCCTCCCTGCCTCAGCCTCCTGAGTAGCTGGGACAGTAGGCATGCACTACCACACCCAGCTAAGTTTTACATTTTTTTGTAGAGACAGGGGTCTTGCTATGTTGCCCAGGTGGTTTCAAACTCCTGTGCAATGGCCTTTTCACAAGTCTTCTGTCACTAACACTTTCCCTACGGCAATCTGTTAGTCACATGGCAGCCAAAGCAATCTTTTAAAGTGATAGATCACAACATGGTACTTCTTCCTGTTTAAAACACTCTGTGGCTTCCTCATGAAGCCAAAATAAAATCCATCTCTCTGTGGCCTAAAAGATTTACAGAGGTCTGGCCCCTCTCCATCTCATCTCCTACCATATTCTCCCAAATTCATTCTGTCCCACACCTCAGGCCTTCTCTCCACTCCTCAAACATTCCAGGACCCCCCATTCCCAAACCCTTACATAGTGGTCCCTGGCTCATCATTGCATATTTCAATTCAAACATCATTCCAAGGGCAGACAGAATATATCTGACAGAGCAGGTCATTTTTTAAATGATAAATAATCATGTAATAATCAGTCATAATGATTTTCTTGATTCCATGTAATAGTCATAATAGTTTTCTTGATTCTTTAATTTTAATATAAGCAGTTAATGATTTTAAAAGAATGTTTTATTTTATTTTTTGAGACAGAGACTTGTTCTGTCACCCAGGCTGGAGTACAGTGGCACAATCGCAGCTCACTGCAACCTCCACCTCCCAGGCTCAAGCAATTCTTGTGCCTCAACCTCTGGAGTAGCTGGGACTACAGGCATGCGCCACTGAACTGATTAATTTTTGTATTTTTAATAGAGATGGGGTTTCACCATGCTGGCCAGGTTGGTCTTGAACTCCTGGCCTCAGGAGGCCTCGGCCTCCCAAAGTGCTGAGATTACAGGCATGAGCCACCACACCTGGCCATTATGTTTTAAAGATGCTCACATTTAGTAAACTATTTCCTAGGCAAACTAAAATTTGCACATACAAAACAAAAATACTACACCCTGCAGTTCAGTTTATTTCGCTGTTTTAAAACTTAAACACATATAAGAACTCCAAGTGGTCACAAAGAACGACAGAATTTAAAAAACCTCCAATTTTCGTGACTTGATCTTTACAGTTCATGTGCTGTCATTGTTTATTTTGAATATACTGTGTCAACGCAGGAAGGAATATGCTGTGTCACGGGAGCTGGAGATACAAACTGTGTCCTGTGGAAGCTCAACTGCTTCTGAACTGTTACGTATTTATTCTCAAATCAAGCTGAATTTGCAGATATCAGGGGCCCATAGTACAACTGGAAGTTCTCCAGATTCTTCCTTGTAGATGACAATGTTCATTAAAGGACAAATAATTTAAAAGTGCTAATTTGGCTGGGCACAGGGCTCACACCTGTAATCCCAGCACTTTGGGAGGCTAAGGCAGGTGGATTACTTGAGGTCAAGAGTTCGAGATCAGCCTGGCCAACATGGCAAAACTCCATCCCTACAAAAAATACAAAAATTAGCTGGGTGGAATGATGCACACCTGAAGTCCCAGCTACTCAGGAGGCTGGGGCAGGAGAATCACTTGAACCCACAAGGCAGAGGTTGCAGTGAACCGAGATCGCATCACTGCATTCCTGGGTAGAGTGCCTGGGCAACAGAGCAAGACTCAAAAAATAAAAAGCTAATTTGAAACCTACATACATATCAAAACTCAAGAGTAACCACAGCAATTTTTTCAAACTTATACCAACAAAATATTTTTGTGGGGAGAAATATTTTCCAACTGACATTGTTTAAAACTGCCCACACATGATGATATTAAAAAGCAGACCAGAGCTTTTTGTGGTGGTGCACACCTGTAGTCCCAGCTACTGGAGAGGCTAAGGCAGGAAGATTACTTGAGCCCAGGGGCTTGAGGCTGTAGTGCACTATCATCACACCTGTGAATAGCCACTGCACTCCAGCCTGGGCAACATAGCAAGATCTTGCTTCTAAACAAACAGGCCAGGCATGGTGACTCATGCCTGTAATTCCAGCACTTTGGAAGGCTGAGGCAGGTGGATCACTTGAGGTCAGGAGTTCAAAACTAGCCTGGCCAATATGGTGAAATCCTGTGTCTACTAAAAATACAAAAATTAGCCGGGCATGGTGGTGGGCACCTGTAATCCCTGCTCCTCGGGAGGCTGAGATACAAGGATCACTTGAACCTGGGGGGTGGAGGTTGCAGTGAGCCGAGATTGTGCCAATGCACTCCAGCCTGGGCAACAGAGTGAGAAATAAAACAAACAAACAAACAAAAGCAGACCAACTTTTAGTTGATTATTGTTTTAAAATGCCTCTACAGAGAAGCAGGATTCTGTACCCCCCATGCATACTTTATCACAATAAAAAAAAAATCAAAGTGCTTTAACATGGGGAAACACAGGTTATTATGAGAGCAAAAATGGCTGAAGAAGTGGAAGAACAATAGGAATATAATGTCCCAGAAGCCAGGGTAAGGGGAATTCCAAGAAGGATGAAGCAGCTGGTTGCAACCAATATACAGAAGATTCCTCTTTTCAAGTTGGGTGCCAGGGCCAACTGGGAACAGGGCCCAGAGATCTCCCTCTCTGCTACATGAGAAAGTAAAACCCAGGTGCTTTCCTCTGGCTGAGATGTGAATTAATTCAAAGGGAAAATGTCTTATATTTGGCCTTAGCCTTACTATCAGCAGCAGGAAGATTGATGAGCACATATCATATTGAGCCAATGTCTCTATGCTCTCTAGACCTAATCCTGCAACAAACACAGCTGATGGCTACCACCAGCCCTGCTGGTGCATGAGGAGGAAAGTGATTCCACTCAGAAGATGGGCAGGGATGTAGTCGTCTTGCCCACTCCTATGTGGCTGCAGCACCAAGTTAAGTAGGGGAAAAGTTTCATAGATACAGCCACAAACGGAGCAGGTTAATTGAAATTCCATTTAGCACTCACATCTGCTGTCTGTTCACCCCATCTTGCTCACTTGAAGAAAGCAGCGAGCATTTGACCACTTCAAGTCTTATTCATTTTTAAAATAATTTCACTATATAGCTCCTGGACCAATCTGTGCTTTTTGGACGGCGAAACTGAAATAACCATCAGTTAACCTTTCTACAAACTAACTCAGAAGAAAAAACAAATTCAGAAAAGAAAACTAATTTTGTAAACACACACACACATCATTTCCTGGCAATTGTGACTGTAATCCCATCCACTTGACCATTTGGAAGAAACAGAACTAAGTAGTAATTATAGAACCAGAGAAATCATTCAATTTTATCAATTCATCTCTCCAAGATTCAATCATAAATGCTAGGTTATGAGTCTGTCGCATAATATAATCTTCCAAATCATCTTTGAAAAATAAACTTTTATTTTTGAATAGTTTTTAAATTTATAGAAAAATTGCAAAGATAGAAGAGGGTTTCCATATACTCTTCATCCAGTTGTCCCTATTATTAATATATTAGTAATATGGTAGATTGATCACAACTAACGAACCAATATTGATTGATACATTATTAACTATATTTAGAGTTCCTTAGTTTTCTCTAATATCCTTTTTCTGTTCTAGTGTCTCCAAATTACTTTTTTAAAATCATAAATTTTTAAATTATAAAAATAATACATCACATGTTAACTTTTCAAATATTGCAAAAGAGCATATAAAAAAAAGCATTACTTGCTTCTTCCTACCTAGTCACACTTCCCAGGGGAAACTATCATTAACAGTTTCATACTTATCCTTCTGACATTTTATATGCATATATACAGATAGACACGTATGTATCTTTTTTCTGTACAAAGAGGTTTTTTTCTCTCTGTATCTTGTTTTACATATAAGCACTTACGGCTCTAACTTATTTTGTTAACCACTATGTAGTATTCTATAATATAGATATATCATTACTTATTTTACCATTTCCCTATCAGTGTACATTTAGATTGTTTTTTTCACATTACAAACAATATTATAAAGAGCATGCATCTTTAAGTACTTAACCCCCCTATATATGTAGGATAAATTCTTTTTTTTCTTTTTGAGACAGTGTCTTGCTTTGTCTCCCAGGCTGGAGTGCAGTGGTGCGATCTCAGCTCACTGCAACCTCCGCCTCTCGGGTTCAAGCAATTCTTCTGCCTCAGCCTCCTGAGTAGCTGTTATTACAAGAGCCCACCACCATATCCAGCTAATTTTTGATGGGGTTTCACCGTGTTGGACAGGCTGGTCTCGAACTCCTGACCTCGGGTGATTTGCCCACCTCGCCCTTCCAAAGTGCTGGGATCACAGGTGTGAGCTACCGCACCTGGCCAGGATAAATTCTTAAATTGAATCCCATCAAAGGATATTTGTATTTAAATTTTTCGTAGAAAGACATTGCTGAAAGGCCCTCCAAAGAGACTACTGCTTTACAGGCCTGCCAATCACACATACGGGGGCCCTGTTTCCCGCTCCTTCATCAACAACTGTATGCTATAAAACAAATTACTCACAATTCCTTGAAATGCTTCAAATGTTCCATCTTCAAGTTTTCTCTCCTTCTTTTGAGCTCTCTGGCTACTTGCGGCTTTCTTCCCACCTTCCCTGTGAAGGTTTTCCTGTATTTTCTTTTTCTCCACTTGCACTCTTGACCCCCTCCTCACTTCTCTAACACCATTCCTCGTGCTAATTTCCCTTGCAGTTTCTCTGCATGGCTGAATAAAGAACAGACTCCTCCTCTGCTCTCCCAGCCTGCTGGCCCTCCTGAACCAAGAGAGAATGTTAATAGGGACACCTGAAAATCCTTAAATGGGTCAGCATATTAGAAGGAATATATTCAACCTGGTGTAATGCTAAGAGAAGACATCTGGAAGAATTTGCATGGTTTCCTTTGTTAAAATCTTATCTGTTGGTTTTTTTCTACATTCCACACCTGGATAGGATTCCCTCCTTTAAAGCAATAATTCAAATTTGTTATTCATTACTCCCCTCACTTTCTTTTTTTAAGCTAGTGTTGGAGTGAAGGCAAAAGTAGAGGTGGAAGGAAAGAAAGGAAAAATCCACAGGTGGCAGACCGAACAGCAGGAATGAAAATGCAGGAAGGGAAGAGGTGAGGAGGCAAAAGACAGTTTTGTGGAAAATGTCAATCTCTTAAGTCCTCTAAGAGGAGTTCTTTACTTAATTTCATCACCACTTCCTTCATTCCAAAGGTATAAAAACAGAATGAGGGCCGATTGGGTTGGAGGGTGGGGCACAGTGGAAGGGGGAGTGAAAGTATCCCAATTCCTCCAACTGCAACTTTCCGCCCACCCCAATTTCTTATCCAGCAAAGCTCTCTCCACCACCAAGAATCAGCTTAATAGAATAAACCACTTAGGGCTACGGCTCAGAGGAAGTCAAAGACCCCACAATCTCCTTGCTTATTAAGCCTCTTAGAAGTTAGAAGGCTGCTAAAGAAAAGTGATATTATGGCCGAGCTACTTAGAAAGAACACAAGGATGTGAAGTCGGAAAGAGGGAGGCCAGTTTGGGGGTTTATGAGCATCCATGGTTAACTAAAGATGATGGGGCAGGGTGGGATAGTGGAGTGGGAGCGAAAGCAGCCAGCCGCAAGAACGGTTCTTGGAAGTCTTCAAATTGAGATTGAGAAGAAGAGCATTTGTACACTGTACAAACGCGATGAGCTCTAAATAGAGCGAGAGCAATTTTTCCCCTTCAAGGGGAAAACACAGTCTTAAGCATTATGTAAGTAATTAGAAAATGGGAAAAATAAAGCAGACTGCAGTGGTTCCTTGCCAGCTCCAATTTCCCAGTGATTCTAAGCGTTCTATCACTTCCTCATCCTCTCCCCAAAATAGCGGGTAAACAGTAAATGGTCCACAGACTTGCTATCTGAGTGGCTGACCAGGTGGACACATAGAACAGGATTCATCAAGCCCTTTACTAAACCCAGAAAAAGTCCTTCTGGTTTACTGTCCTTCCTCAGGTAGGAGTTCAGTGTAGAATTCTAGTTATTTCCACTCTGCCTTTAAGAGTAGTTTAAAAAGGGGGTCACTGGTGAGTGCTAAACTCCTCCTTGCTCCAGCCCCCATATAACTGAAGCCAAGAAGGAAAGACAACATTATAGGTACGAACTCCCAAATATCAATTGGAAGATTTTTCAGCTGTAGAAATTTGTCACAAACTGCACGAATGTATGAGTTCAGGGCTTGGGGCTGAGTATGGTGGCTCACGCCTGTAATCCCAACACTATGGGAGGCCAAGACAGGTGAATTACCTGAGGTCAGGAGTTCGAGACCAGCCTGACCAACATGGAGAAACCCTGTCTCTACTAAAAATACAAAATCAGCTGGGTGTGGTGGTGTGCAACTGTAATCCCAGCTACTCGGGAGGCTGAGGCAGGAGAAAGCTTGAACCTGGAGGCAGAGGTTGTGGTGGGCCGAGATTTCACCATTGCACTCCAGCCTGGGCAACAAGAGCAAAACTCAGTCTCAAAAAAAAAAAAAAAAAAAAAAAAGAATTCAGGGCTTGCTGGAATCACTGTCCCCATAATGCAATCAGGAGTGGAAGTAAGAGTTGGAGGAACCTGGATTAAGAGACCTAAAATCTGTGCCGAAACCCTTGTAATATTAATCGTAGCTAACATTTATTGAAGGCATACTTTGTGCCAGGCAGTGTTCCCAGGACTTTATTTGTGTTTTGTATGAACTCATTTAATCCTTACAACACCCCTAAGAGATTGATACCAGTGTTCATCCCACGTTACCCTGAAGAGATGGAGGCACAGAAAGGGTAGGTGCATCTGTCCCATCTCACAGATTTAGCTCTTCTTAAGCTACTATGTCTGTAAAGTACATTGGGCGTTAGCAGATACTAAATCATCTTCCCCCATCCCACCAATGGGTATGTTTGACAAACTTTTTTTCTTAGATCATAACTAGTAAGTTCCAGGCAATGCACTGGGTACTGGGAACAGATATCTAAGACTAAAGACACAGTTCCCACCTCAAGGAACTCACAGTTCAGAGAGAGTGACAAGGGCTTGTGAGGGGGCCAAAATAAATTGTGCCTAAGGGCAGCCACACTGCAAAAGGCTCCTGTGAATTTTTCGAGTATGGACACAGCCTGACATGCAAAGTGTTCGGAACAGTGTCTGGCACACAGTGAACAAATGCAAGTATTATTCTCATCACCTCGTGAATCTGATCCATAGGTCTCTCTCTCCTGGAGTGTCCTTCCTTCTCATTGACTCTGGAGTAAGACTGCCTGCATCTGAACCTCTTCTCTCATACTTGCTCATGTGACAATGGGTATATTGCTTAAACACTGTACCTCAGTTTCTTCATCTGTAAAACGGAGATAACACCTATCTCATAGGGATTTTATGAGGATTAAATACGTTATTAGCTGTAAAGCACTCAGAGCGGTGCCTGACACATAGAAAGTGCTCGAAAAGTGTCAGCTATTATTATTAGGAGTAGTACTACGTTCTTCTCTTTGCCTGCAGTCATTTCATTTGCAATAAAAAGACTGAATTGAAATGCATCTGGTTTGGTTAGTTTCAGGAGGATAGGAAGTCTCTGGGACTAAATGGGAGGAGAACAGGACCCCTGGGAACTTGGAGGAATAACCTTGAACTTGTTAATTAAGATCTTGTTAATGAATCTGCTTGTTAATGGTCTATTAAATAATCACGCAATGAAGTTTACCACATAAGTAAAGCCTTTTTCTTTCTCTCTCTCTCTTTCCTTTCTTTCTCTTTGTTTTTTTCTTCTCTTTCTCTCTCTCTCTTTCTTTTTGTTCTGTCACCCAGGTTGGAGTGCAGTGGCGCAATCTCAGCCCACTGCAACCTCCACCTTCTGGGTTCAAGCAATTCTCCTGCCTCAGCCTCCCAAGTAGCTGGGATTACAGGCATGTGCCACTATGTCTGGCTAATTTTTGTATTTTTAGTAGAGATGGGGTTTTGCCATGCCCCCAGGCTGGCCTCAAACTCCTGACCTCAGGTGATCTGCCCACAACGGCCTCCCAAAGTGCTGGGATTATGGGCATGAGCCACCACACCCAGCCTAGCAAAACCTTTCTCAAAGTCTTGCTCTTCCAATCCTCCTGGCCCAGCTTTAACTTCTAAAGATCTTGCCTAAGGAGTAAGCCCTTCCACATCTGACAGGACCCTCTTCATCTTGTCATCCTGGCTGATACAGCATGGCTATTCTTGCACTAGGAAAGGTCTCTAGGGCAGAAAGCCCTCTTCATCTTGATTCTGCTTATCATTCCTCAGGCCAAAGCACTGTGCATCTGAGCCAAAACATCTCCCTCCACAAAACAGGAATAGAGTCACTGGCCCTGGAAAAGGAAAAATAAAGATGTCCTGAGCTTTGCTGAGAAGAAAGGCAAAGGGTAAACTTCTTTCAGTGGGGATTTGGCAAAATAAAATTTCAGCTGAGATGTCATAGATCTGTATAGAAAATGGCCTGCCAACTTAACATTCACAAAAAGTCTACAAGAGTTGGGTAACTTTTACCCCAAAATACCTAGGAAAATAGTGCTGCAGCTGGTCTTGGGGAATGCAGGCTGTCTTCTGTAGCTCAACTTCAAGGATGGAATGGCATGTCAGAGGGCTCCCTCTAGGTTGAATGCTCAGGCTTTTCATAAACTATTTTAGCCCCGAAGACCATTTTGCTCTTTAGACAGAGATTCGATAGGCATATTGCATGTACCCATGTTAGGTGAGGCTATGGCATTTATACGGTTACTTTTAGATTACAAAACACATCTGGTTTATCTATTTACTCAGCAACCTACAGGGTAGGGCAAGGACTATCTGCCATCTCCCATTTTATATATGAAGAGCTGGGGCTCAGAAAAACAGAGACTTACCCAGCGTCACATGGCTAGTAAATGACAGGCCCAGAGCTTCTGACTGTGCTCTTGCCCTACTACTGAACCGTTCCTCTATTTCTAGTCACCACCTCCCACTTGTAAACATGCCAGGAGGTGCCCAGTGTTTTGGTGGATCCTGTGTGGCCCTTCAGACTATGTCCACATGGGTAGAGCCAGCTGGCAACTCTGCAAACTCAGCAGAAGAAACAGTGATCCTGGGTTCATTTACTTTAACAACAAATATTTACCAAGCCAGGCACTACACGAGGGGACACAATAGATGGACTCACACAAGGAGACATATATGGGCCCACGGGAGAGGCACAATTAAGCAAATAATTACAATTTAATGTGATGAGCGTTTTTTTTTTCCTGAGACAAAGTCTTGCTCTGTCATCCAGGCTAGAGTGCAGTGGTGTGATCTCAGCTCACTGCAACCTCTGCCACCCAGGTTCAAGCGATTATCCTGTCTCAGCCTCCCAAGTAGCTGGGATTACAGGTGCCCATAACTACACTGGCTAATTTTTGTATTTTTAGTAGAGACAGGTTTTCACTATCTTGGCCAGGCTGGTCTCGAACTCCTGACCTTTGGGAGATCCACCCACCTCGGTCTCCCAAAGTGCTGGGATTACATGCGTGAGCCACCATGCCCACCCTGATGATGAGTGTTTTTAAAGGGGAAATTATGTTGGGGGAAAAATACGACCCCCAACTCCAGAAGCAAGGCTGACGAGAGCATCCCCTGCTGCACAGGTACCTGAAACCCCCTGAACCTCTCAGAGCAAGCCCCTAGTCATGGCTCACTAAACCTTCTAGCCGGTGGCAGCTGCCCCCTGGAAGGGTTAAAGCTTAAAGCAGAAAACCAATCTGCCGGTGTTGGTGACTAATTCTGCCACTGAGCGACTCCTCTAACCTTCCAACTTTTATTTCTTTACAAATGAGCATGTGAACGCTCAAGGGCTGGGGAAGAGCATAGAGGAGGCTGGCAAAACACACACACCAAGCTCTCTACAGCCCCTTCTCGGTAGAGCAACAGCAGTGAGAAGACAAGCTGGACGGAGTCCAAGGAGCACTGCAGCACACACTGGCCTCCCTCACATCTGGCTAAGCACCTCCAGCCCCTCCGCTGGGCCACCTCATAATTATAATATTGCACCAAGAAGGGGAGGCCTGGGCACAGACAGTCAGTTGATCAGCAATAAGACAGGCAGAGGGAGGCAATCCGAGGAGGATCAGCGGCAGAGGGGGAGCCAGGACAGGTGGACAGATCCTCCCCCAGACAGGAGACTGGATGAGAAATACTGTTTGTGAGCAGACGCTGGGTCTTCGCCCTTCCCCTGCCTGCCCAGACTCCTCAGCGGGCCTCCATCCTCTTCCATTCTTCCCCTCAGGCCTCACTCCTCTTTCTGCAAGGCCAAACTCCTTGGCAAAATCTTCCCCTGAGACTTTCACCCTAGAAGAGTGATTCCTAAACCTTAACGAGCACAGGAATCACCGAGGGTGGCTGCTTGCTAAATACACAGTTTCTACGCTGCATTCCTTGTGATTCTGAGTATGAAGTCTAGTGTAGACCCCAGGTATCTGCATTATAAATAACATTCTTCACCCCACCCCCATCCTCCACTACCAACACCACACCATAAGTGATCTAAAGCAGGCAGTCTTTAGATCACATTTTGGGAAAGCCAGCCTTAGGGATGACTCTCTCTTGAAATCCTAGTGGCCTTTCTGCCTGTTAGTTTACATCATCATTTCTTTTCCATATATACAGTTTAGCTACTCACCTTAACCGTAAGTCTGTCAAGAAAAGGAAGTATTATCTCCTGCTTCTTTGATACCCCTGCAAACAGCACCGAGCACAACGCTCTACACACAGGACCTCAGGAAATGTTCTGGATGTAGAGCGATGATGAAGATAAGAGGCCAGGGAAGGAAAACCACAGCGGGGATGGTGGAGTACAGAGGCCCTGGCTGGAAGGAACTGTTTTTAGCATGCCGCCGTGTGCCGGGCTGGAACAACGGTTTGCTTCGTCTTCTTTCCTTCTTCAATACTCTTGGCATATACACCTAACCTCCTTGTGAAAGTCAAGCCTGAGCAACGCACCTCCCAGAGGAAACTCTGCCAAGAATCCAGAGTGCTATGTGGCTTAGTTTAATGGCCAAGTGAGTACTCTAGGCCCTGAGACCTGTCACGTTTCTGGGTAGAGCAAAGGATAGAGCTGAGCCTGAACTTTAGTAAAAAGATGAGGACACTTAATCTACCTCACTCAACATCAGCAGGGCAATGGCCCTCCTTCATTCAGCAAATATTTCCTGAGTATCTACTCTGTGCCAAGCATGGTTCTGGGTGCTCATGGGTCCTCTGGTGGTTAAGATAGCATATGTCATCAGAAATCATTTTCTAGTGACTTATCTTTAGAAAGTTACTTTAAAAGCAGGACCCCAGATGATGATGAGCCCCAGAGCCACATAAGCACCAAATGGACCTTCTCAAGAATGCCTGGTTATAGGATGAAGTGCTATAGAGAGATCCAAGGTCAGGTCTCAGGCCCTGGCAGGAAACAATGCTATTTTCACTTTATTGTGAGCAATGCTTGGCAGATCTGGAGTTCTTTCTTCCACTCTGATACTATACTTTGTCCAAAAAAGCAACCTGCTACACCTAGCTCCTTTGAATAAATAACTCCTTCTTGATTTTCAGGTATTAGCTTAAAGGTCACTTGCTCCAGAAAGCTATCCCTGACTCTTAGAAAAGATTAGATGCTCCAACCTCTAAGTCTCATGGCACGTTATATTTCACCTATGAAAGCACTTTCCCAGAACCCTGCAATTGCTAACTAAACTTCGAGGTCCAGTAAGGCAGGGACTATAATCTGTCTTGCACATCAGTCTATCCCCAGTACCTAGCATCGTGCCTGAAACAATGTAGGTACACAGTAAGTACAGCTGAATGATTAAATGAACTGATGAGTGCATCATATCTGACCAATGATGGCAACTGTGTCATGTCTCATGTGATAAAACTCTGACATGGTTTTATCCACTGCCACCAACAAACAACTAAGATAAAGCAATACTATTCCTTCTGTGGGACCAGTAACTTACAGAGGTAAAACTGGGGCTCACAGCAGTTCCCCAGTACAGACTCCAGAAGGCACTTCCCATGATCAAAGATGGATTCAATACTGCAGAGTCAATATAATGTCATCAAGAGCCTGAGACACAGGACTTGATGGTAAGTAAGGTTTCTTACAAGTCATTCAACTTCTCATAGGCTCGGCTTTCTCATGAAGAGGACACAAGCACTTCAGCAGCAGGTACTCTCTTTAAATAAAGAAGAAATGACAATAAAACTTTCCCCACACCCGGATGGTAAGTTAGAAGGAGGAGGCAGCCTTTGCAATGAAGTATCTCTGTGGTTAGGAAAGGGTTAAACCCATGTCTGGGTTCTTTTACCCGTAAATCAGCCTTGACTGCTGCTCAGACTGAATGAAGCCCCACCAGGTTGGCCTGTCAGGAAGGAAGCCCATACGTCCAGACTTTTGTTGTTCTAAGGATTTTTTTTTTTTTAATTTTACTGCTCAGGAAGGAAGCTGAAGCCGAGGCCCTAACTGCAGTCCTGCTGATTCCTCAGCTGAGCATGCGCTACTGCCCCTACCTCTCCAGCTACTTCAGGCTCCACTCCTTTTCTAGAATTCCTTCTGAACCATGATTTTGGCATTTGGGCCTAAATCCCAGACTTTCTCCCCTTCTTTAAGAACCAAACATTAAGAACATTCAGCATTTCCCTTCCTACCTAGCACACACTTTTGTGACCAAATGTGGGGAAGGGCTGGGGACAGAGAGTGAGCAGAATTGGGTGCTCCATGATCTTCAGAGACACTTTACTTCCAAAGGTGAGCTGAACCCCTTTCTTTAAATGGAGCCATGAAGGAGCTGATAGAGACTGGGTATCAGATGACTGGCCTCCAATGGCTATTTCTGCTACAAACATGTGTGGGCATGAGATTCTTCAAATATGAGGTACTCTATTTAAAGAACAGACTTAAATCCAAGGTCCTCAGGCACAGGGTTAGTCTTCCCTACTCCCATCCTCCTACCCCCCACCTTTCCCACTGACATGCAGAGTCATTCTCTGGTAGTCCCAAGTCCCATGGGGCTTTTTTTCTACAAAGAGAAAAACACTGAGTCTATTTGTGCGTTCAGGGTAATGGACAGCCCTCTTTTACTCCTAGGAGAATGCACACAGACACTATGCCCCGCCCAACACTGCCCTCCCCTTCCCCCTGCTAATCCCTCCCCAGGCAGCCCCCCCATCTCAGTCCTGCTGCTGTATTTCTCTTCTGACCTACAAGGCCCCTTCAAGCCCCGTCCTAAGCCTCCCCCAAGCAGAGACAATCCATCATGCTGTGGGACTGTGACACACACAGATGGGGGAAGGTTCACAGATTTGTCTCACATGGGCAAGAGGGTAAAAGTGTCTGTATAACTTAAAATCTAAGGACATACAAGAAACCCAGGGACTGTGAATTCTAATACTAGTCAAATACCATTACAGCAAATCTCATTACATGTAGTCCAAATCTCTATCACACACAAATTCTAATAACACATTGATTTCAAACAATAGCCAGTAAGACAAAATTTCAGAATAAGAAAATACCATGAGATTTGGCTTTTCTAACTCGGGCCCCTGCCTAGATATCCAACCCTAGTCAAGTCCTCTCCCGACTCGCAGACTCAGTTTCTCTAACTTGACTATTACCTTGCTTCTAAATAAAACAAGGGAGAAAGAGGTCAGGGGGACACCAGGGCTAATCCTGGTGGATGGATAATAATGAAGGGAGGAGAAGCAGCTGGCCATCACAGAAAAGGGCTTTGGAGTCTTTCTCCCTCCCTCTTTCCACCTTGCCATAAGCCATGAGTGTGTGAAAGGACCCTACAAACATTGCTAGTTGCTAATGACCCTGTGTTTGGCTACATCAGTGCTTCTAACAGGGTAGGTTATAGGACCAGATTGTCCTTGAAAAAATAGTAACTAAGTATTAAACACTTAATATGTGTGAGGAATCTTTCTAAGCATTATCTGTGTATTTAATCTCATTCAGTCCTTCCCAACAACGCCTTTAGTTTATGCAATCCCCATTTTGCAGGTGAGAATACTGAGGCCCAGAGAGATTAGGTAACCTGCCCAGTATCAGAAAGCAAGTAAGCTAACAGGTCAGGATTTAACTCCAGAGGCCAAACTCGTAATGACTATATTATATTGCCTCTCCACCTTTGATCTGAAACACCTTCAAGTTGAGGCTCAAAGGGGCAAATATAGCTTTTATTCCTCTAACAGGTATTTATTATGCTAGGCCACTCTGACTTACTTTAAATCAAACCCCCAGAAGCAAGGTCAAATGAGAGCAATATAGGATTAGCTGGCACCTAAATGGGAATCATATACCTGAAAATAAAGCGAAGGTCTCTCCAGGGCTGGCCCTTACCCCCTCCCTACAGCTTTCAGTCTCTGCTGCACTAAGATGGATGTAAAGCCATAAGTCTCAGCCTGCAAATGAATTTCAGTGGAAAAAGACAACTCTTGCCTGGTAAGTCACACTCAGACTTACTGGGCTTGATTTCTCATGAGACTGTACCAAAAGGTTTCTTCTTCACTCATATAGCTCCAGATTTTCCTAAAGCTTCGGATCTGTTAACAGAATATACTGGACGCAGCACCACGTCTCCCACCAAAAACACAACTTTCATTTCCTCTAGGTCATCTTCAACCAGAACACATTCCACAGAGAAAACTGACAGCCACACATCTGAATTGTTGGATGGTTACACGTGTCTACAAAACCTCCACATCACTTGACTGTTTCCAACTTCGATCAGGATCTAGGTAGAAACTTTTTTCTAAAATACACACCAAAAGCAGATTCGTATTTGTGGACTCCACAACAGGGGATGTAATGCTGTGGGAAAACATTTGGAAAGGGGATAGACTCCAATCTTAGGTTTCTAAAGGTTAGGGTAAAAGGAGATTTAATTTTTTTTAAGTTATAAATGATTTTGTATTAATAGTACCCCAAGTAATCAATTGAATAAGTCTATATTTGAGAAAGGTGATTTCACAAACTATTGGAAAACTCCCTCCCTACCTTGGTCATTATGAAACCTCAAGGTATAAGGAAGTTCTTCCTTTCTTTCCTCTGTACTTTGGGATAACATAGTCTTTTACAGATACTTTCCTGTGCAATGCTGAGGAGTGGCAAGATCATGAAAACTTAAAGTAAAATCTAGGTTACAATCACCACCATTACAGTATTCAATATGCAATGAACACTAAACTCTTTTATATGATTGGCACCAGGCAAGAAAATAATTTTTTTAAACATTAAAGCTAAAGTAGTGTGATGAAGATAACAGAAAGGTCCAATCCATTGGGTAAGGCTGGAAGATGATGAAGTTCGTCTGTTTACTAAGCATCTGCCAGGTGTTCTGATTCATACCACAGCTTATCATTTCTCCAGGCCCAACATGTAGTCCCAATCCAAGATCTTTTCCCGGAAAAGGCGTAAAAAAGAAAGTTCTTTTGCAGAAAATTCTCCTTCTTGCTGCAAAGAAAAAGATATTTACAAATTCCTACCCTGGAGCACACATGTGAAGTTACAAAGGATAACAACACGTTCTGTTCAACCTCACATGCCACAATTTAAATGACACTTAAAATTTAGCTAATATGTAGCAATAAATTATCCTTAACTCTGCAGTTCACCTCTCTTTAAGACGGGATAAAATGGCGCTGGGAAATGCGGTTAAAGTCTTAGGAGCAACTATGCAAGTCCAAACAATATTGCTATTTTGGTGTTTAAAAATCCTGTGGATTTTACCATGAAATGTATCATCACTCCAAATCTCAAGTATTTATAAAGAGCATGGCCCAACATGTGCTTTGATATTTATTAACCACATGGATGTGTCAATAAGAGTTAAAAGTATGAAAAACCATTATAAAAATATAACTGTATTAGACATATTGTCACTCCAAACCTCAGTTATTTACAAAGAATACATTTCAATATGTGCTAATATTTATTAACCAGATGGATGTAGTTAATAAGGGTTAAAAATAAGAAAAGCAATATAAAAATATAATTCTATTTTTCAGTTTCCTCTTCCCTGCCTAATGAGGAAAGGGGGTGGGAGGGACAGCAACTTTTGTTATTTGGATACAATGTGTGGTTTGTTTTTGTTTTCAAACAAAAAAGGGCCACCAAATAATCAACCTGGAGCCGCTGACCGGAAGGCAGCCCCGGAAAACTTCCCGTGGGAAGAGTTCCAGAAATTGCCCGGACTTTAACGAGTCCCGCTGTGCTGGCTGCGAGCCTCAGACCGTCAGAGGCCACCGCTACTCGCCTCGCCCGAATGCCAGCAATCCCGCCGAAGAACGAGCCCTGGACTTGGGAAACATTCCCCGGAATATTTTTACAGATTTGACAAGCAGGAAGGGAAAAACATTCTGAGCAGAAAGGAGAAACCTCAGAGTTCTGGGGGCACCGAGGGGCCAGCGAGGTCCCCAGGCGTTGTACACACGTCCATCCTCCCTCTTCCACGCGCCCTGCTCCCCCACCCCTTCTCCCGCCCCTCCTCCCCCACCCAGAACCCTCCCCGAGCAGTGGCCGTCCCCACGCTCGCGCTGTGTCCCCCTCACACCGCGTGCACCCACTGGCGCCTCCCGCGCTCCCCTGCACCCCGACGTTGCTGGGCGCTCCCCTTATCCCTCACCCCGGTCCCCACTCTCTTCTGCTCAGACGGTGTAGAGGAAACCGATCGGGGACTGGGTTCTCAGTGCGACTTGGGGACGCACAGACTGAGGGCGAGGCGGGGCAGGGCGGGGGCGCTCCCTGCCCTCGGGGCGGCGTGCGGATTCCTTCCGCGGCCTCCAAGTGCGGCAGAGGGACAGCGAGATCACCAGCATTTCTGAAACCACTTGCGAGCCGCCTCGGTGGCGGGGACTGGGGGGGTCCCTTGCAAGTGAGCGAACGGGGCCAGCTCCGTGGCCTGGCCTCCCCGGGGCCCGTCCTCGCGCCTCTCCGGGCCCCCTCCCCCAGACGATCAATTACCAGCCACCCTTCAGCCGGGAGCGGCCAGGGGCTGGCGGGCGGCCGCGAGGAAACGGCAGCCTGGATCACTTCTGCATGACAATTGACGGGAGGGAGGGCGCGGGGCGAGGAGGGAGGACGGCTGCGGTGTCCGTTTTCTCACCATGGTGATTAGGCATTCCGGCCGTAAGAGGAGGCAGCCGCCGCCGCACAGAGCGGCGCGGCGCGGAGCGAGGACAGGGGAAGAGCGGGAGCTCAGCGAGAGCGAGCCCAGCCGCCGGGCGAGCGGCGCGCCGAGCCAAGCCAAGCCAGGCCAGATGGCTCAGCAGCCATCAGGGACTGCTCCCGTCCAGCCCGGCCCCACTTTAGCTGTGCAAACATTTCTTTATCCCAACAAGACAATTAAACCCAGCAGCATGAAAAGGAGTCTCCATGACTGTGTTGGGAGTGAACAACCAGAAACAACCACACACATCACAGGAGTTCTTACCCCCGGGGAGCGGGGGAGAACCCGGGAGCAGCTGAGGTAGAGGCAGGCTAGGTCTGGGCAGTCAGAGCAGAGGGAACCATCTGACCCAGCTATTCTGGCGCTGAGCCTTTCCCAGTGGTCACCTGTCCCATCTGCAGCCCAGTGGTGCAGCCTGGTCACCTGGCATGCCCCAAACATTCTCCCTAGGAAGAGCAACTCTCCTAAAAGCCCAGAGTACAGTCCCTGTCCACCCCAGTCCCAGAGCCCTTGGAAAGTTTCCCCCTTCACCCCAGCCCGCCCCATTCCAGGCTGCCTTTGGCTAGGTAGGCTCAGCTGATTTGCTTGTTAGAACGCAGGGTCTTCAAACATGCCTTTATAAAGACACATCTCAGAGTACAAAATACCATCTCTTACTCAGGGCTTTTGGGACTCAAGAATGGCTGTCAAGTAGATCAAAGATGAGAGCGAAACAGAACATTCAGGAGCTGCTGTGAGCCATCAGGTTTCTTGCCCACCTGTGACTCTGACCCACCACAGTGAAGGTCAAGGAAAGAAGGCAAAGCCAAGCCACTTATGGTCAGTATCCAGTGTCCATCCCTGGGGTAAGCCAGAAGGCAGAGCCAGTCGTCGCTCCACGCAGGCAGTTCTGGGCCCTCCTCTCAGCCCTGCGGTGAGCATGCATACTTAGCCAACTCCAATCTGGGCTGAGTGGATAGGCTGGCAGGCTGGCCAAAGACTGTCACACAGGCAGGAATCTGGGCACAGGGGCAGCCTGAAGAGAACCATCAGGAAATGCACATGACAGGAGCTAAGGGGGTCATAAATGTATAGATTCTAACACAAGGCAGCAGACAATACTTATCTTCCCTTTTGTTGTAAAGTTTCCTTAATGAGGAAATGTTTATTTTAAAGGCCCTGGGAAACATCATTGTAGATACTTCATATGTAAGGCACACGTGGACTATTTGTAATTGGTCCATAAATTTTAGCATTATTTCCCTGGACAAGGAGCCTTGGGGACTGGTTCAGGGAGTGACAATAAACAGGAGTTACCTCAGTCCCGTTCCTGGGGAATTACGCATCCTCCACGAATGGCTCCTCACAAAACACTTCTCCCATTTTCAGGGGCAAGTAAGTCAGTCCCGTAGAGTAAAGGCTGCTTATTTTTCTATACACCTCGACACCTACCTCAGGAATCACCTGTGAAGCCAGGTGAATGGACAGGCAAGCAAACTGGAATCATCTACCAGGAAAGATGATACTTGACCCAAATCGCTATAGCTCTGTCTACAAAAATGTATATTTAATCACAAAAGAAATTCTGCCTACCAGTACCCAGATTTAAGAAAAGAACATGTATGCATTACACCATGTCTGCAGGCCCCTCTTTCCCAGTGGGCTCACGAGTGGACACATCTGCATATTGATGTAGTGTGTGAGCAGGGGGTGGCTGCAACAGTAAAAACTGTCAGTGTTTCCATTATACAACTGATTTCTTAATGACCTAAAACTCAGTCATAAAAACTTCTCTAAGTAAAGGACACACACCCCCATATTACTCGCCCCCTGCCCCCGCCCACCAACAAAGCTCTAAAGCCAAATTCTGTACTTCAGACTTTTACTGCTGCATTTAATTAAAACATTTAAACAATCTTTATGAAAAGATATTTATATGAAGAGAACTGAAAAATGAGTCAACCGCATCAGAAATTAACTCTAAATTTTAAGAATATATATACATGTATACACATATGTGTGTGTGTTATTAATCATATGTGGTTAATTTGGGCAATCTGGGGAAAGCACTGTATCCTATCACTCTGCTCTTCTGAACACTTTCAATCCTCTGTCTTTTCATATCCCCATCCCCCGTCACTGCCCCCATCTGCCCCTGAAGCTCTCTCTCCCTTTGGAAGCAGTCTTGTATACTGTCACTCGATTATCTGAGAAATATTACTTATTTCAAAACGGTTCTGTAGGGAGGACCTGAAAGGCATCTAGTGGGAATAATCAGGCCTTCTAACGGCCCTTAAATATGTATTTACATAAAACAGACCATAAATATTCCGACACACGTCGGCATATGACAGGAGCCAAGAAGGCTACTGCAGACTTTGTCTTAGTGCCTCTTCAACCCTTCCTTACAGAAAAATACTTCTCCTGCCTTCCAAAAATTCGCAATCAAAAGCATGAATGCTATCCAGTGTGACCCAGTGAGGGATGTGCTAACCACCTAAGCTAAGAAAAGGAGGAAAGAGCACAAATTCAGGGTGATCACGGGTACCACAGCCTCCTTTTCACTTTGCACCTTTGTTTCTTATTAAAGATCAGTTACAAATGCAACTCTGGATTATAATGTGGGTGTCCAAACACCCTCCCCTCACAGACACTCCTATAGGTTTTATGTTTGTGTAACACAAGGTACTCTATAAGGGAAGATTTTAAATGAATAAAAGAGGAAAGGACTCCAATTTATATAACACTACATTGGAAATAAAGAATTTTCCCCACCCTTCTGATCAGAATCTCATTAATTTCAAGGTCAGAATTCCATTTCACTTTGGGAGACAGACTCATTTAATTTTTCTCCACCCAGGCGTATTCCTGTGTGAGGGATCCATCTCCATGGGGGATGCCACCACCACACAATGCAAACCAGGCAAACAGAAGAGTTATGGCTTTGACACTCAGAGGGGAATGGATATCCACGTCTATGAGTTCTGACTTGACTAGCAGCTTCCTCCTGCTCTGGAGTCTGATACAGGTTTGGGCTAAAAAGACAGAAAAGTGGAGACAAGCTGGATCTGTTAGGTAGGAAGAAAGGGATCTCGATCTCCAGATGTTACTTTATGGCACATTAGTTATGAGAGGATTTCATTTTCAACTTGTATTTGGAGAAAAAAAGAGGCAGAATCTGTCACACCCTAACACAAGGCAGTTTTAGCTGGAGGTCACATTACAACTAGCCTTGATCACATCAATGGACAAATGAAAAATAGAATAAAATAAAACGGACCAATACAATGCCAATACCTGTTCAGCAGGTATATCCAAGAAGCAAGATCACAAGACACACAAGTCAACAGAAAGTGAAAAGGTGAAAAAGAGCCAAAGCCAAAGTGAGAGAGCAACACTAGCAGTGGTGCTGTCAGCCAGCAGCCTTCTGCCTTAAGTGGGGAGGTCTCTGGCTTACAGACGCTGACATAAAAGACACACTTGCAACATATTTCAAAACCAAAGAGCGATGGATTTACAAGGCAGGTTGATTTTATGATGACTTTTATTGAAAAGGTACGCTGGGTTTAGGCAGATGCCTTTTAGCGCAGGAAAGTTAACACAGTGCCTAATTCAAGGAGACAGCCTGAGGAAGCAGTGGCGACAGGGGAGAGAGCTGCAATGTCTCTATTACTCTCCTCGGCATCATAAAGAGGAGGGAAAAAATGGTATTCCTGTTGGTGGTTATAGAGAGGACGGGAGCACGAAAAAATACAGAAGAGGGGAAGGCGAACCTCAGATGTAGTTTTCTTAAGAAAATAATATGAAGCAAATCTGAGAACAAAGGGCTGGGTGGAAAAAACACCCTCAGTTCATAAATTCTCACCAGGCTTGAAGAAAACTGCTCTGTCTACCCACAGCCCAAAGCTTCAAAACACAATTATTTTCTGATTATATTAGAGCAAAAGATTGCAGGGTTCAGCACTCCTAGTCTACAAGTTCCAAATAAAGGTTTAGTTCCAGCTAAGAGTAAGTGCAGCCAGAGCCCAACAAGGCACTTGGAGAACATGAGAAAAAGCTGTTTCAGAAGCAGAAATTAATAATAGTTGTGAACATCAAATATGGAGCAGTCACACAGGTCAACCGTGTCTAGTCCTAAAAGTGAGCCCCTGGATAAGCATCCAGCAAACCTGTGAAATCTCCAGAGAAGTCAGCTTTCTAGCCTTGCGATCGCAAGGAAAACACAGCTGTTTGAAATGTTTTATGGTGATTGACGACACCTTTGTCCTTCTCTGAAAAATAGTCTGATGTGGACAAGGGCTGAGAGTTGTGAAAATAGAATCACGTGGAGTCTGCTGGATGTGATACAATGGAAAAGCTAAAAAATAACACTGAGATCAGACAAACATAATGAGGACAGCAAAGAGAGGAGGGGTGGACATGTTTCTTTAGGTCCCCCAAATTCCCTAGGAGCCTACACTTCTTAATGAAATGCCATTCACTCCAGCACATCTGGGGCACCCCTCTTGGCTCCAGAGTGCTCAGAGAATAAGCCCAGAGAGAAGGGCTGTGCTGGGGCCAACTTGCTTCTGGCTACCTTCAGAAAAACATTTCAGGAACTATCAGTACTCACTGATGAGAGACAAGCAAAGGTTAGCACTCCACAGCTAGTGAAAGGGAAGTAGTTGGCCCTTCCCATTACTAGGAGCGAGCAAAATGCCACCGACCTGTTGAACACCACGGTGAGGCAGGGCTTACTAGGGGTAAGGGAGGGCTCAAACCAAAGTACTTACATCTGTCATTCCGATCTTCTGGGCTAGATGAGGCTTCCCGATCAGAAATGAGGCCAGAGACAGCAAAAATCTTCTTCCCAGTGTCATCCACCTTTAGTGAACCGGGGGAGCTAGATGGCAGCTGTGTCCCAAAGTCATATTCCTTGCCATCTGCATCTGAGAAGCGCAAGTGGGGAGACTCTGTGTCATGGCAGTTCTTAAGTCGCTTGGCCGGCGTAAAGGCTGACTGATAGCTCTCCCGGTCCTCAGTGGAGGCAAAGGGCCGGAAAGCCCCCACACCACTATGATTCAGCATACTGATTGGGGTGCAATCTAGATTTGGGGGAGCAAATTGAGGGTGGAGGTGTAGTAGAGAAGGGGGGAAATCGCGATTGGCAAAAGTGCCTGGCACCCCACCTTGCCGATGGTACATAGAGGCAAAGGTATAGGAACCGTTGGTGAAAGGAATGTGCACGTCCTTGTCAACTGAGACAGGTACACCAAAGGGTCGTGGCTGCTGACAAGGGATGGAAGCATCACGGCTGGCCTCAGCCGTGGATGCCAGGACCATCAGTGCTGGGGATGCCAGAGGGTTGGGAAGGTAGGATGAGTTCTCCATCTTGAAGGCTGCCCGGTGTAAGTCCATCGGAGTCTCTTTCTGTGGCCGGCGTTATACAAGAAGCAGTCTTCCCTGGGAGGGAGGCCAAGCAGCACTTTGGATCAGGGCAGGGAATATTACTGGGGAATCATTCCCTTCTAAGACCTGTGAAAACAGCAAAGAGAAAAAAAGAAGGGGGAGGAAAGTCAGGGGTAGGAAAAAAAGGGAAACCCCAAGTGATTGAAGCACCATCCTTATGGCTTACAGATGCTCGGGCAAGAGACACCACAGGCTTTAGGAGCCAGTGGGCAGCAGCATCAGACCATTTTCATTCAGGAAAATCAATAGACAACTTACTGTGATGTACGCGTAGCTGACTTTGGTCCCTACACGTTCCGGGTGAAATGCGCCTGAGCCCAGCAAAGAAAAAAATATCATAAAACCTCCAAATACAATATTCCCTGAACAAATGAGCTTTGGAAGGCCAAGTCATCCAGTAGATTAAGTAGGGGTCTATATTTCAAAGGGCTTCCACCTGCATCCACCACTCACAGCAGGCCTGACGTTCAGAGACCAGATTCTACCTATATGATTTCCTACATATGCATCCTCTCTTCATCTCCTCTAACAACGCCCTAATACTGAAATATCCCTAATTCAAGTTCATCTGGACCAGAACACTTGTACATATTAACTGGTACAAAGTATACACATGGATAAATGATACACATTGACAAGTACACACACACACACACACACACACACACACACACATCTTCATGCGTCACCTAAGACTGCTTCCAGAAAAAAGTGCTATGTGAACAAACAGCATTAACATTTATTTTTGATGCACACCCCTCTCTAATCATATGGGCTTTCTATTTCTCTTTTCTGAGAAGGAACAAAACCTTCATCAATAAAAGGCCTGGCGTCTCTGAAAATATTTAAAACCATAATGGGCGCCTTTGGCATACGCTCTCTAGAAGTGTCTGTCTTCCAAGGGGCAGCAAAGAACGGATCGGTAATTTTAGTTACTAATGCACTCACTCTTAAGTAGATTTGTAAACTGCCTTGGATTTGCCATTAACATTTAGAACAAAATGTTAACAAAATTTCTGACTTATTTTGCTCTGCTTATTGGCCCAGTCAGAGCTGATGTCCAATAAAGGCCTCCGGAACAAATTGGAGTTCAGGGAGACTTCTTTCAGTTTCCCTTGTAAATTCAGGTTGTACATTTTCATAGTCACTGGTTCCATTCCAAAATGTATTTTGAGTGGGGGCTGGGAGAAGGGCTATATATCAAAAGCCAGGACAACATAAGATGAATGCCAGGACTTACTAGCATCAAAAATATACGTGAAATAGAAACTTAATGGAATTCAAGGCATAACCAAACAATCACCATCTGCTACAAATTATAACCTTTAAGTTGAGAGTCATATCAGAAATAAAATCTACCTCCTCCCTGTTAAAAAGCCCACCTGGAGTATCTTCGGTATTCCCTCAAATAGAGAAACCTCAGTTAAACAGTAGATGAATCCTCCTGGCTTAATGCAGTGCAAAGAGTGTATTTCCTTCTCCCATCCTGTAGCAGACGTGTCAATGATTGTTATTAATTGGGAAGATGAGTGGACACCATCAGACTGCTTCCTCATTTGGCATCTTTCCTTATAGACATCATTGCTAAATTACCAGATTATGTATCTCACATTAACGGATTTTTCTCTCTTCCAAATTTTAAATAACTTTCCTGTCAAGTTATAGCAGTGCAGAGAATGATCTGCCAAGGACAGCCAGTCAGCCTGACAAGTCTGGGAATCCTGTTCTTGGCTGTTTTCTAGTCAGATTAATGGTCACACAACATGGATGCTCTGAAAGTAGGTCTAGGGCTGTTCCAAGGGTTCTAGGCAGCTCTTCACAACAGAAAGAGCTATTGTCTATCAACAAGCAGTATTATAGGAGGCAAACTGGAGGAAAGAACAAACATGACACACTAAGTGTGAAGGGAGGAATGTTTCCCTCTCAAAATACCACCCCCCCCCATTCACTTGCTATTTTTACTTCCTAGATCACCTCATTATCTTAAATGAGTTTCATAAATTAGTAATCTGGTGACAGCACCGGACACTCCAACAGAACCCGGTGAATCACTCAACCCTGATTATTCATTTGAAAACTTCATTACACTGAAGATAAATCAACAATATTTTTCCAGGCCACATCTCTTTTACTTCACTGCGTGGGCGTTGGTCTCTATGGGGGAGGAGGGAGTGCTTTTTTATTTTCCCTTTTCTTTCTTACTCTCTCTTCACATTAACAACTTGTATAGATGAGGCTTCAGCCGACCACAGTCATTATGAAAATCTATAGTTAATACACTCCCAATGTCAAAATGTCATGGTTTTAAACACAGAACCCAAAATAAGAAAACTAACTGACCCTCTTAATTAAAAAAATATGGATTGTAAGATAATCAGCTTGATGGAGCATTTGGGTGACTGTGAAGAATCGGGCAAAGGGAAAGTAAGTAACTGTTACTTTTCTGCCTCTATGCTGATTTTTTTTAATTTAGCACTTCGTGCAAATCCAGATTAAAATAACTCCAGCTATTGATCCGAGCAGTGGAATTGACATTAATTTTAGTTCACTTCTCACTTTGCAAAGGGATCAATAGGAAGTAATAACAGCTGACATCCCCGCTGAAAGGAGGAGAAAGAAGGGCTGAAGACAGAAATCGAAAAGCAACCAAATAAATCATCAGCTACTTTTCCACGGCATCAGACAAACTCCAAACAGATTGCAAAAAGTCTTTGTTGAATTAACTAAACAAGGAGGAGGGATCAATCTACGAAGCTAAATAAATTGTCTGGCAGGCAGTGAGGTTGGACGGAGGGACCAACAAATATTGAGTTTTAAAAATTTCAAATCCTTGACGTGATGGGTTTGGTTCAGTTCTGTATCTGTGGGAGTTTGTTTGTTTCTTAAATCACACTCCCGATCCAGGTTTAAAGTGATTACAAAACGCCAGCTATCTGAATAATTAGTGAGATTACTAATTGCTTGGTTAAACATGCCAGAACCAAGACAAATGAAACGAAGACGCCCGCGTTTGGAACGTGAAAACGTCTGAGGCTGGGCTGATGCGCAGCGCTCTGCGCTCTGCGGGGCGAACTAGTCACTTTCGCACAGAAAAACCGAAAGCCCAAGAGAAAGTCTCAAAGAGTAGGTAATCTCCCATCTCATCCTCTGCCCATCCCGGTCCAGGGTCTGGGCTTCCTGACCCGCGCCCGGGATCGGCGTAGAAGGAAGCGGTGCTGCTGCTGCTGCCGCTGCCTCCCCCGTAGCTGAGAGCGAAACCCATTTGCAAATGACTGCCACAAAGAAAGCTGCAAAGGGCTCTTTCCCGGAGCCGAGCTCAGGGCGCCCACCAAACTACTACTCTGCTGGCAATTAAAATGCACACAAAACACTCCTCTGCTTATTACAACAGGTGACATTTTTGTGGTCTTTGAACCGTTTCCAAAAGCCAGGAATTAAAATAATAGAACAAATTAAACGATATTTTTCCTTTGCATAAATAAACTTTTAAAAAATTAACAGGGAACTTAAAAAGCAAAGAACAATGGGAAATGAGGCAGAGTGGTGGGGGGTTGTTAAGAACGCAGGAAAGAATTTTTTTTTTAAGTTCACAGACTTCTTCGCTTGAAGAGAATTCCCGCACACCAAATGCCCAGGGGGTATTTGGAAATACCGCTCTAACAGAAATTTTACCACTAGATGCAAGAGCTCAGGGAACATAAGGCTAACACAGTTCCCGGGCTAGGGCCGATGCCTGCGGTTCAGGCATGGCCGGGTATCGGTCCCAGATTTGGACCCGGATTCAGGCCCAGCTTGGCCAACGGGTGCGAATCCAAGACAGCCCGGGCCAGTCCGAGAGTACGGGATCGTTGGGATACCGACTTAGCGAGCGGGTGCAGAATTCAGCTCGGAAGTCTCCACCAGGAAAAACCAACTCTTTTAGGGAAAACGGGAGAAAAAAAGGTGAAGGCAAAACATACATAAACTTGGGGCCAACACGGAACAGAGCCCCCTACTCTTTGGCCTGACCTCTCCCTCCGGCTCTCGGTTGTCTTTGTATATAGAATACTCTAGGTCCCAACAACCTCCGCACGAAACCATCTGCGCCTAACTTTTGGGCAACCAAGGCGCCAGTCTGGGAAGAACCGACACGTGCAAGGGCCCCTGGTCCGCAGCGGCGCGGGGCCCGCGGGGCAGGGGCACGGGCCTGCCAGCCTTCGACCGAAGTCTAAGGACCTCCAGTCCCCAAGCAACCCCGCCCCGAGGGTCACCCGGGTCCCGCCGCCGCTCGTCACCGCTCCAGCGGGCTCCTCCACTCCCGTTCTCCTGCAAATGAGGACCCGCGCGGGGCTGGCGGGCCCTCCCAGCTCCTGGAGCGGGGTGCGGGAGGGAGGATTCTGGCGCACACGGCGCGGCTCGCAGAACAGGTGTGTGTCCCCGCTAGCTCCGCGCCTGACCCCGGGCGCCGCCCCGTCCTCGGCCTTCCCCAACATAGCTCCGAAGCTCAGCGAGCGAACTCACGCCACTTTTGCCGGGTCTCTGCGGGCCAGGAGGGATCGGCACGGAAGAAGCCAGCAGCGCTTTTCCTCGACGCTCTTTCTGCCTTTTCCCCCTCTGTTCATTCCCCTTTGCAGGAAGAGCCCACGAGACGGAAAGAGGAGGAGGCCAGGCAAGGCGAAGGCCCCCTGCTAGCTCTGCTCCCTCCAGTCCCTTCGCTGCTTCCTCACTGCCCGCCCTTTTTTCTCTTTATTTTTCCTTTCTCTCCCCTTTACCCTTCAAGCCGAGTCCGGAGCGGAGGCTAGAGGCAAGACGTGGCTGCTGGGCGTCGCCGGCAGCGAGCGCCGTGCTCTCCCCCTCAGCGGTTCCCAGGACAGGGAGCTGGCGCAGGCGGGAGACCTCGGACGACCCGGGTCGGCCAGGCAGGGCTGAGTCCCCACACCTATGGCCCGCGCCCCATGCACCCACCCAGTGCGACGCGCGCCCCACTCAGGGCAGGAACACCGGCTCTCCGCTGGAGCCGCATACACGACCCGAGAATACAGCGTGTTCTTAATGGGAAGCGAGATCTCTTCCCCTGCCTGCTGGCTGCCCTAGTCCCCGCTACTTCGGGACTCCCGCGCGCCCTCGCCAGCTGGGGTCTACCCGGGGCGCGAGCTCTCGGAGAGGCTCCTGGAGCCGGGAACGAACCGGGCATCCCCTCGATGGCCTCGCCACCGTGGGCGGCCTCGCCCGGGGGGCCACACGGAAGCTCTCCGCCCAAGTTTGTTGTGCCCTGGAAGAAAAGGCTTTCTCTTACAAAGCACAAAGGCGAAACGCCCAGGCCGAGCCCTGAAAAGCCCTGGGTTGGGGGGCGGGGGTGGGGTGGAGGAGGCTGGAGGCTCCGGAGCATGGTGGCGGGGCTGGGCTCCAGGCAGAGAAGGTCGCTCCGCCCGGGCTGACAAGCGCGGCGGCGGTGGCCGCAGGACGGTAGCGACCGGCGTGCTCGCTGAAAAGTTTTGTTCTCAAGTCAGAAGAGAAATTGTTACTCAGTTTAAGGCAGGTCTAAGATTAAAAATAAAACTACAAACAGAGTAACGCGCCCTAGTCTCCACTACCGTCCTCCCGCTCACTCAGTAGAACCGCTGGGAGAGGGGTCCCGACCCCGAAATCCCCGGGATACCCCACGTGTCGGGCTGCTCTACGGCCAGGCCGGTCCAGCGCAGCGGAGCAGGGAGTTTACCCGTGGCATTTAGAACGGTCTGCCTCTGTGCTAGCACCTGCCTCCTTCCTGCCCGCAGAGGATCCCCCCATCCTACCCCACCTCCCTCCCTCCACACCCTTTACACCCGCCCCCGCTAGGAAAAAACCCAGCACCCGGGGCCCTGGGCTAAACAGTCACTCCCCGGGTACCCGGCGGAGCCGGCAGTGTGGGGTGGAGGCTGTCGGGGTCGTTTCTCATTCCAATCGCCCCTTCTCCATCCCGCCCGTCGCCTCGGGCTCCCCACTGAGTACCACCCAGCCCAGGCCTCGCCGGAAATCCACGCGGGGTACACAGGGGAGCCCGGAAATCACCGGGAGGTGCAGCAGGGAGCCGGGCGAGAAGGCATTCTCTTGAACGATCCAAACAAAGTGGGAATGGGGCTTATTAAAAGATGGAGAAAAGAAGTCCCACTCCCTTCCCTTGCAGTGCCCTCACCTTCCCTACTTGTCCAATTCCCGCGTCTGGTCCCTCCCCTTTGCACCTCCCCCCCCAAATAAAACACATTAAGGAAAACTCAAGACGGAAAGTTTGAGCGAGGCAGCGCACGGAGCGCGCAGGGCACCGACGCCGAGAGGCTCCGTCGCGAAGATCCAAGACGCGCCAGTCCCGGTCCCAGCCCCTGTCCCCGTCCGGGGGGAACCGCCCGAATCCCTAGGAAACGGACCCGGAAAGTTAGCCAGGTTCCTGAACAAGCCGGCCGCCCTCGAACCCACCCCTCTTGGGTACGCACACACGTCCACACCCCTTTCTGATCTCCATACTTGCCGTGGAAATTCCTTGGGAGAACGGTCGCACTTTTCAGGACACGGAGGGAAGCAGACGGAGAGCGTGGTGCATGAAAAGTCCCGGGTGCGCAGAGCCGGCGGAGGCAGTGGCGGCGGCGGCGGCGGCAGCGGCAGCAGCAGCAGTAGGCGGCTGGCCCCGGGTTTGTGTTCGCGAGCTGCCTGGGATTGCATGTACAGATCAAGAGACTCGGTTGGCGTGAGAGAAGGAGCAGTGCTGCCTCTCAGCGCTGGCTCTAATCAGTGAATGAGCCTCCACTCTCCCAGGGACTCGGAGACACACACACCCGCGCGCACACACACGCACGCACACATTCTCTCACACTCACACACATACAGGCACTCTGAGCACTGAATACATTAGGGGACTAAGGGACTCTGGGAAATGAAGTCCAGACCCAGGGCACTCCTGGATAACAGACCTGCTGGCCCTCACCAAAGAGCTTGGAAGTCTTGGGGTCACGAGCCATTGTGAACTAAAGAGAGCGTTGGCTTTTGTTTACATCCCTCCTCCCCCACCCGCAAAGGTCTCAGTGAATGGTTTGGTGCTTGCTCTTCTTCCTTTCCTGAACCAAAAGGGATCAACAATAAATGGGCAAAGCTTGAAGACTGATATCCACTGCTGCTTAAATGACCCCCCAAATCCTGGCTCCCTCATAATCTCTGCCTTTTTCCAGAAAAATCTTACCTGCTGCTTTGTTCCTGGAATGTTTCTCCGGGTCTTTGCCTACAATAATACAATAATAAATGAATATTAATAAAACTGTAACTTTGGAAGAGGTGGAGAGGGCCTAGTTTAGCATCCAGATGTGGGAATAAAATTTTTTATTGGTGTTTTATTGCTGTTTATATTACAGTTCGTTCTTTTCTGATCATTTCACATCATCCAATAATTCACCAAACACAGACAGATAAATAGGGAAAATGGATAGAGAACTAACATTCCTGAGTGCTTTCTAGGAGCCCAGTTATGGGACTAAATGCCTTTACATAATCTCATTTACTCCTTAGATTAATTCTGGAGATAATATTACCACTAGTTTATAGAAGAGGAAACTGAGGTTGAAAGGGTTTTGTAATTTGCCCATGGGAACGTGGTTAAAAAGTCTAGGATAGCAGGTAGTTCTAGTTCTGAAAGCAAAGCTCAACCAAAATCAAATCGTGGTTTTAGAAGTCATTCCTTTGTTTTGCGGTTCAGTGTCTAAAACCTCAGATATCTCATCTGGAACAAAAAAGCCGGGGAAGTGGGGAGGTGGGGAGGGAGTACACGCTGATAATCCACCTTGCAGAGAACCTCATAGGATTATAAATTGCCTAAAACAATGAGACTAAAAATCTCATTCTTGCTATTATTTCATTGTCCTTTTTACTTATGTTTAACATTAAGGTAGCATATAAATATTAAGTATGTTTAGGTATATGTGTGCTATTTATATTTTAAAATTGTAATTGACAACTCTAAATGATTAATTTGATCACGTGTACAACTATTTCTGTCTCTGTAAGTCATGGTATCAGGGTTGTTTGCTGAGGAATTCTTTTTTTTTTTTTCTTTTTTGAGATAGTCTCACTCTGTCACCCAGGTTGGGTGCAGTGGGGTGATCTCAGCTCACAGCAACCTCCGCCTCTCGGGTTCAAGTGATTCTCCTACCTCTACCTCCTGAGTAGCTGGGATTACAGGCATGTGCCTCCACACCTGGATAATTTTTGTATTTTAGTAGAAATAGGGTTTCATCATGTTGGCCAGGCTGGTCTCAAACTCCTGACCTCAAGTGATCCGCTCGCCTTAGCCTCCCAAAGTGCTAGGATTACAGGGGTCAGCCACTACGCCTGGCCTGTTGAGGAGCTTCTAATCCATGTTTAGCCATTCACTCATACACCAGCATTCATTATGTTAGCTTCTATTATTTCCACTAGATTATTCTTTCCTTCTGGACTGTAAACTTCATGAAGTCAAGAACCATGTTTGTTGTATTCTATGTCATACTCTCAGCACCTAACAGCATCAGTCTCTTAGTTAAATGAATAAATGAGGATCTAAAATGGAACAAACTTCTATCCTCAAAGAGCTCACCATCTAGTAGAGGAGACAAAGAAAGAGTTAGAAATCAATTTCATGATCACTATAATTAGGATGACCATAGAATTAATTTATCTAACTGAGATAAGTTCGATGACAAAAAAGGGACACTTTTAATAATTGTTCTGGGATGACAAGTGTGAACAAGGGCCATCCTGGGCCAAGCAGGTTGAATGGTCACCCTTGCTACATAAGGTGTTTCATTCATTCATTTAACAAGCATTTATTGAGAACTCGCTGGTGTGGTTCTCAATTAAAGGAATTATAAGCCACTGATTTCCCTAGAAATTGAGGTATTAAAACATTGAGCAGCAAGAGATAGGCAGGAGAAGTGGGCCAAATCACAAAAGGCTTTGTATACTAAGCTAAGGAAAGTGGATGTTATCCTACAGATGATGAGAAACCCCTAGAGGGTTTTAGGGGTGTGACAGGGTAGGATTTCTGTTTTAAAACAAGCACTAGTTGCTGGGTGGGAAATGTGGAGCTTAGAAAGGAAGGAGGGAGACCAATTTAAAAGTCTATTACAGGTAATTCAGTTGAGATAGAGTAGGGCCTGAACCAAGGTACTGGGGCAGAGTGAGTGGAGAGGAGGGGACACATTACAGTGAGATCTAAAAGGTAGAATCAACAGGATTTAGCCACTTTAGTGAAGGCAGAAGGAAGACCCTCTGTAAATTCTAAATAAGATTTTATTATTAATAGCACAAGACGCTGTCAGTTCTTTAACGTTCATCAGTAGTAAAAGGCTCCCTCAGATCAACTTACAGAGTTCCCATAGATCCAGTGCACATTCTCACAGATAGGTGATACAGATAAGAAGGACTGTTCAATCAGCAAGCCAAATATTTTTAGCTGCTACCACATGCAGGGGTCCTCACTATGACGCAAGTACTTAGAAACTAGAGCAAATAATCACTGTCTATAACAGCAATCTAAACGAAAAAATTAAATGCAAACCCCTGATAAAACCTTAGCAAAATTATATAAGGTAAAATTGAATATGTAATACCTCACTAATTCACAGGTCATATGTCCAGCAACCTCAGCTATCCAAAACACAATGAAGCAGGAAATAAGCAAAAAGGGTCCCAGAATAGCCAAAATAAACATTACAAATTCCATGCACTAAAGTTAACACATTTCCCTCCTAGGAGAATTACACAAGCCTTCATTCAGAGCCAATTTATCCTTTCTTAGGTACAATTCTAATAAGTTTGATTATTTGGCTTTCCCATTCACAGCTAATTAAGATTGTCAAATTAAAAGGGGGCAGCCATTAAAAGGAATGATATAGACTTGGATGTACTGACATGGAAGGATACCTCTTATACATTGTCGAGTGAGAAGAGCAAGTCATATAACAGTATATATAACATGATTCGATATTTGTCCATATACATGTACACACACATTGACAGAAAAAGGCCTGTAGGGATACATTAACCGTTAACAATGGTTATGGCTATGGAGTTACAGTGTGGACGTGGTAGGGTGGGGGGTTGGGGGTTAGACAGGAAAGAGGGGAAGACTTTGACTTTTTACTCCATAGACTTCTGTTTGTTTTCAGTGAACACATATTGGTTTTGTAATTTTAATATCCATTAAAACATATAAAAAGAGCAAAGGGTAGCGTTGTTAGAGCAAGAACACTGACAATGAGAAACTGTGACCGCACCGCACCGTAAGAAGCAAGCACCATAACTCAAAAACTAGAAGAAAATGGGGTTATTTGGTGTGAGGGCAAACAGCCCTATCCCATCAGTGGTCCCAGCGGATGTCATGAATTCCAACCAAACATACCCTGATACTTTTGGGGATAAGTCATCAAGGAACACATTAGGCTTAGTGTATTTTACTTATGAGAGCCAGCACATATGTGAAAATATAGAAAAGTAAATTTCCACCAAAATGATTTAAACAGAAGATTTTGATACTTTAAGAAGTAAATTTTTAAAAAAAGTAAATTTCGGTTGTCTGGAAAATATACTTTTGTGGAACACATCATTCCCTGAAGATGAGAAGTAAAGGAGATATCACTTTATAATAAGAGCAGAGGCGATGCAGAGTAAGGAATGGTCCACAAATTTAACATTCAACAAACATTTATTGAGTGCCTACCAAGTGCCAATCACTAAGAATAGAAAGATAAAAGTGCCTGCCCTAAAGAGGCTTATAGTCCCTTAGCAGAGAAGGATAACAGAGCAAATACATATGGTACAATGTGAGCAGTGCTATAATGGAAATTCTGAGTCTAGGGTGGTAGAAACACAAAAGGAGGAGGTGCTAAGCCTGCCTGGAGCTATTAGGAAAGGAGGCAGAGATACAAGTGGGTGTTTAAAAAATAACTATCTTATGGAATAACATCTAAGCTTCCTCAAAAATGACTGTTACATTTTTGTAACATTTTGGAATAACACTGAAGGTGGGCTTTGAAGGATAAGTAGAGTTTATCAAGGGAGAAAAATGGGAAGAGCACTCCAGGATGAGCAAAGAGCATATTCAAAGACACATGAAATTTCCTGTGACATTCCGATAGTACATCTCAAATTTTTCCACAAGAAAGAGGTGGTGCAGGTGGTGGTGTCTAAGGACAAGCCTAAAATGACTTGCCACCAGCTTGAAATTTATGTATCCTGTTTTATCTTGAAAAATGAATGGAAATTTTGCTTTCAACTCCACAAATATATTAAGCTTTAATATAAAACTGTGTTTTAAATTACTTATTATTTGACAGAACTGATGCTCCAGAAAGATGCATCGCATTTATCTGGTGCTTTCTCAAATCTGAAGTATAACACTAAATAATACGGGGGCATACATTCCTAATTTGGAAAACATTCAGAAATTGGGCTGGAAGCTAAAAGAAAAAAGAAAAGAAAAAGGAGTAGAAGATATAAGGGGAGACTGGAAAAATAGATTAATAGACTGTGAAAGATCTTGTTTGTCACGTTAAGGAACTAACTGGACACTCCCAGTGTCTAGCCAACTCCTATTTATATTTCAAGACTGCTTGGGATGGTCTCTTCCAGGAAGCCACCCTGCCCACCAGCCTCTCTTCTCCTCAAACCTGAGTATCGCAGCAGTCTAAGCATTCATCTATTCACTTATCATCTTGTGTTGGAATTATCAACTGTTTTCAGGTTCCTCTACTAGACTCTGATCTGCTTAAAGCAGAATTCTGTCTTAGTTGTTTTGCATAGTACTTAGCACAACAGACACTCGTGTCTGTCGAACTGAACTGATTTAGTTAAGAGGACACGATTCAGAAAGTTCTACCTGGTCTAGACTCTAAGCTTCTTGAAGTGAAGGACTGCTTGCATACCACTGTAACCCAAACACTTCACACTCACTGGAAATATCCCAATAGGTGATCGATAAAATGTGTAGAATGAATGCATGAAAATTCTCAAGACGGGAATGACATCATTAGATCAGGGTTTAGAAAAATAAAATTGGAGGCAATATTAATTGTAGATTGGAGAGGGATAAGCCTGGAGGCAAAGAAATGAAGGAGGTAAAAAATGCAAAAGAAACATAGGACATATTGGCAAAAGACTGCGTTTTCTTAAAAATGTTTTCCTAATTGGCTAATTTGATTAGATGTTTATGTTTATCTTACAAGACTGGTCTTTTTATTCTCTTAGGATTTCCTGGTGGAGGATGCTCAGTTGCCTTGTTCTCTGACCCCAGCCCACTTCAAGCTGGTGTCTTCGTGTACATCTGGAGGTCATTGAGGGCAGTGACTACGTCTTATTCATCTTAGTATCTCCAATGCCTAGGACATGCCTGCTCAATAAATGTTTGCTGAATGAATGAACACATAAATTGATCTATTAGTATACTGTACTCAAGCTCCGACCAAGACACAGAGGACCTAATGATCCCCAGTGTGCGCGTTTCTGGATACAGGAAACAGAACAAATAAAGCAAGACTAGATACGGATGCACACCTATTACACAGGTAACACAGGGTAAATTTCTCTCTCTGACCCCTCCATCCTCATTCTGAAGAATAACTCTCATTGAGTGAAAATCAATAAAAGTCATTTTAAGGGAAGTAGGTTTAGAAAAAGGCTCTGAAGGAGGAGAAAGGAGGAGGGGAACTTCAAGTTTAAGCAGTTTGGACTTTTTAAATATATATATAAGAACTTGTAAGCTTCAAAAAACCTTTACAAAATAAAAAGCCTGCTTTTCCACACTCACTTTCAAAAGGAATCTCCCCCACCTATGCCCAACACACAAACCAGCAGTCTTTTTGAGATTTCCAGTTTTATCACCCAAAAAGAAAAAATAAATTCACAGCAGAAATAATAAATCCTCCATTTTTCATATTGACTCTAACTTTCCGAAGTAGTTGTAGGCAGCTCCCAAAGACATTCAACCAATGTAAATGCCCAGATTGGCCATCTGGCAGTCCAGCAACAAATATTCACTGACTACATACTACGAATCAAGGTACTAGGAAGAAGCCGTAAACGATGCCCACCCTATCCTCCTAAAAAGGCACAAAACGCACTTCCTGTCCCTAAGAAGCTTGTAGAATTGTAGCATTAACTCATAATCAAAAGAAAGGTTGAATAAAACCAAACTCAATTTTATAATGTACATAAATTGTATCAGATGAGTAATACAGGGAAACTGTTGTAGGTTTTCAAAAGCCAGAGAAACCATGGCTATGGTTGGAGACGTCCTCAAGTGTTTTGGACAAAGGTAAGATTTAAGTAGGGCATTAAAAGATATAGAAGTTGAATATTGAAGAATGGAAAATATTACAAGAATAATACCCATGGTATGTCAGGGAACAATTTACTCAAGAATTGTGTCATGAAGAGTATTCACAATGATAAGAGTTATTAAACTTTGACATGGAAATACAGCATCACAGTTAAGAGCAATTGAAGGCAGATCTGGGTTTGAATCCTATTTCTACCACTTATTGGTTGAATGACCTTGTCACATTTATCTTCTCTAAAGCTCTGTTTCCAAAAGCTTAAAATGGAGACAATGTTAACTTCATAAAGTTAATATGAGGATTAAATGAAAGGTACTCACCACAGTTCTTGGCAAATAGTAAGGGTTCAACAGGTGAGAGTTCCATGCTCTCCCTTCAAAGTGCAAGTCTGTGGCTTGAAACTTCTAGAGATTGAAGGGGAATTTTTTTTTTTTTTTTTTTTTTTTTTGACGTAGATCAGAACAGACCCGTATAGAATGGATAGCCAGCCATTTTGCTTTCACCTTATCCAGTAGAGTGGCTATTCCCTGCTGATTTCCATTTGGAGCAAGATTTAGCATCCTCATTGTTTGATTTGGAAACATCCTTCTTTCTCTTCCTAAAGTACTCTGAATCTTGCTCACTTTCACTGTCATCCCCAAGCTTTTCTAGACAATAGAATGCTTCTGGAGGAAAAGAGGGAAATGTGCAGATTTCAGATTCATCTTATTTGCTTGCATTCATTCATCGATTCAATAAATATTTATTGAGCAACTATTTTTGAAAGATTAAAGGCCATCAAGTGGAAATTACTTCAACTTCACACCCCTTACTTGCACCTGTTCCCTCTTCCCTTGTTCTCTCCTGTTACAGAGAGGGAAGAAGCCCTCCTCAGATGAAAGGCGGGACAACGCCACCTGCACTTTGGAGCCCTGGTCTTCTTTTGGGGCCTTTGCACCTGTAGCATCTTTTTCCTGTTTCCAATCTCTTCCTCTGTAATGATTTTTTTCTATTCAGTACTTATACACACTCAAGTGTTTCTCATTAAAAAGAGAGAGAAGTTTTTCTAAAAGAAAGAAAAATCCTCCTTAGTCCTTCATCTACATCCTTCTCCAGTTCTAATACTCCCTCCTCCCTGTTCTTCTCAGTCAAGCTTGCGAAAGTGTGGTTTCCAGACCCCGTCTTTATTTTTTCACCTCCCACCTACTCTTCAAGCTCATCAATCTGGATTTTGTGTCTGCCATTCCTCAAAAAAACGGCTCTCAGTAAGGTTATCAGTTTTTATTTCCCATTTTACTTGACATTCCTTCTTTGAAATGCTTTCTTCCCCCTGACTTTGGGGATATCACACCTTTCTGATTTTCTTTTTACCTCACTAGTAGCTCATTATTGCCCATTTTTGACACCTCTTTATGGGACCATTCAATGTTTTTCAGGGTTCTGTTTAATGTACACTTCTCTTCCCACTCTGACTTTTTCCTAAGATAAATGCATTTACTCCTGTGGCTTTCTTACCATGGATATACCTAAAGCTCTTCAATCTGTAGCTTTAGACCCTCGTACCCAGCAGCCTATCTAACCCGAATATTTCACTGGCACCTCAAACTCTGCATATCCAAATCTCATCATCTTCATTCCCAACCTTCTCCTCTGGTGTTCCTCAACTCAGTAAGCAGCAGTAAGAGCTAACCAGTGGTTCAAGGCAGAAATTTAAGAGTCATCCTTAACTACTCCTTCTTTACTATGCATATCAAATCAGTTGCTAATTTTGCCTTTTTTTTTTTTTTTTAATGGAGTTTCACTCTGTCGCCCAGGCTGGAATGCAGTGGCGCCATGTTGGCTCACTGCAACCTCTGCCTCCTGGGTTCCAGCGATTCTCCTGCCCCAGCTTCCTGAGTAGCTGGGATTACAGGACCCACTATCACACCCAGCTACTTTTTGTTGTTGTTGTAGTTTTAGTAGAGACGGGGTTTCACTATGTTGGCCAGGCTGGTCTCAAACTCCTGACCTCAGGTGATCCAGCTGCCTCAGCCTCCCAAATTGCTGGGATTGCAGGCATGAGCCACCAGGCCCAGCCCATTTTTTCCATTTTTTTTTAACCAATATCACCTCTTGTCCAAGCTATTGCAACAGCCTCCTTTTTAAAAGAGAAAATCTGCATATCGCTTTTAATGCTTAAATTATGGCTTCCCATTGACCTTTGGATAAAGTCCAAAAGTCTTTAATGTGATCCACAGGGTCTTATATACTCTGACATCTACCTGCACTTCCAGCTTTATTCCATGAGGATCACTTCTCTCTGCTCTCCAGCCATGTTATTCTTCTCTCAGCGCTTCGGTGATTCTCATGCTCTGTCTCGCCCTAAGACTGTGTTCTCTCCCTCTTCTATCAATCTCTACCTCCACCTATTGTAATAGCTACCTAGCTAATCCTAGCCACCTTTTCAGGTTTCAGCTAAACTGTTGTAGAATTGGAAGCAGAGTTGGTTAGTTTCCTCTTAATATGTTCACATGATGCCTCATCTTTTCTTCTCCTTTTAATACCCTTTGCTTTTATAATGTCTGCCTTCCCTAATAGTCTATAAACTCGAGAGAGATAGGACCCATGCCTGTCTTGCTTATCAATGCATTCCTATCACATAACATAGCATCTAGCAAATAGTAGGTAATAACATGTTTATTAATTCATACAGTCAGCTACAGATAGAGTTTGTCTTTATTTCTGCAAAACCTTCCGGAACCACCCCAAGCAGAATTGATAACTTCCATATCAGCATCACCACTATGCCAAACACTCTGTTTTTGTACTTACACTGGATTGCAATTATCTCTTTACACATTTAACTTCTTTCTTTCTTTCTCTCTCCCTCCCTCCCTCCCTCCTTCCCTTCCTTCCTTCCTTTGTTTCTTTCTTTTTCTTTCTTTCTTCTTTCTTTTTGAAATAAGATCACACTTTCTTGCCCAGGCTGGAATGCAGTGGCTTGATCTTGGCTCACTGCAAACTCCACCTCCCAGGTTCAAGTGATCCTCCCACCTCAGCCTCCCAAAGCTGGTACTACAGGTGCATACCACCACATTGGGCAAAGTTTTTCTAATTTTTTATGTTTTCTTGTTGAGTCAGGGTTTTGCCATGATGCCCATGGCTGGTCTCAAACTCATGAGCTCAAGCAATCCACCTGCTTCAGCCTCCCTAAGTGCTGGTATTACAGGCGTGGGCCACTGCACCCATCCCATTTAACTCTCTTTCTAAAACAATTAGCTTCTTGTACATCAAGATTATATCTTATTTGTAGTTTTCTTCCTAGCACTTCACTTGGTATCTGGCACAAAGTAAATGCTCAATAAAGACTTATAGAATTAAATCAGCAGGGCCAAGTGTGGTGGCTCATGCCTGTAATCATAGCACTTAGGGAGCCCAAGGCATGTGGATCACGAGGTCAGGAGTTCAAGACCAACCTGGCCAAGATGGCAAAACCCCGTCTCTACTAAAAAAAACAAAAATTAGCTGGGCACAGTGGCAGCACCTGTAATCCCAGCTACACAAGAGTCTGAGGCAAGAGAATCGCTTGAACCCGGGAGGGAGAGGTTGCAGTGAGCCGAGATCATGCCACTGCACTCTAGCCTGGCAACAGAGCAAGACTCCATCTCAAAAAAAAAAAAAGAATTAAATCAACAAACTGCCAACTGACTAGATATGAGACTTGAAGAAATATGGAAAATCAAAGATAAACTCTGAAGTCTGGTTTAGTCTTTGACAGAAATGGAGAAATTGGTGAAGGAGACTGGGTGGTTTAGAAAGTAAACATATGCAGTTCCAAGCATAGGTATTGATAGTGGTAGTAAGAAAGGGGAAAATTTATACTCAGCGAGACGGTAAGTAAAGCAGTGGGTTCCTGAAAGGACACCATGGAAGTTGTTCCACAGTAGAAAGCCATCTGCTGTAGTCAGGAGAGGGCTGATAGGCTACATTCTAATTTGTCTAAGACAGTCCCAATTTACACCTGCTGTCTTAACATAATAATTGATGGTGCCTGACCCTTTACACTCTCAAAGTGTTCAGATAAGTTACATGGCCAGCCTACAGGAAGATTACATGAATTTGGAAAATTTGAATAAATTACGGTCAATAACATTTAATACAAGAGCATGGCAAGGAATTAAAGTGAGTTCACATAGAAGGGATGTACTGAACTGAATGATATTTTATAAAGAGCCAACTATGAAATGAAGCAGGTATTCTATAGCCATTTTTAAGTAAATGGTGTCACTTAATTTTCACACACAAAAAAAACCCCTGATAGGTAGGCATTTCCATCCATATTTCACAGATAAAATAATTGAAACTCAGATCAAGTAACCTTCTCAAAAAAGTTAACATGGCTAAAAAAGCAAAACTAAGTATAAAGAAATAATTGAAAAAAGAAAATCAAAGGAGGACACATCTGAAAGTCATTGAGCGGTAGCTTCTCTGATACTTGCAAGCATTTTGAGTGGGAAGGGAAAATAAGGCATCAATATGAACACCTTCCCTACAACAAAGGGCAGCCACCACTCTCAAGATCCCTCCTTCACTGTAACTCGCAAAATCATCATCTACTATTTTCTGGAGCAATGAGCTTCATTGTAAGTCACCCTTCTTTTCCCAAGAGGGAAGTAATTTCAGGAAGTAACTTCAATGAAATGGAAAGTAGATACTTCCAGACCAGGACATACCTAGCTTCAAAATAAGCTTATCGTAGTGAAAAATCAAATATTGAGGGACAAAAAGAAGTTAATGTGGGCTAAAATGTATGTCAGATGAGATATGATTGCAGGCTGGATGAGGTGGCTCACATCTATAATCCCAGCACTTTGGGCTGATGAGGCAGGAGAATGGCTTAAGCCCAGGAGTTTGAGATTAGCCTCTGTGGCATAGTGAGACCCCATCTCTACAAAAGATAAAACTAAAAAATTAGCTGGGTGTGGTGGCATACACCTGTAGTCCTCACTATGCAGGAGGCTGACAGTAGGGGGCTCATTTGAACCCAAGAGTTTGAGGCTGCAGTCAGCTATGATCACACCACTGCACTCTAGCCTGGGCAGCACAGCAAGACCTGGTCTTAAAGATAAAAAAAAAAAAAAGGTTGGGCACGGTGGCTCTGCCTGTAATCTCAGCACTTTGGGAGGCCAAGGTGGGCAGATAGACTGAGGTTGGGAGTTCAAGACCAGCCTGGCCAGCATGGTGAAACCTGTTTCTACAAAAAATACAAAAATTAGCCAGGTGTGGTGGCTCACGTCTGTAATCCCAGCTACTCAGGAAGCTGAGGCAGGAGAATGGCTTGAACCCGGGAGGCAGAGGTTGCAGTGAGCTGAGATCACGCCATTGCACTCCAGCCTGGGCAACAGACCAAGACTCTGTCTGAAAAAAAAAAAAAGATTTTATTGCAATAAAAATAAAAGCAGGAGATAGGTAAACTAACCTAAGGAGAATTCAGAAATCAATATGTAGAAGTAAAAATTCCTCCAATAGTTGAATAGAAGCTAAACAATGGAGTGGCACAAAAGAGAAATGGCAGAGGAGCCACGTGAGACAAAAAAAAAAAAAACGTATCATGGGGATGACTTAAAGGTTCTAAGTTGGCAAATGGGTTGACTCTTGTGATGATTTCTTCAAAGTTAGTGAAAATTGCATTTTTGCAGTAAATATCCTTCAATCTTCCCAAGAGCTAAATAAGGTGCTCTTTATTATGCAACAATAATCCTCGTTTTACTTTTTACTGCCTCCCTCATTGAACAACACCTAATAAGCAATTACGCTTCAGCTCTTTTGTATCGTTTTCATTTCTTTCTTTTGAAGACTAGAAAGAAATGAATGCAGCAGCACATATGCAGTTAGAATTTCACTTCATGGCAATCACTTTTAAGAAACACTCTGCAAAAATGGGTTGCATTTAAGAATGCATTTTGTATATTTCCTCTCCATGGAACAACACAGCCTAATAAAAAGAACAAGTACTATGAGCAAGACGTCAAGACGTTGACTAGTTGTAGAACTCAGGTAAATCATATACTTTCTCTTTTCTTCTAATAGGTTTTTTCTTCCTGTATTGCAGAAATTTTTTTGGTGACAAATTTTACACAAAAATAAGGTAGGTATTATTAAGGAGTGCCTTTTAAATATTAAATCCATTTTTAAATAATTATAAAAGCAAGCAAATAATTAAATTTTCTTTATTCGTTTCCTTTTTATTTGAGATGGAGTCTCGCTTTGTTGCTCAGGCTGGAGTGCAGTGGTGTGATCTTGGCTCACTGCAATCTCTGCCACCCAGGTTCAAGCAATTCTTCTGCCTTAGCCTCTCGAGTAGCTGGGATTACAGGCGTGCGCTACCACGCCTGGCTAATTTTTGTATTTTTAGTAGAGACGAGGTTTTGCTGTGTTGGCCAGGCTGGTCTTGAACCCCTGACCTCAGGTGATCCACCCGCCTCGGCCTCCCAAAGTGCTAGAATTACAGGCCTGAGCCACCATGCCCATCCCATTTCCTACTTTTTGTAATAATCTCACACTTTATTGAATAAAAACTCATGAACCTTAAGAGTTTGTGGATGTGCTAGGGGTCAGGTTAATGTTTGTATTTAAGCAATAATTCAAATTATATGACCTTTTCTTAATTTACATATAATCAGTCAATAAACAAACATTTGTTCAGTGCTTACTGTGTGTTAGGAATTATACAAGGCTGTTTGGGGGAGTGATACAAAGTACTATACATTATCAAATCAAAGATAGTTTAGATTATAAGATGTATCCCCATTTCAGAGCTGTTAAAATGTGGGAAAATATGCATCTCAGAATTGATTATATGTAGGTAAAAAGCAAAGAGCTTCCACAGTGGGAAAAGAATGGAATATATCCATAAAAAGTGCCAAGTGAGTATTAGAGACAAAGAGGTTCTCAGAAATTCAATGGAGCAAGAAGTTACAAGGAGCTGAGGGTGGTGAGGAAAGTGTACTGTGTATGATACTGGCCTAGTTCTGCTAATGTATTTTCTATTGATTCTATAAGGTGTTGGCAAGTAAAGGACAAATTAAAAACTAAGCTTTATACTTTACCTCCTGAAGTGTGACAACTTTCAGTTTTGTTAAGACTTCTGAATTCTATTACTATACCAACCCAAAACCAGTGTTTAGTGTGGACATTAACTTAATAAAAACAATTACTTATATTAAAAATTAAGCAAATATAGCTGGGCACGGTGGCTCACACCTGTAACCCCAACACTTCGGGAGGCCGAGGCAAGTGGATCACGAGGTCAGGAGTTCGACACCAGCCTGGGCCAGTATGGTGAAACCCTGTCTACCAAAAATACAAAAATTAGCTGGGCCTGGTGGTGCATGCCTGTAGTCCCAGCTACTCTGGAGGCTGAGGCAGAAGAATTGTTTGAACCTGGGAGGTGGATATTGCAGTGAGCTGAGATCTCGCCACTGCATTCCTGCCTGAAAGACAGAGAGAGACTTTGCCTCAAAAATAAATAAATAATTTTAGCAGATATATAATATGCTAAAATAAGAGTGAAATTTAGGGGAAATGGCCCAAATAATTTAAATGTTTAACCTGCAAAAACAAAACAAGTGAAAATATTTTAAAATAATAGTTTAGGCATTATTTCTATACTTGAGGAGTAAAAAGAAAACTTGTAATACGACAGATATAGGATGTTCTAAACTACATCTGCACCTGTAGATCTAGGGTCAAGAAAAGGCCATTCTTTTTTCTTTTTTAAATATGAAAGGCTTTACAAATTTTTTTGTCATCCTTGTGCAGGGAGCCATGCTAATCTCTGTATCATTCCAATTTTAGTGTATACATTGCTAAAACACTCCTGGGCCACTCTGAAGTCCCCCCCTTTCACAGCTACCCTAACCCAAGCTTTAAACATCAAGACCTCCAGGCCTTGATTAAGCAGGATACCAGTGGATCCTGGTCTCATCCAATCTTCTTAGGGTCACTATTCATCCCTCTCCTCAAAGAACCTTAAACTTCAAGCTTTTTTGCTCCATACAATTATCCTCTGCTGCATCTCCTATGACTAATCATATCTCTGTGTGAAAAGAAATGTTTGCAGGACTTTTCGGACCACAGCTGACTTTTATTGGCCCTTGTGTCCACCCTCCTCTGAGGGTTAAGTGAGGCTAAACCTATACAGTTTCATTCCTATTTTCACAGGTCAAAGCTCCAAATATAAACAGCTAGTCTACATATCTGTAGCCTCAGAATCTATGGTGAGGGTGAGGGGGTACTTAGCTGCTATGACTGCTATTTTATAAAGCACTCTTCGGAGAATTCTAAATCCAGGCAATACAACATAAAAAAGAAACAAGGCATATGCTTATCAATAGTCCTAGAACTCTGATTGGTCTTGCCTGCACATGTGCCTACTCCTGAGACTAAATAAGATCGGATGGGTATCATGGAGGAATTCCTCGAAAACATCAGTATAATAAAGGTGCAAATATAACATAGCATAATGAAAAGGAAAAAGAAACAGAGAAGGAAAGGAACTGTGAAGTGAAAAATGAATGGAGTGTTGAAAATGACACCAGAGGAAGAGAAAATTGTCCATGAGTGCTTCATGCTATAGAACTTTTTAAAAACATGAATTAAATGTCGAGGTGCAGTGGCTCACACCTGTAATCCCAGCACTTTGGGAGGCCGAGAGGTGAGTGGATTAACTGAGGTCAGGAGTTTGAGACCAGTCTGGCCAACCTGGTGAAACCCCACCTCTACCAAAAATACAAAATATTCAGGAGGCTGAGGTAGGAGAATCACTTGAACCCGGGAGGCAGAGGTTGCAGTGAGCCGAGATCGCATCACTGCACTCCAGCCTGGGAACATAATGAGACTCTCTCTCAAAAGAAAGAAAGAAGGAAAGAAAGAAACCCAAAAACATAAATTAAATAATTAAATAAAAGAATGCAAAGACAACATGATAAAACAACAGAATGAGATGAAAAGAGATACATAGAGCAGAGAAGAAAAATTAGGGACTAAATTAACACTATTGCATAACTTATAAATAATAAGAAATTCATGATCCAATCATAGTGAATAAGAGAAAAGGTCAATTTTCTAAGAAATTTAAAAGAAGATTAAAAAATATAGAAGAGGCTAGGCACAACAACTCACGCCTGTCATCCAGCACTTTGGAAGGCCGAGGCAGGAGGACCACTTGTGTCTAGGAGTTTGAGACCAGCCTGGGCAACATAGCAAGACACTTTTCTACAAAAAATAAAAAATTAGCCAGGCATGGTGGTGCACACCTGTAGTCCCAGCTACTTGGGAGGTTGAGGTAGAAGGATGGCTTGAGCCTAGAGGTTGAGGCTGCAGTGAACTATGATTGTGCCACTGCACTCTAGCCTAGGTGAAACCCTGTCTCAAAAAAAAATTAATAAATAATAATAAAAAACAAAGACATATAAAGAAGATATAGCCAAAGGAAAATTGGCATCCTTGAAGAACACAACAAATTAAAAAGAAGAGGTGTTTTAATATATAACACAAGAAACTTTTCTGATAGGAAGAACTATGGAGAACTGAATGTCTACATTAAACGGGTTTACTATGCTCCAAGCAAAACTGACAATGCACAGTTGAAACCAAGACCTATCCTAAGTTATTCAACTTTAAGAATGGAAAAGGAACTTCTCGGTCATCCAAGGAGAAAAAGCAGGTCACCTAAAAGAAGGAAGAATCCGGCTGGCCCTCAGGCTTCACAGCAAAATTCAACGGCTGCAGTTTCACAGGACATAGAGTAAGCCCAAGAATACTGTATCATCTCAAGTTGTCATTTATGTATACAAGTCAAAGACAGACATTCTCAAACAAGTGAGAATGCAGGGAATAAAGGACATAAGATCCTTTTCTGGGGGAAAAAAAAAATACTTAATTTCAACCAACAGAGAAGAATGAAGCTACCGGGGTAAAAGAACTAAAGCAACGTCAGAAAAACAACAGGACAATGACTTCAAGGTTCTGAGGGGAAGAAAATAAAGTCCATGAATTTTATTCTTAGGCAAGTTGTCCTTCAAGTACAATAGCAAGAGGTACAGTTTGATAAATGCTCCAAAAGAAGCTGTACCAACGTATATCCAAGTATCTGTTTCCCCATACCCTCATCAATTGCATTAAAGACACTATCAATTTTTCAGTTGAATAGCAATGACACACCTCTCTGTTATGGAGTGAATGTTTATGTCCCCTTCAGATTTATATGTTGAAATTCAAACCGCCAACGTGAGGGTATTAGGAGTTAGGGCCTTCAGGAGTTAATTAGGTCATTGGCAAAAGAGACCCTAGAGAGCTCTCGTGTCCTCTTTCAACGAAGTGAGAATACAAGAAGTGTGCTGTCTGCAAACCATAAGAGTTGGCTGTGTGCATCTCTGTTGTCTGCAAGCTCTCACCAGAACCCAACCATGCTGGCACCCTGTTCTCAGGCTTCCAGCCTCCAGAACTGTGAGAAAGAAATTCCTGTCGTTTATAAGCCACCCAGTGTATGGTACTTTGTTACAGCAGCCCAAACTAAGACACCCTCTCATATATCTTTTTAATATTACATCTATCTTACGGAAGGAGCATATCACTGCTAATTTCATTTCATTTCTTTAGTTAAAAGTGAATTGGAACTATTTTTCAAATGTTTATTAGACTTATTAATATTGAACATATTTTCTGTGACTTTTCTAATTCATATCCTTTGCCTGTTTTTCTTTTGGATTGTCTTTTCCTTATTCATTATTAGTTTCTTTTCATATATTATAGCTATGAATCCTTTATTTATTATGTATATTGCAAATATGTGATCCCAGTCTATCATGTCTTTCAAAGTTGTTTATAGTTTTTTTATTATATAGTTTTAAATTTTAATTTTGTTTCCTTTACAGCTTCTAGATTTTATATCCCACTTAAAAGAAGCATTTCAACTACAAGACTTAAAAAATGTTCTATATTTTCTTCTGGTCCATAATGACATCTTTTTCACTAAGATCTTTATTTAACTATCAGATTCACATAAACAGGTTATGAGACTAAGATAATCAGCCTCACAAAGATTAAATTCAAAGTGTAAACCAGAATACCAGCTGATTAAGTCACAATGGAGATACAGTTTTCCATTAACCAAAATGTATGAGATCTTGGCAGAGGCACCTCATCTCAGTGTGTGGGTACCTGGAAGGCAGAATTAGTAAACTAGTACGCTGATGGTATTCTCATGACTCGTAATAAAGAGAGAATATTTCATTCAGGAGATCAAAGGTGAGAAGAATGCTGGGTATCTTAACCAGAGAAATATGACAGACATAAAGCAGGACCTCTCACAAGCTACAAGAAACAAAGAACCCTGAAGTAATGATTGAAATCCTCAGGCTCCCCTGTTTCCAGTATCTTTTTCCCACAGACAATGTTGGGTGCATCCAGCTAAAGTTTATCTCTTTGGCTTTCCTCTATTCCAAGTTGCATTGCAGACCACATATTTTCTTTTTTTAATTTTAATTTTTATTTTATTTAAGATAGAGTCTCACTGTGTCACCCAGGCTGGAGTGCAGTGGCTGGATCTCAGCTCACTGCCACCTCTGCCGCTCTGGTTAAAGGGATTCGCCTGCCTCATGTTCCTGAGTAGCTGGGATTACAGGCTCCTCCCACTGTGCCTGGCTAATTTTTGTATTTTTAGTAGAGACGAGGTTCACCATCTTGGCCAGGCTGGTCTTGAACTACTGACCTCATGGTCCACCCACCTCAAGCCTCCCAAAGTGCTGGGATTACAGGCGTGAGCCACTGCGCAGGGCCTGCCAACCACATCTTTCTTTCCTTAGATGTGTTAATACCACTGATTGATTAGTAGCCAAGTAGCTGTTCCCAAGAGCCTCAGAGAGGTTGAGCTCCTTTCATCACCTGTTGATTAAGTTAAATTCTCTCAAAGGCAACCTTATCTATAAGTTCTAAGTACTAACTATAACAGTTTCACCTGAGAGCAGAAGACTAACTGGAATAAAAATTACTGAACAATATGAAACAGTATATAGCAAATGAAGAGGTGACAGCACAAGAGAGATATTGGTTTTCAGGCATAGAAATGAATGATGAAAATGATGAGGAAGACTGGTTTGTCAGTCACATGATGGTGGAAGCTTGAGTCAGGAAATAGTGATCGACAATGCAGGCAGGGAGGCTAGGCTGGAAGCTGTTACAGTCATCTAAACTAAGCCAGATCTAAATTCTAGTCTCTAGAGTATGACAAATTCATCTCTCTATACTCAGCACTTAGCCTAAAGCTTGGCATGGTGTTCAATGAATGGAAAGTGGCCAATTTTAATCAGTGTAGCAATTTTTAAGTGAGTTGGTACTTTCAAGGCACTTAAAAAAATTTTATGCCAAAGTGTTGTTTATCTTATTAATTTTTTAATCTTATTGTTTTTGCTCAGCAATATCTTTATGTGTAATAATATAACCACTTATTAAGGGCCCACAATGTGGCAGACATTTACAATTTTTAATATAATTCTTATAACAATGCTATAACAGGCCGGGCACGGTGGCTAACGCCTATAATCCCAGCACTTTGGGAGGCTGAGGCGGGTGGATCACGAGGTCAAGAGATCGAGACCATCCTCGTCAACATGGTGAAACCCTGTTTCTACTAAAAATACAACAATTAGCTGGGCATGGTGGCGCATGCCTGTAGTCCCAGCTACTCGGGAGGCTGAGACAGGAGAATTGCTTGAACCCAGGAGGCGGAGGTTTCGGTGAGCTGAGATCGCGTCATTGCACTCCAGTCTGGGTAACAAGAGTGAAACTGCGTCTCAAAAAAAAAAAAAAAACCAACAATGCTATAACAATCTACAGATATTGTGAAGCATGGTTCAGATCATTTTAAGAAACTTATACAAGTTTTCATAGTGTGAAAACGACAGCACAGACACTAAATAACATATTACTAATTAAGAGAAATAAAGTTTCCCGGGTGTAGTGGCTCACATCTGTAGTCCCAGCACTTTGGGAGGCTGAGGCGACCAGATCACAAAGTCAGGTGATTGAAACCATCCTGGCTAACACAGTGAAATCCTGTCTCTACTAAAAATACAAAAAATTAGCCAGATGTGGTGTCACGCGCCCGTAGTCCCAGCTACTCAGTAGGCTGAGGCAGGAGAATTGCTTGAACTTAGGAGGCAGAGGTTGCAGTAAGCCGAGATCGAGCCACTGCACTCCAGCCTGGAGACAGAGTGAGACTCTGTCTCAAAAAAAAAAAAAAAGGAAGAAAGTTTTATCACTTTTCTGAAAAACAATAATCCTTTTCATTTTATGGTGACCAAACTTGAGCCAGAGATAAGCTAAAATAGTGGTCCCCAATTTCTTGATCATGTCTGCCTATCTGTAAAAAAAAGTATACATTTCCTTAATACACATATATTTATTTATAAACTATCACTATCAGCTAATACTTTATGATACAATATATGGTTAGGGCAGAATTCATTATAATGTATGTACATCTATGTTTCAAATACTCTCCTCGATAATTTCAAAAAGTTTTTGCTGACTTCTCGTCAGATCTGATTAGCTTATAATTGTTTATATCTGATCATCTGGCTAACAGCTTCTACTAGAAGTGATGGCTTGTGTTTGCATTTTTGTATTATTTTCAAGTCATTTTGTTTTTTGCAGAAATCTTTTTTTTTTTTTTTTTGAGATGGAGTTTCCCTCTTGTCACCCAGGCTGGAGTGCAATGGTGTGATCTTGGTTCACTGCAACCTCCACCTCCCAAGTTCAAGCAATCCTCCTGCCTCAGCCTCCTGAGTAGCTGGGATTACAGGCTCCTGCCACCATACCAGGCTAATATTTGTATTTTTAGTAGAGACGGGGTTTCGCCATGTTGGCCTGGCTGGTCTCAAATTCCTGACGTCAGGTGATCCACCCGCCTCAGCCTCCCAAAGTGCTGAGATTACAGGCATGAGCCACTGTGCCTGGCATGCAGGAATCTTTTTAAACCATCTGTCCATTCTATGAAGATGTTTAGCTAAAACTAGTTAACATAACCAGCAAATCGCTTAACCAGGCACAGGTTAACTGCAACATATCATAGGCACCACCATCAACTCATGTGGTTGAGGTCTCCACCTGCATTCAGCACACATCTTGCCCCCTACATGACAGGTGACCAAATGACTTAACAAGTGAAGATGCCCATCTCAATGTGCATGTAAAATATCAGCAAAACCCATTTTTTAAAACATTAAAACTATGTATAAATTGTATTTCTACTATTTTCTTCCTGACCTAAGGAATCACCTTTGAAGACCTCTAGGCAAGAGGATTGCCCCAAGTAATAAGGTGAGAAGTCTTCCCATTGGCTTTCTAATTCTTAATCTGGAGTCTTCCTGAAAGTTCTGTTCCAAGGAGGAAATACAAACCTTCTTCACTGGGCAGATCCTCTGGGTCTTTTTGCTCACTCGCCTGGTGAATGAGCTCACTCTGAGTCTGGAGTGTAGGGGAGGAGCTAAGGGCTTGGCATGATCATCTCAGTTTTAAGATTGGGTCTAGAAGAGTCATAGAAAAACCCTAGAATGCAGCTCTGCTCTTTCATTTTCCTGGTGGTCACCACAAGAAGAGACAGAATCACAAATGGACGTATGATGAAAAAGGCTTCAGGAGCGCCCTGTGAGAGCCTCTTGTTTCACTGAAAAGGGAGATGTGGCACTACATGCCCCAGGACCCTCAGCCCAAGGGCCTGGGGCTTACCAGGACTTCACCTGGGACCAGGTTTCCTAGCATGCCTGGCTCATTTTGACTCCATTTCCCCATTGGGTTGGAGCCAGGAACCCAGATGCTCCCTCCATTGGTGTAGCCATTTTTCCAGAGTCTCTAGGAGGCAGAGAGCCTGGAGGGCAGTGGGGGTGGGCAGGAGGAGAAGGGCCTTCCAGTCTAGCCGGCCTGAGAGGGGCTGTGTCCTGGACCAGGGAGGGTTTCCCAGACTATGCTTGGAAAAGTAAAAGGATGCTTCATTTTCCTTACTACCTTTCAGTGCAACATCTAGTCCAGTCAAAGGGTTGATGGGGAGGCCCCAGCGCCCGAACTTGATGCACATAGAAAGGCTGAGTGTCTTGGATCGCCTGGAACACAGCCCTTTCCCCTCCAAGACCCTTTTAGAGGTGGAATTCTCTGAACTTTACTAGGAGGCTCCTCAATACCCCATAGCACATACCCCTGTTAGTCTAAATCTTGAATCCCTCTCCCTATCTACCTTACTTTGAATGACTTGGAAATTTATTCCCAAATACCAGGCCCTTCCAAGTCTCTCCCAATAAATAATAACTAATTTTTTTTTTTGAGACAGAGTTTTGCTCTTGTTGCCCAGGCTGGAATGCAATGGTATGATCTCAGCTCACAGCAACCTCCGCCTTCCGGGTTCAATTTTCCTGCCTCAGCCTCCCAAGTAGCTAGGATTACAGTCATGCACCACCACGCCCAGATAACTTTGTATTTTTAACAGAGACAGGATTTCTCCATGTTGGTCAGGCTGGTCTCAAACTCCCAACCTCAAGTGATCTGCCTGCCTTGGCCTCCCAAAGTGCTGGGATTACAGGCGTGAACTGCTATTCCTGGCCAATAACACCTAACTCTTAATGAGCACTTACTACATGCTAAATGGCTTATGTGGATTAACTCATCTAATCCTAACAGCAAGTCTGATGCAGACACTACAGTCATCCACATTTTATAGACGAGGAGACTGAGGCACAAAGAAGCTGAAGCCCTTGCCTGAAGTCACCTAGCTGGTTCATGATGAAGGTGGCATTTGAAGCCAAGCAATCTACCTCTTGATTCTGCTCTTAACCACTATACTATGCAGTATGATACACTTAATGTTAAAAATTGATGTTTTCTCAGCTTCCATAAAGTATGACTAAAAACATGTTAGGAAACATTTGATCTGTATCATATGAGCTATACAAATGCAGCTTCAAGGAACATCTCCCTAGCTGTCTTCCAGCCAAATGGCTGCTGCCCCAAAGATGCTCCTGCATTAACATTCTAGAACTACTGCTGCCAATGCCCTGTGTTTTGATCCTCCTTGAGGCCCTTGGTATCCTCGTAGATGCCTTCATTGGTGGTCTTGTGTGCTGTCAGTGATATTCCTTTCCCCTCCTTAACAGAACACCTGCAGTGCTCACTAGCTGAATGTTTACTCCTCTTTCTGGAAGGAAGATGAAAGCAAGCAAGGAGAGCTGGGTACACACACATCCATCAACTGGCTTTGATCTCTCTGCCTGGGAAGGAGATTTCACACTCAAGCCAACTGCAACAAGTTTTACTAGTGCAGTCTCCTATGACATCCCATTCAGTTTAGAATTGAATCTGCACAGTAGTGAGTCTCCTCAATACCATGCTCCCCAAGGAACTAGGGCTTGCTCTGATGCTGGTAAAGTGAGCACTCAACGAATGAACTGATGCAGGACGTGCAGTTAGGTCCTGTGGAGTTCGAGCAACATCAGGCCCAAAACTCGGAGCCCCCCTACTATGCGTAGAGCCCCTACTGTGTGTAGAGTCCATCGTACATCCACACTTGCAGCCACAGCTAGCAGAACAGGAGAGAGGCTTCTGGGCACCAAAATCAACCCCACCCATGGCTGCTGCCCTGAGCCCTTTAATCCTGATGCAGGATCAGGTAGGTAACATAGGCACAAGTGAAGACGCTGCCTTGTGGCTCTCTGAGGTAAAAGGGATTCCAGGAACAGATGAAGGAGCTGCTAGGACAAGATGCCAGGCAGCAGCTGGGGAAGAAAAGCAGTCAGCAAAGACAAGAAGGGCAGGGACCAGCTGTGGAGAGGCCAGACAGCTGGCTGGCCCGAAGAAACCCTTTAGGATGTCGTTCAGGGCCTGAAATGCACCCTCAGCCGCGTAAGTTATTGCAACGCCCTTGCAAATATAAAGTGCTGTACAAACACTAAATCTAGAATGGCTAATAATTTTGTTATGTTAAAGCATTCGTGTCAGGTAATTAATGTACTCATTGTGATCATTTAATTTTATGGCAGGTAGTGTAGGGCTGGACAGAAATAGGGCTCTTTGGCCCAGTCCTCTCATTTCTCATTAGATAAGCCAACAAGGCAGCATCCCTGGTCTGCTGCGCCAGGGTGTTGCTGGAGAGAACTGCTGCAGGGACTCAGCACCTGGACTTGGGCCTCCACGAGAAAGGGGATTTCCTTTTCCTTGGCCCCCAGTGCCTAGAGGCCCTAGTGCCCCCTGGTGGTGCCTGAGGCACCATTTCCTCAAAGGAAATTCACAGCTGAATTAATGGGGAAAGGAGACAATTAATGGGTTGCCTGGATAAAAGCTTTTCCCTTGACAAGTGTACCTCAATGCCACAAGGTGCTTTGCACAGTAAAGGTGGAGTTGGCGTGGCTGTGTGGTGCTCCTTGTGTGGGCAGGCCGAGTAGAAGGTTTTGTTGCAGTTGGAGTACCTAGAGGGAACCAGGCGGCCTGGCCATATTGCCCCAGAAAGCCCTGAAGGGAAGCTGTTCAGGTTCCTGCCCATGGTGCAGGCCACTGTGGTGCTCTGGTGGGAAGGGGTCTCTCCTTGTTCCTTGCCCCGTCTACTGTGGGCTCAGCTTGCAGCAGGGACGCCATCTTCCCTCTGTTCTCTCTCTTCTTTCCCCCCGCCCATTACCCCTCCGACCCCTCAACACACCCAAAGCCAAGTCAGGTACTCCTATTGCTTCCCCCAAACCTTCTCATTATCTCCTCTATTGCGAGCCTTTCCTAGCTAAGTAGGTCCCAAAGAAGAGCCTCACCTCCCATCTGCTCTCAGTCCCAGTTTGTTTGCCAGCCTGACGAGGGGCTCAAGAAGGTGTAGGGCTAGGGTTTGCCCCGGCCCTGAATGAGCCCCCAACCTCACGCATGTCTATATTCATGTAAATGCACAGACATCTGTCTCTGTCTCGACCTTCTCACTGATCCTTTTGCGCCTAGAAGTGGTGACCAGTCAGCTTCTCCATGTGGATATATTAAGGGTAACTTGCATAGAAACTGAGTTGTGACTTACAGAATCCTTAACTATGGTCATTGCTGTGATGTGATGCAGTCCCAACAAAGGCCCCAACCAATTCTATAGGAAGCTCTGGAGCTGGGGTGGGCTTTCAAAATTATTTGAATTGGGGTGAGGGAGCTGCGATTTTTTTTTTTTTTTTTGAGACGGAGTTTCACTCTTGTTACCCAGGCTGGAATGCAATGACACAATCTCGGCTCACCACAACCTCCACCTTCTGGGTTCAGGCAATTCTCCTGCCTCAGCCTCCCAAGTAGCTGGGACTACAGGCGCGCACAACCATGCCCAGCTAATTTTTGTATTTTTAGTAGAGACGGGGTTTCACCTTGTTGACCAGGATGGTCTCGATCTCTCGACCTCGTGATCCACCCGCCTCGGCCTCCCAAAGTGCTGAGATTATAGGCGTGAGCCACCGCGCCTGGCTGGGAGCTGGGATTTTTATATCCCAGTGTTGATCAGTCCCGAGAAAAAGAAAGACTGCTAGCCAAAGAAGATTTCTTCAACTGCAGCAGTCCCTCAACAAATCTAACACGGTTGAAGCCTGTCTACAAGCAGCACTCCCAGCAACTGGTGAAATAATTCCTTTATTCCTGAAGGTTGATCTAGGCAACGGGCCACAGCATCTACTGCAATTTACTCCTGGTGCCACTTGGATTCACTTTTTTTTTGGTGGGGGGACAGCATCTTGCTCTTGCTGCCCAGGTTGGAGTGCCGTGGTGTGATCTCGGCTCACTGCAACCTCCACCTCCCAGATTCAAGCAACTTTCCTGCCTCAGCCTCCCAAGTAGCAGGGAATACAGGAGTGCACCAATACGACTGACTAATTATGTATTTTTAGTAGAGAAGGCATTTCACCATATTGGCCAGGCTGGTCTCAAACTCCCAACCTCAGGTATCCACCTGCCTCGGCCTCCCAAAGTGTTGAGATTACAGGCATGAGTCACCACGCCCAGTCAGATTCACTTCTTTATATAACTTCTTAGAACATCTCCTCAAGGATTTTGGTAGGCCTCTCCTTCTACGAAAAATTTAGAAGAGAAAGTTTTGCAGAAGAAACTATAGATCCCACTGTTACAGCTAGTCTTAAGGCCACAATTTATTCTCATTATATGCCCTTTATACTAACAATTCTAGACTCCCCTTACTCTCAGGTAATGCATCTGTTGGTCTTGGTAGCTTAAGTTTTCGCATGACCTGGACTCTCATCGCTGAGGGATCTCAGGTTGGTCACCGTGCCCTTCTCAAACTGAGGTGGTTGCACTTGTCTAGATATCATCAAAATAGGAAGGCAGGATCAATAAATGCTCAAGTACCAAGTGGACACTCTTGGTTCCCCCCATTGTGTAATGGCAGCCCTACTGCCTTCCAATGATTAGAATCTATTACCTCTGGTGAGATAGCGTGACGTTTCTTCTCGCCTCTTGGTCCCCCAGCATGAACATGAGGAACCCAGGCAGCAACCATATTATATAGATCAATGTGAATTTGGCTATGTCTCCCAACAGAAGTGTTTTCCCTTTGGCAACCAGCTCCTTTAAATTTGCAAAGACCTCTGCTGTATAACTTCCGCAAGTGGATCACTAGGAATAATGGTAAATGGGGCCACTGCTGCTTCTACCCCTTGGTTCCCAGACCCAGTTGGAGACATATCTCTATATAAAGATCTTGATTTAAAGTATACCCTGTGTCCTAGAACAGAGTTTCTCAACTTTGGCATAATGGACATTTTGGACTGGTAATTCCTTGTTGGGGGGCGCTGTCCTACATGTAGGATGCACATCCATGGGCTCTACCTACTAGATGCTAGTAGTATTATCTTCCCTCCCTGTCCCCACCCCCAGTTTGTGACAATAAAACATGTGTCTCCATGTGCTTTTTTTTTTTTTTTTTTTTGAGACAGAGTTTTGCTTTTGTCACCCAGGCTGGAGTGCAATGGCGTAATCTTGGCTCACTGCAAACTCAGCCTCCTGGTTTCAGGAGATTCTCCTGCCTCAGCCTCCTGAGTAGCTGGAATTATAGGTGATGGCCACCATGCCCGGCTGATTTTTTGTATTTTTAGTAGAGATGGGGTTTCACCATGTTGGCCAGGCTGGCTGAACTCCTGACCTCAGGTGATCCACCCACCTTGGCCTCCCAAAGTGCTGGGATTACAGGTGTGAGCTACCACACCTGTCCATTTTTTTGAGATGGAGTCTCACTTTGTCCCCCAGGCTGGAGTGCAGCAAGCCACAATCTTGGCTCACTGCAACTTCTGCCTGCTGGGTTCAGGCAATTCTGCCTCAGTCTCCCAAGTAGCTGGGATTACAGGCATGCGCCACCATGCTTGGCTAATTTTTTGTACTTTTAGTAGAGACGGGGTTTCACAATATTGGCCAGGCTGTTCTTGAACTCCTGATCTTGTGATCCACTTGCCTTGGCCTCCCAAGGTACTGGGATTACAGGTAGTGAGCCACCGTGTCCAGCCATGTCTCCATTTTCTTCTCTTTTCTTTTATCTTTTCTCTCTCTCTCTCTTTCTTTTTTTGAGACAGAGTCTTGCTCTGTCATCCAGGCTGGAGTGCAGTGTCACCATCTTGGCTCACTGTAACCTCCGCCTCCCAGATTCAAGCGATTCTCCTGCCTCAGCCTCCTGAGTAGCTAAGATTACAGGCACTTGCCACCACACCTGATGAATTTTTGTATTTTTAGTAGAGATGGGGTTTCACCATGTTGGTCAGGCTGGTCTCAAACACCCAACATTGTGATCCACCTGCCTTGACCTCCCAAAGTGCTGGCGTTACAGGCATGAGACACCACGACTGGTCTCCATTTTCTCAGTGACAGAGCTCAGAGAGAGAGAGAAAAAAATGTCTCAAACATCACCAAACACTGCCAAGTGTCCCCTGGAAGGCACAATTGCCTCCAGTTGAGAGCCAGTATCTAAAAAATGGTGCCCCATTCTCATAAAATGTCACCTCCTACATGGAGTTTCAGCTGGGTCTTCAACTGGCCATTTCATTTCTCTATTGGGCTGGCAGTTTCTGGGTTCTGTAGTATATGATATGATTGATGGATCCCATGTATAGGCTCACTCTTGCACCTCCTTTGCTGTAAAGTAGATCCTTTTGTCTGATGTGGTGGATAGTATATGTGATCCTATGCTGGTGAGTTAAACATCACTGTGTAAGCCTTCAGTGAGTGGTGCTGGCTAAAGCCCTACAAGGCAGAAAAGGCAAACTCAGAATATGGGTCCATTCCTGTCAAAATGAATTTCTGCTCCTTCCAGGATGTGAAGGGTCCAAAAGAATCAATTTGCCAACAAGTGGCCAATTGATCTCCTCAATGCCTGTTGCCATCTTGGGGGCCTTAACCTTGGTCTGAGTTATTGGTAGGTTGGATATCCTGCAGTGGCAGTAGCTAGGTCAGCTTTGTTAACTGGGAACCTGTGGTAGTGGGCCCATGCATAACTTCCATCCATCCCTGCCATCATGGCTACTTCATCTATGCATTCATTGTGCAAACATCAGGGCAGCCAATGACAGAGGCTGGCTGATATCAACTGGCTGAGTCACTTTGTTTACTTGACAAAATGTAACAGTGGATGCTCTCTGGCAGGCACTAACAGATGATACAAAGATCTTCACACTTAGTACCCATCCTCATATGTCCATTCACCTGCCACTACTCCAGACTGCCTTGTCTGTGGTCCTCCAATCTTGCTTCCAGGCCCTGGCCAGTCATCCCAATCATTGCTCACTGCCCACGAGTCTATATATATTCTAACCTTGAATTACTTCTCTTTCCACCCCAAGTAGATGGCCAGAGGGATTTTCCCTCACCTTTGTCTTTCAGTGCAGCCACTGTCCATTTTCAGCGTGTACCCACAAACTGGGTCAACCCATCCATCAAAGTAGGGCTTTACCCGCCTCTTCCCTGATCATGAGGCACTTCTTCACACAACCTATGTGTGAGAAGAGGAAAGGCACTGCTGCCACGTGGTAGATGACATGGGGGGCTGGGATACCTGCTCTGCAGCTTGCTTGTGGCCTCTAGTCCTGTTCATGCTCAATCTTACCATGTGTTCCTTCCACCTTAGGAAGAATTGTTACTTGGCCTGCCTAATCTTATGACTTGATAAAACCCAGTTTGTTAATTTTATTTTTGTAGAGATAGGGTCTGGCTATGTTGCCCACGCTGGGCTTGAACTCCTGGCTTCAAGTAATCCTCCTGCCTCAGCCTCCCAAAGTTTTGGGATTATAGGTGTGAGCCACCATACCTGGCCCAGAACCTAGTTTTTATTAAAGAATAGAGTTAAAGGACCTGCATTAAAAAATCATGTAGGGACAGAGAGAGTACAGGCCCATAGAGAAGGTTTGAAAGGACAGTGGAGATAAGGGGAGAATTAAAATGTCTCCTGTTTTCATTTTACTGATCTTGCTTTATACAGAACAGTTCCTTTCTGTGTGCCATGTATTCTTCTAGGCCCTTTACGTGTGTTATTGATTTAATCTACACAACCTATGAAGTAGGTATCATTATACCCATTTTACAGCAAAGGAAACTGAGACAGGCAGGTTAGGTAACTTCCTTAGGATTGTAAAGTTGGTGACTAGTGGAACAAAGTCTGAATCCCAGGACTGTCTGATTCCAAGGTTTATTCTTTAAATAGCAATACTATTATCCATTCCCTTAACACCAGCTGCCATGAGATAGAATGAGGAAAGAGGTGTGTGTGTGTGTATGTGTGTATGTGAGGGGGAGTAGAGGAACCGTTTCTAGCTGTGGCTGTGCTGTGCTGTGCTGTGCTGAAGAGCTTCCAGATTCTTATGAGTTCATTCAGTCCTGCATCCAGCAAACATTCACTGAATACCTCTCTGATATAGAATAGAAAGGACTGAGACAGATGTCTTGCTACTCTACCCTTGCCAGTTCCCTTAGGGAGGGTTTTCCTGCAAGGGGAGGGTTGCTACTCACATTTTGAGAAAGGAACACCTCTGTAGGAGAGGAGGTATTCACTTGCCCAGGATAGCTCTGAGGGCTGGAGGAAGGGTAAGAAGGCTTGGCCATCTGGCCCTAAGATGCAAACTGCTCTTCTTCCCTGCTTCCAAGAGCAGCCCCTGTGGGGCCTGGGCAGTGTTGACAGTCAGGTCCTTGGAGTTCTTTTTGATAAAAGCCTATGTGTCAGTCTTCCCCTTCTCAGAGGTCTCCGGTCCCTGATGTCTCCGCAGTACCCTGTCCCACCTCATCATTAGAGCTATTGATGACTGTCTGCCTTACGGGCCTGAGCTTCTACTTCTTAAGTAGCCACCTGTCCACTCAATCTTCTGCCACTCCCTGGGTGCATGTGGAGCTGCAGTCAGACCTCTGGCCCAGGTTTTTCAGTTCAGCCTGGGAATATCAACAACCACAATAATAATCACTTACATTTAGGCCAGGTGCTGTGGCTCATGCCTATAATCCCAGGACTTTGGGAGGCTGAGGCAGGTGGATCACTTGAGGTCAGCAGTTCGAGGTCAGCAGTCCAAGATCAGCCTGGCCAACGTGTTAAACCCCGTCTCTACAAAAAAATTTTTTTAAAAAACTAGCCAGGTGTGGTGCTGTGCGCCTGTAGTCTCAGCTACTCCGGAGGCTGAGGCAGGAGAATCGCTTGAACCTGGGAGGGAGATTGCAGTGAGCCGAGATCGCCCCACTGCACTCTAACCTGGGCAACAGAGCGAGGCTCCAACTCAAAAAAAAAAAATCACTTACTGTATGCCAGGCCTTGTGTCAAACGCTATACAGGAACGATTTTCTTTAATTCTTGGGGCAACTACCTATAATGGAGACTGGAGGCTAGCGCTGAGGTGGAGAGTGCAGTCGGCATGCAGCAGCAGCTTTTTTGGGAAGGATTCTGCTACCCCTTGGCTCCCTCAGCCTCCACTTGTCCTGCACAGCCAGACCACTGCAGGACTTGCTGCTCTGGCCTGCCTGCGGCTTTGGGTTGGGTTTCCTTGCTCATTTCCTTGCCTGAACAGGCATCTCCACCAGGTCAGCTCCTTCCCCTCAGCTTCCCTTTTTCTTTTCCTGGCCTTGGCTCATGCTGTTCCTGCCCAGAATCCCTGTTTCCCTTGTTTGCCTGGTGAAATCCATACTTTCCAAGCCTTACTTTAATGTCATCCTGCCCTTCCTGCCCTCCCCTGTCAGAATGAATTGCTCCCTCCTTTGTGTTGCTGAACAGCACTTATGGCAGATAACTGTAGTTACTTGTGTTTCACCACTCAGTCTGGGAGAGGAGACAGCACAGACTGGTCTAATTCACTTCCTTGTCTCTAGGACTTGGGGGCTGCCCAGCGTTTGATGAAGCCCACTGGGATTGGGGCAGGGGCTGTGACGTTCACTGGGGACAGCTCAGGGATGGGACCTTGGTTCTTCCTGCAGCCCTGATCTCTAACTTCTCTCTCCATGGCTTTTCAAAACTGGATTTCAGAGACTAAGACAGCATCTCCTCCTCAGCTGGAATATGTCGACTGTCTCTCCCCGCCAGATGAATCTCTTTCTTTGGTGGCCAACTTGCTGCCTATGTCCTGCCTGGTATCCCCTCCAGCCTTGGTGCTCCCAGTTCTCCCCATTTAGCAGCATCTGCAGATTTCATTAACTTGCTACTTAACCCCTCTTGCTCAGATCAGCTGTGAAGATGATAAATCAGGCCCAGGGCTCATCCTTGCAGTGGCCCTCTTCTCCACACCCCCTTCTAACGAGCCTCTGGCTGCCCCTATTCATCACTAGCTGCCCTCTCTTTCTCCTGCACTTTCATGGCGTGCACCCCTCATTCCCCTCCACCACAGACCATGTCAGGATTATATTCCAGCCACTTTGGATTGAATCCTGGAACCACACTTGGGGACACATCCAGGAACCACACCCAGGGCTGCAGGAGGTCATAGGCCCTGGCCCGGGAAAGAATGGGGAAGACTAAGGGAGCACTGGATCCCCTTTCTAGCCATGGGACCAGGCTCATTTGTGTTTAAGAAGAGGTGGGGCCAGGGTTAGTTTGGACCTGTATTCTTACTCCCTTACTCAAGACCTCACAGAGTCTGCTATTCTGTTCACAGAAAGGGCCACCTTGGCCTCGGTGGAGTTAGGTTGCTGTGGCGAGCAGTGTGGTTTGTCTGGGGCTTAGCAGAATGGCTTCCCCCCTCCCCACCCTCCATCCCGACTTCTTTCCTAAGCTCTGCCTACACACTGACTCCAACTTTCCTTCATCCATGTGTTACCTTGCCCTCTCCTCTTCTCGGCTCCAGGTCTTTTCTCTTGACTTCTTTCTCTTTCCTTTCCATGCCTTGTCTCCTATTCCCTTCTCTTAATTTTTTCTAGGTATAAACTTTCTAGAAAGAACCATCCCAGACATGTCAGGGGCCTAATCTTTTTGTAGCTCTGAGCAGGGCCCTTCTGCTTTTTCCCTTCCCTCAGAGATCCCTCCCTCCTTTCCTGCGTCCCCTTTATTTCTCCATCTGCCCTTATTCTTGCTCTCCTTTTATCCCCCAATTCCTCACTTTCATTCCCAGCTTTCACAGGAGACAATGTCGAAAAAGGTGGAGCATCCTGCCTGGGCTCACAACAGGCTCTTGAAAAACATGAATTAAGCCCAGATTGGAGTCTCCTTATCTTTGTTTCTTCCCTGTCCCTTCCCAGGCCCTGGATGATCCTCTACTCTCCCTGCTTGTAAGCAGGAAGCCCCTCCACTGGTACCCTTCTTCTGTCCAGTGGGGGGTTGGGGTGTCCTGACCATTGGAAGCTCATTCAACCCTTCCCCTATGTGCGCCTCTGTCAGGTGCTATTTCTACAATGTCTTCATTACCTCCTAATTGGCCAAATCTCTTTTATTTTTCTTGTTAAAGACAGATTTAAAGAATAAGTTCAATAGCTCAGCCATTTTCAGACAATTATTAATTTCCCACCTTCTTATTTATTAATGGGGCAACTTCCTTGCTGGTATTTCTTGTTCCCTGGATAACTCTGTAAAAGGCTGCCTTGCTCATGCAACCCCTGGGACCAGTGCTAACTCACTCTCACTTTGTGCTGCCCTCAGCTGCTCTGGCATTCCCCCCACAGCCCCGTTGTGCTCACAGCCCTTCTTGGTCAAAGCCCTACCACCCACAGCTTGTAGGAAGGAGAGTCTAGAACACCTCCTGCATTCTAGGCATAGAGACTTCCTATGCACAGAGTAGACTGAGACTCCCAGTTCTCTCCTCCACCCCTTTCTTACTTCCACTGTGTTCCAGGTCCTACACTAAGCTGAACATGTACAGTCTCATTCATTCAAGACCTTAGGAAACAAAAGGCGAAACAGAAGCTCAGGGAGCAGCAATGACTTGCCCAGGGTCACTTTGCTCAGAAAAGGAAGAATCACAACGTGAGCCCAGGTTTGCCTGGCTCCCCAGCTTCAAGTTTACCTCTATGTCGGCCCACCTCAGGAAAGAGGTTATAGTTACGATAAGTCTTGATACAGAAAGAGAAACAAGGATCAGTGAGACAGCAGCAGCACTGTGGGAAACAGCAGTTGGTGACCTCCGGATTAGCAGAACTGAAGTTAGCAAACTGTGTTGGGTGACTTGTCTCTCCCTTTTGTACCTTTACTACTGTGGGTTCCACATTCTTATCCTCCCAGGCCATTTAAAGGTCTCTCTTAAGTTTAGTTTAGTTTTTGTTTTTCAGATGGAGTCTCGCTCTGTCACCCAGGCTGAAGTGCAGTGGCGCAATCTTGGCTGACTGCCACCTCCGCCTCCCAGGTTCAAGCAGTTCCCTGCCTTAGCCTCCCAAGTAGCTGGACTTACAGGTGCCCACCACCGCGCCCAACTAATTTTTGTATTTTTAGTCGAGACAGAGTTTCACCACGTTGGTCAAGCTGGTCTCAAACTCCTGACCACGTGACCTGCCTGCCTAGGCCTCCCAAAGTGTTGGGATTACAGGTGCGAGCCACCACACCCAGCCACTAGGATTCATGTTTTAATGGCCATGTTACTAACACTTGGGAGCAGTTATCTGGGAACCCTCTGCAGGCCTCTGCAGGGTAAGCCTGTATACACAGCTCCCACTGAGTCCTTCCAAATGGGTTCTCGATAGTTGCCTTTTAATTCTGGTTCTCCAGGAGCCTCAGCCCATTTCTCCAGGTGAGTGGGCTGACCTGCTGCTGTTGCCTGGGTGTACATGCGAGTCAGTAAACCCTGGACTCCTTGAGCTGACAGCTACTGCCCTAGAGCCCAGGTCTGGGTCTGACCACATGCTTACTCCACTGATGGTTCCTAAACCTCTCTAATATGAGTGACAAGAGCTTATGGTACGGTCTTGTTAGGATTCCTCCTTGGCTCTTTCTATAATCAGAAATACTCTTATTATCCCTAGGCTCTGAGCCCAGACTCCAGATGAGGGCCTATTTTATCCAGGGCCCAGTGGCTAAGGCTGCAGCTATGTCCACACGGCTGGTGAGAGGTGAGATGATGATGAAGACAGTGATCCCTAGTCAGGATACAGGCCTAACACAAAGACAGCCTGGAGGCCCTCATGGCTGCCTCCAAATGCCAAGTTATTGCTCCTCTTGTTGGAAATGGAAAAGGCAGGCCCTTAGGAGGCTCAAAGGAAGAGAGAGGAGGGAGAACTCACAGCAGAATCTTCTCGCCCAATCTGGAACCTCAGTGCCCCCCCCCCCCCCCCAGCAGCAGTAGCCCAGGAGCAGCAGCAATGCCAAGGAGGAGTCCCCTGGGACCAAGCCCTGGAGCTGTGTTTTTACACTAAAAGACCTTGTTTCTTGTCTCGTCCTGGTCATAACCCTGCTTAATAGACACATTAAGATGAATGATTGAAGCTGCCTCTCACTGCAGCTGAAAGGAGGGCAGCCTGGATAACCCTGGATGGAGGGGACACTATGGGGATGGGGTTGAGGTGGGAAGGGGTCTGCCAAGCATCCCCCCTCCAACACTGAGCCTCAGCTTTGGGAGCTGAAACCTCTTGTTCCTTAAGAGCCTTCTGAAGACTGCTTCATCCAGCAGGGCTCTTCTGGGTTAAACATCTCTGGCTGTGCTCTGTCTCCCCAGCATCAGGGAGGCGATGATGCAAATAGGAAAAGCCATAGGTGTTTAAGGGACAACAGTGACTTTTACATATACAGGCTTTCAAAGAGCTTTAATGAGCTTACACAAACACAGTTTTTCATATCTATGAAAACAACAGATAATAGTGATTGGATGTTTTCTGCATGTTTCAAAGGCTGTTTTATATACATTGTTGTATCTGATCATCACCACAGCCCCAAAGGCCAAAATACGGTCCCCAATTTACAGATGAGAAGACTGAAGCTTAGAGAAGTTAAGCTACTTGCCCAAGTTCACTCAGCTAATAAGTAATGGAATCGGGCTATGAACCCAGGCAGTCTGATTTCAGAGCTCGTACGTGTAACCACTGTCATCGTTTACTGCCTCTGGTGTTACAAATTGACCTAGTCTGGAATTGGGAGGAGGGTAGGGGAGGAGTGAGGTTTTGTATCAGATAGAGAATTGATTTAGAGGTCAGAGACAACAGTTAGGGATAAACAGGCTCATCTCTGGATGGGACTGCAGAGGCGGTGGGACCCCAGGGAGCACCGCTGAGACAGGCCTCATTTAGCATGTTTATGACAGGTCTGGCAGAGGGCAGCTCAGGAAAAGCTGCCCCTTCAGAGATAGAGATGACACCAAACACTTTTGGGCAGGAAAATGTCTTGCTTTTTATCTTCCCCCAGACCCCCACCCCCACCCTTTACCTGATACTTTGCTTGATATGGAACAAATATTCAATAAACGGCTCCTAAAATACAGATGCTAAAAAAAAAAAAAAAAAAAAAAAAGCAAGAGTCACCGTAGTCTTAAACCAGACTCAGGAGAAAGAAAAATGCTCTGTGCCTGCTGATGTGAGTGTACATGTTTGGGGAAGGTGGGAAGATGGGGAAGGGAGGCCAGAGAGATGGCGCTACTAAAACCTGGCTACTCAAGGTGTGGTCTGAAGAGCAGCAGCACAAGCCTCCCCAGGAAACTTGTTAGAAATGCAGAGTCGAGGCCTTTTCCAGACCCACATAATCACAATTTACATTTTTTTTTTTTTTTCCTGCCTCAGGTTTATTTGTACAATTAGCACAGGAGGACCCCAGCCCCATGCAGATGGCAGCCCCAGGGGAGTTACACCAGTCCTTCTGTCCTCGCATTGGCAGACAAAGATATCTATTCTGAAGCCTTTGTAGGGGCCTGGGCACCTTTGAGAGCCTGAGCTGGAACTGAAACTGGAGCTGAAGCCTGGGCCTTGGTTTGATCCTTGGCCTTGGCCTTGACCTTGACCTTTGGCCGGCAGAGCCTGAGCCCCTTGGCAATGCGTGCCCGAGCACGCTTCCCAAGCTTGGGGTGGGCAATGTAGGCAAGTCGATCGAGCTTGCGGCTGACACCCTTTGGGATCTTGGGCTTAACCTCCTTGGGCTTTACGAGGGCCTTAATGGCCTCAGCTCGTGCACTCATGGCCTTGGCATTGTTGGCCTGCATCTTCTTTAGGCCCTTCTTGTTGTGCTTCTTGGCAAAGCGCATGTTCCTCAGGAACTTGGGGTCCACCCCCTTAAGAGACTCGTATCTTTGTGATCGGGGTTTCTTGATACCATTTCTGTGCCATTTTCGGGACTGGTTGTGTGTGGTGTGGTTCTTGGACTTGGCCATGTCTGCACCCAAGCCGCGGTTCCCGAAGCTCCTAGGACCGGAAGAGCACAATTTACATTTTAACAAGATCCCCAGGTGATTGGAATGCACATTAAAGTTCAAGAAGCACTGCTGTAACACAGAAGCCCCAATAGTGGCTCTCTATTACCCTCAAGATCAAGTCCAAACACCTTAAGAATGCTCATCAGACTATGCAGGATCTAACTCTTGCCTTTGTCTTCAAACTCCTCTTTCATCGCTCCCCTTGCACACATTCTGTTCCAGTCCTACTAAGTTTCTTTCCATCTTCACATGGGCCATTTCTTTGCTTAGTACCTTTGCTCATGTTATTCTCTTCACCTGGAATGTGTTCCCCCCTTCAATCCCTTCTCGCCTTCTTGGTCTAAGAAATTCCTACTTGACCTTTAAGACTAAGACTTAAATGTCATTTGTTCTGGGAGGGCTTTCCGGGCCGTAAGGGATGCCTCATCTTTAAACCCTTATTGTAAGTGCACCTCTATAATCACAGTTATCACTCTGATAATTATTTCTTTACCAGTATGTCTCCTTCATTAGAATGTAAGCTCTATGAGGGCAGGGACTGTGTCTGTTGTTCATATTCCTGTCCTGTGCTTTTTCATGGAACATAGCACAAAATAGGTATTCAAAGAATGTTTGTTGAATTGAAAAAGTATACACTTGGAAAAGCATGGGTTCAGGCTCTTAGGACTGTGCTGGGATTGCTAGAAGAGATGCTCTGAAGGCTTCAGATGCCTTCCTAAAGGCCCTCTAGAAGTCTCAGGTCTTGGGGCTGTGGTCAAACACTGGTTAGACACTAAGATTGCTCAGCAACCCCCTGCCCTGTGGATTAAAGAGTGCTCTTCAGGGCAGGAGATGCAGGAAGGGCTTGGGACACTCAGAAGATGGGAAGGAACAGCCACTAAGAAAATGCTCCTTGGAGCAGGGCATCATTCTCCAGGAGTTCAACAGATGGAGATAGGAATGGGGTAGGCCTTCCCATTGAGAGAATAACGGCCAACAAATGCTTGGAGGCTAAAAAGTGCAAAGCACCCTGACAAGTAGGAATTTGTCCCTTGGGCCTGGAAGAGAACAGGAGTTAAAAGAATGACTAGAAAATAAGGCTAGCAGCAGAGGCTGGAGGCTTAGGATGGAGGATCTGACTGCCAAATCAGGACCAGGAAGGAGGAGCTTCATAGCTCCTATGAAGTCACTCACTGGAGCTCTGCCGTCCATCCAGCAATTTGTTGTCCTTTGGTTTAACCACACATCCTTACTCTAATCGTGCTGGTATATACCTGATCCCATTATGGGCTTGGTTCACATTTACTTGTTTTTCTCTGAGAGGTTTTTCAGCCCCCATATAAATTACCTAGGGATTGGTATTTATATATACATACATATATATATATATATACACACACATATACATATATATACACACACACACATATATATACACACACATAATACGTACACATATACGAATATGTATATATGTACACATACGTATATGTATATTATACATACACATATATGTATATGTATGTATGTGTATATATATATATATATATATATATAGATATATATATATATAGATATATATAGATGGAGTTTCACTTTTGTTGCCCAGGCTGGACTACAAAGGCGCGATCTTGGCTCACTGCAACCTCTGCCTCCTGGGTTCAAGTGATTCCCTGCCTCAGCCTCCCGAGTAGCTGAAATTACAGGCACCCACCACCACACCCAGCTAATTTTTATATTTTTAGTAGAGACAGGTTTTCACCATGTTGGCCAGGCTAGTCTCAAACTCCTGACCTCAGGTGATCCACCCCTCTTGGCCTCCCAAAGTGCTGGGATTACAGGTATGAGCCACCGCACCCAACTGGGATTGGTATTTTTATAGGAATAGGTGGGAGCCTCGAATTAGCAAGACTAGTATATCAACATAAATATAAACACATTTGTACTATGAGCCAGGATAGATTATTGGCTTGAGAATATCTGCATTGCTACAGATGAACTACAAGGCAGTCTACGGAATCAGACTTTTGACTAGAAACAGAGCCACCAGGAGGCAGCAGTTTCTGAGTGGGTTTGGAAAGACGAGGGGAGCCTGGCCTGGAGGAAAGAAGTCAGCATCACTCCACAGGGGCCAGGGTGAATGCTGGTGTCTGATCAGTGATGGGAAAGCCTGAGCAGAAAAGAGAGAGCTGAACTTGAAGCTGAAGTGGGAACAGGTAAAAGTAGGAGTGTTCATGACTGATGACCAAACTCAAAGGAAAATTGATGAAGGAAACTTTACTCACCAAATACCTACCTTATGCTGGTAGCACTTTCTTCACTATATTGGTGATATAGCTACTCCCTCCATTTTATAGTTGAGGAAACAGGCTCAAAGAAGCTGTCTTCAGTTATTCATCAACTACATGCACATGGAATATGAAGATAAGACACAGTCCTGTTCCTTGAGGATCTCAGAATATTGTAGGAGAGAGAAACAGAGGCAAACCACTTTATTACTGTGTTCCCTAGACAAGAGTAGATGTAAGCAGAAGGTGCAATAAAACCAGAAAGAAGTTTCCCCAGTCACAGAGTCAGTAAGTGTCAGAGCCAGGATTCAAATCCTGGACTGTATGGATCAAAACCTCAGCATCTTCCACCACTCTGGCTGCACAGCTAAGTCTAGACCCTTAGTCATAGTCTGAGTACTGAGGAAGGACAGCAGTGGCCTTTGCTGCTAGCAGGAATTTTTTTTTTTTTTTTGAGATAGAGTCTTGCTCTGTTGCCCAGGCTGGAGTGCAATGGTGTGATCACAGCTCACTGCAATCTCTGCTTCTCGGGTTCAAGCGATTCTCCTGCCTCAGCCTTCTGAGTAGCTGGGACTACAGGCATGTGCTGGGAACACACTTGGCTAATTTTTGTATTTTTAGTAGAGATGGGGTTTCACTATGTTGGCCAGGCTGGTCTTGAATTCCTGACCTCGTGATCCACCCGCCTCCGCCTTCCAAAGTGTTGGGATTACAGGTGTGAGCCACCACGTCCGGCCTAGCACAGAATTTTTAAGAATAAGGAGAGGACATTGGGAATTGGGATGTGACTCATACAGGTGACACAGCTACACATAAGGCCCAGAAAGGATGATGATGCCCTCAAGATTACCAGATGTGGGTCAGGTATGGTGGCTCATGCCTATAATCCCAGCATTTTGGGAGGCTGAGGCAGGAGGGTCAGTTGAGTCTAGGAGTTCGAGCCCAGCCTGGGCAACAGGGTAAAACCCCGTCTCTACAAAAACAAACAAACAAACAAAAAGTAACCGGGTGAAGCTGCACAAACCCATAGTCCTAGCTATTCGGGAGGCTGAGGTGGGAGGATCACTTGAGCCTGGGAGTCGAGCTTGGGAATGGGCCATGATTGTGCTACTGTACTCCAGCCTAGGTCTAGGCATGGAGACTCTCTGCTGGGACAGGACTGATTCCAGAGCCTAGAAGTGGTAGTGAGCTACAGGAGCCCCTGGGGCACTAGAGAGTGCTGGCTGGTCCTTACAGAGGCAAATTGGGGCCAGAGAGAGGAGCCTCAAAAATCAAGCTGTGGTGGGGAGTATTGGGAGTGGCACTGGGGCTATGAGTATAAAATCAGAAAAATCTTGGGCTGTAAGGAGAGCTTGCCCACTCTCTAGGATCACCTTCTCCTTTTTACTTCTGTTTAGTTCAGTACATCCTGACAGGACCATCTGCCTCTTTGAAAGCAACTCATTTGATTTCAAACTGCTTTTTCCTCCCTTCTGAGCACCAGATATGGAAGAAGTCTGGGGCCCCAATCTTTTCTAGGGCTGCTTTGCCTCTGACTAGTGGCTGGAGAGCCCAAGCAGACTTTGTACAGCTGGGACAAAGCTGTGGGATTCACATTTGTGAACCACACCTCTGGGGCAGGTGAATCACGACTCTCTCTGGGCCTAGGGCAAATCAAGGTGGAGTCACAGGATTTGAGGTAAAGGCCCTGGGACTAGAGAGGGGACAGAGCATAGGCAGATAGTGGTGCAGCCTAAGGAAGAGAACCTCCCTGGGCAGGTGGCTCCATTTGATTTCCGATTTAAAGGGGAGGCTTAGATAGCCAAGAAGAAAAAGGCTAATAAGAAAAATATTAAACTGCAGTGTGTGTGTCCCCAGGGACTTCCTGTTGCCATGACTGACCTCCCGGAGAGCGCCATTCGTTCCCGAGCATGGCAGCTTTATAGGCACTTGTAGGCCTGCAAAGAACACCAATTTGCTGCTGCAGTTTGTTTTGATAACTGAAACTTTCAATAAATCTATATTAAAATCAAAGGGAAAATTAACTAGGCCCTAGTGAGGGGCACGGAGATAAGGGAGCACATTACCACCCTGGCCTCAGCCACCCCACATCCATCTCTTAGTTCAGATTCAGGTCACCAGGGAGATGAATGGCTCAGGCTCTTGGGGAACAGCCCTGGGGAGAAGCAGGAAGAAAGCGGCATGGCCAGATTCCTCCTGGAGCAGCAGAAGACTGCTGGGGGTAGGGTTAGGGAGAAGAGGAGGGGAGGTGGTGGTGGTCATGGTGGGAAGGGGGCAAGAGAGAGGGGTAGGGGAAGGATGAGAATAATAGTAATAGCCACTATTTACTGAACTCTCTATTCTAGGCAGTGCTAAGCAGTTGTGTATTTAATTTCAATGACAGGTAGATACTAGTATTATCTACATTCTAGAGATGAAGAAACTGAACTTCAGAGAGGTATGTGACTTGCCTAAGGTCACAGATGGAGCCAGGACTGAGCCCACCCTCTTATGCTGTCTTATATAGCTTATAGGGATTACGATGGCAGTGGCAGTTTTTCCAGTTGCCACATAAAATGGTTTCAGACCCAGTCTGGGTTCTCTCAGCTGTGCCAAAGTTTGGGGGCTGCCATGCATTATCCTTGGGTCCTGCATTCTCTGTGCTTTGACAGCTAAGGTTTTCTAGCTTTGATGGCCATCTTGCTGCGTTTCCTGGTGGTTTGATGGGGAATAAGAAGGCCTAACTTGGTCCTCTCTTTTGTTCTTGCTCCCAGTGTTCACTTTCGTTCAGTCACTTAATCCAGCAGCCAAGGTGTCTGTGTGTTGGACTCAGTTCATCTGCCCCCACAAATTCACTTGCCCTTGCCTCGTCTGCAACCCCAACTCTGGCCATTGGCCACTTGTTTGTTGGACAGCCCAACTGCCACTCCCACCTCATTTACTAACACCTCTGGTTATCTTAGTTTCCCCTGGGAGGAGGGTTAGGTTTTGACACAGCCTCCAATGTGCCCACTGTGGTGGGACTGCAGTGGACCTAATCTGACCCAACCAGAGGCTTTCATTCCTCTCACCTTTTCTAGTCTCAAATAAATGTGCTTCAGGGTGTGGAATCTGGCACCCCCTGTGGCTACTGCAGTGGTGGGGTAACACAACCCTTCCTGTCAGACAGGATGGTTCTATATATCCTGTACGACAGAGCAACTAGCTGTATTTTCTTTGAGGCGCTGGACAACTTCTCAGTAAGACACTATCATGTACTTTCTTTCCCTCCTTCCCTGTCTCACTTCCCCTTTCCCCATACTCTTTTATTTTCTTATTTATTTAAGACATGGGGTCTTGCCATGTTGCCCAGCCTAGTCTTGAACTCCTGACTCTAAGTGATCCTCCTGCCTCAGTCTCTTGCCTCCTGAGTAGCTGGGACTACTACATGCGTCACCATGCCTGGCTCCCCTCACTCTTGATGCCTTGGGATTATACTCCCCAGTTAAATTTGAGCACATAAGTTTTAGCTCAGCTCTGTTTTCTTCTTTTACAGAGATGAGATCTTGCTATGTTGAGCAGTCTGGACATGAACCCCCAGGCTTAAGCAATTCTTCCACCTTGGCCTGCCAAAGTGTTGGGATTACAGGTATGAGCCACTGTGCCCAGCCCAGGTTCTGTTTTCTAGGGAACCAGACAGCATACAACAGAGCCACGGCTTGGGAAAGCCAAGTGCTGGGTCAGGCGGCAGTGTAAGGCACCAAGTGTATACTGAGCTGTCAAATCGTTCTATTATTTGAATGCATTTGCCTGGTTTTTGTACAGAAAGAGCCTACAGTGTGGTGAAGTCCTGGAAGCTGTACAGTTGAGCCCTAGAGCACCAAGGAGGAAAGAGCACATTCTAGGGGAGTCAAGGGGACCATGGAAGGCTCCACAGAGGATGCTGGAGCTGGGCATTAAATAAAGCCTTGAATCCAGATAGTATAGACTTACTACATTCTCATGGCCAAGGTTGGCTGTGCCCTATGCTCAGGCCATAATTCAGTATATAACCGAGCTATCTCACTGCCTCTTATTTGTCTTATTTTTATATTTATGTACTTGTTTATTATCTATTCTTCCTCCTGCTGCTCCCTCTAATTTATTTATTATGGCTCACTGCAGCCTTGTCGTCCTGGGCTCCAGTGATCCTCCCACCTCAGCCTCCTGAGTAGCTAGGACTACAAGTACGTGCCACGATGCCTGGCTAATTTTAAATTTTTTTGTAGAGATGGGAATCTCATTATGTTGCCCAAACTGGCCTTGAACTCCTGGTCTCAAAGGATCCTCCAGCCTCAGCCTCCCAAAGTGTTAGGATTACAGACATGAGCCATGGCACCCAGCTTCCCTCTCCAATTTAAAGTCTCCTTGAGAATACTAGTTTTGTGTGTTTTTATTCATCAGTGAATCCTCAACAACAGAAACAATGCCTGACACTTGAGAGGCATTATAAACACAGGTGGACTGACTGACCAACTGGCTGTACGACAGTTAATGTCTATGTTAACAGTAGGAGAATCTGTTCCGGCTCCAAGAATTGGGGGATAGTGCATCTACTTTACTGACCTTGGGATACATCTGTCCCTGTTGCTGTTTATGTCCCTGCCGCTGTTTATTCCCTCATTTGTTCACAGACATTTATTGTGGGCCTTCTTTATGCCTGGCACTGCTGTGTATTACTGATATAACACGAACAATATAAAAAAAATACTTTTCCTAAAGGGCTTACAACACTGTGGGAGTGACAACAAGGAAACAGATAATTATAAAACAATATGATAAATGCTGTAGGTGCACAGTAGAATCACCTAACCTATTACATGGGTGGGATTAAGGAAGGCATTCCCTGATAAGGGGATTACCAGGCACTCCCAGCTCAGGTGGGAATCGTTACCTTAAGGTCCGATCTCAGATGTGGTAGGCCCAGAAATGACATCTTTTATTTTTTTGAGACAGTCTCACTTTGTTGCCAGGCTGGAGTGCAGTGGTGTGATCTTGGCTCATTGCAACCTCTGCCTCCGGGGTTCAATCGATTCTCCTGCCTCAGCCTCCTGAGGACAGACGTATCCCAAGGTCAGTAAAGCCTCTGGCTACAGGCGCACCACCACGCCCGGCTAAGTTTTGTATTTTTAGTAGAGATGGAGTTTCACTATATTGGCCAGGATGCTCTCCATCTCTTGACCTCGAGATCCGACCGCCTCGGCCTCCCAAAGTGCTGGGATTACAGGCAAGAGCCACCGCGGCCAGCCAGTGACATCGTCTTAAGTGTAAATATGCAGACAGCGCAGAGAGAGGCTTGGTAACTGAAGCTGGGCCCAGAATATGGGGTCCTGATCGGTTGGAAAGCTGTCAAAGCCAACGTTGGCTTGGCTAAGGCTGAGGTTTTCCAGCTCATAATCTGGGATCCATGACTACCCAGAAAGGCATAACCAGCATGAAGAAACACAGGTCTCTCCAGCTTACTGGAGAGACTGAGCTCCTCACAGCTGAGGCAAGCCTTTTAAACAGAAGTTTCCTCTGAGTGGACCCGAAAGAGCTAGTTCCGTCTTCCTTAGGACGGCCCTTCAGTAATTGAAGCATTTTCCTCTTAGCTTAACCCCTCCTTGTCTCAGGTCTCCCGCAGGCCCACATCAGAGAGTAGATGACAACAATTACTTGTTGAATGAACGAATCATGAGGCGTCATGAAATTGAATCTGTCACCTTGTGAGCCCATATTCACCTACTGGAGGGCCGGAAAACGGAGATGGGGGACCTGGGTCGCTCTAGGCCTTAGAAAGTTTTCGTTTTAAAAAAATTCCTTTCGCAGCTCAGAAGTGATGCCCCCGCCCCCGCCTTCTCCTCTGAGTTCGTGCAACGTCAAAACTACAAGTCCCATAAGGCCGGCCGCCGGGAGTCACCATCTTTACATACCTTAGCGCGCATGTCGGCGGGAGAGCGAGCGTTTGGGGAGAAGAAGCCCCGCCCCGTTGCAGCTTATTGGTTAAAGGGGCCGGCAGCGAGCTCAGCGGTTGGCCACAGCGCCCGCCCGTCCGCCGCGTCGGTCGGGGTCAGAGTGCGCGGAGGTGAGTCGGTGTGTTGTGGACTCGTGGTGCTGGCTGCCGTTGTTGAGGCGGCCGGGAACGGGCGGTGGGGAGCGGGCGGAGCTGGCCCTGCCTCTGCCTGGCCGGTGCCGCAGTCGGCGCGGGCCGCGCCCGCCGCCGCCAACTGCCCTGAGGGCCTGCTGAGGCTGAGGGAGACGTCGGGGCCTGCACCTGGAGGGAGCCTGCCGCGCTGGCCCCGAGGAGGGGGCGTTGCCATGGCGACAGCCTCTCCCGCTGCTGACGGGGGGCGGGGGCGGCCCTGGGAAGGAGGGCTGGTCTCCTGGCCCCCTGCCCCTCCCCTTACTCTCCCCTGGACTTGGATGGGCCCGAGTTGGGGGCAACACCCCGGGGTGGGTGATGCTGAATGGTCCCCCCAAGATTGGGCCTTGGTTAATGCATGCGGGGTGAGCTTCGCGGTGCGCAGACTTTGTGCAACCTGGGGTGCTGGCCCATGTGCTCACCCTGTATGCTTAATCTACTGAGTAACGTTCTGGTGGAGGGGGAGTGGGGCAGAGCTTTGCAAGACAGGATGGGTGAGTTTATTAAGGGGGTTGACTTCTTACCTGGGATTACTAGAGAAGAAAAAGATTTGACCAGAGAGGCTAGAAATGGAGCAAGGAGATTGTAGATAGAACATTTCCCTTGACCCTCTCCTCAACACATGCACACACACCAGGTTAGCAGTTTACCTCTGTAAATCTGCAGGTGGCAATAGTGACGGTGAAAGGAGTGAATAAGGGGCCTAATCTGGCTAGCTTCTGTTTGCCTGTCTTGCAAATGGTCCAGCAACAGGTGTTTTCTTAAAAAAAAAAAAAAAAAAAAAAAAAAGGCATGAACTTGGATTGAGGTCTTGCAAAATATAACTGCTCCTTGTTGACTTGGAAGATGCTGGATGTGGGGCTCCTCAATGGGGGTTTGGATTTTGTCCTTAGAGCTGGATTTTGCAACGAATAGTGCCCTTGATTGCGTCTGCTAGAGGTCTCTGGCCACTTCAATGGTATTTACTCTTGTCAGACATTTCATCAGTCTAGCGGAGGGGCAGCAAAACATGAATCCTATTTGCTAAAAGACTACACTATTCAAACCATAGTAGGTTGTGAGTGGCTAAATGAGTTTCGATTGTAGAGTTTCTTTGAGAAATTGGCTTCATCAAATTCTGCTTTATTCTGACTTTATCATATACAGCATGCCTTGTTTTAGTGGGTTCTTGCGTGGAGCTTAAGTTTATTATACCTGAATCTCCTACCATTTAAAAGCCAATTTATAAACAGGGACTTCGAGTGTGACTCCACTAATGTGTGTCTGAGATCCTGGTTAGAAACCCACTTGGCTGCCCTTCCTCAGGAGCTGGGGGTTGGGGGAAGGGAGCTGCCGGGAAGTGATTGATAAGGTTTCCTTTATGGATTCTGTGGTGCTTCACTGGAGCTCAGAGCACTTTGGCAACTTAAGCACTCCAAATTAAAAGCTCATTAGCAATTCCTGCCCAAAGATCCTGTAAATAATCAGCTAGCTAGGTCATAGAGTTTGGCTGAGAGCTCTTCTTCCAACTTGAAATTTTCAAATAAAAGTGCTTTTATTCCCTTTCATTTCCAAAGTGTTTTCTTTGTGGTGGGATAAATTGGTGAGTGGCCTTTTCCCAGGGGATCTGAGTAGAAGAAAGGCTTAAATGTGTGGAACAGTAGACAGGAATATATTGGTTCCAACCCTAGGTGTTTCTTTATGGAAAAGATATCACTAACAGGGGCATCTCTGCAACTGTTAGTCCTTTAGAGAATATGAATTAGTTGAAAAGCATGATAGGTATGTGTTGATGTTTCACTTGGAATTTAGTTACCTTGACTTTCTTAGAGCTTGATGTAGGCTTGGAAGTATCCTGAAAGTGTTTCCTCGTCTATGTGGCCATTTGCAGTATGGCTTGTGGATTTGTGGCAACCAACTCCTCCCCTAATCCTGGCCCAGCCTTAGTTCCTTAATTCTGAATACTGTCAGCTTCACCAGTGTCTTCCTCCTTGTCTAGACTAGGATTCTGAAATCACCCAAAGAGGCACCACTTGGTGACTATCTTTCTCAGTCCAAGCTCAGATATGGTAAATTTTAGTGTTTCTAGGAGGTGAACTTCCATAGGAGAGAAAATATATGACCAGAGAACATGAAAATCCTTATAAATGTAGTACTAATAGCTTCTGAAAGCTCTGCGGGGTCACTGTCTTTCCACATAGGTAGCTGTTATCCCAAAGTTTGAGTTTAGAGTTTGAGGTGTAGTATCCTTCATGGGGATCTGATGCTTTGTATTGAAATAGACTTGTTGCAGAGATGTGTATTTATCCACAGCATTGGGGCTTTCCAGCTTTCACAGAACCTTCAGCATCCCCAGCTGCCGGTCTTGGGATCTTCGAAGTAAGGAGAGGTGAGAATCCTGTTGCATGGTCAAGTTTGGCTTGATTTCCCTCAGAGTATTTGGGCTTGGAGGGTAGAGGGTGGCGGCTGATGCAGATTGTATTTTTTCCCCCACATATCCCCAGAGTCTAAACAAATTGTATTTTTTTGTAGCTTCTTCTGATAAGGTAACATATGCTCAAAGTCTGTAGAAACTTACCTGAAGTTTATAAAGTGGTAAAAGTTGGAGGTGGGAGATCCAGACTCTCAAGTTCTGTCACAGTTGCTTTATGGGCATCTCATGAGCACCTACTTTATGTTCAGGATGGTTGAATAAAGCCAGAATACCCATTATCCTGAGAAATACACATCTTAAAGAAGTAGAAAGAAACATCTTCATTTGACTTTAAACATTTATTTGTTTGTTTATTTTAGAGATTGACTCTTGCTAAATTACCCAGGCTGGACTCAGCTTCTGGGCTCAAGTGATCCATCCCACAAGTAGCTGGAGCTACAGGCATGTGCCACCACACCTGGCTCTCATTTGGCTTTTGCTAATGTATTTGACCAAGGTCTTTGGGATCTTGGTTTAATTTACGTTGCATGTTACCTTTTGGTGGATGGTTAGTTCCAACCTGTCTATTTTACAAGGATCAGGGACCAGCTAAAGAGGCATACTCTGGATGATTGATATCCAGGACTTGAGCCTATTTGTTCAATAACTAAGGGCCAGGCACTGTGCTTGTTCCTGGGATTGTAGTGGTGAACAAGAAAACCACTGTCCCTGACACCATAGAACTTACAAATTCATGTGAGACTGATAGTAAAAAGGCAATTATGATACGGCCTGAGAGTGCTATAGTAAGGGAAGTGTAGAAATCGGGAATACTCAGAAGGGTGTCTAACCCAGACTTGTAGATTCAGGGAAGGCCTCTCAGAAGTGGTAACCTCACATAGAATTAAACGAACCCTCAACACTGAAAATTAAGGAAAGAGAAAAGAAATAGATGAAGATATGAGGGACCAAGTGTCAGGGCTTTATTGAGTTTGAGAAAGTTCAGTGTAGTTGAAACAGCACTTAGTGGGCAGGGGACAGGAGCATGTAGGGAGAGATGAAGCAGGAGGTAAGCAGAGGCCAGAGCTTTAGCCTTATAAACTCTTAGGATTAGACCAGGGGGTAGAAGAAAGATTAGGGCTCTGCAGACTTTTTCTGTAAGGAATAAGATAGTAAATATTTAGGTTTGGGTTTCTGTCACAACTTCTCAACTCTGCAGTTATGCGTGAAAGTAGCCACAGATAGTATGAAAAGTAATGAGCATGGATGTATTCCTGTAAAACTTTATAAAATAAATAAAGGTGGCAGCTAGATTTGGCCCATGGAACATAGTTTGCTGACCTCTGGGTCAGATTTAAGAATAGTAAGCAGCCATTAAAGGGTTTTTTAAGCAGTAGACTGACATTAGATTTGTGTTTTAGAAAGTTGGCAGGCTGACATGGTGGCTCATGCTTGTAATCCCAGCACTTTGGGAAGCTGAGGCGGGCAGATCACTTGAGGTCAGGAGTTTGAGACCAGCCTGGCTAACATGGCAAAACCCTGTCTGTACTAAACATGCAAAAATTAGCTGGGCGTGGTGGTGTACGTCTGTAATCCCAGCTACATGGGAGGCTGAGCGGGAGAATCATTTGAACCCGGAAGGTAGAGGTTGCAGTGAGCCCAGATGGTACTACTGCACTCCAGCCTGGGTGACAGAGCGAGACTCTGTCTCAAAAAAAAAAAAAAAAAGAAAGAAAGAACGTTTACTCTGATTTCATTGTGAAAAATGGATTGAAGGGAACAGATGATACTGGAGGCAGAGAGACTAGTCAGGAGGCTGTGGCAATTACGTGGATAGCATTTTATTTTTCCCTTTTGTGGCATTGTTCTGGTTCTTAAAAATTGAGTACATGGCTGGGCATGGTAGTTCCTGCCCATAGTCTTAGCACTTTGGGAGGCCGAGACTTGAGGCAGGAGATTGGGACCAACCTGGTCAACATACCAAGAACCATCTCTACCAAAAAAACCAAAAATCAAAAAACAACAAGAAGCACTGATCTATAGCTATGCTTTTCTTATAAATAAAAAAATTGAGTATAACTGAATTTTTACATGTATGAGTATAATGGTTCTTTTTACTAACTTCTTTCCTGTCTGCTGGAGGAACATATAGAATGTCTACCAAAGAATTTGTTGGAGATACTGGCTCCATTTTACAGATTGGAAAAGATAGAAAGGGAAAGTTGGTATAAAATGAATTTAAAGAGCTGGGCAAGTGGCTCTTACCCATAATCCCAGCACTTTGGGAAGCTGAGGTCGGTGAATCACTTGAGGCCAGGAGTTTGAGACCAGCCTGGCCAACATGGCAAAACCCCATTTCTACTAAAAATTCAAAAATTAGCTGGATGTGGTGGCATGCGCCTGTAATCCCAGCTACTTGGGAGGCTGAGGCATGAGAATTGCTTGAACCTGGAGGTGGAGGTTGCAGTGAGCTGAGATTGTGCCACTGTACTCCAGCCTGGGCAATAGAGCGAGACTCTCAAAAAAAAAAAAAAAAAAAAACTAAAAGGATTTGGAAACTGTATTTAATGAAGGAGATATGGAATAAACAGAGCTCTGGAAAGGGTCTTGATCTTAGGGTTCACAGCTTAATGCCAATTAATTTGAACTTCTTGAACTGTACACACAGAGGATGACTCATTTTCCTAAGCTTTCCAGGGAATTGCCCTCATTCTATATATGCCCTACTTGGTCTCTCCTTTCCTTGCTTGTAGCAGACTGATGACCTCGTCCTGGTGTTGGAAATGCCTCCTAGTTCAGGTATGATGGTATGTGTCAAGGACAGGGACCAAATAAAATACTGTATTTGGTGAGTGTCCGTTGAATAGGTGAGAGTCCCGTGCCTGCAGTTTCCCTTTCTTCCTGCTTTCCTTTTGCAGGAGGTCTTCATCCTATAAGCCCCAGTGTAGGTTTCTCATAGTAGTGTTTATGTGACCTTGGGCAAGTGACTTACATCTTTGAGCTTCACTTTGCTATCTGTAAAATGGAAATAATGAGACTTAATCGAGTTGGCTGAGGATTTAATAATGTATGTAAAACTCTTCACACAGCATCTTGATAACTTTTATCACTAACAGTATTTCACATAATTAATATGTTTTAAAAAGCAGCCTGTAGTTGGGTGACTTGGCCTTTGGCTTTGTATTTTTTGGATCCTTACAGTTGTCATTGTGAACATATGATAAAAATGTAGCCACTTGTGGTGGTCGCAGCCAGCAAACAGGAGGACTTTACTAAAGCAAGGCACTGCTCTTCATAATGGAAAATTTTTGGACAACTGGTGTTCCATTCAGAATCCCAGAACTGGCAGGGTGTGGTGGCTCACACCTCTAATTCTACCACTTTGAGAGGTTGAGGTGGGTGGATCATCTGGCCAACATGGTGAAACCCTGTTTCTACAAAAATACAAAAAATTAGCCTGGTGTGGTGGTGCATACCTATAGTTTCAGCTACTCAGGAGGCTGAGGCAGGAGAATTGCTTGAACCCGGGAGGTGGAGATTGCAGTGAGCTCACATCGAGCCACTGCACTCCAGCCTGGGCGACAGAGTGAGATTCTGTCTTAAAACAAAAAACAGAATCCCAGAACTTTTTTCAGTGTGGACCTTAGTCCCAACACCATCAGTAAAGCAAATCGAGTGAGCAACTTCCTGATAGAAATTCACCAAAGTGTGACCAGCCATTCCTCTCTGTCTGTCTGGGGTCATTTATTAGTGTTGCCACCCTGTGGCCTTACATCTTTGTAAAGTGTCTCTCAAATTTTTTAAAATTACTTTTCACCAGCACTCTGGGAAGTGGGTCAGGTGGTCAGCATCCTTGTCCTTGATATCATATGAAGAAACTGAGGCGCAGGAAGGTTAAGTGAGTTGCCTGAGGTCATGCTTCTATGTACTGTCAAAGCTAGGGCAGATTTGCCTCCAGATGAAAGTAGTTTATTGCCGTAACTTGGCTTTCCTTGAGTGAGAGCTGCATAGTCATTGCAGGACTGCAGTCTGATGCATGCCTTGTCCAGATTTACTGAGCTTGGTTTGAGTCTTTATCCATTTGGTTCTGTTGGGTTTTAGTTAATGATTGCTAGAACCAGAACTGTTGGGAAGCAGATTCCCTTTGGGTCATTGTTTTTAGCCTTTCCTCTTTGGGGACATTCCTTGAGTAGCCTTGGGTTACCAGGGATTGCTTTGATATGTTCAAAATTGTGCCTTGTGCCCGACAGCTACAGGTAAAATCAAAAGGAGGATAATTTATGGGAGTGTCAGAGCTGGCCGCTGGCACCTCAGGAGGCCATTAGTATGCCTGTTCAGACCCTCTGTGTCCTTGCAATTGATTCTTCTTTGCATGAGCCTGATTTGGGAAGCTGTAGATCTGTGGGTAGTGATTGGATGTGACAGTCCAAACACCGGTCCCTAAATTAATCCTTTTAATGGTATTCCGGTACCAAGGCAATTCTCTCTCTGTCTCTCTCTTTCTCTTTCTCTCTCTGTCTCTGTCTCTCTTGTTCTCTTGCTTTCACTCTTTTTCAACTAGGGAGGACAGAATGGGGTGGGCTAGGAGGAAGGATAAAGAAAGGAAGAGAAGAAGCTTTGTTTAGTGCTTAGGCCCTGCTCTGTTCTAATTAGCATGTTCTAATTCCAGAGCAGTTGGCATCATGACTGTGGGCATATTAATTCATTCAGCAAACATTTACTCTCACTTACTTTGTGCCTGGTCCTGTGCTGGGTGCTGGGAATACAGAAATGAATAAAATGTGGTCTTTACCCTTACGGATCTAGCTCAGTGTTTCTCAGGCTTTAAAAACTCTTGTATCATTTAGATTAAAACACACACACACACACACCCCCAAAACAATCTCACCCTCTTTAATGCTATTTGAAATTTTAAAATGCATTAGTCTGACAAGTAAGTCAAAGAAATATGTCAAATATGCTTTTTTTTTTAATACACATGCATACACAAACACCTATACTGCTGTCTCCTGTCCTTCTCCCTTAACTCCTTGAAAATTACTGGTAGTAGAAGAAACATACCCAATATCTTACAACGTAGTGAGATAAAAGTTGTGAAGTAGGAATAAACTGTGCCACTGGATCATACTTAGCTTTATGATGGAGTGTCAGCTTGATTTGGGTCCTACTTTATCCATTTGGTTCTGTTGGGTTTTAATTAATGATTGCTAAAACCATTAAAAAGAAAAAAGAGAAAGCCACCAAAATGGGGGAGATTTGAACTGGATTTTGAAGAAGGAGTCATAATTTGTCTGGCAAAAAATGGAAGTGCATTCCAAAATAGGGAGCAGCATTTGCCAAAGCAGATTTGTAAAAGGAAACATCACATTGGGTACTTGAGTAAGAATTGTTTAAAACCCTGCCTCCTGCCAGTTTTCTACTCTGTAAGATGGAAAGATTTGCTCTTCTGGAATTTTGTTTGAGAAAAGGCTTTGACTTCCTTATGCTGCTGCTGTTTTAATTCTGCTCTTGTGCTGAGGCCTGTAACTTTTCTTTTTAAAATATAAAAAAATTATGAAAACAAGTTGGAGTGATTTGGATAGACTTAATTGTTGCTTAAGGTTGAGTTACTTTTAAAGTTACACTTTGCCTCAAAAGCAAAACTGCAGTTGATATGCATTGTTGGCCCTGTGTCTGATGGGGGGAATCAGTCAGGTGGGAACATGTGGGCCCATCACACATGATAGAGAACAGAGCTCCAAAGAGCTGAAGCACCTCTGAGCCTTAGTTTCCTCATTCGTAATATGAGAATACTGTTACCCATTTTGCTTGATACTTGGGAAGATTAAATGAGATAAAATATGTAAGTCATCAATACAATGTCTGGCTTGGAGCAGATTTTCAGAAAATGGTGTTTCCCTTTTCTCTTTCTCATGTATTAATAGCTCCCTTTTATTGAGCACTTGCTATTGTGCAAAGCACTTTTTGTACATTGTATGGTTGAATTGAACCCCAAAGATATAGGTATTATTATAACTATTATTACAAATAATTTATCGTAGAGTCAGGATTTGAACCTAGGTTTGTCTATTACCAGTGTTTTAACACTAGATTATGTAACTCCTTGATTTTACACCAGTTCCCCATCTTGGGACCAGGAGTACAGGAAGTATTTAACAGTTCTAGGTACCTCTCCTCTGGGATCAGATGCTGTCTACAAATGTGAGAGGTGCATAAAGGGATGCTGCTACCATACCCTGCCCTCCGTCCATCTCTAGTCTATTTATGGTGTTAGGAAACAAGGCTTTGTCCCTTCTCAGGTGTGGTGAGGTTGCAACTGACTTGTAGAACTTTGCAAAAAGATGTCTTCCAGCTTTGGCCGCTAAAAGGAGTTTGCCCAAGCTACTGGGCATAGCTGATGGTTTAGCAAATAGCAGGCAAATCACAAACAATTGCCTCTGTTTATGTGCAGCTTGGAGCTGCTGAGACAGACTAATTGAAGGAGAAAACAAACCTGCTGTGACCTGTGATGTTGTCATCAGAATTTGGTGTTCCTGAAGGTCTTTAGTGATTTTAGCTCTGCTGATAGTTTGGGATTATTAGCAGCTGCTTCTGAGTTGGGGGAGCTCTCCCTAGCGGTGCCTTCGAGCAGAAGTAGCTGTAGCTACAGACCAAGGCAGTGACTGGGTGTAGAGAAGAGGAGACTGTTTTGTTGAGGTGAGGACCCAGTTTTAGAGCTCCTGCTTCCTTTCCGCAGTGGGACCATGTGGAGGTTCCAGGGCATGTCAAGCTTTGTTTTGTCTTCAACCTCTAGCCTTCAGCAGACTAGTCAGAGTCCTCAGGCTCCTGGCCTCTTCTGTAAGACTGCACAGCTCAGGAAATGACTAGTGAGACGTTTTCCTTTCCTTGTGTCAGAGCAGTAGCCTGAGACCCTGGCCTTGGAGTCAAGAGCCTGTGTTCTATTCTTACGATTTCTTGCAACGTGAACCTTGGGCAGTCCTTTTCTATTCTTTCTGATCTCATTTTCCCTAGCTGGTTGGACTGTGATTGCCTCTTAGGTTTTCTTTCACCTTTGACACTTTGTTCTTTTTTTTGAGACAGAGTCTTGCTCTCTTGCCAGGCTGGAGTGCAGTGGCACGATCTTAGCTCACTGCAACCTCTGTCTCCCATGTTCAAGTGATTCCCCTGCCTTAGCCTCCTGAGTAGCTGGGACTACAGGTGTGTACTACCACACCTGGCTAATTTTTTGTATTTTAGTAGAGATGGGTTTCACCATGGCCAAGATGGTCTCAATCTCCTGACCTTGTGATCTGCCCGCCGTGACCTCCCAAAATGCTAGGATTACAGGCGTGAGCCACTGCACCTGGCCGACAGTTTGTTTTTTTCATAGAGAATGCTCTGGCAGCAAGGATATAGTCCTTAGACTGAAGATTATGACTTTTGGAGGCATGCAGTTTATTTGTATTTTTTCCTGTTTAGCTGCTTGAGACAAAACCTGTGACTAAGTGAGTTCCAGACAGGTGTTACTGTGTTCTTTGTTGTTGTTTCTGTGACTCAGGTGCCTGAGCACTTGTGTTACTACAGGTCAGATTGGGTCAGGGACTTGTACCAGGGCTGAGAACTGAGGAAGCTGTGACTGTTGTATTCCTAGGTGCTTCCAGTCAGCTGGACTCAGAACCTATTGCTGGTACCTTGGAGTTACTCAAATGTATCCCTGACTACTAGTCTGGCTATTAATAGAATGAATTGAATCCAGAGTTGGTATAAACATACAACCTCCCGGAGATCCCAAATACACGTGGCTGGGGAGGTAGAGTGGGAGTAGACCACATGTTTCACAATGGGCTGCTCTTCTTTTCCCATCTCGAGGCTCCCTTGGCCTGTGTGTGTGGATGTTAAAGGTTGACCCCCTCCATTCACCCGTCCAGTAATGGAGGCTATAAAATATCTGTTTACCTAAGACACCAGAATGACTCCTCTGTGGATCCTCTAATCTGGTGATTTGGTGCTTCTTTGGTCTCTCAGGTAAATACAGATTGAGTCTTTTTATAAAGGCATATTATTTCCCTCATTAAATGTGTGTTTTGGCACATGTGTTATTTACCTGATAGACAGTAATGGCTGCAGAGGAGCCATTGGTGTCTGTTGTGTAAATACTCTGCACAGAGACCATCCTCCAGGGGCCCTGGCGCAGGCCTGTTTCTCCAAATCGAGCTGGCCCGTGGCGGTCCTATTTACCCCTCCCCTGTCCCCACTGGGGGCCTGGGCCCTTCATATTGAAGAGAGAATCATTCATTTTCTCCCTTGCCATGGGCTACTAATACCTTTAATTTGCTAGGAGAGGGAAAAGGATGTCTGAGAATAAATGTGTATAAATCTTAGTCTCTGATGAAAGATAGTTTGCAGAAATAGACAGAATCATAAACTTTCTTTTGAGTTCCGGCCCTCAATTAGATACTCAAAGTCCCAGTTGATATTATAAGGTATAGACTTATAGTCTGCAAACTTGTGACTAAAACATAAAGACATTAATAGAAAAGAGAAATTCCTAAGACACCAGAGGGTACAAGGGCAGGTGGGATGCTGTTGCTGGGAGCAGGGGTGTTTCCTTAGAAGGCTCTATGGTGGCAGAAGTGAGGCGGGCATTGAGTGGGGGCTCTTCTAATGGAAACTCGGCTGGATGGAGATACTGTTTGGGCTGAGAGATGCTTTGAGTCTCTCTGCCAGAGAGAATATGCAGCCTACCTTCTGTGGGCATTACAGGGAGATCTCTCTCTTCACATACGGTCTGTCCTATATTTTTAGTTTTAAAATTGTAACCACATTGCACATGGATTTTAAAAAACAATTTATTTTCATTATTTATTTATTTTTTTCTTTGAGACAGAGTTTTGCTCTTGTTGCCCAGGCCAGAGTGTAGTGGCGTGATCTTAGTGATCTCAGCTCACCACAACCTCCGCCTCCTGGGTTCAAGTGATTCTCCTGCCTCAATCTCCCGAGTAGCTGGTATTACAGGCATGTACCACCATGCCTGGCTAATTTTGTGTTTTTAGTAGAGACAGGGTTTCTCCATGTTGTTCAGGCTGATCTCAAACTTCTGACCTCAGGTGATCCCCCTGCCTTGGCCTCCCAAAGTGCTGGGATTACAGGCATGAGCCACCATTCCTGGTCAACAATTTTATTTATTTATTTATTTATTTATTTATTTATTTATTTATTTTTATTCATTCATTCATTCATTCATACATACAGACAGACAGACATACATACACATGGAGTCTCACTCTGTCACCCAGGCTGGAGTTCAGTGATGTGATCTCAGCTCACTGCAAACTCTGCCTCCTGGGTTCAAGCGATTCTCCTGCCTCAGCCTCCTGAGTAGCTGGTTTACAGGCATGTACTACCATGCCAACATGGGGTTTTGCCATGTTGGCCAGGTTGATCTTGAACTCCTGACCTCAAGTGATCCGTCTACCTTGGGCTCCCAGAGTGCTGGGATTATAGGTGTGAGCCACCCCACCCAGCTGATTTTAAAAAAGCAATTTTTTTTTTTTTGAGTCAGAGTTTTGCTCTTGTTACCCAGGTTGGAGTGCAATGGTGCAATCTCGGCTCACCGCAACCTCCGCCTCCTGGGTTCAGGCAATTCTCCTGCCTCAGCCTCCTGAGTAGCTGGGATTACAGGCACGTGCCGCCATGCCCAGCTAATTTTTTGTATTTTTAGTAGAGACGGGGTTTCACCATGTTGACCAGGATGGTCTCGATCTCTTGACCTCGTGATCCACCCGCCTCGGCCTCCCAAAGTGCTGGGATTACAGGCTTGAGCCACCGTGCCCGGCCTTAAAAAAACAATTTTAAAAAAAGGTTTGAAACAGCCCAAATTTACATACAAGTTGGAAGTACAGTACAAACAATTTTTTCCCTGAACCATTTGAGGGTTATGTTGCCAACCTAATGCCCTGTCACCTTGAATTCTTGGTGTGCATTTCCTATAAACAAGGACTTTTTCCTACCTGGTTGCAATAAAACCATCAAAATAAGGAAATTAACATCGATACGAAACCTCCATCTAATCCTCAAACCCCATTAAAGTTTTCCACTTGTCCTAAGAATGTCTTTGCGGTAAGATGATCCAGTTCAGAATTGTGGGTTGCATTGGTTATCAAATCTCTTTAGTCTCCTTTAGACTTTCCTCAATAAACATTCTTTGGCATTCATGACCTTGATACTTTTGAAGATTACAGGCTGGTTGTTGTTTAGATTCTCTCTCAATTAGGGTTTGTATGATATTTTCTCATGATTAGATTTAGGTTGTATGTCTTCAGGAATGTAATAGAAATGATGCTTTGTTCTTTTCATGGCATGATTTTAATTTATCCCATTATGGATAATATTCACTTTGATCTCTCGATTAAGGTGATGTCTTCCAGGCTTCTCCATCATAAAATTACTCCTAGTTGTAATTAATAAGTATTTTGTGGGAAGATGTTTTGAAACTATGTAAATATCTTACATCAAAGTTTAATTTTATTGATTTATGTCTTTATGGACTCATGGTTTTCTATTCAGTGCATTATAATCCATTACTATCATTGTTTCTTGGCCAGTGGATGACTTTTGTATCCTTTTGGTATGTTCCCATCATTCCTTGGGTGTCTCCTTGTTTTCCAGTGCAAGATATTATGGGCTTATCTTGTATTTCTCTTGCTACATCCCTGGAATCAGCCATTTCTCCAAGGAGCTCTGTTTCTTTTAGTGGAAAATGGTATTTAGAAGGCAACTGGGTCTGGGTGCTGTGGCTCATGCCTATAATCCCAGCACTTTGGGATACCAAGTTGGGAAGAACACTTGAACCCAGGAGTTTGAGGTCAGCCTTGGCAACATAGTGAGACTCTCATCTCTACAAAAAATAAAAATGCTAGCTAGATGTGGTGGCACATGCCTGTGGTCCCAGGTTACGTGGGAGGCTGAGGTGGGAAGATTGCTTGAGCCTGGGAGGTCGAGGCTGCAGTGAGCTATGATTGAGCCACTGCACTGCAGCGTGAGCAACAGAGCAAGACCCTGTCTTAAAAAAAAACAAAAGACAAGAAGGCAGTTGAGTGTTAGGTGTGCTCATTGCCATTGTTACTGCTCCCTGGCTCTTCCTTAGAGCTAGGAAATATATATGCATATGCATGTACATTTATGTGTGTGTGTGTATCAATCAATCTGTCTATTTATCTGATATAATTCTAATAAGAAACGATGAGTTCACATTCTTCCTGCCAGTTCAGTCCAACACCACAGATTTTCTCCCTTTCCATATTTTAACTACTTTCTCTAACAGTGAGAAACCTGGGTCCCATTATCCTTAATATATGCACTTCTTCGATCAGTCCCTCTGTATGTAGCTAATTTCCCATTACTGCCACTGCCCTTTACCACTCGTGAGTGCCTCTTTTGCCCTGTCTGTGACACCCCACATCGGACTGCCACCTGACATGGATGCTCTCCACTCTCCCCTTGCTCTGACATGCTGCATCACACCTTTCCACCTCTGCATGGATGCCTTCCTCACCCTGCCTGGGCTCTGACAGTGTTCCCCAGCCCTCTCTGGCTTATCCTACTCCACATGTTACAGATATCTGCCTTCTTCTGCTGCACTTACTGCCTTTAGGATTGAGTTTTTCAGGAAGGGAAGAGGAAGAGCTGCCCTTTGTTTCTTGACTTGAACTGAACTTCATTGTTAGAAGTAAGGGAAGTGTGGAACCCAGTAACTGCTGGTATGTGGAGGCCCGACCTCCTAATGTCTACTCTCAAGACTTCCTACAAGAGAAGTTGTATTTTTGTTTTGTTTTTGAATCATGGTCTTGCTCTGTCACCCAGACTGGAGAGCAGTGGCACCATCACAGCTCACTGCAGCCTCAACCTCCTGGCTCAAGAAATCCTCCTACTTCAGCCTACCAAGTAGCTGGGACTATAGGCATGCACAACCCTGCCTGGCTAATTTTTAATTAATTAATTAATTTTTTTGAGATGGAGTCTCACTCTGTCACCAGGCTGGAGTGCAGTGGCGCGATCTCAGCTCACTGCAGCCTCCACCTCCCAGGTTTAAGTGATTCTCCTGCCTCAGCCTCCCGAGCAGCAGGGACTATAGGTGTGTGCCACCATGCCCAGTTAATTTTTGTATTTTTAGTAGAGATGGAGTTTTACCATGTTGGCCAGGATAGTCTCAATCTCTTGACCTTGTGATCCACTTGCCTCAGCACCCCAGTTTATTTTTTGTAGAAATGAGGTCTCACTATGTTGCCCAGGCTGGTTTCAAACTCCTGGACTCAAGCCGTAATTCTGCCTCACCCTCCCACAGTGCTGGGATTACAGGCCTCAGTCACTGTGCTTGGCCAAGAGAAGCTTTTGTTTTAGAGGGAACCAGGTGATAAAGCAAGGCCTACAGGCAAGAGGACCACTGACCATCGCAATAGGGTATATGTAGTGTGCTCTATTGGAGGTCTAGAGCATTTTAGGGATGCAGAAGACATCAGTATTATTCTCTGAGGCTGCCTTATGCATTAATTGGATTTGTAGGCCCAGAATCTGGGGATCAAGGCTTGGCCAGGTGGGCGTAGCCCAATAGGATAGTAATAACAGTAGGCTAATACTTATTAAGTCCTTATATGGCAGACACTGTTCTTAGTGCTTTACATGTGTTGTCTCATTTTATTCTCACTTATGGAGTAGTTGCTATTGTTATTGTTATTTTACACATGAGGAATTGAAGAACAGAGCTTGCCCAAGGTGCCATGGCTAGTAAGTGGTAAAGCCAGGATTCAAACTTGGAAGCCCTCCTTACTCACGATGCTTAATTGCTTATAGTATTTGGTATACAGGATCTGACTGACTGTATATACTATGCATATTCTATGAACATTATAGAACATTAGGATTTTCAGAAGTCTTTACGATTTTTTTATGTGGTTAGAGAAGAGTCCGACTTTGGATCCAAACTAGAATGGGTAATTTGAGCAGACTGGTGTCTCCCATCTCATCAAGTCTTCCAGTACTGTTCAGGAATAGGTGATGTGAACATTCTGGCTTTCAAAGGGATATTGGCCCTTTTGCCTTTCCAGGAGATTCCATAGTGAAACTCAAGCCAGCATTTGTCTACCCGGGCTGAGTTTTGGCTGTATTTTTGGTGAGCCTATAAAGCAATAGTGAAAACAAGTGCTGTGCTTGTGCAGGATCCATGAAAACTTAAAATATATTTTGATCTTAGCTCCGCTGAATCCCCCTGAAATCTCATTATAGAGGTGGGAAAATTGAGGACCCACACTAGCATATATCCTAGTAAATATACAGGCAAGTTACTGTAGCTCATTCAGTGAGTCAGGGGAGAGATGGGAAGACAAGCCATACTTGGCATTATCTGCTTCTGCTCAGGTAGGAGTGACCTCATTGCCCTTGAGTGTGCACTGGACTTCACAGGGTGCTAGCTCCTCTACCCCATGTGGAGGGAGCCGGGTGTCCACTTGCCGCCATTCAGAGGGAAGCCTTTGGCTCTGTTGGAATGCTGTGTCAGAAAGTACAAACCATGGACATTACTGTATTGTATGGTGAAATTTCTTATTTGAGGATTAAAGTTGAGAAAAATTTGAATATTGGGTATTAAAGAGAGAAAGACAACATTTCTGCTTTGTTCCTTTTTTTATTTTTAAGGAAGTTTGAGTTATTTGTGAGTAAAACTTAGACTTTGATTTTTATATTTAGTTAGGCATCTGAGGAGCAGGCATTCTGCAAATTTAAAGGGAAAATTTAAAGGAAAAGTGATTTGATTTTTTTTTTGCACATGTTCACTCAGAAAACTTTACTAGACTTTTAGCCATGCTCCTATTACTGCCACATCTGGGTTTTCTTTTTCTTCCCTATTTAAAAAGTCCTGCAGTCATTCAGGGCCTGTAGTAGGGACCGAGTCTAAGGCAGCAAAAGAGAAGGCCTAAGGCTGTTGCCAGCTGTGCTCTCCAGGCATTTTTCATTCCCCCAGGGTGCCACTTACTAGTGTGGGGGTTGGGGAAGCACCGGAATGTCGGGAGCAAACTCCGCTGTGATTCACTTTGTTTGCCTTCGCCTTGGGAGAGGGGAGGAGGATATGTAGAGATGGCAAGATACAGACTGGAAAGCTGGGGCAAATGGCTCCTAGTTGATCTGAGAAGAGAGCCTTGGACATTTTCTGCTGTTTGTCTGAGTCTACTTAGCTTCCAGGACTGATGGTACAGCAGGGTCACCTCATGTTACTTTGGGACCCATAGCTTCAGTGTTAACTGTTGCCACCTGAGAAGTGACTGCACAATTTTTCTCTTTTGAACTTTAGAGCTCCATTTAAAGATGAAGGCCAGTGTTGCATGTTGTTTTGAGAATGATCTGGGAGACTCTGAGCTGTAATAATGCTGCAGGTGCTGCTATTAGGGTCTTGAACTTTAGTAAGGAGTACTGTGATTCAGAAAAGGGGCCCAGAAACACTGGGGAGAGGCTCATGTTATGTGGATATTCCTGAAGACTAGATGGAGCAGGGCCATAGTGGGAGGGAGTAACCCAGGCTCTCTGTTCTATTTTTTTTTTTTTTTTTTTTTTAACTCTCCTCCCCTAAGTTTTAGATGCTTCTGGATGTTCAATGCTAGCACCTTTACAGACTGGAGCAGCTCGATTTTCTTCGTATTTACTTTCAAGAGCAAGAAAAGTGCTGGGCTCACACTTATTTTCTCCCTGTGGTGTTCCGGAGTTCTGCTCCATATCCACCAGAAAGCTGGCGGCCCACGGCTTTGGCGCATCCATGGCGGCAATGGTGTCCTTCCCTCCCCAGAGGTATCACTACTTTTTAGTGCTGGATTTTGAGGCCACGTGCGACAAGCCACAGATTCATCCTCAGGTAACTGTTGCATCCTTGCTTTAGAAAAGGTGGGGTGGGCAAGGAGGGAGGGAGGATAGTTTTGCTTCCTGGGACCCAAAGGAGCTTTTTCATGTCTTCCTGTCTTTTAGCTACTCATTTAGAGTTCCTGTGTAGGAAGCAGGACTTGGTTCAAGTATGCTAGTGTAAGGTAGACCTGAGAAGTCTCTGGGGAGAACTGGGTACATTGTTTCCCTTTGGTCTCAGCTTTTGGGAATCAAAATATTTCCTTCTTTCCTATCTTTCCTTTCTCTGTTCTCTTCTTTCCTCTATTCTCCTGCTACTGCCACTTGTTCCTTTAAGGAGTACTGTGATAGCCAACCTCCAAGATGATCTCAGTTATTCTTATCTCCTGGTATTCACACCCCTGGTAGTTCCCCTCCCGCACTGAATCAAAGATATCCCTGTGTAACTAATAGAAGAGGTACATGTGTGTAGGAACTGAGGCTCTTAGCTAAAATCCAGTGCCCAACTTGCCAGTCATGAGAATGAGCTATCTTAGAAGTCAATCTATAGAAGTGAATCTACTAGCCCCGGTCAGGCCTTCAGATGACTGCAGCCCCAGTGGACATGTGACCTCAACCTTAGGAGAGACTTTGGGCCAGACTAGCCAGCCGAGCCACTCTCAAATTTGTGACTCACAGGAACTGTGAGGGATAACAAATGATTATTGATGTTTTAAGCCACAAGTTTAGGGATGATTTGTTATGCAGCATTAGATAACCTGACCAAGTACCATTGTTGGTCTGTTGGAAAGGACAATTTCTTTGCTTGCTTTTTTTATTAGTCACCAGCTGTGTTCAAAGACCTTTTACCTTTTAAGGTAATGCTACTAGGAAGCTTGGATTAGCTGCAGGTAATATTGAAATATGTGGTGTTTGCTTTGAGGGAATAATGAGGGGGGGTTACTGATGTGGCAGTTGATTGTAGTATTGATACATTGAATATGCCCGGCTCTAGGATTGTAACTCTTCCCTACAGGGTTAGGTTATAGAGTGTGTGATTTTGGGATACATACACATGTATCTGGGAACAGCTTTCAATAGTAAGGAGGAGGGAAAGAAGGGGACCTCAGCATTGGGCACTTGGGAGGTAGGGAGGAGTGTGGTCCATTCAAAGATAAACAGGTTCGTTTGTTGTGGTTGATTTTTCTGTCTTTAGAATGGTAGATTATTTTACATAAGCCAAATATCACAACCTCTTTAGTTTTCCCTTTCTCCTCTCCTCTTTCCCATACTCCCTTAAAACATTGATTTGCCTTTGGGGCATTGGAATGAAGCCTACTGAGGGCTGGGAACACAGGAGCTGGATAAAGAGAATATCCTAAAGAAAGGTCCCTTGGGTGAAAGGGAATGCAGCTTGGGAGCTGCTCAAGCCACACTTACTTCCTCTGCCTCTTGCTCCTGCTTGTACTGTAGAGTCTTTTTCCCTGCCTCTCCAAACTACTGGAGTTTCTCTGGTGTGGTAGGGGTAGCTGGGTGGTGCATTGTGGGAATTTTGGTTATATAGATGGTTAGATTTGGTTATGTAGATTCCCAGCCTTCCCAGGTTGGGAATCAGGGATCCGAATCTTAATATGTCATATTTATTTCTTCTACTCGGTGGTATAAGTTTCAGTCACTGAGTAAGCCTTAGTGGGACATGAGACTGAAATCTAACACATCTCTGTCACGTATGATTCATCCCTCTTATCACTCATAATTGCTTGGCATCTCCATTATGGCATTTAGTGCTTTCTGGCATATGCTTATGTATGTGTATTTTTTTACCTTTTCAGTTAGATTATAAGCTCAGATAATTATGTAGCTCTGTTTTCTTGTCCTGCAGAGGGTCCTGCCAATATTCCTGAAGGTGAAGCCTGAATCATGTCTCAGTTTGGTCTGTCAATGTCACCTTTCATCTCTCTTTCAAGGGCATTATTTTTGCTTATTTATTTATTTATCTATCACAATGCTGAAGACATCATGCAGTACAGATTTAAACAGCTTGTGTCACCAACTTCCTTCCCAGACTTAGGCACCAAGACCTTCCAGACCCAGGCTGAGTTAGGGCTTCACATTGTTTACCAGGATCTGGGCCTGATTAAAGATTATCTTCAGAATCAATGAACCCTGATGATGTGATTCCAAGGGCACTTAAGGAATTGGCTGCCCTGGTTCATTATTAGCAAAGCATTAGCTGTTGCTTTAGAGAACTCGGGAAGAAGCATTTGCTGTCTTGCTTATCTTTAAAGGGGAATACGAATGATCTTGGAAATTATAGACCCGTTAGTTTACTGTTATTCCAGAAAAGATACTTGACCTGATCGTCAGATAATCAATCAGCAAACAGCTAGAAGAGCGTGGGGCACTGAGTAATAACTTACATGGGTTTGTGAAGAAGAGCAAATCCTGTCAGATCAATCTAACTTCTTGCTGTGACATAGTGATGGATTTGAGTGGATCTACGGCAAGTGATAAATGTAACGCATCTTGACTTCATTAAACCTCTACAATGCTGTGATCAACAGTTGGGAAGGTGAGTTTGGGGCCAGACATCTGTGTTGAACTACCCATCAGACCACCTTCAGGAAAGGGATGGCAGATTGAGACTTGTTAGTAGCAACTTAAAAATCTACTTTTTTTTATGGGAGAGCTTTTTTTAAGGTTTGCAGATAGCAGGATCCTGATGGGATTCAAAGAAAGCTAAGAAGACGGTTTGGAAAGGTTCTCAGTCCTAGATAGAATAGTATCCTTCCACTGAGATCAACATGGGTCAGGTTCTCATTAGAGCCTCTGTGCTGTTTAGGTCTGATCAACCAGGGAAGTGGAGAAATTGGAAAAGCTCAGGATAAGACCAAAAATCATTAGAGGCGCAAAAATAGAACTTAGGAAACTGAATATAGTTTTGGTGATGATTTATTGTCCAGACTAAATAAATTCATCATGTGGAGTAGGTATTCCAAGGAATATGATAACAACTTGCTCTTGATTTTAATAAGGACAAAAAAGAAAGAAGTTTAAATGGAAGCAGAAAAGGTTGAGATTTGGGATGAGAATGAACTGCCAGAAGAGACAGAAAAAGGACCGGAATAAGGTATATACCTTAGATCAGCCTTCCTTGGTGCTCTCTCAGAATAGCTTGATGACTGTCCATTTGACAGAGATTCTTTGATTCTTTATGAGTAAGATCTGCATGCCTCCTGGGAATAGGGCTGGAGACAGGGTCTTGTTCTGTTGCCCAGGCTGGAGTGCAGTGGCATGATCACGGCTCACTGCAGCCTCAACCTTGAGCCTCAACCTCCTGGGCTCAAATAACCCTCCTGTCTTAGTCTACCAAGTAGTTTGGACTATCAGTATGCTCCATCATGCCTGGTTAATTTTCTGTTTATTTTTTGTAATGTTGGGGTCTTGCTATGTCGCCCAGGCAGGTTTCAAATTCCTGGGTTCAAGTGATACTTCTGCCTTGGCCCCCATAGTACTTTGATTACAGGTGTGAGCCACCACAGCCAGCAGGAACTTTTAATACTCAAGACCCTGCATTGTACACTTGTTTTTATGAGAGTGTGTCATACCGTTTGAGTGTATAAGAGGCAGAAACAGTTTTGGGCCATGACCTATTTGGAGGCTTAATGTGGGGCTCTTTTATCTGTCTTTGATTTTCAGAAGTCCCTGAGTGAGCTGAGTCAGCTTACTGGTACTATCCTAAAAGAATGCCATCATGAAAAACTAACAGGTGTAAGCTCTTTTGTACTTGGGAGAGTAACAGTATTGGTTATAAACATAGTAAAACATGGTATTTTCCATTTGTCATCAGTTTTGCTGTTTATTTTTGTACTTTGTTCAGCTAGGTGAAACTGGAGTAGTTGGCTTGCCAGTAATAGGCTTTGGTGTTCTGGTTTTTGCACTCATTTGTATTACATGTTTTGATTCAGATTAGCATGATAGGTATTGGTTGAATAGGAGACTTTTTCATTTGAAAACATTTTTTCACTTAAATGTTAATTTAGGTGGTTTAAAATGTTTTAGAGGGCGTAAATTTTAGGAATGCAGCTCCTTTCTTGTTTTAGGAATTGTTTCCTAACATAGAAGTAGATTTTTATCTGGTTTAGGAGAATTGTGCCTCCTTTGTCCTCACTAGCAGGAGTTCACGTTGCTCATTTTGGTGTGGATGTGCACCGAATGATGGTAGTTGTGACCCTGAGGCCCAGAGAGCAGCCTGAAAGCTTTGGTGGGATCTTTAATTGTGCATCTTTAACCTTGGGGCAAGTTCTCTCACCACCTCAGTGTTCAGAAGAGACCAAAGCAAATGTAAGTGAGGAAAATGAGGTATAGGCCACAGCACGTTGGGAGGAGGAGGTAACCTCAGCTGTCTGGTTGGCCAGGGAGGGAGGGGGTGGCCCAGCTCTCCCCATCTGAGGCGCTGCCATCCTGGCCGCTGCCCACATTCCTCGCCGAGTGCTCTGGCTTCTGGGTAGTCTTTTTCTCTCTGCTCTGCAGCAACCCTACTGACTGCTTGCCTTCTCATCTGTATTCAAGTGCCCATAATTTTGGAGAAAAATGACCTTTGGGGATGAGGTTTCTAGTGTTTGGTCTTTGTCCACAGAGGCATTTTTTTTTCTTTTTACAGAAACCTTGAACAGAGTCGATCTGCGTTTTGAGTTAGAACTATAAGTAAAGGAGTTTCTCGTTTCTAGAGCATTGTCCAGATGCTGGGTTATTTTTGAAGGGTAGGTGGGGAGGGTTAGTGGTGACAGAGAAGGGCTGATATAGAAGAGAGGCATTTGGAGGGTTTTAGTGTGACCTAGAGCTGCCACATTGTTACTGTTCTTTTGTGAAAGAGACATTTTAGAAAACTTTAAAGGAAATTGGTTAAGATCCGCATAAAGCAAACTATATTGATTCCTTTCTCCTTCTTCAAGGCTGAAAGGCAGGAATCCTCTTAACCTCGCGTGCAGCCTCCCCGCTCTGCCCACGCATTGTTCTTTGCACCATGTTTAGCTTCTTTCCTTCTCTCTGTTCTTGGTTTCTGCCATGACTAAGTGAACAGAAAAGCAATTCCCTGGAGAAGGAACCCACCCTTCTCTTCCCATTTACTTGTCCTGGTTGTAGCTCCTCCAAGGGGGAGAGATGGGGCCCAGGCCTTTTCCCTGGAGGGCCTAATCCTTAGATTGTGGTCCCTCTGCCTGTGGCCCCAGTCAGCATGCACTTTTTTCTGTACAGACAGGCGAAGGCGCTGACGCTATTCTTCTAAACTGGGAAATGAAATGCAAAACCGACGTTAATGTTACATTATGGTTGAGATTAAATGCACCAAAATCAGGAAATTCAAAGTTATGCTTCCCACAGCAACTATAACTCAGCCTCATCTGGCGTTTGTAGTATTTTGTGTTAGTGTGGATGGTGTTATATGTTAAGACATTAAAGTTAACACCATAAGCAGAGCACAAAATGCTTGAGGGGGCTGAGTTATGATGACTGTGTGAGCCGTAAGTGTTCTTGCACAGGCTCCCAACTCCTGGAATAATTTTTCCCCTGCCCATCAGAGCAATTATTGCCTTTCTTTTTAGTTATATCTCTACTTTAACACATCTCTTCTTTCAGGGTCACTATAAATGAATTCCTCTATTGATGGCCGGTGATGGTTGTAGGAATGGGGCGGACCACTAGTCCCCTTTGTCTTTTTTGTCGCTGCCTCCATAAATGTGGTATGTGCCCCTCCTCCTCCCAAAGCCATCTTCCTCCACAGGCTGCTGTTTCTTGGTGGTCCCTCATAAGTATGGGTCTCCCCCTGGCTCCCACTATGGCTCCTCACTAGTGCTCTCAGAATGGGAACAAGCGTTTGCTGTGTCCGAGTCTTGGCCGTATTGCAACTTCACGTGAAAGCGGAAGGGCCTGTCTTTATTTGGAGCAGACATAGCAATGTAGAAGTAAAATATACATCTCGGAGAATGGAGCACTGATGCATGGTGGTGCTGCCTTGTGTGTTTGGCATAGCAGAGGCAGAATCGAAGGGGTTTATTTGCTCTATTCAGGCTGCTTCTCCACCTTCCCCAGGGCTTATACCTTTAAGCTGCCACTGTGTGTAGTAGGCTGTGGAGTTGCCTGGGGGTGGGGGGTCAGGAACTTTCCTTGGGGAACAGTGATCACTGGTAACAGAATCACCACATAATTTAGTGCAAATCAGAAAACATCCCCCCTAGCCTCTTATTATCCTGGTGGCCTCCCCAGGGCTGAGACAGCTGTTGGAATGCAGATTTTTTTAGGCACTGGGCTAAGGTTGGTGGTGGGGAAGAGCTCTAAAGAATAGGGCCATTGATAAATGGTGAGTGAAATCAGGGACTGTAAAATAACAATGACACTGAGCTGCCTTTTAAAGTTTTTGTTGGATATGACAAAACCAACTAAGTCAGCAAAGAAATGGGGAAGACCTCATTAAAACCACCTCAGAGGCAATGAAAGGCTTCTTTTTACTCTTTGGATTGTAACTTAAAGCTCTATGTTAGATGTTGGGGAGATAAAGAGAGGTAAGGAATGGTCTCTACCCTCAGGGAGCTCATAGTCAAGGAGGGCATACATATGTGTAACAACCATTTGGCTGTGTGATAACCACCATGGCACGGATAAGTACTTGGTAAGGGAGGAGGGCACAAAGGATGGGAATGATCAACCCTGCTCACAAGTGTGGGGCAGGGCTGCATATTTTCATGTTATAGGAAATTCAGGAGACCAGAGAGACCCAAGTGGGCCTGAGGCCATTCAGAAGTATTATAACAGGAAGAGAAGGGGTTCACAGAGTAAGCCAGAATGAAATGGCCTACATTTGAAAAAACTGACCTTGATTGCAGGGTTGTTTGTGGAAATGTTGAAAATGAGATAGAAGGAGAATAAAGACTTTGAACCTGGCAACTATTTCACTCTTCAGTTTATCTATATCACTTTTACCCATTTCTCACATTCAAGCTAGAAGGTCTTATTGGAATGCTGTAAGTGGAAGTACAAAGCCTAGAAGAGGCTTAAGAGCATTTTACCCAACAAAGTGTGGGTCAAAGGGTGAGGGCAAAAGTGGAAATGGTGTGAGCTAAGGTTTTGAGGCATTGCCAGGGAGGCTAATCTGATACCTCAGCATAGCATTTGGGTGGGCTGCTGGGACTCTAGGGAGAGTCAAAGGCTGGAGAATGACATGATGCCTCCCCTTCACCTTCTTCCTGCTTAAAAAAAATACTGGGAATTTGGATCTGGATCTGCTAGGACCCACGTTCAAACCAGAGAGGTTTAGACCCTTCAAAGAGTTAAACAGCTGGCTATCATTGAGATAAGTGTGGAAGGAATGACTGATGAAGAGGCAGAAGGGTCTGGGTAATGTGGAGATTGGTGGGAGCAGAAGGGACTGGAGGGCATGGGGGTGGAGGCTGAGCTTCCTTTGAGCATCGGCAACAGGTACAGCCACAGAAAGCAAGCCAGCAGATTGGAAAGCAGGGGCAGTAGGGAAAGTGAAATCCAAAGGAGTGTTTAGGTTAAGTCCTTAGTCTTCACTTCTCCCTCCTCCATCCTGCCTTGTTTTTCCTCTTCCCTCTTGGTTACATTTCTTTTGTAGACTGATTTCCATTGTTTGTCATGAGGAAACGGATATCAGGAGACCTTTTCTCCATCTCCCTGTCTTATTGGGAGGAAAGGATCTTGCATCATTTTGATTAAGATGCCATTGGGATGATTATTTTTTATCCTCTTACCCTGGGTGTTCACACTACTTTAAAAAAACCCACAGCCTTACATTTATGTGATGAGTTTTGAGCTCTGGCTGTAAAAATCGAGCTATAGCTGAAAGCCTGAAATAAGAGTATACCCATGTTAACACCAGCGCCCCCAAGGCTGGCAGGTCTGTAGCAGATGGGTGAACAGGCTGGCTCAGGCAGAAGGGTGTTCATATGTATTGATGCCCATGGACAAAACCCTGTTAGGTGTTGGGAGAGTCAGAAAGGAGGTAACTCAGAAAGGAGAAATCTGGAGGAAGAGACAAATATCAGGGCAGCTTTTATTTGGATGTAGGGGTGCTGTTTTTGGTCCTGTTCCTCTATGTAGTTGGCTAGTAAAGAGATCTGGAAGGTCTGTGAGCAGCAAAACAGATCTGATACACAGGTGGCTCTGCTTCTGTTGAAGTGCTGTGGTCAGTTTCTAGTCCTGAAAGGTCATTCCAGCCAAGGGCTGATAGGAGGGTTAGGTGCTGGCAGAGGCACTTACTTGGAGATGCCCGTGTTGCTGAAAGTAAAGGAGTGTTCATACTCTACGATGGGGGTACAGCTGGAGAGCCAGAAAAGGAAATTTGAATGTGCTACTGAGTGGAAAAGAAGAAACAGAAATAGATATTGTAAGCCAGAGTTCATGGGAATGGAAAGGAAGTTGTTCCAAAAGGTTAAAAATGTGTGTTGGGAGACTGGTACGAATGCAGTACTTGAGAGAGATGCTAGTGGGTTGGACTAGGATGTTAGTTGGTTGGTGATGGTGAGAATGGAGATGAGATGGTGAGAACGGTTGTAACCCTTAGGTGTGCTGGGAAAGAAACAAGCTTGAGGACTGTGTTCTTATGTAGCTCATACCTCTTGGATACTAGTGGGCTACTGAGGAGTCAGTGGTATTAAGAGGTTTGTTAAGAAGTGGCACATGGTACTTGTTATAAATGGGGTACTCTGAGTGGAAGATCCATTTTCAGGGAGAACACAGGCGGAGCTGTTACAGTTGAGTTCTTTAGTGGTAATGTGGGTAGTTACTCCTCTAGGATCTATTTGATGCATTATTTGGCTTTTGGCCTAGGGGAGGTAGTGATGGTTAGGTAGATAGGATGATAACTGGCAAGAAAGCTTGGAACCTTGGTCTCTAAAAGCCTGATAAAACTGAGAGCCATGATTTGAGATTGCATTGTCTGGAAATGGAGTCTAGGGACTATGTCTGCATTGTTACAGCACTAGCAGCATTTAAAAGGCCAACTGATCAACTGAAAGGGATTGATAGTTACAGATGGGGAGGTAAGGCTGATGAATGGGTTGAAACATGGCATTTTGATCAGGTCTGCTTTCGCTGGAAAGGTAATATGACCAGAGAAACAATGTCAGGGGCAGACCTGAAAGGAAGTCTATGGTTGATGGTGTTGAATGTGGTGGCTGGTGACCTTGGCAAGGAGTCCCCAAGTTGGTGCCTTAGGATATGCGGGAATTTTGTGATCCTGCTCCAAAGTTGAGGCCAGAATTAGAGAGGCCTTTCTCAGGACCAGAGGCAGTTAGATAGACCAGATAAGCTTCTGGCTTGTGTCTGTAACGAGCAGTCTTCTCACCTGGTCAGAGGAAGGTGTCTTTCTAGAGTGTTGAGATAATAGTGTGCTCAGCACTCGAGGGGTAGCTGATGCCTTGGTCTTGACAGTATTCCTAAAGGAAGCAGGCACTGCCATGACAAGAAGACTTTTTGCTAGCTCCCTGACAGAGATGTGCCAGTCTATTCTATGAAGTTCTGGGATGTGACAGGCCTGTTTTGCTGCCCTAGCTCTTGGCACCAAGGAGGATGAAATGTCTGGCAGCAAGAGCTAGGGATGGTTAGCAGACTTACAGGGCTTGACTTAGGTGCTTAAAAGTGAGCTGAGTAAGGGTTTGCTCTGAGAGGGGAGCTGAGTGCCTTGGGCTCTGATTCTCACTTGGTCAGTACCTCAGCAGTAAGGAGTTAGTCACATAGATGTTCAAGACTACACCTTTACTATTTAAATTGTGATCTGAGTACCAGCAGCTTCCTCATCACCTGGGAGCTTGTTAGAAATGCAAAATATCAGGTACGCCCACTCCAGAGCCGAAATAGAATCTGCAATCCGACACATTCCTCAGGTCATTGGAAGTCTCAGAAACGTTGCTGTAGTCTGGACCAGTGGTTCTTAAACTTCATACTTCAGTGAGCATCAGAGTCATCTGGAGGATGGCTGTTAAAACCAAGGTTGCCGGCCCCACTCCTAGGGCTTCTGATTCTGAAAGGCTAGGGTGGAGGCCAGAAATGTGCATTTCTAACAAGTTCCCAAGTGATGGGATGCTGCCTGTGAGGGACTGTGGTTTGACAACAGCTGACCCTCTTAGCTTTCTCATCTGTAAAACGGGGGAGTAATTCTTGCCTGCTTACAGAGATGTGTGATCATATGGGATGATGTGTGAGAAATGTGTTCACTACACTGTGGGGGTATGTCAGTCTGTGTATTGCTTGCTTACTAGTCAGTGAATTTTTAAAAATCTATTGTCATGCCAGCACAATTGTTTACTTTCCTGGCTGCTGGCCATCACTTGTGGGCAGAGAACAGGGAATCTATGAACCACCCCATGGGCATGCAGTGTTCTGTGAAGAGAGCAGCAGTCCCTGGGGCTGTGGATGGAGATTACTGAGCAAGCCCTCCTGTAGCCCAGCCAGCTTCCCTAGGCTCCTGGCCAAGTTGTCTGACTAGAATTCTCAGTCTGTTTGAATGGGCCTGGTCTTGTCTTGATCACCTGTTACCACCGTTTCTTCACCTCCAGCTAGTGTATCTTTAGGGCAATATTCAGATTGGTTTGAAAACTGGTCTTTGTCTGACCAAGCCTCTGATTCGTCTTGTGATCCTGAGCTTGCTTTTCCTCCACTTTATTGGGTGACTGATGGAAGAGGCCTTGGCTGCATGTGCTCAAGTCCCAGGATGTGGACTCTGGACCTCCAAAGTGAGGGGAGCTCAGAGGCTATTCTGATGAGAATCAGTAGAGCAGAGTGGTAAAAAGCATAGACTCCAAAACTGGACTGTCTCAATCTGAATCTTGACTACCTACTGGTAGTATGACTTTGTACTCTTTTTGTCTCAGTTGCCTTATTGGCAACGTGGGGTTAATAATAGTACTAGTCTTATAGGACTGATGGGAGGATAAACTGAATTAACATATTAAGTGATCAAAACTGCTTGATATGTGATGGCTATAGGTATTAGCTCTTATTAGTAGAATTAGTGCTAGTATTATTCTGATCCACAACCTCATCATAAGCTGTTGGAGAACAGCAGGTGACTGGGAGGCAGGCCCTTCTTCTCTGGGTTCAGGCAATTCTCCTGCCTCAGCCTCCCGAGTAGCTGGGATTACAGGCACGCACCACCATGCCCAGCTAATTTTTTGTATTTTAGTAGAGACGGAGTTTCACCATTTTGACCAGGATGGTCTCGATCTCTTGACCTCGTGATCCACCTGCCTCGGCCTCCCAAAGTGCTGGGATTACAGGCTTAAGCCACCGCGCCCAGCCCCCAGAGATTTTTTTGGACTTGGCACCCTTCCACTTCCAAGGCCTTCCTTAGTGATGCCTTCAGGGGACATCTCTAGCATATAACCTGAGATTTGTTTAAATTAATTTCATGACAAATGTATGTATACAGGTAGCTACAAAGAAATCATTTGGTTGTTTGGTGCCCTGAAGGGTCAGCTTCACAGAGGCCACTAATATCTGAAGTTATTTACAATTGAGTATGTAAAAATGTTTGAACCGTGACTGCTTCTGAGTCATGTGCATATAGAGGTAGACACAAGTGTACATACCTCGGGTGAGGATGTGGCTTCTAAGACTTGGTCTCCTTCATTTATTGGTATTATGTTTTTTTGAAAAAAATTCAGATTTCAATAAAAGTAAATTATAATTCATCTTAGCCTATACCCCCTTTGAATAAAGAATAGCAGTGTCTATTTTCAGCCTGTTTTCTACATTTTAATTGCTTTGGGGTCTACGGAGATGGGTAGAGGGGGACATGTAGGTGAAAAATCAGCCTTTTAAAACTCCAATTTTGTACCCTTCCTTGTCCTGAAACTTCGAGCATCAGCTCTCATCTGTCAAAGTGTAAATCAGCAATTAAAACCCAAACAGCCAAATGCCAAAGATGACCTGAAGCACAAAGCAACTGACAAACAAGTCCGGACAAATCGACGGGTAATTTATAAGCTTTGCCCTAAAATCTAATTATTTGGCAATTTGAATTTGCAGCCAGCCAGGGCTTGGCAATAAATTTAACCCGCCATAAATTATTTAGGAGCAGACCGTGGTGTAAATCAAAACCACGAGTGTTTGTTTAAGAAATAAGCTCCTTGTGCATAAAATGTCTTTTTTTTTCCCCCAAGGGAGAAACTGTTAAGCAAACCATACCCCATTGCCCAGTGTAACCCTCACTTCTCCCATCCAACTTCCCCTCTTCCCTCTGGCCAGGAGGCTTCTTGATCCTTGGAGAAAGGGCCCATCTTTGCATGAGACTTTTATCCAAAACTAAATATTTGGGTAAAACCCACATGTTGCCAAGGACTACATTTTCTACCTTGTGGTATGTGTTGCTTTTAGATTTTATCAGATCTTTTAGTGCAGGGACACACACTTTTTGGATTTTTCTTCAGAGGGTTGAAGGAATAGATTAGTTGTTATGAAGGAAAGCCAGCTCCTTCTTCCTAGATTGAGAGAGGAAAGCCATGAAAAACGATCTGCTCATTCCTTTATTTCAGATAGGACATGGAAACATCAGCTCAGGCAGAGGAGAATCTATGCTTATGAAAAAGGGGTTAGAAAGCTACACTATTAAATCCAGTGGCTCTGGCCTGTAATCCCAGCACTTTGGGAGGCCAAGCCTGATGGATCTCTTGAGGCCAGGAGTTTGAGACCAGCCTGGCCAACATGGTAAAACCCCGTCTTTAGTAAAAACACAAAACTTAGCTGGATGTGGTAATCCCAGCTACTTGGGAGGCCGAGGCATGAGAATCTCTTGAACCTGGGAGGCGGAGGTTGCAGTGAGCCAAGATTGTGCTACCGTACTCCAGCCTGGGCGACAGAGGAAGACCCTATCTCAAAAAACAATAAAAAGAATTTGTAAACCCTCTGTCCCATATTGATGAATTCCAACAATCTAACCTAAGTCCCTTCTGCTTAACTCCTCTTGTTGTTGTTGTTCTGTCTTCAAATACATTTTTGTTGCTGCAGACACTTTAGTTGAAGGGAGTTTGAATACCCCAAAAGCAACTTACACATTTATTTCTTGCAGTCTACTGATGGTGATGTGAAATTTCATTTGGAATGCTATGCTGTTGAAGTTTTGTCCTCAGTTTATGAAGGAAATCACTGGGGGTTCCTAGCTGAGCAGTTAGAAAGCAGCTAGGTTTAAAACCTCTGCTCTAACCCACTTTAAAGGTAGATGAATATTTGTTTGGTGCTTCTTTTTTATTTCTGTCTTCTCTCCCCTCAAAAACAAACAAAAGATTTGCAGGGACAATATTGAGGGAGACAGTAGGTACATTGGAACCTTGGATATTTGAAAAATCCAAATTCTGAGGCTTTTGTTGTTAGTTGTTAAGTTATGGCCAGTTTTCATCCACCATTGGCAGATAGCCCAGTGCTGTAGGTAGTTTTTTGAATGTAATGTCTCAATGTTAGCATTGAAAGTCCCATGTTTCAGGAAACCCTTGGTCCTGGTCAACAAGACAGTTGATTGCCCTAGGTAGGACTGGGATTTGGTGGTTTGTAGTATTTGAGGGAGAAAACCACTTTGAGATGAGAGTAGATTTAGTAGAAAGTGCTTTGAACTGTTAAATGTCTTGGTTTGAATCCTGGCTGTACCACTAACCTTCTTTGACATCTTAGACAGATCATTTCTCCTGTCTGATTCCGTGGAGAACTCTGTGTCTTCCGGTGCAGCCAGGCCCTTGGCTTGTCTCCTCCACTTAGCAGCCCTTTCGTATGTTTACCCTACAGAAGTTGAGAGAGTGAAGCTTGTGTGCCAGCATAGGAATTAGGTGCTGGAGATCACACTGAAGGCGCATGGTTCCTGCCTTCCCTGATGCCATCTGTGCCATCTGTGTTACTGTAGCCATGGTGGAGGCTTTTCAGGAGTAAACCTCTAAAACTTTTCTGCCGGGATAGTCCACATTCATTACTCTTAAAATAGCCTTTTAGACTAAAAGAACCAGATCTTTCTTGACCCTTCAGATTTTGAAAGCTGCTAGTCCTACTCTTTTTTGGTCTCAGTCTCATTTTCCACTTTTGGAGACCCAGCTCTGTCTCTCACAAGCGGTATAACTGTGAGCAAGTAACTTAACATCTTTGGGCCTTACTTTATTTGTGAAAAAGGGATGGCAATGATTCCCACCTCATGAGTTAGGAGGATTAAATGAAATCATTCCTATTAGCACAGTGTCTGCCACATAGTAAACAATAATAAATGGAACGAATAAAATGATTGCGTTTTCCATGCATCTTGGAGAGCATTGGAGGCCAGCTCCTCTCCACTCTTTGCCCAGACTTGAGCATCTCACAGAGAAGAGCCACCTTTCATTGTATTATCTCTGTGTCTACAGCTAGTCCCTGCTTGGTGAATAGCAGATGCTTAATAGTATTGATTTATGACCTGATGATGGTGATGGTGATGGTGATGATGATGTGACCTATCTTCCAGGATTAAGGGGGGTAAAGTAAGAAAATGTGGCCGGGTGCTGTGGCTCACGCCTGTAATCCCAGCACTTCGGGAGGCCGAGGCGGGTGGATCATGAGGTCAAGAGATCGAGACCATCCTGGTCAACAAGGTGAAACCCCGTCTCTACTAAAAATACAAAAATAAGCTGTGCATGGTGGTGCGTGCCTGTAGTCTCAGCTACTCAGGAGGCTGAGGCAGGAGAATTGCTTGAACTCAGGAGGTGGAGGTTGCAGTGAGCCGAGATCATGCCATTGTACTCCAGCCTGGGTAACAAGAGCAAAACTCCATCTCAAAAAAAAAAAAAAAAAAAAGTCTGTGAGACTGGGTGCAGTGGCTCACAATTGTAATCTCAGCACTTTGGGAGGCCAAGGCAGGTAGATCACCTGAGGTCGGGAGTTCGAGACCAGCCTGACCAACATAGAGAAACCCCATCTCTACTAAAAATACAAAGTTAGCTGGGCATGGTGGTGCACGCCTGTAATCCCAGCTACTTAGGAGGCTAAGGCAGGAGAATCGCTTGAACCTGGGAGGTGGAGGTTGCAGTGAACTGAGATCGCGCCACACTTCAGCCTGGAGAACAAGAGCGAAACTCCGTCTCAAAAAAAAAAAAGGAATATGTGAAACCACACTTTTATAAATGGAAAAACATAACACTGTGTATGTCCCTCCACTAAGATATTTATCACAGTGTACTGTTCTTTATTTGTTTGCCTCTTTTTCACTCATAGTCCATGCACTTCTCCAAAGTGGAGACTACATCTTATCTCTAGTCCTTCTCGAGCCCCTGTCTGATATCCTACACAATATCAGGCATACCTTTGTATGTGCCATTTGCATTCAGGTGGTTTAATTGGATGCAAATGGCATACAAAGGCAAAAAATTGTAAAGCTGTTATTAGGGTAGGGAAAGAGGGCTGGTAAATACAAACTGGCCCTTCCTTCCCTCCTGGTGCTACTTTTACACTAAACTGTTTCTAAAATAAACCTCTTCTTAGGGGAATGATGAAATTGGATGAGAGAAAAGGTGAGGGTCAGGAATAATAGTTTCATTATCTGAGCAACTGGACATAAGAGGCTGGCACTTGGGCACATGGTCACAAATCTTTGTGTTGGAATTAATGCCACCAGACTCTAGTGTTGGAGTTCCATTTCTGATCATTATCAGCTAAAAATCATCAAAGTGTTTGTCATGCTCCAGGTGCCCTGGCTATAGAGTTGTGCCAACTTGGTACAGATTAGGGCACTTCTCCCGTTACTGGGTTGTTTGGGTCAGTATTTGAGGTTCTGGGATTGCTGGGCAATATGGGAAGGTAAGAAGTAGTACCTAAGTGAGGTCCTTGCTGCTCTGACTTCTCAGAGAGTCTTTTCCAAGAAGCTTCTCTTTTACATCCTTGGTGGCTCAAGTGAATATTCCGATGTGCAGGCTCATTGTTCCAACAGCTCCTTATGTTGTGGAGGAACAGCCCCTGCAAAGTCGTGTTTTGAGACTGACACTTGAAAGCACCTCTTCTTGATCTTGGGGAGAAAGCTTGGCTGATGAGCTGGCATTATCAGAGATATGTTTATAATAGGCCCAATCCGGTATGTCCTGGGCCTTGGGTCTGGGCCCTCTAGGAATTTCAGGGGCCTACCCTCTCCTCTCCTCTTTTTTTTTTTTTTGCATAGATCTGAGTCTGGCTTGTTCTTCCTCTCTGGGAGCATGGCACTGAGTTTCAGCACTTATTTGGCCCCATTTCCCTATGGGTGAGGAAGCTAGCATCAGGAAAGTTTGAATACTGAGCTGCAGTATTTGCTGTTATTTGCTGCAATGGGGAAACCCAAAGGCCAAATTTCCAGAGAGTCTGCTGGGGATGCTGACTTGGTGCTGGTCAGCGTGGAAGCTGAAGCACATACTATTTTATAATAAATACTAATGAAATCCTAGATCTATAATAGCATTTCAGATATCTAAAACAAACCATGTGCTTGTTAAAAAGTGGAAAGAGATCAACTTTAAGCCATAAATTCTTGGTAATAGAGGGTTTTTTCTATTTATGTTTGATAGATATTTTTATTTCCAGAGGAATGTCAACTCCTAATTTCATAATGTATCATGGGCTTAAGAAAATTGAATTTAATAAAAAGCCAAAGATGAATGGCATCCTTAAAGGTCCCAACACTTGTCTTTATTAGCAGGACAAACTGTAGGTCTCCAAACACTGCTGCTCTCCAAATGAAAGTTTAAATGAAAAGTACAGTTGTGTCACAGGTTAAATTTCATTGTGGGCCCAGCTAACGTTGTTAGTGAGAAGCTGGCTATATTTGTTTCCTTAGACACCAGGGCAGCCAAACTCACCAGGCTATAGAGCTCTTTCTGTTGGGGAAGGGTTTCTTCTACTTAGGGGGAGAGGAAGGACCCATCAGAAAATCAGGAGTCAGATGGGCCTGACTCAGGGCCACACCTCAGAGTTGACTCTTGGAAATCATGGATACTGGATTTTGTAGGAGGACCAATGTGTATTTTTTTTGGTGTGTGTTCAGTTTTGTTATTCAGTACCAAAAGCCCCATTACTCTGTATGTAATGGTTCATGGGGAACAGAAGGCCCAGGGAATTGGGAAATGAGTGTTGCCCTCTCTTCACCTTGGGAGAAGAGGTATCACCCTGGTCTAAGCAGCAGCCTGGGCCTCCCCTCTCTCCCCTCTGCCTCAGCCTAGCAGCCATTTTGCCATTTCTACTTCTGGGAATAAGCTCCTGTCAGCTTCCTCATCTTTGGAGATTAGCCCACGGAAAACAAGGCAACCAGAATCTTTGAATCTCTCTGGCATGAAATCTGACTGACTTGATTTGGTTTTCAATCCTGCTGTTTTGTGTTGGATTGAAGTAGATGCTTTAAAAACAAGCCCAATATTAGTGGGTATGCTTTGAGGGGAGGATACCTGGCTTTCCTGGGACATCAAGGAGATTGATCATTTCTCCTGTTTTCCTACCCATTCATTTCCTAAGTGCCGTCAGGTGTCATCAGTTTCGTGTTGCTTCTCCAGGCTGTCTCTGGAGAGAACCAGTTTACCATGATTTTAATGATACTGGAAAGGTCTTCTCGGGAATGAAGGACCTGGGGAAGGGGTGCTGCTGGAGCTAACTGTTGGGGCCACTGAATGGGCAGAGCCCCCTTTCTTTTTCTGCAGTGGAGGCCCTTTCCACATGCTAATTTTACACAGAGAATTTTGCTTTTATTTATTTATTTTTTATTATTTCCTATTTGTCTCCTCCAGATGTTTTCAGGGCAGTTGTTTTTTTGTGTGTGTTGTAAACTAATTCCATTCATGTTTTAAAAATTTATGAAAGCGCTAATAAAAGTGTCAAAGTGGTAAAAATGTTAGCTTTTCCTCTGCTTTGATTAAATTTTGCAAACTGTTTTTGAATATTAAAAAGCAATAATTTTTTTTATTCTCTTTCCTTGCTTTCCCTCTTCTCCCTGGTATGCATGTGCTCTCTCTTGGCCTCTCCCCACTCTGCTGTGTTCCTCCCTTCCCAGGAGCGATGTATGAGGCGTGCTGCACAGCCAGCCTTCTGCAAGCCTGTTTGCACACCAGGAGCTTGGTGCTGTGCATCTCTATTAAATAGCGGAGACAAATTAATCTTAGAGACACCAAACAAATTGTCACTCCTCCTCCTTCTCTTCCATTATGTTTCAGTGGACTGGGAAGGGCTGGCTAAGCGATTGGGCTGGCGGTGCAGGGCTAGTGTGTACTGCCTGAAAGAAAGGTGGGAGGTGCTAGCGTCTATTATTCTTACTCACTTTTCTCCTTCTCTTTGGGATCCCTTTTGGCTTTATTTTTTACCTTTTTTTTTTTTTTTTTTTAAATAAGAACTAGTGAAGAAACGTACCAGCTCGGTTCAAACTTCATACAAGGTAATCTATGCACTGGTCTAATGGCTGGGTGTCTATATGGCAAGAGATCAGACCCATTTCAGGACAGGGGCCTGGGCAAGAGAAAGAAGGGCCTATTCTTAGGGGCTCAAGTGAGCAAGCCTCTGCTAGAGAACCAGTTGGAGAACCTGGGGAAGATGACACCCCTGTCTTCCTTCTTGTTTCCGGAAACAATGGGAATGAGAGCTGTGTCCAGTTCCTGGAACCTATGAGGATATTAGCAGTGGGATGGTTAGGATTGTAACTGTGCTGGCACTGTCTCACTCAGTCTCTTGGGTTTGGCCTGGCAGGAGCTAATGAACCCAAAACACTCATTCTTTCTTGACTTGGAGCTATTGTTGGAAATGGTCGATTACAATAACTTATTTTTCCTTTTCTGTATCTTTGGCACTCCAGGAAATCATTGAGTTCCCCATCCTGAAGCTAAATGGCCGGACCATGGAGATTGAGTCTACCTTTCACATGTATGTCCAGCCTGTAGTCCATCCACAGCTTACCCCCTTCTGTACAGAGGTAAGGGCCCTGGTATTGGGCAGCAAGGGCTGCTGGGAGGGGAATTTTAGAGTCATTGGTGCTCTATATAGGCCACTTAGGGAAAGCATGGGGCTTATCAATGCCTAAGGCAAGTACACACTAGACCTAGCAGTTAGGTTTGGTAAAGTCTGCCACTCCACTCAGGCCACTGTTGTGACTGGGGACCCAGGGAGAGCACTGGCTCAGTCTACCTCTGCTTCCCCAGCATCCCTTTTTGGTGACTGGTACTTGGAGACCAGGAACAGAATGGTACTTCCGGGGTTCAGGTTCTTTCTAGTTCCATTTCTCTTAGGGCCCCTTGTCAAGAAGTAAAGATTTCAGCCACTTGGAAGGCAAGGTTACGTGCAGGCCTTCTTAGCTTTCTGGCGTTGTTACTCTGTCCTCCCGTAAAGCAGCCCTGCGTGAAGCATAGGTTGAGTTTGTTGGAGGAACATCTGTCACCAAGAGAAGAGTGGTCTGAGCAAAGCATAAGGCCTGGCTGGCCAAGGCTGAAATGCCCTTATCCTAGGTGGGTGCTATACTTGGCTTCCTTGTTAGCAGGTTAGTATTGATCCCATTTTACAGCTTGTGAAACTGAGATTTTGATGCTTGCTGGAGGCTCAAAAGAGCTATTGGCAGCGGTGAGGAGCCCCTGCAAGTTCTGACTCCCAGGACTGTGAAGAAGCCTTCCGTGGCTGTTTCCCTGTGACATGTCATGTAATGCACTCAGTGGTGGCCCACAGGTTGTGGTGCAATCGGGTTGAGAATGTGTAGTAACAGGGGTGATGAGAATCTTTTAAGAGTCTGGGGTTGAGGTACATTAGAGACTTTGTGCCTTCATTTAGAGACCCATCTTCTACATGTGAATGAAATAGGTGGAAAGGGGTTCTCAAGTTGTAATCTCCCAAATAATCTCCTTGGTGAGGAGGCTGGGGACAAGGCTGCCTGACACTGGTGGGAGGGCTCCATGGGCCCTGAGACTGACTTGAGGTCTCGAGGTTGCTCCTGAATTTGATGCCAGTGTTTGCCAGCTGACCCAGGTAGGCCTTTTGTTGCAGGCATCCATTTGGGAAGGTGCCTAGCCTCTTAAGCCTTTTGTTATTCCAAATAATGATGTTGGGTTCTGGTTCTCTTTTTCTCTACTGTGTTTTCCCCTTTTCCCTGGGATTTACCTATACCACCAGGGGGCGCTAATCTGACTTTTCTGCCCCTTTTGAAAAATCACCATTTTAATGATGATGAAATTCCCTTTCTTATAGCAAGGGAAGGAAAGACTTCCTTTAGCCAGCCATTTTCCTGAGCCCTCCACTGGCCTGAAAGGCTAATGTCCTCTTGTCCTTGCATAGACAGGCAGGCCCAAATTGTGAAAAGTTTGCTACCTGTTTAGGAATGGTACAGAATTCTGCTGGAGCTGGACCCTGGGCAGGAGTGGATGCTTTGAGAGTGTCGGAAGAGGGACTTCTTTTAGAGTAAGGCTACTGCTGCTACTTTTTTGTGGGGATGGGAGGAGGGATTGTGAGGCTTTGATGAACAGTTTCTTCATTCTGGAAAGCTTCACCCAAGGATGCACATACATAATTTGGAGGGGAGTAGGAGTGGTGATTGGGATCCTTATTATGAAGCCTGTTCTAAAAGTGCAAATGTGGTTGTTCTGTAGGCACTGGGTCTGCCATTTTGTCTTAGGTTTCTGGAGCTTAAAACTCTCCATGATCTTGTCCCTCCGATTTTGCCCAGCCTTATATCTCCCTGCTTCATCTCCCACCTAGCTCCCCTCACCCAGAGGTTGCCCTCTTACAGTCTGTCTTTTCACATGATGGTCCTTGCCTGCACAGGGTTCCCGCTCTTCTCGCCAACTCCTGCTTGACCTCCAGGATTCTGCTTAGGGTCACTTTCCCTGGTCCCCAGATTGAGTTGTGCTTACCCCAACACAGAACTGATCAGATACTTTATGCTATAATTATTTTTCTCTTCACTAGACTATAAGTTCCTTGAGGGCAGAAACTAGACCTGATTCATCTTTGTCCTATCATTAGGGTCTGCTACCAAGTAAACACTTGATATGTGTTCCTTAAATGAGTGAATATTGTCAAGGAGTTATTTTCTGTCTCCCCCTAAAAACACTGTACTGCTGACTTGTTATTTTGAGTAAGTAAAGCCTTGTTGGAAAACCTCAGATCATGTAACTATTGCTCTGTCTCCATACTAGATGGAATTGTATCTCTAAGAGGCATAGACTCAGAATGGGGGCTGTCATTCTGAGACCTCATCCGACCTGGCAGTTGCTGCCTTTGGGGGTAGGGGTGGAGGTCATTCCAACCAAAGACAATCTCTTGTTAGTAAGTGAGGAACAACCTCAAGCATCCAGATTATACTTAAGTAGTTCTTTTGGCAGGATTTTCTCTCTTGTGCACCAGAAGTTCTTAAGAACCCCAGCCTGTGTGTGTGTGTGTGCACGCACGTGCGTGCACCTGCACATGCATACGACACATGCACACACATGGGCACATGCTTGTGTGGGGAGAGAAGCAGGCTCAGTGCTGTACAGTAGGAAGAAGGATTCCACTTTGAGTGAGTCCCTAGCACACACAGAGAGACTCTTACTGCTTCATATTAGGAATGTGTTAGTACACTTCTTAAGGTCCTTTCTTAGTTTCAGTTGATAGCCTGGAGACATGGTTCTGACAGATAGGATGGGATGTGTTTCATTCCTTCCCAAGTCCTTTCCCTGTGACTTCTAGAATCTGCTCCAGCTCATCAAATCTCTGTCTCTAGCAGCTGGGCTGCTGCACAGTCCCTAACCATGTCTTCTTTTTGTTGTTGTTGTCATGAAAAAAACTAGAGAAATACTCATTTTGCTAAATGCCAGTAAAGGGCTTTGTCTTGCACCTGTACTTATAAAGGGTGAGATTTATTGGTCTCTTTCTCTGAGGAGAAAGAGTGGGTCTGATTATCAGATTGTACACCAGAGACAAGTGCTTATGTAATCAACAAACTGTCTTGGTGTCAGAATACGATTGTGTTGGAGATAAACTGTGAAAGGAGAAAACGCTGGATGCTGACATGCTATTGGCACTGAGTTTCCTGGGCTGCTTCCTGGAGTTGCTAGTGTTTATGATGAAGCCAGCTCACTCCTGGACAAAGCCCTTGTGAGGGTAGGGGATCTCAGTAACCAGCCACGTTATCAGTCAGGGTCAAAAGCCCCTTGGCTTGTGGTTTCTGAATCTGGAGAAGTGGGAGTTAATCTGTAATCCCTCAATGAAAGGAGCCACAGAGCACACATTAATTCTTCCTCTCACCTCTCCTGCTTTAAGTGGCTAAGGTCTCTGAGCTCTGTTTAGCCTGTGAGCCCTGGTTCTCAGCTTAATAATACTTGGCTTTACTCTAGTACCTTTTGTTGTGAGGATGTAAAAGCTTTTAACAAACACATATTAACCCAAGTGGGACATGGCTTAAACTGTAATATGAAGGATTTAAGTTAGGCCTAAGATAGAACTTCCCAGTATTAATTTGATAAAATTGTCATGTTCCTTCCTAGCGTCTTGTATAAGCCTTAAAGGTGTCTTATAGGTCGTTAGTATCAGGTATAGGAACTAATTTTCACTTAAAAAAAAAAAACAAAAAGATGGGGTCTCCCTATGTTGCCCAGGCTGTTCTCAAACTCTTGGGCTCAAGCAGTCTTCCTGCCTTAGTCTCCCAAAGTGCTGGGATTGCAGACAAAGCCACCACACACAGCCCAGAACTAACTTTAATTTAATCCCTTCTTTGTCCAGTGCCTTGGCAGAGCTGATAAGCGGTGGTCCATCTTTGGAGGGATTAATATAGGGGCCTGAGGCCTTCCCTGAGAAGGCTTGTGTAGCTGAGCCAACTGCTCAAGCGTGTCTCTGGGGGCTATATGCAAATTCTTGAGGAACTCAGCTGTGAGCCTTGCCTTGCTGGGCCCCAGATGAAAATGGCTGTTGTCTGGGAACATGGTGAGAAAAGGAGCTGACCTCACTAGGCTCCTCCCAGGCTGATGATTCTAGGATCACTGAGCCCTGGAGTGGAGTTTGTGAAAGCCCCAGGATGATGGAGCTCTATTCCCCCTGCTCCAGGTGGGAGAGGTGGGCTTAGTCTGTAGTGAGACATCCTGCAGCAGAACACCTGAGCAGCACCCCGGTTTTCCATTTTGGTGTAGTGATTTTCTTGCCCCACATCAGTGATTTTACTGGGGCCCAGGGCAAGTGCTTATGGGTTACATAGGTGCTGACCTAAGCCTTATTAAGCTCCAGGAACCGAGGGTTCTTGGCAAGGGCGCATTGGTTTCCTGTGTGAGTGAGACTTTCTTGAAGTCCTTGGCATTCAGCTCATCTGAGTGACCGTTGGTGGGAGCCAAAGAAAGGAGTGGACCTAATCTTGCCCCCTGAAACTCAGACCAGACACAAAACTAACATTTCAACCCTAGAGCTTCCTAAGAAGTGAGAGTAGCTGTGGTCCCCCTTTTCCAGGATGGTCCTGATCCGAAGCCCCATCTCCAAGCTTGAAGATATATCTAAGCCCCAGGCTTAGCAGGAGAGAAGCTGGGCCAGAACGGGCAGCGGTGGGTCTGTGGGTGTCTATCACTAATCTGGGGCTGGTAATTAGCCTCTTTCTGACTCTCTTTGGCCCCTTCATGCCCAAGGCAAAACATACGGCAACTGCCTGCTCAGTTTGTGGCTCTGGAAGGCATACAGGCTCTGAGTACTAGTTGGGGCTAGGCCTAGGAGGGGGCTGTGGAGAACACACATTCCATGAGGGCAAAGTTTCCACATTTTTCTTCACTGCCAGATCCCTAGTTCCTGTAATGCAGCCCAGCCCATAGTAGGCTGTCTATGAATAGTTGTTTACTAAATAAAAGGAGGAGTCCTTTGTACTCCAAGATCATTGAAGCTGCTGACCAAGGGCACTTCCCCACTCCCAGCCCCCGAGCCCTTAGCAGACCATCTTTTCTTCACTTTGACTCAGGCCCTCCCTCTACTGGGCAGTTCTTTGGTCTTCCAAGCAAGGAAAGGGTGTGGAGGTGCCAGTCGGGTGGGCATGCTGTGGCTTAAAGCTTTTCGAAACAACAGTGTAGTTAATCTTTCTAATTTATTTTCCTTTTAGACCATGGGAAGTCTGTAGGCAGCAGCTGTTACCCAATTAAAATACAGATTAATATAAAAACAGTTTCTGGAATATAAAATAGAGTGGCTATGTCCTTACACTTCCTTAAAATACCACCTAATAATGATTTGATGAACTACAGAAAAACCCACCTAGAGGAGCTCACATTCTTAAAATGAAAATTTCTTTCCTAAAATGTGTATATTACCATTCCATGTAAGTCGCCATGAGAAAATAACCTTACCTCTTAGACCAGCGATTTCTGTGTGTTGGGTATTTGGAATTCATTAAGTGTAATTATAGTTTAATTGGAGTTTAATCTCCCCCCCCCCCCAGCACACTTTAAAAAAAAGAAGTTTCCAAGCAAGCCTGAGAGACTGCTCTTTCTGGAAGTAGCCAGGGACATGCTGGGGGTGGTGATTTCCCGTTGATGTCCAGGACATGGGAGCTTCATGCCCTCAGATCCTTGTAGGCAATCTGTCTCTAGTCTGTACCTGAGGGATATTTTTACTTAAAACTAAACCAAAACAAAGCAAAACAACAATCTTGTTTGAATCCAGTCCTGACCTAGGTGGAGTGTAGGCCCGAGTCAGAAATTCTCCTGGCCATATTCTGAACATAGGGCCTTTTTGTATTAGTTTCCCTGCCAGTTGAAGGTGACTCTGTTTCTTGCTTGGTTGGTTCATATTGAGGGCCCACATGTGCAGGATGAAGGATAGGTGCCTGTGGCACGTCATGGATGTTAGGGAAGGTGTTAGGGAGAGTGTGGCAGTGAGCAGTGCTGGACATTGAGGCTCAGAAGGTGTAGACTTGAAGCCAAGTGTGCCTGTCCTGTGTGAGCACTCCCCAAGTTTTACAAGAACTTCTGTGAAGTTAGGAGCTGAATTTGAGACTAATTGCGGGAAGTTATTGAGCCTGTTGAATACAAAAGATATGTAACATCAGTTTGTTTGCAAAATGAAAGCTGAAGCAGGTGTGAGAATACACCTTGTGGTCAGTATATGTATGTGTACATCTATCTCAGGGCAAGATTTCATGGGAGCAGCTCACATTGTGTCCTGGGTCCTGGGACTTTATTCCCAAGGCTTCTAGTTGGGTTCTGAACCTAAAGCAGTGCCAGCTCAGAGCCCTTTACAGCAGGAGAAAAACAAAAAGGAAAGGGTCCAGTTTAGCCTTGAGTCCCTACACCCTGGTTTTCTACCCATTGGCTATTTCTCTTTCCTTTCAGCTCACCGGGATTATTCAAGCCATGGTGGATGGTCAGCCAAGCCTGCAGCAAGTGCTGGAGGTAGGTTGAGTGACCTTTAATTTCTGACCTCTGACCCCTTCCTGCTGCCTTTCTCTCCCTCCCCTCCTGAGAACGTAGCCGTGTAATTTGACTATGATTATGGCTTGATTAGAATAACATTTGCTGTCACATCAGTGACATGCTGTTGAGAGTATTGAACCATTGATCTGTCATCTCCAGCTGTTCCCGTCAGGGTTTCTGACAAGATGTCCCAGTGCTGCCAGGAGTCAGGCAGAGGGGCCCCCACCCCTTCCTGGCCTATGGCCCTGTGCTGGCTGGCTCTAGGGTAGCCTACACTGGGTGGGCTGGGGAGTAGCGGAGCTGGGCTGTGGCACGGTGAGACTGGCCCTGGGAACTGGAGGTGTTTTTGTTTAGCTTTAGTGTTGGCTTCTTGTGGCATGTGAGCACTTCATTAACTCACCCAGAACTCCCCATTGATGGCTTTTGTTTGCTGTGAGCTCCTCCAGGAGCTGTGGCTGGGCCTGCCTGCCCCACTGCAGCTTGCCGCTGGATGCATTGTGCCTGTTGGGTACAGAGGCTGCACTGGGTAATGATTCCTAATCAGAATAATTACAACAATTGCCTGTGTGAGGGAAATCAAATTAAAGACTTTAAAACCCTTGGCAGAGACCACACTTCTAGGATGTTCTCCTCAGGGAGCTAGAAAAGGTTAAGATGCTGCTTCTTGCGCTGTGGCCCAAGGGAATAAGGAAGGGCAGTGCTTGGTCTTAGCCTGTCTTCCACCCTCCTCTGGCCTGGAGGTTTTCACAGGGGGAGAAGGTCCCCCTCCCATTTCTTTCTTTATAGGGGGAGGGGAGAAGAGAAAAAGCCTGTGGATCTCATTAGGTTCTTTATTTATTTTGAAGACCAATAAAGCCAAAGCTCAAACCTTATCGAAATATAGGAGAAAGCAGAGTATCTGCAGGAATAGCAGGGCACATCTGCACTGGAGGTGTGCAGCCTAGAGGAAGTAGTATGGTGGCAGGGAGCAGGGCAAGATATCTTTCTTTAGCCAAGAGATCCTGTCCCACAGAGGAGAGAGATGCAGATTGAATTTTGTGGGGCTCCCAAGGAAGGAGCCAGGGTCAGAGAGGCAAGTTTAGACTCACCTTAGTGGCAGAGTGTATTTCTTCTTCCTGGGAGTGTGGGAACCCAGGCTTTGTGACCAGTCTGGTTGCGGGGGTCAGGTTTGGGCACCTGTAGTAGATTGGGAGAAGAGAACATGAGCTCTGAGAAGCTTCCCAGCTATACTGACCTCCTTTTTTTGAAGAGGCTCATTCCTGTGACCAAGGGAGCTCCTTAGCATGGACTGTCCCCGATAAACCAGACTCAAAGAGACAGAAGGAACTCGTTGTTTTCTCTGTCCCAGCCATCATCCCCAGCCAGGGCCTGGCTCCTGAGGGATGCCTGAAGATAGGCAGCTTCTTCCCGGAACATATGTAGCTGGGATCCTGGAAGAAGATACTTGCTCTGGGCCAGCACCAAACTAGGACTGTTGAGGTTATGGGTTTTTTTCTCAATGACCCTAGTTGAGGAGGAGATGTTGTCTTCAGGAGGCAACACCCTGTTAACCCTAGGCCAGCCCTGAAGCAGGGCATTCACAGAATTCTGAGTCTCACCCAGGAAGCTACTTTCTGCTACTGCTACATACTTTGTGGGTAAGGAGGGAAGATTCCTGGTATCAGCCTGAATAGAGAGTTTCTGGCAGCACTAGGAGACCAGACCAGGCTCTGCTTCATCTCATTAGTCCTGAGTTGGTTCTAGAGCTAAATAGCTTGTTTCTTGTCCCAACCAAGACCCTTAGCAGGCAGTCAGCTAGATGTTTACCCTATTGATTTGTTCTAAGTAGAGCTCAGCCTGGACCCCACTAGAACTTCAGTAACTGGGATGGCTGGCCCAGCTGATTGAGGTGTTGGTGGTTCCTCCAACCCTTATTCATTCAAGCAGAGAAGGAAAGGAAAAGGACAGGCCTGATTCAAAATGTAGTATCCCTTCCCTGGACAGGCTCATAGTAAAAGATGCTCACTAAATAGCTGCTAAGTCCTAAGCTTCCAGGGACCCTAGTGAGTGTTGAGTGCTTTTCATGATAAGGGCCCAGTTTTGCTGAGTGTGTCCTCCTGACAGTCCTGTTGTGTCTTACTCTTTCACAGGAGTTAGGGCACTGGGGAGCCCCTCTAGTATGTGGGGCTCTTAACTTGGAGATATAAAGCAGTGAGCTGGGGGAGACGTTATGCTGATTTATGGAGCCCCAGTTTCACCTTACCTCTTTTCTTAGGTGACCCAGGGGAAGGGATTCACGTGTATGTGGGTGTGTGCATGCGTGCACATACATGCAAGGAGCTGGGCCAAAGTAACTGAGGAGATAGACCATTCAGCAGTGGATGATCCAGAATTTACCTTTTGGGAAGATTCTTTGGCTGAGGAGGATTCTCTGTAAAGAGGGTTTAGAGACTACATGGTCTGCATTGTCTGGCACCGGGAGCAGCTCTGACATTCTGGTTGGTAGGACTGACGTAGCCATGGAACTAGGTAGGATCCTTGGCCTTACTTAGTCAGGGGTGACTTTAGCATGGGCCAGGCCTCTAGCATCTCAGAGGTATCCAGGGAGCCAGCCTATACCTGCTAGAAGTAATCTTACTTAAGATACTTAAAGATATCCATGGGCTCTCTATCACCTGCTGAGCACATGAGGCCCTTCACAGTCTGGCCTAACCTAGTTTTCCAGTCTCTGTCCTTCCTTTCTATATACTGTGGACTTCAGTCACCCTAAACTTTTACCTACTCATGTTTTCAGTCAGTCAGCAAATATCTCTTGAGTAGATCCTGTGATGGGTGAGAAATTAAGGCAGTGAGTGAGACAGAGTTTTCATGGTGCTTATAGTCGCAAGGAACCAGATGTTAAACAGATAATTGCTTCAAATACAAAATTATTGTGCATGTACCTTTGTCTCTGCCTGTAGTATCCTTTTCTATGTTCCACCATGTCAGGTTCCTAGTTCAACTATCTTCTTTGTGAAGCCTTTTCTGACTCCTTTCCCTGTAAAAGGTAGGGCTAGCCACTTCCTCTTCTTGGTCCTGTAGCATTGCCACGGGTCCATTGCTGCATCTTGTATTATGATGATCTGCCTTTCTCCCCTTCTCAGCCTACTGCCTGTTTTGTGGTAGGTACTTTCAACATTATCACATTTAATTCTCAGAACAACTCTGTGTAAAGTTTTATAGATGAAGGAAACTGAGGTTCACAGAGGTTACATGACTTTTAAATAACTCTCCCTCAGTGACACAGCCAGGATATGGAATAGCCAAGGGTTGGAATCCAGGTGTATCTGGCTTCCAATCCTGCATTTTTAACGACTATGTGAGATAGCCTTAAAAAATAATCCTCTTGCGTGGGTAGAAGCAGTGATGTGATCTGTTGCACTACCTCTTTGTGCCTGGGACCTTCTGAAAAATAGCCAATGCTTCATGAATTCTTTTCATTTATTATTTTTTTATTTTTTACAGAGTCTCGCTCTGTTGCCCAGGCTGGAGTGCAGTGGTGTGATCTCAGCTCACTGCAACCTCCACCTCCTGGGCTCAAGCAATTCTTGTTGCCTCAGCCTCCCAAGTAGCTGGGATTACAGGTGTACAGCACCACACCCAGCTAATTTTTGTATTTTTAGTAGACACAGGGTTTTGCCATGTTGGTCAGGCTGGTTTCAAACTCCTGGCCTCAAGTAATCTGCCTGCCTCGGCCTCCCAAAGTGCTAGGATTACGGGCCTAAGCCACCACACCCGGCCTTGAATTGTGTATGATATTTCTCTTGTTGTATACTGATTTTAGCATTTGTACTTCCAGTGTGAGTGCAAATAATAAAACTGATCAAAGGGATGAAGGGAAAGAAAGTTTAGAGTGTTTAGGAGCAGTGTTTCTCCCTGTGTAGGAATTGAGCTCTGCCTTAAAATATCCTTCTAAATTTGAATCCTCAACCACGAAGAAGAGAAACACGAAGTCGGGGGCCAGTTTTTGAACTTTTAGCAGCTAGAGCAGGCAGCACTCTCCCAGGTGTCAGGATGGGGCTCCAGCCCAGTGAAGGGGCCTCTTCTGAAGGTGAAAATGTTCATCACCTTCATTTGGTGAATAAGCAAATTCATAAGTTTGGTTAATAAACATTTGGTAGAAGGGTAAAGTGAATAAATGAATGAGTGAAGCTGTGGGTGGAAGCCCCTGCCTGGGGCCTCCTTCTAGCCTGTTCTCATGCCCTAGGACAACAGCCTGTCTGTGCTAGGCCAGGGGACCAATGAGAGGAAGCCAGGTCAGAGCAAGGTATTTGGACTGACCTGCTGGGATCTGGGGAGGCTGCTGGGCAATAGGCAAGTGTAGGGGCTCCCTCCTGCTACACACTCAGGCTGCAGGATCTTCCTGAAGGGGTTCTCTTCCAAGTGCTTTTGTAGTTCTGACCAAGGCTGAGAGCCCACAGTGGGGCCATGGCTGGATAAGATTACAATTTTCTCCTGCTCTGATTACAAGCAGCTTATTTGCCTTTCACTGTTGTGGCTCTTCACAGGCTCAGGAAAAAAAAAGGAAAATCTCATCTGTTCTTGTGTACTTTTCAGAGGGTCGATGAGTGGATGGCGAAGGAAGGCCTCTTAGATCCAAACGTCAAGTCAATTTTTGTCACCTGTGGAGACTGGGACTTAAAAGTCATGTGAGTATGAGAAGGGCTACTTTGCTGTCAGGACTTGGAATCTGTAGGACCAGGTCTTGCCTGCTAGAGCCTTAAATGTCTACAAGTCAGCTGGGTGAGGGATTCTTCAAGTCTTTGAGGCTACCAGGGATAGAAGAGGATTGGGAGCCCTGCCTTCTGCCTCTCTGGAGCAGTGTGTGTGCAAGTCAAGGGACTGCCTGGACGGTTGGGGTCTTCCTGCCTTTGCCAGGTCTCACTGCTCACGACAGCCCTTCCAATTGTGGGGTTGTATGTTATTACCTTGGAAGGGAGGAGGTAAAAGAGCATCTTGAAAAAAAAAAAGTTGAAGCCAAATACAGTGTTTATTATGTAATGAAATACAGTAACTTATTTATCAACCATATAAAGTAGGCATTATTATTTTTCCTATTTTATAGCTGAGAAAATAAAGGCACAGAAAGGTTAAGTAATTTACCAAAGGACACACAGAGCCAGGATTCAAACTCAGGTCCTTGCTCTTAACTATTATACTATGCTGCCCCTTTATCTGGCCTGCAAGACCCTGGTGATCCAACCAGGATCCCAGTGGTGGGATAAGAGAGGGCTACTTCCAGGAAGCTGCCCAAGTTACCAACCTCCTCTTTCCTCCTTTGTCCCCACTACTTTTTTACCTTTGTCTCCTGATCCTGTCCCAGTTACGGAAGGCAGAACCGGTTTCTTTGCTGGGTTGACACTTGTGCATTTGTTTGCCCTATTGGATACATGGCTTCAGATGGCCCCCAGGGAACTGAAATGGGATGGAGGTGGTGGGGGCACTGTTTGCTGAGGAGTCATGGAATCGATTACGTCTGTGTTCGTTGTGACTGAAGGTAGCAGCAAGTATTCTCTCACTGTGTGTGTGTGTGTGTGTGTGTGTGTGTGTGTGTGTGTGTGAACTTTTGAGCATAAAGTGGGATGTTGGTGAGGGCTATAGTATAGTAGCTCTGGAGTAACGTTCTCTACCACATCAGATGTCATCTTCTCAACAAGACCCTTTGTAAGCCTTTTGGATGCCAGGCATTGAGGTGATGTTATATACCCAGGTGGGTGTCAAGCCCGCTATTGGACTCCAACTTTCCAGGTGAGACAGGAGGAACAAAAGGCCCCAAATCACATGAGCACACACAAACCTCATCTCCCACACCCGTGTGTACACACATTGACTATACCCCTCTTGGTTTACTCCAGAGGGTCTCCATATTCCCATATGACACCTCTGTCAGGGAAATTATACAGGCTGGGACTAGAAGGAAATATGAATCAGAGGAGGAGTTCATGGAGAAGGAGAGGAGGAAAGAAGGCTCTTGTTCTTATTAATGGGGTCCTGGGCAGCTTTGAGTCCTTAAAGTGAGGAAGGGACCTAATGTGGAGCTCTGTAGCCCAGGAGAAGCTCTTCAAGGTGGGGCCAATTTCAGGCTGATTCCCAGAATTCTGGGGTTCGTATGGCCCAAGAGGAAGGCCCTTTGACCCAGTCCAGAGGTCTGCTTCCTCCAGGTAGCCTCACCAGGACTCCCATTCGTCCAGTATTTTTCTCTCTTTGCCATCTTCACCTTCCAAACACACACATTTCAGAATCTTCTACTTTAACTATGCACGATGTGTACATATATGTATATAAGAAAACTTTCCTGTGCACGAGGTTGGAGACTATATAAGCTTGGAGTTGGTCTCCCCATGAAATGGAGAGGGAATTTCAGAGGATGCTGTCTTCTTTGGGACTGGCCTGTTCTGTAGCACAGTGGGCCCTGAACAGGTATTGGTGACTCAGGAGATTGCTCTGCTGGGTTGTGGAACTCAAGCATATATGAAAGGAAGCCAAGTTTTTTTTTTTTCTTTTTGAGACAGAGTCTTGCTCTGTTGCCAGGCACCAAGCTGGAGTGCAGTGGCGTGAGCTGGGCTCACTGCAACCTCTACCTTCCGGGTTCAAGCAGTGCTGCTGCCTCAGCCTCCCAAGTAGCTGGGACTACAGGCACGTGTGCCACTGTGCCCAGCTAATTTTTTTTTTTTTTTTTTTCAGTAGAGATGGGGTTTCACCATGTTGGCCAGGATGGTCTCAATCTCTTGACCTCATGATCCGCCTGCCTTGGCCTCCCAAGGTGCTGGGATTACAGGCATGAGCCACTGCGCCCGGCAGAAGCCAAGTTTTAATGAGTGCATACCTTACCATATCCACACCTCTTGACTACCATCTCTGGTGGGTGGTGGTATTGTCTTTCTTTTGTAGATGAAACAAACCAAAACCCCCTGTGGCTAAGAGAGCTAAAGACATGTAGCTAGACAGAATTGAATTCTAAGACCACTTAGTTTCCAAAAGAGATGGGTAGGGCAGACTTTGTGGGCTGGTTTGGGTTTGGACTGGGAAGGCTGGTGAAGCTTCAGAAAAGGGTGTGCAGAAAGGAAGCAGGTGGCAGGGCTTGGGGGAGGGAGCTCTGTGGCTGCCTCTTATAAGCAGGTCTCTGCATAACTGCTGGGAAGGCTCTTAATTAAATGTGTAACAAAATAAAAACAGCCGGAGAGGAAACCTAAGTAGTGCTGCGTGACAGCGCACAGCTAATCGGTGTTCCTGGAACCTCTCGGCAGAGGCTCGTCAGATGGCTCTCGTCAGAGCCGTCACCTTTTTATGTGCCCGGTAAAGGCTGCAGATGAGCCTGACAAGGGTGGTGGTAAATTGACACTCACAACTTGTTAGTCTGTGGCTTACTTCTTATTTTGACATCCATTTTCAGATTTAACTAAGTCTAAGGAATTCAGCAAACATTTTCATTTACACTCTAGTTTCTGGAAGCTATGGCTCCTTCTCATTGCTGTCCTTACCTCCTGCTCCCCTTCTCCCCCCAGCCAGCTTCACATCACTTTTGTTGGAAAGGGGCTGATTAGTGAGGCACTGAGAAATGGGAACTGAAGTGGCAGCAGAAATCCCACTGGAGAAAAGAAATCTGCTCCCATCCTGACAAATCATTTTATGTCCATCTTTTGTCAAAGCCAGATGAGTTGATTCTCCACGTTTTACATGGGCTTTGATGCCATAGTCACAGATCCTGCTAAGCCGAGTTTTTATTTAGTGAGTGTGGATTTAATTTTACCTCTCAAGTTTTTCAAGAAACAACACTTATTGTGGGTCTGGCTCTTGGTCAACTTGCCTTCCCTACCTGCCCTGCTTTTTCTTTCACCTTGCTTGCTGTTTCTTAAAGCTCCCCATAGGTTTTAGTGTAGTTTCTCTGCTTACCCAGGTAGGAAGTGCCTCTTTCAAGGGGCTCCATCTTTGGTATGGTGGCGGGGGTATCCCTGGTGTAGACTGAGGAGGGACACCTGTGCAGGCACCCACTTGAAAAACTTAGATTTTAGCCTGTAGCTTGAAGATCCAGGTTCACCAGCCAAATAGCACAGCATGGCTGAGAAGCTAGAATAGAGGCTTTCCTAGTAGGCTGTGAGTCTGAGAAGAAAGAAGATTGGGAAGAGGGAAAGTGCTGGCCTGAGGGAGGCCCTGACCCTTACTGGAAGTCTGAGAAGAGGCCCCTTAGAGAGGGTCAGGAGAATCTGATGCTATTCTCTGGTGGAATAGGGGCCGGGGGCCTGCCCAGAGTCTGGTAAGAGGACTCTCGTCTAGGAACAGCCTCAGTTTTGGAGCAGGAAGTTTTCCTCCCCCTGGAGGGAGGAGGGAGGTTGAACACATAAATGCTGGCATTTGTCTTTCTTGTTTTTCTCCTGTCCTCTTGCTGGGGTATGCATACTACATTCTGACTGTGCTTTGCAGGTGTGGACCTGGAGTTCACTTCAGGTTTTAGGAGGTCTGGAGATGGAAAGATACTTGCCCAGATTACATTATCACTGTTGGAGATGGGGAGCATGCACTCAGCAGGGGCTACCGAGGTTCCCTTGAGGCTGCTGTCAAGCAGTCAGGACCACTGAAGAGACTGCTGTTATCTGGAGTGAAAGGTGCCATGATGGAACCACACACCTGGGCGAGCACTGTGGGGTAGTGACCGTCCTGTGGGTGTGTGGAAGATGGCTGGAAGGGTGGCCTAGTGACATGCTGGCTCTGGGTCGGGCTGGGTGCTCTTGGCATTGCTCAACAGAGTTGACTACTTCATCCTCCTTGAAATCCTTTTACTTTTGTTATGTCTTCTGTTTCTCTGACTTCTCCTCCTCAGTCACTTGTGGAGATGTGAATACTTCTTTCCTTCTTTTTTTCCTGTTGATGTTTCTTAAACAGTGGTGCTTTTTTGTTCTCTATCCTGGTTGTTTTTTCTGTTTATTCTGCACATTCACACCTACCAGAGTGATCTCATCTTTTGCTGTAGCTTCAACTATCCTCTGTATGCTGATTTCTTCTAATCTTTTTCTCCAAGTGGAGAAAAGAAATCAATTTCATCTGCCACCTAAACACCACACCTGCATATCTAGCTACCTACTCTACATCTCCACCTAGATGTCCACAGGCCCCTTCAAGCTCAGATGTTATTGTTTTCCTCACACCCTGCCCTCCAGCATTCCCTCGAATAATGACTGGCACCATCTACTGAGTTGTTCTGTTGGAAATCCGAGAATCATCCCTTCTCGAACCATACCAATTAATTGCCAGATCCTGTTGACTCTGCCTCCCAGAGGTTTCTCAGATGTACTCCTTTCTTCCCATCCCTACTGTCCTGTCCTAGTCAAGATGATTATATTCTTCTTGGATTACTACAAAAGCCTTCTAACTAGTCTCTTTGACTCCAGTTTTGCTGCTTCTATTCCATTCTCCTAATTGCAGCAGATTATGTCATGCTTCTGCTTAACACCCTTCAAGGTTTGCCCTTGCCCTCAAGGGTGAAGACTACACTGTTTTTTGAGACTTTCAAGGTTCTTGCTTACATCTTTAGCCTCACCTCTCAATACTCTCTGTGCAAGTCCTGGATTCCTCCTCACCAGTCACATGGATGAGCTGGCCAGTTCCTAGCGATCCTTCTTTCTCTAGGTGCCTTCCTTTGTGTTCCTGGAGCACATCTACATATTAATACATAAAATGGTGCTGTGGCTGCCTCTGCTTGTCTGTCTCACTAGATTATGAGCACTGTTGTAACCCTAGGACAAGGACAAGGCTTGACATGTAGTTGTTCAAGAAATAATTGTTGAATAAGTGTCAACTGAGTAATGGAGTGGTCCTGTATAATCTCTGCTCAGGAAGAACGACAGAGGACTGTTAGTAGGTAGATTCAGGAAGCATTCGTTGCCAGTGTACAGGACAAATGGACCAGAGGAGGAATTCTTGGGCCTTGCTACACCAGCCTGAATGTGAAGAGTTAGAGAACTATGCTGCTAATGTCAGGAAGCCCTGAGTTTCCCCACTGCCACTGTGTGTTGGGCCCTCCATGGTGGGTACTGGGTGAGACAGCCCGCAGGCCTAGGCCAGGGAGGAGGAGCTTGGTCCCAAAAGCAATGCAAAATGCTTTCTCTTCCTGGAAAAGTAAACAACAGAGAATAAAGATAGACAGTGTTTACTGAGCACTTACTACATACCAGGAGCCTGTTCACACATATGATATTGTTTAGTCCTTACCACAGTTCTGTGAAATAAGTTCATTTTACAACCCTTTTTTAACAAATGAGGAAACTGGGGCCTAGAGAGGTAAATAATTTGTCAAGGGCACATAAACTTTTAGTGGCAGGGCAGGGATTTGAACCTGGGCATTCTGACTCCAGAACCATGTGTTTAACCACCGTCCTGTCTAACCGTACTCCATGGGCTGTGGCTTGGTGATGCAATGGGGACGCCCCTCCTCCTCTCCTTTGTTCGCACTGAGTGGCATAGCCTCAGGATGTTTTCTGACACCCTAGGCTACTGGTTCCTTGTTTGGTATTGGTAGAGGTGTGAACTGTTATGTTCATTTGATATTGGAGCCCCATTGGCCAGGAGATGTGGTGGGGATGGTTTGGGGCTGCCTGAGAGCCTCTTTGCAGGGTTACAAATGAATGAATCTTCAGGTCTGTTTTAAGGAAACCCCAGCCAGCATCCCACTTGGGACACCTCTATCCTGTATTTATGTTTGGAAGCACATGGGGCATCGCACCGTGTCACTAGGCTCACAAGAGCCTTGCCTCTTGCCCACAGGTGAGCCAGTTGGTACCAGCACTGAACAGCATCACCTTTGATTACCAGCCTGCTGGGGGAAGGGGCTTGAGTAAGAACTCCCTGCCAGTCCTGACTTGTCTCATTTCCCATTACTTTTATCTGTCATTGCAAGCGCTTGGGCTCCCCTCCTGAACTAATTAAGTTTGCATGTGTTTAGACATATTGCCAAATAGGGCTTAGCAAAGCGGAACTGAGCTACATCTCTTTCTGAGTAGGTAAGGAAAGAGATATGAATGCTCCTCCGAAAGGGCCAGGAAGAAGCATGGATGACATGGAATGAATGCATGCAGATGATAGGCATTGTCTGACCTTCCTAGGGACACAGCAGGCCTGCCAGGCAGCCTTGTGATTGGCTGACAGGAACAGGGGAAAGCCCACCCTCCAGCTCTCTTAGTGAATTGGGCATTCTAAGGGGGCTGAGAATGGAAGGAGGGCAGATTCTGAAGTATTTTTCTCCCAAGCACAAGCAAAGTTGAAAGTTAAGTTTAGTGATATTTGCAAGAGGAATTTGTAGGGCTGTGTGCTGTTCGCTACCAGCTTGAATCAACCTAGCTCCTAGGCTTATAACCACCTATGTGGCTAGCAGAGTGCAGGGTGACCTTCTTTCCAACTCTGTGAGAAGTACATTGGAAACTTGGATAGCCAAAGGCCCAAATTTTTCTTTTTGTCTAGAAGACCCCAGTTCCCCTTGCTCAGCCACTGGAGTGGTTGTGTGAGGGCAGTGGAGGGAAGGAGAATAGTGTGCCCAGAACCTCCCCACCCTGGAGGTGGGGTTCAGTGTAATGGATTGTCGTAGTGAAGTGATGGCTGATGGCATGTTTTTGTGTCAGATGGATGCCTGGAGGCTTTTCCCTAGTGTGGGGTGGCCTGAGGTCTGAGATGCCCTGTGGGAGAATATTTGGGTCCTATCCAGACAGCAGTTATGGGTGCATACTATGTCGTGGCCTCCTTCTCTGAGGTAAGGAATGAGGGTATTGCTTGCCACAAAAACAGAAGAGCCGTAGTCAGGGTGTTAGTCCTGTAGACATGAGGGCAGTGGGTCAGCTTCCTGGCCATGCAAAGTCTCTTGATGGGTAAGGTCGGTTCAGAATCAGCCCAGGCTTCCTGTGCACTGTGGGAGCAGCGGGAGGAGGTTCTGAAAGTTGTATAGGAATTCCAGGTCTTAGAGTTGTAGTCTGAGTTCAGAGAGAATGGGAACCAGACCTTCTGCCCTCCCTTCAGTTTCCCTAGAGCCCTCTCGTCAGCAGAGGTGCACCGGGTTAGCCCCAAGAAGGCAGCGTGAGTTGATGGGGTCATGTTTCAGCTGCAGCTAATCCAAGTCACTCGATATAAATCTCTCCCTGCTGCCTCTCCCCTCCCTCCCATCCCCAACCCACAGACAGGGAAATGAATCCTGGCCCTCACCCTGAATACATCATGGCAGGCTTGCCTCTAATGAGAGAGGGCCATTCATTGTGGGGTGAAGCTCCCTGCAGAGCCCGGGATGCCATTAATTAAAGAAGAGCCACCTGAAGCCAGTCGTGCGGCGCAGGCTGCCACGCTTAGATGGAGTGGTGGTGGGGTAGCCTCGTTAGCCTGACAGCTCCTTGGGCTGAGAGTTCTTGGGCTTGGAGGAGCGAGGGGTGCTCCCCCTCTGCCTGATGCCCCTGGGGCTAACCTACTCACAAACATGAAAGCCCCTCCTGCACATGTCCCTGTGGCAGACAGGCCCTCTGGGGTTCCACTTTCTGGGCACTTCTAGGCTGTAGGGTGGAACCCCAGTGGCAACCTCATTTCCTCACTAGGAAGATGTCAGAGGGTCTAAATCATTGTGATTATAGGAACCGCTGGAATGGAAATTCTGCTCAGTGAAAACCCTGATAAAAGATAAAGATACTTGCTTAATGACTGATCAGGCTTCAAGATGTTCAAAGCAGTAGGAGCCCCATGCTTTGGCCTGAATTGGTAACTGAGTGGTTCTTTACTGCTTAACTGGTCCAGAAGCAAGTGTTGCTGCCTTGGTTCTGGCCCTGGATTTGATATGAGGCTCTCCCCTTGACCATGGACGAGGGTCTTATCACCTCCTCCTTGCTGGCTGGAGGGGGGCTGTGTGTTCTGAGATTTTCACCTTAGCCCAGAGTTGGGCTAACTCAGCCAGTCTCTGCCTGGCTTGTTAGGAAGACAAATTAGATCCTATGTTGGTGGCTCTTCAGGGCAATCTTTGGAAGTCCGGTTCTATGCTCTGTGGCAGAATCCAACAGACAGGCTGCTTCAGATGGCTTCAGATGGGCACCTGGCTGGAACTGTATGACCTATCTTTGCTTTCCTGTAGCTCACCTGGCATGGAATAGAGGCTCCATGCAGCCTCCCACCAGGCCACAACCTCCTAGGTGTGGGATCCATGCTATACTCTTGTATTTTGAACATTTTTCACCTTCATAGGCCTTTGCCATTTGCTTGGGCCTTTCTGACCTTTGTCAGATAGATAGTGAAGGCTGGAGGACCTTTTTTCCCAAGCTCCAAGATGGAACCACTGGTGCTCCTGGAAAATATTTTCCTTTGCATAAGCTATTGTTTAGATCTGTGTTTTTTAAAAACACTTTTCAAGCATCAGCTTGTTTTTGGTTCTTTAAAAAAATTGATGCCTTGGCCGGGCGCGGTGGCTCAAGCCTGTAATCCCAGCGCTATGGGAGGCCAAGGCGGGTGGATCACGAGGTCAAGAGATCAAGACCATCCTGGTCAACATGGTGAAACCCCGTCTCTAGTAAAAATACAAAAAAAAATTAGCTGGGCATAGTGGCACGTGCCTGTAATTCCAGCTACTCAGGAGGCCGAGGCAGGAGAATTGCCTGAACCCAGGAGGCGGAGGTTGTGATAAGCCAAGAGTGCGCTATTGCACTCCAGCCTGGGTAACAAGAGCAAAACTCCATCTCAAAAAAAAAAAAAAAATGATGCCTGGCACAGTGGCCCACACCTTGAATCCCAATGCTTTGGGAGGCTGAAGCAGGAGGATTGTTTGAAGTTGGGAGTTTGAGACCAGCCTGGGGTAGCAAGGGCCCATCTCTATTAAAAAAATAAAATAAAAAAATTAACCTGGTGTGGTGGCACATGCCTGTAATCCTAGCCACTCAGGAGGCTGAGGCTGAGGATTGCTTGAGCCCAGGAGTTTGAGGCTGCAGTGAGCTACAATTGTGTCACTGTACTCCAGCCTGAACAACAGAGTAAGACTCTGTCTCTTAAAAAAATTGAGGTATGAAATAGGTACAGGTGCATAAATAGACAGATGTGAAGTATATGGCCCAATCTGTTTTTATACAAGTACACACTGGGGTAACTATCACTCAGGTCAAGATCAAGAACCGTTTTCATCATCCCAGAAAGTTCCCCTGTGCCTCTTCCCAGTCAGTGATGCCTTCGCCTTGCCAAGTAACCACTGTTCTGACTTCTGTTAGTTTTGGTTAGTTTTTACCTATTCTTGGCTTTCATATAAATGGAATCATGCAGGGCATACTCTTTTGTGTCTGACTTCTTTCGCCCAGGCTAGAGTGCAGTGGTACAATTTTGGCTCACTGCAACATCCACCTCCTGGGCTCAAGTCATCCTTCCACCTCAGCCTTCTGAGTAGCTGGGACTGCAGGCATGCACCACTGCATCCAGCTAATTTTTGTATTATTTTGTGTGTGTGTGGAGATGGGGTTTTGCCATGTTGGTTAGCCTGGTCTTGAACTCCTGAGCTCAAGCCATCTGCCTACCTTGGCTTCCCAAAGTGCTGGGTTTACAGGTATGAGCCACCACACCCAACCTGTGTCTGACTTCTTTTGCATGACATAATGTATGGGAGATTCATGTGCATTGTATGTATTAAGAATTTAGCCTTTTAATTGTATTTCTGTGTAGTATTCCATTGTATTATACTACATTTTATTTATTCTCCTTTTGTTGGAACATCTACTATACTTCGTTAGTTGTTTAGTGTATGTGTCTGAATGAATATGTGAATCTTCAATTTGATATGAGACTCTCCCTATGCCCATCAGCTTTTCTCAGTCCCCCTCACCCTTTCAAACCTAATTTCAGTCCTTTGGCCATATGGTCTTCCCTGTCTATCTGGAACCCACACTGGCCTCGCTCTTCTCTGAGGTCTTGTGATAGGGAGAGACTGGCCCCTGCAGAAGTAGCCTTTGAGCTGTTTTGATTCATTTATTTATTCTTTCAGCAGATGTGTTGACTACCCACTGTGTGCCCTGCACTACTGTAGATATTCAGGTTATAGCAGTGAATAAAGAAAGAAAACTTCCCAAACATCCTGCCTTCATGGAGTTTGTATTCCAGTGCATGCAGCTGGCACTGTCCTCTGCCTTTTGAAGAATCTTAGTCTTCTATCCTTTGGGATTCCGCAGGAGCTAGGTGGCAAGGCCCCTCTAGGGCTTGTGGCCTTTCATCTTCCTTTTCTGCTGTTATTGGTACAAGTGATATTAGCTGCTGCTGCTTGGCAGTGAAAGGGTTTCTCAGTATTGGTGCTTCCCTTCGACTATCCTGGAGTCTGATTCCCTCTGTGAGAGGAGAGAATTAATCTCTAAGTTTCCATGCCTGTAAGGTGAGTGACCTCTGTTTTGTCAGCGCTTGCCAATCTGTCCTCTAATTCCCAGCCAGGGTAATGGAGACATTACTTTGTGCTAAAGCAAACCACTAGTTCTCCTAGTGCAGATGCTATGCAGATCCAGGCACTGGGAAAGAGGTCACAGGCAGAGGCAGCTCCGCAAGTGTCTCTTCACAGATGCAGAGGCACATGAAGGCTATAGGGGTGTTGGCACCTGAGCCACTATGCTCCTGAACTGTGGCTGGCAGATTCAAGAAGGAAAGATGCCCTGCCATCATATTCTCCTTATTCCCCAGCCATGCCAAGAGGGTGGCTGCTTCCGTTTGGTCTAAATTAGGTTTCTGTGGTCAGGTTCCTAAGAGCACATGAGAGGCTTTGAACACCCCAGTGAAGAAGATGAGACAGGGAGCAGAGGTCTTAGGAGTTGAAGGCCAGGGAACTCAAGGCTTCACCTGGCATAGTGGCCCACACCTGAATGATTTGTGGACTCCAGGGGCATAGCTTTTGTAGGGCTTTGGGAAGGCCAACTAGGAGTGGGTGGGATAAATTCTCAGTGTCCCTGGCTAAAGGGGGACACAACTCAGACTTGATAGTTCTGTAAAACTGTTTCTTCCAAAGCTTGCGAGGATGTTGGTTTGGGGAAGAAAGCCAGCCAGCCCAGAGAATCCCAGGAGCCTGACAGGCCTTTTTCTCTGCGATTCTTTCTCGCAGGCAGCCTGAGGCAGCCTGTCTCTTTGTTAACAGAGTGACAGCAATGTGACACCATGGAAATAATTACTAACAAATCACGGTGCTGACTGCAAACAGCTCTCTGTCTTCAGAGGCATGTCAGGGTGCATTAGAGCAGGACTGGAGGAGCGGCACATGTGGGGGCTGAGGCACAGCCTCCACTCAGACACTATTCTTCCCCGACTCTGACCCCTTCCTGCTATGTCTGACTTTCTTGCTCTTGGCCTTCCTGACTAGGTCAGCTAAGGGGCAAGCTGGACAAGTGGCATGTAGATGGTTCAGCTTCTCTGGGCAGGTAGCTAGGACTCCCATCTTTGCCAACGAGCACCTGGGTAGTGATGAGAGCCAGGAGTTTTCCATTATGGGACCCCCCAGAAGGATGCTCTGTTTCTCTGATTTACTCTCTGCCATTGAGACCAGCCTCACCGGTCAGTAGTTTGGGGTTTGGGGGTGACAGAATATTTGCTTCAACTGGACCCAGATTGTGGAGGGAGCCTTGCATCTGTGTTGGCTCAGCTCCCTTCCCCCACGAGCTCTGGTTTCTTCTTCAATTGCCATAGTCAATTTTTGGTAAGTCGACTTTGTCCATTCCCTCTTGGTTAGCAGAGTGATTGCTCTGACTGTCAGGACTGTAAATAATGTTCCTGGTGTGTGTGGCTGGAGGCAGTGCATGGGGTGGGGAAAGGAGTGGAAGGAGGAGCAGCATTCCAGCTCCCTCGCTAGCCCCCTCCCCTCTCATACAATATTTATCCAGGGATGGGAGTCAGATGCAGCGACCTCAGGGGTCACCCAGTTAAATAGCTTCTGAACCTCCCTGCATTCTAATTGCTGCAGTTGTCCTTTGCTCTGGAGACTTCTCCTCCCCATTGTCTGCTGAGGCACACACTAATGGCTGTCCTCCCTGGCCCTGCTGGGAGGCACAGTGGAGGGGGGTGGAGAAGAGAGCTCATTGCTACCTTCCTTTCCCCAGGGATAAGGGAATCTAGGGCCTATTAACAAGTGGCTTTAGATAGGAGGAACACAGTCCCCTGCCTCCCCCCACCCTCTCCCTAAACCTGGCTGGAGAAGGAGGCCCAGGCAGTAGGCTTGGCTGATGGGGCCAAGGGGCTTTACTCATTCTCAGTCCTATAACCAGAATCATGGGACTAGTACTCCTCTACAGGCTACAGGAAGCCAGGGGACAGGCCCTTGAATGCCCAGCTGATGAACGTCATTCTGTGTTCCCATGGTCAGCTTCTAATGAGTGATATTTCCTGTTGAAATTTGTTGCATTTTCCCCAAAGATTGGCCAAGTGCAAAAGTCTGTTTGGTCCCCTGGAAGTTGATTTAGATGATTCCTCGTGGTAGCAGATGTGTCCCTTTCTTTGATTTAAGAGTGGCATGTGCTATACATTTTCACAAGGACCTTCCTGTAAGTATGAGTTACCCTCCATCGCAGCTCTTCTCTCCCAAGGAATCCTGTTGGAAATTGCCATTGAAGGTGCTGACCCCAGCATATCCCGGAAGTGTTGGCATTCCGGTAGTAGCCTAAAGTTAGTACCTGTTGAGAGCTGCTCTGGGCCCTATAAGTACTGTGCTGGGGACTATAGGGACTGCCAAGTGATCAGGACAGAAAGACCAGCACACACATACCTAATTATAGGGTAAGTAAGGTAGTGTATGAAAACACTACAGTGAAGGCACAAAACAAATTCTGTGAGAACCCAGAGGAGCCCTGTAGAGAGATGGAATGGTAATATATATTTTTTTATAACTCTAAACTCTCTTTTCTTTTGAACAGAATTTTAAAGCCCAGCATTAATCTGGTTGGAGCTGGGGAGAAGCCCTGCACAGTCTTCCTCTCCCATTCTTCCTTCTCTTCCCCCGGTCCATTAAGTAGCCTAATGTTCCTCCTTAAAAGCCTAGGACTCCATGGAGCACACTTTAAAAATCACTAGCCTATTCTAATGCCCATGCAGAAGTCTGACTCTGTATAGGACAAGTGCTTACACCTCTTGAAGGAGTCAGAAGAGCTGGAATCAGGGCAGAGGAGACCAGCTAGAGGGTTAAGGGCACAGCTGTGTCTTGAGCACCCATATGAAAGCAGAGGTCAGACTGCATCCCAGATCCTGAACACCAGGAGGATGCGTCTCTGCAGAACCTCCAGAGGGCATCATAGGCCACACAACAGCAGCTCAGGCATAGGGTCAAGATGGCTACAGGGGAAGATGGTAGTAGTATGAGCAAGGTATCTTGGAGACAGCTCAGCCCACCAAGGAGCTCCTGGTTTCCCTGGCCAAAAAAGAGAATAGCTCAGTAGCTGAGGCACTGACCAAGGTGCCCTGGAAACCTCCCATCACTTGCTCAGCCTCCTCTCTATACCCACTCCCTACTGGGGCTTCTGCCATTCCATCTGGGAAAGAGAGCTCTGGCTGGGCCCTGGTGGCAGCTCCAGCTCTTCCTACAGTGACAACAGGTGGGGCACTGTGCCTTTCACTGATGAGTTGCCATGGGAAGGACAGTGGAGAGGCACTTGTCTTTATTGCTTCCCTAGAGAGGGGCTGGGGAGATACAAGTTAGAGAGTTTTAAGGACTATTTGTGGCACTGGGGAGGTGCTTGTCATGTGGTTCTACAGGGCGTGTGTGGCACTTGTATGCTTCATGTGGGCTCCATAGAGGAGAAATGAGAGATAGTTGGCAGGTGGGCTAATGAGAGATAGTAGGCATGGAGCAGGGAGGTGCTATGTGCATACAGAGTGTCTTTTGGAGGCTTTGAGCAACTTGGGCACTAGGGATTTGAAGTTGGTTTTCCTTGGGAACACCAGCAGCCTGCCCCACAGGGGCATCCCTCTGTACTGCCTGTGTTCTGGTTTCTGTTGGGACCTCTCCAGAGTAGCATGTCTGGGAACACTTCCAGCTGTGCTGCCAGACCCAGACGCAGGTGACGGCCTTTCGTCTGTACTATAGGGAAACCAAGAGGAAATTAAATGTCATTTGCCCCCTGCACAGCAGGTTGCTGCCAGATCAGACACTGCTGCTTAGAGCTGTGCAGAGGGCACCCGAGGGAGGGCTTATGCCTGCAGCCTGTCCTGTGAGCTGTGGAGACCCCCAGGTGATGGCCTGGCTCATTCCCAGGGCTTTCTCTGCCTGGCTGGGTTCACCCTGGCCTGGAGCCCAGCCCAGTGCTACATGGCAGCTGTGGCCCATGCCAGGCCAGAGGTGTGTGTGTACCAGTGGGGGAAATGGAGGGGAAGGACAGAGCCTGGCAGTAGAGGACACACAGGAGACAGTGAGGTGATCAGCCCTTCCTCAAAGAAGCTGTGTGACATTGTGGAAAGAACAAGGCCTTTAGAATGAAGAGACCTGGTTTCAATTCCTGGCTTTACTGCTTTCTAGTTGCAGGGTCTTGCAAAACTTCCCATTCTCAACCTTCATTCCTTTATCTGTAAAATAATAAGCAGCTCTGGCTCCTGACATCTGTGGGGAAAATGTAGCTTCCTGTTAGGACTGCTGCCAGAGTTTCCCACCCCACCTCGCCTGGGTCTGGAAGTGTGGCCTGTAACCCCTTGCCGTGGGGCCTCACTGTGAGGTGAGTGAGGTGAAGTTGGTTGAGGTGAGGCGGTAAGTCTGGTCTGGCAGGCACCGCTGGTCATCTCTCCCTGCCTCAGGCCTTTCCTTCTTATCCTAGGCCTCTCAACAAGGCATCCCAAGGCCTTGATGAGATGAGTAAGGGTAATGGTGGCAAGACGAAGCCGGAGGCTTGCCAAGGTCATCCAGCACCACATGGGGCTCAGCTGGCTCCCTCCAGTCTCATGCTTGCACTCCCCTCCCTTTCTGAGAGGACAGCAGGGCTTGCCCCACCCCTTTTCTGCCCTTGAAGTCCTGGTGGTAGACCATAGTTCTCAGCTCCGCAATGACATTTATTAACAGGGCTTTGGGAAAATGTGTTTTAATACTGCCGGAGTTCTCCCTAGAAAACCCCCCAGCCCCCAGCTCACCCTCATCTGAAGCATGGCTGCTGGTGGTGAAATTCATTAGTGTTCCCTGACAGGCAGTGGCGACAGAGGCGCTCGCTGTCTGCTTCCCGCTCCCTCGCTCTCGTGCTCCTGCTTCATGCACACTGATATTTAAAGCTGATGGGATGCTTATAGACTTCTTGTACCATGACAAGTTTGGGGAGGGCGTTGAGGAGGAAGAGACAGACAAGGAGCCAGCTGTCATGCTGGTATTTCAAACAGTACTCTCGCCTGACCCTTTGCAGGCTCCATCAAGTGTATCATCTTTCTGAAGCCTGTGGTTGGAATTGTAACCTGCAGCCATCCCAGAGGATGGGGCAAGTGTGGGGACAAAGTGAGCTGATAAGTCAGCAGTGCATTTCCCCCGGGGCTGTGGGCAGGCAGAGAAGAATGGAGGGACCGCATGTGCGCACGTTCGCACACTTGCTTGAGCCCGGAAAATTGCAGCTGAGTCTCTGAGTGCCCTCGAAATTGCCCTCCTACCAGCAGAAGTGACATGGTCCTTTCTCAGTAGTCGCTCCTAGAGTGACCATTCTGTGTCTGCTATGATTATCTTCTGGATGGGCCTGGAAGCTTTCTGATGATAGAAATCCTGTTCCATTAGCCTCTGTCTGAAGGTCCTGGGTCTCAGTAATACTCCTAAATATAAAGTGGTTGGTAGTGGCAGAAAGCTCTCTCATTTTGTGTCTAGCCTGGGGTCTTAGCTTTCGTTCCTTGGTATTTGTGTGCTGATTCTTTGGATTTGGAGAATGAGTCCCAAGGTGCTTTCTCTATTCATAACTCCTCCCCTCAGCCCAAGCTTCTTGGAATTCATTTTACAGCTATGAAGTGGTTCTGGAACTTTCCATTTTTCTGTCATCCCCAGCAAGCCTTCTCCAGTATCCCCTTTCCTGACCAAGGCACTGCCTTTTTCAATGCAGTTGGCCTGGAAGCATCTCCAAAGGCCATTGCAGGTTTGGTTTCAGTTGATCTCCTTATAGCCAGAATCCTTTCCATGAGGCCTTATTTGTAAAGCATGTTTCCCTTGGTTGGCTCCTTTAACCCTCACAGAGCAGGGCATGGAGGTGAAGTCACTTACCCCAGGACACATGGTCACTTGACCAAGTTACCTTAGTGTAGTGGAGCTGTGATACTGGACAGGGCCCCACCATCAGGGGGCTTTGATGCGAAGAATGAGTCCCAGGGTGCCTCCTCCATTCATGACTCCGGGTCCTGCAGTAGGGGAGGTCAATGAGGAAAAGGCCCAGCTCCTCTCCTCCCTGTTCTTTTGCCTTGCCAGTGCCGTCAGTGCTACCATTGGCATCCTCAGTTTCAGGCTCAGCAATGGGGGACTGTTTGTCTGAGAGGTTATGCGTGAAACAACCTGGACATGCGTGAAACAACCTGGACATCTTCTGTTAGAGGTGGAGCCAGGATGCCTTTTTTCTGTATTGGCTGAAGTGTATTCTTGAACTGTCAAGAACCACCTTTGATGTGATCTGCTCCTATAGTATCCCCAGCTCTCTCCAGCACTCTGTCCTATAGGCTTCTAGCAGGGGTTTCTGGCTTGGGGCTGATGTCTGTGGGCAGTGCTTTTCTCTTCCTGTTCTTTCTGATTCCTACCCCAGCTATAGGTACTGAGTGCTAGGCCTGCCTGGGGCGGGCCCATGCTGTGTCTTCTGACATGGTGCATCTCGCAGGTGAGATAGATACTAACCAGCTTTGATAAGTAGGAGGCTCAAGCATTAATTTTTTATACATCAGCAGTGGCCAAGTGAGTGAATTCAATTATGAGTCTGCCTTCTCTCTACCCTCCTCCCCTCAATGTGGTAGTTCAGAGCTGAGACTAAGGAACCTGTTGAAATGAGAAACCCCTATTTCCTAGCTTGACCCCCTCACTAATTCGGGTTAAATTGCTATGCTATTGCAGTGGTGACACATTGTGTCTGCCTCTGTTTGTATAAGAGGATGCAGTTGGGGAGGAAGGACCAATTTGTGCAGAGATAAAAGGTGTCACGGGCAGATAACTAACGTCCCAGCCTTGTGCCTGCTCTCATTGTTGCTCAATTTGCTCCGTGTGTAAGCTCAGCCTTCCCCTCTTTCTTCCTTCCCTCCCCTTGGTCATATTTTACCTCGATGCCACAGTGTAATGATGCCCTGCGTAGTGGGGGAGGAGATAGGCACCTCTGGCTGACAGCCCTTCCTGATAACCAAATTCCAGCCCATCCATCACTAGCTACTCTCCTCAACTTGAGGAAAAGTGATCGTGAAAGGCGGGCCGTTTATCACCCAGGGTCTGTTTATCTCCTCTGGGTGGGGGAATGGAAACAGGAGAGACAAAGAGCTGTGTCCCCAGCTAAGTGCTGCCTCAGCTGGAGTAGCCTGAACGTGCTGGATGCAGACTCACATCGTGCCGCCTGTGAAGGCTCTGACTAGATAGGACTCCCAGAATGGGATCCAGTGGGAATGGGCCCTTTCCTGAGGCTCAAGACTTGGAGGAAGCATAGGAAATTGTGGCAGTTATGAGATACAGGGCCGCTAGTGACAGCATTCTTTGAGAGCATATTGGAATGAGCAAGTGTAGCAACTCTGCATGGAAGCAAGCCCACCCACCCTCACAGGTGTCCCTGTGGCAGGATCTTCCAACTGGCTTGTTGGTTGGCTTCTACTGGCCCACTCCTCCCCAAGGCTGGGCGTTTTATGCCTCCATGGTCTAGCGATGACTTTGAAGAAGACAGGCCTCTCCATACTCCCCCATTTCTGCATATTCATATAGTAGTTTGCTCCTGCAGGTGAACAGTATGTGTCTGTCTTAGAGCTGGTGGACACCATGACTGCCAGCCTACATCAGTCCAAGATCCAGGTCCCACAGCCTTTCTTGAAAGAGAGGAGCCAAGGAGGCCTCCAGAGTCTGCTAGTCCCCCTCCTCTTTAAAGGCTTGAGTCTGCTAAAAGTGAGAATGACATGCATCTCTCTGAGTTGGGTCTGTCCCTAAGTCTTGAAGAGATGAAAGCATGGAAGGAAGAGTGTCCATCACCTTTTCCAGCATGGTGCCTGCCCTCTTGCTGGTCCTGGCTGTTGGTCTGTCTGCCAGTCTGTCCAGCAGACCTCCATGGATGTGCAGTTTTCCTTGCCTCAGTCTAGCAGCTCTCCCCCCATGTCTGCTTCACCTAATCTTCAAAGCTGAGCTCCTGCTCACAATGGCTCCACCGTGGCCATACGCATTAGCAAGGGGGGTGTTCCCCTAATGAGCTACTCCCCTGCCTTGGCTGGCGCCGGGTTAGCCACACCTGTTTGCCATCAGGGCTGTCTCGGCCCAGCCACTGTGGCTTAGTTGCAGGTGGTAGGGCTGAATGAGGGGTGGGGTGGGGTGGGGTGAGGAAGGCTGGGCTCCTTTTGCTTTGTGCTATGTGCTTGTGAGGGTGAGGGGCAGTTTCTTACACCCGTTTCTCCATGTATTGTTCTCTTCTAGGCAGGGGGAACGCTCTCTGCTTTCTTTTCTGTTATTCAAAAAGAGTAATGAAGGAACTTAAGGAGTATCTCATCTTTTCTAATTTTCCCCTGGACGGAGAGAGAGGAGCCAGTTAGGGTCTGAGGGTAGGGTTTGATAATTTGTTCTGGTGACCCTGAGGGGCCAGTGTGGTAATAGCAGGGTCACATGATAAATGCCAAGGGAAGATCCCCTCTCTGGCCTTAGACCCATAGTATTTGGAAAGCATTCATGCCCCTTGGTTTAGAGCCCACAGTCAGGACTGGGGACCCTTCCTTAAAGGGGCCTCTTGGATTCATGAAGCTGAAGGAAGTTTTGATTTGGTTGAAAAAAATCTCATTCTTTTTATGGCCTGGACATAATTGGCTCTTTTCTATTGGCCATCAGTGATGTCATTCCGGCCCTCATAAAGAAGGGGAAATCACACCTGTGGACTCGGTGCATAAAATTTCATTGGGCAACAGTAATAAGCATGACCAGATGATGTTTGGGCAGTTGGGGAGATTTGTGCCCAGTGAATCCAGCTGCATGGAGACCTGGGCACCATAAACCTGCCTGCACATTTGTGCCTGAAGGCTAGTCCAGGGCCCACTGCCAGTGGCTCTTTTCTTAGGATCAGGATCTGCTAGGAACATACAACATTCAGACCCTTTGTGCCTGGGGATCTTTTTTTTTGACAAATTGGTGGAACCATGTACCCACTGATACCCACTGACCTTAGGCTCCTAAGAACCTTGAACCCAGGTATGACCTTGAGCAGTGCTACCAGTATGCTACCTGCTTCTCCAAAGCCCTGGACTTTGCCTTCCCAGGGACTATAAAGAGCTCTGAGTGTATCTGTACAACTTATGCCTGGGCAGTCAGAAGTTTTGGGTTCCATTTCTAGTACTACCCTTGGCTTGTTGTATGATTGAACAAATCTTTTTCTTCTCTGAGCCTCAGTTTCCTCTTTTATGTAAGGGATGATGACTGCTCTAACCCACCTTCCTCACAGATTTCATATCTTGGTCCTCTCTAAGCTGGGGTAGGGTATGTGACAGAGATGTGTAGCTGTCTTCCCATGAGGCACCTGTGAACCCCAGTTCTGGCATTTGGCCCTTTGTCTCTCATGAAGATGAAGCTGGGCCCTGCTACATTTTTACGGCTTGCGTCTTGGAGCCACAGGGCTAGGACTACCCAGAGGACTACTCCACGACCTGAATACCTGTGGGGGAGTCTCCAAACTGCATGTGTACCTGCAATGACTAGAGCCCCTGCGTGAGAATTACGGTGCCTAACTCCCATGCACATCAGTCAGACATGGGATTCAGAATGGCACTCGGGATTGCTCCTGAGCCATATCTCAGGCTGAGTATCCAACCTGACAGTCTGTCTGGTCTGTCCTCAGTGTGGCCCTTCTGGGATAGGTCCTCCTCTGAGAAGAATAGGCATGATCCTACTGACCTAGACCCTTCCTAGACAGTAGAAATGTCTACAGCTGTTGTCTACCCTTAAAATTCTGCTAAGGAGAGAGCCCCTCCACCAGGGCTAGCTAGAGCCAAAAGGACTCCTGGCCTGTGTCAACGAAAAGAATCAGAGAGTGCTACAGTTGGTTAGGGGAGAATAAGATAGAGGCTCCCTGCCTTTTGCTGGCCAGTCCCCCTGACCTATTCCTTTGTGGATTCTGCTCCTTCGGGTGGCCCCCTTCACTCATAGACTTTAATGTGATTTTTCTAAAATAGCTAAGTTCAGCGAGCATTTTCACAAATACCAAGGATAAGGAACAGGACAGAAAGATTGAAGGAAATAGAATTATTGTCAGATTACTGTTCTGCTTCTTAGGCAACCACGTTTTAGCTCCTAAGGCTACCTTTCAGCCTTAAAAACCTTGCCTCATTTCCTCATGTTCTTGGTCCTTCATCCTACATGGGCACATCTATCTGGATACCCCTTCATCATCTTGGTCTCAGCCTGAATTTCCCTTCTAGGAAACTGACTAGTTGTAGTTAATGTCACTGTGCCACTTGGATGTTTGAGAGGAACCTGCCCCTCAGGTAAGATATCTTGGGTCTTATAAAAATAAATCCTTACTATACACTGCCTGAAACAAGGGGATCAATTTTCTATTAGTATCTGTCAAATATTTGAAGGGTAATGGAGGGAAGACTGAACTGCCTTGTACTTTCTGGAATGGAATCAGTCATCCCAACTGGATTCTTGTAGCCAAACTTTCTAGAAAAGGAGTTTGCACTTGTAATCTTCACTGTCTTATCTCTCACTCTTTGACACTTTGCAGGTTGCCTTCTGCCTCCCATACTCAGCCCACTGATGCTCCTTTCACCAAGATTACTTTTGACCCCCTTGTTACTAAATCCATTGGGTTTTTCCCAGCTGTCATCTTGCTTGACCACTCCATGGCAGTTGACACTAATTACTTAGCATTTCAAACTCAAAAATCAGTTCTATATATTCTGGAAAGGGGAAGCATACTTTTATCACAGTTTAGGTTGACCACAGGTACTATGAAGTGAGGTCAAAAGAGCATGTGTGACTTTAGGTGTCACATACCCTGAGAAACGTCTGGGGCCCTGCCCTTTGGGAATGGGGGTAGGTTGGATAAGTCCTGACTCAATGGCATATTGTCTCATGAGGAACTCTTGAAGTTGCTAAGGGTATGTGGCTTGGAGAAGGGAACTCCGACGGAAACTTTCTGGACTCTCAGATCTTAGAAGGATTCTGTGAGGAAAAGATAGAAGTCCTGTTCTTTGTATTTTCTAAAGACAAATACTTTGACCCCGTGAATAGAAGTTACAGGGAGACAGACTTTAGTATTTAAGGAAGGATTTCTAAGAATTGAGTTCAAAAATTAGATCTAGCTGTTTCATGAAGTAGTGAGGTCCTTGTGTGTGATGATGGCGGTAGCCTGGTTTCATTTTGGCCCAATAAAACTTGCAAGGCATTAGCCCGGGCCCTCTGCTCACCTCACTCGATATGAGGTGGTCATATTTACTCTCCTGGCTTCAATTTTACTTAAGTTGTGTTAATGATTACATTAATAATTCTATTAATGATTTAGCAATCCATATTATTCCAGATCTCTCTTTAAAACTGGATATCCTGTTGTCTCTGAGATACATTCCACTGCCAGATATCTCCTAGGCACCTCAAACTCAGTAGACATTGAGTGTTTATTGTGTGTCAAGCATCTATCTAAAACTGCATCCCCAAACTCCTGCTTCCTTCCAGTGGCATACTAAAGATGGGGCAGGGGAGCAATTCCTCCCCCCACCAACCCCCAGTTTGGGCAGAAAGGGGGGTACGCTGCAGGTAGAGCATTTAAAAACCATAATAAAATTGACCAAATGCAGGCTTGCTCTGGATGTCACATAGGCTCTCCATGCCACTGCCTCCTCCTTTGGATCCATCTTAGTGAGTGGCATGAAGCTAGCCAAGCAGAGCTCTACGGCTTTCTCACTGGACCCCACATATCATTTGGTCACTGGGCCTCCTTTACATCTCTTAATGTCTGTTCCTTGATCACCATCTTTACCATTACTGTTTCTCTCTCCTGGCTTTTTCAGGAGACTGCTTTTTCAGTCTATTATTTTTGCTGCCTCTAGAACAATCTTGGTAAATCACAGCTCTTCAGAGGCTCTCCATTGCCTGTGGCAAAGCTCTTCTCTTAGGAATAGGACTGTGATCTTTTCTGGCTGATATTTCTAGTATTGTCTCCCTCCATCCTTGCATATGCCCCCATGCTCTGACTTAAGACTGTTTTTGTCTTTCTTTCATTGCCCATATCTCTGAACAAACTGAGCCCTTTATGGACAAGAGGTACATCTTATTTCCTGACTCTCATTAAGCATCAATGCGTGTTTGATTGAATGGATTTGTCTGAGTAAAACAACATCATCAGCTAGAGGGGGAGATAGTTGATAAATTCTAATTTAAAGAAAAAAACAAGAACAGACCCTTGATTTAAATTCTGACCTCCTCTTATCCTTCTACCTTACCTCTTCTCTATTTGAAACAAACCTGTAGCTAGATGCTTAAACGTGAGCTGAAACCCCTGCTCATCTATCTCTAAACCATATGCTCTGCCTTTCTCTCCTCCTGTCTTGTCTGTTTGCCTCTCTGCTGTAACAAAACAACAACAAACCAGCGCGTGGAAAGAACATAGGCTTTGGAGTCAGACAGAACTGGGTTCAGTTCTTGGCACTATCATGTTTCAGCTGTGAGACCTTGGGTAACCTCTCTGAATCTCATTTTCTCATCTGTAAAATGTTGACAACAGTACCTGTGTCTCAGCATTGCTTTGAAGATTAAATGTGAAAATGTAAATAAGGTGCTTGGCATACTGTAAGCCATTAGGAAATAGTCACTGCTGCTGTTATTTTGAAAAGAATTTTTGGGCTCTCACACTTGGATCTCAGGGCTAGAGCTGGAGCCCAGTATCTATGGTGGGACCTACGGCTAATGGGTTGACCTTTTGAGGTCTATTTGTCTTGTAAACTCTGTTGGACTTCCTATCTTAAGTCTTCATACCCGAGACCTGGATGTGCCCAACTTGTTCTCTCTTCCTTTTTTTTGTAGGCTCCCAGGCCAGTGCCAGTACTTGGGCTTACCAGTGGCGGATTACTTCAAGCAGTGGATTAATCTGAAAAAGGTACTGTGTCTGAGCCCCAACTGGGTGCTTCCCCTGGTGCTCCTTTGCCTCACAGCTCCCCTACTTTGCTTTCTTTTCCTATATGTGTTCTTTCCTTTTCTTTTTGTTCTTCTCTTTTCTTAACATCTCTCCTTCCTTTTCCCTAGCTAATATGCACTGAAATATGATTATTTATGACAGTGGAGAGCTGCTTGGGGACCAGGCTGCTGGGTGGATTATGATGCTGCCTTAGTTGGTGTCTTTCAGACATGGAGAGACGTCTCAGTTAAGGAGATTTTGGGGGGCTCTTGCTCAGAGCTGAATCTGGGGGCAGAGCTGCCTTGTCTCTAGGAGTGACGTGGCACTAGCTGAGCCTCTGGGAAGGCATTCTCCTTTGTTATCATCATGAATGTGGCCTCTGACCCTCCTGACCGTCCTTGATATATCACTCTGGTTGGGAGGCAGGGTTCATTTAAGTTGGCTTTATTCCTGCCTTGCTCCAGGAGAGCCTGGCTCATGTGACGAAAGGCCATGGAAACTAGAGTCCAATTCCCTGATGGGGAGACTGGAACTCATGCAGCGTCAAGCACCTGGGGAGGTGATGCCGAGGCTATAGACTGGGAAGGACATTGTGTGGCTAGGATAGTGAGCCCTGGCAGAGAATGAATCACTTAGAAAACTGTACTTTCCTAGCAGAGTATCCCTGCTCTGGAGGGATCCTTGCTCTGGGGGGCTCAGTCCACTAGAGAGACACCCCCATAAATCATTCTGATCCAAGGGCAACAGTCCTGGAGCAGCCTCAGGAACCTCATGCCACCAGTCAGCTTAGCGACTCCCAGGAAGCTCAGAGAAAGGAGAGCACACTGGGGGTCAAGGTAGTGGCTCCCAGGGGTCTTAGAGAAGAGAGAGGTCAAGGGAGGGTAAGGCTAGGTATGGCGAGGATTTGAGTCTTGACCTGGGCATTCAAGGAAGGTGGGATATGGATAGGAGGAGAAGAGAATGCTTTCTCAGCAGGGAGGGCTTTTGGTGTTTGGGGAGGCTGGAGCTAAGCAAACGTGGAGGAGCAGTAGAAGAGAAAGTTTTATAAGTATTTGTGCCACACTGATAGTGACTTTGCATTTAGTTGCACGCTTTGTGGCATCATTTGTGAAGTCCTTTGCTTTCCACTGGTAGACAGGTGCTTTGCACTTGGCTTGTTCGCAGTTTAACTCCTACCCCACTCTCCGGCTGATCTCCCTTGAAACTGACCAACTGCTGCTTACTACTCCTGTTATGCTGAGGAAGCTAGACACTGCCCTAGGTTTGGGCCTTCCCCTATGGCCTGCCTTCTGTCTGAAAGGTCCCTCAGTCATCTTCATCAGACATGTTTCCTGTCCTGGAAGATTCAACTCAGGTATCACTTCTGCTGAGAAGCTCAGCAGTCAACCTCTTGCCTTGAGGTTCCTTGGCACTTGGGAAATCACTTATCTCAGTTGAAACTGAATCCATGTGTATTTCCTTCCAGACATGTCCATCTGGAGCACAAAGATGGAGTCTGGTTCCTCTCTGTGTCTCTGGTGGCTAGCCAGGGCTGGGCAGAGGCTGTGTGCTCAGTGAGTAAATTGCTGGCTGATGATTCATCTTCAAGAACTAGTTCCATGGAGGCCCCTCCAAGTCAGAGCTACGCATGTGGTGGGGCTAGACATGTGGGTGTGGCTAGGCATGCACCCCTGGAAGATAGCATACCGGCTGTCAGAGCACATCTGAGGCTGCTTGCCGGCCTCAGCAAATGCAATGTGAAGGCCCGGCCAGGCGAGGCAGGCGCTGACCATGAATAATTACCCTGTGAAGTTCACTAGACTTTTTGGTGTATGGATAGCTCCCTGCCTCCAGGTTCCTTGGCAGAAAGGCAGGAAAGCAGCCGACCCATGTGGTAACATTGCCACTCAGGGCCACCTTGGTGCTGCTGGCCCAAAGGGTGGGGGTAGAGGCTGGCTGTCCAGACTTTTCAGCTTGATTCCCCTGCAGACTGTGCTGAGCTGAACAGGGAAGGAATAGGTACAAGGGGAGGGGAGACTGAGGACTCTGTTCCTAGTTGGCCTGTGATTTTCTCATGTGAGGTAACCTGAGCAAGTCTGGGAAAAACAAGGGGTCTAACCCCTTCCTCTCTGCACCCCAGCCACTTTGTATTGCAAGTGTGCTTAAAGGCCCAGCAGGAGAGGTGGCTTAACTTTGAACTTCAGCCCAGTCCTTACCAGCAGCCATTCAGGACATAGAGGCTGCTGAGTCCTAGAGGCCCAGTGGCAAAGTAATCTCTCTGACCTTTATGCTGCGTGACTTGGTGCAGGTTGCACTAAGATTCCTCCTTAAAAAGAGTAATGATAAAAGCAGAGCCAGAGAGGTCATTGCCAAGGTTGCAGGAATATTATGTAAAAGCCTTACTCCATGCCTTGTTTCCTCTGTGTGACCCAGGCTCTGGCTCTCTACAGGGTCCTCTTGTGTCCTTGATCTTACTTTATGTTTCCCCCTTCCCTTTCTTCCCTCGTCCTCCTCCACTCCCCCAGCAGAGCTTTACTTCTTCAGAAAGGTGGGGAAGACCCTGGTCTGCTTGGTCACCTGAGACTTGCCTAGTGAGTGAGCAACTGGGGATGAATTCACCATGCCTATTTCCTAAGACCTTCAATCGGAGAAGAGGCAAAATGTCTTTCAGCTGCCCTTACTTCTCCAGAAATGGTGTGGGTTGTATCAGGAAATAGGAACTTTTCAATGGCCAAGTTTCCACATCTCCCACTGCCACCTACTTCCCCTGTAGCAGAGTGGAGCAGGCCTGTGTTTGCTGACATTTGGAATGTCATTGAATGATCTTATATTCTTATTGAGCTGTCAGCTTAGAGAGGACTTGGGGCCCTGCTTCCAGCTCCCTCTAGGAGATAGAGCTGTCACTGAGGCGCCAGAAGAATACACACGTACGCAAATGCATTAATATACACATGTATATGCATGTGAACGCATACACCCCAAGTGGATATACTCCAAATTGCATGTCTGTATCCATACATGCATTCATATATAGGTGCATATACACATAAGCAGTCATCTGCAGAAATATTTGGAGACATACCCAGACATGAAGGTGTTTATACATACATATTCATAAAGATACATGCACATAGGTAAACATATATATTTTCATTAGTAAGAAAAAAAAAATTTTTTTTTTTTTTTGAGACAGGTTCTCACTCTGTCATCCAGGCTAGAGTGCAGTAGCACAAACATGGCTCACTGCAGCCTTGACCTCCTGGGCTCAAATGATCCTCCCACATCAGCCTCCCAAGTAGCTGGGACTACAGGTGCCCACTACCATGCCTGGCTAATTTTTGTATATTTTGTGGAAATGGGATTTTGCCATGTTTTCTAGGCTAGTCTCAAACTCCTGGGCTCAAGCAGTCCCCCCACCTCAGCCTCCCAAAGTGCTAGGATTGCAGGCATTATCCACTGCACCCAGCCAATAAAAAAGTATTTTGAATGCCTTCTGTGTGCCAGGTACTGTGTGAGGGCCTGGAGATATAAAAAGATGGATGTTGAATAAATAAGTTTAGTTGCATTGAATAACACTAAACAGTTCAGAGTCACAGATCATATCATAAGGAACTAACTTAGTAGGGTGGGGTGAGAGAATAGTTCCCTGAGGAAAGATGTCTAAGCTGAGCCTTGAAGAATGAGTTGGAATTGGCTAAGCACAGTGTAGCATGTGGGGAGACCCCGAGGTGAAGAGAAGCCTGGCAGCTTCATGAAACCAGAATGTAAGTTTCAGGAGGAGAAAGAATTTGCGTCTCTTTTGTTCATTGCTCTATCCCCATCACTCTGAGTAGTTCCTGGCACACAGATGTTTAATCCTTATTTGTTGTGTGAATAAATGCCTAAAACATAGTGAAGGTGGCAAAAGGAGAGTGGCATGAGATGAGGCTAGAAGGGAGTCAGGAGCCTATAAATCACACTTTGATTTTGACCTTGATGTTTAGGTTAAGAGGAAGCTATTAAAAGGCATTAAATATAAGAGGGGCATCATCTTATTTGCATTCTAAGAAAGCTCTCTCTGGCTGCAGTGTAGAGGGAGCTAAGAACAGATACAGGAGACCAGTTGCTGGTTTTTCTTAATAGGGTTACATTTGACATTTTTGGGTGGGAAAAATCATTGTGTGGGTGACATTGCTGAACTTGTAGCATCCCCAGCCCTGTTAACCGAATACCAGTAGTGCCTCTCTGAGTCATTGTGATAATAAAAAATGCCACCCTGTATCCATTTCTAGTGACCTGGACAGGGTGGGAGTGGAGGAGTACTGTCTTTGGTTGAGAACCACAGAACTAGGCTGTTTCTGTGGTCCAGGTGAAAGATGGTAATTACTTGGATTAAACTGATAGCAGAGGAAATGTAGAGAAATAGGCCAATTCCCCAGTATTAAATGGTGCAGTCAGTTCTGCTATAATGCAACATATAGATTTCTGAAAATCACCATGCTAGAGAAAGTCATGCAACAAAAATTCCGTTAGTGACACATAAAAGAAAAGATAGGAATCTAATAAAAATGGTAGCAGAGTTTTACACATTAAATGCTTAAGAAATACATAAATACCATAATAAATATGGTACTTTACTTTGTAAAACCCCAAAGTTTGCTTGTAGAAATGGGCATGAGAAGGGTTGCAGCTTGTGAGTTACTGTGAAGTGGTGGAAGGAGAATGTCTGAAATCAGATGGAAAATTGTAACCAGATGACTGTGGTCCGTACATGCAGTGATCTAAGTGGCTGGTAGATATTTAAGATGTGTGCACGTATATGTTTTATATATTCCTACCCAGCTCTGTTCAGCAAGGTGTAGTTTCCTGTGTTCATCTAGTGTTTCTCGTGAACAAAATTGCACATAAACAAATGCAAAATTTGTGTTACTATAAATTGTTCCCAATACATCAATTGCATTGGACAAGTTTGCTCTTTCAAAGAGTATTATAGTAGCACTGATTGTATAATAAACAGGAAATGGTGATTGGTTGTGAGAGTTGAGGATGAAGGAGAAGACCATTATGATCCCAAGATTTATGCTTTGAGCAACTAAGTGAATTAGAATGAGTTTACTGAGATAATGTTAGAAGGAGAAGTTTCAGGATTGGAAAAGATGAAGTCATTGTAGGGTATATGAGTTCAGATGCTTTTGAGACATTGAGGAGGCAGTTAAGTACGTAAGTCCGGGGCTCAAGGGTGAAGTCTAGATAAGAGATACAGATTTGAAGACCAGGTGTGGTTGCTTATGTCTATAATCCCAGGGAGGCCGAGGTGGGAGGATCACTTGAGGCCAAGGAGCTCAAGACCAGCCTGAGCAACATAGTGAGACCACACCTCTACAAAAAAAAACTTAAAAATTAGCCAGACTTGGTGATGCATGTTCCTAGTCCTAACCACTTGGGAGGCTGAGGCAAGAGGATCCTTTGAGCCCAGGAGTTTGAAGCTGCAGTGAGCTATGATTGTACCACTTCACTCTAACCTGGAGTGCAAGTCCCTGTCTCAAAGAAAAAAAGATTTGGCAGAGTTATGGTGTGTGAATGATAATTAAAGCATGGAAGTGGATGAGATTGCCAAAGAAGAGGATATAGGGTAAGAAGAAAGCCTAGGCAGAACACTGAGAAATACCAACATTTGAGAGTTAAGGAATAGTCAAAAATAGAAAGAATAATAAATAGTCCTGAATTATGGATTACATTTTGTGTGCTAGACCTGCGTTTTCCAATCTAGTTTCTACTAGCCATATATAGCAATAGATCACTTGAAATGTAGCTAGTATGATTGAAGAACACATTTTAAATTTTATTTAATTTTAAAATCAATTTAAATTAAAAACTTTCTTGGCTGGGTGCAGTGGCTCATGCCTGTAATCCCAGCACTTTGGGAGGCTGAGGTGGGCAGATCACCTGAGGTCGGGAGTTTGAGATGAGCCTGGCCAACATGGCAAAACCTCGTCTCTACTAAAAAAAATTCAAAAAATTAGTCAGGCATAGTGGTGGGCACCTGTAATCCCAGCTACTTGGGAAGCTGAGGCATGAGAATCACTTGAACCCAGGAGGCAGTGGAGGTTGCAGTGAGCCGAGAGTGCACCACTGCATTCCAAGCTGGGCAACAGAGTGAGACTCCATCTCAAAAAAATTAATTAATTAATTAGAAACTTCCTTGAAAAAGTTTAAGTATGTTTAGTACAACCTGGGTGGGTGAATCTACATTTTAAACTGTTAATCATATAAAATCTAAATACAAATTAAGTATTTCTCTCATTTTTTTCCTGAAACAGTCTTGCGCTTTTTTCCAGGCTAAAGTGCAATGATCTTGGCTCATTGCAACCTCTGCCTCTTGGTTTCAAGTGATTCTTGTGCCTCAGTCTCCCAAGTAGCTGAGACTACAGGTGTGTGCCACCACGCCCGGCTAGTTTTGTATTTCTAGTAGAAATAGAGTTTGCCATGTTGGCCAGGCTGGTCTCCCAACTCCTGGCCTCAGCAATCCACCTGCCTTGGCCTCTCAAATTACTAGGATTACAGGTGTGAGTCACTGGCTTGGCAGGTTAAGTATTTCTGATGAAGATTTAGCATCCCAGTTGAGATGTACAGGAAGTGTAAGTTATATATCAGATTTCAAAGACTTGGTATGAAAAAATGCAAAATGTCTCATAATTTTTTTGTTGATTACATGTTGAAATAATATTTGGATATACTATAATAAAATACATTATTAAAATAATTTTATCTGGTTCATTTTACTTTTTAGTGTGGCTACTAGAAAATTCTAAGTTTCATATGTGGCTCACATTCTATTTCTGTTGGACAGTACTGTGCTAGACACTGTGGTTATGTACCTACATTGTCTAGTCCTCACAGGACCCAGTGCAGTGTTTGCTATTGTTTTTCACAATTTAAGGTTGAGAGAACCAACCAAGGCATGGAGCAATCACGAAACTTGCTCAGTGATTTCACATTAGTACATGGCAGAGCTACAACTTAAATTTAGTTTCGCTGAATGCTGAAGAGACAGAGAAAGAGAGAAAAGAGTGATAGATGAAGAGAAGACTGTAAGAGTGTGGTATTGTAGAAACCAAGAAAAGAAAGTGTTGGAGAAGAGGAGAGTGGTCAGTTCAGAGAGGGCTGCACAATGTGGAGACTAAATTATAAGCCCTGAATTACAAGGGCCTCAGTGACCTTGGTCCTGAGTGGCATGATCGGGACAGGAGCCAAACTGGAGTGAACTAACGAGTAAATGAGAAATGAGGAGATAGAGAAACTTCAACTTTTTCAGAAATGTGGCTTTGAAGGAGAGAGAAAGGACAAGAGCTGTGATGGAGCAAGTGGGGGTTAAAGCAGATTTTGTTTTAAGTAGAAGACATTGTTTGTAGGCTCTATTACAAAATGAAATCCTGTTGAAGGTGCAGAGGGAGAGGAAACCAGTAAGGGAGGCCTCTGAGGAGGTGAGAGGAGAAGGGATGGAAAGCCCAGGCTCTTGAAATTGGATCTCCTTATTCTGAGAATCTAGGCAGGAAAAAAAAAAAAGAAAAATTTAAAAAACATTCGCTCTCTTTAGGTGGAAGGTCCCTGCTTCTATTGGGACAGGAGGGAAGAAGAAGATGGGCTCATGTGGAGGTAGGTGGGCTTGCAGATTTGGTGGCAGCAAAGCAAGTTGAGGTAGTTACCATCCTATGGCTTTTATTTTTCTGTGTGAAACGGAAGATGAGTCATTTGCTGATCACCAATAGGGAAGGGCTGGGAGGGTTTACAGGATTGCTGTTCTAGTAAAGAAAAGATGTGTGAGCTGACTTGAGAAGTATAGTAGGATTTCTAGGCAGTGTTGAGGATCCAGTTGAGGTTGATGGCATTAATTCATTGTGGAACCACTCTGTTCAGTTGCATGACTTCTTTATTGGACCTCAGCTGCCTGGTTGTGGGCATGGAGAAAGTAGACATTTAGATTCATCCAGGGCGGAGATTTTCCTCAAGGAGGTTTGATGAAAGGGATTAGGGAATTGAAGATGTTGGTAAGACAGCAGTCGGCAAGATGGATTATGAGATCCAAGCTGGATGTCGGGGGAAGAAAAGATAGCAGGAGGTCTGATAGGTATGGAAAAAGTAAATCGGTACCAATAAAATGAGGAACTGGTACACTGGGTATAGTTGAACATGCCAGATGGAAGGATTAGAGAGTATGGTTAAAGAATAGGATGTCTGAATTAGTGATTTCAGAGATGGGGCAGTTCTAGGTGTTGCCAGGTTCCAAGGTGTGGCCATGGAAGTGGGTAGCTAATGTTGAATGGAAAAGAATGTTATTATAAATAAGGAGTCAAGAAACAGAAAGGATGGATGAGACCTCCATAAGGATGTATGTGTGTGTATGCGTGCACACATAAAATATGTTTACCTATTGCATACGCATGGACACATACGTGTAAATGTAATACAAATGCATACCTATACACATAGCCGTGCAAGTGTGTGCGCATACTCACAAATTGTGTGGAATTCCCCCTGACTCCTGGGCCTGATAGGTGGTGCTGTGGTTTGGATGTTTGTCCTCTCCAGATCTCATGTTGAAATTCGATCCCTAATGTTGAAGTTGGGACTGAATGGGGGGTGTCTGCATTGTGAGGGACAGTTCTCTCATGAATGGATTAATGTCCTCCCTGGGGCAGGAGTGGGGGGTATGAGTGAGTTCTCACTCTTCATTCCCAAGAGAGCTTGTTGTTAAAAAGAGCCTGGCACTTCTCCTTCTCTGTCTTGCTCCCTCTTGCCATGTGAACTCTACACAAGCCAGCTCCCCTTCACTTTGTCTTGAGTGGAAGCAGCCTGAGGCCCTCACCCGATGCCCAGTCTTTAACTTTTCCAGACATCAGAATCATGAGCCACATAAACCATTTTTTAAAAATAAATTACCCAGCCTCAGGTATTCCTTTAGAGCAACACAAAATGGACTGAGGGACGTGGGCTTCTGGGGAAGCAGGAAGGAAGCCTTAGGAGGATTCTGAGTCAGTCCTTGCAGTCAGGGCTCAGCCAGTCAAACCTAGCAGCGGTAGGGATAAGGGCCACCTAGAATTTAACAGACCCTGGTATATCAGGGTATGAAGGTTGCTGCTCCACTTCTCCTCTCCCATCTGTACACTATGCCTTGCTGCAATTTCTGGATGCTCTGAAGAGGGTGGGATTGGGACCAGCTCTTAAAGAAAATCTTGGGTCTCTCCAAGAAGCATTCTATCTCTCCCCCTCCCCTGGGAGGGTACAGCAGGAGAAACTGCTGAAGGGAGGGTTGGTATCTACGATTGAGTGTGACTTTTCCTGACCTTGGAGCATTCAGAGTCCCAATCAGTGCAATAATAAATTAAGGGCTTATGGAGGAATAAATTCTCGGCCTTAATGAAGTTCTTTGCTGGGGGCCATAGGCAGGTCGGCAGGTCAGCAGGTCGGGATGATGCAGATTGGAGGCTTCAGCAAGTGGGCTGAGCTGGCTGGGAAGTCATCAGGCGTGAGGGGATCCAAAACCCTGCTAGTCAGGGTTAATTTTGGGGGAGCTGTGGGGATTAAGCTGCTCAAGTGATAGCAGCCTGACAGAAGCGAGGACTCTATACAAAGGCAGCTGCAAGGTGCTGGCCACAGAGTTCCTCTCCTTGGTCTATTCAGAAGCTAACTTGGAAAAAAAAATTAAGAAAAATGAAGATCAAGAAAGGTGTGACTAGGCACTTCACAAGGTGTTCGTTTTGTTTTGTTTTGGAGATGGGGGGAGTCTGCACTGAGGGCAGTTACTTCTGGGTCACTCCGAGGTCAGAACCAGACTGGGGCTGTGGTCTCAGTCTTTGGCATCATCCAAAGTGCAGAGCATTGTCCCTGGGGCAGTGGGCAGTTGTGGGCTGGTGTCCTGATGAAAATCAGCTCTGTAGGCCAGGTAGATAAGGGCCTTCATCTGCCTTTGGGGGGGAAAAAACGTGCACAGAACACTAGGTAGAGATTTGGCAGAGGTGGGAGCACAGGCATGGGTTAAGGAGAGAGTAAGTGAGAGAGCAGCCCAGAGTGCTTGCTGCTGGGTTTGATGCCAGAACCCTGGGAGGGACTAGTCTTGGGGGCTGGAGGCTACTGAATTGTAAGCTGAAACTAGAACCTGGGCCTTGAGACTCCAGATCCTGAGCCCTTTCCCCTTTCATTCCACTCTGCAACATCTGCTGTTGGGGATAAGCTCTTGGAGTGTAGTCCAGAGGCAGAGGAGGGAAAGTGCTGTGTTTGGAGTCAGGAGCTGCCAGAGCTAGAGGGAACATCTCCTTTCTTCCCATCTCCCTGCCCCCATGGTGTAGTGCCCAGCCTGGGCTTTTCCTTTAAATATGTCTTACAGCTGTCTGAACTCTGAAATTTCTTTCACTCCTTCCCTCGCCTTGTTAACATGTGTTGCCTTTGGGGTAATCAGGGAAAAAATATTATGTCCTTTTACAATTACCGGGTTTTGGAATATTAAAATGTCTCGCTGCATCGGCACTGTTATTTTGATTGGTATTCTAACCTTTGACTAGCCCATAAAGCGCGCCGCTCCTGAAGCCAATATTGCAGGACTGAAATTTAATTCCGAAATGATTCCAGATAATAGGGAGACAGATAATATATGCATGAAGGATATTATGTTTGGACTAACTGCAGCAGGGCCAGGGCTGGGGAGCTGAATAATAGCCCAGAGTGAGTTATAATCTGTGGGACAGAAATGCCTTACTGTCAGGGCCAGGAGAGGAACTCTTAAATCAAAGGCTCAGGAAAGGGTGTGATCGCAGGGTACTTGTTTTGACAGGAAGAGCACCAGAGCCAAGGGTAGGTGTGGAAGGCTATGCCCCATCTTTTCTCTTGAGCAAGATACCAAGGCCCTGGATGATCTAGCTCATTGCAGCATTCCTATCTCTACATCTCCTGTCTCTCCATAACATTCCAGCTGTGTCAAACTTCTTGCTGTTTTTCAAATATACATCACGGTTTCACCTATCCTTACATATACTGTTCCCTTTTCTTACATCACCTTTCCCCTTTTAGTGTGTTGGGAAACTCCTGTTCATCCTTCAAAACCCTGTGTGTGATGCTTTCTCTGATGTTCCCCAGCCTCTGGTAGGAATAGTAAATCACTTCCTCCTTTGTACGACTTCAGAACTTTGTATTGAGTGTATCACATGTTTTGTAATTATCAGCTTACATGTTTTTGTTTCCCACTACACTGTGAGCTCATCGAAGTCTATATACCACACATCTCTGAATTTCCAGTGCATGACACTGAACCTGGCACACACTGGGCATCAACAAGCATTAATTGAATCCACCCTGAATCTTGGGCTAGACTAATGAGCTCCAGAGTCCAGATGCCTGTTCCTCTGCTGGAATTCCCAGACAAATAAACTTAGAGAAATTAAGTAACTTGCCTAAAGGCACATAACCAGGAAGAGGTGAAGCTAGGATTTGAACCCAGGTCAGTGTGCTCTTTTCTCCAGGCCAACTGTCTTAGGCAAGTGGGCAGGGAAGGAGTTAGAGGTTGAGGTAGGAAAGACAGAAATTCATTGCCCTGACTCCTTCCTTCCATAGCCCAAGTTTTGGGTCCACCTTGCTGGAAACAGCATTAGTTCTTAGCATCTATTCTCAGGTCCCAGAAGGGAGTGTGCCTCCTGTGCTGCTGTTGACCTTTGGACAGTTATTCCACATAGAAGGCAATTATCAATTGTGAGTTTGTAACCAAGAATTAGGACAGTACTTAGGGAAAAGTACCTAAGTGTGATTTTGGAGAGCTCTTAGAGAAGTAGGCAGGCGGAATACAAGGAGCTCTTAGCAATGTCGGAAAACACCACAGACATTCTGTTCCTCCTTCAGGACTTGGTGGAACTTGTATTTTTGGGTATATAATGATAAAATACATAATGGAAAAAAGAATTACAGTAAATTTGGTTGTTTTTTATATGAATTTATATTTTATTTTTTGAGACAGTCTGTTTGTCACCCAGGCTGGAGTACAGTGGCATGATCACAGCTCACTGCAACCTCTGCCTCCCAGGTTCAAGCTATTCTCATGCCTCAGCCTCCAGAATAGCCCAGACCACAGGGGTGCACCACCACACCCAGCTAATTTTTGTATTTTTAGTAGAGATGGGGTCTTGTCATGTTGGCCAGGCTGGTCTTGAACTCCTGGCCTTGAGTGATCGGCCCATCTCAGCCTCCCAAAGTGCTGGGATTACAGGTGAGAGCTACTTTGTCTGGCCTGTATTTTATTAATTACAATATTATCTGTAAAAATCTGGAAAAATAGTATAGCTATATGTGAAATTTATCCCTCATTTAGTCTTCAGGTGATACATGGTATATCACTGTGAAACCACTGTGCAAAGGAAGAGCTTTGGAGTCAGAGGAGTCTGGCTTGTATTTCTAATACGGCTACTCACTAGCTGTGTGATCTGAAGCAAGTCCCTCTCTGAACCTATAAATGATGATTATCTGTCACACAGAATTTAGACTCTGGAGTCAAGTAGACCTGATTTGGAATCATCGCTCTACACTTAGTAACTGTGGTATTTTAGAAAAGTCACTTAACTTCTTTAAGCCTTGGTATCCCCCTTATAAAAAGCAAGAAAAAGCATACCTACCTTCTAGAGTTGACCTTAGGATTAAATGATAGCACTGTGCCCCTGCCCTTCGCTTGCCCTGATACAGACCATTGGAAATGAGATGACTAGTACTACAGGGAGAAAAGGAGTCAGGAGGACGGGAGATCAAGGTAGACATAGGACGTTGTGGGCAGCAGCTAGGAAAAAGAGACTCTCACAGCAGAGTTCATGTGAGCATTGGCAAGGATGAGCTTAATGCTGTCCTTGGACCAGATTACCCTCAGTACACACTGAGGGACAGAGTCGATCATCTCCCGCCCTTGATCCCAGCTGCCATCAGCATGCCTGGCTGTCCAGTAGAGTACAGAGGCACATTCACCTTACGTCAATTCCTGGCCCTATCATCTACCTGTGTTATGATCTTGGACAAATTACTTACCTTCTCTGAACCTTGGTTTCTGCATTTGTAAGGTAGAGATAATTTATAATAATACTAATTTAAAAATCAGGTGCTGCTCTAAATGCTTTATATGGATTAACTCAATCCTCAAACAATTCTGAGAGAAGTTCTATTACTAGCTTTTGTACAGCTGAGGGAAACTGAAAGGCAGAGAGGTTCAATAGCTGGTGAGTGATAGAGTAGGTATCTGAATTTAGGCAGTAGACTACAGAGTCCATGCTCTCAACTGCTTTGCTTTGTTGCTGCCAGTGCAAAGGAGGGAGGTGTCATTTTTATTTGGGGTGTGGGAGGGAAAATCAAGAAAGATTTTGGTGGAGATGCTTGAGTCTTGAAAGAAGAGTATGTTCTCAGGTGACGGTGCAAGTGCATCCAGGCAGAGGGAAGAAAGGCCTGAAGTGGTGAATCACTTTGCAGGATTGGTGAACTACACAGTTTTCAGGAATTTTAAGCTGCTTGTGTGGACCAGCCACGTGTATATCTTTACTGAAGGAAAAGCAGAGTGAGGGTGAGTGTGTGCAGTAAAGAATCATTGGCCGATGTCTAGAGTGGTGCCAGCCTAAACTGCCTTCTAAGCATGGTACAGTAGCTCCAGAAAACCGCCATGTTCATGTGCATGAAGGGAAGAGAGAGCCTGTGGGCCAGTGATAGCAGGGAGGGAAGCGGCCACCCTACCTTTTAGCATATTAGCTGTGGACAGTCCACAGGTAGAAAACCTCTATATCCTTATGGTAAATGTGGGAAATCACAGTGTGAGGAATCAGTTAGATCATGCTTGTAAAGCTCTTAGAGGAATGTGGGTACTCTGTGTTAGGTGAGCAGCTTGGCACACCCTCAACTGGAGAGCTAGCCTGCCTTGCTCTGCATCCCTGGTGGGTGGCCACATGGGGGGAAGAAGCAGGTGAGAGAATCAGCTCAAGGCAGCTGGGATTCTTTCTTTCTCTTGAGGTTCACTACAGCTGCTGCAAATTGACCTCTCCTCTGGAGTTCTTATAGTGCCCTCTGTGGCAGGCCCACCCCAGGGCCTGCCTTCTCTTGCTGGCTGCTGCTCAGAGTCTGTACTCTGTCAAACAAGGCAGCCTCTTAGTCCTAGTCCCATGATGAGCCCTACCTGCCTTTCTCTTGAGTCCTTGAGGGAGTGAATTCTGGGCTCGCTCTGGAGCACAGAAGTTCTGGGAGCTCTGCTGGGTGTGTTTGGGACCTGCATCTAAGCTTAGGCATTCTATTGAGTGTGTACTCCAACCTTTGGGCCAGTTACTAGGGCCCAGTGTAGCTCAGAGCCCAAGCCTCTTTGTTATCACGGTTGGGCTGGTCTGGTCCGGGTCATGGACCACAAGCTACTTGAGGAAAGGGACTAGATCTACTGCTTCTCTGAATCTGCAGAGCTAGGCAAGCAGAGTGGACTTCAGCAAGCTAAGAGGCATAAATACTGCAGAGGAGCTGAGGACAGTTTGCGAGAAAGGTGGGGCATGGTGGCAGGGGAAAGGCGAACTTATCTGTTGAGTCTGAGAGCGTTAAAGTTAGTCTGCCTTGTCCCCAGGGTTTTGTGTGTGTGTGTGTGTGTGTGTGTGTGTGTGTGTTTCCTTCTTTTGATTTTGCTGTTGCTACTCTAGACCCTGAAACTGGGAGTAGTTGCAGAAAAGAGGAGGAAAAGACAAGGTAACTTCCTTCAAGGCAGGGAGCACAGTCCTACCTTCCATCTCCCACACTGTCTGTAGGTCAGTCTGCAAAGGCAGGTTTCAACATGTTTATCAGTATCAGTAACAATAGAGCACCAATGCATTGAGCCGCAGTTGGTGCCATCTGTATGTGATACTTTACACACATTATTGCATTTAATCCTCGCAGCTACTGAGGGGCTGTGAGGGCTGTTGTCCCTGTTTGATGGGTGCTGAAATGGAAACTCAGAAGCTTGCCCACCACATGACCCGTAGGATGCAAATTCAGTTTCTCTCCTTCCATAGCTTCCCTCTTGTCACTTGTCCCATAGCAGATACCACCTGAAGGCTGCCTGGCCTGTTTTGAACTGGAGGCCCAGGCAAACACACGGCAGCCATTATTAGTTGTATGGTCAGTGAAAGTCAGTGAATGGGCAAGGATAGGGATTGGCTTCTTACTCCAGTTCTCTTGAGAGTGACACCGCTGTGTGTGTAAGAGGGTGCACCCATTTGTATATGCATGTCTGTATGTGTTTAAAGAAGTGTATTCGCCCAGTTGGGGAGGTTTGTGCAGGCTTGAATATGTCTATATATTCTGATGCATGCATGGGCCCGCAAATGGGAATGTGGGTGAAGATGTCGGTATGGGATTTGTGGTCTAACTAGACACTAGAGGTGGACAGATGAGGCCCTTGTCTCTGGAGGGCAGTATGATGCAACATGGAGAGATCTGGACTGAACTCCATGCTAGAAATGGGCTCTGGTGTTGGGTTACTTGCCCTTTTTGAGGCCTCAGTTTCCTCCTATAACAAGTAAGGGAGTTGGATGAGGCAGTTTCTTCTTGTGGTCTCTTGGTTTCTTCTGCCTCTGCCATTAGGAGATCATTCATAAAAACTTAGGTTTTCCTTTTTTGCTCCCATCTAAAAATGAGTCAGATGCAAGGAAGACAGCAGAAGTTCCTCTTTTACCCTTACCAACTTCAATCTTTGGCTTTGAGATGACGCCACTGTCCCACTGGAAGAAGTTGAGGGTTTAGGGAAGACAGGGCATTGCTTGGCATCAGGATAGGAGAGCTCAGGTGTTGTGGAGGAGTTTAGACAGCTGTCACTTGTCACATGCCTTGCACTGAGGTCAAATGCCTTTAGGCTTCACCATGAGGATATGGGGTGAGAAGAAGCTTGTTGTCTCCCTTCTTCTTTGTGGGTGGAAAGGAGAGGGACCTCTCAGTACCCTAAAGGCAAGGAGCAGCCTTGGCCCTTACTTGGTCTTTGATTCTCTATTTGTTGTCTTGGTAGACACTGTGATGGCCAGGTAGAGACCAGGAAGAGTAGCTGGATGTTTGTTCACATTCATAGGCTACCATACTGGCTCAATCCATTGTCTTTCTGTGAGTTGACTTGGCTTGCTGTCAGCTCCCTTCGGGGAACAGTGTTTTGAGCTTAGGTGGCTTACTTTTCCCTGGCTGACTCCTCAGGGATGGTCTGGATGGCTGCTGTAGATAGGACCTTTGACTGTTTCAGTCTTCAAGTTGGATAGTAGCTGGTTTTTATTTATTTTTCCCATTAATTGGTTTTCAGTTCCCTATAATTTCTGAATTTGACTGGCTGGGGCACTAGAGAAGGGATGGGCAATGTGTGATACAGTGCCCTCAGCCCTAATAAAGACATTTTTCTCTTGGTTGGGCTTAGATCACCTGGACCTGGGCCTCAGATAGCAAGCGTCCTGTGCTCTGCCTGGGCTGGGACATCTATATTCACCTTCAGCCAACAGTCACCCCATGAAGTCCTTCTGTGGTTTGGGGCCTCTGGACCCAGAGGTGACTCAGACCTGGTCTTCACCTGTACAGAGCTCCTGGTCTGGTAGGGAAGATGGATGGGTCAGTAGGCAGGTGGGAAAAAAAATATAATAGAAATGGTAAGTACAGTGATAGAAATACGTGTATGGAGTGTATGTGAATCATGTGTGTTAAAAATTATTTTGAATTCAGCTCTGTACTGAGTCAGAATTTACAAGAGACAGAGGATCCATGTAAACAAATTTTTGTGTTCCTGTGCCTCCTGCCTGTGTTCCTGTGCCACTTGATAAGCTTTGAGCTACCCTGATGAGCTAGTCCCTGCTAGTGCCTGCTGTGACTTCTTCAAAGGTCCTAAAACAGGGCCCTCAGGAGACACTAGGTTGCCCTATTTGGAAAAGAGGGTGGCCCTCCTGGGGAGATGAGGTTCAGGCTGGCTGCTCAGGAAGTGTTTTTGTGTGACTGTGGGCAGGTAGGCTTGAGTGTGTACAGACACAAAGCCAAGTGTGCTTATGGCAGCTGTCAGTGATCTGTCCTTAGCACTACGACCATGTCTTATGTTTCTAGGCCTGGGCTTGGCACCTATTTGGCTGCAAGCAAGCAGGCGGGCTGCAGGCAGATCCCAGGGCAAGCCTGAGGCCTCCCCAGTGGTGTGTTTGCTGTGCCTAATTACCCGGCAGTTGTTTAACTATGCAAGCTGCATGCCTGCCTTTATTGCGCTGTGATTGCTGAGCTGCCTATGGGGAGTGTCATAAAAAGATATAAAATGCCCATTATCTGCCTGACGCCCTCCTCCTGGACTGTGGGTGTTTGTGTTTTATTTTATTTTTATGGCTGGAGGGAAGCTCTGCAGGAAAGAAAGGGAGGGAGGAAGAGAAGAGGGGAGGAGAGACCCATAGGAATTGGGGGTTGGGAGAATGAGGAGCCCCTTTCTATACTGTGAGCAGAAGGGTTCTCCTGACCAGAAGTATGATATGGAAATGGCAGATCTCCAGGGTCAGGACAAACTGCTTAGAAATTAAGTCACAAATCTTTCCCTCCCCATCCACCTACAAGTCTTAGAGCTTATGTGTCCACCTTACCTAAGATGCTAACTTCTCCCTGCTTTAGGCCCACTGCCTTGGGTGCAGGACAGGGTTGTGAGAATGGTCTCTCATTCCCACCCAGTTCTTCACCAGCTTGAATGACTCAGATTTCCTAGTAGCCTCCTAGAGCACCAGGGCTTGCTTTGGGGCAAATACTGTTAGCACCACCACCTGCTCCTATTGCTCTATTGAAACCTTCCCTCCCTTTAGCTTTCCTTCTCTTACCAGCTACAGTGATATGTTCAGGATGAGCCTATCAAATAATTCACTGGGTCTTAAGGAAACCACGCATACTATGAGAGGGAAGGGAATTAATACAGATTGAGGACCTGCCCTGTGCCAAACGGAACATGTGTAAGGCACTGAGGTAAGAGATCAGAGATCAGACAGGGCTTACACTATATAACCAGAGTGCCAAGGTTTATGGTAGGTATTCAATAAATGTGTGTCAAATGGGATTGAATTCAACATAGCCATTCATTCATTCATTCATTTTCATTCTGTAAATGGCTTTTGAGTACCTACTGGGTCAGGCAGTCTGCCAAGCACTGAGGAAAAAACAGTGCAAAACACACAAAATCCTAGCAGTCACTGGTCATTAGGGTTTATTGGGAGAAGGACTTAAGGATTTAAACTCTGGATATTGTGATTCTGAAAACGATGCCCTTTCAACTGTGACAGGTTGTTTCCTGTGCCTGAACCATCAGACGCTAGACTATCCTGGACTGATCTTCTCAGTACTTGAAAAATCTTGGTGTCTACTGAATGAAGTATAAGCTCTCTAGCCTGACCTTTGAGACACTCAAAGTCCTTTCAAACTGTGCCAAGATAGCCTGTATGGTCCACTTCCAAGCCTTATTCACAGTTATTCCATTTGGCTGCATTCTTGCCTAGTGAGCTCCTGCTTATCCTTTAAGATCTAACTTCTCTTATGTCCTCTGTGAAGACTTTTCCAGTTTCCCAGTGGAACTTTCTCCCTCTTCACACACTATACTGAGTGCCTTTGGAGGGCTAGGCGTGAGGCTAGACCCTCCTCTGACTTTGTTCACAGTTGGTGAGCCTGCTGTGGGTTTCTTGTACTTCTTTGATAATAATTTTTTAGTAAAAGAGTTTTATTGAGATATAATTCACATACCATACAGTTCACCAGTTTAAAGTGTATAATTTGTTGTGTTTAGCTTACTTACAGGATTGTGTAACCATCATCACCATCTAAATTTAGATTTTTGTCCCCACTAAAAGAAACTCCATTAACAGCTACTTCTCATTTCCCCACAAATGCACTAGCCTGAAGCAACTACTCATCTACTTTCCATCTCTATAAATTTGCCTATTCTGGCAATTCTGGAAACTTCTTATATGTGGTCTTTTGTGATTAGCTTCTTTCACTTAGTGTAATTTTCAAGGTTCATCCATGTATTATAAATTAGTGCTTCATTTTTTTTTCACTGCCAAATAATATTTTATTTTATAGATAGTACCACATTTTCTTTATTCTCCCAGGTGATGAATATTTGGGTTGTTTCTACTTTTTGGATGTTATGAACATTCATGTGCGAGTTCACTTGATCATTTTTGCCTTTTTAAGAAAACACTTGTCTGTCTTTCCTAGTACATTGTGAGCTCCATGAGAATAGGGGTCACTGCCATATTGTTGACTGCTGTACCCCCACCACTTAGCCTATAGATAGCACTCAGTAAATGTCAGTTGATAAAACCATCCAGGCTTTCTCATTCTCATTCCCCACTTGTGATGTAATAGAAAATTGTTGGGACCTGTTTTACCCCATAGCCCACTTCTATACAGCTGTATAGAAGTGTAAGTTCATTCATCAGTACCCTGGACCAAGCCCTTTATTTTCCTTTCTTTTTTTTTTTTTTTATTTTTGAGACAGAGTTTCGCTCTTGTCGCCCAGGTTGGAGTGCAGTGATGTGATCTTGGCTCACTGCAACCTCTACCTCCCGCGTTCAAGTGATTCTCCTGCCTCAGCCTCCCAAGTAGCTGGGGTTACAGGTGTCCACCACCACACCTGGCTAATTTTTTGTATTTTTAGTAGAGACAGGGTTTTGCCGGCTGGTCTCGAACTCTTGTTTTCAGGTGATCTGCCCACCTTGGCCTCCCAAAGTGCTGGGATGATAGGCCTGAGCCACTGCACCTGGCTGAACCAAGCCGTTTCATCCCACTGGCGGCCTCTCTAGTTAAGTCCTTGACCAACAACAGGTGATTTGAGAAACTTCCTTGAGTTGTCCCCAGGGTGGCAGATATGGCTTCTAGCAGATTCAATTCCTGTTCTCTCTCCTTCCTTCTTCTGTGGGCCTCTGAATTGTTTTATGCATGGAGGGCTGGATCTGTGGGAGGATAATTGTGGGAGAGGGTGTTGGGCTAGGTGGCCTCCTTGCTCAAGGCCAGGCAGGCTTTGGGATAGCTCTGGATACCTGGGCATCTGAGGAGAAGAGGCTGCCCCTGCCGTTCTAGTCAGTAGCCCATATGAACCAGGTCCATGGAAGAAAAGGAATTTCTAGAACCAATAGCTTCTGAGAGATTAGTAAAACCAATAGTTCTCTTTTCTTTGTACTTACTCACCCTAATAGTTTGAGCCCATAATTAGAATTGGGCTTTATTAGGCTAATTAGGAGGAAGGAATGATGGCAGGAGGGCTTGGAGATGCATCAGCATGGTGGGCAGTAAATCTAGGGTTTTAATAGGTTTATTCTGTAATCAGATGGTTTGGAAGGCTGACTGGGTGGCTGCCCCCCCCTTCCTTGTACTCCCACCACTCCTTGAAGTGGCCTTCACACTTTGCCGTCCTTGTCCTCAATGCTGGCAGCAGCACTGGGATATGGGGGCTCAGAAAGGAGGGAGGAGACCCCACCCGGAGCTTCATTGCCTATGCACGCGCCGTCCAGCCTGGCGGCATGATTACCTTGCTGAGAAATCCGTCCAGGCGCGGGGCTGCTGATAGCAATCATTGATTAAGAGGGTAATTGTCCTGAAAATTCAGATTGATCAGAAGGCAGAAATGATAACTTGTGTAACTGTGTTTAAAGCCACGTCCTGTCAATAGAAGAGACTGAGATGTATCACGCCAAGAGGGGGGCAGAACGGATGGGTGTGTGCGGGCGGGCGGGTGCTGCCATCCTTCTCTCAGGGCTGAGCAGGATGTTTCTTGTCAGTAACCTGGACTATTGGAGATTCAATCACTTTTATCTCCCCCTCTCTCTCAATCCAAATGCCTTTTCATATTAGGAAATTAGAATTGGCCCTGCTCATGCAAGATTTATTAGCTCTGCTGAGCAGTCGCACCGAAGAGTAAATGATTTTGCTTTGCTGGAGCTTTTTGCACATTAGGACCCAACTTCTTTCCTGCTCTATGCCACTGGCTTCCTGGAGGAGGGAGTGAGCTCTAGAACTGAATACTCAGGGAGTAAGGGAAAAGCCTCACTTGGATCTGGCTTCTTGATCTGTCAGAGACAGACTGACTTTTGGTGTCTGACTGTGTTACTCCTACTGTCCCCAGACATGTCCCCTATTGGAGTCTAGGGTTGTCTCTCTCCTGAGGAGATGAGGTTTATTTCTCAGACTTGGATGCCCAGGTGGTGGCTTATCTTGGGAGGAAGGGCTCAGAGAGGGCTAGAAGAGTTGAGGAAGCAAGGCCAGGGGAGGGGCAAGAGTTTGTGTTGGGTCAAGATTGGCAATAGCAGCAAGGAATAGAGGGGACACTGTGACTTCTCTTCTCAGAGCCCAGGTCTATACTCCTTTCAGGAATGGGACTGCAAGGACCAGAGCATCTTTTTGAGCACCTGGGGAAGCTGTCCAGGAAGGCACCTGGTTGCTCAGAGAGTATAGAAACTGTTTAGAGCAAAGCTGAGGGTGTCTGGGCCTGCTGCCCCTCTGTATCTAAGGGACTACAAAGTTGACTCTGGCTGAGGCTATCTGATCTGCCAACAATACAGGCTCTTAGTGGAGGAAGGACTGGGGATCCATTCCATGTTTCTGGAATCCTACTGTGACCTTGGGCTGAGAGGCAGTGTGGGCCTGTGTGGCCAGTTGGACCCAGCCTGCCCTGAAAGCCAGGGCACCAGCAGGCTGGGCTTACTATAGGGAGAACAGTTCCCCTTCACTGAGACTGTACAGTTTCTCTCCTTCTTGCTCTTCCTCTTCAGGCCCTCACCTCCTTGGATCACCTGGGCCCACGGATGAACGTCAGTTACTGTCATTCTTCACCCTCCCTATTGCAAGTGTCTGATCCTAGAGGCCTAGTGGAATAGAAAAAAGTGTGAAGAATCCTTCTGATGTAGGAGCTGAGGAAAGGTTAATGGAACTTCTGGATTTTTTATGAAAGGGATCCCAAGGACTGCCCAGTTCAATATCACTTTCCCCTTGTGGTTTGCTTTTTTTCTTAGCTCTGTGAAGCCTCCTTTTCTCTGCTTTCAAGTTATTTCCCCAAGTGGAAATGTGACTAGGCAAACTTGAGCGCTGTGGCTAGAAGTGATGGGGTTCCTGGGAGTGAACGGTGGAAGTAGGCAGCAGCCATTTTGGCCCAGAAAAAGGGCTAAGCTTTGGGACAGGGGATAGAGAGAGGGAAGTGGGGAAGCTTTGGGGAGTGAAGAATCTGGAGAGTGTCTGTAAGATGTTCCCTAGATGGGACCTGGTCTAGACCACCATGCCATCAGCTTTCTACTGAGGGTCTGCTTAGGTCTTTCCTGTATAGCACAAAGCTTTGTCCTCAGAGAAGCCTTGATTCTCCTAGAAGGCTCCTCCCACTAGGCTGAACTGGGCAGGGCAGATCTTCACTCTGCCTGTGCCACCCTCACTGACCCTGCAGCCCAGCATAAGTGTGCTAAGCGATAGGGTAGTCTTGGTAGCCTGGTGTACCCCCCACCTCCCTGACTCTGTTAGATTGTGAAGGTGCGGGTGCCCAGGGCCACCTGAGCTTCCCAGTGTGGAGTGCTTCTGCTTCTGCCCCTGAGCCAGACTTGCTTGCCACCTAGGAATACTTTGCAGCCCAGAGGGAAGGTTGAGCTGTGTTTGGCTAGGGTTAGTTTAGGCAAAGTCAAGAACGAATGGAAGTGCTGTGCCATGGGCAGCTTGGACCTGGGAACAGAGAACTCAGAAGACAGACTCCTGGGATATGAGAGAAGCACGCAGTCCCTACAGGGTAATGCAAGTGGTGCTGCCTTCCAGAACCTGGAGAAGGAGGTTAATGGAACTGCTGGATTTCCAGAGAGAGTGTGACTGAATTCTCCTGGAAAAACTCAGATGGGCATCCAGAAGGGGGCATTGAACTGGGCCTCTGTGGAGGATGGGGAGTGTGCCGTGGAGACAAGTGTAGGCTAGCGTGGGGCAGAGAGGACAAGTGTCAGACATCAGTTGGTTATGGTAGGACTGGGCTCAGTGGGGGTTATTGTCCTCCTCACAATTCTCCATCATAATATGGAGGCATGCACCACCCTCTGCTTTAGCTAGCCTGAGGGGTAACTACTTTCACTATCTGACTGGGCTGCCGTGAAGGGCCTTGGATTGCACTGTCTGGAGCCTAAAGTTGGAAAGATGTGAGGACAGAGCCTTAAGAACGACCCCAAGCAGATCCTCCCTCTACTCTGTTCCCTTCCTCTTCTGCTGAAAAAGCAGGGAAGGGGTGAGGTTTCAGGTTAGGGGAACAGCTTGGGGGAAGCTATAGGCACACTTGCACCACACTCATTCCCAGCCCTGTGTTGCACCCAGACCCAGCCCCGCGACCAAGGGCCAGGTGGGTTCCTGGGCCTGGTCAGGAAGCTGGGAGTAGATGGGAAAGCCAGGAGACTCATTTTCATTGGAATTTGACCTAAAGCAGGATTGGAAGGGAAGAAAAGAATTTGAACAAAAGTGCAGGCAGGAAGGAGCTGTTAACGAGCCTTTCTTTCTCTTTGGGGACGGAGCGGAGCGCATAGCGGGGCGCAGCCGCCAGCTCTCCTCAGAGCGGCTCTCTAAGGTAGCTGCAGTCTCTGGCCGCTGCCTGCTCTTGCTCGCTCTCCTTTTTTCCCTCTCCTCTTTCTCGGCTCTCTCTATTATGGGGACTTGCTCCAGCTCTTTCTCTCTCTTCTGTCTCTCCTTTTGTTCTCTCTTTGTCTATTTATCACACTGTGAAGGTTGAAAGAGATGTTATTAATCTGGGAGAATGAAGGCAGGATTAGTGGTATGAATCGGATTTTGAGAGGTGTAATGATAGAAAGACTCGCTCGGCTGGCGGCCTGCGTGAGCTTGATAAATGGGGAGCACTCCAGACTGACTCGCGCCTTCCTCCGCGCTGTGCGCCCTGCCCGCTGGGGCGTGCCGCGCTCTCAGATCTGCCAGCCAGCCCACCCCGCTCCTACCTGAACCGGAGCAAAAAGCCAAGGGTAAAGCAGACACAAATATCTCCCATCGCACTTGGAGACATCATTGCTTTTAGCACCCTTTTCAAGTGGAGGCCCGTCGAGTTCTCAAAGGACTGTGGGCAGAGGGAATGGGGACCTAGACTTTAGGCTGGAACAGCACCTGCCTGCTTCTAGGACCTGTAAGAAATGGATATTGGGGGTCAGGGAGTGATAAAAACAGTCCCTAGACCAATCAGGTAAGAGTACCAGACCCTACGCAATATGTGATTAAACAAAGTGCTGTTGGGAGAACTGGGTGTGGAGGTCAGGGTGGGGCATGGAGGAGTGGGAAAGAGAAATCATGAAGGACTTCCTGAAGGTAGTGCCCTAGTAGACAGGATTTGAAGAAGGGAAGTTGAGTATTCCAGTTGGGGAAATAGTATAACCAAAGACAAGGGGCAGAAATAAGCCTGACTCTTGGGGTTGTTGCAGCGGGGAGGGGTTGAATGAAGTACCTCAGATCTGGTGAATTTAGGATCAGGAAGAGACCTAAGAAATCTAGTAGTTAAGTCCTTCATTTTTCAATGAGAAACTGAGACCTGGGGGTTAGAGTTTCCATTTCTGAAATTATTTTTTGTCCAAATCTTGTTGCTAGTTCTAAAGGTACCCCCTTCTAGCCATCCAGAGACTATACAATGGGCCTGTCTCCTCTCCTCTGTGACTCTGATCACATCCTTTCAGCCTTCATTTTTGTGATCAGAAGATCCAGGCTTAGGGTCACTGTTGCTTGGTCTCTAGCTCCTTCCCAGGAGCCTTGGCTTAGGGTCCTCCTCACACTCCTGCCCCTGCCCAATCCGCAGTCTGTGTGGATCATGCTGTCCCAGCCAACCAACTGCTGCCTGTGCAATGAGGCAGGATCAGAAGCAGCCCACACCATTCTGGGCTCCAGAGGCCACTGGGCCTGAGAACTTTCGTCTTTTCAATCCCTACTGTGGCTCTCTCCTCTCACTGTATCACAGTTATGGGGAGTTACTGGTTTCTGTGTTTGTTCCCCCTCAAAGGACTATGAGTTCTGTGAGGGCAGGGTCTGCATGTGATTCTGTTTGAGTTGCTGGGGTCTAGCAGGCCCTCAGTGAATGTGTGAATAGTCAGTGAAGGAATGCTTGTGTAACTTCTTCCTCCCCTTCTACTTGGAAAATGGCCTTGGTTCTAGGTTTTTCCCAGGCCTGGCTACCTTTAGGAATAAGGAGGGGTTGATGTGCGAAGGCACTACCTTTCATTCATTCATTCATTCATTCGTTCATTCATTCATTCATTTATCTTGAGAGAGGGTTTCTCTCTATACTCAGGCCTGGAGTGCAGTAGTGCAAACATGGTGGCTCACTGCAGCCTTAACTCCCTGGGCTTAAGGGATTCTCCCACCCACCTCAGCCTCCCTAGTAACTAGGATCACAGGTGCATGCCACCATGCCTGGCTAATTTTTGTATTTTTGTTTTTGTGTCCATATTTTTTCATTTTTGTAGATACAATTTTGTCATGTTTCCTAGGCTGGTCTTGAACTCCTGGGCTCAATTAGTCCTCTCCCCTCAGCCTCCCACAGTGCTGAGATTACAGGCATGAGCCGCTATGCTGGAACTACCTTTTCACATTGGTAGAGTACCCCAAGATTACATAACGTGTTAGTCGGAGGCCCCTGGATGGCCTTAGGAAACAGTACAAAGCCCTTACCATGGCCTTTGAGGTCGTGCGTGGGCTGCGTCTCCTGCCTTCCTCATCAGCCACATTTCATGCTTGCTTTTTGTGCTCAGGGACCCTGGCCTTGATTTGATTCCTTCCAGGCCTTAGCATGCCCCCCATCACCCGACCTCTGCCCTTCCCACCCTCCCTCCTGTCAGTCAGTCAGCTTCTACGTACCTGTCCTCAGGGAAGCATTCACCACCTAGGTCAAGCTCCCTTTTTCTGTCCTATTATAAAAGCTTATGTGTCTTGTTGGAGCCTTTATTACAGTTCCTTCTTTGTACTTAAGACTCTTGGAGAAAGCCATAGATGCTCTCTGAGGACAGTACTGTGTTCTGTTGCCATATATATGCATATAGCCTGGCATGTAATAGGCTCTCAGTAAATGTTTGTTGTGAATGAGTCAGTGTGATTCCAAAGCCTGCACTCTTCCATCATATTACAGTAGAGTGAAGACTGATTTGACAAAAGAAGATATAGGAACCAAGAGAAGGTTCTTTGGGCCTTAGCTCTGGAGGCTGTAGTTTCAACCTTCTCACCCTTTTTTTCCCCTCCATACATCAAGGAAGAGAAGGGCTTCATCTGATTCTAAAGGTTTTTACCCTCTTCCTGGGTGGTCTTCTCTACTCTTGTTTCTTGCACCACTCATCTGCTTCTTAGGATTCTGCCTCAGCTCAGACTACTAGTCTTAACTCCTTGGCTACGTGTCTACCTTCTCTAGGCACCCCACCTATGGCCCACTGAAGACCCTGTTCATCCTTCTTGCTGATTTCTCTCAGTGTTGTTTTGCAAGTATGTTTACATGACTTTCCTTCTAGCCTGGGAGCTCCTTGAGGGCAGTGGCTTGGTCTACTTGATCTGTGTATCTCCAGCACCTAGCCCAGGGCTGTGTATCTCCAGCACCTAGTACATGGTAGTTCCTCAATAAATGGGTGTTACATATACAATGTAATGAAGAGGGAGGAGGATCTGGGATGAATGTTTTGAATACCCTTCTTTTTCCCTGGGGGAAAGAAAGTGAAGGCGTGCATGCTGTGTGCAAGCATGCACATACCTTTGTATGTGAGGGCGGGGTGGGTGGTGGCAGTAGTTTCGCATGCTCAATAAAGGATTATATTTTAATTTGGAAAGCACTTTAGAACTTAAAGTGCTTTGCTTAAGTGCTGACTGCTATTAGTGTCTCCTTTTTATTAGGAAAAAGGACATGATTTTTCTCTTTTATCTTCAGGCCTGTCCAACTTCTGAGAGTCAAACTTAGCAAAATACCTGCCCCTTACTGAGGACTAGTTACATGCCAGGTTCAAAGCTTTGGACTTGAAACACAGAATTCTGCTTTGCAGACTGGTTCTGACACCCCTGAGGGGATTAGCCCTAACAGCTCAGTATCAGGAAGGGGGGTGGGAGAGACAGGGTCATTTGACATAGTTCAAGCTGCAGTCCCTAGCCCCTCCTCTCTCCATCTAGGCTTGGTTGGGAGGACATAAGAACTTAAATTGTTTTGGGAAAATGGAGGAACCTCCCCAGTAGTCATTAAAACTCACTTGTTGTATGATACGAAGGGCCAGCTTCTGAGAGAGGATTAAGGAGGAATGGCCCCAGGGAGTTGGGTTTGGTCAGCTGTCACCGGGAGTGACAGGACTGAGAGGCAAAGACATCACAGCTGCTGGACCTGGTGGAGCTGTCAGAGGGCTGGGTTAGAGGGAGGGAGTATGTATAGGAGTAGCAGAGGGAATTCTAGTGCAAGAGGCCATGAGGGAGAAACGCACTCCTGTGCCTTACAAGCGCCTTTGAGGGCCTTGCTGAAAGAAAAGGTGACATCCCTCCCATGGAGATAATTTGGTGCTGCAGTGGTAGAAGGTCTGGAAGGACCCAGCTAAGCCCTGTAGTTGGGCCTCTCTGACCTCTGTCTCAGGCTTCTTTCCTGAGGAGCCACAAGAGGGACAAGCACACTGGTCTTCATCTGGACTGTCTCTGCCAGCCCTGGGTGTGGAAGGCTCGCTCTGCCCATGACTAAGGCACTGGAAGTGGGGCTTTGGCCCAGCTGGCTAGTGCCCTGCAGTCCCTATCTCCTAATCGGGTCCTGATCTGGGGGAGCTAGGATGAGGGTGGTGGGGGGAGTACATTGAGCCAACTGCCTTAACTGAATTTCCATACCTCCTGTTGTTAATTATAGAGATGTAATAATGCGATTAGTGCACGATTAAAAAAAATCCCTGATATGATTACCATGGATTTAATATCACATGATATATCATTATATCGTTATGCAGTGACAGATGTAATTGAAATACACTTATTGGAGCCGGGGGTGGTGTTTCATTCAATCCCCAGCACCCCAGGGAGGAAAGGGCTGGCTAAAAAGAAACGGTGGGAGAGGAAATTGTAATGAAAACAAAGAAAATTCACAATGTAGCTCTCCCACCCTGAGCAACTGGCTCAGAGTGACCTGCTGTCTTAGACTCTGTGACAGTGCACGTGGAGCCCCAAACAGGCCACTCTCTTCTGCAGGGACTGAGGCAGCATCTTGTTCTCAACTCAGAAACTTCCCTGTCCCCAAGTCCCCTCTGACTCAGCAGTGAAGCCAAGGAATCTGGGAGCAGGAAGGAGATAACTACCTGGAAATACTCGGGACCCTAATAGTTGGGATCAAACTGAGCTGGTAGCTGTCTTTCATTCCTGGAGCCCCCCCCCCAGTGCCAAATGCTGTGGAACCTGGACCTGTGGCACAGCCCACGCCTTTGCTATAGTGGTAGCCCAGCACTCTAGAGGCAGCCATGGTGCTAGAGGCAGTGAGCAGTAAGGTTAAGTACACAGAGACGATAATTATCCCACTCAAGTTCCATTGATGAAGAGAGGCAGCAGCAGCTCTGGGGCCCCTGAAGTCTGTTGGTAGCCAGAGAACACTGTGCACACAACAGAACTGCCATCTGGGGTTAGGGAGGATGGGCTTGTGTCACCTGATGCAAGTGTCCAGCCCTTTGCTGCTATATCTGTGCTGGTCAAGTCTCTGCTGAGCCCGAGGAATGGGTTGTGGGATATCTATAGGCTGAAGAGTTCCGAAAAGGAGGAGGCAGGAACAGTTCCCTCTTCCTTAAAACTATGGAAATTAGGAAAATGGCAGAGAGCGAGGAAAACTGAGTAGAATGTCATCTGAGCCCCCAGTTCCAAGCATGGCTATGGGGCAGGAAGAACAGCAATGGTTCCTGAAGGAGACTGGGTAGGGTTGGCAGGAGCAGCAGCTCCGGAAACCAGGCCTCCATGCTTGGTAGAAGTATACCCGAAGAGGTGTCTTTTCTTCCTCTCCCCTTCTCCTCTCCCTTCCCCTTTTCTCAATGGACACCACTCAGAGACAAGCAAATACAGCCCACCACCCCCCTTAAGAATCTCCCAGCATAATGGGAGACAAATTCCATGTTACAGGTACCATTCGCAGTATGAGCGATTTAAAGGAGGGATGGGCCAGGAAACACGATAAAGGAAGAAACTTTTTGAATTGAGTGTTGAAAGAGGAATGTCTGTTCAAATTAGGATAAAATGTCGGAGAAGGCAGAGGGCATTCTAGGCAGGCTGAAGGAACAGCTTCATCAAAGGCTTGAAGGAATGAAACAACCATCCCAGGACTTGGTGGGCAGTAAGGAAGTGGAAGGAATCAAGATTGACCCCCACATTTCTGGCCTGGTAAACCAGGTAGACGGTAATAGCTTTCACTGGGATTCGGGAGCCCAGGAGAAGAAGCAGTTTGAAGAGGAGATGTTGAAATGAGCTTTAAACATATTGAGAATCAAGCATCTGTGTGAAATCCAGGTGGATATTCGAGGTAGGCAATAGAATAGATATGTTTGACACTCAAGTGGGGTAAGAAATACAGATTTGGAAATTGGGAAGGTTGAAGACAACAGACTTAAGGAAGTCACCCAAGGAGAGTGGTAGCATGTAGAAAAAAATAGGAAGAAAAAGTGCATAGTGGGTGAGTACACACATACGATGACCAAATGCAGAGGAGACTATACAGGAGAATGTGAGAAAAATGGCAGAGAGCTAGGGAAACTGAGTAGAATGTCAAGAAGAGAGAACAGCTTCAGAGATGGAGCAGGCTGCAAAGTGGCGAAGGCAGGTAAGAATCTGAAACTCCACAGATGTGGGCAGCATGGTGGCAGCTGTGACCAGACTACAGGGAGTGAAGGACCGAGGGAAGAGAGGAGTAGAGACAGTCTTGAGAAGCTGGTTGTTAACAGCTGGATTAGCTGGATGGGATGTGAAATGCATAGAGAACTTTAAAAATAATCTACAACTTAACATAGCATTTAAAGAGCCAGGCAGTATTTAACACTTTACAGACAATAACTCATTTAATCCTCACATCAACTCTGTAGGGTAGGAACTGTTATAACACCCATTTTGCAAAGAGGAAATCGAGACACAGAGAGGTTATGTGAAAGCGATAGGGATCTAAGCATATGCTTGAATCCTAATGAAGAAGGCACAGAGAAGAGAAGGTTAAGGATTTAGAAAGAAAAGGGATACTCAATGGAGCAAGGGCCTGAGGAGGTGGGAAAAGGGTGACATGTAAAGCACAAGTACGGGGTTGGCCTTAGACAAGAAGCGTGGTGTCTCCCATTAGAACAGGGGAGGTGAAGGAGCAGGTGGGGAAGGATGCATTTTGTGGATAAGGGGTGTGCAGTAGAAAGAGCTCTGCCTAGTAGCGTTACTATCTTTGTGAAAGTGGGAGGGGAGTAGGGTTGGTGAGTACCATTGAAGGTTGCTAAGGTTGTGATCTTGGATCTGTAGTAACCACTTCCTGTATATAAGAATGACTTTTTCTGGCATTGCTGAGCTCAAGAGCAAGTATGGAAAAAGGAGTCATGGTTGGGGTTTTCCAGAAAAGACGTGCCCTAGGACAAGTGGGCAGGGGAGTTGAAAATTGGGGGATAGGTGGTTGAAGTGATAGATTCAAGGGTTCAGGCTTAATAGAAAAGTACTGACGCCAGAAAAGGGGATCAATAGACTAGGGGCAGGCTGGGGCTGGGAAGAAGCAAGAGCAGAGAGAGAAAGCATACAAAAGCTAGAAGGATAGGAGGCTGGGGCCAGAGTGGAATCTGTTCTTGTGAGATTTCAGAGGGAGAGCAGTTCTGAGTGATAACAAGGCTCAGGGGGTACCTGTGGGGAAAGATGACTGACATAGGTAGAGGAGAAGGTCATTAGAGCACAGGGAGTCAAGAAATTGAGAGGCAAGGTCCATGGCTGAGTTATCCTGTAGATACCGAAGTTACCCAGAGTGATGATGATTTGGAATGAAGTCCCAGAGGGAGAGGAAGAATAGTCTAGAAGCAGCAGGAGAAACTTTGAAGACATCTGCAGAGTGTATCCAGGAGTGAATAGATATTGACTTGCCAGTCAGTGTTGCTGCATAACTGATCACCTTGACACTTAGCGACTTAAAATAACAGTGAATACTGTATTATCCCTCATGGTTTCTGTGACTGAGGAATTCAGGAGGGGATGGGTAATGTGGTTCTGGCTCAGGATCTCTTGCATGGCTATAGTCAGGCAGTGGCTGGAGCTGGCACAAGGTGGTCAGAGCAGTTGTGGGCTGGCTGGGCCTCTCTCTTTCTTCACTGAGTCTCATGGCTTCTTTCTGTGTCCTCTCTGCATGGGTTAGTTTGGGCTTCCTCACAGCATGGCTACCTTGGGGCAGTCTCACTGCTTAACACAGCAGCCCCAAACTGCAGGGAAACTTTGCAGTGTTTGAGGTGGAAGCTGCCTAAGCATTTTTGCAGTAGTCTTGAAGTCACTTTACTTCTGTATTACTCTGGTTGGTTGAAATAGTCAGAAAAGCCCACCCTGTTTCCAGGGCAGGGATGGTGACATAGACAGTCTCGATGGTATAGGTATGTCAGAGTCACAGTGTAAGAAGAGCATGTGGGATGGGAGATAGTGTTGCGACCTGTCACAGGAAAATGTACTCTGCCACCGTTGGTGTTAGGCTGAACCTGGAAAAGGATTCCCTGGGAAAGGGAAAGGCCAGGTGCACTTGGTGCGATGGCACCAAGAATATCTGGAGGTAGCAGTGGGAGTGAGTATTCCTGGGTGATCTCAGATGTAGTTGGGAAGAGTACTATCATCCCATTTTGCAGTACAAGAAACTGAGGCTCAGAGAGGTTTAATAACTCATCCAGAATTATAGTGCTAATAGTTGGCAGATCTGAGCTTCTGTATGAGAGGCATGGACTGCCAGGTGTGCCATAAGTATATGTGGCCTACTCCATTCTAGTGTTTATCTGTAGCCTTAGGTGTTTGGCTCGCCAGCTGTGGAAGTGTTGGTCAGGATAAAAAGTTACGTAGTATTTGTGTCTGTCAGACTTTCTCTCCCCTGTCCTCTGGAGTATCGCCATCACAGCTTCATCTCTGTTGGGGGTTAGGGGAATGGCAGGTGGTTTGATTTGGTTCCTAGTCTTGGGCAGTCACCACAGGGTGACAAGTCATCAAAAGGCCTGCTTCCCCTCACTTCTAAGTAGGCTGAATGTGCTAGTGCAGGCTCCGAAACTCTGGATTTTCTGGAAGTTGCAGAGCAGCCTGTTCTGTCTGCAGGCTGAGCTGGGTTCTAGCCCTTTGGCCCAACTACAGCCCTACCCACTCTGGGTCCACCCCACTCTCAGGATCCTGGTAGGCAGTATATGGGTGGGCAGAGACACCATAGCAGCTGCTGATGCCTCTTCTTTCCTCTTTGAAGGATCTGTTGCTGCAGCCTATGAGGGCTACTTCATCTATTAAACCCAATACACTTGTCGCAGCTGCTAAGCCCCCGTAAGCCGCCGGGCGCCGTGTTTGTGATGGGACTGACAGTGCATGGAGGAGGCTGATTATACACGATTCCATTTCGCGGGCCCAGCAATGTAATTTCACAGGGCGATCAGCGTTTGCATGTAATAGCAGGCTGTGCTGAGGTGTCAGAATATTAAAGGCGCTAATGGCAAAGCTCCCTGTTACACAGGGGGCCACCCGCCGCGCCTATAGCAGGGCTATGCGGCAGGCCCGTCGCAGATGGCTGGCCACTAAGCTAATGGGGCAGCAGCCAAGGCGGGCAGAGCCACAAGAGAGGAGAGCCAGCCGGGAGCAGCTCGGCACCTGCTTCCCTGCGCATGGAAATTGCAGCAGCCCATGGGAAGGGAAGCGTGCGTGCCTGCCTGGCACAGGGCTGGGGTGGGTTGGTAGGCCCAGCATCTTTCACCCCAGCCTGCTCCACCTGTCCCTGTGGCTCAGCATCAGTACCTGCCCTGCTCAGGACTCAGGAGCTCCTCAGTCATCTTCCTACTTGCCCCACCCTCTGGCCAGGAACCCCAGGGGTTAGGTGCTGACTATGCGTAGCTGGGCAGGTGGACCCTGATGGCTGACAGAGGTGCAGCCAAAAAGTGGCACTCAGAGGATTTGGAAGCAGCCTTGGGAAACAGGCTCGGGCACAAGCTCCTGAAGAGAGCTCTTAAAGCAAATTCCTGCCCCACATTGATCAAGGTCAGAAAGCTTCTGGGCCCCAAACCCCACTCCTCCAAGCTGGCAGGAGAGGGAAGGGAGCAGTGAGAGGGAGCAGGCAGGATTAAAGGGATGGACACAAGGCCCCTTAATGCCATGTTGCTGTCTGGTACACAGAGTTGGGAAGCAGTGCTTTAAGAAGTGGCTCCCCTCTAACTTGGCTGTCCCAGCCACACCCAAGCCTTTATTGTGCTTGCTTCTGCCATTTTCCTTTGTCCTTGCTGTGCCTTCTGTCTGGAATGTTGTACTCCCCTGTCATCTGTCAAACCCTCCCAACCTGCCACTACCACTCCCTCCAGGAAGCTTTCCTAGCCTCCTCCAATCTCACCAGGGCCTGCTTGTCTTCATTGTCTCCTGTAGGCAATCCACAGGGCTCAGCTTTGCTGATCTTCCTGTTCTGATGGGTCTCTGAGTACCAGCCTTGGCTCCTCAGCCAGAATCTCTGAGACATAGCCCATAACACGTCACCTTGAGCAGGACTCCCAGGAAGGTCTCTGCTGAGATTTGTAGACAGATACAATCTCTTAAGGAGGGCAAATGGAGGGAGCAAGTAATGGAAGGGTGGCAGAGGCACCTGAGGGTGAGTCCAATGCCTGTGTGGTATGCCAGCATATAAGCAGTTGGGCCACTCCATAGCCTGCATATCTGGTAGGGAGAGGAATGGGCTTTAGAAGTGAGTGGTGGGCACGGATTAGTACAGGTACAGAGGGGCAGCAGGTGTGAGGATCCAGACCATACGTTGGCAGGAGCACAGGTTGCTGTGGGACCTCCTGTGTTCTGTGGCCGGCTATCTGCATCTGTTGGCTGTGCCTGAGCAGTATAAGATGGCAGGAGCTGGGGGAGCATGTCGTGCTGGGTGGGCCCTGGTACTGTGCCTAGAGTGGTCCCATGAGGCTGATGGTCACATCTGAAGGTTAGACTCCGCAGGGGCATTTGTCAGTACCTGGGGAAGACGTTCCAGGGTTCTCAGCAGAACCAACAGCAGGAGAGCCCAGGCTGAAGAAGAGCAGTTTTAATTAACCGTTTTTAATATAATTTTTGGACCTTGGCTGGTATGCGAAGGCCCCACTGGAAGCAGCATTTGTAAAAATTAAATCCCTCTTATTAGGAGCTTGGCAGATCCATGTGCATGCGCCGCCCCCACCCCTCCCTATGCCCCCCTGAGGAAGTGCTGGATGAGGCCATGTCACGGCAGCAATTGGTTATCACGCCTTATCTGGGAATATTAAACTGTGCAGCATGAAACCCGCGGCCGCAGTAGAGATGCCAATTCATCTCGACCTCGCTCTGACAAGCTAGACTGCCCTTCCTGAAAGGCATCTGTCAGGCAGAACCGGGTTGCCGCCTTGCCTGGCACTTCCGCTTTCCTGCCAGGGGCCCAGCTTTCCCTGGCCCAGCCAGGCCCTCCTGGGCTCTTCTGTCCTTCGGTCCCCCTTCCGCACATCCCAGTCTGTGGAAGATCTTGGGGAGTCATAATTATAATAATAATCTAATCATGATGACGCGGCAGGGCAAGCATCTAATGTTATCTGAAGTGGTCTTCCCACTTAGCTGCGATAAGACTCAGGATGACGTGCAGATAACGTTGAGCTGCCCTGTCCCTGAGCCACGAGCAGAGCGGAGGGGCCTCCTCAGCCTCCGCAGCCCTGCCGCCCGCCCGCCACTTTAAGCCGGGAAGCGGCAGCACCTGCTAATGCAAGTGTTTAATATTTGATGGGCTGGGATAAAGCAGGATCACCTTCGAATTGAATTGAGTGTCAGCCGAGAATCTATTACTGAAATTCGGGTGTGATTTGACAGCAAAGTAGACGATGTTATTCTTCACTAGTTACTGCAATCTTCTCCCCGACATCACTTAAATATTTTTTTCTTTGCTTGAGTAAACACACATTATCCTTCTTTTTTCCCTCTTCCTTCCCTTTTTCCTTTTTAGAGGGGGGAAAAAAAAACCCATCCAGCTCGCCTTCTCCAGGCCGATAGAGTAGATTGTTATTTCTTTATTTGTCCTATTAAATGGAATTTCTGATCGTTTAATCCGGCCTTTGTAAGTGATTTTAAAGTACTTGAAAGGCGGCCGCCACTGCTCTCTGGCCCACTGCGCTCCAGCCTCAGCCCTGACCAGGCTCAGCGGTTCCTCCAGCTGTGCACCGCCCACTGGCTGCTTCCCTCACTGCCTCCGTCCTAGCTCTGCCCTGGCCCTGAGCCAGCGTCTTCTTCCCTGTCCTTGAGCCTCACACTCAGCTCCTGATTTGTGGGTTCAGCTGTGGCCTGGGAAAGGGTAGGGGGAGGCTGGCTGGGAAGTTGAGCTGTGGCTGGTACCTCTGCAGTCAAGGAGAATGGCTTTAGAGGGTGCTAAGGTTTAAGTACACTCTCCTAGCTTCCTAGTACCTAGTACAGGGCTGGTGTGTTGGTTCATATAGCTGGGAAGGCAGGGTGGACACAGAATCCCTGGGCCCTGGCACAGGCTCTGTGTGTAGCCTCCCATCTTGTGTTTCTGACCCTGTGCTGGGCCCTCTCCCCTGTGTGTTAGTGGAATGGAAATCTCCTGGGCCTAGCAAAGGGCTGGACCACTGCAGTGCCCATACACTCACAGCTGTCAGTCACTTTGGTTCCATCACTGGACCGCCCCCCTTGCAACTTCTGGAAAATCACCCAAGCTTCATTCTAACTGACTACTGTCCTTAATGCTGTCCTGCTACCAGTAGAAGGACAGCCTGGTGTCTGGGGACTTCCAACATGAGGGGATGGGTAATGTTTGAAGGCCTAACTAGCTACCAGGCCTACCAGGAGAAGCCCAGAATTTGGTTAACAGGCTGAGCAGGAATTAAATCCTATTCGGCTACTTCATCGTGATAAGTCTTCTTTCTGGCCCTCAGTTTCCTCGTCTGTGGTGTCAGGTCAGTCATGGCTAAAAGGGACTGTAAGGGAAGGTGCTGCCCCTGCCCCGCTATGTGTTCCCACCAGGTGGAGGTTGCTGGCAGCCAGGTGGCGAGTGAAGGAGATGGAGGGGGGGCAATGGAGTGCTGGGGCCTGAGCAGATCGATGCCCCCAGCACTTCCTTCCCCAACCCCAGGAAAACAATTAAGTACAGATCGATGGGTGGCCGCTTTGAATATGCATAAGTGAGCACTTGACCTTCAGCAGAGCATCTGCTCCCCCTGACTGACACACACACACACACACACACACACACACACACACACGTGCACCCATGTATTCCCCCTCTCAGCTGCTTCAGTTGACCATGTGACCTTACTCCGTTCCTCAGTTGAGCCCCCACAAAGCTTCCAGAGCCTTCCATAGCCTGGTCTGCTTGTGGTTATGGCATCTTGCTGGCCAGTTCTTGCTTCAACATTTCTGTCTGGAGTACAGTTGGGATGTGCTGGTCTCCAAGGCTCTGCCTGAGGGCAGTCTTTGTGAACAGTAATACTGTGAGGAGGGGGCCCAGCAAAGTGCTGGGGGCTCTGGAAAAGGAGGATCCTAAGGAGGGGTGCATGGTGCAGGGGTGCCCGGGTGAGAGGAGGAGCAGGAGGAGCCTAGTGAACAGGAACTCCTTAGAGAGGAGTCTTGGTGAGGGGCACCCGGTGTGGGCCAGGGACTCAGATGGGGAGAAGCCCAGGAGAAAGGGGACTCTAGAGAAGGAAGGGACTTTCTGCTTGGTTGGGGGAGGACCTGGGTGGAGAGGGGACTCTCACGAGATGGCATTATGAGAGGGATTTCTTGTTGGAAAGATTTGGGAGGTGGGGGGAAGACCTTGTGAGTGGGGTTGGTTCAGGGGGTCAGGGCCTCCGTTAACCACTTGCCTCCTGTTTTCCAGGCTTACAGCTTCGCCATGGGCTGCTGGCCCAAGAATGGACTTCTAGACATGAACAAGGGCCTCAGCCTGCAACACATAGGCCGGCCCCACAGCGGCATTGGTCAGTCCCTTCGCATATTCCCCGGCAGCTCCATCCATTGTCCCTGCCTGCATGCCCCAGTCCCCAGGCACACAGAGGGTTTTCGTGGCTCATTCAGTGCCCCAACAGGGCTTTCTACATAGTTGGGGGATGGCAAAAAGAGGGTGGAATGAGAAAATTACCGAATGGGATCACTGGAAAGACCACTCAAAATGGTATTTCGGAGGAGGCTGGGGTCTGGGCTTTGAGTGAGTCACAGGTGGTCTTGGACTCAGGCCAGGGTCCCCCCTCACTGGCTGCATATCTGGTGAGCAGTGTCCTCAGGGGGTGGGGACATGTCAGCTTACCCACCCCCCATGGAGCTGGAGGAGGCTGTTTAATATTGTTTCAAGTCTGTGGCAACTAAACTGGACGATCAATGGGAGTTAAGGAGATGAATTATTTAAACCTCACCAGCTTTTAATTAGTCGGGGTCCTTCTGACCGATGACTCCGTCCACAGGGTATTGACTCCCCCGCAGGAGCAGCAGCCTCCATTGAGCGGTGCCTGGGTTGAGGGGGACCACTTGGGGTACTAAATGGGGGTACACCCTCAGGTGGATTCATGTTTGAAGGAAACTGGAGTGGCTATGATTCCAGGCAGTTGGAGGCTCTGTTAGTTTCTGATCTATCAGTATGAATATATATCTGTCTGTGAGTATCTGTGTGTCTGCATATGTGTGACACCTTTAGCTGTATGTCTCTGTGTCGTACTGAGAGTATAATGTATCCATGATTATACATGTCTGTTGGGGGTGTGTAACAGTATATCGGTATTTTTCTGAGGGCATGAGTCTGTGTGGAAGCAGCCACAGCCTGTGTACATATCTGTCAGGTGTGTCTGTTCAGTTCTGTATATCTTATTTTGTTTGCATATGCTCATGTGTGCATGCAGATGCTCTCAAGTAGGGCACTTGACCAGGCGTAGGCCTTGTTCCAAGTGGGCAGGAGCCAGAGTGTCTCTGGGCGGTGCTCTGACATTACCACAACTTGTGAACCTTTGGGGACGCATCGTCGTGGGGAGGGACTAGAGAGATACACCAGGACCAAAGGACCCCGTCACCTCCTTCAGAGTAGCCCCTTTATCCATTCCAGACATTCACTGGTGCCTTGTGGATGCTGGGCACGCTGAGTAGAAGTTTCTGTTCTCAGTGAGCTCACATCCTGGGAAGAGACAGGGACTGAAATAGGTGCTTGCCACCCAGGGTACTAAGGGCTGTGATAGAAAACACCTGGGTTGCCCCAAAGGTGGTTTTCCCTCTCCTCAGTTGCCAAGTAGCTTCTACTTCTTCAGTTACCTCTCACTAAGAAGTAGTGATATGGGGACATCTCAGTCCAAGAGGGATGCCACCATACTCTTGTTGGGACATCTCAACAGTGTCTCGGGTCCAGGGAAAAGAGGAAGTGACCACTGGGGAACTGGGGGTACTCCACCATAACTGCTGTTTCCTCTCGTAGATGCTTTCCAAACAATCTAGAGAGATGCCAGACCCAGCAGGGTCAGCAGGAAGTTTCCTAGAGAAGAGGACACTTGAATTGGGATTTTTGAAAGATGAATGGGAGTTTGCTAGGCAGAAAAATGGGGGAAGGATATTTTAGATTAGAGGACTAAGTAGAAAGGCCTGTGGGCATGAGAAAACCCAGTGTGCTGAGGACAAGTTCAGACACCTACAAGAAGCTTCCCGTCACTGGAGTGGAAAATTTGGATTAGGAAACAGCTAGAAAATAAACAGAGACATAAGCAGGGCCTTGAATGCCTGGTTAAAGGATGTGAACTTTTCCTGCAGTTTTGAGGAGACGTAGGAGGTTTATGAGTGAGAGAATGATGTGGCCAAAGCTCTGATTCAGAGTCAATGAGGCAGTTTGTATTGCACAAACCCAGTTCTTAGTAGGTGCTCAATAAATGCATCTGGGTGGTTGAATGAACAAGTAGGTGAGTAAATGAATCAATGAAAGAGTGATGGGAAAGAGAGGAACCAAAGAGGACCAGTGAGAAGACTTGTATTGGTCCAGGGAAGGAGGAACTGGCTGGGGGCTAGGGACAGCAGGACTGGGTTAATGCACTCTACATGTACTTGATCTGGGTGCCCCTTCTATCATCTGTCCCAGGATGTGTTTGTGAGCAGAAGGGGTTCCTTGTTCCCGCTCTTTGTGCTTCTTGAGACTCAGCAATGACCCTGTTGTCCATTCACCTGTTGACCCTAGGTTAGGACCTCTGAGGTATCACTTCTTTTTTCAGAGAAGAATATTTATCTGGGTGGGCCCCATGGGGCAGCCCAAGGCTCTGAGTGACAATGGAGCAAGGGTTTTGAAGCCAGAAGTAATTCTGGTTCTTCTACCCAGAACCCTGCAACCTTGGGTAAAGGACAGTGCCACCTGCCTCTCTGGGCTGTTGGGAAGGCTCAGTGAGTCCCCTGTGGAAAATGTTCATGCAGTGCTGGGCACACCATGGGGCTGAAGGGGCTCCCGCCTCCACAACCAGCACCAGGGGCTCACCAGGGCACTGGGCTTCTTGACACTTGGTCTTTGTAGTCTTTGAATGAAGAGGGCTGCCCTGCCATCTCCAGGCTGGCTCTGAGGTGTGGGTGAGGGTGCTTGGAAGGGAGGGAGGATGCAGGGCATTAATTGGGCTGGGAGAGGCGGGGAGGGGAGGAGTGGGTTTTGAGCAGTGAGGTTAATGGCCCTCGCACCAAAGAGACAGCTTTAATGAGCTTCAGCTGGCGGTGCCCCGAGTTACTGTGCGTGCTAAAAGGGTCACGCTGTAAGAGTTTGATGTGGACTGCTTCCCAGCCCTGGGGGTCAGAGGTCAGCTCCTGTCACTGGCCACTCAGGCTGGTCCTTAGTGACATGGTGCTAATTAACTGTGTGAGGAGCTGCCAGCCTGGAGTGGGGAGTGGTATATGTATTGGTTGGGGGGGTGAGGCAGCATTGGGTGCTGCCAGGCAAGGGGGTGCTGCAGATCCCATAGCTGACCATGTCCAGGGCCTGCTCAGTTCTCCTGCAGTGCCATAGGGATGTGGCATGGGTGGTGTGGAGGTGCTGAGAGAGCACGGAGGCAGGCTTGGGGTGACAGGGTTGTGCATGGGAAAGCTGTAGGAGTGTTTTGGACAGGTGAGTTATGTGGTCAGTGTTGGCTTCAGTCAGAGGAGGCTCATAGTTTGTAGAGGAAGGACTTGTGAGGAGAGACTACAGACAGGGAGGCTGTAGGGGAGGGGCAGCAAGGTAAGCAAGAGGGCGTCGGCTGTGGAAATAGAGGCAGGGCACTGGGTAAAACTTCCTTTCATTCAGTGCACACTACCTTGGACCTACCATATTATCAGGAACCATGGTAGGTGCTAGAAATGTATTGGTAACAATGGCAGGCAGGGTGCTCTGCCCCCACACAGTTCACGGGTGGAGTTGTGGGGTTGGCCCTGGGGACTGAGGGTGAAGTTGGGTTTAGGGATGGCCAGAGAGGGTCCGGAGGTGGTGGAGCGCTGGCAGAAAGGCTGCTGGAGGCTTGTCAGCGTGACATCATAGTCAGGGGAGGCCTTGGGAGCCTGGTGAACAGCATGGTGCCAGAGCAGGTTGTGGCGAATACGGCCTGCATGGTCTCCGGCAGCATCCTTGGTTTGGACCACAGGCTCTGAGGCAGGGCAGCCTCCACAGGGGACTGCTGAATGGTCCTTCCTTCATTTCAGCAAAGGGCAGCAAACACTCACATTATTTGGGGACACTTTATATTAACTAATTCAGTTTTCACAACGGTCTTATGAAGGCAGGCATCATCATTCCCATTTGATAGATGAAGAAACAGGCTCAGTTAAGTGATGTGCCTAAGGTCATACAGACAGTTAAGTTGAGGAGCCAGGATTGAAACCCAAGCCCATCTGAATACAGAACCTGCAGTGGTTTTTGGTTTTTGGTTTTTTTTGAAATGGAGTCTCACTCTGTCACCCAGGCTGGAGTGCAGTGGTGTGAATTCGAGAGCTTGTGTTCTTATCACTGCTGAACTATGAAGCACTCTTTTGGTATTGGGCTTTGCACTACCAACAGAGACGATGTGGAAGAAAACAAGCTCGCTTTCCTCATTTCCCTCAGCGTCATGTGAAACGTGCAGGCCTTAACAGAGCTTCAGGAGCAGCAGCTGAGGAAGAAAGCAAAGGCAGCATCACCACTCCCTGTCTGCTGCTACTGTTGGCATCTGACCTCCTTCTGGCCCTGACAGTTCTTTGTGATTTCAGTTCTCTCTCCACCTCATGGCCCAGGAAAATTCTGCTAATCTTCCAGGGGCCACCTCCTCTGGGAATCTTGCCTGGCCCTCCCAGTATGAGCGTTCATAATACACACTTGGGCCCTGTTATAATTTGTCAGAGGTAATGATCTGGCCCTGCGTACTTGGGTTCTCTAAGGGCAGGGCCTGGGCCGCCTCCTTTCGTTTTGGAATCTGCACAGGAAATGTCAGTAAAATCTCACCTGCTGTTGTAAGTTGGAGGCCCCACAGATTACTGCTGGTTTCAGCTGGCTAGGAGAGTACCTGGAACCTTCTCTGGGTGGTCCTGCCCTAGGAACTTGGCCACTCTGCTCTGGGATGGAGGAAGATCCCACTGAGGCTTGTGGTACAGGTGGCATGGCCAGAGACCAAGTGGACTCTCAGATGCTTGCTACCCAAAACTGTTTGGCAAGAGAGCTAGGCCGGCAGGTGGCAGGGTGGTGGCCTGGCCCCCAGGGGGGCAGTGCTGGCCTGTGGTCTCCCCTGAAGGAGTGGGGTGTCTATCAAGAGTCCAGTCAGAACGCATTAGCTCTGTGACACGGATCTCATTAGCGCCCGTGAGAGGTGTCACTGCGGGAGAATCGTCTGCTCAGGGAGACGCTTGTACCAAAAGGAAGAAAGGACAGTGACAGCCTTTTCTCTGCCGCCTCTGCCGCCACGCTCACTGGGCTGCCCGCCCTCCTTCTCGTTGGGGGGGTGTGGGGGTGCTGGCTAATGAGCTCGTCTGCAGTACAGCTTTGCCTTCCCTCCTTGAAGTTTCCCGGGTCCCTCTGAAGACCTCAGGCCCGGGATTAGCACACACCAAACGCCAGCCCCCCTCTTGCCCAGCAGGGAGTTCCTTCTGATCACCCTATTCCTGCTGCCATAGGCAAGGAAAGGGGGTGGTGCCAAGACAGAGCCACTGTGGCCTGGGGGAGGGGGCCTTGTACCTCTGGGAAGCCTCAAACCCCTCTGCATCCCTTGACAGAGTGACCATGTCCACCTGTCTGCAGAGGGCTCCTGTTTCCCAGAGCTGCAGTCTTCTCCTTCCATCCTCTTTCTCCATGATAGCTAGCCTGGCAGTGTCTCCATTCCTCTGGGGGACTCCCCCGCCCCAAGGCAAGGGAGAATGTGAGGACCTTGGCTGAGGGTTCAGCAGGTAGCATTTAGATCTCATGGGACTTCCTGGCTCAGCTAGAGAGCTTCAGAATCAGTGAGATTCATGGAGTCTTCTGGGCTTCAAATGACCTGAGTGGTGATGCACTGATGTGAAACCTCTAAAGACTTTGATGTCCCTCTCCCTATCTGTCCCAGAGAGATGCTTTGCCTGCTTCCTTCAGCTTTGGCCACCTTCAGGGCTGGGAGAGATGGAGTCAGCCCAGCCACCTTATAGGGAAGGGCAGAGTACAGTAGAGTGTTTGCTTCCCCAACACTATGGCCCCTCCCATCCAGTTCTTTCTGGTGTGGCCCTGAGAAAGTGGGAAGCTGGGGAGGTGGATGGTCATGAGAAGGGATAAGTCTCCCAACCTCGACAGGGCCTGCCTGGATAGTGCCTGGGGAGAGAGTACTGGCTCTGTGATCCCTGAGCTGACCCCCTTTGAGCCCCAGAGACAACTGAGGAAAGGGTTCTTGCCAGACACCAGGCTGTTCTTCAGTAGCAACCATAGACGAAAGAATGGATAGATGGATGTGTGAGTTGATGGATAGATGGATGGAGGAAGGTTCTCCTGTAAGTGTATATGTATGTATGTTTGTGTTCTGTGTGTTTGATTCATCAGGAAGTACAATCTTTGTTTCTCTACCTTCCTAGCCCCAGGCCCCGGCCTCACCTCCCCTTGTCTCTCTGTATCTCCTGTCAAACCATCGCAGACTTAAATGACAAAGAAATCAGAAAGACAGATCAATGCTGGCCAAATTAGCACTTGCAGATAGACTGTGCGGGGATGTCAGCGCCCTGACCCCTGGTGATCTTGCAGCCTCCGCTGCTGATATTATGCAAATTGCATCCATCTGGCAGGACCTGCGTGCTGGCTGCTCCTACTCAGAGGAGTAATGGGCTGGGGGTGGGCGGGAGTGTTGGAGCAAGAGTCAGTGGAGTGTGTGCATGTGTGTGCATGTGTGAGCATGTGTTTGAGTGTGTGTGAGGGCGTGCAGTGCCCACCAAGCACTGGGCGGTGATTGAGTGATTGACAGGGCAGATAAGGGACTGCATTGGATTCCTTTGGGCTGGGGGATTAGGAGCAGCCACAGATGGGAGATAACTGGACTTCATTTCAGTTTATTTTCCTCCTTATCCCCACTCCCCACCTTCACTTCCCGAAAAACACAATCTCTCTAGTTTGTGTTTTCATCAATATTTGCAAGTCATTACCACTGGTTTAAGGTGAGAGACAATGTCAGGGCCCAGACCAGGCCAGCCCCTCCCCCAGTCACTGGTACCCTGAGAATCAATCCCTAGAGCAGCACAGACAGCCTTCACTCCAGTGGCGTTCACAGCAGCCCCTCCTTTCAGGCCTGCAGTACTCATGGGACGATCCACACCTCATGGGCCAGCCCTGCCGACCTACCGCATCTGACCTAATGCCAGCTGACATTCCTTAAGCTGGGCCCCACCCCTCCACCTGCAGCTGCTGTGGGACAGCCCTCCTTATGCTTTGGTTCCAGCATAGGTGCTCTGCCCTCCACATTAGCTGTGCCTCCTGGGGCTGCCCCTACTCTTCTGCAGGGTTCTGGACCCTTCCTCTTAGTTCCTTGAATCCTGGAGGCTACTGATCAGGCCTAAGCCCCACTGGCAAAGTGGGGCCTGTGGAGAGGAGAATGTGTTCGCCCTGGTCTGAATCATACCAGTGACATTCTACGTTTGCTGAGTGGCAGGTATTAGTACAGAGGGCTTTATATCTGTTCTCTCATTGAATTCTCAAACCCTGTGTTAAGGGCTGTCATCTCTACTGCATGTGAAGAAACAGGCTCCACAAGGTTGTCATGACTGAGAGCTACTCAGCAAGGAAGTGAGAGAGCAGGAATTTGAACACAGATCTCTCCTAGCGTAGGGTTTGAGTTCTTCACCACCATGAGTACTGCTTTACTGCCATTCCCCCAGCTGCAGGCATTCAACATGCCACCACGCTTGGATCCGTTTAAGTGAGCCATCCTTGTACCATAGGCAGCCAAGTTCCTTCAGCTGCTGGCCTGTGAACATAGACCCTGACTCAGACCTCCTGCCCAAGCCAGGCTGAACCAGGCCAAAGAGGACTGCAGTCAAACAGGCCCTGCTTTCAGGAGCTGTGTGTCTGAGACAGTTGGGCTGTAGCAAGAAGGACACACAGAGGACAGAATGCACCCAGCAGCTGAGCCAGCTCAGGGGAGTGTCCCAGCACATGGCATCCAGGCCCATGTAGCTCAAGGAGTGAGGCTGGTACAGCCCAAGCCAGCCAGCTGTGGTGGTGGCTGAGGGTATAGCTGTCCCAGAGGCCCCTCCAAAACTGGGTCCCTGCTGTACCCTCCCACCAGGCAGGGCTGGGAGCTGGGAGTGCTAGGGACATGTCCGGGGACACGTGTGCAAGGGGAGCTTGTCCTAATGAGGAGAACATGGCTGCTAGTTAGGCAAGGGGCGGGCGGGGAGCCGCAGAGCTGATTGAAGGCAGGGGCAGGGGTCAGACAATTAGGCCCAGATCCTGCCGTTTGATGTGAGTTCTGAGGCCTCAAAGCCTCCCTTCAGCCGGCTCCCTCCACTCCCTCCTCTCCCTCCTTTCCTTTCTTCTTCTGCCCAAAGGCAGGAAGGATGGAAACGCTTACACTCACTGTTACTATTATTAAACCCTGCGGCAGGCCAGCCAGACCCCAGGACTCCTGCCCACAGGGGGCACCCCAGGCCCCCAGGAGGTTTCCTTGGGCCCCACAGGGGGCATCTGGCCAGAGGCCAAGGCCAGGCCAGCTGAGCCCCAGGGCAGGGTAACCCTGCCCCTCTTGCTTCTGAGGCGGGAGAGTGAATGGGGCTGCCCGGTGGGAATTGGGCTCTGGGCTGTCAGGGCCATATCCCAGGCCTGCGTTTACCATCACCTCCTGCAGCCGCTTAGTTCTTTTCTATCCTGGCCTGGGCCTGGGCCTGGGGCTGAGGGTTGAGGGCATGATTCATTCACACTCATATCCTGTGACACAGTGATCTGCAGCAGTCACATCAAGACCTTCTGCCACAAAATGGAGCCTTGCAGCCCCACAGCACTGTCACATACCCCAGAGCAGACCCCCACACCAGATATAGCCACACATACCACCAGGGACCCTATCCACAGGGTCTTGCACAAAAGCCCCTACTGCCTTCTGCCAGAGGGCCCTAAGTTCTAAGCTCCTCTCCCAGATAGCTAGGAATAGCAGTTAGATCTTATATCCAGGTTGGGGGTTACCAGGCGTCTTCCAGTCCCGCCGACCTAGGAAATAAGCCTAGAGAGTTGGTAGTGACCAGGGAGTGGGAGGAAGCTGGATTGGGGGGGCAGTGGGGAGAGGGAGGGTGGGAGCAGAGATAAATGTTAGCTCATTTCTTCCGTAATTAGTTACTCCCTCATCCCCGCGTTGTAATTGTGAACAAGCTGTAATGTTTAATTAGTCTGTAAATGAAACCCCAATTTCATAATGGCCTGGCTGACAGGGCTAAGTGAGTGGGGGGGGGGGGAGGAGGAGGAGGGGGAGGGGGGAGGGGGAGGGACTCTTCCTCCTCCTCCTCCTGCAGGGTGGGGGCAGGGTGGGGGATTACCTCCTTTTCCTTTCAGCCCCAGCCTGGCCTCTGTGGAGGGACGCTATGTGATGGGGTTCAGTCCTACACTGTCACTGTTACTGTTAATATTTCTTCCACGTGCCCATCTTACCAGAGGAAGGGGAGAGGAGGATCTCAGGCATCCTTCCTGCTTCCCCATCACTATTGAGTTAGAATAGGACAATCAGCCCAACGTTCTGGTGGGAGAAGCTGACTCCAGTGGCCAGACCTTGTGATCTCAGCAAGAATGATGCTTCCTCCCTGGAGACCTTTGCTTGGAACCTGGCACCTCAAGATCTCGCCCTATACTCGGAAAGGAGCCGGTGATTGGTTTAGGCCCCTCCCAGACCCATCCGGTCCCACTGCTAGGTGGGACCTAGCGCTGCGTTGCCCCGTGCTGATACCGAGGCCGCCTTTAACTCTCTGCAAGGATTATCACTGCAGCCTGCGATAAACCGGAGCTGCCGCAGGGGGGAGCCCCTGGCCCCGCCGCTGCCTCATTGGTCTCTCCCTGTCTCCCCCACAACATCCTCATCGCCTGCACACACCCCCGCCCTGCCTGCCGCAGCCATAAATCTCAATTTACGAGGGTGGCTCTGGTGGGGGAGGGAGGCAGCACCGCTAATGATGGCTCCTCAGCCGGATTTTTCATGTTGCACAGTCATAAATTTTTAAGAACAGCATGGGCAGCACGTTAGCGAGTTATCGAGGCTGCCTCCGTGCTGGCTGCCTAGCTCCGAGAGAGAAGAGCGGAGGCTGGGTAGGGCTAAGAAAGTATTCTGGGGCAGGGGTGAGTCAGGGCAACCAGAGGAGTCTGAGGCCAGGGTGAGACAGGGCCAGTGGACGGACTAGAGCTACGGTGAGTCTGTGCACAGGGCAAGGTAGTGCTGCCGGCTGCCAGGAGCCAAGATCAGGCATGTGGGTGGGATCAGGCATGTGGGCATGCAGACCGTGGCCTTCGGGAGCCCCTGATGGATGCCTCTGCTCCAAGACTTGACACTATGATGTACAGGGAGCCTGGAGACATATGGATTTTCAAAGTGGAAACTTTGAATAGAATTACAAACCCTGAGCATGTGTGCAGTGAGGCCTCTGCCCTGGCAGAGCTGCACCTGGTTCATAAACCAGGTGCCTTTTAGGATTGTTGTAGAGATCTAGGGTCCCTGGGGAAATGCCCACAGAAGGAGCATATCTCTGGATATGCTGGAGCCTGGACTAGAACTGGGCTGACATCATTCTGTTTAAGGCTCACGCCTTCAAGGTTGAGTGGTCCTAGGTAAGTCATTCACCATTCTGGGCCTCTGTTTCTTCCTCTTTAAAATGGGGTTGATGATGGCCCCCGTCAGGCTCACTGGACACAAGAACTGTAAAATTGTTGGCCCATGTTTGCTCCTTTATTTAAATTTCTAGAAAAGTTTTTTTTTTTTCTTTCTTTTTTTTTTTTTGAGATGGAGTTTTCCTCTTCTTGCCCAGGCTGGAGTGCAATGCCTCGATCTCAGCTCACTCACCGCAACCTCCACCCCCCAAGTTCAAGCGATTCTCCTGCCTCAGCCTCCCAAGTAGCTGAGATTACAGGCATGCACCACCACGCCTGGCCAATTTTTTGTATTTTTTGTATAGATGGGGTTTCTGCATGTTGATCCAGCTGGTCTTGAACTCCTGACCTCAGGTGACCGCCCACCTCGGCCTCCCAAAGTGCTGGGATTACAGGCATGAGTCATCGTGCCTGGCCTTCTAGAAAAGTTTCTGAGGGAAGTGTGTGGGAAAAAGATCTTTGTGGGAGATGATGGGGCCTTGCCTGTGTTAAAATCATTCATTCACAAAATGTTTGCTGAGGTCTTCTGGGTGCCCAGGCCAGTGCCAGGGCTTCAGAGGTAAGGAATGCTACTTCGCGGGAGGTGAAATGAGCACTTTTGGCTGAGGCAGGTCAGTGTTCTCAGCCGTGTTCCTGGTTCCACCACAGGGTTAAGTTGCCAGATCCAGCCTGTCCTTCCATGGAAGCACCTAAGCCTTCAGGATGCTCAGAGGCTCACGCAGATCTCCTCACAAGTCCCTGGGCCAGGTGCTCCCCTGAATTCCCTGACCTGCACAGTTGAGGGTTAATGCTCTTGACCACCTCAAGGGTGGACAAGTAGGAATCCAGGAGTCCCTGGAAGAGGTGGGCCTAGCACGAGGGACAGCCTCAGAAGGCCACAAGTACAAGGTCAAGAAATCAGCAGTTGCTCAAGTCAGCAAAGGTGATAGGAGTGTGTATTGGAGGTGGTGAGTGAAAAATCCTGTGTTCAAGAAATGTGTTTTGTTTGGCTTATATCCCCAAAGCATAGCACGGTGTCTGACACATGTAAGCAGATAGTAACTAAAATGTACTGTTTTGAATTGAGTTAAATTGAGTTGAGATGGCCCTGGCCCACCCCTGGGTGCCAGGGCAGGGGGAGGAAGCGAGGGAAGTGCCTGGAGCTGAGGTGGTTCCTATTAGTCCTCCCTGGTGATCCATCAGGACAGCTTGATCATTTAGGCAGAAGAGAGTCCCCACTTGGGGCCTCGTTGGCTTAGGGGGATCCCCTGTCTACTTATGCATAGACTCACAGCCTCTGTCTTCTGCTCTGGCCTCTCCTGCCCCCGTTAAGCCACTCTCCTCCTGCTCCCTACACTCCACACCCTTCCCTCATCTCTTGGAACCTGCCACACCTTCTTTTACCCCAGTGCCTTCCCATGTGGCTTTATTTCCCCCCAGAGCCCCACATTCCCCCCCCCCATAACCTAATTAACTCCTGCTCATCCCTCAGAGCTCAGCTTAAAGTTTGCTTCCTCAGGGATGCCTTCCCTGACTCCTAGACTTGTTCAAGTCTCCCTCTCCCGGTGTACTTTTCCACAGCACCCTGCTCTCCCCATTCATAGCATTTAATCACAGTTGTAATTAAGAAATTGTTTGAAAGTTGTTTAATGCTTGTCTCCCTCACTAGATTGTAAGTTCCCTGAGGGCAAGAAACATGTTTTGTTTGGCTTATATCCCCAAAGCATAGCACAGTGTCTGACACGTGTAGGCATATAGTAAATAAACTGTGCTGTTTCGAATTGAGTTAAATTAAGTTGAGATGGCCCTGGCCCACCCCTGTGTGCCAGGGCAGGGGAAGGCAGCTAGGGAAGTGCCTGGAGCTGAGGTGGTTCCCATTAGTCCTCATGATTAATTCACAGCCACACTGTGATGGAGTGGGCTTGTCCCCAGTCAGCGCCTCCGCTGGGGCCCACCTGTTAGCGACAAACAAACAAAGGGGATAAATAATGCATTGGGAGCTGAGCCAGGCAAGGCGGCGGTATTGAAATTAATAGGGATTAGCTGAGCAGCTTGAGGATGAAATATTTACCAGGTGGGACAGGGCTTAGGGAGGGCATCCCCCCTTCCCAGAGTCCCTAGGCATAGCTAGGCTCTTCTCCAGGGCATCATTGGCTAGGACTGGGGAGCCCCAGCACCACCACTGCCACCCTGGCTGCCTGGGTTTGCAGGACAGGCTGGCCAGACAGATGAAAGCTCAGCTTCCAGCCAGTCTCCTGGCACAGTGAAGTCCTGGAGAAACCAAGGTGCTAGAAGGGAACGGAGGTAGGGAAGGGGCTGAAACCTTCAGCGCTTTGGAAGCTAGAGACAAAGACCATGACAGGGTTTCAGGGCCTGGACATGTCAAGGCTTTGGGTGGCAAATGTCAGGAGTAGGATTGCCTGTGATCTTACCCTTCTTTCTTTTCCTCTAGTCCTTCCTTCCTTCTTTTCAGTGTGTGTTTACTGAGGGTCTCTGTGTATAACATTTGTGCCCTCAAAGAGTTCATGGTCTAGCACGAGGTGAGGGAGAGGCAGTTACGATACCGGAAGAATTGGCTGCTGTGGGAGCACACAGAAGAGGTTTCTAACACAAAGGCGTGATGGAGGGAAGGCACCTAGAGGAAGTGCTAGCAAGCCTGGGTTCTGAGAGGAGAGGGCAATGAGCTAGGTGAGAAGTGGGAAGCAGTTTTCTAGGCAGAAGGCATAGGACTTGAAACTTGGCTGCATAACAGGAAAGTGGGAATGATGAGACCAGAGATGTAAACAGGTCCAGAACCTAGACTTTTATAAAGGGGTTTGAATGCAGTGGGAACTGAGTCAGGCAAGGTGGCAGTATTGAACTTAATAAGGGATTAACTGAGCAGTGGCTCACTGAGAGCAGTGAGGAGCCACCGGAGGTGGTGCTGGTGGTGGTGGTTTTAATTTTTGACTCTTAAACTTTTTACTTAGGATTAATTTTACATTTGTAGGAAAGTTTCTATGTATCCCTTACCTGGCTTTCCCTCATGTTAACATCTTACATAATCACAATACAGTTGTCGGTACCAGAAAATTAACATTGGTACTATGCTACATTAAAGGCCTTATTAGGTCAGGTGTGGTGGCGCACGGCTGTAATCCCAGCTACTTGGGAGGCCAAGGCATTGGAATTGCCTGAACCTGGGAGGCAGAAATGCAGTGAGCCGAGATCGGGCCACTGCACTCAAGCCTGGGCAAACCCTATCTCAAAAAAAAAAAAAAAAAAACCACCTTATTTTAATTTCATTAATGTCCTTTTTCTGCTCCCAGGATCATTGAAGGGTTTTAAGACAGGGAGTGAAATTACCAGATTGATGGTTTAAAAGGACACCATTGAAGAAAGACTGGCAGGGGAACTGCTGTTACCTAGATGAGAGACGATGGTGGCCTGGACCAGGATGGTGGTAATAGGAATATGGGCTTAGAGATTATTGTAAAATATATGGTAATTAGACACCCAAGAGTGATAAGTTTGCCCGAGGTGTAGGGGGTGGAGAGAGTGAGAAGAAAGGGAATGTTCACAGGACCCAAGGAGAATTGCATGGAAAGTGAGGGTGGGTCACTGAAGCCCAGGGAAGAGAGCTTCAAGGAGTGGACTGTTCACCAATTGTCCATCAATCAAAACCTGAAAAGCTTCATCCACATGAGTCATAGGGATCGTTAGAGAAAGAGTGTTGGTAAAGCAGTGATCAGATTGCAAGGCAGGAGATGAGGAAATAAGATCTTGAATGTAAACAACTCTGAAGTTTGCCTCTAAAAGGGAGGAGAGATTGGGCACTAGCCAAATGGAAAAGGAAGTTAAAGGGAGACTTTTTTACTCCCAAGATGGGAGAGAGTTACTATATTTACATGCCTTTGTGCAGGAACCAGTGCAGAAGAAAAAAGTGAAGCTGTATCAGAGGAAATAGAAATAATCAATAATATAAGGACCTTGAAAAGGCCTGGATTTGGGCTTGGACCCTACCCAGGTGGAGTGGAAGGGATGGGTTTAGAAAGTGACATCTGGCTTGGCCCTCTCTTGTGATAAGATGAGAGGACTGGGGCACACTCAGGAGAGTGGCTTCTGTGTGGCTCCTGTGAAGTAGGAGATAAGATTGTTGGCATGGGTGTGGGGTTTGGGGTTATGTTGAGGGTAGGGGATTTGAGATTTGTGGAAAGTGGAGAAATTTGACATTGTTACTACGGTTGAAGGGAGAGAGAGAGTACACACTGATTAGGAACACTGAAGATAGGCTGGGAAGTTTTATATACCAGCTGAGGCTGATGACTCTGATTTTGTAAGTGGCACTAGTCTATATAGTTGTGATTTTCTCTAGTCAGACACTCCAGGTGGCAGGCACAGAGAAGGCAGAGTTTGGGTTTTCCCAGGCAAGGGTGACAAAGAAAAGGGAATAAGAGAGTTGAGGATTGGCAAGAAAAAGACTGAAATGATGGACCATGGAATCCAGGCTCCAAAGGCAGACATGTCAGTTATGTTGCTAGGACAGAAACTGACTCTTCCCTTCTTTTTCACTAAATAGAACCCCTGTGTAATAATCTGTGTGTACCCAGTTAAAAGACTGCTTTTTTAGTTTTCCAGACAGCTAGGTACAACCATGTCTCTGAGCTCCAGCCAGTGAAACAAAGGAAATGTGTTGTCTTTGACGTCCAGGGTTGACACTTAAAGGGAAACGACTTGGCTGGGAAATACGCTAGTCTTGCCTTTTCCCATCTTCTCCCTTCCTTTCTCCTGGAATGCGGATTTGATGGTTGGAGCTCCAGCAGCTATTTTGGACTATGAAATAGTTTGAGGATTGGAAACCATGTGCTGAGAATGGCAGGGCAGAAAGAATTCTGAAGAGTGATGACTTTGTGGAACTGCAGGGCTTTTAGTCAACTTACATTGCAACCATACTCGTAAAATGCCTTTCTTAGTAAAGCTGTATTTCTTCCCTCTCTGTTTTCACTTAGGTTTCAGTCTTTTAGCCCTTTTTTTGTAACATGGCCTGTGTTCTGAGATACAGCAAGAAACAATTTGATCAAATGTTTCAAGAGAGAAAAAAAAAAAAAAGGTGCCGGGCAGGGGCAGGGTGGGGACCAACTTCCCAGCCTGAAATAGCAGTGTCCTCTCTGTCCTTCGGCCTGCCTCCTTTATTCAGTGAGTTCTGTGTTATAAGGTCCATTCCTTATGTCATTCTCCTTCCTGCCATTAACATTCTGTATCAGTTAGTATATTTTGAGCTGCAAGAAAAAGAAACCCCAATTTTAAATATCTTAAATAATAAGGGGATTTATTATCTCACAAAAGAAATTTGGAGGTAAGGCAGATTGTAAGGTTGGTTGATTCAGCATCTCAGCAATGTTATCAAGGACCCAGATTTTTTCCCGTTTTTCTGTTCTTTCATCTTCAGCATGGTCTTCACAGGCTAACTCCCCTCAAGATTGGAAGATGGCTTCTGCAGTCCCAGACATTATGTGCAGATATGAAAACATCCAGCAGAATATAAAGGACTATTTTTCCCTCATGCTTGTCCTCATAAGAGAGAAGAAATTTTCCTTGAAGGCCTTTCAGCAAACTTACCCTCATGTCTCAGTAGCCAGAAAAAATGCCCATCCCAAGGGAGAAAGGACCACCAAAAATGGCACAGACCAAAGAGGATTAATTTTGATTACTTGAAGGAGTAGTGGGCTCTGCCAACAGGGCAGGAGGGGTGGCTGTTGGGGTATGTCATCACAAGTGAACAAGGGCCAGGCCTGATGGCTCATGTCCATAATCCCAACACTGGGAGGCTGAAGTAGGAGGATCACTTGAGGCCAAGAGTTCAAAACCAGTCTTGGTAACATAGCAAGACCCATATCTACAAAAAATAAAAATTAGCTGGTTATGGTAGCATACCTGTAGTCCCAGCTGCTCAGGAGGCTGATGCAGGAGGATTGCTTGAGCCCAGGAGGGTGAGACTGCGGTGAGCTATGACAGAACCACTGCACTCCTGCTTGGGTGACAGAGTAAGACTCTTAACTCAAAGAAGTGGGCAAGGACAAATGTGAATACAGGAGAGACGAATATATATGGAGAGAGTAAGGGTATAAATTTTAAGGTTTCAGTGAATGAAAGAAAAAGTATACAGACAGGTTAGGCATCCCTAATCTAAAAGTCCCAAATCCAGAATGCTCCAAAATCCAAAACTTTTTGACTGCCAACATGACACCACAGTGGAAAATTACACACCTGACCTCATGTCACAGTCAAAACTTTGTTTAATGCACAAAATTATATAAACTATTATATAAAATTACCTTCAGGGTATGTGCATAAAGAAATATAATTCCATGTTTAAACTTGGGTCCCCATCCCCAAGATATCTTACGTATATGCAAATATTGTACAAATGCTTGGGGATTTTGGAAAATAACCTTGTTATTGTCAGAAACCAGGGATATTTGGATTTAATATTTCAAAGGAAAAGTAGTAGGATGTTTAAAAGGTGAAGTGTGTTACTGTGAAAATGGGTAGAAATTAGATACCATGGAGAAGGCCATTAGTGCTGAAGTCAAAGAACGAAGAGGCTGGCAACAAGATTTCTCAAAGGTCAGGGTATAAAGGTTGTAGCAGGCAGGTCTCTCGGGAGGGAGACCTGTGGCCGTGATCTGGATTGATAGCTCGTGCTCACAAGAAAGACTCCAGATAGGCTGCTAGCACATGTGTCTGGGGCCAAGTCAAAGGTCCTGGTACTCTCCAGCTGCCTGGGGCAGCACAGGCAAGTGGCATAACCTCTCTGTATCTCAGTGTTCTCATTTTGCAACGAATCTGTCCTGGTAGTTCAGGCCATTCTGGAAGAGGGTGAGGCCCTGATGCCTTCCTATTGGAACCACTACAGGGCCCAGAAGACTGATGTGGCTGCCAGGGATGGCAGATCTGCTCAGCTGTTCTCAGTAGCCAACCCCTCCCTGGCTGGGTTCCCTTCACTTGGCCATAGGTGATATGGCTATAGCCTGGCACTTCTAGCTGTGGCATCCCAGACCAGGAGGAAGGTGAGGCTTCCTGGCCCCTCTACCTGGATGGGGCCTTGGCTGGGATTGAGTTGGGGGAGGCGGGCATCCTCTGTAATGGCCAGAGCAGCCGCCCTGTTACTACGGCGTATTTCACTTTTAATTCTGACATATAATGTAATGATCTTTTTTAAGGCCCGATGATATTATCTGCCTGACTAGATTATTGAGTCTTCATCATCTCCAGATAAATTTATGGCCAGGACGAGCCTCAGGATTTATCATCAGTCAATAGAGCTCGATACTCTAACAAGGCGTGTAATAAGATATACATATTTAATGATCCAGGGGAGGAGCGCTAACGGGAGCTGAGTGAGTGGTCCATGGGGCTGGGGCTCTGCCCTAGGGTTGCCGTGGCTGTGGGGACATGGATGTGATCTTTGCCCTGTAGTCCCCAACTCTGGTCTTTCTCAGGACTGCCTCAGTCTCCTCCTTCCCAAGAGCCTGAGGAGGGAGAGGTAGGGAAAAGAAGAGGCAGCATCAGGGTCAGGCCAGAGCTGGGGCCCAAGCATCTTCAGCCCCCAGCAGGTATGCACCCCCTGAGAACTCTGCTCCTGCTTCCAGGCCTTGGAAGGTTTGAGGGTGTCCTTGGACCTGTACGCCGAGGCCCCTGAGCATTAGGGCAGGCCCACAGGGGAGGGAGTGCCGGGGCTGCGTGCCCAGGCCGCACTGATGGTGACGGATGGTTTTTCATTATAGCCTCTCAGGTCCTGCCCGCGCCCTGTGTGGAAATTCTATTTATTCCCTAATTTGTAAAAATTCCCTCTTTATCTGATCCCAATCAGGGCGGGGTAATTGGCTCTCTGGGGCAGCGGCTAGGGTCCTTGATGAAGAGCTATGTGGATGTACCCAGCCCGGCCCCCACCCAGCCTGCCACCAGGGCCCACAATTAATAATGATTTGCAAATGGCAGACAAGCAATAACACAGAAAGATGTGGCGTCCGTGCTGCTTCTTCATTTCCTTCCCTCGAAGATATAAATGGCCGGCCACAGAACAAAAACCCAGCACTATAAATTCTAGAATTAGTTATTCACCGGGATAAATGGGGCCCAGAGCCACCAACCACTCTCCCTGCCACCATTCTTGCCTGCTTCCCGTTATCTAGGTTCTGGCCCCAGGTCTGTTCTTGAGCCTGGCCCCTGGCTCTTCTGCCTCTTTGGCTCCCAGCATAATTCCTCAGCTTCTTCCCACCACTCCAGCTACCTCCTCCTGTGTGGCCGAGACTTGGAAGTGGTCACCTGGTCTGGGCCTGTAGCTTTCTCTGCAGTTGCTGGAGCCAGCCCCCACTGGGGGATTCACTCCCCCGCCCCACCTCCTCTTGTGGACCTCCCTGGTTGCCTAACCTGGCTTCTGTCCTCATTCTGTATTGGGTTTGAATGAAGTTGAAATGGCCTGCCAGGTCTGGGAGTCTGGATTGAGGTTGGTCTTTGGGTATCATCTTTGGCATTTGGGACCAATCCTGTCCTTTGCCTGGCCAAATCTGAGTTGGGTTTCTGGTGGCCAAATGTGCTGTAAGCAACATAAGGGGTTTGATGCTGTGCTTACTGGTCAGGCAGTTCCGGGATGCTGGCAGAGGGGTTTCCGGGCACCATGCCCTCCCGGCCAGGCACATCCCCCCCCACCCCACCTCCCCCAAGTGGCTGTGAGCTGGCGGGTAATGGGCGTGTAATGGCCTCATTTCCATGCCTGGCCTCCAGGAGCAGCGGTAAGTGTTTGATTGCCTTAATTTCCAAACACATCATTATCCCAGCTTTACCAGCGCTTAATAAACACTTTATGAGGATTTTTTTAAAAACATCTTCGGTCTGCATACTTCTCTGAAGTGATAAACTCTAATTAAGTCTAATATTTAAAAATATGGTAATGGTGAGTTGTTTGAATAAGTGGACTGCATTTCTGTAATTTCATTATTACGTAAAACACGCTAATTATTTGGAGCGCGCTTATTACGGTGAGAGAAATCGTCTGCTAATCAAGATGAAATTGCCTTTTCCCCTTATTGTGGAACCATCGTCATCCTTCACCATCAGCCTGTGGCACCTCCAGGCACCTCGATGGGATGGAGGGGGGCTGAGGGGAGGGGCTGAAAGAAGGGGACACTTTGGAGTGGAGGCTGTAAGGACCCTGTCTGGGGGAGGGGTAGGAAGCTTTGGGAACCATGGCTGTGGGGAGAAGGGAGTGTGTGTCTGGAAGGTGTATCGGGTGTGCCAGGGTGGCCATGAATCGGGGCTTGGGACTGTGTGGTCTATGTCTGAGACAAGGAACTGGGGGAGGGGGGTAGGGGGATATTAGGATATTGTTGGAATAACATTATTTTTAGATGTTATTGGAATAACAAAAATAATAACTAACCCAGCTACTGTTTTAAGCACTTCACAAATAACTCATTTCATCTTTTTAACAATGCTTTGAGGGAAGTCGTTGCTATAATTATCATTTTAGAGAAGAAGAAACCAAAACAAAGAGACGTTAATAAAATTCAGGAACTTACTCAAGTTCACGTGGTTATTAAATGGTAGAGTTTGGATTCAAACTCAGAAGCAGGATATACTGGAGCCCTCTGCTGTGTCAGTCCTAAACTCACTGCCTTGGCCCCCATCTTCCTTCTAACATTTGATGCTAAACCTTAAACTGCACCCAGCTGTTGGGTCCCCATCACAAGATTGCCAGATTTAGCAAATACAGGACCACTAGTTAAATTTGAATTTCACATAAACAGTTTTTTAGTATAATAAATTACAGTGTAAGTACGTCCTGTATGGAGCTAGGGCTGCATTTAATCTGGCAGTCCTTGTCAAGCAGGCCTAGGCACTGGCACTTTGCTCTCAGGGCATTACTGTGGCCAGGATGTCTAGACAGACAGATGTGGCAACAGTGAGGTTCTAGAATGTGGACACACCCAGGGATCCTGCTGTCTTTATCATGCTTGGTTCCTGCTCCTTGCACTGTTCTCCACACCCTCCTCCCAACCACCCTACCCTATCTCTGCTGGACCCTGTTACATGGACTATCGCCCCATTCCTCACCACGTCCTGAAGATCACCAATAAAGTGTTACCAAGCTAAGCATTCCACAGGCAGGAGGCCTATGGAGACTCCAGCAGACCTTAGAATGCATCTGCATGTTCCTTTAGGCCACGCTGCCTCTTAGTCCCATAAGATGAGCAGCTTGCCACCCTACTGCCCCTCCTGTTCCCCCAGTTTGATTGGCTTCTTTGATCATTTCATGTACATTCTCTCCTGCCTCCAACAGACCCATGTATGGGAATTGTATATATGACAGAGGTGTCATTATTTCAAAAGGGTGAGGAAAGTGTAGACAGTTCAATCAATGGTGGTAGGACAATTGGCTATCTATTAGGGGGAAAAAAGGTTAGTTTTTATTTCTTACCACACACAAAAATAAATTCCAGACAGATTGAACAGTTAAATATTTAAAAAACTGGAGGTATTAGAAGAAAACATGGTGGGGTGTGTGTGTGTTTGTGTGTGCGTGTGATAATGCTGGGATAGAAAAACAGACATTAAGCCTAGAAACCATATAGAAATGCCTGACAAATTTAGATGTCCCACAGGAATATGACAACTCATCCAAAACTAAGTTCATTACTGCCCTAAATTTGCACCTTCTCTGTTATGCCTTATCTTAGTGAGTGGTCCTGCCGTCCCAATCCCCCCATTAAGGCTTGCTCATTCTATTTCCTAAAAAATTGTCTTACTTCCATCCACTTCCCCGACATTATCAATACATCTTCTGCTCCATTTCCACCACTCCTGGCCTAGTTCTGGGCCATTATTTCTGGTCTGGACCATAGTACAATGTGCTAATTGATCTCTCTGCCCTCAGGGTTAATCCTTCTCATCTTGTCTTCACACCCAGGATGATAATTTTGAAACATAGATCTGGTATTGTCATTCCCCTCCTTAAACATGTAAATATCTACCCATCATTCTCAGAATAATAACATCTTAAGCTCCTTAGTTTAGTATTTGAGTTCTTCAGGATCCCCTTTAGTCATTCACTGACCACCAGCTTCATCTCTTGCTACTCCCTTCTGATTCTTCATTCCTTCTCCTGCCACCCATCTGATAAACTTATTTATTTTTTGGACACTCCACATTTCACTTCCATAAATGTGCCTATACTATTATGCTGAGAACATCTTCCTCACCCCAATATTAACTGGCTGGGCTAGCTTCCTCTCCCATTCCCGAAGACCTCTCCTTAACTTTGGAATCTTTTTCTGATTCTTAAACAGAACGAGATGACTTTTCTATGTGTGCTTTTCTCATAACACTGCACCCCTGACAGAGCTGTCTTTGAGTTCCTTGAGGGCAGGGAGCTACAGAGTCTTGCACATCCCTCAGAAGCAGTATAGTACAAGATCACTGAGCACACAGGTGTCAATGCATGTTTGCTGAATGAATGAACCTCCAACTTCTTGGGTCCCTTTCCTCCTGAGGGCCTCCGTAGCCCAGGCCCTGCTTCCTGTCCTCTACCACTCAGTTCCCAGGTAAGTGCCACTAATAAAGAATATCAGCCTTAGGTTGTTTGCCCTTTGTGAGCTCTTTCTGGGTGTCCTAAGTGATATGAGCGACTCTCCTGTGTGCAGGTTCTTTGTCAGGCAGACATTTGACTGTCCTTGGGCCCGGCCAACAAGCTGATCCTTCTTTGTTAGGTGCTACCCCCACTAATCTTTTCTGAGGGATTTATGCAGCTGTACTCCTCACATTATGGTCTTGGCAATAAAAAAATATTTCCAACATTGAGAATATTAATGCTCCAAAAAAGAAGAGGAGAGGGTCATCTTGTCACAAATTGATGATCCTGCAGAAACATAAAAACAGATTAGCCTGGCCAGGTACAGTGGCTTACACCTGTAATCCCAGCCCTTTGGGAGGCCTAGGTACAAGAATTGGAGGCAGAGGTTGCAGTGAGCTGAGATCACTCCACTGCACTCCAGCCTGGGTGACAGAGCGAGACTGTCTCAAAACAAAACAGAACCAAAGGTTAGCCTTCTAGAATTTGAAGATGAGGAAGACCTACTCTTGGAGGCCTCTGTTGTGGGTGCAGGGCTGTGCTCCCTGCAACCCTACTCCCACCCTACAGCAGCTTCATGCTGGCCTCCTTAGCTAAATGAGAGGTGCTGGAAGACAAGCCTGCTAACCCAAGTAGCCCTCAGAGCTTCAAGCAGAAAACTTTGCAAGAGACTGTGTTGCCACCAGACTCACCCCCTGCTGCACTCTCTCTCTGAACTTTTGGTCTATTAAAGGCCCCAGATCTGTCTCTAGTGCTGCTTCTGCCAAGTTTCCTCACTTTATAGCAGGGCCATAGACTTAAAAAAAAAAAAAAAACAAAAAAAAAAAAAAAAAAAAAAAAAACAGTAGTTTGCATGGACTCTCATCAAGGCTTCTTGGGCTGGAAAAAGAGCCTATGGCTGGAAGCCCATGACTGCCATTCTACTGATTTGCTAGGAGAACCAGAGCAAATTTCTTCCTTTCCCTGGCCTCTCTATATTATAGTGGGCCAATTGCAACAAGTTAGACTCCAGAAATACCCAATAAACAGGATCTGTAGTCAGAATTTGGAGTGAATGCCAATTGGTTTCACCAAGTCTGCCAGCCCCTATCAGTCATCTGTGCTATCAGTTGTATGGTTTACACTTTCTCGCCACTGAATCCTCCAGAAAACTAGCTTCCTTGCCTTTTCTTCAGAAAGAGGAGGTAATCCAAGCATAAAGAACAGCATGTGCAAAGACGGTGCAACACCTTGTTAGGTCTTCACAATAACAGCAAGGCCATTATCACCCTAGTGGAGGAACCTAAGTATTTAGAGACGCTAAGCCCTTGCTGTGTGTTATGCAGCCAGTGGGTGAAGTTAAGATTGGTGGCCGGGCGCGGTGGCTCAAGCCTGTAATCCCAGCACTTTGGGAGGCCGAGGCGGGTGGATCACGAGGTCAACAGATCAAGACCATCCTGGTCAACATGGTGAAACCCCATCTCTACTAAAGATACAAAAAATTAGCTGGGCATGGTGGCGCGTGCCTGTAATCCCAGCTACTCAGGAGGCTGAGGCAGGAGAATTGCCTGAACCCAGGAGGTGGAGGTTGCGGTGAGCCGAGATCGTGCCATTGCACTCCAGCCTGGGTAACAAGAGCGAAACTCCGTCTCAAAAAAAAAAAAAAAAAAAAAAAGATTGGCAACATGTCTGGCTCCAAAACTCACCTTGCCATTTTTAGAAAACAGTGAGTGGGTCCTGAGATTGGAGTCCAGGGATTGAGGGTTGATCATGGCAGAAACCAGAGATAGCAGGGATCAATTTTTGCAGAGCCTTTAAGACATAATACAGAAGTGAAGACTTTAAACTGAGGGCAAGGAGAGCCAGAATGGCTTTCAAGAGGAAGAACGTGATCAGATTTATGTAAGAAAGATCACTTTGGCTATAGGAATGAATTCAAGGGAGAAAGAGGACAGGCTGTTGTAATCCGAGATAATTAGGCAGAGAATAAGAGAAAATCTGCAGAAGTTCATACTTACTTGGATTTGGAGAGTGAGGGCAGAGTGGCAACATGACTCTCAAGTTTCTTCTTTGGGCATTTTGGGTGGACTATGGTGCCATTCACTGGGATGGAGAACATGGCAAGATGGGTAAGAAGCCTCTTGGGGAGGAAATTAGCTCATGATTAGACGTTTTGAGTTTGTTTATCTAGAAAGAGAATATTCAGGATTATGTGGAGTGAAGCCCAGAAGCTGTCTAGGCTGGAGACTGTGATCTTCAGGCGGTAGCTGAAACTCACAATTAGATGAAGTTATCCGGTGTGTAGAGTGGGGAGAGGTCAAGGACAGAGACTGGGACATGAGGACCTTCTCCCAGCACAGGGCCAGGCACAGGTGGGAGATCAGTGCTTGCCCACTGGATCGCTGGTGACCTGGAGGTTGGGGCTGGGACAGTCACTTGGGCCAGGGGAAGCAAATTGAACGATATGTCCAGCAATGGGGGAGGAGCCAGATGAAGTCAATAGAAAACTAATTTTCTTTTCTGCTGGAAGAAATGAGGTGTGTGGCCGCTGGGTAATTGCAGATAACGAGGGGACTTATTCTTAATATGCACAGAGGCCATGGTCCCTAGGGTGCAGGAGACAGGAAGGATTGGAGGTACCCTGACAGGGCCAGACTTATTTGGGAAGAAAATCACCCTATCATAGTCCCTCTATTGGCACCATCACAGCCCATGGTTCCCATCCTAACCCCTCCCTCTCTGAGGCCCTTTCCTGTCCCATTCCCCTTCCTGTCAACTGCCTAGCACAGCCCCTCCCTCCTCCACCCTCTACCCCCACTGCACAGGCACACACACTAAGAGAGACAAATGATGGGGCCTCAGCTGAGCGGGGCGCGTGTCCGGCCCATAAACCACGGGGATGGGTCACGTCTGGAGTTGCCATGGCCGCCACTACCCACCCATCTGTCTTCCCACTGTTCTGCCTCAGACCAGCCCTTATGGCTTCCAGAGTCCCTGGGGGAAGGTGTCATCTCTCCATGCCCACATCCACTTCAGGTACATCCACGCTGAGCTTTGTAAGACAGGACCGTCTGACTTGCCTGCTCAAAGCAGGCTTTGCAGAGCTAGGATCTGGCTAGTGATAAAAGGCCTGGGCTGACCCTCCCACTGCCCTTTGCTAGTGCTGGAGGGTCCCCCTTCCTAGGCTAAGGTCCTGGCAAGGGTGGGCCTTGACATGCAGAGGTTTCCTGACCCCACCTTGACCTTACTACCCCCCATGCTTGATTATGACATTGATGTACAATATTTCTACAATCACGGCATCGATCCTATGAAGGTTGGTGGTGATGGAGGCCCTGGTTATGGCCCAGCAGCAGCATCTAAAGGAGGTGGAGAAGAGGCAGGTGAGGGGATGAGTTGGCTGCTGTAGGCGGCTGAACTGAAAAACTCGGGCACTCAGGCTCTTTCTCCTAGGCTTCCTCTAGGGGAATAAGCTCTGGGCAGGTACACCTCCTGCAGGTGGTGGTGGTGGTGGTGGAACAAATCCTGGCCCATGTCCATGATACTGAGGGCCCAGAGGCCTGATCCTGCAGCCTCCAGGGTTCTAGGACAACTGAAAGCATCCAATACTGGAGAAACTGCTTGTGAGAGTCTGACACATGCAGACATATTCCACATGAGGTATGGGGAGAAACAGGGCCCAAAAAAGTGACCAGCACCCACTTTGAGCCTACTGGGACAAAGGGACTTTTGCTGATGTATACAGCAGTGTCTGCTATGAGGAGGACTACAAATCTGGACCCTCCCCATCCTGTCAGGGCTGCACAGGAACAGGTGCCCAGGCAAGCCCAGGACACAGGGCAGGTGTGTTTCCCAGGGCCCTGGCCCAGCAGTGCCGAGCCTTGTGCCTTGTCACCAGTGATTACGGCCTGGGTCACATCTCCCACACACACGAAAGTACCGGCAAAGTCACCCTGGCCGTGGGTGTGATGAATGGCCGCGCAGTAATGAAATGGAGACATCAAGGCGGGTGGCGGGAAGACGGAGTGTGGCGGATGGGCCGTCCCCACGCGGCGGCAACAAGAAGGATCGCCCGGCGGCCGGGGGCCGTCAAGGGAGAAATTACACATTTACTCTGCCTTTTTCTTACTGCGACGGCGCCCATACATCACCACTGGGGCCAGGGCGGGACATGCCGGCCAATTTCCAGCATGAATTATGAAACTGAGAAGCATCGAGACCAGGCTTCCTGATGGCCCAGCATCACCCAGCGCAACCCGAAGCTAGGGATGCTGCCACCAGGGGATGGGACCACCCTCTCTAGAGCCTGTGGCTCCTTAATCTGACCCTGCTTCCCACCCCCACCCTTATAAGAGCACCTGTGGGCATGAAGGGGAAGGATCTGGGGCTGATCTAAATGTTTTCTCTCCTTTTTAGACGACTGCAAGAACATTGCCAACATCATGAAGACACTCGCCTACCGAGGCTTCATCTTCAAGCAGACATCGAAACCGTTCTGATCGGCCAAGGACAGGATGGGGCAGGACAGGGTAGCTGTTTGGCCCAGCCCAGAATCATCCACTCCCTCACCAGAGGGGAAGAGGGAGAGTGGCATAGCTCTGCATCCAGAGTGTCCCCCAGCTGCCCTGTGGGCTTGTGCCCTTGGCAAGGGCTTGGCCACTTGGCCCTTCTGGAGCAGACACTTTGTGACCCCCATCCCCACCCCTCGATCTCAGCCCAGTATCAGCCCCTCCCATTGTGGGCCTGGGCTAGGGGGACCCAGGCACTCACCGCCTCCTCCCTGGTACACAGGCTTCTGTGGGGCCACCAAGCCCCCCTGTGCCCCCTCCCATCCATAGTGCATGGTGTGTGGTGCCCCCAGGGCTCCAGGACAGATCAGGCCCCACCTTGTGTCTACCCCCATCCCCGCTGTGAACGTGCCACTGAATAAAGTCGGGGAAACGAGGCACTGGGGGTGTGTGCAAAACCATGTGTGTGTGAGAGGCTGCTGCTGCACTAAAGCTCTCAGGACGTGAAGGTAGGTAGAGCACGCTCCAGACTGCCTCTGTGCACAAGGCCGTCCATGTGTGACTGGCCATCACTGCAGCACCTGTAACACTCTCACTCAATATGTACACATCTTTGGAAGTGTGGGGACTGTCAGCACAGGCTGCATGCAAAGTCATCTTGAGTGTAAACCACAGGTGCTCTGAGGTACAGGAGTTTGGGTAAAACTGGTTGTGGTTAGTGGCCAGAGGGCTAAGGACCTCAACACAGGCAAACCTACCTGCCACCCCATGGAGTGGCTGTGACAATCCCCTCCTGGCCCAACCCTCCCACTAGGAGCATCAGAAGTGGTAGAAAGGAAAAGGAAGCAGTCTGGTCCAACTCAGCAACTCTATTTACGTAACAGTGTCGCCCACACCCCGTGGGGCCTCTCACGGCTTCTTGGCTTTCTTCACAGAAGATGAGCTGGAGGCTGACTCCCGTCGCTTTCTCTGAGGACACAGAAGGCGTTGAGGTCAGTGAACATCCAAGGACTGAGTCAGGCTTGGTGCATGTGTTTCACACGCTCAGTGACAAGGACGCCCACTGGTCAACCACTCCTACCCTGGGTCTCAGACCCGCACAGAAGGGATGATACCTGCTGCGGCACTAAAGGGAGAGGAGCCCCTACATCATGTGCATGCCTCCCAGCCTGTCCAGGCTCTTACCGAATTGGGCGTGAGGGGTGCGCCCACCACATCGATGATGGTGTCCTTGGGGTCAGGGCCAAGTCCGGGTTCAGTCACTGCTGGCTCAGCAGAGGCCGGGCCTGGGCCTGATGCTGGTGTGGCAGGGCCCCCCAGCACACCAGCCCGGGCCAGTGCCTCGTGACGGTGCCGCAGCATCTGCAGCTCATACTCGCAGTTGGCACAGGCCTGCTTGAGCTCGTAGAGCAGCACCAGGTCACTTCGCAGCTCGTTGAACATGTGCACCAGCTCCTCCGTAGGTGTCGGGCTCAGCTCTGCAGGCAGGCAGTGGGCAGCACAGGGGCAGAGCCCAGGTGTGGTAGAGGGTCAGCAACAGGAACTGTCCTCCCCCTGCCCAGCCTGTATCCATAGCCTCGGGTGGGTACACCCTATAGGGCCCAGTCCCCATACTCACCCACACCAAGCTCCAGCAGCATCTGTTCCAGGGCCTTGATTTTCTTCTGTCCCACAGAGCTTGGCAGCTTCATCTGCAATGAAACCAGGCAAGCTAAGCCTCTCCCAGCCATAAGACGCTTAGGATGAAGGGGACAAAAGGCAGTGGGAAAGAGGGGTGGAAAAGACGGTAACACAGAGGTTAACTATGAGCCAGAAAAGGAAATAGCCAGGAAGATGAATATAGTGAAACTGTGACCTTAGTCTGGCCACATCCCTTAGATTCTGGAGAGGCCACCTCTGTAGCAATCTCTTATGGCTCTAGCTCCACTTGCCTGCCCTGTGGAGCTGAGAGCAGAGAACCCAGGCCCAAACATGCTAAATGAGAGAACTCACGTACCCGCTGGCTCCGCAGCGTGACACCTGCAGACTTGAAGTCTGGAAACTTGATGCCTGCAGTCTCAGGAACAGCCTGGGGGAGAAGGCATTATGGAGACCAAGGTGTCGTAGGGAGAGGGCCCACCACCCCATCAGCACTGAGTGCTCTCAGAACCCTCCAGTCGGGTGTGGGGCCTTGTGCCAGGTGACCCTTCCACCCTGAGCTGGGCTGGCTGAGCCTGCGCACCGGCTTCTCAGCCTCCTTTTTCTGCGGTAGCTTCTTCTTAGGGGCCTTGCGTTCCGTGCGCCGCTGCTCTGCAGTGGTATCTGCCGCTGTGATCAGCTTCTGCAGGTCCTGGCTGCGTTTCTCCCGCTCCTTCTTCCGGGCCTCGATCTTGCGCAGCTCCTGCAGCAGGTACTCCTCCTCTGCCACCTGGGAAAGTGAGGGATGCAAAGTGTGTGAGGGCACTTCCAGGAGAGAGGGTAGACACGGAGGTGATGGGGTGCTGGGCTGTCTGTGAGGGAATCTGAGAAGTAAGGGATCATGAGGGAGGTGAAGGGCTATGAAATCAGGGGGGATGAGGTACCTCAGTGAGAGGTAGGAATGGGCTCGGGGCAGATAATAGGGTATCGGTGGGAGGCACAGGGACCTGCGAGTGGGAGGTGAGAGCTGCGGAGGATAGAGGGAATGGGCAAGGAGTTTGGGGCATGAAGCACAGGTATGTGGCCTTGGGCTAACCTGCTCTGGGGTCCGGTTGTATAGCCGCTCGAGCTGTTCCTTCCGTCGTCGTTCATGCCCAGCATCAAATACTGGTATCTTAAGGTCTGTGCCTGGCACAGCCCGCACATTGGCAAGCTTAGCACAGATGTGGTAGTACCGTTCCTTCAAGTCTTCCACAGAACGCTTCTGAGGAGCAAGACAGGGTGGAGGAATAAACATTCAGGGGCATGTGGAAGGGATGCATAAAAGTAGGGCCTGCTAGACCCAGGAGCTGGGCACACATGCAAATGCACAGTGGCTCACCTTGAACTGCTGGTGGTCATACCGGTCATGGATAACAACAAAACGCAGGTCAAAGCGGCGGCTGAGGTCAAAGAGGTGGTCAGTTTCTGCCTTAGTCCAAGCATCATCATGGAGATAAAGCTGGTACTCCTGCTCTGAGTACACAGGTACCTGCACAGTCTACTGGCACAGAGGGACACAGTAGGGGCATGCCCACATCATGTCATGTCCAACAGGCTCCAGCCCCCTGTGACCACAGCTTCTCCTGTTTGTTGCCAGCCCCTGGGCGTGTGCCCCTTCAGCACGGAGTGAGAAAAGAACCTGTCTGCTTGATTAGAGGCCATGGCAGGGTTTGGGACTGCAGCCTGCCTCTGATTTATTCCAGGAGCAACTTCACTATGTCTTCAGCTCTAGAGCCTCAGTAATGGGACAGACACTCCTGCCCCCATGGTAAGGTGAGGGGCCCACATGTAAGTGTTTCTGTGGAGTCAAAAGATCAACTCTGAAGCAAGACAGATGGCTAAATACCTGGAGAAAGGCCCAGCACCCCTAGTCCCTACAACTCTTGTCTGAAGCACTACTGCCACCCAGTGGGAACAGTGGGACTTGTCGCTCCCCAGAGTTTGCCAAGGTCAGGTCTACAGAATATGGAAGTGGGCCTGAATCCTACTCCCAACATATGCAGCCCTGCCAATGCCCCTTCCTCCCTTCTCCCACACTACCAGTCTTACAGTCCTCCCCCAGAGACAAACAGCACTACCACCAGCTGGGTCTGTCAGAGACCCAAGGATGGAGTCAATGCTAAACTAACTCAGGGAACTCTCTCTTCTCAGTTAAAGACCACAGCCAGCTCCAAAACTGGTCGCCTTTTGGATATCTCCTACTGGAGTCTTCCATGCACCTCAGACTTAGCTCAGAACTGAACTCATGGTCCTCCCTCAAACATTATCTTCTCCAGTCCAGATTTCAGTCACTATCACCATCACCCAATACAGCTGCTCAAGCCAGAAACCTGGGCAGCATCTTTAATTCCTTCCTTTCCCCTTGACTTCTCCCCTTCACCAAATCTGTGGCTTTTACCTCCAAAATTTGTCTCCGTTGCCACTTCCCAGTCCAGCTTACCACTGTCACTTGCCTGCATCAGAGAAACAGCCTCCCTGCTGAGCTCTGCCTTCATTCAATCCTCCTCCAATCAATTCTCCATCTACAGCTAAGACGTGATCTCTTTGAGCAGTGCTACTTAAAGGACAGTCTGCAAACCAGTGCTGTTTACAGTTATCTCTGGTCTATGATAAGGGTGGAAACTGAGAGCAGACACTGAAAAACTTACATAACAATTTTACAGTAGTTGTATGCTGTGCTGTTGAACCTAATATGAAGAAACATGGACTTGTATATGTCTTTATAATGTTATTATTTTTATCAGTCTCTGATGGATTGGAAATAAAATAGAAAACTGTCCTTCAACACAGATAATTTGAGATACACTGTCCTAGGTGTTCTAGAATATATATCTTATAAATCCCCCCGACCATCCCTTATTAAACTCCTCAAAGGCTCTCCATCTAAGATAAAGCAGCTTCTAGATAATTCACAAACTCCTCAAGAGCAAGGGTTGTCCAGTGCATCTCCCACCTTTAGGATTCAGCACACTGTACCTATCAGTGTCTACCAGATCTGTTAATGAACAGACAAATAAATGACCTGGCCTCCTCCCATAGCCACTGTCCTTCATGAACCCTAAATTGCAGCCAAATGACTAGCAGTTTCTAGAACATACCACACTTCCAACTTGACCTCTGCTCTAGCCTGAAATGCCTTCCACTTCCACATTCCTTCTACCTAGATAACTTTCTCATCCTTTCGAGCTCTCAGGCATCATCTCCTCTGGGAAGTCTCTCTGGTTTCCCAGGTTTGGTTACGTATTTCTCCTATGCATTTTAATTCAATTTAACTAAAAAAAAAACAAAAAACAAAAACTCAGGGCCAGGTGCTGTGGCTCACACCTATAATCCCAACACTTTGGGAGGCTGAGGTGGGTGGGCTGCTTGAGTCCAAGAGTTCGAGACCACCCTGGGAAACACGGTAAAACTTGATCTGTAAAAAAGACACAAAAATTAGCCAGGCATGTTGGTACACACTGGTGGTCCCAGCTACTTAAAAGGCTGAGGTGGGAGGATCGCTTGAGCCCTGGAGATGGAGAATGCAGTGAGCTGAGATCATACCACTGCACTCCAGCCTGGCCGACAGAGACCCTGTCTCAAAAAAGGAAAAAAGAGAAAAAAAAACCCAGGAACTGTGTAGCCAGTCCTCTCAAGTAGCTCATAGTCAAGTGAAGAAGACATTTTTTTCATTCATTCAGCAAATATTTATCATGGGACTGCAATACCTATGCTGAAGACACAGTGCTGAATATGACAGGCAGGGATTTTAGCCTCTCAAAGCTCATACTGTAGCTGAAAAACTAATTTTGGTACAGTGTGGCAAGTTTGATGCATAGGGTATAACAAGTGATACTCCAGCCTGTGGACAAAGATTAGTTAGAGAAGAGGTAAATAAGACCTGGTTCAGTCTTAAGGTTAAGTAAAAGGGAACCCATGAGAGAAGATGGGAAAAAGAATCCTAGGCACAGGGAGCAACACAAACACATTCATGAGGGAAAGACAGCCTGATGTGTGTGGAGCTGGCAGCTGGGGACATGTTGGGGAAACAAGGGTGAGACAGGAGGTATGAAAAGAGCTGGCACGCCAGCAGAGGCCAGCTTCTAGAGGCCTATATGCCTGCTAAGGAGCCCAGAACCCATCTGGTGCATGGCAGCCAATAAGGCTCATCATAAGGAGTCAAATGGTCATGCCTGTCTTTCACAAAGACCACCCTGGCAGCAGTGAGGATGGAGAAGGTAAACGAGTCTGGGAGACCAGCTGGCAGATTTTAGAAATAATGCCGGTGAGAAGTGAAGAGGCCAGAACTAAAATAGCAGAGGGGAAGAGAGAGAAAATGGCAGGCTTGAGAGGCTTTAGAAGATAAAAACCACAGGATTTGGATGTGAAGGGTGAGGGAAGATGCTCTCCTGGGTGACTCCTGTGTTTCTGGCTTGAGTAAGACAGTGGATGGGGGCACTACTGACTGAGAGAGGGACTGCCAGGAGGAGCAATATTGGGGAGGAAGATTGTTACTTCATTTTACTCCAACTCCATTTTCCACCCCATCAAATATCTTTCTGAAACTCAAGAGGTAAGTCATCCGAGGCGATGGGAGGGAAGGCTAGATGAGACAAACTGAAGTGGAGACAAAAGAATATTCATTCTGTATATTCATCCCCCAGGCCCCTGGTCCAAGCTGAGTTATTGCTGGTCTAGATTACTGATGCTCAGCAGAGCAGGGCCTTCCCAGACTCACCCAGCTAGTGACAGGCAGAGCTAGATGGGCCAGGATTTCCTAGCCCATTACTTAAGCCAGTGTACAGTGTGGCCTCACAGTTGCTGCAGTTTTAGACAGATCACCATGATCTTCCTAAAATTCACATCTTATCCTAACATGACTGTGGCTAAAATCTACCACTGGCTACCAAAGACAAGAGGGTAAAGCCCAAATTCCTGGGCTTGGCTACCAAGGCTCTGCTTGGCCTGGCCACTGCTGACCTCTCAGGCCTCATCTCCCACCATGTCCTACACCTCAGGCTTTAGGCTTCATCAACATGGAAATACCCATAGCATCCCATACATGTGAACTTAAAAAAAAAATTTATTCATTCCTTGACAATGCTGTTCCTGCCGCCTGAAGTCACTGCACTCCTTTCATAATACCACCTGGTGACATCCTTCAAGACTGACTCTACCTACTCTATGACATTCGGGTCCTCCCAGTATGGCAAGTATCCCAGCAAATTATAATTGCTTGTACCTCCCCCAACCCTTTCCCCAACGATATGGAGTTTTTTAAAGACATTGTGTCTGATTCATTTTTGTGTTCCCAATGCCTAGGGCTTGAATTGGCACAGAGCAGTATTTACTAAATACAAAATGAATATTCTTTCATCTCCACCTCAACTTATCAGCCTTCCCTGCGATTGCCTCAGATCCCTCACCTCTTACTTGCCCTTTCTCAGTCTTACATCTCCAGCCTTTCCCTCTACTGGGTCTGAGGAGTCTAAGGATAATGGTAAAATGGAAGAAAACCATGTTTGGGGAAGGGGAAAAAAGATGGCTGCATACCTGGCCATGCTCAGTCTGAGAAGCCTGTAAGTCATCCAGGGGGAGGCATCCAGGTGCAGTTGGATATACTGGGCTGAGAAGAGAGAGGCTGGAACTTGAGTCCTGGGTTTGAGTCCCTAGTGCTTTTCAGCTATCAGTCTAGGTTATTCCAGGCTGCAGCAGCTGTGAGGCCACACTGTACACTGGCTTAAGTAATTGATTAGTTAACCCTAGTCCAATCTAGCTCTGCCTGTCACTGGCTGGAAGACTCTGGGAAGGCCCTGCTCTGCTTAGCTGCAGTAATCTAGACCAGAGATAACTCAGCTTGGACTAAAGGGCTGGCATAGGAGATGAAGAATATAGTCAGTGACGTGATTTATTATGGAAACAGAATCAACAGGACTCAATAAATAGATGCCACTGGCATCTACCTCAAATGCCACCTTCTCAGAGAGGCCCTCCCTGACCAACCTATTGAAGGTAGGACTCCCCTACGCCTACAAATGCAGTCTTTATCCCATTTTGTATCCATTCAAATCCTGGCTTCATGTTATTGGTGGCTCTTATTTGAAAGACTCCAATTTATTTCCTCAAAGCTCATACTGTAGCTGAAAAACGAATTTTGGTACAGTGTGGCAAATTGTTTTCCCCTACCTTGTTTGTCCTATTGTTGATTTAAATACTGTGAGGGCTAAAGGAGAAGACTAAGTCAAGGACAATCCCCCAAGTTCCTGGTTTGGGCAACTGGGTGGAAAATGGTGCCATTCACTGAGATGGGGAACAGATTTTGGACAGACAAAGCAAGGGAAGATGATGAGCTCTGTTTAGGGTACCTATCTGATCTAAGGTACCTGTGGGGCATTCAGAAAGAGATATTAGTAAATGACTGGATGTGAAGGAACCATGGCTCTGGATTGGTGACATATAGAGGGTAACTGAAGCCACAGGGTTCATACTAAGGAAGTATACAGCGACAAGAGCAGAGCACCTAGGATACAGCTCTGAGGAACAGCAACATTTGCAAGGACAAGAGAAGGCATAAAAAACCAGAGCAGGTCTGGGGAAGAACAGGATCCCTTGGGCAGAAAAGACCCATGGAGTCCCACTCTGCACACACTGCCACAAGGACAGGGTGGGTAACCGCATGCATTGCCATGTGGACTGGGTGGGTAACCACAGTTGGGCATAAGCGTGCCCCTGGAGCCAACCCTAAGAGACTGGAGAGCTTGCACAACTGGCTCAAAGTTGGAGGGCAATCTTGGGCTGTGTTCGAATGAAAGTAGCTCACCTTATTGAACCTGGCAAAGGGGTAGTCCTTGCCCTCCTCCGCTGCACGTCGCCAGTGGAAGAACATTGCTCCATCCTTGCGTGCCGGGTTGGTGAATGGCATCCACTTCCAAGGCCGCACCTTCTTGGAGCCCAATTTGGCCTTCACTGTACGGTAGCCCTGACCGGTGTCACTGGGTAGCAGTGGGGGTGCATCCCTGGCAGTGAGGTTTAGGGAGGTGGGAGATTAGGATCAGAAGGGGTGTTAAAGAGGTTTTTGTCCTAGGGAGCTGATCTACCCTACCCTACCCTACAGCAAGAAAGTCATGTCCTGGAACAAGAGATTTCAGGCCCTCTTGCATCCTGCTGAGCAAGCAGGAGCCCTGGCTAGGGAGGAGAGACTTGGAAGAGAAAACTAGGAGTTAGGGACATGGCAGGTGAATCAGGGCCCATAACCTGAGGGACTTGGGATTCCAATACTTGCTTCTTGTCAGAGTAGAGCAAGGCATAGACCTCCCGGTGCATGCCCTCAGGCCTCTTGAAAGTCAATGTCTCAGAAGACTTCTTGGATTTTTTCTGAGGAAGGAAACCACAGAAAGGAACCACAGCCTACACCCACTTTCCTGAAAATTATTTAGTCCAGTTCAATCCCTGAACAAACCAGCACCAACAAGGTCAATGACAGGCATACTGACATACTGTAAAGGCACAGAAACCCACTCCCAAGGGCACCACCCTATCCCCAAATCAGAGCAGTCCGCTCCCCATCCCACCATCTCTGCCTGTCACAATGTCTTGATCTCTCCCTGACAATATCTTGCAAACATCACACTCGCCTGATCCTCTCATCTCTTAGAAGTGTCACACTCTCTTGGTCCCACAATCTCCCACGATGTTCCTCTCATCAAGGATGACACAAATTCTCTGTCCCGTTATGTCACCGCTTTTGTCGCCCAACTCACTAGAAGTGTAACGCCCATCCGTTGCCCCATCTCTCTTGTGCTGTCACTCCTCTCCATCTTCACTCCCCTACCCTCCCTTAGCCAACGCTTTCAGGTGCCCATGCTACCTTGTCCGGGTTGATAATGTCCTTCTTGCTGATAGTCCCAGAAGCTGCATCCCCTTCTGGCCCCCCGAGTTCTAGAATATCCCGTACATCCGCGCCCGTAGCCATCGCGCCTGAGAGATGGGGGAGCGACCCAAGGTCGAGGGTCAGTGCCTGAGGAAGGACCAGGCTCGGGTCAGTGGACAGGGACACTCCAGACCCAAGTGGAGGCGAAATGAAGAAGCCGGCCGCCAGGAAGAGGGTGGTCCAGGTCAGGTCGGGGTACTGCCTGTGTCCCACCGCTTGGATGTTCCTAACGGCCCCTTCAGCCACCTGGCCCCACACGCCTCCGCACCTGGGTCCCGCGGCTGCAGCCCCCACTACCCACTCCCCCGTCCCCGCCAAGCTGCGGCAGAAACTTCCGGCGGTGCTCATTGGAAACGCGGCCGACAGAAACACTTCCGGTCGGTGTTTTAGAAAACAGAGCCGACTGGCAACCGAGGACGAAAGCTGCTGGCCGCGCTGAGCTTGCCACCGTTTGCTTCTCCCGCGAGCCGGTTCGTATTGGTGCACTGCCTGCTTTCAGGCATTTTCCCTTTACGATGCTCCGCTGCATCTCAGGCAATGAAGAGATACCAGAACTTGGGAAGTCACTTCATTTCTCTGAACCTGTTTCTTCATTTGCAGAATGGAAATTGTAATGGCACCTGTGTAAATTGAAATACCAAGAATCCATGTAAAACATTAGTACAATGCCTGGGACATTTTTTAATTAAATGAGTTAATGATTAGAATTGCCCCCTGTTCATTAAGTGCTAATATATACCAGGCACTGTGCTAAGCTTGGAGGTGAAGAGAGAACACCGTTATAAGCTGGGCCGGGTGTGGTGGCTCACGCCTGTAATCTCAGCACTTTGGGAGACTGAGGCGGGCGATTACAAGGTCAGGAGTTCAAGACCAGCCTGACCAACATAGCGAAACCCTGTCTATACTAAAAATACAAAAATTAGACGGGCGTGGTGGCGCGCACCTGTAATTCCAGCTACTCAGGAGGCTAAGGCAAGAGAATCGCTTGAACACAGGAGGCGGAGGTTGCAGTGAGCTGAGATTGCGCCATTGCACTCCAGCCTGGGCGACAGAGAGAGACTCCGTCTCAAAACAAAACAAAAAATTGTGACCATTGAAGGTGAAGAAATAAAGGCAGAGCTTCCTAGGGCGGCTGCCAAAATGGGGTGAGGTATGGGCCCTCATTTCCACCTCCTCGGTTGGAGATACCTGGGGGTTGTGGCCTTCTGGGGCTTTCCTGGAGCCAGCTTCGTGGAACTTCACTAGTACAGGAGGTAGCTGCACTCTCTGGGTTATGAAGAAGCCGAAAACACAGTCCCAAGCAGGGAGCAGCTTAGAAGTATCTCTCAAGGGAATAAACCTGCTGATCTTCCCGAAAAGAGAGAGACAGACAGGTCCTGAGGAATGGCAGAAGGACAAGGAAAGCAGCTCCCAGCTTCAGCAGTCTGCAAACCAGCCTGTCAACTGGAAGGACACATAGCCTGGGGCATGGAGTGGGTCTTGTTAAGGAATTAAGAAGGCTAGACCCCAAGTTAAGACTGCCAAAGATCCCAGGGGCTAGAGGAGCAGACAGCTTGCACGAGTTAGCTATAAAGGCTGTAGCCTGTTCTGGCCTGGAGAAGACCGAGGGATACAACAGCTGTAGCTAAAAGCCTGATTAGGCCCCAAAACTTTGGAGAACCAGGCCTGGAGGTTCAAACCTTTTCTTGGGCCTGATTCCTGGATGGATCTACTGAGCTCCAAACAGTTTCCAGAGGAAGCCACAGTCTTAAAGCAGAAATTGCCCACAGAGTAAGGGAATGGTCCTTGGAGCCAGAAGGGGATAGAGCAATTGGCTGCCTGAAACACTTGACCTAGTTGTAGTTAATTAATTGTTTAATTATTTGTTTAATATGTATCTCTAATAGACTTATTTCTGTGAAGACAGGGATCACAGTACATAAATGAATGTATGTGCCAGGCACTGTTCTAGACTCTGGGCATGCAGTGGGTGAATGAGATACAAATAGCTACTGGTGGAGCTTAATATTTAGTGTAGAAGGAAAAACAGTAAGCAAATAGACAATAAAATTGATCATGTAACTTTCGATGGTAACAAGAGCTAGGAAGGAGATGGAATCGAGCGATGGGATGGAGAACTGCTTTACAGAGTCTCATCAGGGAGAGTGAGTGGTCTCTTTTTATAAATGTGTATCTACCTAGAAAAAAGTCTGGAAAGGACTAAACCAAAATGATTTCATCAGCTGTTTTTATCTGGCAATTTACATTTTCTATACTTTCAATAAGGAAGGTGTACCTCTTCTATAATAAAAGGAAAGAATGAAGGGAAGGAGGAAAGGAAGAAGGAAAGACAGGCAGACTGTACACTGTGGAAGGTGGACCAGGCAAGAGTTTAGGAAACTAGGGGGCAGTTGTGACTGTCTAGGTGAGAGGTGTTGGGAAACTGAACTAAGTCGTAGTGGCAATGGGTTCCAGACGTGTTTGGAGAAAGATGACCCTGTTATCTGCAGATAACGACGAGTTTATCCCTTCCTGTCAGTTTATGCACATTCTTTCTTTTTCTTTTAGCATTTTCCAGTACCTCCGGTAATAGGTTAAACAGCAGGTGTGGCAGTGGGCATCCTTGTCTTATTCCAGATCTTAAGGGGAGTGCACTTAAAGTTTTTCTATTAAACATAACATTTGCTCCAGGTTGTTTGTAGATACTCTTTCCCAAACTAAGGAACACTCTTTGTAGTTTTCTAAGAGTTATTTATTCCTTAAGGTGATCATCTTGAGCAAAAACAAATGTTTTTCATCAATTGATATATTTGTAAAAATTATCTCCTTTAGTCTACTATTGAAGTGTTAACAGATTTTTGTGATGTTACATTTATAGAATGAAATCCATCTGATCATAATACATATATAAGAAGGTGCATTGTTGGACTTAGCTAATATTTTATTTAGGATTTTTTAAATCTATGTATAACTGAAATGGGCCTATAATTTCCTTTTCTTTTAACTATCTTGATGTGATTTTAGAATCAGAATTATACTTGTCTTCTAAAATGAGTCGGGAACCTTCATTCTTTTTCTACTCTTTGAACGGTGCTCAACACACACACACGTTCACATACATACGTACATTTTTGTTTGGTAGAAATGACCTATAAAGCCCTCAGGCCTTTTTTTGTTTGGGGGCAAAGTGCGTCTTTAAGGATTATTTTAAACACATATTAGTCTACCTCTTCTTGATTACAATATTAGGAGTTTATATTTTCCCCACAAGAATAGCTAAAAGTTGGGGTCCAAAGTGGCTCCCGCCGGAGGTCATGGTGCTCGCGAAGGCAAGGTCATCAGTTCAAGGCTAACCTGAGCAACCTCATAAGCTCAAACCGATTGGCAAAAAAAAGAATAGCTAAAAGTGAAAAGACTGACAATACCAAGTGTTGGTGAGGATGTGAAGCGACAGAATTCTCATACATTGCTGGGGGAAATAAAATTATTACAACCACGTAGAAGCATTGACACCATCTATCTACTAAAGTCAAACATCCATATCCCTGAGGTCACAGCAATTCTACTTCTAGGTACATTCCTATGAGAAATAGGTGCTTATGTTCACAAAAAGACATCTACAGAAATGGTCATAACACTGTTATTCATAATAGTCCCAAACTGGAAACAATTCAGACATCTCTCAAAAGTAGAAATATAGTACATGCAAGAATGTGAGGCCGGGCACAGTGGCTCACACCTGTAATCCCAGCACTTTGGGAGGCCAAGGAGGGCAGATCGCAAGGTCAGTAGATCAAGACATCCTGGCTAACATGGTGAAACCCCATCTCTACTAAAAAAAAAATACAAAAAATTAGCTGGGCATGGTGGCACACGCCTGTAGTCCTAGCTACTTGGGAGGCTGAGAAAGGAGAATAGCATGAACCCGGGAGATGGAGGTTGTGGTGAGCTGTGATCGCACCATTGCACTCCAGCCTGGGCAACAAGAGCAAAAAGCTATCTCAAAAAAAAAAAGAATATGAATGCATCTCACTGACAAAATGCTGTGTGAAAGAAGTAAGGCACAAATGAATACATAATATACTATTTCATTCTTACAAAGTTCAAAACAGGCAAAACTAATCGATCATGATAGAGATGAGAACAGTGGGAGGGGCACCAAGGGGGAGAAGGCAGGAGCCTATTGGAGTGCTGGGAATGTTCTACATCTTGATATGGGTGGTGGTGTGTGGTTACATACGTTCCTATGTAAACATCATTGAGCTGTACCTTTTATTGTATGAAAGTTATTCCTCAATAAAAAGGAAGCAAGTACTAACCATATAGGAAATAATTGATAAATTTGACTATATATAGGTAAATACAACCGTAGGGTTAGCAAAAGTTAAATAGTATTTGGTTGACCAAACAACAAGGAGGTCTTTGTGAATTAATCAGTACCTTCCATTACATCTATGTGAATAAAACTCGACAAATAAAAATCAGGCTAGGTGTTGCAGCTTACGCCAGTAATCCCAACACTTTGGGAGTCCAAGGTGAGTGAATTACTTGAGCCCAGGAGTTCAAGACCAGTCTGGGCAACATGGTGAAATCTCATTTCTAAAAAAATATAAACATTAGCTGAGTGTGGTGGTATGCACCTGTTGTCCCAGCTGAGGTGGGAGGATCACCTGAGACCAGAAGGTTGAGGCTGCAGTGAGCCATGATGGTGCCATTGAACTCCAGCCTGGGTGACAAAGCTGTCTCAAAACAAAGACAACAACAAAACATCAGATCAAATCAGAAATCACTAAACAAACTTAGATGGGCAAATCCATGCTTATGAATAGTAATAGACCCCAAATGAATGGTAATAGACCCCAAAGAGGGACTGAGGCAAAACCGACATCTTTCTCCACCTCTATTTTGAGTAGACATGCAAATCACATCCCTCAATCAGGGAAGAAGTGGGAAAAAAAAAAAGCACTTTGTTCCTGGAGATAAACAAAACAATACAAAAACAGGGTCACACTGACTAGTTCTAAACCCAAAATAAATGAAAGCTCAATTCTTTCCAGTACCTTACTACTAACGCCCTAGCAAAGACAACTTTATTCCTGATTTTTGCAATGCTGATCTCAGACAGAACTCTCATAATTATGAGAGAGAATTGCTGTTTTTCCACTGGTAAGTTTGCTTGTCTTTTTTATGTTGTATTTTTTATTTGGTTAACCAGTCCTCCTAAAGTCTGGACTTTCTTTCAGACTTCTTTGCAAGTCAATTCTTTTGCTTTCTAAACTAAACTAAGTCAATAAAAATTAAGAGATAAAGTGATGCACCTTGCTCTACCCACCCTGAAGACAATTACAAAAGCTGGTGGTCCTCTTTGGGTTTGGAGGCATGTGGACAACACTTGGTTGTGCTCTCATTTACCAGGTAACCTATCAGTTTTGAGAGGGGCCTGGCTCAAGAGGGGTTCTGTGGTACATCCAGGTCACAGCGCATTTGTGCTGCCATTTGGGACTGGTTATCCAACAGACCCAATGATATTGGAAGTATCTGGTGACAAAGACGTCATGTATGGTCTCTGGCAATCCTAATAATAGAATTAGGATTAGCACAGACACTCAGGGTTCTGAAGGCCATAAGCTCACCTATAAACAACTGCCACTTGAAAAGCAGTTTCTCTGGCCCGGTGCAGTGGCTCATGCCTATAATCCCAGCACTTTGGGATGCAAAGGGCAGGAGGATCACTTAAGTCCAGGAGTTTGAGACCAGCCTGGCTAAAATAGTGAGACCTGTCTTTACTTTAAAAAAAGAAAAAGTAGCCAGGCATGGTGGCATGTGCCTGTAGTCCCAGCTGCTCGAGAGGCTGAAGTAGGAGAATTACTTGAGCCTAGGAGTTTGAGGTTGCAGTGAGCTATGATCACTCCACTGTACTCCAGTCTGGTTAACAGATCAAGACCCTGTCTCAACAGCAACAAACAGGCAGCTTCTGGCTTACAGTTGGGCTCTGGTAGAAATTGAATGCCTGACCATGAGACACTTAACTGGAACTGCCCAGCATGAACTAAGAATTATCCAATCTACTGAGCCATAGAGTTAGGGGCGTAAGTCAGCATTCCATTATTAAATGTAAGAGATGTGTGTGAGACCTTCTTTCTTTTCCGTTATAAATATTTAAAGCTTTAAGTTTCACTCTAATCACTGCGGTAACTGTACCCTGCAAATTGTTACATTTTCATTATCATTCTAATTTTCCATGTGCCTTCTTACTTGTCTATTTTATTTTTATTTAGAGCAGGGTCTCACTCTGCTGTCCAGACTGGAGTGCAGAGGCAAGCTCACAGCTCACTGCAACCTTGAACTCCTGGGCTCAAGTGATCCTTCCACCTCAGCCTTCTGAGTAGCTAGGACTACAGGCGCACACCATTATGTTAAGCTAATTTTTTAAAAACATTTTTTGTACAGATAAGGTCTCATTATATCGTTCAGGCTGGTCTCAAACTTCTGGCTTCAAGCAATCCTCTTGCCTCAGCCTCCTAAAGTGCCAGGATTACAGGCATGAGCCACTATGCCCAGCCTGATTTCAATCCTTGTTTTATGATCCAGCATATGGTTCATTAGTGAATGTACCAGGTGTACTTGAAAAGAATGTGTATTGGCCAGTCATGGTGGCTCACGCCTGTAATCCCAGCACTTCGGGAGGCCAAGGCGGGCAAATCACTTGAGGTTAGGAGTTTGAGACCAGCCTGGCCAACATGGTGAAAACCCGTCTCTACTAAAACTACAAAAATCAGTCAGGTGTGGTGGTGTGTGCCTGTAATTTCAGCTACCTGGGAGGCTGAGGCAGGAGAATTGCTTAAACCCAGAAGGCAGAGGCTGCAGTGAGCCGAGATTGTACCACTGCACTCCAGCCTGGACAACAGAGCAAGACTTTGTCTCAAAAAAAAAAAAAGAATGTGTATCTTGGTATCTTACAATTCTTTGATATAGGGTTCTATAAATGTTAATTAGGTCAAAATAATTGATAATATTATTCATATCATCTATGTCTCTATTGGGTTTTTTTGTTGTTTATTGTTCTATTAGTTGCTGAGGGGGGTTAGAGTCTCCAGTTACGATTGTGAAATTGTTCATTTCTTTTTGAGTTTTTTTTGAGACAGGATCTCTGTTGCCCAGGCTGGTGTGCAATGGCGTGATCTTGGCTCATTGCATCCTCAAACTCTCTGGGCTCAGGTGATCCTCCAACCTCAGCCTCACAAGTAGCTAGGACTGCAGGCACACACCACTACACATGGCTAACTTTTTCAGATATGGGGTTCACTATGTTGCCAAGCCTGGTCTCAAACTCCTGGGCTCAAGTGATCTGCCTGCCTCAGCCTCCAGAAGTGCTGGGATTACAGGCATGAGCCACCATGCCCAACTTGTTTATTTCTTCTATTTTTCCTCCCTATATTTTGAAACTCTGTTATTAAGTGCAGGTACATTTATAATTGTTATGTCTTCCTTGTGCACTGACCTCTTTATGAGAGATTCATCTTTATCTTTGGCTTTGTCTTGAAGAGTACTTTATCTGATAACTGCTCTAACCCTTATGTGTAAGCTTATTGTTGGCATGGTATATCGTCCTCTTTCCATTTTCTTTGAACTTATATGTTTACATTTAAAGTACAGATATTTGAGTTTGGCTTAAAAAAAAAAAACCCACTTGCACAATCTCTGGCTCTTGAGCCCACAGTGTTGGTTGAGGAATGGGGGACAAAGGAGGAAATGCTTGGGCTGGGTCTCATTTGTGCACTTTCTACTTGATGATTTTGCTGTTTACAGATTTCACAGTGGATCAAAATAGTTTACAGGCTGTGAGGGCAGTTCAGTTTGCAAGGCAGCCTGGCTGCCCTTGGACAAGCGTTCAGTCCACCAGGGCCCAGGAGCACGGAAGCTGTTTCTCAGTGGAAGATGGGTTATTTGACAGACTGCACGGCTTTCTTCACAACTCTCAAGGCTCCTGCTGTGTTCCTCCTGGGCTTTCGACAAACTCTATCAGCATGGTGACCTAAACATGAGTGGATCTGGTGGGTCATGGAGGCCAGGGGACACACTGACTTACCTTGTAGCCTAGACCAAGTCAAGAATTTTCCTTACTAAGGTTTCCTCTGAATGCTGACAGCCTTTCAGGTTACTAAGTCAATGAGTGAGTGCAAGACACTCAAAGATTATGTATGTTGCCCCGAAACTCCGAGAAAGGCACCAAGTACCATATTTCACCTCATCTAAGATGCTGTCAACTGTAAGGCACACCTTCATTTATATTCCATATGAATATATGAAAGAATGTTTTAAAAACACCATCAGGCCAGGCACGGGGGCTCATGCCTGTCATCCCAACACTCTGGAAGGCTGAGGCAGAAGGATCACTTAAGGCCAAGAGTTTAAGACCAGCCTGGGCAACACAGCGAGACCCCATCTTTACAAAAAATAAAAATAAATAGCCAGACATGGAGGTGTGCACCTGTGGTCCCAGCTACATGGGAGTCTGAGGCAGGGAGATCTCTTGGGCCCAGGAGGTCGAGGCTGCAGTGAGCCACATTCATGCCACTGCAGAGGGAGTGACAACAACCTTCTGAATACACTAAATGCCACTGAATTGTTCATTTTAATTTTACGTTATGCAGATTTCACCTCAATAAATTATTTTTTAATATGAAAAAATATGCATCTTAGAAACTATAACATATAGTATTATTCCTCTTTCATAAGTTTGGGGTGTGTAAGGTGAAGTAACTTGTTCTCATGAGGGAAGATTGTAACATATCCTAGAATGCTGGACCTTCAGAAACATCACTGAGATGTGTTTTCATGGGATTTGCAGTTGTTCTTCAGTATACCTGGGAATTATTTCCAGGACCCCCAGGTATACCCAAATCCATGCATGCTGAAGTCCAGCAGCTGGCCGTGCAGAACCCGTGCATCAGTGGACATACACAGTTCAAACCCATGTGTTCAAGGGTCCACTGTACCTCACTTCAGTGAATCTACGCTGCTTTGATCCTAGTGCATCCTTGATTTACCAGAAGGCATCAGAACTATCACCTCTATTTCTTCCTGCTGACAGTGATTTTAAGAAGTCATCCGTTAGCCACATCAGAAGAGGAGCCATTTCTGCTGGCAAGAGAGGCTCAAGAGGGTAGAATTTTGGATGGCCTGAGTTGTCAATGCCTTCTTTTCTGTCAGTACTGCAACGTTCACATGAGAGACCTGGCAATGTGTGAATTTCACTCACATAGTGCTACAGCAATTATCAGTATCCCATTTTGAATTTCAATTCCAGCTATAATCAGTGCCATGACTGCAAGAGATAAATTATTTTTATCATAGACATAGAAAATCAACGATTTGAGACTTATCTTGAGCCAAATTTTAGGATAGTGAGCCTATCCATCTTTTTTTTTTCACTCTGACCAGAATAGTTAAAAGAAACCCCTCTTCACTGCACAGTTCACAAATTCCCTCTGTTCCGCCCCCCCCCCATAAAATTCTGTGAGAAAAATTACTTGGTTCCCCCAAAGCTTTGCCTTCAAGGAATCTACCATTCAGGTGACAGTCAATTCCAGATGACAGTCTATTCTCTGCAAGCCAAGGACTATCTTTAAGATTAGTGAGATTTTTACTGCCCAAACCTAAATACCAAATTCACACCTCTCCAACACCAATTCCTGTATCAACTACATATCACCAATATCTTGGTGATATTTTCGAGGAAGTACAAGTAGCCAAAATTGTTCCAAAAAGAGTTAGAGAACCAGATAGAGTGATAACCACAGAAAAACAAGAAATATTGTTAATGAGCTGAAAGGTAACAGGCTGAAAATTATAAATAGGTGAGTTCTATTTGACCTTCAAGTAACAGATTATTGTTTATTCAGGTTAACTTTATTTATTTTACTTTTATTATTATTATTATTTTGAGATGGAGTCTCACTCTGTTGCCCAGGCTGGAGTGCAGTGACACGGTCTTGGTTCACTGCAACCTCTGCCTCCCAGGTTCAAGCGATTCTTCTGCCTCAGTCTCCCGGGTAGCTGAGACTATAGGTGCCCACCACTACACCTGGCTAATTTTTGTATTTTTAGTAGAGACGGGGTTTCTCCATGTTGGCCAGGCTGGTCTCGAACTCCTGACCTCAAGTCACCTGCCAGCCTTGGCCTCACAAAGTTCTGGGAGTATAGCCGTGTGCCACCACGCCTCAACTATTAAAGTTAAATTTAGAGCAGCAGTCCCCAACCATTTTGGCACCAGGGACCGATTTCGTGGATGACAGTTTTTCCACAGATGGATAGAAGGGCGGGCTGGGGATGGTTTCGGGATGAAACTGGTCTACCACAGATCTTCATCAGGCATCAGATGCTCTTAAGGAACGCACAACCTAGATGCCTTGCACACGCGGTCCACAACAGGGTTCATGCTCCTCTAAGAATCTAATGCTGCCCCTGATCTAACAGGAGGTGGAGCTCAGGCAGTAATACCTTCCATCGGTACCAGGCCATAGCCTGGGGGGTTGGGGACCCTGCTTTAAAGCATATTAGTTAAAATGTTTCTCAGCTTACGAAAATAGCATAATGTAAATAGCAGAGCTTAACAAGAGAGCCTTGGAAGAATATGTAATTCTCAGCTTATGTAATCTATTTAAGAAAGTAAGGGCTGGGCACAGTGGCTCATATCTGGATTGCCAGCACTTTGGGAGTCTGAGGCAGGAGACTCACTTGAGGCCAGGAGTTCAAGACCAACCTGGGCAACATGGCAAGACCCAGTCTGTACAAAAAAAAGAAAATTAAAAATTAGCCAGGCATGGTGGTATGCACCTATAGTCCTAGCTACTCAGAAGGCTGAGGCAGGTGGATTGCTGGAGCTCAGGACATGAAGCTGCAGTGAGCCATGATCACACACTGCACTCCAAGGCAACAAAGTAAGACTCTGTCTAAAAAAGAAAGAAAGAAAGATAAGAATGTAAGAAAAGATGGAAAGCCACCCAACACAATGTACTGACTAGTATATTCTGAAACCAAAGCCAGACAGCAGAAAAAAAATTTATTTATGAACAATAAAAGAAAAATCCTGAATAAAATGTTAATAAATTAAATCGAGCATGGCTGGGCATGGTGGCTCAGACCAAGCAACAACAATAAATTAAATATAACAGTGTATTAAAAGAACAATCCCAGCACTCTGGGAAGAGAGAGGATTGCTTGACGCTAGGCATTTGAGACCAGCCAGGGCAATATAACAAGACTCCATCTCTACAAAACTTTTTTAAAAACTTAGCCTGGTATGGTGGCACACATCTGTAGTCCCAACTGCTTGGGAGGCTGAAGCAGGAGGATCACTTCAGCCTAGGAAGTGGAGGCTATAGTGTGCTGTGATTGTGCCACTGCACTCAGCCTGGGTGACAGCAGACCCTGTTCCAAAAAGCAACAACAATAAATTAAACATAACAGTGTATTAAAAGAACAATTCAGCCAGGCACAGTGGCTGACGTCTATAATTGCAGCACTTTGGGAGACTGAGGCAGGCGGATCACTTGGGGTCAAGAGTTTGAGATCAGCCTGGCCAACATGGTGAAAATCTGTCTCTACTAAAAATACAGAAATTGGCCGGGCATGGTGGCACACGCCTATAATCTCAGCTACTCAGGAGGCTGAGGTGGAAAAATTGCTTGAAGCCAGGAGGTGGAGGTTTCAGTGAGCCAAGATTGCACCACCACACTCCAGCCTGGGCAACAAAGTGAGACTCTGTCTCAAAAAAAAAAAAAAATCATCAAGTCTAAGGAGGATTTATCCCAGCTTTGCTAAGATGGTTCAGCATTAGAATACATACATATATATATATATATATATATATATCTTCACACACTTTACTTATTAAATTAATGATGTAAACATAAAAAACACAATTATCTGAATAAATTAAACGCATATTAATATAAAAGAAGAAAAAATCTGGCAAACTAGGGAAAAATGCTTAACTTGATACATGTTCTGTTTTTAATAAAACAATGATTAAAAACTACATGCCACAGGTAATGGTGAAACAATGGAACTTTCCAACTGGAGTTAGAAAGAAGACTAGAATGTCTTTACACCACTACTGTTCGGAATGCTACCAGATGCTCTTTCTAGTTTAAGAAGAGAAAGAAGATATTTAAAAAAAAAAAAGAAAGAAAGAAAAAAATTGGTATGCAAGAAGGGTTAAAGAATATAAAAAAAGAAGAGAAAGAAGGCTCTATGAAGCATAAACAGTAGAAAAGAAGAGGCTAATTGTGATTATTTGCAGATGACACTATCGCTTATATAGAAAAACCTAAACAAATCAATTGGCAAACCATTAGAATTAATAAGAGGATTCAGCAAGGTGACCACATACAAGATCAATGTACAAAATCAATAGCTTTCCTATATAACAGCAATAACCAATTAGAAAATGTAATAGAAAATAACATCCCATTCACCGCAGCAACAAAAACTATTAAGCACCTAAGAATAAACCTAAAAATAGAATTTATTTGAAGCCCTTGGGAACAGTTCGACATTAGGAAACCCAACAATCTAATTAATCACATTGACAAAATAAAATTGAAAACCACAGGTCAGGTGTGGTGGCTCACGCCTTTCATCCCAGCACTTTGGGAAGCTGAGGTGGGAGGAATTCCTGAGCCCAGGAGTTGAAGACCAGCCTGGGCAACAAGATAAAAACCCATCTCTACAAAAAAATACAAATGAGTCAGGCAAGGTGGTATACACCTCTAGTCCCAGCTAATTTGGAGGCAGAGATTGGAGGATGACTTCAGCCCAGGAGGAAAAGGCTGCAGTGAGCTGAGATTATGCCATTGTCCTCTAGCCTGGATGACAGAGCCAGGCCCTGTCGCAAAAAAACAAAAAAACAAAACAAAACAAAAATTGAAAACCACACAACTATATATATATATATATATATATATATATATATTTTTTTTTTTTTTTTGAGATGGAGTCTCACTGTCACCCAGGCTAGAGTGCCCAGTAGCTGGGACTACAGGTGCACCCCACCACACTAGGCTAATTTTTTTTTTTTTTTTGAGATGGAGTTTCGCTCTTGTTACCCAGGCTGGAGTGCAATGGCACAATCTCGGCTCACTGCAACCTCCGCCTCCTGGGTTCAGGCAATTTTCAGACACAAAAATTTGTTTTTCAGACACTAAAACAAAATTTAATATTTAGTCATGTTAAATGGCTAAATATTAAAGGCATTGCCATTAAAGACACAAACAATGCAGGACTGTCACCATCCCTCAGAAGTGTTTTGTGTAAAAATAGAACAGAGGATTTGACAAGGGGAATAAAAGCTTCATGTAATAGACCCTTTTCCAGGGGTTGCCATGTGTCCTCTCTATAAACAAGACTACTTTGATTTTACATTCCACATAGGATGGAAATTGAAATTTCATCCAGAGAGAGAGGCTGATCAAAAGGGTCTTTCATACATTCTGAACGATGTTTGCCTGCCCTCTATTCCTTTTTTTTTTTTTGAGACAGAATCTTGCTCTGTCACTCAGGTTGGAGTGCAGCGATGTGATCTCGGCTCACTGCAACCTCTGCCTCCTGAGTTCAAGTGATTCTCCTGCCTTAGCCTCCTGAGTAGCTGAGATTACAGGCATGCACCACCATGCCTACTGATTTTTTTTGTATTTTTAGGAGAGATGGGGTTTCACTATGTTGGCCAGGCTGGTCTCAAACTCCTGGCCTCAAGTGATCCACCAGCCTTGGCTTCCCAAAGTGCTGGGATTACAGGCGTGAGCCACTGGGACGGGCCTTGATTCCTTTCTTTTTTCTCCTTTCCATCCTCTATTTACTGTGTGTACTTTTGAGGGCCATTATTCTCTCTTTTGTTCCTTCCAGGTTAGTCTTTGTTTCTGAAACATTTTTGTTATTTCTAATTCTTGTCTAAGCTCAGTTTTCTCTTTATGTCTTCTTATTGCCTACCCCATCTATTTCTGAGTAAGCTTTAAAATGTTAAATTTGTATCACTCTTTCATCGCTTCTATTATTTTCTTAATTTCCTTTGTCCATTTAAAAAATATTACATTACAGGCTGGGAGCAGAGGCTCACACCTGTAATCTCAGCACTTCGGGAGGCCGAGGCAGGATGACTGCTGGAGGCCAGGAGTTTGAGACCAGCCTGGACAACATATCATCCTTTCTGTACCAAAAATTTTTAAAAATCAGTCAGCCATGGTGGTGCTTGCCTGTGGTCCCAACTAATTAGGAGGCTGAGGTGAGCCCTGGAGGTCGAGGCTGCCATGAGCTGTGATTGTGCCACTGCATTTCAGCCTGCATGACAGAGTAAGACTCTGCCTTTAGAAAAAAAAATTATGTTACAGTCTTCTGCTTTGTGGCCATATTTTTCTGGTTGCTTCATGTTTGTAGGCATGTTATTATTGTACTCCTATTTTTTCTTATAATTTCTATGAGGTTTAACCAAATCTTTTTCTGTCGTTCATGTTTGTTTTTTTATTTTTTTTAAAGACTTAATTCACTTTATTTTTCTTGTATAAAAACCCTATGTCGTAGCCACAGCTGGAGCCTGGGTCCTCTGCATGAAGACTCTGGTGTGGGTCTTGATGAGGTGGTCAGTGAAGTCCTGATAGGGAGACTTGGTGAATACAGTCTCCTTCCAGAGGTCGGGGGTCAGGAGGCTGTAGGTCTTAGTGAGATTGGTTTCCCTGTGCTTTCAGGAGAATGTTCCTGTACTGCAGTGGGGTTGGGCCGGGATAACTTCCCCAGCTTCATGGTGCCACAGATCCCTTTTCTGTTGGGACTTTGAAGTCTTAAGAAATTTGTTTGGTCAGACCCGGCGCGGTGGCTCATGCCTGTAATCCCAGCACTTTGGGAGGCTAAGGCGGGCAGATCACCTGAGATCAGAAGTTTGAGACCGGCCTGGCCAACATGGTGAAACCTTATCTCTACTAAAAATACAAAAATTAGCCAGATGTGGTGGCACATGCTATAATCCCAGCTACTCGGGATGCTGAGGCAGGAGAATTATTTGAACCCAGGAGGCGGAGGTTTTGGTCAGCCAAGATCACTCCAACCACTGCACTCCAACCTGGGTCATGGAGTGAGACTCCGTCTCAAAAAAAAGAAGAGGAAGAGGAAGAGGAGGAGGAGGAAGAAGAAGGAGGAGGAGGAGGAGGGAGAGGAGGAGGAGGAGGAGGAGAAATATATTTGATCAGTGTAGCCACCCTGCCAATAGTCTTGGATATGTATCCCTCTTGTATATATAAAGGCTTATTCTGTTTGTTAATTTTATATCTTGCTACTTTACATAATACTGTTCAGAGAAGTTTTCCACTGATGATAGTAAATTTCCCAGAAATATATCATCTGTACATGAATGTGATTGTATTTCTTTTCCAACTTTTATGCTTCTAATTGCTTTCTCTTATGTTAAAATCGTGGGCATTCTTTTCTTGTTTGAGACAGAGTCTTGCTCTGTTGCCAGGCTGAAGTGCAATGGCGCAATCTCGGCTCACCGCAAGCTCTGCCTCCTGGATTCAAGCGATTCTTCAGCCTCAGCCTCCCAAGTAGCTAGAACCACAGGGGCACGCCACCACACCCAGCTAATTTTTGTATTTTTTAGTAGAGACAGGGTTTCACCATGTTGGCCAGGATGGTCTCCATCTCTTGACCTCAGGATCCACCCGCCTCGGCCTCCCAAAGTGCTGGGATTAGAGGCGTAATCCACCTGTAAAAAAAACCACCACGTCTGGCCACACAAAATTCATTAAAAAAAAAATTTCAGGCCGGGCATGGTGGCTCAAACCTGTAATCCTAGCACTTTGGGAGGCCGAGGCGGGTGGATCATGAGGTCAAGAAATCGAGACCATCCTGGTCAACATGGTGAAACCCCGTCTCTACTAAAAATACAAAAAATTAGCTGGGCATGGTGGCACATGCCTGTAATCCCAGCTACTCAGGAGGCTGAGGCAGGAGAATTGCCTGAACCCAGGAGGCAGAGGTTGCGGTGAGCCAGATCGCGCCATTGCACTCCAGCCTGGGTAACAACAGCGAAACTCCGTCTCAAAAAAAAAAAAAAATTTCTAGGCCAGGTGCCAGTGGCTCATGCCTGTAATCCCAGCACTTTGGGAGGCCGAGGTGGGCAGATCAACTGAGACCAGTCTGGCCAACACAGTGAAACCCCGTCTCTATTAAAAATACAAAAATTAACCAGGCGTGGTGGCTGGTACCTGTAATCCCAGCTACATGGGAGGCTAAGGTAGGAGAATCACTTGAACCCAGAAGGCAGAGATTACAGTGAGCTGAGATCACACCACTACACTCCAGCCTGGGTGAAGAGTGAGACTGTCTCTGCCTCAAAAAACAATATCTAATAGTTGGTGTTTTCGAATAACTCTTTTTATTTAGGTATTATTGCTACTTCTGTTTCTATTTTTTAATTCACCAATTTTTGCTTATATTAATTCCTTTATTTGATCTTTTTCTTTGTGACTTTGTTGTCAATTATTTATTTCATTTATTTACTTTCATTTTCATTGACATAGGTAGTTAATACTATGAATTTTCCTCTGATAACTGCTTTTTCTGTAGACTATTCATATGTGATGTTTTCATTGTCAGCAGTAGCATTTTCAATAATTCTAAACTTTTCATTTTCCATGTATTGTGGGAATTATTTTTAAACATGTGCATTTTTAAAAATTTCCCAGTGGGAGAAACTTTGTTAATATTATCAATTTCTGGCTTTATTACTTTGTTGTTAGAAATGCTATTTGTGTTATTTGTATTTGATTGAGATTTTTCTTTTGGTCTAAAAGATCTACTTTTATGCACATTCAAAAAGTGTAGTCTCCAATATTGAAATTCAGTTTTATATGTCTACCTAAATATTCTTAAAATTGTATGCTCCAAATACTGTATGGAAAGTCAAAAGTTAAATAAACAACTGAGACAAAATACTTGTAATTTACATCACAAAAGACCAACATCCCTAATATTTAAAATCCTATTCTGACAACCCATTAGAAAAATGGGGAAGTTACAGAAAAACAAATGAAAATAGCTCTTAAATATGGGGTTGAAAAGATGTTCACTGGCTGGGTGCAGTGGCTGACGCCTGTAATCCCAGCACTTTGGGAAGCCACAGTGGGCAGATCACAAGGTCAGGAGATTGAGACCATCCTGGCCAACATGATGAAACCCTGTCTCGTCCTTAAATATAAAAATTAGCTGGGCGTGGTGGCACTTACCTGTAATCCCAGCTACTTGTGAGGCTGTGGAAGGAGAATTGCTTGAATTCAGGAGGCAGAGGTTGCAGTGAGCCAAGATCATGCCATTGCACTCCAGTCTGGGCAACAAGAGTGAAACTCCATCTCAAAAAGTAAAAAAATAAAAAGATGTTCACTTCACTCATATTAAGAGAAATTAGAAGAGAAATACATTAAAACTAAATGGAAAAGACAAAAACAAACAAACTAAATGGAGATACCATTGCTCATCTATCAGATTTGTGAAAATCCCAAACCTGACAACACTCTGACTTGGTGAGACAGTGAAGAAAAAGATACTTTCCTGTATTGTTGATGGAGATGTAAATGGTACAACTATGCAGGGGGATTTGACAATATCTAGCAACATTACATATATATTCACTCTGCCCAAGCAACCCTTCTTCTAAGTATATACATCTAAGAATACAGTGCCAAAATGACAAAAGGATGACTGCTCAAGGCTATTTACTACATAATCATAATAAATTATAAAGCACATTTTATAGTCATGAAAGACTATAAGCAGCCCACATCTCTATCAGCAGAGAACAGGTGAATAGACAATGAATGGTACATGCATGCACCAAACTGTTCGGTAGAAAGTCCCGCCATCTTTCCCCCAGGTTTCTTGCCCCCACCCTCCCCCCAGGCTTCTTGCTGCCCTGAGAAAAGCCCGCCAAGCCTGCTCTGTTCTGCCTAGCAACAACAAGCAGCCAATCATCGCAGCAGGAAAGCCCGCCAAGCCTCAGCCTATCCTGAACCGACACATAACCCTCTGAGCTACCTCAGCAGTCCGCCCAGAGACGGACAGCCTATCCTAAGCTCCTACAACATTCAGCCAGCCCTGTATCCACGCCCCGTCCACCCCCCCTATAAAACCCTCCTACCCCAGCTGCACAGTCACAGCCAGCCCCCGATCTCCTTCCTTTCCTGGCCTGCCCGCTGGTCCCAATAAACCTGAACTCGACTTCCAACTCTCGCTCGAGCTGTTACTTGGGATCGGGTACCGGGCAGGGGATCACGTCGGGGTTGCACATTTGGTGCCGAAACCCGGGACGGAGGGTCGCTAGCCCCCCCAGCGACCCCCTCCCTCCAGCGACCTCTCCAGCCCTCCTCCAATTCAGCCTCAGCACTCCGGACCAGGTAAGTCCTGTTTCTTACCTTCTCCTTCCGTGGTGCGTGTGGCAAAGGCCCTTCCTCTCAGTCCCAATCCACGGATCCCTCGCCAAGCGCCGGCCGGCCCGAGCAGGATCCCCCAACCAGGCTCCAGGAGCCTTGGGTCGGCAGACAAGGGACGCCTTCTCTGACCCACCCAATCCAGAACCATTAAATAGGAACGATCAGACAGGGGACGCCTTCTCTGGTCCTTCCTATCCACCTTCCTCTGGGGAAGCTGGTGGGTTGGAGGGACGCCTCCCCCCACACTACCCCAGCCCACTCGGAAACTGTTCCGAGCTCGGATACTGTTCCGAGACCGCCCTCGGCTGGCAGGAACCCTTTGCCGCACGCATCATGGGGAACGTGGAGTCAAAAATTCCAAAAAACACCCCACTAGGTTGTTTACTTCTCAATTTTACTCGTTTGGGCTACTCCCAAACCCTTAGGCGAAAAAAAGCTCATCTTCCTCTCCCAGGTGGCCTGGCCCCAGTATCAGCTCGATAACAGGTCGCATTGGCCTCCCACCGGCACTTTCGATTTCAATGTGCTCCGCGACCTAGATAACTTCTGCCACCAAACTGGCAAAGATAAGGAAGTGCCTTATGTTCAGGCTTTCTGGGACCTGCGTTCCCACCCTGACCTCTGTTCCACTTGTTCTACTCACCAGGTCCTCCTAGCCCAAACCACCCTACCCCGGACCCCTACCTCCCCGACCAAACCACCTCCATATATCATGCAAGAAGAGATGCCTAACCATTTGTCTTCCCCCTTTGTTCCCACTCCAGAAGTCCCCGACTCACCTAACCCCCCTCCCTCTGTGCCTCCTCCTGCTATGCCTCCTTCCTCCTCTCCACCTACGCCTTCCGCTACTCCCCCGACCGCTCCTCCTCCCATCTGCTCTCCCCCTTCTTCCCCCGTGGCGGCCCATACCCGTACCAAGACTTCAGCGCCTCCCTCTGTCATAGCACCCCTACGGGAAGTAGCCGGGGCGGAGGGCCTTGTTCGGGTCCATGTCCCTTTTTCTCTCCAAGACCTAGCTCAAATTGAGCGCCGTCTTGGGTCCTTCTCGGCAGACCCCTCCACTTACATTAAGGAGTTTCAGTATCTCACCCAGGCCTATAGTCTCACTTGGCATGACATTCGAGTCATCTGTACATCGACCCTCTCTGCCGAAGAGCACGAGCGCGTCCTAGCGGCAGCCAGGCATCAAGCAGATAGAGATCATGCCATAAACCCAAACCAAGTCCCAGTAGGTACAGAAGCCATTCCCACCACAGATCCCCAATGGGTATATCAGGATGGAGCTGGCTCCCACATCCCAGCTCGAGACCGCATGCTTCAGTACCTGTTGCACGGGTTAGAAGCTGTATCCAATAAGGTCGTTAACTATGATAAGCTAAGAGAAGTCACACAGAAGCCAGATGAGAACCCTGCCCTTTTTCTCAACCGCCTTCAGGAAGCCCTTGTCCGCTATACCCGACTAGACCCAGCCTCCCAGAATGGGGCTACTGTCTTAGCTTCCCACTTCATTTCCCAATCTGCCCCTGACATTCGAAAAAAACTTAAGAAGGCCGAAGAAGGCCCAGAGACTCCCATACAAGACCTGGTTAAGATGGCCTTTAAAGTCTTTAACGCCAGGGAAGATGCAGCCGAGGTTGCCCGCCAAGCTCGATTGAAGCAAAAGGTTGCGCTGCAGGCCCAAGCCCTAGTGGCAGCCCAGACCCAAGCCCTGGTGGCAGCCCTACGGCCGGCAGGAGCCAGGGGTCCGAACAGCCACTCCAAGCCCCCGCCAGGGGCATGTTTCAAATGTGGCAAGGAAGGGCATTGGGCCTCTAGTTGTCCTCAGCCACGGCCGCCTACCAGGCCCTGCCCCCTCTGCCAGCTCAGTGGCCACTGGAAATCAGAGTGCCCCCAGGGATCCAGGACCCCAGCCAACGCAAGCTGGAGTACTGGACCAGGGGGTACCTCTCCGGGAGGGCCAGCCCCTGACCCCTCTACTCGGGAGTCTGGCTCTCCTGACCGCTTATACCCTGAGCTACTGGGGCTTTTGGACGACTAGGGAGGCCCAGGCTCGTCAACCCCAGTAACCCTCGCCGAGCCTAGGGTGTCACTTCAGGTAGTGGGAAAAAGCGTCTCCTTTTTGCTCGATACGGGGGCTACCTACTCTGTGCTTCCCTCCTTCCAAGGCCAGACCATACTCTCCCAGGTCTCTGTTATGGGAATCGATGGGGCTGCACACACCCCACGCCAAACTCCACCGCTCACCTGTATGTATAACTCAGTCCCATTCAGCCATTCTTTCCTCATTATCCCCTCTTGCCCTGTGCCTCTGTTGGGACGAGACATCCTAACAAAACTCAAAGCCCACATCACTTTCCCTGCCTCTCCCCAACACCTCCTGTTAGTTGCTCACCACCTCAACTCCGACTCAGACTATGCTTCCCCAGGCATTCTCCTCCCCAAAGTACACCCTAAGGTATGGGAGACAGACACACCTGTAGTAGCCACACACCACAAGCCAGTCAAGATTTGCCTCCAGGAACACTCCTCTCGATTTCTTTGCCGACCTCAGTTCCCTATTTCCAGGAAACACCGCCTAGGACTTCGCCCTATCATTGAAAGGCTGAAAAGCCGCGGCCTCCTAGTACCCACCAATTCCCCATGTAACACTCCCATCCTCCCAGTCCGGAAACCCTCAGGAGAATACCGCCTGGTCCAAGACCTCCGACTAGTCAATGCTGCAGTAGTCCCTATACATCCTGTAGTCCCAAACCCGTACACCATACTCTCCAGAATTCCCTCCGATACTACCTTCTTCTCAGTCCTTGACCTCAAGGATGCCTTTTTCACCATTCCCTTACACCCAGATTCCCATTTCATCTTTGCTTTCACCTGGGAAGACCCACTTACTGACAACTCTTGTCAGCTCACCTGGACAGTTCTTCCCCAAGGTTTCAGGGATAGCCCTCACCTGTTCGGTCAGGCCCTGGCAACAGACCTTCTAGGCTGCCACCTAGCCCCATCTATTGTTCTTCAGTATGTTGATGACCTACTCGTCTGTTCCCCCAGCCAGGAAGAGTGCACCCGAGCCACTACTGTCCTGCTCAACTTTTTAGGAGATAAAGGGTATAGAGTTTCAAGAAAGAAGGCCCAACTCGTTACCTCATCAGTCATTTACTTGGGCCTACAGCTTTCCCCGGGAAAGAAATCCATTATCCCCGATCGACTGCAGGCCCTGAAAGCCCTCCAACCCCCTCAGTCTGCCACTGAAATACTCTCCTTTCTAGGGGTAGTGGGATTCTTCCGGCACTGGGTGCCCAACTTTGGCCTTCTGGCCAAGCCACTTTACCAAGCAGCTGCAGATACTCCTGAAGGCCCACTTACTTCACAGGGAACAGTGACTCGAGCCTTCCACACGCTCCTACAAACACTATGTGCTTCCACCTTTCTTGCTCTACCCAATCCCAATCTTCCTTTTCACTTGTATACGGAGGAGAAAGCCCACATCGCGGTAGGAGTCCTGGCTCAACCGGTCGGCAACACCCTCCTTCCACTAGCATACCTTTCCAAACAACTCAGCCCCACGGAAAAGGGGTGGCCACCTTGCCTCCGAGCCTTAGCAGCAGCCACCACACTTACGACAGAAGCCCTTAAGATCAACCTCCAGCAACCACTCACAGTATTCTCCCCTCACAAACTGCAGGCGCTTGTGTCCGGTCAGGCCTTGCCACACCTCGGGCCATCCAAGGTCCAACTCCTACACCTTCTATTCCTGGAGAACCCCGATATTTCCCTCTCCCACTGTCCTGCTCTTAACCCAGCCACCCTTTTCCCTTCTCCAACCACTCCAACACAAGATCACCGATGCCTCGAAGTTATCATTGAAACTCAATCCCCACGGCCCGACCTACACTCCACTCCTATCGAGGCCGAAGCGACACTTTTTGTAGATGGGAGTTCCTTCCTACGCCCAGGAAAATCCCGTATTGCTGGATATGCAATAGTGACTCCTTCAGACGTCATTGAGACTCATTCCCTCCCCTTAGGAACCACCTCACAACAGGCTGAGTTAGTCGCCCTCACCCGGGCTCTCAAGTGGGCCAGGGACAAAACTGTCAACATCTACACAGACTCAAAGTATGCCTTCCTTATTGCCCACTCCCATTGTATGATCTGGAAAGAGAGAGGATTCTTAACCACCAAGGGCACCCCGGTAGTTAACGGAAAACTTATAGCTGATCTTATCTCTGCCATCCAGCTTCCAAAGCAGGTTGCCATCATTCACTGTCGAGGACACCAAACCTCCGGGTCCCTAGTAGCCCTAGGTAATGCTTTTGCAGACAGGACGGCCAGAGAAACAGCACAAACCTGCCCACCCCCAAAGGAAATCTACTTCCTGTCACGCTGCTACAAATCCCAGTATTCCAACTCTGAGCTCGAACTTTTACAGCAAAACTCTGGAGTGACCTTTAGGGATGGATGGGCCTTCAACCACAACCTTCTGATACTTCCCCAAGCACAAAAAACTACCATCATAAAGGACATCCATGATTCCTTGCATATCGGGCCAAAAGCCCTACTCCACTTCCTCCTACCCATATTATATCCAGAAGGGCTCCCTTCCCTTATTCACCAGGTCCACGCTCAATGTCTCATTTGTGCGAAGACCAACCCGCAAGGAGCCTGTCATCTTCGTCAACAGCTCCACCAGTTGCGTGGATCTTTACCAGGACAAGATTGGCAAATTGATTTTACTCACATGCCAAGACATAAACAATTTCGGTTCCTGTTAACCATTGTTGATACTTTTTCAGGCTGGATCGAAGCTTTTCCCACCACTTCGGAGTCCGCCGACACTGTTGCTGCCCATCTCATCCAGGACATCATCCCTCGGTTTGGGCTTCCGGCCACTATTCAGTCAGACAACGGCCCGGCCTTTGTCTCCAAAGTTACTAACGCTGTCTGTGCTTCCTTAGGGATTCAGTGGAAACTGCATGCGGCCTACCACCCCCAGTCATCGGGTAAGGTAGAACGGGCTAACGGACTAATCAAGGATCAGCTTACCAAACTCTCTCTCGAGCTTAAGCAGTCATGGGTCTCTTTACTACCGTTAGCTCTTGCCAGGCTACGGGCCCGCCCCCGAGGAGCTTCACAGCTCAGTCCATTCGAGCTCCTATACGGGCGACCCTTCCTGCTATCTACTCCACCTTCTCCAGAAAGTTCCCCCCTGAATACCTACCTCCCCTATTTTACTCTCCTCAGACATTTACTCAGGGAACACGCCAACGCTTCTATACCTCAGACCTCAGAAATTCCACCCACTCTGGGAAAAGTTGCCCCCGGTGACTCTGTCTTCATTAAAACTCTCACTCCAAAATCCCTCTCACCTCGGTGGGAAGGGCCCTACACTGTCATTTTAACCACCCCAACGGCTATCAAGGTTGCTCAGATCCCATCCTGGGTACACCTCTCCAGGGTTAAGAAGTGTCCAAGCTGCTCCCCTAACCCCCGTTGGGAGTGCGTTCCCACAGGTCCCCTATCACTCAAAATACATAAACTCTGACCTATTCAACCTCTCCAACCCTGAGCCGACATGTGGCCCCTACTCGCTGTAGTTCTAACCTTCTTGCCTACTGTTCACAGCGGGTTTGGGCGACAATATGATCTCAGCCAAGTTCTAAAAGCTGTTTATGGTGAGCCCTGTGAATGCAAGTCAGGGGTTGTGTCCACTCCGCCCTCATCCTTCTCAAGTCAAATTGATTGTGGAACAAAAATAGCATACCTTTCTTATGGCAACGACCACAAACCAGGCTATGAATGTCTTAACAAACCCACCATAGCAATAGTTCCCCCAGGGTCTCCCCAACCAGCCTGCAACTGCTCCTTGGAAATGCATCTGTCTGTCCACAGCGGTTGCTATAAAAATTATGCCACTTGCACAAAAAATAATAAAACTTATTTTACAGCCTGGATCAATGCCGATCATGTTGGCTCTTTTGGAGGTGACTGGGCCTCCAGTTCCCCATTGGGCGTCACCTATAAATATGCCGTTGCTTCTTGCCCGGCCTTGGGGAAAGTGGCATGCTGGGAAAGCAGCCCAACCATTGGTGTCAGTGATGGAGGAGGCCCACATGATCAAATGAGGTCCCACCATGTTAAAGAGATCCTAAAGACATTGTTTCCCACTATATCTTACCACCCCATATCCTTAACCAAGTCTCGACAGATAGACTTAGATGTCCAAACCCAAAATCTCCTTAAGGCAGTTCACAGTTTCCTCTTACATAGCAATTCCTCATTAGCTAACAACTGCTGGATCTGTATGCCTCTGGGTACACCTATGCCTCTAGCTTTACCTGCAATTGCTAATTTCAGCACTAATGGAACTCTCCATCTTCCTTTTGCAGTTCAACCCTTGTCAAACCTCTGTATTAATGTCACTTGCTATCAAAAGCCCCTCATGAATAATTCCTATGACATTGACTTAGGTTCAATCACGAGTTCCTGTAATTGTTCCAAATTTGTAAATAGCAACTCCAGCATGTATGCCCCTGCTGGACAAAGCTTTGTCTGCGGGAGCAACATGGCCTTCTCTTATCTACCTCAAAACTGGACAGGAATATGTATGGTGGCCTCCTTGTTTCCTGATGCCAGCATAGTTTCAGGGGATGATCCCATTCCTCTTCCCAGTTTCGATGTGATCGTGAGCAGGAAAAAGCGGGCGATTCAGTTCATTCCTCTGCTAGCTACCCTTGGAGTAACCGCTGCCCTATCCACAGGGGCTGCAGGTCTTGGCTATTCTTTACACTCTTATCATCAGCTTTCCCTTCAACTGATTAATGATGTTGATTTACTCTCATCTACTATACAAGTTATTCAGGATCAGCTTGATTCCTTAGCTGAGGTGGTCCTGCAAAACTGCCGAGGCCTAGACCTACTCACCGCAGAAAAAGGAGGACTATGCCTAGCACTAGATGAGAAGTGCTGTTTTTACGCCAACCATTCTGGCATTGTTAGAGATAAGATAAAAACCCTCCAAGAAAATTTAGCCGCAAGAAGAAAGGCACTCCTTGACAACCCACTATGGGGAGGGCTGAACGGCGTTCTTCCCTATCTCCTTCCCCTCCTCGGCCCCCTCATAGGATTCCTCCTTCTATCAGTTGCCCCATGTTTTTTTCAGTTTCTACAGCGCCGGTTTCAGGAACTCACCCGGCTCACCATCCATCAGATGTTACTACAGCCAACCCCTCGTCATTCCAACTACGCATACCACCCTCTGCCGACTTCCCAGACTCCTTAAAAAACCCCACTTCGCCCCTGTACAGCAGGAAGTAGCCAGAATGACTCAGCCGCCCTTTGTCCTTTAAGGAGTCGGGAATGTTCGGTAGAAAGTCCCGCCATCTTTCCCCCAGGTTTCTTGCCCCCACCCTCCCCCCAGGCTTCTTGCTGCCCTGAGAAAAGCCCGCCAAGCCTGCTCTGTTCTGCCTAGCAACAACAAGCAGCCAATCATCGCAGCAGGAAAGCCCGCCAAGCCTCGGCCTATCCTGAACCGACACATAACCCTCTGAGCTACCTCAGCAGTCCGCCCAGAAACGGACAGCCTATCCTAAGCTCCTACGACACTCAGCCAGCCCTGTATCCACGCCCCGTCCACCCCCCCATAAAACCCTCCTACCCCAGCTGCGCAGTCGCAGCCAGCCCCCGATCTCCTTCCTTTCCTGGCTTGCCTGCTGGTCCCAATAAACCTGAACTCGGCTTCCAACTCTCGCTCGAGCTGTTACTTGGGATCGGGTACCGGGCAGGGGATCACGTCGGGGTCGCACACAAACTACTATTCCGCTGTTAAAAAAAATTAATAATATCTTTATAAGGCCAGGCATGGTGGCTCATGCCTGTAATCCCACCACTTTGGGGGGCCAAAGCAGCCAAGGCAGGTAGGAAGTCAGGAGTTTGAGATCAGCCTGGCCAACATGGTAAAACCTCGTCTCCAGTAAAAACACAAATAAATGGCTGGTGTGATGGTGGCTCACAGCTGTAATCCCAGCACTTTGGGAGGCCAAGGTGGGCAGATCATTTGAGGCATTTGAGGTCAGGAGTTCAAAATCAGCCCAACCAACATGGTAAAACCCCGTCTCTACTAAAAATACAAAAATTAGCTGGGCATGGTGGTGTGCACCTGTAATCTCAGCTACTTGGAAGGCTGAGGCAGGAGAATTACTTGAGCCTGGGAGGTGGAGGTTGTAGTGAGCAGAGATCATGCTACTGCACTCCAGCCTGGGCAACAGAGCAGAACTCTGTCTCAAAAAAAAAAAAAAGATTATCTCTATAAATGGTTAGAGAATGAAAATGAGAAAAAGTAACATACAGAAGAATATTATAATATTGTATTTTTTGTGTGTGTGAATGGAAGAAAAATAAAAGTATATACCTATACATTTGCTTCCATTTTCAAAATTTAAAGGTGTTAAAATAAAAACTAATAGAAATATTACCTATTGAAAAAAGAGTAGGGATGGAAGCTATAACTTTCTGAATGTGCCTTGTTTTGTAGTTTTGATAAAATATATATAAAATTTAAAATAAATTTTACCAAAAAGCAATCAAATAAATTTTACAAAAAAGTAATCACCATAAAAAAATAAAAACCCATTGGTCTATCAAGTTGTGTCATAATCACACAGAGAATTCTTTCACATGATTTTGAAACAATATAATTGTGTATAATGTATAGTGGGACAGTATATACAGGCTATATGTTAGAAACGTTCATTCCTTGGTGCTGAAAAGAATAGTGCTCAAAGAATTTTCTTGGCAAGGCAATTTTACTTTCTACACAAAGGGTGTTACTCATCAGTAGTCCTGCCACGAGAGCACACTAAACAAAGGAAAGGTAGGAATATTTATCCCTTATGCACTGGGTCCTTACTTCTGTGTCCTATCTCTGTTGGTTGGAGCTGGACCCCACAGTCTAAGCTAAACCTGACTGTCTAACAACTAAAAACTTTGCTTAAAGGCAATGCAGAGCAAAGGAAAAGGGTAAGTTGCTTGTGAAAGGACTTAGAAAAGTAAAAACATTTTTAAATAAGGAAGGGGCATAGGCTGCGAACTGGGACATGCCTAAGTATGTCAAGAACAAATATCTTGGTTAAATTACAAGGATATCGAATGCCCCTATTCCTTTGTATCTAACAGCTACATAGGATAGGACTTAACAAAGGTTTATTAGCAAAAAGCAAGAAGGCTTTGAACGAAGTTAGTCTTTAAAAGAAACTATTATTTCTTGAAATAACAGTTTATTTCTAACATTTATTATTTATTCTTTTTTTTTTTTTTGAGATGGAGTTTCGCTCTTGTTACCCAGGCTGGAGTGCAATGGCGCAATCTCGGCTCACCGCAACCTCCGCCTCCTGGGTTCAGGCAATTCTCCTGCCTCAGCCTCCTAAGTAGCTGGGACTACAGGCGCACGCCACCATGCCCAGCTAATTTTTGTATTTTCAGTAGAGACGGTGTTTCACCTTGTTGACCAGGATGGTCTCAATCTCTTGACCTTGTGATCCACCTGCCTCGGCCTCCCAAAGTGCTGGGATTATAGGCGTGAGCCACCTCGCCGGGCTGGGAAACTTTGAAGAGGAACTTTTTACTTTCCACACTGTACAATATATGGTGAAATATATCTGAACAAAACAAATATAAAGAAATCTTAGGGCTGGGCACAGTGGCTCATGCTTGTAATCCCAGCACTTTGGGAGACTGAGGCATGTAGATCACCTGAGGTTGGGAGTTAGAGACCAGCCTGACCAACATGGAGAATCCCCGCCTCTACTAAAAATACAAAATTAGCCGGGCATGGTTGTGCATGCCTGTAATCCCAGCTACTCGGGAGGCTGAGGCAACAGAAGCACTTGAACCCAGGAGGTGGAAGTTGCGATGAGCCAAGATCACACTGCACTCCAGCCTGGGCAACAAGAGCAAAACTTTATCTCAAAAAGGAAAGAAAGAAAGAAATCTTAAACAATATTCAGTAGACTTATTGCTAGTAATAATGTTGGTAGTGGTATTTCAAAACTATTATATTTATATAATGGGATAAAGTGAATGCCACTAGGAACCAAGATCTTTAATGTGTTTTAGTCCGTTTGTGTTGCTATAACAGAATACCACAGACTGGGTAATTTATAAGAAAAAGAAATTTGTGTGATCTGTGACACTCATCCTCCCCCATCCCACCTGCTTCCCCACTCCCGGTTCTCTGACATTCAGACTGAGACTGAATTGCCACCTGCCAGCTTTCCTGATTCTCCAGCTTGCAGATGACATATTGTGGGACTTCTCATCCTCCATAATCACATGAGCTAATTTCCATAATAAATTCCACCTTATATTTCTATATATTCTATTGGTTCTGTTTCTTTGGAGAACTCTGAGAAATATAGTATGAGTTTACATGGAGGATAAATGACATCCTAAGGTTACAAATTCAAATCCAGGATGTGGAAATCACACATGACAAATTACCCAGTTTCTTCAATAAATAAATGGCATAAAACTAAAACTAAATGACATAAGTAACAACAAAAAAAGCCATTCTGTTGATTAAAAGAGACTTAAGGGTAACAACAGTCAGCCCTGTCAAGATGGTGGCTCCTTGGAGCTCAGCAGCTAGAAGGCAGCCAAGAGCTTCCATTGGTACACAGCAAGTACCAATGTAGCTCCCAGCACTTTGGGAAGCCCAAGCAGTGGATCACTGAGCTCAGGAATTTGAGACTAGCTTGGGTAACATGGCAAAGCCCCATCTCTACTAAAAATACAAAAAAATTGCTGGGTGTGGTAGCATGTGCTTATGGTCCCAGCTATTCTGGAGGCTGAAGTGGGAGGCAGAGGTTGCAGTGAGCAGAGATGGTGGCAGAGGGAGACCCTGCCTCAAAAAAAAAAAGAAAGTTAATGTCATAGATCAGTCTATCTTCCCTTAAACCGCTCCAGTGGCTATCTATGACATTAACTTTCTTTTGGAAAGTTAAAGAATAACTGAATAACATTGTTTCTTAGCTGGTAAAAGTGTTAAACTTTTAAAGAAAACAGAAATATAATGCTGATTATGAACCTCCAGCAAAAGGAAGGGCAGATAGATACACTGGCTTTCACTGCTCTCCTCAAACAGAAGCTGTCTCCTTCTAGTGCTTCGCACACAATCAGTTGAAAGCAACAATCAGTTTACTGTGACTAAGCTGTGGTGTTGGTTTGCTTCATAGATTCCTTTTCCCTTGGGTTTGATCCTGCCTGGAAAAATACCTGAAAGAGCACTATTAGAATTCTCCTGACCAGAAGAGAGCCTCTCCGCCTGTGCGAAGCAGAATCACGGATCTGCAGAGACACTAAGAAGTGCCTAAATCTTCTGTCAGATAAATTGTGACCATCTCAGTTTCTCCTTGGGGATACCCATTCTACTTTGGTTACCCACATTTGGTTTCCTTGCACCTCTGCATACGGCGCCCTCTCCTAAAGTTCAGTTACAGGAACATTTGAAACATGTCTCCAACCTGCGATCCTTTTGCAATGCTATCCTAGTTATTTTAGGCTTAGCGTTGGAGACGGATGGCAATCTTCACCAAAACCCTCAACTTCTTCCTTGGAAACTGCCAACATTCAAATTGACATCAGCAGAAGAAGAAAGTAATTCCTCATGTTAAATTAAATAATAAGTACTCATTAAATATATAGCTTATTTCCAAATAAAATATATTTTTAATTTAAAAACTATAAAAAGACTTTTAAAATATGCTCGTTATTTTTAAAAAATGTCTTAAATCTAACTTAATTGTTGTTTCAAAATAGGAAACAAAATTTTTAAAAAACGATAAATGGAAAATATATGTTAAAAGTTATAAATATAAAATATACATATTTTTGAAAACAAATATATATATATATATATATATATTTTTTTTTTTTTTTTTTTTTTTTCCTGAGATGGAGTTTTGCTCTTGTTGCCCAGACTGGAGTGCAATGGCACGATCTTGGCTCACCGCAACCTCTGCTTCCTGGGTTCAAGCGATTCTCCTGCCTCAGCCCCCAAGTAGCTGGGATTACAGGCATGTGTCACCATGCCCGGCTAATTTTGTATTTTTAGTAGAGATGGGGTTTTTCCATGTTGGTCAGGCTGGTCTCGAACTCTCAACCTCAGGTGATCAGCCTGTCTCAGCCTCCCAAAGTGCTAGGATTACAGGGGTGAGCCACCACTCCTGGCCCGAAAATATATTTTTAATTAACAAAAGGTTAAAAAAGCTTTTCCTCAGTGACCGGGCCCCGTACTTAGGTGCAGACGGGTAAGCGGAGCCAGCCATTATGCCAGTGGCCCGGAGCTGGGTTTGTCGCAAAACTTATGTGACCCCGCGGAGACCCTTCGAGAAACCTCGTCTCGACCAAGAGCTGAAGCTGATCAGCGAGTATGGGCTTCGGAACAAACGTGAGGTCTGGAGGGTCAAGTTTACCCTGGCCAAGATCCGCAAGGCCGCTGGAGAGCTGCTGACACTTGACGAGAAGGATCCACGGCGTCTTTTCGAAGGCAACACCCTGCTGCGGTGGCTGGTCCGCATTGGGGTGTTGGATGAGGGCAAGATGAAGCTGGATTACATCCTGGGCCTGAAGATTGAGGATTTCTTAGAGAGACGCCTGCAGACCCAGGTCTTCAAGCTGGGCTTGGCCAAGTCCATCCACCACGCACGTGTACTGATCCGCCAGCGCCATATCAGGGTCCGCAAGCAGGTGGTGAACATCCGTCCTTCATTGTCCGCCTGGATTCCCAGAAGCACATCGACTTCTCCCTCCGCTCTCCCTACGGGGGTGGCCGCCCGGGCCGCGTGAAGAGGAAGAATGCCAAGAAGGGTCAGGGCGGGGCTGGGGCTGGGGATGACGAGGAGGAGGATTAAGCCCACCTGTCCGCCTCTGGGGCTCGTGGATTGCCGAGTTTTCCTGCTGAATAAACAGGATCAGCGCTTAAAAAAAAAAAAAAAAAAGGTTAAAAATATCTTATATTGGCCAGGCGCGGTGGCTCACCCCTGTAATCCTAGCACTTTGGGACACCAAGGTGGGTGGATCACCTGAGGTCAGCAGTTCAAGACCAGCCTGGCCAACATGTGAAACCCCATCTTTAACAAAAAAATAATAATAATAAATTTATATTAAAATAAATCTCAGCCTGACATGGTGACTTATGCTTGTAATCCCAGCACTTTGGGAGGCTGAGACAGGAGGATCACTTGAGGCCAAAAGATCAAGACCAACCCAAGAACATAACAAGACCCTGTCTTTATAAAAAATAAAAAATAAATTACCTGGGCACGGTGGGGCACAATTGTAGTCCTAGACACACAGGAGGCTGAGGCAGGAGAATTATTTAAGCCCAGTGCATTGAGGTTGCAGTGAGCTATGATTATGCCACTGCATTCCAGCCTGAACAATAGAGCAAAACCCTGTCTCTGAATAAAAATTTTAAAAATTGTGTATACTGGCCAGGCGCAGTGGCTCACGCCTGTAATCCCAGCACTTTGGGAGGCTGAGGCAGGTGGATCATGAGGTCAAGAGATCGAAACTATTCTGGTAAACATGGTGAAACCCTGTCTCTACTAAAAATACAAAAAATTAGCTGGGCATGGTGGCGCGTGCCTGTAGTCCCAGCTACTCAGGAGGCTGAGACAGGAGAATTGCCTGAACCCAGGAGGCAGAGGTTGTGGTGAGCTGAGATCGCACCATTGCACTCCAGCCTGGGTAACAAGAGCAAAACTCTGTCTCAAAAAACTAACTAAATAAATAAAATTGTATATACTATATTTTTGTCCTAAAATAAACTAGTTATTTCAAATATATATATACAGTCATCCCTTGGTAGGGGGATTGGTTCTAGGACTCCCAAGTATACCAAAATCCATGCATACTCAAGTCCCCCAGTCTGTCCTAAAGAACCTCCCCATACAAAAATTTGGCTCTCCATGTACCAGAGTGTCATACCCCATTAATACTGTAGTTTTGATCCATGTTTGGTTCAAATAAATTAATATGGAAGTAGATCTATGCTGTTCAAACCTCTGTTGTTCAAGGGTCAACAATCAATAAAGCAAGACAGAAAGTCCAAACATGTCATCAATGATCTAAATAAGTTATAATAAGGTTCATTTAAAAGATTTATTTTAGAAGTTTTGTGCATAATCAAATTGACTAATTAAAAAGTTATTTATGTCTTTCTAAATATTAAACTTTAGTGCTAAAACTACATTAATACAAAACAAAAAAAATTGGTCCCCTATGTTAAAACAATAAGGTTTTCTTAAAATATTAATTTACACTTAATAAAATTACTACAAGCAGCTGGGTGCAGTGGCTCATGCTTGTAATCCCAGTTCTTTGGGAGAGTGAGGCAGGTGGATCACCTGAGGTCAGGAGTTCAAGACCAGCCTGATCAACATGGCGAAACCCCATCTCTATAAAAATATAAAAATTACCCAGGTGTGGTAGTGCACATCTGTAATCCCAGTTACTTGGGAGGCTGAGGCAGGAGAATCATTTGAACCCAGGAGGCACAGGTTGCAATGAGCCAAGATCATGCCACTATACTCCAGCCTGGGCAACAAGAGCAAAACTCTGTCTCAGAAAAAAAAGAATAATGTTGGTCTCATAGAATAAGTTAGGGAGAAGTCCCCTCGCCTCAATTTTGGGGAATAGTTTTGATAGGAATGGTACAAGTTCTTCTTGATACATCCAGTAGAATTCAACTATGAATCCATCCAGTCCTGGGCTTTTTCTGCTTGGTAGGCTTTTTATTACTTTATTCAATTTCAGAACTCATTACTGGCATGTTCAGGATTTCTATTTCTTCCTAGTTCAATCCTGGGAGGTTGTATGTTTCCAGGAATTAATTCATTTCTTGTAAGTTTTCTAGTTTGTGTGAATAGAGGTGTTCATAATAATGTGAGAGTTTTTTGAGCCACCACGCCTGGCCATACTGTTTCTTTTTCAATTAAAAAATTTTTGACCAGACATGGTGGCTCACACCTGTAATCCCAATATTTTGGGAGGTCAAGGCAGGAGGATCACTTGAAGCCAGGTGTTCAAGACCAACCTAGGTAACAAAGTGAGACCCCCATCTCTACAAAAAAAAATTTTTTAATGTGTCAGGTATGGTGGCGTATGCCTGTAGTCCCCACTTGGGAGACTGAGGCAGGAGGATTGCTTGAGTTTATGAGTTCAGAGGCTGCAATGGAGCTATGAATGCATCACTGCACTCCAGTCTGGGTGACAAAGTGAGATCCCATTTCTAAAAAAGAAAAAATTAAAGAAAAATTTATCTCATATGTGATCGATAATTTACAATAATAGCCTGCGTAACATAGCAAGACCTTGTCTCTATTAAAAATAAATAGCCAGGTATGGTGGCCCATGACCTGTAGTCCCAGCTACTCAGGAGGCTGAGGTGGAAAGATCGCTTGAGCCTGGGAGATTGAGGCTGCAGTGAGCTTGATCATGCCACTGTACTCTAGCCTTGGGGACAGAGTAAGACCCTGTCTCAATAATAATAATAATAACCTAATAAAATATACTTTTTGTTTTTGAGACAGAGTCTCACCCTGTTGCCCAGGCTGGAGTGCAGTGGCATGATCTCAGCTCACTGCAACTTCCGCCTCCCAGGTTCAAGCAATTTTCCTGCCTCAGCCTTCTGAGAGTAGCTGGGATTACAGACACATGCCGCTAAGCCCGGCTAATTTTTTTTTTTTTTTAGTAGAGACGGGTTTCACTGTGTTACCCAGAATGGCCTCGAACTCCTGACCTCAGGTGATCCACCCACCTCGGCCTCCTAAAGTGCTAGGATTATAGGCGTGAGCCACTGTGCCTGGCCAAAATATACTTTTATAAACAAAGATAAAAAACATTTGCTTTTTCTCCCTACTTAATTCCTTTAAAAGTTCAAAAACTATTCATAATTTTTATAACAACATAATTATTTACACAAATTCAATTAAAATCTACTCTTTCTTTATAAAAAATACAATTAAAAACATTGATTAAACCATCGTATTTTTAAATGCACATAAAATGCCTGACTTCAAGAGTTCTCAACCTGACAATAACTAAAAATTGTTACTTCCTTACAGGCTCAAAAACTTTAAGACTTTTTTAAAAAGCTAATATCTGCTTCGATTTGGTCTCCCAGCCTTAAAAAGTTTTTAAATCTAAGATTCCTATATAATCATTTTTTAAATTATGTTCTAAAAAAACCTATAAAACACCTCTTAGACTGTAACCCCATACATTATTTTCCAATTCCTTTTATCTACCTATATACCATATTAAACTAAATTCTAATTTCCTCCAAAATTTCCTCCAACTCTCTAATGAAAAACAAAAAATACTCTGTTTCTAAACGAAAACTGAATTACTTTTAAAAACCAAGCCTCATGCCTGATATACAGGCCACACAAAACATTCACCAAACCACCCAATGTCATGACCAAGGAAACTGAAACTGCAGCTCCCAGGAAAAGTTAACGGTTTTTACTTGTGGAGGGAAGTCTTGGTTAAAAAAAAAAGTAAATGTTTTCATATTATAGACAACTTTTTCAAAGATACCAATGCAACAGTCCGTATCATAATCAAACTTTTATCCTCCTTAATGCCTACCTTTTTCATTGAACAAAAGAGTATAATTAAAATTTCACAATCAATAACTTCAACTAGTAACATAAAAGCTAACCTAGGCCAGGCGTGGTGGCTCATGCCAGTAATCCTAGTGCTTCGGGAGGCCAAAGTAGGAGGATCACTTGAGGCCGGGAGTTTGAGACCAGCCTGGGCAATGTAATGAAACCTTGTCTCTATAAAAAAGAAAAATACTAGCCAGGCTTTGTGGTGCGGGCCTATAGTTCCAGCTACTCAGGAGGCTGAAACAGGAAGATCCCTGGAGCCCAGGAGTTCAAGGCCACAATCTCTTTAAAAAAAAAAAGAAGAAGAAAAACAAAAACAAGAACTTAAAAATCCTTTAATATCCATTAGTTAAAACTTTAAAAGGCTAGAGTAGTGGGTGCAGTGGCTGACACCTATAATCCCAGCACTTTGGAAGGATGAAGCTGGAGGGTTGCTTGAGCCCAACAGTTCAAGATCAGCCAGGACAACATGGGGAGACTCCATTTCTACAAAAAAGGCCAGTTGTGGTGGCACGCACCTGTGCACTCAGCTACTCGGAAGGCTGAGTGGGGAGACTGCCTGAGCCTGGGAGATCCAGGCTGCAGTTAGCATGATCCAGCCTGAGCAACAGAGCAAGACCCTGACTCAAAATTAAATTAAATTAAGATTAAAAAGAAATTTTAAAAGTCTATACTATTACTAATATTACATGGTATACCTAAAAAAGTTAAGAATCATACACAGAAAATTAACAAAACAGGTCATATAATTACCACAGGTGTAACTGAATTCCCTATGGCCATTTAATTAATTCAATTGGTAGTCTTTTAAGTCTCAGTTCATGGCTCAAAACGATTATACAAACTAAAATTGTCAAATTACTAATAATGTACTTTAATTTCCCCTTTTAAAACTTTTTATCTATTGCTTGTGTTAAATTTTCACAAAAATGCAGCTCCTAACAAAATAATACTGCCCCAAAATTTTAAAAGAAGACAAAAGATTAAAAAACAAGCAAAATTAAACTTAATAATACACACCAGATAAACAGCCTAAGGGCCATTTTCTTCAAACTCCATTGTTACTCAAACGAGACTAAAATTTTGACACTGACTCTCAGTTGCCAATTATTCCCGGAAACAAGAGATGAGACCAACAACCAAGACAGGTTAATCCTGACACCGGGGACTTGAAAGCCTAACTACAGAGTAATGATCAGTGTCCGACCTACCCTCTGCGGGAAGACTGGGCTCATTGGGAAAGAAACCGGACCGCAGGCTAGAGGAAATTCCTTAAGTTCAGGCTTTATTGAGAGGAAAGAGCCTCCGGGCAGGCCAGCCGGGACGAAAAGGAAAAATGGCCGCGCCGCTCAGAGGGGCAGGGTTGTTTTATAGGGGGCTGAAGGGCTAGGGGGTGGGGAAGCCAAAAGCCGAGGTGGTGGGCAACTGTTGGTCAGTTTGAACTGCTGGGCGGGAAGCTGGGCGGCGGGAAGCTGGGCGGCGGGAGGGCTAGGACCGGTATGTAAAGTGAGAGATAAGGGAGCCTCTTTGTGGGGGAGGGAAAGAGAGAGAGAGAGAGAGCGTTTGCGGTAGGGGCAGAGTTTTCCAAACATTCCCGACTCCTTAAAGAAAAGAAAAAGAGGGGGTCAGGGGCGTCGGTTGTCTCTCTGGCTACTTCCTGCTGACAAGGGTCAACGGGGGGTTCTGAAGAGGTTTCTTTTCCTAAGGAGCCTGGATGTTCGGGGAGAGGTCTGTTTCTTGCACTCGTTCAGGGTAGGGTTGGAGCAGCATCTGGTGGATGGTGACTCGAGTCAGTTCTTGAAAGCGCCGCTATAGGAACTGTAGAAAGCAAGGAGCAATAAGTAAGATTAGGCAAACAGCTACTAGGGGCCCAAGCAATGGGGACAAGAGGGTATACATAGAGGAAGACCACCACGCCGTGGCTTCAGCCGAGAACTTCTGACTCTGCAGGTTAGTTTTGAGTTTCTGGAGGCTCTCGATTCGGGTTTCTACTAGGCCGGATTCATTGATGTAGTAACAGCACTCTTCCTGTAGGAAGATACAGGTCCCTCCTCGTTCAGCAGTGAGCAGGTCCAGGGCTCTTCGGTTCTGCAAGGCAACTTGGGCAACTGAGGTGATCTGTCGTTGGAGTGATGCTAAAGACTCAGTAGAGTCATCAATAGCCGCTTGGAGTTGTGAGGTCAGTCGGGCTATGGCCAGGTGAGAGTGGACTAGTGCCCCTCCTCCTAATCCTGAGTAAAGTAGGGGAGGTAGCTGTCTAGAGGAGTAGTCTCTGGCGGTGGGGGAGTTGAAAGCAGGAAGGGGCAACCATACAGCAGCTCAAATGGGCTAAGCTGTGATGGGCCCCGGGGGCTTGCTCTTACTCTGGTGAGGGCGATAGGAAGTAAGGTTACCCAGGATTGGCGGAGCTCAAGCATGAGCTTGGTCAGATGCTCCTTTATTAGGCCATTGGCCCGTTCTACCTTACCAGAGGACTGGGGATGGTAGGCGGCATGTAGCTTCTACTGAATTCCTAGAGAGGTAGAAACGGCATTAGTGACTTTGGAGATAAAGGCTAGGCCGTTGTCTGACTGTATGGTAGCTGGGAGTCCAAAGCGTGGGATGATGTCTTGAATGAGATGAGTGGCTACTGTCCCGGCAGACTCAGAGGCTGTGGGGTAAGCTTCAATCCAGCCTGAAAAAGTGTCAACAATGGTTAGCAGATACCGGTACTGTTTGTGCTTTGGCATATAGGTGAAATCAATTTGCCAGTCTTGGCCAGGTAGGAACCCGCGTAGCTGATGAAGCTGGCGCCGGGGATGACAGGAACCCTGGGAATTAGTTTTCGCGCAGACAGTACATGAGGACTGGACTTCCTGTATGGTACTGAGGAGATGGTGAGGGTGAAAAAGTGGGTTGAGGAATCGGTATAAGGCTTTAGGCCCAATGTAGAGTGAATTGTGGATGTCTTGGATTATCTGGTACCTTTGCTTTTCAGGGAGGATGAGGAGGTTATGCTTGAAGGCCCAGTCATCCTTGAACTGTACCCCGGGGGTAGACTGGAGGGTCTGGAGTTCTGAGGCAGAGTATTGAGGGCTAGGAGAAAAAGGCTGTGTGGGCTGGCGGTGGGGAAGGTTATGACGGCCTTCAGCTTTGAAAGGATGTCTCACCCCAGAAGGGGAACTGGGCAGGTGGGGATTACTAAAAAGGAGTGGGTGAAGGGAGTGGAGTTATATGAGCACATGAGTGGTGGGGTTTGATAGGGGATACTCGGGGTCCCATCGATTCCCATGACTAAGACCTGGGAAGGGGTGAGATGGCCAGAATAAGAAGGAAGTGCGGAGTAGGTAGCCCCCATGTCTTGTGACCCTAGGCTCGGCGAGGGTAACCGGAGTCGGAAAGCCAGGGCCCCGCTAGTCATCAAGCAGCCCTAGTAGACTGGGGAACGGAGCTCCCTCGGAGGTCGGCTCCTGGCAAGCAGGCTCCTCCATACTGAGGGTGACTGCCGGCTGTGTAACACCAGTGTGTCTGTTTTGAGGAACCGGCACCCTGGGGAAGCTGGGGCAGTCTGACTTCCAGTGTCCCGGGAGCCGACAGATAGGGCAAGGCTTAGTTGGTGGCCGTGGTTGTGGACAGGCTCGGGACCAGTGTCCTTCCTTTCCACATTTGAAACATGCCCCTGGAGGGGCATGGGTTTCGGCCTTGGGCTTCTGGTTCCCTGCCGGCCTTAGAGCCGCCACTAGGGCTTGGGTCTGGAGGGCAGCCTTCTGCTTCATGCGAGTTTGGCGGGCAGCCTCAGCCGCATCTTCCCTGGCATTGAATACTTTAAAGGCCATTTTTACCAGGTTTTGGATGGGAGTCTCTGGCCCCTCTTCTGCTTTCTTTAGTTTCTTTCTTATGTCGGGTGCTGATTGGGAGATAAAGTGGGAGGCTAATACAGTGGCCCCGTTTTGGGAGCTGGATCTAGTCGAGTGTACCGGACTAGGGCTTCTTATGCTTGAGTGAGGTATTGGAATTCTTTAATATATGTGGACGGGTTGGCTGAGAAGGATCCTAAACGTGTCTCAATTTGGGACAGGTCTTGGAGTGAGAAAGGAACATGGACCCTGATTAAACCTTCTGCGCCTGCCACTTCTCGGAGTGGGGCCAGGATAGCTGGCTGGTGGGAGTGGGTGTGGGCCGCCACCGGAGAGGCAAGAGGAAGTGCGGCCTCTGAGGGAGGGGGCTCGGAGGGAGTAGAGGGAGAGCAAGGCATGGCCTCTGAGGTAGGAGGTGCAGAGGGAGTGGGGGAAGGGCGTGCCGTTGATGGCGACTGGTTGCTGAGATTGGCAGGAGAGGACAGATGTTCAGGCAGATCCTCCGGTGAGGAGTAGGGAGGGGGAGAGGTAGTGGAGGAAGATTTACGGGGGGTTCGAGATAAGAGGATTTGGTAGGTGGAGCAGGAAGAACATAGGTTGGGGTGGGTACGGAGGTCCCAAAAAGCCTGGACGTAAGGAATTTCATTGTCCTTGCCCGCGCGGCGACAAAAATCGTCGAGATCTCGGAGGGTGTTGAAATCAAAAGTGCCAGTCGGGGGCCAATGTGACTGGTTACCGAGTTTGTATTGGGGCCAAGCCACCTGGGACAGGAAAATAAGCTTTTTCTTTCTGAGGGTTTGGGAATATCCCAATTTGGTAAAATTCGCAGCAAGCACCCGAGGGGGGTGCTCAGAGGTATTTTGGACTCCGAATTTCCCATGGCAGGCGCAGCTACAGACTCTCCGGCGCGGATGGGCAGATGCAACGAAAAGGCGTCCCCGTTCATTGCAAATTCCCCGGAGTACAATTAAGTACGGAAAGGGAAGCGGTCAGAGGGGCGTCCCCCGTCTGGCGGCTGTCCCTCGGAAGGCTCCTGGAGCGGGAATGGAAGACTACCTTGGCTCGGCCGAGACAAGGCAAGGAGTCCGTGCGGAACGCCGGAGAGGGAGCAACTGCACCATGCCGTAGGAAGAGGAGACGGGAAGTGGGGGAAGGCAAAGCAAGAAAAACTTGGCTTACCTTAATCGGAACGTGGAGGTGGCAGGGCCAGTGTTGGGTAGGTTGGGGAGGGGGGCCGTGGCCGGGCCAACGGCCTCAGCTCCCGTCCCGGGTTTCGGCACCATTTGTCCGACCTACCCTCTGCAGGAAGACTGGGCTTATTGGGAAAGAAACCGGACCGCAGGCTAGAGGAAATTCCTTAAGTTCAGGCTTTATTGAGAGGAAAGAGCCTCCGGGCAGGCCAGCCGGGACGAAAAGGAAAAATGGCCGCGCCGCTCAGAGGGGCAGGGTTGTTTTATAGGGGGCTGAAGGGCTGGGGGGTGGGGAAGCCAAAAGCCGAGGTGGTGGGCAACTGTTGGTCAGTTTGAACTGCTGGGCGGGAAGCTGGGCGGCGGAAGGGCTAGGACCGGTATGTAAAGTGAGAGATAAGGGAGCCTCTTTGTGGGGGAGGGAAAGAGAGAGAGAGAGAGAGCGTTTGCGGTAGGGGCAGAGTTTTCCAAACAATCAGTAATACTTTTAAAAAAAGATTTGGGCCGGGCACAGTGGCTCATGTGTGTTGGGAGACCAAGGGAGGTGGGTCACTTGAGCCCAGGAGCTCCAGACCAGTCTGGCAATATGGCGAGACCCCTGTCTTTTTGTTTTTCTTTTTTTTTTTAAATTAAATTAATTCTTTAAAAAAAGATTTAATCAAAAACAATATATAAAAGTTGTCAAGATCATAATAAAATCAGGAATATTTAAAAAATGATAAATTGGCTGGGTGCGATGACACAAGCCTTAATTCCAGCACTTTGGGAGGCTGAGGTGGGCAGGTTGCTTGAGCCGAGGAGTTCGAGACCAACCTGGGCAACATGCAAGACCCTGTTTCTACAAAAAAATTTCAAAGTAGCCAGGTGTGGTGGTGTGCACCTGTGGTCCCAGCTACTTGGGAGGATGAGGTGGAGGAAGCTACTCAGGAAGTTGAGGCTGCAGTGGACTGCACTCATGCTGCCGCACCCCAAACTGAGTGACAGAGCAAGACCCTGTCAAACAAACAAAAACAAACAAAACACCCTTAAGACCATAAAGCGATGAAGTGAGCGTTCTCATACTTGCATGCCTAACGACAGAAACGATCCCAAAATACTACAAAAGCCACAGCCTCACACAAAGACTACCACAATCTTATACAAAAAAAATGCTTCTACATGGACACTTGCTCAACAACTACAAATGGTGTCATTCTTGTTACGGATCTTTATAAGCCAAAGATAATTATTTCAAAACAATCGTATAAAGCCTCATTTTTTCCTTTAAAGATTTTTGTCTTCTTCTACCTCCGTAAATACATACACAGTTTCACACACTACGGGTGTTATAGTTATACTATGACATAGTGCTATTACAATACTCTATTCCCATGTAAATATCTTTTTCTTTTAAAAAGCCTCTCTGTTATTTAAACTGGCACCAGAGTTATGACCCTGACAATCAGCATGCTTTGTGCCCAAACCTTTGCTTCAAGTCCTATGATTGTTGCAGTAATTTCTTACACTAAATATGTAAAATCAAAAAGAAAACATTTTTAAAAAGTATAAAGAATTTAGCACCAAGGGTTGCTAAAAAAAATAAAGGAAAAAAGAAAAAAAAGTACAAAGAAGACTCAAATAAAAATAACTTTCTATACTATATGTATTTTTTTTAACTAAAAAGTTTGTATTCTAACTTAGCAATGCACATTAAATAATGTCAAAGTGAACTCGAAATGAACTTGGATTAAAAAAAATACATTGTGCTGTATACATATTTTTAAAAGAAAGCCTGCTTTACTCTTGGCAGACTTTTGCCTTTGGTTTACATTTTGCTGACCAAAAGGCACAATTCTGCTCTGAATGTGTGTTCAATTTATTCAAATTAATTTACTCAGTTTGTCTGTTATTTTAGGCCAATCTGAATGTTTAATCTGGCTAAGACCGTTTCTTCTGTTTAGAAATCTGATTTCTGGGCTGGGTGTGGTGGCTCACACCAGTAACCCCAGCACTTTGAGAGACTAAGGGAGGTAGATCACTTGAGATCAGTAGTTTGAGACCAGCCTCGCCAACATGGTGATACCAGTCTTTACTAAAAATACAAAAATTAGCCAGCAATGGCATGCCTGTATTACCAGCTACTTGGGAGGCTGAGGCTGGAGAATTGCTTGAACCTGGGAGGCAGAGGTTGCAGTGAGCTGAGATCATGTCACTGCACTCCAGCCTGGGCAACACAGCAAGACTCAGTCTCAAAAAAAAAAAAAATCTGATTTCTGTTTTAGAAACCAGGAAAAATATTAATTATTTCAAAAGAAAAGCCTGTATTTAACTTGAGAGACAGAGAGAGAGAGATAAGACTTATCAACCTAATGAACTATATAGCCTTAGTCCTGATTTAAATAAATGATCTTCAAAAGACATTTAGGGACAATTAGGAAAATTGAACATGGACTGGTCATTATATGAGATTACGGATGTGAAAGGAAAATAAATCTGTGCTAAAGAGAAAAGTCAAGCTGGGAACCGCTTAGGGCAAACCTGCCACCCATTCTATTCAGTCATCCCTCTGCTCACTGAGATAAATGCATATCTGATTGCCTACTTTGGAAACGCTAATTAGAAAGTCAAAAGAATGCAACTGTCTGTCTCACCCACTTACGGCCTGGAAAGCCTTTCCCCTCCTCCCAGCCTCGAGTTGTCCCACCTTTCCAGACTGAACCAATATGCAACTTACATATATTGATTGATGTCTCATGTCTCCCTGAAATGTATAAAACCAAGCTGTATCCTTTATCTTTTTTTCCCCCTTTTTTTTTTTTTTTACAAATATCTCTCCAACCTTGCTGGAATTTTTTTTTTCTTTTTCTTTTTCTTTTTTTTTTAAGCTGTGTCCTGACCACTTTGGGCACATGTCATCAGGACCTCCTGAGACTGTGTCATGGGTGTGTATTCTTGACTTTGGCAAAATAACCTTAAATTAACTGAGACCTATCTCAGATATTTTGTGTTCGCATTTGGCAACCATGAAGGGACCCTGAGTGGAGGTGGCTCTGACTTTTGACAAATCTCCTGTCGGTGCTTGGTATCAGCTTGAGCTATCTTTATGGCTCAAACCTTAAAGGACAATTTGCTGAGGCCCGGAAGCTCCCTGCCCTCCAGAGAATCCCAGATAGCTGAAGTTTATTTTGCTGTACACTCCCCTTTCTGGATTTTTACTTGCTTCCAACAAGGAAGGCAATTTTTCCCACTTCCATGACTATGTTAGGCAGGTAACTCCTTTCTGGAGTTTGAGCTTGCTTCCAATAGGGAAGGTGAGTTTGAGTTTTTTCCAGAATTGGGGTTTTATGCAGGCTAAAGTTAAGACTAACAACCAGCTGATCTGAATTTATGGTTATCATTAGAGCACTCAGTAATCCTTTGCAGCAACCCTTTGTTTGTTTTGCTTAACTGCTTTTTGTTGCCATTTGTTTAATTCTGTTTTTGTTGTTGTTCCGGTCTTTTTCCTATTGAGTTTGACCAACTCTGTTCAACTTGATTAAATCTGAAGGAAAGTTCCAAATTACTGGGAACAAGACCTCTGAAGTGGCTAAATTCTTGCCAAAAAAAGAAGGTGGGGGGGAAATGGCCAGCAAAACAGGGGAAGAAAAGGGAAGATTGTTTATTTTGATTACTTAAGAGGTTTTATTTACATAACAAGGCCACTTTTTGCTAGCCAGTCCAAACAGAGAGCCTGGGTGTTGCCCCATGCTGAAATTCCAATACTATGGTCCTGCCTTCTTTTTTTTTTCTTTTCACCTTGGCAGCCTATTGGGTTCCTAATCAAGTCCTTTCTGGTTTGATACTTGTTATTTCTGAAGTATCAGCAGTTTGTCCTAGATGAAATATGGTAACAAGATTTTTAAAAACTTTTTAAAGAAGTTCAAAAGTTTAAAGGATGTTGAAAACTAACATCCAAGTTGTTTTGTATTAAAAGGCCTTTTTTTTTTTTTGGTCTCCTAGGACCTTGTCTTTTTCTCAAGCAAAAGCTTTTTTCAGACCAGGTTGGGTGGCTCACACCTGTAAGTGGCTCACACCTGTAATCCCAGCACTTTGCAAGGCCAAGGCAGGCAGATCACCTGAGGTCAGGCGTTCGAGACCAGCCTGGCCAACATGGTAAAACCCCATCTCTACTGAAAATACAAAAAATTAGCCAGGCATGCGGGTGCATACCTGTAATCCCAGCTACTGAGGATGCTGAGGCAAGGGATTTGCTTGAATCTGGGAGGCAGAGATTGCAGTGAGCCGAGATCACGCCACTGAACTCCAGGGTGACTACAGAGCCGTACTCCATCTCAAAAAAAAAAAAAAAAAGAAGAAAAGTTTTTTCTTCTCAGTTGACTGAATTCTGTTTACTTCATTTACTTCTCCTGTCTATCCTTTCTCTTGCCACCCTCTGCTGCATGAGGGACCTAAAATAGTTTATAATAGCCTGGAATTGCTTAAAGAAAATGGAGAAGGGCCAGACTTTCTTCTGGGGAGTAACCTGTTTTTCTTTGGGTTTCCTCATGGAACCCAAGAACGTAAACAGACAAGTTTGTCTCAGATCTTAAACTGCTTGCTTTTGTATCATGTTACCCAATTTTTTTTGACTAACAGAGTTATTACAACAGAGGCTACTCTTGGGTTTTTAAGGAAAAGTGTAATTTATTTATTATTTATTTATTTATTTACTTATTTGAGACTGAGTCTCACTCTGTCGCCCAGGCTGGAATGCAGTGGCATGATCTCAGCTCACTGCAACCTCCTCCTCCAAGGTTCGAGTGTTTCTCCTGTCTCAGCCTCCCAAGTAGCTGGGATTACAGATGCATGCCACCCTACCCAGCTAATTTTTGTATTTTTAATAGAGACAGGGTTTCACCATGTTAGTCAGGCTGGTCTCAAACTCCTGCTTTCAGGTGATCTGCACCTACCTCAGCCTCCCAAAGTGCTGGGTTTACAGGTGTGAGCCACCATGCCCAGCCAAGGAAGAGTGTAACTTAGGCATTTAGAAGTATTTGTTTTGAAAAAAAAATGTTTTTTAAGTGCACTGTCAAAGCATCTTGTGGTCTAGCTTCATAATAATTCTTCCTTTTTGGAGACACAGGATTCAGTGTGGGCTCTGTGCAGAGCTCTGGGATTTAGTTAAAAGATAAGTAGTCCCTATCTAAATAAAATTGGTCTCTTTATACAATCCTATGATACATTTTATAATTTTATATTTAATTTGGTATCCAACTTTAATCTCCCTCTACCACCACCAGATTCTCTTTCTGTACTTTGAGATGTAAATTTTGCTATCTGATTTTTTTTAACCTAAGAGTTCCTTTAATATGCAAATTTAGGGCTACCTAGCTGACAACTGCCGAGGGTAATAAAATACGTTAACAAGAAGTTGAAAGTCTAAAATAGGAGAAAAAATTAGAAGACTTATATCTGTAAGATTGACTTCTCTTTCGTGTCTAATATATCTATGTATATATGTGTCATGCAGATGATGTTTTAGTCCTAAAAATGTATAAAAGAGCTCTAATTAATCGGTTTTAAAAAGCTTTTAAATCAAATACTTTATCAGAAAAACAGAGACTTTAAGCCAAATGCTTTTTCAAGTTCACACGACTTAAGTAAACTTTAATAAATAAATTGGTTTTAAAATTTTGGTGAAATAAAATTAGAAATGGCTTCAGAATTGTCAACATACATTATTTATCTCTGCTAGATGTCAAAATTTGGCATGAGGATTATAAAGCTGTGAATGCAGCTCAAAAGAGAATTATCTTTGTGGGCAATGTAATAAATAAGGCAGTCAATATTGTTTGGTTAATGAAAACACCTAAATCCTGAGTTATTGGCAAAACAAAAAAAATCCATTTATCTAAACTTAAGTTTCTTACTTATGAACACCTAAAATTCACAGGTCAGAAAAATGGTTAACAAGAAAACAGCTTTAAATTATAACTATCACAGTTTCAATAAGTAATCTGAGTAAACTATTTTTTAAAAATTAATTACTTAGGTAAATGGAATAAATGCTTGTAGATAATCTTGTCATATAATTTGAAGTCTAAAGTTATATTAAGCTAAATAATAGATATTCATTAAATGTCTGGGCCATTTCCAATTTTTTTAAAATTATAGGAAAACATTTTTCTCAAAAACTAAAAGAAAGGTGTTCTTATTTAAAGGAAAATAATTTTTATCCAATTTAAAAGGAATTAAGAGTTATTTAAGAAATTAGGTAAAGGTAATCAGTGAATAAGAACAATGTGAAGAAAGTTATAAAGAGGTACTTGGGCAAGAAATGTTAAAAGGAAAGTAATTTTATATGGGAAAGAATCTTGTATGGTAAATTTTTGTCCTAAAATAAAATAGTTATTTAAGAAAGAAGAATGTCTAGGATAAAACAGGAAGTCCAAGCATGTCATAAATGATTTGTGTCAAATTGTCTATAATTAAAGAGAATTTATAATAGTATTTTTAGAGATGGGGGTCTTGATATTTTTAAAAAAATACACTAAAGAGTTGTTTATAACAATAAAATTGTCTTAAGGGATTCATTTACTCTTAATAAAGTATATGAAATTTTAATTTTTTTAACCCAAAGTTCAACTTTTATTGCATCTGGCCATTTTTGGTTTTCTCTCCCCTTTTAAAAGGTGCAAAATAATAATGTTCTCCTTCAACTAATTTTCAGCTCATGTAAGTTTTTTGCCTTGGTTTCTGTTTGTTGTGGCCTGATGCTAAAAATGTTTTCTTTCTTTTTTTTTTTTTGATAAACAGTTTTTTTCTCCTCCTCCTCCTCCTCCTCCTCCTCCTCCTCCTCCTCCTCCTCCTCCTCTTCCTCCTCGTCTTTTTCATCTTCCTCTTCCACTTTTTTCCGGGCAACTTTAGCAGGACCCTTTGCACCATCAAACTTTCCTTTCAACTTACAGTCAGCAACATCCTTCTCATACTTCTCCTTCAGCTTTGCCGCCTTAGTGATGGAAGGCTGCTTTCGCTGTCATTTAGGTTATTCCACATCTTACCCAGCTTTTTTGCCACGTCTCCAATAGAGATGCCAGGGTTTGTGGATTTGATCTTGGGGTGGAATTCTGAGCAGAACAGGAAGAAGCCAGACGGTGGCCTTTTGGGGGCATTAGGATCCTACTTCTTCTTGCATCCCTTAGCTGGTCCATAATCCTTCATTTCCTGATCATAGCACACTTTATCCGCCTTTGCCATTTCATCAAATTTAGATTTATCTTTCCTGGACATTGTCTTCCACCTCTCAGAGCACTTTTTGGAAAATTCTGCAAAATTGACAGGGACCTCTGGGTTTTTCTTCTTAAGTTCTTCTCTGCACGTCTGCACAAAGAAGGCATAAGCAGACATCTTGCCCTTTGGTTTCTTGGGGTTACCTTTAGCCATCCTGACTGTATTGTTCGCTAGTCTGGGCAGCGCAGGGCACAACACGCTGCTCAGTGCTCCCCAGCCTTGCGCTAGCTGCCTCCACGAGAGCTGCCTCAAAAATGTTTTCTTAAAGGTCGGTTTTCTTCCAATATAATATTTTGTGCACTGCAGAAGTTCTTTTCTTTTGCATTTTGGTAACTGGACCAACAGATTTTATGTTTTATCAAAGCAATTCCTATGCCATTATTATAAAGTTTTGGTTTGCTTAGGGAAAAAAAAACTGAGATTAAAAAAAAGTTTTTTAATTAAACTTATTACATCAGTATATCTTTCTGTATGTGCTGTTAAAGTCCTTGTGCCATTGAATTAAAGGGCTTTGACTTCTGGGTCTAAAAAGGACACCAAGTCCTGCTAAATCTTAAACACTAACAGCAATTACATCCTCATCTTCAGGCCTGGTAGGAGATGCCAATCAAAATAAATTGCATTCATAAGACACAGGGCCAGAAATTAAAACGATTAAACTCTTCAAGACCCAGGGACTATGACAGAAGAGATGGGCACATGAGATTGTATAAGGGCCAATTTTGAGAGATAAAATAAGTTCAGTTTCTCTATAAATTAACCATTAATGTCAAAGGCACACTGATGCAAGACCAGTATAAGAACACCTGCATCAGATTAACAGGGTTTTCTTGGAGCATTAACCCACTCCTCAATAAAAACTATAAAGGTTATAAAAGGCTTATGGAAATTATATCTTATGGTCAAGATAATTAAAATTGTATAGGTTGTTTATAAAATTTTGGAAAACAAATGTAATCAGCCACATGCTGTTTTTATTAGGGCTTATTGTTTGGGATATTAAGTCTTCTCTCTCAAAGAATAAAAGTTTTCACTTTTTAAAAAAAATCTTTGAGTTATCAGTGTGGTTAAATGAACAACTTATTTTATAATGGCCTGTGCTTGTGATCCTATTTTGTTATATTGAGCATTTAAAATTTTTTGTATTTGACCAACTTTCCAAAGTCAAATTCTAACTTGGTTTCTCATTAATGTTTTGATATTAGTCCCTTGAAGTCCAAAAGAGCCATATTCAGCTTATTTGGTATAAAAATTATACAAGAAGCATTGTCAAATACGAAATGGTGTTTGGCCTTCCTTGGACTGTATTTGTATAAATGTTATTGGTATGTGTTACAAAACTATGTAAAACTCCTATAATTCTGATATGACTTAGTGTATGTTATTATTATTAATTATAATTGTTATGTAAAATTGTTGAATGCTATAGAAGTAACCAAAATTCCTGGTCAACTGTGGTTTTAATAGTGGCTGTCTTATGACTTTTTGTCATCCATGGATAAATTGCTATCTTGTTTTGATCTTCTTCAAAAGGTGGTTTATAATCAGCAATAGGACTTTGATAGGTGCTTTTGAATGAAGGTATCTAATAACTTTGGCAGTTGTGACATTAGAATAAAGGAAAAAAACCTTCAGGACTCTCTGGAGAGCTGGAATGTTCATGATATCAAATGTAACAGGAGTTAACTGCATGGACTGAACTAACAGAAGATTGAAGTAATCCCTTTTGATTTTTTTTTTTTTTTTTTGCTTAAAACATTGCTGATCCTTTGTTTTGTTTTTCAGAGTCAAGAAAACATTTGAGCAAATTACAGTTGTTAACAATTGAGTAAAATATACTCCTGTAAACAAAACTTGGAGCATATTTGTTTATCTGATTTCTTCAGAATTTGGAAACTGCGAGTATTCTTATGACAATATAGTTATTTGCATAAGTGCAATAAGAATCTGGTTTTGTTTTGTAACAGGACATAATAAGAGTGACTGGTTATTTTACCAAGGCTTTGACTGGAATGGTGTGCTTTCCTGTAAGGAATTAAACTTGACTTACAGAGCCAATAAAACATCTTGGGAAAACTGGCCTCATAGTCTACACAATCCCTGTGCAGGGTTCCTGACCTGTGATTAGTAAAGAATGTCACTTTCTGACAGACCCAGGAGCCCCAAGTTATTCTGAGACCTCAAGAGGAAAGGAATTTACTCAACCATAGGTAGTTGATGGTATAAAGCCATGGCTGGGTTCAGCTTTTAAAGTCTTATTTGAGAGTCCTTCTATGGCACAAAGTTCCGTCAAAGCCAATTTAAAAAGCCTATGTGAGAGCTGGGTGCGGTGGCTCACAGCCTGTAGTCCCAGCACTTTGGGAGGCTGAGGCAGGCAGATCACAAGGTCAGGAGATTGAGACCATCCTGGCTAACATGGTGAAACCCGGTCTCTACTAAAAATACAAAAAATTAGCCAGGTGTGGTGGCCCATGCCTGTATTCCCAGCTACTTGGGAGGCTGAGGCAGGAGAATCGCTTGAACCCGGGAGGCAGAGGTTGCATTGAGCAGAGATCGTGCCATTGCACTCCAGTCTGAGTGACAGAGTGAGACTTCATCTCAAAAAAAAAAAACCTATGTGAAAAATAATTACTCTTGCTGTACATTTGTATATTCATGCCAAGTATAGTAAAGCAAATTGTTCCTACCATGATTTGTCTTTAGTAAAAATGGAAAACTGAAGAGAGAAAAATGTTTCAAAAGGTTTAGTACACCTGTTGTTAGATTCTAGTCTTGCCTAATGTTTTTCCATTTTTATTATTTCCTTTTTTTTTTGAGACGGAGTTTTCGCTCTTGTTACCCAGGCTGGAGTGCAATGGAGCGATCTCGGCTCACCACAACCTCCGCCTCCTGGGTTCAAGCAATTCTCCCACCTCAGCCTCCTGAGTAGCTGGGATTACAGGCACGTACCACCATGCCCAGCTAATTTTTTGTATTTTTAGTAGAGACGGGGTTTCAACATGTTGACCAGGATGATCTCGATCTCTTGACCTCGTGATCCACCTGCCTTGGCCTCCCAAAGTGCTGGGATTACAGGCTTGAGCCACCACGCCCAGCCCCATTTTTATTATTTTCTAAAGTTTGGACAGAATTCTAATATTTCCTGGCTACAAGTCTCCAAAGTAATGTTTTCCATTTTTTTGCCTTCTTTCTGTTGGAAACAAATGCTTGTTCCTCAGTGCTGAAAGGAAGAACCAATGCTCAGATGAAGAACTTTTCTCAGCAAGGCAATTTTAGTTTCTGCAGAAAGGGTGCTTCTCAGAAGTCTGATTGCCATGAGAGCACATCGAACAAAGAAAGACAGAAGTTTTTATCCCTGACATATTGGGTCCTTACTGCTGTGTCCTATCTTCATTGGCTGGAGCTGGACCACACAATCAAGACTGATCTCGATTGGCTAAAAACCTAGAACTTTCCTGAATAGGTAAACATGCGATGGAGAACAAAGAAACCAAGGGGGTTGTTTTGGGGAAACTAGGAGAATAATAACATTTCCAAATAAGGAAGAGGCAGGAAATGCCTGGGCATGTTCGGACATGTCTGAGCAGGCTATAGGCCAGAACATGTAACTTGTTTAAAGTAGAACAGAGAATGTACTTATTCCTTTACTATATTTAACAGCTACATAGGGCTTAACAAGGAGTTATTAGCAAAAAGCAAGGAAACTTAAAGGAAGTCAGTTTTGTTTTGTTTTTTTTTTTGAGATGGAGCCTCATTCTGTCACCCAGGCTGGAGTGCAATGGTATAATCTTGCCTCACTGCAACATCTGCCTCCCAGGTTCAAGTGATTCTTCTGCCTCAGTCACCAGAGTAGCTGGGATTACAGGCATGTGCCACCACACCCGGTTATTTTTGTATTTTTAGTAGAGACAGGGTTTCACCATATTGGCCAGGCTGGTCTCCAACTCCCTAACCTCATGATCTGCCTGCCTTGGCCTCTCAAAGTACTGGGATTACAGGCATGGGCCACTGTGCCTGGCCTTCTTTTTTTTTTTTTAAGAAGAAAATTATTTCCAACACTTGTTATTTATTTTTTAACAAAAAGGGAAACTTTGAAGAGGAACTTTTTACTTTTCACGTTTCTTTTCTCCTCCCCTGCCCCATTTTTTCTAATTTGAAATCACTGAAAACTAAGCTGTGCTTTCTTAAAGCCCTGCAAACTAAAGCTAGACAACAAACTTCAGAAGCAAATAACAACCACCTATTTACATATATAAGCCACTTTCCTACCTGCCTATTGATGTATGGGCTTCAGGGTAATATGGCCTATATACATTTTCCAGGGTTGTTCTTTTTTGTTTGTTGTTGTTTTCTCCCTTCTTCCCCCTATTTTCTCTTCCTAATAACATGGGACCTACCTGTCTAGGTAGGTTTTGCTAGGAATAAACCATCCTAGCAATGAGAAATCACAGGAAACCTGAGTCCAGAGACTGATTTCCTTCAAAAATGCTTTCTCTGAAAGATTTCAAAAAGAAAAGGGGGAAATATGAAGGGAAAATAAATCTTGGGACCCCCAAATCACTACACTGCAGGGAAAGGTCAAGCTGGGAACGGCTTAGGGCAAACTGCCTCCTACTCTATTTAAGGTCACCCCTTTGCTCAATGAGATAAATGCATACCTGACTGTCTCCTTCAGAAATGCTAATCAGAAACTCAAAGGAACCTGTTTGTCTCTCACCTACCCATGACCTGGAAACCAAAACCCCCTCCCCATTTCGAGTTGTCCCTGCCTTTCCAGACTGAACCAGTGAACAACTTACATGTATTGATCGATGTCTCATGCCTTCCTAAAATATGTAAAAGCAAGCTATGCCCCAACACCCTGGGCACCTGTCGTCAGCACCTCCTCAGGCTGTGTCACAGGCATGCATCCCTAACTTTGGCAAAATAATCTTCTTAAATCGACTGAGACCTCTCTCAGATATTTTGTGTTCCCAAGGAATTATCGTTTTCTGGGTATGATCATAAAACTGTGTTTCTGTGATAGTTATAAAGCTTGCTTATGATCAAGATTTTTTGTGAAGAATTTACAAGTAAAGGATATTTTATTCTTGATTGCTTTAAAATACTCTAGCAAGTGAAAAAAAGTGGTGGGGAGGATAGAGTATAAATAAGAGCAACATAATGTTGCTCACTGTTCAAACTGAGTGATGAGTGTATGGACGCTTATTACACTATTCTCTCTACTTTGTGGATGTTTGACATTTTCCATAATAAAAAGCTCTTAATTCCCTCATTCCCATCTCCCCAGGTGAAGCCATTCAGCTAAAAAGGTCAAGTTTTCAAGTGTTAGATCAAATACAAATTTTAATATAAATTATTTTCTTTAAGTTGCTTTCTTTGAGCAAGGTAGCCACTGGGGATAAGTCCCTTGGTGCCTGACCTACCCCTGCTGCCAGGGCCAGCCCATCTGGCCCCACATGAAGGCCCACTTCGGCAGGCTGCTAGAGACTGCGTGGCTCTATAGCCTGGCTCTGCCCACCTGGGGCCACAAGGCCTCAGGACCAGACCAGCCCTTGCCCCACCCACAGCTGTTGGGCAGCCAGGGCCATCACCTGTAGCACTGGTTGCTGGTGCTTTGTTGGTAGACATCACTCTTAACCCCCACTTCTGCCCCTGGAAATGTTTCAGCTTTGACCCTAGGGGAACCTGCCCACCAGGCTGAGAGCCCCTGAGCTTTTAACCTGAGGGTCTTTATTGGATAGGACCACTTCCCATTTCTTCCCTAGAGAAAACACATGGGCTTTGGAGCCAGACAGACCTGGGCCTGAATCCTGGCCGGCATTCCTTGCTGTGAGACCTGGGCAAGACACTTCACCTCTGCTGAGCCCCCATTCCCTATCTGTGAAATAGAACAACGCAACCAACCTCACAGAGTTGCTGTGTGGATGCTGCCTGACACACATCCCATTAAGGTTTGGTCTCTGCTTCCTCCCTGGGAGACAGGGCCTGGAATCAGAGGATGAGAACCTTCCTATAGAAAGTCTTCATGTGTCCTAGGACTTGGCTATCTTAGAGTGTACACTGTGCAGCGGATGTGGCTCACACTCTAGACTTCCACCCCTGCCAGCATTTGCGGTTGGGTTGCCCTAACCCCTGAGCCTGGAGCTTCTGAGGGAACCTGAGCTGGCCTCTCCCAATCCCCACTATTGGTGCAGAGATACAGTCTGGGGCTGGTATCCTTGTTCTGGGCCTGCTGCTCCCACCCCAGGACGCCGTGGGCTTGTCCTCAGTGGCTTCGCTGAACTGCTTCTCCCACCACAGGCATTATTCCCAGGAAACATGTTTTTTGAAGCCAAAAAACATCCCAGCTGCTGGGATTCAGGGACTGTTTCAGTCAGGCTGAGTGGCAGCTCAGTCCTAGAGGGTCTCTGAGGATCTGGACTGGGAATCCCAGTACTCCCTAAGCCAGAGCCCACCAGCCAGGCCTGCTATGGGCCACCTGCCTGCGGGCTGCTGGGCTGAGCTGAGCCTGGCAAGCTCTGGGCCTTATTTAAGGGTTTGTGATAAGCCTGTGGGCCCTGGAGGCAGGCGTTTAAGGCATCTGGTTTGTCTTGAGGGGGAAAAAAAAAGTTGCTTTCTTTGGTCTTGGACAACTTTTAACAGATAAAAGTTAAAATATTATGGAAAATTAAAAGACTGTTGTCACAGTCTGTTAATCCCATCTGGTTCCCATGAGAAGGGTAAATAGTTATATGGCAGTGTCATGGGATCCAGGGCCCACTATAGGAAAATGTCCCAAAGGGCTCTCTGAACTGTTTTCACTCACATCACTTCAAACACCAGTGTGTGGATTGTGTGGAGTTTTACATACCACCAACAACCAATTCTCCAACCCTCTGGACAATTCCATTTAATTCTGGCACAAACTACGTGGAGTTAGTGCAGCCTTGACCTGTTAAGGGCTCAGTCCCACAATGCTGCCCCCACTTCAAATACCAGTTCAAAGTCCCAGGTTACCACATGTACTTCTGACCAACCAAATATAAATCGGAGGTTTCCATGACTCCTTCTTCAGTTTTGAGAATTTGCTAGAATGGCTTACAAAACTCAGGGAAACACTTTACTTGGGTTTATTGGCTTCTTATAAAGGATATTATAAAGGACACCAGTGAGCAGCCAGTGAAGAGGTGCCTAGGGCGAGGTCTGCAAGGGAGCTGAGCACAGGAGCTTCTGTCTCTGTCAAGTCTGAGGTGCACCACCCTCCTGGCATGGGGATGCGTTCACTGACCCAGATGGTCCTGAACCCCTCTGTTTTGAGATTTTTACAGAGGCTGCATTGTGTAGGCATAATTGATTAAATCATTGGCCAATGGTGAGTGACTCAATCTCCAGCTCAGCTCCTCCCCCTAGAGGTCCCAGGATGGGGCTGAAAGTTCCAACCCTCTAATCATGATTGGTTCCTCTGACCCCCAGCCCCCTAGCTATTCAGGGGCCACCAAGACTCACATGATTAGCATAAACTCAAGTATGGGTGGAAAGGACTTTTCATGAATAACAAAAAATGTCCTTATCACCCCATCACTCAGAAAATTCCAAGTCTTTGGAAACTCTGTCAGCAACTGAGGACAAAGACCAGATGGATATTTCTTACTATATCACCAGCTCTCTCTTTTTTTTTCTGGAAACACATATAGTCTGAACACATGTAGCACCAGCTCTCTAACCCTCCATTCTTCCTTTTCTTCTTTTTCTTCATCAATAGAAGACAGAGGAAAACATTGAAGCCTGAAGTAACCTCTTATTTGACTAGTTAAAACAATGAAACTGTGGGAGCTTTAGGATCTTTGGTTTGAGAATCTCTGGTTTGGTATTAACATAAGTATATTAAGGCTACAAGGACAATCATTTGAAATTTCCAGTGGAGGCCAGCTTTCCTCTATTAGATAGAGTATCATTTGGAAAGCATGTCCTCTTCATTACACACTCTTCCTTTGAGAACTGACTTGCTACTGGACTCCAGGAGATTTAAAAAAACCCTTAAGAGGGGTTTCAGGATAGGTGACTAGAGGCACCAGGCAGCACTTGCCTCCTCCACAAAGAATGACCAACACGATGAGTAGATAACCACATGTTGAATAGAGCTTCTAAGAGAGAACGCTGGAATTGATCAGGGAAGTGACAGGGAATCTCTGAGGTGCACAGAAGACGAGAGAACTAAAGCAGCAGGGCCTGTCAGGATCAGCTCACAACTCCCAATTGTAGAGAAAAGTTGAGAGATCCCCAGCAGTCTACACTCCTACTGCAGACTCCAAGCCTAGCCAGGGGAAGGCCCCTTGGCCATTGCAAGCCCTGAGACTAGCATAGAGAGCTGCCTGGAGACACGTGATGGCATTGTTTCAGAGACGGAGTTCACACTAAGTCCCACATACCCCCCAGACCCAAGCAGCTGCAGCATAGGGGCATTTGAGAGCTCAGCTCCCACCAGACTGCATCCTGCCCTGGGCCCCAACAACCCCTGCACTTCCTCATCCCTGGACCCCAATGACATCTCCTTACATCTACTCAGAAGGCTGTAGCATTAATATGCCAGCTGGACCCAGCAGTGTTACTGATTTCCAGCACTCTATGCCATGCAATGCCCCACACCCTGGGGAACAGGCAAAGCAGTGCACCAGGAAGACTGACCTGGGACAAAGGGAGCCAAAGCATGCACTTCCCAGAGCCTGAGTGCCTCCAGCTCCAGGGCCAATGCCACTGACAGCAACCCCATTTCTTTCAGAAAGGCCACCGTGCACCTGCATGTACCTTTACAGAAAGCCTGGAGAACAGCCCACCTGTGTACGGTCCTTAGGCTTGAGGAGAGGTGTTGGCACCCATGTGCCTCATCCAGAGACCTCAGGATGAGTCTGTTCCATCTGCCACCACCACCCACATGCACTATCCAGGGGCCTGGCCTGGGGATAATTTGGCCACCCTGCCCTCCACCACTGGTGCATGTGTATGCCATCTGGGGGCATAAGGACAGATCCACCCACCACCAGATTACATGTGTATCTCTCAGGGGGTGAGGGACTGGCCCTCCCAGCCCACAAACAGGACTGACTGCTGTGCATCCTGCTCTAGGGCCTAAGGGTTGTCCCCACTGCTACTATCACCACCAATGCCACACACATCTCCTGGGGGTCCAGTGGCCTACCCACTCAGCTCACTACTGCCACTGCTGGTACCTGAGCATCCCACCTGGAAGCCTAAACACTGGACTGTCCATACCCACCACTGCCAGCACCCACATACACCATCCAGGGGCCTGAGGACTGGTACACTTGGCCAACCACTGCCACCAAAATGTTAGGCAGTTGAGAATTGGTCCAACTGGCATCCCCTTCCCCAGGAAAGCCTTGTCACAGCCCTACTAACAACCACATCCTATGCCACTGAGGAACTCACAGACACCACTGATGCTGATTATCAGTGAAGATACCACCCAGAATCAAAGCCAAAGTACCCTGCCCAACCAACTATAGATGCAGCTTTAGGAAAGAGGCTACCCCTACAAAAACCAGTCCATAAAATTGAAAGAAGCAACTGTTACACCAGATGAGCAGATATCAATATAAGGTCACAAGAAACATGAGAAAGCAAGGAAACATGACTCTTCCAGATGGAGACAATAATTTTCTAGTAGCATCAAAAAGAAAAGGAAATCTATAACATAGCCTGAAAAAGAATACAAAATAATGATATTAAAGAACTCAATGAGATACAAGAGAACACAAATAAATAATACAAAGAAATCAGGAAAACAATTCATGATCTGAATGAGAAATTCAACAAAGATATAAAAAAGAGATAAAAGAGATACAATTCAACAAAGATATAAAAAAACCGAACAGAGATCCTGGAACTGAACAATTAAATGAATCAAATAAAAAATTCATTCAAGAGCTTTAACAATAAACTAGATCAAGCACAAGAAAGAATTTTGGAACTTAAAGTCAGGTCATTTGAAATAACCCAGTCAGACAAAAAGAAATGAAAAAAGAATGAAGAAAGTGTGGATGACATGTGAGATAATGTAAAACAACCAAATATTCAAACTTTGGTAATTTCAGAAGAAGAGATGGGCAAAGGCATAGAAAACCTCTTTAACAAAATAATAGCTGAAAACTTTTAAAGTCTTGTCAGAGATGTAGATATTCATATATGGGAAGCTTAAAGATCCCCAAATAGATTCAACCTAAAAACAGTCTTCTTCAAAGCACATTATCATCAAATCCCAGCTACTTAGGAGCCTGAGGCCAGGAGTTTGTAGTGTGCTATGATTGTGCCTGTAAAGTAACCTCTGCACTCAAGCCTGGGCAACACAGCAAGACCTTATCTCAAAAGAAAAAAAAATAAAGTAAAAGACAAAGACAGAATTCTAAACACAACAGGCAAAAAGCATCAGGTCACATATAAGGGAATCTCCATCAGACTAATAGTGGATTTCTCAGCAGAAACTGTACAGGCCAGGAAAGAATGGGATGATATATTTCAAGTGTGGAAAGAAAAGAATTTCCAGAAAGCATACTATATTCAGCAAAACTATTCCTCAAAAATGAAAAAGAAATATTGGGGGAATTTATCATCACTACACTGGCCCTGTAAGAAATGCTTAAGGGAGTGCTACAACTGAAAGCAAAAGGACAATAACTATAATGAAAGTATAAACCTTACTGGTAGAGAGGATATGCAAATGAGAAGGAGAAAGGACTCAAACATTATCACTACAACAAAACCCCACAAAATCATAAAGGTAAACAATAAAAGATGAAGAAAGGAACATAACATATACAAAACAATCAGAAAACAACTAACAAAATGACAGGAGTATTTTACTCTCACCTATCAATAACAAACTTGAATGTAAATGATTTAAGTTCCCCAATTAAAAGACACAAACTGGCTGAAAGGATAAAAAAAAAAAGACCCAACTGTATGCCACCTGCAGGAAACTCACTTCACCTATAAAGACATACATAGGGCTGGGCGTGGTGGCTCACGCCTATAATCCCAGCACTTTGGGAGGCCAAGGCAGGTGGATCACAAGGTCAGGCCCGGCCAAATTGGTGAAACTCTGTCTCTACTAAAAATACAAAAATTAGCCAAGCACAGTGGTAGGCACCTGTAATACTAGCTATTACGGAGGCTGAAGCAGAAGAATCACTTGAACGTGGGAGATGGAGATTGCAGCAAGCCAAGATCAGGCCACTACAGTCTACCCTGGACAACAGAGCAAGACTCTGTCTCAAAAAAAAAAAAAGACATATATAGACATGAAGGGATGAGAAGCCAGGTGCAGTGGCTCATGCCTGTAATCCCAGCATTTTGAGAGGCTGAGGTGGGCAGATCACCTGAGGTTGGGAATTCAAGACCAGCTTGGCCAACATAGTGAAACCCCGACTCTATTAAAAATACAAATATCAGCCAGGCATGGTGGTGCATGTTTGTAATCCCAACTACTTGGGAGGCTGAGGCAGGAGAACAGTTTGAATCTAGGAGGCGAAGGTTGCAGTGAGCTGAAATCATGCCATTGCACTCCAGCCTGGGCAACAAGAGTGAAATTCAGCCTCAAAAATAAATAAACAAACAGACAAATAAATAAATAAAACAGACATGAAGGGAAGGGGAAAAAATCCACACAAACAGAAACCAAAAGTGTGCAGGCAGAGCCAAGGACCATGGCCTATATGTTGACATCATGTTCTTGACATAAGCATTCAATACAAGAAAACAGTGGAATAGCATTTACACCAGGAAATACATTGTGGGTCAGTTAACTTGCAATATCAAGGCTGTAGGAGAGCAATTTTAAACATACCAGAACTTGGAGAATATTTTTCCCATTGCCTCTTCTTGATGAACCTAAGAGGGAAAGGGCTAGAAAAGATAATTGGAAAAACTTTGGCAAAAATATTTGCAGCAAATCTTGACTGTGTGTAGCAGCAAATGTGAGGCAAAAACAAATGTGGAGATAAGGATAGTAGACTAATATGAAAATGTGATATACTCTGTCAACTTGGAAATAATATCACTTAAAAAGCGGAAGAAGACAGAAAACCCAATAAACTTATTAACTGATTCAGAGGCAATAGCTATATGTTGTAAGATATTTCATAAAGCTGAAAAATCAAATAATGGAAGCCTAGGTTTATTTGAAAGTACAAAGAAAAACTAAATTTTGGATGGTAAGAAAAAAAGAGGGAAGAGTGAGGAAGAGGTTACAAGCTAGGTTATTATTATTATTATTTTTTTTTTTGAGGAATCTCACTCTGTCACCCAGGCTGGAGTGCAGTGGTACAATCTTGGCTTACTGCAACCTCCGCCTCCAGGGTTCAAGCGATTCTCCTACCTCAGCCTTCTGAGTAGCTGAGATTCAGGTACACACCACCACACCCAGCTAATTTTTGGCATCTTTAGTAGAGATGGGGTTTTGCCATGTTGGCCAAGCTGGTCTTGAACTCCTTACCTGGAGTAATCCACCTGTCTCAGCTTCCCAAAGTGCTGGCATTACAGGCATGAGCCATTGCACCCGGCACAAGTTAGTTTTTTTGTTTGTTTGTTTTGAGACGGAGTTTCGCTGTTGTTACCCAGACTGGAGTACAATGGCACGATCTCGGCCCACCGCAACCTCTGCCTTCTGGGTTCAAGCAATTCTCCTGCCTCAGCCTCCCGAGTAGCTGGGACTACAGGCGTGCACCACCATGCCCAGCTAATTTTTGTATTTTTAGTAGAGACGGGGTTTTACCTTGTTGACCAGGATGGTCTCAATCTCTTGACCTCGTGATCCACCCACCTCGGCCTCCCAAAGTGCTGGGATTATAGGCGTGAGCCATCGCACCCGGGCACAAGTTAGTTTTATAACAGTAGACATTGTCTAAAGGAGACCAGGCCTGGTGGCTCATGTCTGTAATACTAGCACACTGAGAGGCCGCGGTGGGAGGGTTGCTTGAGTCCAGAAGTTCAAGACCAGCCTGGGCAACATAGTGAGATCCCATCTTAAAAAAAAAGCAACAACTTACAGAAAATGTTTTTAAAAAAATTTTAAGTCATTGTCTAAAGGAAAATGGGAACTGAAGTATTATAAAATATAACAACTAGAAAAAATTAAAACCTTAAATTTTATACACACATACATACACACACACACACAAAGAGGGATTTTGTGATGTTTCAGTTTAGCTCAATTCATTCAAATGGTTTCTCCAAATGTCCTTCCCTGTATCATTCTGAGTTAGGATCAGCTACAAGATAGAATTAGAGTTGCATTGCTCCTGATCTACTGCTTACTTTGCTGCAGTGGGACAGCCAGACCAGCTGTTACCCCAGCTCCTGTCTGATCTCCCTCAGCTTCTCCAAATCCTGGGCCAGGTAAGCGCACTACCCATGGCGAAGAGAGCCAGTTTCTCCTACAGGTCACTTACAACATTGAGACCTGAGGCAATGAGATTCAGTGCTGTTCCAGTCTGTCCTAAAAGTTCCTGTTTACCCATCCCTGATTTCCTAACTTCACATCCCATCTTCCCTTCCTTACATCAGTCAGACCAGCATCAGTCACAGAGGCAAGTCTTACAAAGACTTATTCACCAAATCTTAAAGTTATATAAGGCGTAGTACATATAATAAATGTGTTCTTTGTATCATTTGCGGTGATTCAGCCGCTCTGATTAAAAAAAAAAAAAGAATGAAAATGAACAAATGCAATGGACAACAGAGTATAGTAAAAATATAAAGTTTTGAAAAGATAATATAAAACAATATAACTAAGACTAAACAAATTCATTGTATTGATAAATGTAAATGAGCTTAAAACACCTATTAGAAGAAAACAAAAATGAATGGTAAGTGGATTAAAATAAATGGATTTAACATGACTCAAAAAGGAAAAGAATAGCAAAGCAAAAAGAAAAAATACAGAAGGATGAAATTGCTAAATATGAGGCCGGGCATGGTGGCTTATGCCTGTAATCCAAGCACTTTGGAGGCCAAGGTGGGTGTATCACCTGAGGTCGGGAGTTCAGGACCAGCCTGACCAACATGGTGAAACCCTGTCTCAAATAAATAAATAAATAAATAAATAAATAAATAAATAAAAAGAAATTGCTAAATGTGAAAACAGGAAATATTGAATCAGAAAATAAAGAAGTCTACGTAATAAATAATATGCTAATTAAGCAATTAAAAATTAGTTCTTCAAAAAATATCAAACTATAGAAAATCATTATATAGCATAACCAAATAAGAAATGACAAGTGGGTGGGATGTAGTGGCTCATGCCTGTAAGCCCAGAAATTTGGGAGGGGAAGGTGAGGGGACTGCTTGATCCCAGGAGTTCAAGATCAACCTGGGTAACATAATGAGACCCTGTCTCTACAAAACCAATTAAAAACTAGCTGGGAATGATGGCACACGCCTCTAGTTCCAGCCTAGACTACAGCTTAGGCAACAGAGTGAGATCCTGTTTCAAAAACAGGTAAACAACAATAACAATGAAAACTAAATAAATGACAAGTGAGAAATAACTATTGAAAGTGAGTAAATACAAAATAATAAGGATTGGGTGCAGTGGCTCATGCCTGTACTCCTGGCACTTTGAGAGGCTGAGGTGGGTGAATCGCTCGAGTCTAGGAGTTCAAGACCAGCCTGGGCAATGAGTCAAAACTCTGTCTCTACAAAAATTAAAAAAAAAAAAAAAAATTAGCCAGGCATGGTGGCATGGTGCCTGTAGCCTCAGCTATACTCAGGAGGCTGAGGTGGGAGGATCCCTTAGCCCAGGAGGTCATGGCTACAGTGAGCCATGATTGCACTCCAGCCTGGATGACAGAGTGAGACCCTGTCTCAAAAAACAAAAAAAAACAGTAATAAGATCATAATGACATCAGGGAAGGTGGCAGAGTAGAAAACACCAGGCATCAATCCCTCTACCTGGTCAATTGTACTGACAGAATCTGTCTGATATAACTATGCTGGAACTCTAGAATCTATTACAAGGCTTGTGACTCTAGGGGAAGACTGTGGCTAATTTCAGTCAATTTCAGCTCTCACACTCTTGGAGAAACTTGAACTTGGCTTGCAGGAGCCAGGATGGGCAATAAGAACCTTGTCCTCCAAGTATCTGGAATCTATGTTCTGATCCCTGATTGCTGCTTCTGATGGTAGAGGTGCAGACACAGAAATGAGTTGCCATTGTTGTAACACCCATTGCCATTTTTACAATCCACATTGGCGGAAGTGACTTCAGGAAACTTAAAAAGACAATGACTGCTTTTTCTCCCCTTCATTTTTCCCTTTTCCCCCTTTTAGGGACCAGACATTTAAGGACTAGGACATCCAAAATAACTACATATACAGGGAAATATAGAAAGCCACCATGCATGCCCATGGAAAGGCAGAGGCTCAGGAAGACCTTAAATGTATTTCTCAAACTTATCTCCAGCTTAGAGACACCATACAACCATAAAAATAAAATAAAAACAGCATGACTTTTTTATCCATGTGCCAAAAAAATAAAAAAGAAAACCCTGGGGAAGGAGAGAATTTGGTTTCCAGAGTTACCACATTATAACATTCAAAAGTCCAGTTTTCAATGACAATAACAAATTCACAAGGCATACAAAGAAACAGTAATATCTGGCATATCTAAGGGAAAAAAAAGTTAACACCAAACATTCCTGAGCAACTGACTTAAAGATGCTCAAAGAGTTAAACAAGGAGTGGACAAAGTCAAGAAAATAATATATGAATAAAATGGAACTTTCAATAAAGAGAGAGAAACATAAAAAGGAGCAAAACATTCTGAAGCTGAAAAGTATAAGAACTATAATGTAAATTTGACTAAAAGGATTCAAAAGCAGATGTCAGTAGTCAGAAGAAAGATTCAGACCAACATATGCACTGTAGGAGTATCATAAGAAAAAAAGGGGAAGGGCAAAAGACTTTTTTTTTTGCAGAAATAAAGGATGGAAATGCCCCAGACTTGATGAAAGACATGAATACAAACATACAAGTTGCTCAACAAAGTTGAAGTGGAATGAACTTAAGAGTGGTCCCACCAAGAAATATTGTAATAAAACTGTGAAAGGCCAAAGACAACCAGAAAATCTTAAAAACAGCAAGAAAGAAGCAACTGTTTACATACAAGAGATTCTGAATAAGATTGTCTCCTGATTTCTTATCAGAAACTGTGGAGGCTAGAAGGCAGTGGATCAATATATGCAAAAAGTTGGAAGGAAAAAACTGTGAAGGAAGAATCCTCTACCTGGCAAAATGGTCCATCAAAAATGAAGAAGAAATTAAGAGACCATGGTGGCTCATACCTGTAATCGCAGCACTTTGGGAGGTCAATATAGGTGGATCACTTGAGCCCAGGAGTTTGAGACCAGCGAGGGTAATATAGTGAGACCCCATATCTACAAAAAAAAAAAAACAAAAAACAACTGTGTCATTATAAAAGCTAGTATTATTGCAACTTTGATTTATAACTCCACATTTTCTTTATATTATTTAAGAGGCTAAGCATTAAAAAATCAATTAGAAGCTTGTGTTTTTGAACATACAAGCACAACAATGTAATTTTATGACATCAATAAATAGGATGAAAGGGATAGGCACAGAGCTGTATAGGAGCAGTTTTTATATGTCTTTGAAGTTAAGGTGGTAGAAATTCACATTAAGGGGGGTGTGGTGGCTCATGCCTGTAATCCCAGCACTTTGGGAGGCCAAGGCAGGTGCATCATCTGAGGTCAGGAGTTCAAGACTAGCCTGGCCAACAAAATTGCGTCTCTACTAAAAATACAAAAGTTAGCTGTGGTGGCACATGCCTATAATCCCAGCTACTCAGGAGGCTGAGGCAGGAGAATCGCTTGAACTCAGGAGGCAGAGGTTGCAGTGAGCTGAGATTGTACCACTGCACTCCAGCCTGGGCAGCAGAGCAAGACTCCATCTCAAGAAATAAATATATAAATAAATTCAAATTAGCATTATAATTTTAGGATGTCAAATGTAATTCCAAAGATAACCACAGAGAAAATATCTATAGCATATGTACAAAAGGATACACACACATATACACACACACACACACACACACACACACAAGTATTTAAAACTTCTCACTACAAAAAAATTAACTAAATACAGGGCAGTAATACAAGAAATGAAAAACAAAAACGGTATAAGGCATATGGAAAACAAACAGCAAAAGGGCAGAATTAAATCCCTCCTTGTCAGTAGATATTTTAAATGTAAATGGATTAAACTCTCCAATCAAAATGCAAAAATCAGCATAATGAATAAAAAACATGATTCAAATATATCATGTTTACAAGAGATCATGTTAGATAAAGACACAAATAGGCTGAAAGTAAAAGGATGGAAAAAGATATTATATACAAATAGCAAACAAAAGACAGTGGAGTGGCTTTGTTAACATCACACAAAACAGACTTTAAATCAGAAAAGTTTACACAAGACAAAGAATGGGATTACATATTAATAAAAGGTAAAATAAAGCATGAAGATAAAACAATTATAAACATTTATGTACTTAATAACAGACCATCAAAATATATGAAGGAAAAAACTGACAGAATTGAAGGGAGAAAGAAACAGCTCTACAACAACAGTGCAGTGGCTCATGCCTGTAATCCCAGCACTTAGGGAGACTGAGGTGGGCAGATCACATGAGGCCAAGAGTTTAAGGCCAGCCTGGCCAACATGGCAGAGGCTACAATCTCTACTAAAAATGCAAAAATTGGCTGGGTGTGGTAGTACATGTCTGTGATCTTAGCTACCCGGAGACTGAGGCATGAGGATCACTTGAACCTAGGAGGCAGAGGTCGCAGTGAGCTGACGAGATCAGATGGTCCCAGTGCACACCAGCCTAGGCTATAGAACAAGACTCTCTCTCAAAAAAAAAGAAGGCTGAGACCTCAATACCCCACTCTCAATAATGGATAGAACAACCAGACAGAATATAAGGAAAGAAACAGAGTTCTTGTACGACAGGATATACCAACTAGATCTGACAGACATATGCAGAACACTGTACCCAAACAACAGAATATATACACATTCTCAAGTGCACATGGGACATTCTCCAATGTAGACCATCTAGTAGCCACAAATCAATTCTTAAAAGATTACAAAAAAATAGATATGATACAAAGTACTTTATCTGACCACAAAGGGAAGTTAAAAATCAATAACAGAATAAAAACTGAAAAATCCACAAATTTGTGGAAATTAAAAAACACAGTCTTAACTAGCAGGTTAAACAAGAAATCCTAGAGAAATTAGGAGATAGAGACAAATGAAATTGAAAACACATTATTTTCATTTGCATAATAAATGAAAATCCCTAATGACAATATGAAAACTTATGTGATGTAGCAAAAGCAGTGCTAAGGGAGAAATTTATAGCTGTCAATGCTTAACAGTAAAAAAGAAGAATGATCGCAAATGAGGCCATGTGCTGTGGCTCACATCTGTAACTCCAGCACTTTGGGTGGCCATGGTGGGTGGATTCCTTAAGTTCAGGAGTTTGAAACCAGCCTGGGCATGGCAAAGCCCTATCTCTACAAAAAATACAAAAATTGGCTGGGAATGGTGATGTGCACCTGTAGTCCCAGTTATCAGAAGACTGAGGTGGGAGGACCACTTGAGCCTAGAAGGTTGAGGATGTAGTGAGCTGTGATTACAATACTGCACTCCAGCCTGGGTGACAGAGTGAGACCGTGTCTCCAGAAAGAAAAAAAGAGAGAGAGAGAGAAAGGAAGGAAAGAAGGAAGGAAGGAAGGAAGGAAGGAAGGAAGGAAGGAGGGAGGGAGGGAGGGAGGTATGGAGGGAGGGAGGGAGGGAGGGAGGGAGGGAGGGAGGGAGGGAGGGAAGAAAGGAAAAAGAGAAAGAAAGGAAGAAAGAAAGAAAGAAAGAGAGAGAGAGAGGAAGGAAGGAAGGAAGGAAGGAAGGAAGGAAGGAAGGAAGGAAGGAAGGAAGGAAGGAAGGAAGGAGTTGGAAACAGAGATTGGTGCCACAAAGAAAAATTAGCACTGAGACAAAGGACCTTTCAGCGAGCAGTTTTTACTCCCTGGACTGCAAGAAGGGTACCCTCGCTGGCCATCTTGCACTGAGAGTACAGTGAACAAAGGAAAGCAGACATGTTTATTCCTTATGCATTTGGGGTTGTCCTTACTGCTGTGTCTGGTCTCCGTTGGCTGGAGCCAGACCTCACAATCTAAACTAAAACCCGATTGGCTAATAACTTAAAACTTTTCTAAACAGGTAAAAGCAATGGAGAGCTGGGACACGCCTGTGAGCACGTCCAGCACAGATATCTTGGTTAAAGTACAAGATACTTACGTGCCTGTAAGCATGGCATGTCTAACAGCTACATAGGATAGGGCTTAACAAAGAGTTATTAGCACACTTATGATTTATTCTTTAACAAGAAAGACAATTTTAAAGAGGAACTTTTTTACTTCTCTCGGAAAGACAGAAAGAAAGAAAAAAAACAAAGATCGCAAATCAACAACCTAACTTTACATTTTAATAATTAGAAAAGGAATAGCAAACTATCCCAAAACAAGCAAGAGGAAGGAAATGACAAAGATTAGAGCAGAGATGTAATAAAGAATAGAAAACAGCAGAGAATTTCCTCCCAGGTACCAGGAAGTAAAAAAGAAAAGAGTAGAGAAAATTAATGAAACCTAACATTAGTTGTTCCAAAACATTAACAAAATTGACAAACCTTTAACTAGATGGACTAAAAGGACTATATTTGGTTTAAAACAGTTTGTCCACTAGCCTCTTTTTTCTTTCACAGAATCCAGGCCAAGATATCATATAGCATTAACTGGCTCACTCTCCACCAATTTATGAGTTTCTCTATGTTGCCTCACTTTTCATGATCTGGACATTTTTGAAGAGTGCTGGTCAAATTTATATATATATATATATATATTTTTTTTTTTTGAGATAGAGAGTCTCTCTATGTCGCCCAGGCTGGAGTGCAGTGGCATGATCTTGGCTCACTGCAACCTCTGCCTCCCGGGTTCAAGTGATTCTCTTACCTCAGCCTCCCGATAGCTGAGACTACAGGCGCACACCACTATGCCTGGCTAATTTTTATATTTTTAGTAGAGACAGGGTTTCACCATGTTGGCCAGGCTGGTCTCGAACTCCTGACCTCAGGTGATCTACTCACCTTGGCCTCCCAAAGTGCTGGGATTACAGGTGTGAACCACCACCTCCAGTCCAAAGGTGCTATTTTGGACTGATGATTTTAAGTCTTGACTTTATTATCTTAATTTGAACATCATGAAGAACAAATACACAGTCAAAAATACATAGCTGTTTACTTTTTTTGTTTTCTTCTTTTTATTTGAGATAGAGTCTTGTTCTGTTGCCCAGGCTGAAGTGCAGCAGTGGCACAACTTTGGCTCTCTGTAACCTCTGCCTCCTGGGTTCAAGTGATTCTCCTGCCTTAGCCTCTCGAGTAGCTGGGATTAAAGGTGCACGTTACCACACCCCGCCAATTTTGTATTTTTAGTAGAGACGGAGTTTCACCAAGTTGACCAGGCTGGTCTCAAACTCCTGACCTCAAATGATCCACCTGTCCCAGGCTCCCAAAGCGCTGGGAGTACAGGTGTGAGTTGCTGTGGTGCCAATAACTGTTTCTTTCCTGGGGTTAAGAGGGCTCTTTCTGCTTCACTCTTTGATATGGACCTGTGCTGGGGATTGAGCAGCTGTTCAAGTTCAATGCACCCAGTTCTGGTTCTGTGCCAGGCGTAAATCCACGATATTTCACAATTTGTGTTTGAACCCTGATGAAGTGTTTTTAGGACATGACTGCCTTTTAAGCTACTTTTTGCCAAAAGTTTATATTTTGCCAAAAGATGGTAGTAAATTTTTCTACCATCGTCATTACTGTAGCATTGTAACTAAAACTCTCCAGGAAATTATTCTGCTTAAAACTAAAATCGAGTAGATCTCAAGTAACTCTACTGTCGGATTTGAGATCCCTTGTATGTTGTCTGCAATCAGCAGCCTCTCTTAAATGAAGTGAGATGATGAAACTGAATGGGAAATAAAAATGAGAATACGTACTGCGAATGAAGACATGGAAGTTACTTCTACAACACAATTGTGTAAGAATCCAAATGCCATGTTCCCTTGTTTACCAAATGATGCACCTTTATTTCAAGAGAAGAAACGGGGCTATTCCCACCAATATTCAGAGGCCATTTGGAATCTGCTATGATTGCTTAGATCTGAGGACTCGATGTGCTATTATTTTGTGGAATCTGAGAAGCAAGAATTGGATTTAATGATATCTCAATTCTCATCCATTTAAAATAACCTAATTTGCAATTATAAATAAAATGGCATGTTTCATTTGTATATTCTCTTTTTAAAACAGGAACTGCCCCTGCTTTTAACCTTATAGAGTCTTATTTATGAATAAAACTTGTATTATTAAAATATATACACAGATTAAAACTCATTTGAATAGTCTATGGCTACTATGAATTTTATTTACTTCTCTTCCCCAAATTTTAATTTCCTTGAAGACTTCCAGGTAAACAGTGATTACTAATTATTTCAATGTTGTATAAGTCCAAGATCCTTAAGTCAGTTCACTTTGGGTAACATAATTAAATTCTCATTAAAGAATGATGTAATCACTGTTAATCCTAATAATCTGACAGTGAAATATGACCCCTTAAAACTTCATTCAGGTGGGTGGGGCCCAGTGGCTCAAGCCTATAATCCCATTACTTTGAGAGGCAGAGGCGGGTGTATCACTTGAGGCCAAGAATACTAGGTGACATAGCAAGAGCCTGTCTCTAAAAACTAAACAAACAAATAAAAGTGTTCCCCAATTAGTGTAGATGTAATATCTCCACAGATTCACATAAGTTTAAGTTTTGTCTCAGATTTATAAGAACACAATGTATAAAGACACTGGTTATTCAAATTATGATTCAACTTAATCGTATATCGCACCTTTACATTTAGAATTCTTTAAAATAGTGTAAATAGTAATAAACTTAAGACTCATAAGCAATTCTAAATAATTTAGGTGATTAATTAATTAGCCTTTTTATTTAAACAAAATCCAGTCTTGCATCAGTTAAAATGATATACTGCATGTTTCTTTCTCACAGTGGTAAAATTATGGACTCATGTTACTATCTTTTAAACTCCTCACTCTCCAGGGGACATTTGTGAAAATTTTTACCGTAGAGTCCTGGTCCCAGAGGGGTGGCCTTGGGCGGGACTCATTGTTGCAAAAATTGGTAAAGCCCAGGGCTTGTTGGAGACGAATGAGCCAGAAGTGATGGGGACCAATGGAGACTTAGAGTGGAGTTGGAATAAAGTCAAAGTCAATTGTGTGACTCCAGGTGTGTGTCGGGCCCTGCTAGGGTGAAATAGTCTCTGGACCTGGGGACAGGGAAGAGATGGGCATTAAAAAAATGCCATTATCGTGGCTGATCCAATGGTCGTGGGTTATCAGAACTTATTAACATTAGTGTCACTAAAGTTGGTATACAACCCCCCACTGCGAAATTGGCTGGCGTTTTAAAAATGCCATTGTGGGTAGACATTTTGATCTTTGTCATCAGGGTTAGTATGGCCCCGGGTCCATGTGGTGTAAAAGTAGGAGTATCTCTAAAATCTATTGCTACCAGTGGAATTGCCCAATGGGGGCTGCTTCCTTGTGCAAACTTGGAAACTGCGGCATCTTCATCCTCCTCCAGAAGGCCAGGAGGCCCCAGGCCTCATCCTGAGCTCTGGGATGGTACTTCGGGCCTAGCATTAACACTGGAGTGTTGCATCACTTTCCCAGTAGTAGGTTATACGATTCCCTGTCGAAGCAAGAAGACAAACTGGATGGTTGAGCAAGAAGTCAAAAAGAAAACTATCCAGAAGCCTGAGATGAGCAGATGGAGAGGCAACAATACTTAGGAAGAAGGCTGGGCATGGTGACTCATGCCTGTAATCCCAACAGAGACAAGAGGATCATTTAAGCCCAGGAGCTCAAAACTAGCCTTGGCAACATAAGGAGACCCCCAACTCTACAAAAAAATTTTAAAAATTAGCCAGATGTAGTGGAGTGTGCCAGTAGCCCCAGCTACTCTGGGGACAGAAGTGAGACAATTGCTTGAGCCCAAGAGGTCTAGGCTGCAGTGAGCCAATATCAAGCCACTGCACTCTACCACAGAGCAAGACCCTGTCTCAAAAAACAAAACAAACAAACAAACAAAGAAAATTGGAAAAATACTTCCTCTGATCTCAGACTTCATTCCTTTTAAGGAAATATACTTTTGAAGTTTTGAGTTTGAAACAGTTTAGACTTAATCATAAGGGATGTTGTGTAGGAAAAATCATCAATTCAATTAATTTGGAATCCCTCCACCACAGTTTACTCCTTATGATGCTAACCTCCTTTAAGTAGCCATCAGTGTGAAAATATCTTCAGTTTTAAAAGGCATTTTACCTCAGATGGGGTAAAAATGTTTGCATTCATACTGAAGAGAAACTATGAGGTTACCAAATGTGGGGACACTTTTACTTACATGCCATCTCATGAAACATAGAAGTCACACTGAAGAGAAACCCTGTGCCTTTAAGGAATATTGAAAAGCCTTTAGCTAGATTACCAACCTCATAAAGCAGTAGAAAATTCATGCTGGAGAGAAGCCAGTGAAAGCAGCAAAAACATCATTGAATATTAGAAAATTTATACTGCAGAGAAAGTTTTGAATGTACTACATATGACAAAATTTTCTCTCACACCTTATTCCTTACTCTGCATTTGAAAGGCCATACACAGGTAAACCCTATAAATGTAAGAAACTGTGGAAATAACTTGCACCAAAAGTAAATCCTTATTCAAAATGTACACTGGAGAGAAACCTTGCAAATGCAGGAAAGCTTTTGTTTAGATGTCCCGCTCAGTCAGCAGAGGATTTATGTGGGGAAAGCCCCTCTGTCTGGAAGGCATGTGGGAAAGTCTTCAGCCATGAGTCAGTTTCACTGAGCATGAGCGTTTTTACACTACAGAGAAACCCTTTGAATGTAATGAATGTGGAAAAGCCTTTACTAAAAGCAGTATATCATTAACCATCAGAACGCTCATACTGGAGAGAAGCTTTGTGAATATAACAAATGTGGAAAATCCTTTTACCAGAAGGAAACTCTCCCTACCAGTCAGAAAATTCACACTGAAGAGAGACCTTTTGAGTGTAAAGATTGTGGGAAAGTTCTCACTCAGAAGTCAAACCTCATCCAACACTAGAGAACACACACAGAAGCGACTCCTTTTGTGTGTAAGGAGTGTGGAAAAACCTTTAGTGGAAAATCACACCTTACTGAGCAACAGAAAATTCATATTGGAGAGAAACCCTTTAAATGTAATGAATGTGGAACAGCTATTGGCCAGAAGACGTACCTCATAAGAAACCAAAGCATACACAGCAGAGGGAAATCCTGAGTGTAACGAATGTGGGAACGCCTTCTGTCAGTGAATACCACCTATTGTAGATGTGAGATTTCAATCAGATGATCAACCCTATGAACTCAATGTTTGTGGAAATGCCTTGTCTCAAAGTTCATTTGCTGTGCATGTGAGAAGCCATGCAGGTGAGCAGCCCTGTGGTTTCCATGGCTGAGGGGAAGCTTTCCCCAATTCTCAACTCTTGCTCTACGTTTGAGAATACACACAAGTAGGAAGCTTTATCAATATGGTGAATGTGGGAAGCTTTCAGCCAGAAGATGCACCACATCAGACTCCAGAAAAAAATTAGCCAGGCGTGGTGGTACATGCCTGTAATCCCAGCTACTCGGGAGGCTGAGGCAGGAGAATCACTTGAATCTGGGAGGCGGAAGTTGCTGTGAGCTGAGAGCACGCCATTGGACTCTAGCCTGGACAAAAGCAAAACTCTGTATCAAAAAAAAAAAAGAAGGAGAAGAAGAAGTGGCATCAGGATGGGAGGAAATATGGGACTATTTTTAAAAATAATTTGGAGGTAATTTATTCTCCAAGCAGAGAAAAATAGACCATGAACTATACACAAAAGTAAAATCCAAGGAGATGAAGAGCAGGTATTGAAAAAGCTATGTTCTAAAATGGTATGACTTCAGGAGTAGGGAAAGCTTCCTTGTAACAACTTCAGAAATACTTAGCAATTCTGCTTTTGGATGTGTATGCTCAGGAAATACGTACTAGGATATTTACTGTGGTTTGATTCTTAGTAGCCAAAAATTGGAAACACTGAAAAGCAGAAACTCTTATGATGTAATGACATGTATCTATAAGTGCAACACTCGAGATCTGCATGTACTAACAGGAAGATATCAGAATCATGTTGAGAGTAGGGGAAACTCAAGTTGAAGAAGGATGCATATAGTACAATGACTTTCTGTAAATGTGTTTGGTGTTATTTATTTATTTATTGTTTAATTAATTAATTATTTTTGAGACAGGATCTTGCTCTGTCACCCAGGCTGGCGTGATCTCGACTAACTGTAACCTCTACCTCCAGGGTTCAAGCAATTCTCCCACCTCAGCCTCCAGAGTAGCTGGGACTACAGGTGCGTGCTACCACACCTGGCTAATTTTTTGTGTATTTTTTGGTAGAGACAGTGTTCCATCTCGTTGGCCAAGCTGGTCTCCAACTCCTGTCCTCAAGTTATCCACCCGCCTCAGCCTCCCAAAGGGCTGGGATTACAGGTGTGAGCCCCCCACACCCCACCTGATTTTTTATTTATTTTTAAACAGAGGCAGGGTTTTGCTACATTACCCAGGCTGGTCTGGAACTCCCGGGCTCAAGCAATTCTCCTGCCTCAGCCTATCAAAGGGGTAGGGTTATAGGTGTGAGTCACCATGTCCAGCCACTTCTTGTAAATTTGGATTAAAAGTTCCCTCACAAAATTCAGTACTATACACTAGTAATGGAACGTGTGTATGTAAAAGTTTCTGAAATGGTTTGGAAGAATATACCCCAGACACTTGCTAGTGGTCACCTGTGAAGAGTGAAGAAGGGAAGAGAGTGGAACGTCAGCTTTGTATGTAAACACCTTCTCTTAAAAAAGACTGCAAGAAAATATATGAAGATACTGATTAATTCTGGATTGTGATATATGGATCTCTAATTCTTATTTTTTATACTTTTCTGTATTTTTAGAATTTCTCAGAATTAGTAAGAATGAGGGTGAGGATGGGAACACTGTACCTGTGGAAATCATGCTGTAATATTTGTTCCTGGCTGGGTGCAGTGGCTCACACCTGTAATCCCAGCACTTTGGGAGGCCAAGGTGAGTGAATTGCCTGAGCTCAGGAGTTTGAGACCAGCTTGGGCAACATGGTGAAACCCCGTCTCTACTAAAAATACAACAAAATGAGCTGGGCGTGGTGGCATACGCCTGTAATCCCAGCTACTCAGAAGGCTGAGGCAGGAGAATAGTTTGAGCCTGGGAAGCAGAGGTTGCAGTGAGCCAAGATTGAGCCATTGCACTGCAGCCTGGGCGACAGACCGAGACTCTGCCTCCAAAAAAATCATTCCCAATGAAAAACTACATTTATATGGAAAATATTTCTAAAATTTTACCAACAATGAGTGGATGGACTTGCTCTGTATATAACATGAAATTATCCATTTTTTTACATTCAAAATGAAGGCTGGGCATGGTAGCTCATGGCTATAGTCTTTCCTCTTTAGAAGGCTGAGGTGGGAGGACAATTTGAGTCCAGGAGTTTGAGACCAGCCTGGGTAACACGATGAGACTCCGTCTCTACAAATAATTTAAAAATTAGCCACAGTGCCAGGCGCGCTGATTCACGCCTGTAATCCCAGCACTTTGGGAGGCCAAGGTGACAGGCGAAGCACTTAAGGTCAGGAGCTCAAGACCAGCCTGACCAACATGATGAAACCCCATCTTTACTAAAAATACAAAATTAGTCAGGTGTGGTAGCACATGCCTGTAATCCCAGCTACTCAGGAGGCTGAGGAACAAGAATCGCTTGAACCTGGGAGGTAGAGGTTGCAGTGAGCCAAGATCACACCATTGGACTCCAGCCTGGGCAACAAGAGCAAAACTCCATCTCAAAAAAAAAGCCGCTGTGAGACGTAATTACACCACTGCACTCTAGCTTGGGCAACAGAGTAAGACCCTGTCTCAAAAATAAATAGATGGCAAGATTAAATTAAAAAATAAGTAAGAAAAAAAAAATAAGTAGGTAAAAACCACAGCCAAAAAGAAAAAGAGAGAGAAAAAAAAAAGAAAAAAAGAGAAAGAGAGAGAGAAAGAAAAGAAGAAAAAAGTACCGCGATCATTTCTAGGGTATTCTGATGGAATTATCAAGACAAAATAAATAAGTAATAAGTAAAACCACAGGGAAAAAAATATATATGCCTTGATCATTTCCAGGATAAACTGATGGAATTATCAGGATTTCACAGTAGAATTAATTTGATTAAATGTACAGCTGCCGAAGAGGTGGAGTCTGCATAAGCTGATTGAATCTGAGGCCTCTAGTGTGTTTAAGGACTCAGATCATAAGAGCAAAACCGCTTGAGTTCAAATCTAGTCTCTGTATTTGATTCTGTGACCTCCTGCAAATATTTAATATCTCTGAGTCTCAGTTTTCGCTTTACATGGTAACAATGATAAAATCCACTTCCTAATACTGATGAGGGTAAAATTCGCTAATTAATGTCCATTGCTTCCCTGCACAGTGAGAACAGGGGAAGTGATTGCATTAATGTCCGGAGGCCCTTAGTAGGTCACTCAATCACTCAGTCTATACAGGCGGTAGGTCGCCGGTGCCCTGGACTCCGCCCCGAAGGGGTGTGGCTGACCAGGGACGCATATATAAAAGCCCAGGCCCCAGAAGGCGCCCAGCAGCTTCAGACTGGGCTCCTCTCCGTCTGCTAGTAGAGAAATGCCCGGTCTGCAATACGGATCAGTTTCTGGTGAGTCTGTGCCTCCAAATGCAAGGGCAAGGGTCAGTCTCATGGGATGGTGGGTCTGAAACTCAAAGATTTAGGAGTCCAGAATGCTAGCACGGGAGCCCACTAATAGGGGAGGACAGACCGGCATCTAAAACGGTTCATTTATTGAGGACCATTTTTACCTCCACGAGCCTGCCCTGCGCAGGGCTTGCCTTTCACCAGACAGACGAGGGGTCTGCAGAGGAGGCTGTGGCTGTGATTCCTAGGGGGTCTCTCAAGGGCACCCGAAGGTCTTTCTGTCACATTGGCAGGAGCCCAGGACGAGATCGTGGTCTGGTCAAAGTCTCATGGAAGTATACAAAGCTATGCCCATAAGTCATCCGGGACTGAGTTGGTTGAGTTGAATTATTAGAGGTCAAGAGAAGGAGGCATAGTCCGTGGGCAGGACTATCAGGGTTTTTTTGGTTTTCTTGTTGTTGTTTTGTTTTTTGAGTCAGAGTCTTGCTCTGTTTCCCAGGTTGGAGTGCAGTGGCATGATCTTGGCGCACTGCAACCTCCACCTCCCAGATTCAAGCAATTCTCGTGCCTCAGCCTCCCCAGTAGCTTAGACTACAAACGTGCACCACCACGCCAACTAGTTTTGTTGTTGTTTTTATTTTTAGTAGAGACAGGGTTTCACCATTTTGGCTAGACTGGTCTCAAACTCCTAATCTCAAGTGATCTGCCTGCCTCGGCCTCCAAAAGTGCTGACATTACAGGCCTGAGCCACCATGCCCAGGCGAGGGGACTATCGTTTTCATAATTCCTTAAACTGGGGGTGAAATCTGTCTGTTTTTCCGAAGGCCGGAAGCTTTAGGGACCAGAAGCAGACCTAGAGCAGATGGAGTGGGACTCAGTCCTTTACTGGGTTCCTGTTTTCCGAGGTTCCCAGTGGGATCCATCAGGCCTTGCTCAGGATGAAATACAGTTCTGCTCAGAGGAGTTTGTAGTCCAGTGCTGGAGAGAAGGGGTTCAGAGGAGTTAAGCCGTTACAAGGGCTGGAATGGTGGGAAACAAAGTGTAAGAGTAAGATGCTATTAGAGGCTGATTTTTAAAGAAAAAGTTTTTGTTTTTGTTTTTTAGAGAGGAGGGGGTCTTGCTATATTGCCTAGCTTCCACTGTGGTTTTAATCATCTCCCTTCTTCTAAGGGTGCCTCCTTCTAGTTCTTGGGAAATTCCACTTATTTCCAGTCATAAATAAATATATATAATATATATATAACATATATATAAATATATATATTTATGACTAGAAATATATATTCTATATGTTATATTTATATTAATATTATATCATATATATGATATCATATATATATAATTTTGGGTTTTTAAAATTGTTCTCTTTATGTATACATATATATTTAAAGCCATCTATCATTTCTATGATTTGACATAGAAGGGAAGGACTTCAAGGTCTCCTCAATCCACCACATTCAATGGCAGTCCAGTCACACATTTTGAATATGTGTAAATTGCGGTATCGCTCTATTCTGAGAGTCAGGACAAGGCAGGAGGGACCAGGCTTTGATCGCAGAGATAGGAAAGGAGAACATATTAGATAAGATACCTTGGCTGGGCAGGGCAGACTGAGCAATAGATTGGATAGGGACATGGCAAAACTGAGTGGACTGATCTGGCTAGAGCAGGACAAAAGCAGGGAAGAGGCACCTGGGATGAAAAAGAGGTGAGGCTACCCAGATGGTGGCTTTGGGGAGCTCGTTATAAACTTGACGCTTTTCCTGTAGATCATATGGGGCAGAGAAAATAATAAATAAACAAACAAACTTGTTATCAGAGACATAGGAAGCCTAGAAGTATGGATGGCCACTTTGAACAGAAATATAAACCTTGTCCATATGCACGGTTAGGCCTCTGTCTCCAAGAAACTGCTTCTTGGAATGTGTCTTAATCTGTTCTGTCCAGGCCTAGTAGATTCACGGTCTGGTAAGGGCATGCTTTCTGGTTCATAGCTGGCACCTTTTAGCTGTGTCCTCACCTGGTAGAAGTAAAGAACTCTGCCCCTCAGCCCCTTAGAACACTCATCTCATTCTCGAAGGCTCTGTCTCCACGACCTAATCATCTTCCAAAGGTCCCACCTTCTAATCCAATCACACTGGAAATTCGGTTTTAACATATGAAATTTGGAGAGACACATTCAGTCCACAGCAGAATGGTTCCTGGAAGCTGGTGGTTTCCAGGATGGTTCTCAGGAGGCCAGAATCACTGGGTGCCCCCAGGTAGATCTCTGCAAGAAATGTCCCCATTTATCCAGGGGACTGTGAGGACCCAGAGCCAGATAGGTCCGGTACAAGTTAAGAGTCTTCTGCCTAGACCAAGTCAGTTCACCTCCCTGGACTTCTATTTTCTTTAAAATGGGATTAACCATTACTCTTATTTTCTAGGGTCACGGTGGAAATGAAATGAGAGCATTTATTTGAAAATTTAATCAGTTAGCTGAATCTCCAATAAGATGTCTGGAGAGAAGACTTTGGAATTCTCTGGGGTAAGATCTCTTCAGAGGATGATGGGACATTCACGACGTTCATCTAAACTCTCACCTCCATTGATAGATAGGAGTAGCTTAGTATAAGTTTACACCTGAGAAATACGTTTGCGCTTTTAAAATGTTACTGTGTGTGGAGGGTACACTGGATGAAGCTAACTCTAGAGTCAGTTGAGAGGCAATTACAGGCTTCTGGGCAACAGATGATGGTGGGCTGGATTAGGATAGGGTCAACAGGGATGGAGAAGGAGGGTATGTGAGGATTGGAATTTGAGCTGGGATGAACCCCTGACCTATTAACTTTTTTGCAGGACCCCATAACTAAAGATATAGTTCAGTCATCAGCCAACAGCAAAGAGATGGATTCCAGTCTCCTCCAGGCAATTGAGGAAATTAAGAATTTTTTCCAGCATCTCTCTGAGCAACATACAAAACAGGCAGAAACCCCAGATGCACCAGAACCACAGTGCTGTATGCCTCTGCCCGCCCATGCTGAGGAGAGCCGACACGAGTCAACTCAGAGCAAGACCATGCCTCCCTTGGAGCTCACAAAGATGACTTCTGCATGCACTAACATCCCTGGGACAGTTCCCACCCAGGACTTAACAGTGCACTTTCTTAAAGCCCTTGATACGGCCCTTGAAGGCCTAAGTGAGACTTCTTCCATGGGCCAGAAAGTGACCTCCTTTGATCAGATAAAACACACAGCCGGTTCCCAGATGACAGATGTTACTGACACCCCAAAGACATCACTCACTGATTGCCAGAAGACAACCGTCACTGCAAGCAACATGGCAATCTCCAGTGAAGGTAGCCAGCTGAAGATCCTAAGCAGTGACCAGACCCTCAGTGAGAGTCAGACACAGGCCCTGCGTGGAGATCAAATGAAGACCCTCAGTGATAACCAGACTCTCTATAGGGACCAGATGACCTTCAGTAGTGACCAGACCCTCACTGATGGTCATACAGTGACTTCTAGCGGTGACAGGGCCCTCTCTGAGGGCCAGATGATAACCAGCCTAGACCTGTATGGAGGGCAAATGATGACTTCCATTGATAACCAGACCCTCTGTGGGGAGCAAACAACAACCTCCACTCCTAGACAGGCCCTCTACCAGGGGCAGGTGACGACCTCCACTGGTAACCAGGCCCTCTGTGGGGAGCAGACAATGACCTCTACTGATAACCAGGCCCTCTTTGGGGAGCCGACAACGACTTCCACTGATAACCAGACCCTCTGTGGGGAGCAGACCATGACCTCTACTGATAACCAGATCCTCTATGGGGGGCAGATGACCACCTGCACTGGTAACCAGGCCCTCTTCGGGGAACAGATGACAACGTCCACTGGTAATCAGGCCCTCTACGGGGGGCAGATGACGACCTCCACTGGTAACCAGGCCCTCTACGGGGAACAGATGACGACGCCCACTGGTAACCAGGCCCTCTACGGGGAACAGATGACGACGTCCACTGGTAACCAGGCCCTCTGCGGGGGGCAGATGACGACCTCCACTGGTAACCAGGCCCTCTGCGGGGGACAGATGACGACCTCCACTGGTAACCAGGCCCTCTACGGGGGACAGATGACCTCCACTGGCAACCAGGCCCTCTACGGGGGGCAGATGACGACCTCCACTGGCAACCAGGCCCTCTACGGAGGGCAGATGACGACCTCCACTGGCAACCAGGCCCTCTACGGGGGACAGATGACCTCCACTGGCAACCAGGCCCTCTACGGGGGGCAGATGACGACCTCCACTGGCAACCAGGCCCTCTACGGGGGGCAGATGACGACCTCCACTGGCAACCAGGCCCTCTACGGGGGGCAGATGACGACCTCCACTGGCAACCAGGCCCTCTACGGGGGGCAGATGACGACCTCCACTGGCAACCAGGCCCTCTACGGGGGGCAGATGACGACCTCCACTGGCAACCAGGCCCTCTACGGGGGGCAGATGACGACCTCCACTGGCAACCAGGCCCTCTACGGGGGGCAGATGACGACCTCCACTGGCAACCAGGCCCTCTACGGGGGGCAGATGACGACCTCCACTGGCAACCAGGCCCTCTACGGGGGGCAGATGACGACCTCCACTGGCAACCAGGCCCTCTACGGGGGGCAGATGACGACCTCCACTGGCAACCAGGCCCTCTACGGGGGGCAGATGACGACCTCCACTGGCAACCAGGCCCTCTACGGGGGGCAGATGACGACCTCCACTGGCAACCAGGCCCTCTACGGGGGGCAGATGACGACCTCCACTGGCAACCAGGCCCTCTACGGGGGGCAGATGACGACCTCCACTGGCAACCAGGCCCTCTACGGGGGGCAGATGACGACCTCCACTGGCAACCAGGCCCTCTACGGGGGGCAGATGACGACCTCCACTGGCAACCAGGCCCTCTACGGGGGGCAGATGACGACCTCCACTGGCAACCAGGCCCTCTACGGGGGGCAGATGACGACCTCCACTGGCAACCAGGCCCTCTACGGGGGGCAGATGACGACCTCCACTGGCAACCAGGCCCTCTACGGGGGGCAGATGACGACCTCCACTGGTAACCAGGCCCTCTACGGGGGACAGAATATGACCTCCATTGATAACCAGGCCCTCCATGGAGGCCACATGGCAATATATAGTGACAACTTGACCCTCTATGGGGGCCATATGCTGACCCTTCAGGCAGGCAATATGACAACCCTCACTGGTGACCACAGCTTTTATGGGTCCTCATTGTCATACCCAGGATTCCTATGCTTTTCAAGTTCCCATTTGATTCAAGGACAACTCTCAGAAAAGCAGAAGACCCAGAGCAGCCCGTTCTGGAAGAATCCTAAGCCCTTCATCTGCCCACATAAGGACTGTAAGAACTCTTATTCAAAGGCTTGCCACCTCCGAACCCACATGCGCAAGCACACTGGTGAGTGAGGGCCCAGGAACAGGGGTGAGGGGCAAGTGGCTACAGATTTGTGCCTTTACAAAGCTCTGGGAGCATTTGAGATTGCTGCCACTTCCCCAGGGACTCAAGAAGATTCTGTAATAGAAAAGGTCGGCACCTTTAGAAGGGTGGATAAAGTAGTCCTAGGGACAGGCTCTAGTCCTGGACCAGAGCCAGGCTGGCTGCAGCCTTTAGTGGCGTTGACTGCTGGTTTGATGGGACTCAGTGGAGGGATTTCTTTGGGCCCTTGCAGATAGATGTTCTTGACACTTTCTACTGGGACCGTCACTTCATAGACCTCCTCTCAGGGCCCCCAGGCCCACTTCCCTCATCCTCCTTATTTCCTTTACTAACTTGCCCGCCAGTAACTGTCTCTTCTCCTGTTTTGTTTTTCTTCTTCCTTTTCTTTCCTCTTCTTCCCACCTTCAGTTTTCCTCTTCTCTCTCCAGCTTTTGCAGCCCTCTTTCCCCTCCTCCTTCACTCACCTCCCGGCTCCCATCTACTCTGGCTCTCCCTCTCCCACTTCAACTTGCTCAAAAACTTTTTCTTGCTCACTTTCAATGTCCCTGCTCTTCCTCACCCTGATGTATGACAGGTCTCTCTCTGTTCCAGGGGAAAAGCCCTTCGTATGCGATGTGGAGGGATGTACGTGGAAATTCGGTCGCTCAGATGAGCTCAACAGACACAAGAAAAGGCACACTGGGGAACGGCCCTACCTGTGTCCAGTTTGCAGCAAGAATTTTGCACGATCTGATCACCTGAAGCAACATGGAAAGGTCCACAACATTTGCCCAGAATTATGAACCCTTCAGCCCATGAAGAAATGTGTACGGCTGAAAGATTGTCCCTACTGAGATTGTTTCCCTTGAACAAGCTCCCCTGTTTCCCGATGCCAGTAGCTAGTAGGTGTTCAACATTATTCCTAAGTTTTCTAAAATATACAAAGAAAATAGGTATCCATTTTCACATAAACACCAGACAACTTTCAACTTGAAACCAGAAGCGCTCTTCATTCATTCCCCTCTCTCAGGGCAACTGCTTTTGTCAACATGCTGTGACTCCTTCTAGATCTTACTCTGCATTTACCTCTATGTGTATTGTAAAACTGTATCTTTATAGATAAATAATACTGTATATAGCTCAGAGGGTAAAGAATGGAACGTTCTTTTTTTGTCTGTAGCTGAGCCCATGTTTCTTTGGAGCTTCATTCCCATGAGGTAAAAAGGAGGGGACTCAGTCACATCCAGGGTAAAGTGGTCTCAGGTTAAATGGACTTTACTTAGGTGAGTACTTAGCCTATTCAAAAGTTCAACCTCAGTCAGGTGTGATGGTTCACACCTGTAATCCCAGCACTTTGAGAGGCCGAGGCAGGTGGGTCATGAGGTCAGAAGTTGAAGACCAGTCTGGCCAAGATGGTGAAACCCGGTCTCTACTAAAATACAAAAATTCACCAGGCGTGGTGGTGGGCACCTGCACCTGTAATCCCAGCTACTCGGGAGGCGGAGGCAGGAGAATTGCTTGAGCCCGGGGGGCAGAGGTTGGAGTGAGCTGAGATTGTGTCATTGCATTCCAGCCTGGGAGACAAAGTGAGACTCCATCTCAAAAAATAAATAAAATTAAAAAAAAATTATCCAGAGGTGGTGATATGCACCTTAATCCCAGCTACTCGGGAGGCGGAGGCAGGAGAATTGCTTGAGCCCGGGGGGCAGAGGTTGGAGTGAGCTGAGATTGTGTCATTGCATTCCAGCCTGGGAGACAAAGTGAGACTCCATCTCAAAAAATAAATAAAATTAAAAAAAAATTATCCAGAGGTGGTGATATGCACCTTAATCCCAGCTACTCGGGAGGCGGAGGCAGGAGAATTGCTTGAGCCCGGGGGGCAGAGGTTGGAGTGAGCTGAGATTGTGTCATTGCATTCCAGCCTGGGAGACAAAGTGAGACTCCATCTCAAAAAATAAATAAAATTAAAAAAAAATTATCCAGAGGTGGTGGTATGCACCTGTAATCCCAGCTACTCAGGAGGCTGAGTTGGGAGGATCACTTGAGCTCAGTAGTTGCAGTTGCAGTGAGCTGTATTAGCACCAGGGCACTCCAACCTGGGTGACAGAGCAAAACCCTGTCTCAAAAAATAAAGATATTGTATAATATTATATGTGAAATATATTGAATAAGATATTTAAGTCATAAGTAGAAAAAATGAGCACCTGTAAGAGCTCATGACCCAGTGTCATGCAATCAGGTGTTGAGATGGCCAATTAGGACAATGAACCAGATGGAAAGGAATGATCAAGCCTTATTTACTGATGGCTACAGAGCAGATGGAACAGACAGCCTTAGCCAAGACCCCAAATAAAGAGGTCTCTGAATGGAAGCACTTGAGCTAGAAAGGCAGCTGTGCCTCTGAGCACAGCTGGCCTGTGGTGGTGGGTGCAGGACAGTTCTCCAGTATCCTTGGATTGACCCAGTGCCCCCCTTTCTCACTTGGAGTCCTCAAGAATAATTGTAGACTGTGCTGGGACGACAATGCCTGGGCTCTGTTCCAGTTCCCCCAGAAGCAGAATGTCCTTCAATGACCCACATAAACCCAGGGCATAAAACTCTGGGCAGGCTGCTTGCTGGGGTCCTTCAGCTGTGGTACAAGTGGAGCACAGGCAGTGAAGACTCCATCCACCCTGGGCAGCTTTCCTGAGCCTTGTGGGACTAACTCCCAATGAATCCTTGATTGCTGTTCCTTGCTGCCTATTAGTAATAAACCCATTTTATTTAACTTGCTGTGTGTGTGGGTATCATTGGATCTCGGTGGACTCAGATAAGCTGATAACCAGTGCACAGTGAACCTGCCTTACAGTGGGGATGCCAAGTCCTTGACTATAGCTCCTTTCAAAAAACTCCAGTGCCCTGGCTGTGTACCAAGTCTGATGAGCTCCCTTACCCATCTTTCTATCTTCTAGAATTAATGACAACCTTGAATTTTGTATATATAAATTCCTTTGATACATTTATTAAAAATGCATGTATTCAAAGATAATTTATAGGTTGTTTATTTTGAACTTCATAAAGATTATACTAAGCTATATATAGTTTTCTGGAACTCCCTTGTTTTCACCACATTATATCTCTAAGATTTCATCCATGTTATTACTAAAACCAATGAAAATAATCCATCCTAACCCCAAACAAAACTTCCCTACGTTGTCAACACACCAGGGTGGGGGCGGGAGTGAGAAACCAAAGAAAGATGAGGATGCCCTAGAGTCTTCCATGAAGTACAACAACTACAAAAAGAAAGCAATACAGCTGTTTCTCATTATCCAGATCTACTCTGCTGGTTCATGAATTTTTAGACTAAAGGGGTTTTTATTCCATTAACCTAAATATGAAAAATAGTAACGTGTTCTCAACCCATCCAAAAACCCCAACCATTTCCTCAAATTTCACTAAACCCTTATATAATAATAAACTCAGCCAGGTGTGTTGGCTCACACCTGCAATCCTAGCACTTTGGGAGGCCAAGGCAGGTGGATCACCTGAGGTCGGGAGTTCAAGACCAGCCTGACCAACATGGAGAAATTCCATCTCTACTAAAAACACAAAATTAGCTGGGCATGGTGATGCATGCCGATAGTCCCAGCTACTTGGAAGGCTGAGGCAGGAGAATCGCTTGAACCCAGGAGGTAAAAGTTGCGGTGAGCTGAGATTGTGCCATTGCACTCCAGCCTGGGCAACAGAAGTGAAATTCTGTCTCAAAAAAAAAAACTTAATAAATACATTAGTAGACATGGTAGTACACAGGATACAATGACACTGTGCAGTATTGGATGCCAGTTACATGCTCCTGATTGCAGCAGCCTGAGTTCAATCAAGAGAGACAGCATACAGTGTTTTAGGGGCACATGTTCTCAGGATCTCCTGAAGGCTGTTTCACAGGAGGAAGAGAGAGAGAGAGAAAACAGTGTTTTAAACAAGGGAAGTTTAATATAAAGAATTTTAAAAGGACCTGGTGTGGAGGCTTACACCTGTAATCCCAACAGTTTGGGAGGCTGAGGCAAGCAGATCACTTGGGGTCAGGAGTTCAAGACCAGCCTGGCCAACATGGTGAAGCCCCATCTCTACTAAAAATGCAAAAACTGTCCAGGTGTGGTGGTGTGCACCTGTAGTCCCAGCTACTTGGAAGGCCAAGGTATGAGAATCGCTTGAACCCAGGAGGCAGAAGCTTCAGTAAGCCGTGACTGTGCCATTGCACTCCAGCCTGGGCACTAAAGTGAGACTCTGTCTCAAAAAAAAAAAATACTAAGAGTAAATATAAAATGTAAGAGGACACAACCCTAGGGCTAAGAGTTCCCAAGCAAGGACAAACTTGGAAAATGAGCTCCTAGACTGGAGTTTGGATCTCATTGCAGAAGGTATAGCTGCAGACCATGAGTGGTGGAGAAGTTTGCTAGTTAGGAGTCACTGGGGAAGCAGAGCTGGTCCGTAGTTACTGGTCAAGCAGGAAGCAACTCTCCAGGTTGGAAGGGTCATGTATAGGAGTTCCATCAGGATGGTGGGAGAAATTGTAGGAACAGGACATAAACCTTGGAATGCCGGAGAGTCTTGCAAAAGCTTCAGAATGGGATTTGGCTGAAGGCAGCCGGATTCTCTTATCCAGTGCCTGAAAGCTTAAGTTAGATAGCTAAGGGGTGTAAAGAAACTGATCTAGATAAGTTAGTTTACTTAGGCCTTGGAACCTGGCCTTTAACCATCTGTAAGACTGCTTTCTCTGGGGGGCAACCATATTAATTATCCACAAGTATATTGACTCAAAGCCTTTGCCATTAAATCCATACTGAATAAATACCTGCAGTGCCAGCTTGTGAGGGCTGCGGCTGCTGACTGTTTAAAGCTCCCTCCTTGGTGTCTGAGCGGCCCGGACCCCTAGCCTACACTTTCACTGGATATCAGTATCCGAGTGCATTCGTTCATCCATTGCTGGGTCAGAGTCTGCAGGTCGGACCTGACAGCCATGGTGTTGGGAGGGTCAAGGGCACTGGTGTGGGTGAGAGGCCTAAAGTATGCAGTGTCTGTATTGAGGGGGCAGGAAGGTGGTCACCAGGCTAGGCTGGGATTGTAAGGTTAATAAATAGGTGAAAATGGTGAATGACTACACAAACAGAGCAATGAAATTAAATTGAAAGTCCATAAATAAACACAAGTACATATGGAAATATATCATAAAAGTGACATCTCAAAACACTGTAGCAAAGATGAACTTTAAGAAATTGTGCTGAGGGCTGGGTACAGTGGCTCACACCTGTAATCCCAGCACTTTGAAAGGCCAAGGCAGATCACTTGAGACCAGGAGTTCAAGACCAACTTGGCCAACGTGGTGAAAACTTGTCTCTACTAAAAATACAAAAATAGCCTGCTGTGGTGGCACAGGTCTGTAATCCCAGCTACTCGGGAGCCTGAGGCAGGAGAATCTCTTGAATGTGGGAGGCAGAAGTTACAGTGAGCCAAAATCGCACCACTACACTTCAGCCTGGATGACAGAGCAAGATTCTGTCAAGAAAAAGAAAAAGAAAGAAAGAAGGAAGGAAGGAAGGAAGGAAGGAAGGAAGGAAGGAGGGAGGGAGGGAGGGAGGGAGGGAGGGAGGGAGGGAGGGAGGGAGGGAGGGAGGGAGGAAGGAAGGAATGGTGCTGTGGTTGGGAATGGTGGCTAATTCTTGTAATCCCAACACTTTGGGAGGTTGAGGAGAAGGATTGCTTGAGCTCAGGAGTTTGAGACCAGCCTGAGCAACATAGTGAGACCTAATCTTTACAAAAAAATTAGGAAATTAGCCAGCCATGGTGGCATACATCTGTTCTCCCAGTTACTTGGGAGGCTGAGGTGAAAGGAACACTTGAGCCCAGGAGGTTCAGGCTACAGCGAGCCATGAGGGTGCCACTGCACTCCAGCCTGGGTGACAGAGCGAGACTCTCTCAAGAAAAAAAAATTACCAGAATAAAAAAAGATGAATTCCTCTATAACCAGAACTTAGAGAAAAGTTTCTGTGACTCAAATCCAGATGCAAAAACAAAAAAAAAATGGTAAAGTTAAATGCATGATACTATGAAAATGAGAATCTCTCCAACGGCAAGAAAAAAAAAATCAAAAGACAACTGGTGGCCAGGCACAGTGGCTCACGCCTGTAATCCCAGCACGTTGGGAGGCCGAGGTGGGCAGATCACAGGGTCAGGAGATCGAGATCATTTTGGCCAACCTGGTAAAACCCCGTCTCTACTAAAAAACAAAAAAATAGCTGGGCGTGGTGATGCCCACCTGTTGTCCCAGCTACTCGGGAGGCTGAGGCACGGAAATCACTTGAACCTGGGAGGCAAAGGTGGCAGTGACCCGAGATCACACCACTGCACTCCAGCCTGGCAACACAGCAAGACTCTGTCTCAAAGATAAATAAATAAATAAATAATCAATCAATCAATCAAATAAAAATTAGCTGGCCATGGTGGTGGGTGCCTCTAATCCCCGCTACTTGAGAGACTGAGGCAAGAGGATTGCTTGAAACCAGGAGGCGGAGGTTGCAGTGAGCCTGGGCAACATACCAAGATTCAAATTAAAAAAAAAAAAAGGCAACTGGCAAATTTAAAAACTGAGGAGAAAAAAACAACAAAACTCAGTAGAAAAAAAACCTTAAACAGAAAATTCACCAAAAATAGCCCTTAAGTAAAAGAAGCCCCATTATCATTCATAATTTGAAAAATACAAATTAAAAATTACAATGAAAGAGTAGTGTCAATGAAAATAGTGGCATAAGAATTCCTAAAAATTATTTCTTTCATAAAGGTAGTGACAACACTACTTTTATGTAATTATTAGAATCAACAGTTTCAAACTCCAGAAATTAAACATTCAGCAATCCAGGAAGGATTTATTCAGGAGAAATGACTGAATATCAATTAAAAACAGTAAGTTTTATGGTATTTCAGCTTGCCCTATTCCTATCCACCCGAGATCTATGGTAGCCTTGAAAACAAACAGCCCGCAATCTTGCAGTCTGATTGCCACTGGAGGAGGCAGAATTGGGTTAAAATTTTCCCAGAGTTCCATTCCCAGAGAATTGTCATCATTTGACAGTTGATCCCCTAGAAGACCCCACTTGCAAGGCTGTCTACTGACTCAGAGTTTGCCCTGTGCAAGCAGCCTTTTCTCTGGGGGCATTTATTGAATGACCACACGTAATTGTTCAACATCATACTTGCGTATGTCAGTAGACATCAGTCAGGGCAAACAGTAGGTTAGACAGAAAGATTAACAGGAAAATCTGGGGAGCAAGATGTCCATAAAAGACTCTGGAAAGCTCCAGTATGTTCCTGGAATCTAGAAGTCCACACACATAAATAGAGCTATCTATGCACAGGACGAGGGCTGTGCATGTACTTAAGAAAGACCCAGATAGGCTCTACGTTCTCCTCTCTGACTAACCTTGATGCTTTGTATAAGCAGGAAGTGAAGGCTAAGATGGAGTTGTCAACTGCCTTGCTGAATACCAAAAAGAGGCTGCCTGAGTATGCACACATACCACTTGGCAAAGTTAATGAGACTTATGGTTGCAGGCATCTAAGGAAATCTCTGTTAAATCATTAACTGAACACTAAGGTCATCAAGCAGAAATTTCAGTGTCCACACAATAAAAAAGATACAAATTTTAAGCCCAGATATTGTGGTTCATGCCTGTAATCCCAGCACTTTGGGAGGCTGAGGCAGGTGGATCATTTGAGCCCAGGAGTTCAAGACCAGCCTGAGCAACATAGTGAAACTGCGTCTCTACAAAAAGCACAAAAGTTAGCTGGGTGTAGTGGTATATGCCTGCAGTCCCAGCTATTCGGGAGGCTGAAATAGGAGAATCACTTGAGCCTAGAAAAGTCAAGGCTGCAGTGAGCCACAATTGCACCAGGGCACTCCAGCCTGGGTGACAGAGTGAGACCCCGTCTCAAAATAAATAAAAATCAAAATAAATGTCTAGTTTCAGCAATGACGAGATGTGCAAAGAAACAAAAAAGTATGGCCCATACACAGGGAAAAAACTAGTCAATAGAACAGTGTGCCTGAGAAAGTCAAGACATTGGACCTACTGGACAAATAATTAAAATCAGCAATTTAAAATATGTTCAAAGAACTACAGGGAAGCGTGAAAATATCTCACCAAATACAGGCTATGAATACAGAATAGGAATAGAAATAAATTAAAATGATGGAATTGAAAAGTATGAACCAAATAGAAATGATGGAGTTAAAAAGCGTAAGAGAACAAGAGAAAGATGTCTGTCTCACCACTTCTATTCAATTGCTCTGGTTAGCCACAGCAATCAGCCAAGTAAAACAAATAAAAAGCATTCAGATTGGAAAGAAGTTAAACTATATTTGCAGGTGACATCATTGTATATGTAGAAAATCCTAAGGAATAAACACACATCAAACTATTGAAGCAAATAAACAAGTTCAGCCAGGTTGCAGGTACAAGGTCCACATGTAAAAACCAATTGTAGGCCAGATGTGGTGGCTCACTCCTGCAATCCTAGCACTTTGGGAGGCCAAAGTGGGCAGATCACTTGAGGCCAGGAGTTAGAGACCAAACTGATCAACGTGGCGAAACGCGGTCTCTACTAAAAATACAAATATTAGCTGGGCATGATGGTGCATGCCTGCAATCCCAGCTACTCTGGAGCTGAAGCATGAGAATTGCTCAAACCCAGGAGGCAGAAGTTTGCACTGAGCCGAGATAGTACCACTGCACTTCAGCCTGGGCAACACGGCGAGACTCTATCTCAAAGAAAATAAAAAAACAAAATAAAAATCAATTGTATTTCTATTCACTAGCATTGAGCGAAGTAAAAATGAAATTAAGAAAGCCATTTAATTTGTAATAGTATTAAAAAAATAAAATTAGGAATATATTAACAAAAGAAGCACAAGACTTATACACTGAAACTAGAAAACCCTGTAAAAAGATTTTTTTTTGAGACACGGTGTCTCTATCACCCAGGCTGGAATGCAATAGCATGATCACAGCTCACTGTACCTCACACCTCAGTACCCCCAAGTAGCTGGGACTACAAGCATGTGCCACCACACTTGGCTAATTTTTAGAGACGGGGATCTCATTATGTCACCCAGGCTGTTCTCGAACCCGGGGTCAAGGGATCCTCCCACCTTGGCTTCACAAAGTGTTGGGATTACAGGCATGAGCTACTGCACCTGGCCAAAAGATATTTTTTAAGACCCAAATACATGGAAATATATTTATTTATTTATTTTATTTTGAGACTGAGTCTCCCTCTGTTGCCTAGGCTTGAGTGCAATGGCATGATCTTGACTCACTGCAACTTCCACCTCCTGGGTTCAAGCTATTCCCGTGCCTCAGCCTCCCGAGTAGCTGGGATTACAGGCATGCGCCACCACGCCTGGCTAATTTTTGTATTTTTAGTACAGACAGTGTTTTCTCATGTTGGCCAGGCTGGTCTCAAACTCTTGCCCTCAAGTGATTCACCCACATTGGCCTCCCAAAGTGCTGGGATTACAGGCATGAGCCACTGTGCCCACCCATGCTCATGGATTGGAAGACAATATTGTTAAGATGGTAACACTCCCCAAATTCATCTATAGAGTCAATGTAATCCCATTTAAAATCACAGCTGGCCACTCAGGAGGCTGAGGCAGGAAGATCGCTTGAGGCCAGGAGTTCAAGACAAGTCTGGGAAATGTATTGAGACCATATCGCTACAAAAATTGAAAAAACAAAAAACAAAACAGAACAAAAAAGCTTAGCCAGGTATGGTGATGCACACCTGTAGTCCCAGCTCCTCGAAAGAAGGCTGAAGCAGGAGGAACAAGAGCCCAGGAGTTCAAGGCTGCAGTGAGCCATGATCATGCCACTCCACTCCAACCTGGGGGGACAAAGTAAGATCTGACTCAAAAAAAAAAAAAAAAAAAAAGAAAACAAACAAACAAAAACACCCACCTGGTTTATTTTGCTGATTTTTTTTGTTTTTTTGAGGTGGAGTCTTACTCTGTCAATCTGCAGGCCTGAATGCAGTGGCGTGATCTCAGCTCACTGCAACCTCTACCCACCAGGTTCAAGCAGTTCTCATGTCTCAATCTCCCAAGTAGCAGGGATTACAGGCACCTGCCACCACACCCAGGTAATTTTTGTGTCTTTAGTAGAGAAGGGGTTTCACCACTTTGGTCAGGATGGTCTCGAACTCCTGACCTTAAGTGACCCACCTGTCCTGGTCTCAAACTCCTGACCTCAAGTGATCCCAAAGTGCTGGGATTACAGGCATGAGCCATCACACCTGACCCTATTTTGCTGAATTTTGACAAGCTGATTCTAAAGTTTATGTGGAAATGCAAGTGAGTGGAAAAAACAAACTCAGTTTCTCCTACTAGACTCCCTTTTCTTTTTAATTTTTTCCCCACTCCCACTCCCTCAGTTTCTCATACTAGGCTCTCACAACACACTTCTGACACCAGGTGTATGAGGATTTTCCCCCACACATCAAGCAAGCACTTAATTCTGCACCAGACACCAACTGAATATCCTTCAACTCAATTCAATTCTGAAGCTACGTGGAGATTACATGAGATCCCCCAGGTTGAGGGCTTAGGCCCAAAAACTGACCCTAACTTCCTATGCCAACTGCAAGCCCCAGGTTGTTTTACCTGTGCTGTAACCGGCTACAAGTCAGAGTTCCCACAGCCTCCTCCTTCGGCTGATTGATTTGATAGAAGGCTCACGGAACTCAAAGCTGGGCACAGTGGCTCACACCTGTAATCCTGGCACTTTGGGAGGCAGAGGTGGGTGGATCACCTGAGGTCAGGAATTCGAGACCAGCCTGGTCAACATGATGAAACTGCATTTCTACTAAAAAATATTAAAATTAGCCAGGCATGGTGGTGGGCACCTGTAATCCCAGCTACTCGGGAGGTTGAGGCCAGAGAATCGCTTGAACCTGGGAGGCTAAGGTTGCAGTGAGCTGAGATCTCACTATTGCACTCCATCCTGGGAAACAAGAGCTAAACTCCATCTCAAAAAAAACAAAACAAAACAAACAAACAAAAAAACTCAAGGAAACACTTACCTTTACTGGATTATAAAAGGATATTACAAGCCAGGTGCGGTGGCTCACGCCTGTATTCCCAGCACTTTGGGAAGTTGAGGCAGGTGGATCACAAGGTCAGGAGTTTGAGACCAGCTTGCCCAACATAGTGAAACCCTCTCTCAAAAAAAAAAAAACAACAAAAAGAACAAGGATATTACAAAGGATATAAAGGCACAGGGCAAAGTATGAGAGAAGGGATGTGGAGCTTCCACAGCCTCTCCAGGCGCACCATCCTCCAGGAACCTCCATGTGTTCAGTTATCCAGAAGCTCTCCAAATCCAGTCCTTTGGGAATTTTATGGAAGCTTCATTATGTAGGCATAATTGATTAAATCATTGGCCATTGGCAATCAACTTAAACTTAACCTTCAGCCCCTCTCCCCTCCCAGGAGGTTTGGGGATAGCTGAAAGTTCTAACTCTCTAATCATGCCTTAGTCTTTCCTGTGACCACTCCCCCTCCTGAAGTTAATTAGTTAATTAGCGGTTGCTTGCTATCAGCCAATCATTACCACGCAAAAAGACATGTATCACTTTGAAGAGTACAAGAATTTTTGGAGTTGTATGCCAGAAAACTGAACAAAGACCGAATATATATTTCACAACATCATTGCAAGGGATCCAGGATAGCCAAACAAACTTGGGGGAAAAAAAAGTTGGAGGACCCGCATTTTCTAATTTCAAAACTTACTACAAAGCTACAGTAATCAAAACAATATGGTAGCAGTGTACACGTAGACATATAGCTTAATGGAATAAAACTGGGAGCCCAGAAATAAATCCACGCATTTATGGTCAAATAATTTTTGACAAAGGTGCAAAGACAATTCAGTAGGGAAAGAATAGTCTTTTCAACAAATGATGCTGGTACAGCTGTCCACAATGCAAAAGAATACAAAAATTTCTGGATGCAGTGGCTCACTCCTGTAGACCCAGCTACTCAAATGATAGGAGGACAGCTTCAGCCCAGGAGTTTGAGACCAGCCTGGGCAATGTAGTGAGATCCTGTGTCTTTTAAAAAAATTCCAAAATATGGAAATTAGCTTAAACTGACCAATGACCTAAATGTCAGAGCTGACCAGGCACCGTGCTTCATGCCTGTAATTCCAGCACTTTGGAAGACTGAGGCGGGGGGATCACTTGAGCTTGGGAGTTTAAGGGCAGCCTGGCAACACCACCATACCTGGCTAATTTTTGTATTTTTTTTGTAGAGATGGGGCTTCATCTCTATAAAAAATACAAAAGTTAGCCAGGTGTGGTGTTGTGCATCTGAAGTCCAAGTTACTTGGGAGGCTGAGGCAGGAGGATCACTTGAGCCCAGGAGGCAGAGGTTGCAGTGAGTGAGATCATGCCACTGTACTGCAGCCTGGGCAACAACGTGACATCCTGTCTCCAACAAAACAAAACAAAAAAAGGGTAAATCTTTATGACCCTGAATTATGCGGTGATTTATTGAAATCGATGTGGGATTTTTCTTGGCCACTTTGCTAGCCAGAGACTTCCATAGCCAGTGATGTCCCCACCCAGGCTTTGCTTGGGCCCAGGCCTGTCACAGGAGGCACCCTGACCACTCGGCCCACCAGACTGTGCCTAGTTTGTGCACCAGCTCAGCCCACAGCTGGACCAGGTGTGTCCCAGCCCACCTGTGCTACAGCTTTACCCACATTCGGTGATTCCCGAGTTCTTGTCCCCATCCAAGAAGAATGAGGTTACACTGACAATCAAAAGAGTGAGAAGGACAGAGAAGAGTTTTATTAAGCAATAGAACAACTCTCAGTGGAGAAGGGAGGTGAGGGTGGTCCCCCACCCAAAGTCGAGTGGTATCTCCCTCAGTGTGGCTGGGTCCAGGGCTATCATGGGTTCAGAATGGAGTAGTGCGTGCTGGTTGGTTTGTGAGTATGTAAAAAGACTAAAAGAAAGGCACCATTCAAAAGTGGGCACAACAGTGTAAAACTCCAATTTGGGAAGGGTAGGTTTATGTAAAATAGGTGAAGAGTGAGGATCAATCAGAAGAAAGCACACCAAATGGGAAGCGAGATTCTCAATCCGGTCTGTGGATTTAACGTGTAGTTTGGCTTTCAGGCTTTAAATTGTCTTTGGCACGAAGGTGGGGTTTCACCGGGGACCTGCCCCTATCTGCCTAGAGATTTGTCTGCCTCCTATGGCTATCAGAATGACACCAAAACAGAAGCAACTAAGTTAAAAACAGACTAATTGAACCTTGTTGATATGTAAAACTTTAGTGTTTCAAAGGACTCCATTAAGAAAGTGAAAAGATAACCCATGGAGTAGAGAAAGTATTTGCAAAACATGTATCGGGCTGGGTACAGTGGTTCACACCTGTAATCCTAACACCGGGAGGCTGAAGTGAGTGTATTACTTGAAGCCAAGGGTTCTAGACCAACCTGGCCAACATAGTGAAACCCCATCATAAGAAAAAACAACAACAAACAAAAATACCATGTATCTGACAAGGGTCTGGTATCCAGAATATATTAAGAAGTCTGGATAGACTGTACAGGGAAAATGTGGTACATACATACCATGGAATACTATGCAGCCATAAAAAATGATGAGTTTGTGTCCTTTGTAGGGACATGGATGAACCTGGAAACCATCGTTCTCAGCAAACTGACACAAGAACAGAAAATCAAACACTGCATGTTCTCACTCATAGGTGGGTGTTGAACAATGAGAACACTTGGACACAGGGAGGGGAGCATCACACACTGGTGTCTGTTGGGGGGAATTAGGGGAGAGACAGCAGGGGTTGGGGAGTTGGGGAGGGATAACATGGGGAGAAATGCCAGATACAGGTGATGGGGAGGAAGGCAGCAAACCACATTGCAATGTGTGTACCTATGCAAACTATCTTGCATGTTCTTCACATATACCCCAAAACCTAAAATGCAGTTAAAAAAACATATATATATATATATATATATATATATATATATATATAAAGAATTCTGGGGCCAGACCCAGTGACTCATGCCTATCATCCCAGAACTTTGGGAGGCCAAGGTGGGAGGATCACCTGAAGTCAAGAGTTCGAGATGAGCCTTACCGACATGAAGAAACTCCATCTCTACTAACAATACAAAATTAGCTGGGCATGGGGGTGTGTGCCTGTAATCCCAGCTACTCAGGAGGCTGAGGCAAGAGAATTGTTTGAACCCAGGAGGCAGAGGTTGCAGTGAGCCAAGATCATGCCATTGCACTCCAGCCTGGGCGACAGAGCAAGACTCCATCTCAAAATAATAATAATAATAATTCTGGCCAGGTGTGGTGGTTCATGCCTGTAATCCCACATCTCTGCCTTGTGAAGACCTCTCATTCTCTACACCCTACCTACCTTTGGCTATGCTACAGTGATTCTTCCTTCTCACCAAAACTGTCCCATTAGATCCTCCACCATTCTACTCCTAGTCACTGAGTCACTTCCCTTACATTCTTGGTCACGTGAACTCATTCCTCTAAGAATTTGTCACCTGCCTATGTCAAACTCCACCTTCCTGAAAACTTTCATGTGTAGCCCACCTCAGCCACCCACTTCTATAGCTGTATCCAGGATTTTGCCATCATTTGAAACTGTCCTACCTTCAAAAGCACCTATTCAACATCTAGTCTCCATCACCATCCTTCATCTTTCCAGTCTCACTTGGTTGCTCCGAATACACCAGTTATCTGACTTCATCAGAACCTCCAACCCATTGGTAGCTCCATGCTGTCCCAATTCCTTAGCCCCCTCTGGACATTCCATCCCCATCTCTCTTAGATTCTATAGTCCATTATTTCTCCTAACCTCCCTTGTGCCTTTGTCCTGCTGTTACACGCACCTGAAAAACCTCAATGCTTGATGACTCTGATCAACTACTTTCACTACTACACAAGTGACTGTTGCCACTGGGGAAAGTCCACAACAGGGTAGATTAGCACTTCTGTAGATTCATTGTCACCAAACTCAGCCAGGCTCTCAAACTTGTGCAACTTACTGTTTCTCTAGTTAGCTCACAACCCATTAATGAGTCGAGAACCACTCTGGGCTGGGTGAAGTGGCGCACATCCCAGCACTTTGAGAGGCCGAGGCGTGTGGATCACTTGAGGCCAGGAGTTCAAGACCAGCTTGGCAAAAATGGTGAAACCCCATTTCCATTAAAAATCCAAAAAATTAGCTGGGCATGGTGGTGCCTGACTATAATCCCAGCTACTGATGAGGCTGAGGAACGAGAAGCGTTTGAACCTGGGAGAGGGAGGCTATGGTGAGCTGAGATCGCCCCACTGCACTCTAGCCCAGGCAACTGAGTGAGACGCTGTCTTAAAAAAAAAAAAAAAAAAAAAAAAAAAAAAAAAAAAGAACCCCTCTGAAAAATGTCTCAGATAATGTTTTATTTTTATTTTTGAGACAGGGACTTGCTTTGTCACCCAGGCTGGAGTGCCGTTGCACGATCTCAACCCACTGCAATCTCTGCTTCCCAGGCTCAAGCAATCTTCCCACTTCAGCCCACCAAGTAGCTGGGATTACAAGCATGTCCTGCTGTGCCCGGCTAATTTTTGCAGTTTTCATAGAGACAGTTTACCCATGTTTTCACTCACCAGACTGCAAAGACATACACAGAGCATCAGGCAAAATCCTCAGGATGTTACATTTGTACTGGGGCAACTAGCCCTAGAAAAGTAGCAGCTCTGCCTAGCTTAAAAAAACGCTTCAAAAAGTAGGCCTCAAAGGGATTCAAGTAAATTGAAGCCAGGGGGAAAAAAAGGTCAATACTATTTAAAGGAATAAAACAAAATCCAGCAACCAACAATGTAAATTCACAGTGTTTGGTATCCAGTAAAAAAAAAAAAAAATCAGCCAATTTCCGAGAAAAAAAAAAAAAAATCAGTTGATACGGATCCCAAAATGAACAAATATTAAGGAACTAGCATCTAAGGATGCTAAAACAGCCATTATAAATACGCTTTTAAATAAACTGTAAATTCAGTGGTTCATGTGCAGGTTTCTTATCTAGGTAAACTCATGTCACTAGGGTTTACTGTACAGATTATTTCATCTCCCAGGTCTTAAGCCTAGTACCTATTAATTTTCCTGAGCCTCTCCCTCCTCCCACCCTCACCCCAATGTGTGTTGTTCCCCTCTACGTGTCCATATGTTCTCATAATTTAGCTCCCACTTATAAGTGAGAACATGTGGTACTTGGTTTTCTGTTCCTGCATTAGTTTGCTAAGGTTAGTGGCCTCCAGCTCCATCCACGTTCCTGAAAAGGACATGGCCTCATTCTTTTTTGTGACTGTATACTTCACGGTGTATATGTATCACATTTTCTTTAGTCAGTCTACCATGGATGGGTATCTTGGGTTGATTCCATGTCTGTTATTGTGAATAGTACTGCAATAAACATGTGTGCATGTGTCTTTATGGAAGAATGATCTCTATTCCTTTGGGTGTCTACCTAGTAATGGGATTGTTGGGTCAAATGGTAGTTGTTTTTAGGTCTTTGAGAAATTGCCACACTGCTTTCCACAATGGTTGAACTAATTTACTCTCACCAGGGTGTATAAGCTTTTCTCCCCAACCTTACCAGCCTCTTTTTTTTTCCTTTGATCTTTTTTAAAATAAAGATAGGTTGGTTTGGTCCTGAACTCTTGGCCTTAAGCAATCCTCCCATCTCACCCTACCAAAGTGCTAGGATTACAGGTGTGACCCACTGCACCTGGCCTATTGTTTTTTCTTTTTAAAATTTTTTACATTTTTTTGTTTCAGAAAGAATGGCCTATTTTTGGCTTTTTAGTGATAGCCATTCTGACTAGTGTGAGATGGCATCTCACTGTGGTTTTGATTTGAAAAACATGAAATGCCTCACAAATTTGCATGTCATCCTTGCACAGGGGCCATGCTAATCTTGTCTGTATCATTTCAATTTTAGTATATGTGCTGCTGAAGGGAGCACTAAATGTTTTTTTGTCTAAGAAGATAGAGGAAAAACATGAGCATAAAGGGAAAAATGGAAGATTAAAAATGATCCAGATGGAATGTCTACAGATGAAAAATACAACATTTAAAATGAAAAATATACTGAATGGAATAGCAGATTAGATGCTACAGAAGAAAAGATCGAGGAACTTTAAGACATCTAAAATGAAGCAGGGAAAGAAAAAACTGAGGCTGGGCATAGTGGCTCACGCCTATAACCCTAGAACTTTGGGAGACTAAGGTGGATGCATCATCTGAGGTCAGGAGTTCGAGACCACCCTGGCCCACATAATAAAACCCCATCTCTACTAAAAATACAAAAATTAGCCAGCATGGTGGTATGCCTGTAGTCCCAACTACTTGGGAGGCTGAGGCATGAGAATCACTTGAACCTGGCAGGCAGAAGTTGCAGTGAGTCAAGATTGTGCCACTGCACTCCAGCATGGGTGACAGAACAAGACTCAGTCTCAAAAAATAAAAAATAAAAAAAAATAGAAAAGAAAAAAGACTGAAAAAAACGAACAGGGTATCAGTGATCTGAGGGACAGTATCAAGTGGCCCATCATATAGGCAGACCGTGTGTCAGAAATAGAAGATGGAAGAGAACTCCAAAATTTGACAAAACAGTGGCCAAAATTTTTTGAAATTTTATTAAGACTATAACCATTTAGACTGAAAAAGTTCAATAAATCCCAAACAGAACAAAGGTTAGTTGAAAACCATACAAAACCAATCACTATAAGAACAGATACATTACGTGGTAAAAACAATAAATAGCTAAGGCAAGATTAATCAAAATTCAGTACAGTGGTTACCTCTGCAGAGAAGGATGGATAACTCAAAGCTTTAAATGCATTAGTAAATTTTTTCTCTTTTTAATTTCATTTTTTGTAGAGACAAGGTCTCTCTGGTTTCAAACTCCTAGCCTCAAGTCATCCTCCACAGGATTCAGAATCTACTAGAGAGTTCACAGGTCTTTGTTGTTTTGAGACGGAGTCTCGCTCAGTCACCCAGGCTGGAGTCCAGTGGTGCAATCTTAGCTCACTGCAGCCTCCACCTCCCAGATTCAAGTGATTATTCATCTCAGCCTCCTGAGTAGCTGAGATTAGAGGCACCCACCATCATGCCCGGCTAATTTTTGTACTTTTTGTAGAGTTGGGGTTTCACCATGTTGGCCAGGCTGGTCTCAAACCTCTAACCTCAATCCACCTGCCTTGGCCTCCCAAAGTCCTGGGATTACAGGCGTGAGCCACGGCGCCTGGCCCACTTTGTACATTTCTAGTGTCCTCCACTAGACTGTGACCTCCACAAGAGCAGGAGCCCATTTGCCCACCGTTACAGTGCATATCATATACCCTTCATCACTCTGGTGCTCTCCACATCCATCTCTCATCTTACATTTCAGCAAGAAGCAATTTGGTCTGCTGACCCTACCCACAAGGCTGTCTGTGAGCCAGATGGGCTGAGGAACAGAGACCAGCCCTGGCCCAGTGAATCCAAGATGGCCTGCTCCATGGAAGGGATCAGATGCCCTGGGAGAAATGAAAGAGACTGAGTACCCAAGACCTCAAACTGGGGCTAGTGAATGGGTCATAAATAAGCCCCTTCTGCCCCTGTTCTTTTAATCATGTCCACTCCTCTCACTTGGGAGCTTGGATGGAGGGCACCTGGATGTCCATCCCAGGAATACCGAGGCCACTAGTAACACAGATCAAGGTAGTGTAGTGCAGGGTCAGGGTAGGGGTGGGAGGCCAGGGGCAGGCACAGCCAAGGCCGTGTGGCTTCCCCAGAGGCCCAGATAAGCTTGAGCCTGCAGAGGTCCAGCTTCTCTCCTTGGCAGCACTGGGTACATTCATAAATGTTGTCTATGAGCTTTCTGCTCTACAGAGGCAGGTTGTCTTCATGCACCTCTGAATCCTAACTGTCCATGCTAGTTTCCAGAAGAGAGAGACATGTCCAGTGGTATATGTCCAAGAAATGAGAGGTGCAGCTAACCCCATGAGTCCTTCGGGTCTGAAAGAGGCACCTCCACAGGAAGTCTTTCTTCTCTGACACATCCTTTAGTTATCGCCTTACTCCTCGCAATGGGTCGCCACAGCCTTGGTGCATTCAGTATTGTAGGCTCAAAAAACATTTGCTGAATGAATGTAGAAGTTCAAGACTGCCTCTCCTCTGAGCAGTTGTGAGGTCCAGTGTTCTGTCTGGAATCCTTTTCCTTCTTCATTCACCTGTTCAGTTTATTTCAAAATTTGAGTGATAATTATGTGTTACACTCTTACTGGACCCAGGGGTTACCTCCTCCAGAAAGCCTTTCTGATACTCCCATTTAGGGGCTCCTCTTCCCCATGGCCACTGTACTGAGGTGGACCTCTGAGTCCCCGGATCAAGACACAGAAACCCTTGAGCAGAGAAACCAGCTCTCTCCATGCTCGGCACCAGCCTGGGTTCAGGAAACACCCATACAAGGCACCATCTTCTTAGGGAAGAGACCACCTCTGGGGCAGACAGATCCTGGTTGGGATTCTAGCTCTACACTTGATAGCTTTATCAGTTTGCTGGAGTAAAACGGCCTGCTGAGTCTAGATATGAGATTCTAAACTACCTGGCTGAGTTATCAGGACCCCAAGGGAGAGCAGGGAAAGATAGGCCACTTAATATCTGGTGCTTGGTAGTCCAGGGACCTAAGGAAGGTGAGAGGAGCAGAATATAGTGAGATTCTTCCTTATCTGTCCTAGTCTTAGATCCTCCTTTCCCTCCTAGCCCTCAGTCACCTAGAAAACAGAGCCTGAAAACAAGAACTAGGAACTGGTGTTTTATTTGGAGAGGTGCAAACCAAAGGCTTTGGAAATGAGAAAATGGAAGAAAGGCAGGACAGAATAGGAAGCAATGCGAGATGATGTATTAGCAGGCCAGGGGCTGCTTCATGACAAGCCTTGCAGAGGACACAGCAATTGTGTCCACCAGCTACTTGGGAGGTCTCCCCATTGATGGTACTGTTTTGGAGAAGTGGTGTCATGCAACAATTTCTGAAAGGGAGAGGAAAAGGGGGAATTTATCTACCCGAGTCTCACCTATCTCCCATTTTCCACTAGTCAAATTTCGTCTCATAAATATTAACTCCCAGCCTGACACTATGGCTTATGCCTGTAGTCCCAGCATTTGGGGAAGCTGAGGCAGGTAGATCACTTGAGGCCAGGAATTTGAGATCAGCCAGGCCAACATGGTGAAATCCCATCTCTACAAAGTATACAAAAATAAACCAGGTGTGGCGGCACCTGCCTGTAATCCCAGCTACTCAGGAGGCTGAGGCAGAAGAATTGCTTGAACCTAGGAGGCAGAGGTTGCAGTGAACTGAGATCGCACCACCGCACTCCACTCTGGGTGACAGAGCAAGACTGTCTCAAATAAACAAGTTTCCCCACACTTCTAAGTTTGCTAGTGGCAACTTGGGATCCCATGCCCTGTGCTAGGCCACTCCATCCAAGTCTGTGAAGTGGTGGGAAGAAACAGAAACTCTGGGTACGTGGCCAGTGAGTGCCAGGGAGAACCTGATGCATTATATGTGCCATGTCCAATATAGTCCAAAACTGGTTTTTTCATTTTCTGGAAAAAGAAACAAGGCATAGTGATCCAAGACCTTTCCCAAGGTCACATAGCTATTCAGTGGTAAATTCAGGATTTGAAAATAATCTGGCTCTGGAAACTGGATTTTATATAGCAGGCAAAGAAGTCACTAAAGGGTTTTAAGCTGGGGAGTAACAAGAAATAAAGAGCTTTTTTGTTTGTTTGTTTTGCTTTTGAGATGGAGTCTCACTCTGTCACCCAGGCTGGAGTCAGTGGCGCGATCTTGGCTCACTGCAATCTCTGCTTCCTAGGTTCAAGTGATTCTCCTGCCTCAGGCTCCTGAGTAGCTGGGATTACAGGTGTGAGCCGCTGCCCCCCCGGGCCAATAAAGAGCTTTTTTTCACCCCCCAAGATGGAGTTTCACTCTTGCTGCCCAGGGGAGAAGGTCTTAGACAGCAGAGGCAGGCAGGAGCTGTGTAGAAAACCTGGAATGAGGAGACTGACCTAAGGACCAGGAGCAGGAGCACCGTCCTGCTCTCCATTGTTGGCCTGTGGGTCTGAGGGTCCTGGCCGATGAGTCTTCTGGTGTTGCCTAAGATGGTCAGATCGCATGAACTCTCTGCTGCACTGATCACATTTATATGGTCGATATCTGGTGTGTACCCGAAAATGTCGTCTAAGCTCATCAGAACGGAAGAAAGACCACTGACAATTTTCCCATTTGCACGAATAGGGCCTTTCACCTGGGAATGACAAGGGAGAGGGAATTTAGAATAGAAGTAGGAAGGAAGGCATCTGACTCCATGAGGCAGAGCAGTCCAGGTTGAGGATTCAAAAGGAAAGGTCCAGGGAACCAGGGAGGAGCAACATTCTCAGGAGTGCCCGCCCAGGTATCTTGTCACAGTCCTCCTGGATGGCAAGTCTAGCTTAGTTCCAAACTTGGAAGATGAAAGACTCATCCCAAACAATTACCCACCAGTGGTCCAGGACAAATGTAAAGCCCAGAGACTCCTCCATCCCCACCCCACCTGACACCTCCTTTACCTGTGTGCTTGCGCTGGTGGCTCACGAGGTGGGAGCGTTTGGTATAAGCTTTTCCACAGTTCTCGTAGTTGCAGCAGTAAGGCCTGGCCTCTGAGGAGTCCCCTCTCCCACTCCATTCCTGAGGCCTGGAGTTCTGCTCTGTTGCTTGTGGAGCAGGTGTGGGCTGCTTCGGTAGGAATGGGCCTTCTTGGGAGTCTGGCTGACTCACAAGAGAATCCTGAGATCCTAAACCCAGGAATGACTGGGACTCAGCTGGGGGCATCCCAAGGTCATGGGTGCCTTGTTGGGGCAACATCTGAGCCACAGAGGGGAGCACGGCCTGGGACTCCATGGGAGGCATGGTTGGAGCTAATGCTGTTTCATCAGCAGGTGCTGTCGAGAGGCCAGGGTAAGGCATGGTAGGGTCCCCAGCATGGGACATCATTGGGATTCCAGTGGAAGCCGAGACTGGCAGCCCACTGGGGTGCATGCTTAGATTGCCACTGAAGGCCCCGGCCACTCCTGGAATATTGGACTCAACTATAGGCATTATCTGAGGCTCACTGAATATCATCATCTCTTGCTGACAGGGAGACACTCCCTGACTGTAAATCACCCGGGAAGGAGCGAGAGTCGCTTGGGGGCAGTAGCTCACATCACGCTCAGGCAGTGGCATGCTAAATGGGGGCCCCTCTTCATCCACATTCTGCCCCGGCGCCTCCACAGACACCAAGGGGGACCCCGGCATCCCTGTGCTGTGAGGAGAGTGCTGAACGCTTGGTAGGCCATGGTTCCAAGAGGGGTGCACTCCAGAGCTCCCAGTAGATGAAGCCACGTTCAAGATGGGCACCAAGCTCTTATTATCCTTGGGGAGAGAGACAGTCAGGTGATTTTTACCCTTGCTCAAATTCTAGTTCCACATGTTCCTCCTCTTTATCCCCAGACCCCATCCTAATCCAGCCCTCTATCTCCATCTCCTGCTTGAATTCTCCTGCCTCCAACCATTTTCCAGCTTGGGCTTTCTAACAGGTCCGGCTGATACGAGCCCCAAGGAAGCCTAAATGTAACTCATGCCACTTTCCCTCCGACATGTTTTTTGCTTTTTATTACATGCAAAGCAACAAAGAGAGGAAATAAAACATCTCATAACCTACCCCTTCAGCAAAACTTTGAGAAAATGTTCAAACTCTAAATATTGAGGTGGAGTTTTGCTCTTGGTGCCCCACTGGAGTGCAGGGGTGTGATCTCAGCTCACACAACCTCCACCTCCAGGTTCAAGCGATTCTCCTGTCTTAGCCTCCCAAGTAGCTGGGATTACAGGCACGCGCCACCACACCAGGCTGATTTTGTATTTTTAGTAGAAACAGGTTTTTCCATGTTAGTCAGGCTGGTCTCAAACTCCTGACCTCAGGTGATCTGCCTGCCTCGGCCTCCCAAAGTGCTGGGATTACGGGCGTGAGCCACTGCCCCTGGCCCGAACTCCAAATTATACATAAAAGGGATGGGGATTGTCTGGAAGTCAGGGGCACTATCCCTTGATGACTTGCATGAAGGGTAAGAAAGAGATTGGTAGAAGGTCTTAAAATAGGATAGGAGCCAAGAATCATATTTTTTCAAAACTGTCAGTAGGCCAGGCACAGTGGCTCACAACTGTGTAATCCCAGTACTTTGCAAGACCAAGGCAGGTGGATTGATTGAGCTTGGAAGTTTCAAAAAGGAAACAAAAACATCAGCTGGGTGTGGTGGCAGGTGCCTGTAGTCCCAGCCACTCGGGAGGCTGAAGCAGGAGAATCACTTGAGGCCTGGAGGTGGAGGTTGTGTGAGCTGAGATTGGGCCATTGCACTCCAGTCAGTGCTGACAGAGACCCTGTCTCAAAAAAATTAAGCAACAACAACAAAAGTGGCTCACGCCTGTAATCCCAACAATTTGGGAGGCCAAGGTAGGTGGATCACGAGGTTAGGAGTTCAAGACAAGCCTGGCCAAGACGGTAAAATCCCATCTCTACTAAAAATATGAAACTTAGCTGGGCGTGGTGGCGCATGCCTGTAGTCCCAGCTACTTGGGAGACTGAGGCAGGAGAATTGCTTGAACCCAGGAGGCGGAGGTTGCAGTGAGCCGAGATCATGCCACTGTACTCCAGCCTGACAACAGAGTGAGACTGTCTCAAACAAAACAAAACAAGCAAACAAAAAAAACAACAACCCAGTATCCATAAGATACTAAACTATCAAGACAAATTGAAGATTGCAATTTTTTTCAAAAAATATCACCAGAAAATTGCAAATCAAGGGTAAACGTAATAACACTCAAATGAAAGAAAGAAACAAAGAAAGAAAGAAAGAAGAAAGAGAGAAAGAGAGAGAGAGAGACAAAGAGGGGGAGAGAGGGGGAGGGGGAGAGGGGGAGAGAGGGAGAGAGAGGGGGAGAGAGAGAGAGAGAGAGAGAGAGAGAGAAAGAGAAAGAGAAAGAGGCCTGGTGCAGTGGCTCATGCCTGTAATCCCAGCACCCAGCACTTTGGGAGGCCGAGGTGAGTGGATCACTGAGGTCAGGAGTTCAAGACCATCATGGCCAACATGGTGAAACCCCGTCTCTACTAAAAATACAAAAATTAGCTGGGCGCGGTGGCACACGCCTGTAGTCCCAGCTACTCGGGAGGCTGAGGCAGGAGAAACGCTTGAAACTGTGGACGTTGCAGTGAGCTGAGATTGCACCACTGCACTCCAGCTTGGGCAGCAGAGTGAGACTTCATCAAAAAAAGAAAGAAAAGGAAAGAGGAAAGGAAAGGAAGGGAAGGGGAGAGGAAGAGGAAGGAAGGAAAGAAGGCAAAACTTAAAAGCAATTACAACTTTTGCAGCAAAGTTATAGGAACATTACAGGTCAGAAATAGGGAAATTCCAAGAAGTTACATCCAGACAACAGGATAGGAATTATATTAGAGAGTAAGGGAATGGGGCAAAGGTAAGAAAGGAGCACTGGAGGGGCTTCTATTTCTTGACCTGAGTGATAGTTTCACAGGTTTTTTCTTTATAAGAGTTCATTACTTTGTAGAAGCTGTACTTATATTCACTTTTCTGTTTGAGTGCTATTTTTAGTAATGTGGTTTAAAATAAGTTGGAGTTGCTGGGCACAGTGACTCATGCCTATGATCCTAGCCCTTTGGGAGGCCCAGGTGGGAGGATCGCTTGAGGCCAGGCCTGAGCAACATCGTGAATCCTCACCTCTACACAGAACAAACAAACTAGCCAGGGATGGTAGCAGACACCTGCAGTCCCAGCCACTCAAGAGGCTGAAATGGAAAAGACCACTTGAGCCCGGGAGGTCAAAGCTGCAGGGAGCTGTAATCACATCACTGCAGTCCAGCCTGGGTGACAGAGTCTCAAAAAAATAATAAAACGCTAAATTTAAAGAGGAAATATTCTATACAAATTCACAATGTGTGTGTGTGTGTGTGTGTGTGTGTGTGTGTGTGTATATAACATATACGTATATACATATTCTAACTCTGTCCATTAGAAATTGTAACTCTAATACCAATGCATGGTGGCTCATATCTGTAATCCCAGCACTTTGGGAGGCCAAGGTGGGTGGATCACAAGGTCAAGAGATTGAGACCATCCTGGCCAACACGGTGAAACTCCGTTTCAACTAAAAATGCAAAAATTAGCTGTGCATGGTGGCGCGTGCCTGTAGTCCCAGCTACTCAGGAGGCTGAGGCAGGAGAGTTGCTTGAACCTAGGAGGCAGAGGTTGCTGTGAGCCAAGATTGTGCCACTGTACTCCAGCCTGGTGACAGAATGAGACTCGGTCTCAAAAAAATAAAATAACAATGTGTGCCTTTAGAGCCTAGACTTGTCTCTAATTCTATTCCTTGCTAAAAGTTAGACCAAGAATTTCCTGACTCCAAGACTGAGAAAAAAAGGAAGGCTGAAGGGAGCCTGGTACATTTTGTGCCAGAAAATAAGGGAGCTTTCAAAGATTAGGACTGGGTCAAAGGAGACAGGAAGTGACATCAAAGAAGCTGGCAGGCTAGGAAGCACCAGGAACCCGTATCCCCAGCATGATAACTATCGCACTGGCGGCATTTGTCTGCTGTAAGTTGTTTGGAACAATGCAGGGTATTAAAGGCTTGTAGGTGGGTGATGAACAATGAGAACACATGGACACAGGGAAGGGAGTACTACACACTGGGGTCTATTGGGGGGAATAGGGGAGGGACAGCGGTGGTGGGGAGCTGGGGAGGGATAGCATGGGGAGAAATGCCAAATGTGGGTGAAGGGGAGGAAGGCAGCAAAACACACTGCCATGTGTGTACCTATGCAACTATCTTGCATGTTCTGCACATGTACCCCAAAACCTAAAATGCAATAAAAAATAAATAAAAATAAAGGCTTGTAACACTGGGTGCAGTGGCTCAAGCCTGTAATCCCAGCACTTTGGGAGGCCGAGGCGGGTGGATCACGAGGTCAAGAGATCGAGACCATCCTGGTCAACATGGTGAAACCCCGTCTCTACTAAAAATACAAAAAATTAGCTGGGCATGGTGGTGCATGCCTGTAATCCCAGCTACTCAGGAGGCTGAGGCAGGAGAATTGCCTGAACCCAGGAGGTGGAAGTTGCGGTGAGCCGAGATCGTGCCATTGCAACTCCAGCCTGGGTAACAAGAGCAAAACTCTGTCTCAAAAAAATGGCTTATAACTTCCAAGGGAAGGCTTTGAGAGTAAGTTGTAGTTAATTTTGGTCAAGCTAAACTCTTAGATAGGTAATGGCTACCCATACACACCCTATGTTCCTGGAGCTACTTTCATGCAGCCTGCAGGAGCCAGAGTGGGCAATAAAAACCTTGTCCTCTGACTAATGGGGATCTATGTCCTGATTGTTATTTGCTGTTTCTGATTATGAGGTGCAGACAGAGGTAGGCAGCCATTGTTGCAACTCAGCCCCCAATGTTACAACCTCCTCCCCTTCCCACTCAAGAGACTTCCAAATATGAATACAAACATCCAAGAAGCTGAATGCAATTCAAGTAAGATAAACTCACAGACTCATACCAAGAAACATTATAATAAAACTGTTGAAAGCCCAAGACAAAGAGAGAATCTTGAAAATATTAAGAAGTGACTCATCACTTATAGGGGATCCCAAAAATTCCCAGTAGCTCTTTCATCAATAACCTTGGACACTAAAAGACCACAGGTTGATGTATTCAAAGTGCTAAAGGAAAACACAAATCAAGCAACCTGTATGTGGCAAAACTGTCTTTCCAAAATGAGGAAGAAATTAGACATTCCCAGATAAACAAAAGCTGGTGTCATTACCACTAGACATGCCCTGCGAGAAATGCTAAAGGCAGTCCTTCAGGTTGAAATGAAATGTCGCTAGGCAGTAGCTTGAAGCCAAGTGAAGAAATCTGTCATAAGAAAACTTTCTGATAAGGGTAAATATATGGACAACTGTAAAAGTGAGTATTATTATAACTTTGATAACTCCACTTTTTGTTTCCTACATGATTTAAAAGTGCATTAAAATTTATACTTTTATTTTTTGACATACAATGCACACAAATGTAATTTTGTGAGGTCACTGAAAAGAGGTGGGAATTGAGCTGTACAGAAGCATTTTTTATGTGCTGCTGAAGTTAATCTGGTATAAATTCAAATTAGAATGTTATAACTAGGACGTCAAATGTAATCCTCATGGCAACCACAAAGAAAATAGCTAGAGAAGAATATATACAAAAGGGGCCAGGCACAGTGGCTCACACCTGTAATTCCAGCACTTTGGGAGGCTGAGGTGGGTGGGTCACTTAAGGTCAGGACTTTGAGATCAGCCTGGCCAACAAGGTGAAACCCATCTACTAAAAATCCAAAAATTAGCCGAGTTAAGTCCCAGCTACTTGGGAGGCTGGGGCAAAAGAATCACTTGAATCAGGAGGCGGAGGTTGCAGTCAGCTGAGATCCAGCCATTACACGCCAGCCTGGGCGACAGAGGGAGACTACAACTCAAAACAAAAAAAAAAAAAAAAAAAGAAAATATACAAAAGGAAATTGTGTTATATGGAAATGTAAGTTTCACTGTCAAAAAAAGATCAATTAAACAAAAAGACAATGCTGGAAATTAGGAACAAAATGGCAGAATTAAATCCTTCCTTGCGAGTAAAATACTTCGGAAAGTAAATGAATAATGCTTTCCAAAAGACAAATTGGCAGAATGGATTAAAAACATGATCCAAATATATGCTGTGTATATATTTAGATCCAAATACCACAATAAACCAACTAGATCTAACAGACATACACAGAAACACTACTCAACAGTAGAATACACATTCTTTGAAAGTGCCCATGGGCCATTCTTTAGAAAACCAGACAGTACTTCCTACTTTACAGAAGAATACAAATTAGGTCTCGATAGATTTAAAGAGAAAGACACTTTTTCTTGCTGTTTTAGAAAAAAAGCAAAAAACAAAACAAAACAAAAAAAAAAACGTGTCATACAAAGTATCTTCTCTGACCCACAACCAGATAAATTAGAAAATTTTCAAATCTGTGGAAATTAAACACCATTCTCTGAAACAATCAATGGGTCAAATAAAAAGAAAAGTACAACAGAAACTAGAAAATACTTAGAGACCAATAAAAAGGAAAACATAACTACCAAAACTTAGGGGATGCAGCAAAAGCGGTGATAAGGGGAAAATCCACTGGTTTAAATGCTTACGATAAAGAATACACCTGTAATACCAGCACTTTGGGGAGGCCAAGGCAGGTGGATCACAAGGACAGGAGTTCAAGACCAGTCTGGCCAAGATGCTGACACCCCATCTCTACTAAAAAATATAAAATTTAGCCAGGCATGGTATCAGGTGCCTACAGAATCCCAGCTACTCCGGAGGCTGAGGCAGAGATCTGCTTGAACCTTGGAGACAGAGGTTGCAGTGAACCAAGATCACACCATTGTACTCCAGCCTGGGCAATAGAGTGAGACTCCATCTCAAAAAAAAATTGAAAATAGCCAGGTGTGGTGGCAAGTGTCTGTAGTCCGAGCTACTCCAGAGGCTGAGGTGTGAGAAGCGCAGTCAATCACAGCTCATTTTGGGCTGGAATGCAGTGGTATCATCATGGCTCACTGCAGCCCCAAGTGACAAAGGCCCAGCTATTACCCAAACTGAACATTGCTAATTGAAGTGAATAAATTAATCATTTATTCTGCCTCTCCAAGAAAAAAATTATTTCAAAATTACCAAATGACTACAGTTAAAACCTTCTTCCTACTTTACAGAAGAATACAAACTAATAAATGTAGAATGAATGGTGGAATTTGAAAATTTATTTTGCGACCATATGCAGTGGCTTGCGCCTGTAATCCCAACTACTGGGGAGGCTGAGGCACGAGAATTGCTTGAACATGGGAGGCAGAGGTTGCAGTGAGCCGAGATCACACTACTGCACTCCAGCCTGGGAACAGAGTTGGACTGTCTCAAAAAAAAAAAAAAAAAGGAAAATAAAATTTATTTTGTAACCCCTAAGGAAATTTGAGGAAAAATTTAAACTTAGTGTTAAAGCCAGTAGGTGACCCTGGCCAGGTATGGTGACTCATGTCTGTAATCCCAGAACTTTGGGAGGCCAAGGCTGATGAATCATGAGGTTAGGAGATCAAGACCATTCTGGCCAACATGGTGAAATCCTGTCTCTCTACTAAAATACAAAAAATTATCCAGGCATGATGGATGGTGCATGCCTGTAGTCCCAGCTACTCAGGAGGCTGAGGCAGGGGAATTGCTTGAACCCAGGAGGCAGAGGTTGCAGTGAGCTGAGATTGCACCACTGCACCCCAGTTTGGCAACAGCAAGATTCCGTGTCAAAAAAAAAAAAATTAGGTGAATGGCTGGTAGAGTACTGGACAATGGATACATACAAGGGAGAATCACACAGATTACTTTCTGACCACAGGGTAAACCTTAATAGAAAGCTTAATTAGGCTTTTCACTACCTTAATACAAGTATCACCAGATTCGGGTAACCAGATGTATCTCCTGATGTAATGCAAGATGAGGCCTACCGTACACGAGGCACTCTTGCCAAAAATCTTGAATCCAATTAAGCTGTAAGATCTAATCCTAATTAAAGGTAATACAAGTGACAGAAGATAAAGCTAAATTATCACGAGGAAGCAATCTGATATCTCCAAAAGAAACATCCTGTAACACAAAAGTTAGCATTATGAAAAACCTAATCTCAATCATGAAAAAATAAAACTATTCTTCTAACTTCAGAGACTCAAGGGACATAATCACCAGATGCAGTGTGCAGTCTTAAATTCTGGTTTGAACAAACCAGCTACAAAGTATCTTTAGGAATAGCTAGGGGCATTTGCATAAGGCTGCATCTAAGATGATTTAAAGGAATAATCAGCTGGGCGAGGCAGCTCATGCCTGTAATCCCAGTACTTTGAGAGGCTGAGGCAGGTGGATCCACTTGAGGGCAGAAGCTAGAGACCAGCCTGACTAACTTAGCAAAACACCTCTACTAAAAATACAAAAAATTAACTGGGCGGAGTGGCACACACCTGTAATCCCAGGTACTTGGGAGGCTGAGGCATGAGAATCGCTTGAACCTGGGAAGTAGAGGTTGCAGTGAGCCCAGATCACACCACTGCACCCCAGCCTGGACAACAGAGCCAAGACCCCGGCTCTCTCTATATATGATATATCATATATTAAAGTAATATATTAATTATTAATATATTAAATAATAAAAATAATATATCCAATTTTGATAGGTTTGATTATGTGGTTTTGGCTATAGATCAAATGTTCTTTTTTAAAAAAAACCCTAGAAGAGTTGGGAAGATCTTGTTTTATTTTTTAATATAATGAATTTTAGAGACACCTGGATTATCACAAAAGCTTTCTAACTATTGTCCTTGAATCCAGCCCACATCCACCAGGGCACTCCTTTGAAAATGCAAATCTAATGGAGCCAGATCATGTTTAAACTCATCAAGGGCTTCCTACTGCTCTTGGAATAAGCAAGCCCTGAATGACCTTAATGGTGTCTCTGGGCGCTCCCCCACCCCACCACCCCTCCCCCCATCACTGTCTAGACACTGGTCTTTCAGTTCCTCCTAAGAGGAAGCAGCCACCTCTGGTCTCAGACCTGAAAAACCTTCACTTGACCAGTTCTGTTCTCTAGTCCCAGACCAGATTCTCAGCTGTCTCCTAAGCTCCCAAATCAGGTCAAACACCTCCGGTATCTGTTCCCATGCACCCACGACTTCTCCTTCTCGTATGCTGTACATTTCCAATCATTCAGCTAATGATTTATTTATTTATTTATTTATTTTTAGAGACGGGGTTTCACCATGTTTGCCAGGCTGGTCTTGAACTCCTACCCTCAAGTGATTCACCCGCCTCGGCCTCCCAAAGTGCGGGGATACAGGATTGAGTGCCTGGCCTCAGCTAATGATTTATTAATAAAATTTTATATCTATCTGTTTTATGGTAAATTCATCATCATATTCCAAGGGTCCGGCAAAAGCCTACCACTTAGTAGGGCTCCAATTAACATTTTCGGTTTTTTTTTCCTGGTCGTTTTCTGCTCACTTCCTAACCTGATATTTGCTGTTCTGCCTACTCACGTCCCTCGCCAGAAAGTTGCCTGGAACCTTCTTACCCTCCACGCGCCCAACACGAGCTCTACTGCTGGGCGAACATTATTGGAATAAACGACGTATGATACACCTCAATCTTCCAACCCTCCCTTTCCACCCTTCCCTTGCAACCCCTCCCCTCGGGTTTCTGCTTCCCTCGCCTCCCCTCTCCTCCACGGCCTCCCCGCCCCGCCGGCCCCCACCCCGCCTGGCCCTCCCGGCCTGCCAGGGGCTGACACCTGACTCACCTGGGCGGCCTCGTGCGCCGCCTGCCACCGGCTCAGCTCCCCAGTCTCCTGCTCCATTTCAGCCTGCGCGCGGCTGTACATGAAGACTTGGTGAGGTCTATGCTGTCTCCTGAACAGACGGGGCACCTGCCACCACGGCGTCTCAAGCGGGTATCGGGACATCACCACGCCACAATCACCTTCTATTTACCTATTTACAGCTGCGCCAGGGGGCGGAGTCAACCCCACCCATCCCTCCCTGCGCCGACCCCGCCCTGCCCCAGGCCACCCACGGGCCCTCAGCAAGCCCCAACCAAGGCAGCGTCACTGACGGCCACCGTAGGCCTTGACCGCTTCTTAAAGGAATTTTGTCCGCCCACCAAAACCACCCATTCCACCCTTCAGTCTGAGCTACCGTTTCACCCAAGTGGAAGCTGGGGACGCGCAGGTCTCAGACTTCAGCCAGGAGGAGGCTGGAGAGAGAGGCAAGGCCGGGTGTAGGGCCTTCTGCTGAGAGGAGAGCCTCTGCCAGCACTCTACCAGGTCGGGATCTTGCCATAAACTTTGGGAGGGCTGGAGCTTTTCTGCTATAGGCCGGACACCTCTGTCCCTTGTCTGTACAAAAACTGACGACTGGGAGCTTCATGGCACAACCTATTTATTCTGCAGTGTTTACTGAGTGCCCAGTATGTGTTGGGCCCTGATCTCAGAATTAGGAGTAAAATGGTAAACAGGAAGAACAAAGTCCTTGCTGGCAATCTCCATCTTACATGGGCAGACAAGAAATGAGTAATAAAGCTCATAACTATTATCATTTTAGATGGTGATGAGTGCTATGGAAAACCGAAACAGAGAAATGTGAGCTCAAAGCTACATGCCTCAAAGGAACCAGCCAGAGAAAGGTCCAAAGGCTCTAAGGCAAGAAAGAGCCGGACAGTGCTAGAAGGCAATTGAAGGCAGGGCAACCACAGTGATACCACAAGGGCAGTGACATGAGGACAGAGGGGTAGGGCCTTGAGGACCATAGAAAGGAGTTTGGATTTTATTCTAAGTGTGATGGGAAAGCACTGATGGATGTTAAACAGGAAATTGGTATGATCTGATATATGTTTTTAAAATAAACCATCTGGCTCCTCATCGATTATAAAGGGCGAGAGGGATGCAGAGAGAGCAGTCAGAAATCTAAAGGAGCAGCTGGGTGCGGTGGCTCATGCCTGTAATCCCAGCATTTTGGGAGGCCAAGGCAGGCGGATGATGAGGTCAGGAGTTCAAGACCAGCCTGCCCAACATGGTGAAACCCCATCTCGACTAAAAATACAAAAATTAGCAGGGCATAGTGCCACATGCCTGTAATCCCAGCTACTCAGGAGGCTGAGGCAGGAGAATCGCTTGAACCTGGGAGGCAGAAGTTGCGGTGAGCCGAGAGCGTGCCATTGCGCTCCAGTCTGGGCCACAGAGCGAGACTCCATCTCAAAAGAAGAAAAAAGAAAAAAAGAAATCTAAAGGAGCTGTCTAAGAAAGGGATGTCAGTGTTTGGTCATGGAGGTGGTGCCCACCCACCTGTAGTCCCAGCTACTCAGGAGGCTGAGGCAGGAGAGCACTTGAGCCCAGGAGTTCCAGGTTGTAGTGTGCTGTGCTGATTGGGTGTTCACACTAAGTTCAGCATCAATATGGTGAACTCCCAGGAGTGGGGTGCCAGCAGGTTGCTGCCTAAAGAGGGATGAACTGGCCCAGGTCAAAAACAGAGCAGGTAAAAACTCCCGTGCTGAACAGTAATAGGATCACTGCACCTGTGAACAGCCAGTGCACTCCAGCCTTGGCAACATAGTGAGACCCCATTTCTTAAAAATAGAATGAAAACCAGGACTTGTAAGGGACCGGAAGTGAGTGGGGAGGGAGAAAAAGAGAAATCAAAGAGGCTCCTAGATTATTGGCTTGAGCAACTGCGCGATGATTGTGCCGCTTGGTATATGGAAAAATAGGAAGAGGAGCAGCAGATTTGGAGGTGGCTGAAACAAGACTTCCGTTTTAGACATTGATTTTGAGATGTCTACTAATTATTCTTAGAGAAGGTCAGGGCTGTAAATGTAAACTTGGGCATTGTCAGCACAGAGATGGTAGTTATAAGGCCGTTAGAGCGGATGCTCCAGAGGTAGTTTGAAGACAGGACAGAAGACAGAGCCTGGGGACGCCTACATTTAAGGCCCAGGGGAACAGCAAAGTCATCCAAACAGACTGACAAGTTGAGATAAGCAGGTAGGTAACTACTGGATTTGGCAAGACAGAGGTCGCTTGTGACTTTGGCAAAACCAAGTGCAGTAGGATGGAAGCCAGATTGGAGCATGCTGCAGAGGGAACAGGAGTTGATGGAGTGGGACACTGTCTCCAAACAACTCTTTCAAAGAAATTTTGCTATGAATGAGAGCAGAAAAATGAGGCGGTAGTTAAGGGAGGGCCTATGATAGGCCGATGAGGCTGCTCCAAAGGAGAAACTGATACAGAAAGAGAGGGCTCAATTATAAGAGCAAAGTCATTGATGAATCAAGAAAGGACCGGATCTGGAGTACTGATAGACAAGTGGGCCTTTGGTGAGAGCAGGGACATTGGCTCTATCATAACCAGTGGGGTAAGAAGGGTCTTATGGTGTCTTAGGGTCCCCAGCTACTAGCATGGAGTGGGGCTGAGAGCAGGCCCTTGAGAAACACTGGCTAATGATTCTATGGCTAACACCTGCTCAGCTGGAACTCCACTTTCACCTCCTCCTGGGGCCATCTCCGACTCCCATTTGAAGCCTCTTTCAGTTCCCACATACCTAGTGTTTCTCCCAACTTGGCATTTAGGAAATATTTGTGGAATGGATCATATTTGACACATAGAGCAGATCATTTTTCATACCCCCTCCTCTAAAGATAAAATTATTTCCATAATTCAAATTTTATATTTTCAAATGACCGTAAAATAAAACAAATTATACTAATGATCAGAAAAAGGAAAGGTAAAAGTGAAAATGTTATTTGCCAAAACTTTGTGTATATACTCACATCATAAAATAAATATATAAAATTAATAGTATGGTTCCAAAAAATGAAAAATGCACAACTATTTATTTCAATCATTTTCACATCTGTTTAAATTTTGATCCTTTCCTTACAGACTGATACACTCCCTTATGTAAATAATCATCCAGCAACCAACAATTAAATTTTAATAAAACCAAAACATAGTCCTGGCATGGTGGCTGAGGCCTGTAATCCCAGCACTTTGGGAGGCCAAGGTGGGCGGATTACCCAAGGTTGGGAGTTGGAGACCAGCCTGGCTAACCCGGTCTCTACTAAAAAAAATACAAAATTCGCCAGGCGTGTTGATGCACGCCTGTAGTCCCAGCTACTCAGGAGGTTGAGGCAGGAGAATCACTTGAACCCAGGAGGCGGAGGCTGCAGTGAGCTGAGATCACGCTATTGCACTCCAGCCTGGTCAACAAGAGGGCAACTCTGTCCCCCCAAAAAATAAATAAATGAAACCAAAACATGTACATAAGTACAATTAAGGTGATAATACTTAGGCTATAACATTTATTTCCCTTATTCATCTTTCACTTTAAAACCATTCACAAGTTTAAAGGAATAGGTTTTCATTTCAAAGGTAAATTTTTATTCAAATTCAGTAAAATATTTCATGTACCAACTAAAAATCTTCATGTAACAAAAACAAAAACGGTTTGCCTCTCAGTTTGCACTCTCTGTTCCACTGTTTTAACACAGAAGTCCAATTGGTTACATAGAATGACAGAATTGAAAAAAGTCAAGCCCTGTGTGTCTTTATCATCACTGTTAGTTACTCATGATTGTTTATTTTGAATCTACTGTGTAAACTTGGATGTATCTAACACCACAGGGGTTGAACATGTGACCTTTGCCTAAAGTGGTCTCCAAATGTGGGCATTAGTGTGACCATATAACTGAGCATTCTCCAAATGAACTTCCACATAGAATACAATGTTTATTAAAGGATCACTGCAAAGACTAAGAATGCAAAATAAATAAATTTTGTTTGTTTGTTTGTTTAATAAAATAAAAATTTTAAAAAGGATTGCTAATGAAAATGTGTTAGTGTGAAGTTTACATGTACAAATAAAATCCAGTATTTATAACAATTATTTAGAACTGAAACCAACAGAAGATTTTTTTTGAGAGGAGTATTTCTTTTTTTCTTTTTCTGAGACAGAGTTTGGCTGTGTCACCCAGGCTGGAGTGCAGTGGTGTGATCTTAACTCACTGCAACCTCTGCCTCCCGGATTCAAGATTCTCATGCCTCAGCCTCCCGAGTAGCTGGGGTTACAGGCTCATGCCACCATGCCTGGCTAATTTTTGTATTTTTTCAGTAGAGACGGGGTTTCGCCATGTTGGCCAGGCTGGTATCGAACTCCCGACCTCAGGTGATCCACCAGCCTCTGCCTCCCAAAGTGCTGGGATTATAGGCGTGAGCCACCATTCTCAGCCTTTGAAGAGGAGTATTTCAACAGACATTATTTAAAATCACTGGTGCACAGCAATGATAAAAGGCAGACCAACTCTTAGTTGGATCTATTATTATTAAGTCCTTTATAGATATGCACCCCTTCTAGCCTGCATGTGGACAGACTGCTACCACTGGCCACTTTAGTATGCCAAGGGGCTACAAGTCTTCTTGACCCTGCCAGGTGGCCCTGTATTATCTCTGTCTGGAATGCTCTTCCCTCATTTCTTCATCTACTAACTCCATTTGTTTTACTAACATTTACTGAGTGTCTATTATAGGCTACTCTCCCTTGGGGTCACCTGCTCCAGGAAGCCTTTGCTGCACCCTGGCCTCCATTTCCGTGCCCCATTCCCAGGAGTCGTCTTTGGGTGAACTGCAAGGACCACTGGAAATTCATTTCCATGTGACTACTGCAGTTGGGATATGTTTCCAACCATATCATCTGCTTGAGATGAAGTCTGGACTCAAGGTCTGGGATTAAATTCCAGCCTGAGATTTTGAAATTTGTGACTTAATCTTCCTGATTCTCACGTGCTCCATTAGCTATCAGCACCTCCGAGGATTAGTTTCCTGATTTATGAATGATCCCATTAACATCTTTATCAAGTGCCTCAAAGCATATCAAAACAGGAAGGAGCCAGCCCCACCTTTCAGCCTTTTCATTCTGAGCCGATTTTTGTGTGGACATCTGGAATGCCTGGGGCATTCTGGAATTTGCCCTGGGGTCCTGCCTCCTCCCCCAACTTTACACTGCACCCCATCCGCCACTGGCAGTCCATCCTAGAGACACACTGCATGTGTGTCTCTGGGCCCAGGGTCACTCAGGGCCTGGGCCTGGGCCTGGGAATGACTCAGGGGCAGGCATGCTGCCCACCCCACTGCCATTTTCACTGTTCCTCCCCGAACCCTGGTCATTCTGGGCTCCAGTCCTGGGTCAGCAAGCTGTACCCTGCAAAGTGCTACACTACACTGTCTGTGGCAGCTCTGACTCCTGTATACTTTACACACAAAACAGCAACATTAGCAAGTACCAGGCGTGTAATAGGCACAGCTCATGCTTTCTCCCCGTTTTTGTGTTTCAAAGAAAGGATCATCATATTCATTTTATGCACGTGGAAATTAATGGTGACGCTCAGAGAGAAGCAGCCATCAAATCACAGGAAAGGTCATCCCCTAACCCATAGGCTGCTGAATGTCTCCAGAACTTGTTTCTCTGCCTGGAGTGTCCTTCCCACCTCTCACTAGAGCTTCCCCTACCCAATCCTACCTGTCTTGTGCCTTCCCTGACACCCAGGCTGGCCTGAGTGCCTCCTTTGCACTCTGCTCTGGGTTATCCACATCTCAGTACAGAGAACTGATTGCTTTTGTAGTTATTGATGCTGTGGTTGTTATGTGTTTGCTTAAAAGAATCTTTTTCTGCCTTCTGCCCTCCTAGTCTAAGGACCACATATGTACATTCTGTTCCGTGTCCTCTTTTGGTGTCTGTGGTTAACAGCAGTTTGCAAATTTCACGTCTCCAACTGGATAGCTACAGAAATTGAAAGAAGCTGTCTTGAAATTTCTTGAAGCTTTGCGCTCAAGGGATCCTCCCTCTTCAGCCTCTCAAAGTGCTGGGATTACAGGCATAAGCCACAGCACCCAGCCATGAACTAATTTTTGGACAAATCGACTTTGAGGTTACCTATGAGAAGTGAGAATGTCCAGGAAGCAGTTAGATATATGAGTTAGGAGCTGAGGAAGCAAAGTCTGGGCCGGAGTTATGGATTTCATTGTTGGAGCTATTAGCATGAACAAGATTCCCTGAGATGTGGAGTGAAAAGGGCAGAGTCTAAGGACAAACCTCTGGGTAACTAGCACTGTGTCTGCCACATGGAAGATAATTAGAAACCCTCTGTCAAATGAAGAAGTAGACAGACATGAAACTAAGTCTCTTTCATGCCCAGTCCAAGCTTTCCTTACTAACCCTATTACACTCTTAAATTGCACAGCATTCAGATCGACACTGCTGGGGCTGCTGGTGGGGTAAGAAAGAAGTCCAGAAAAGGGAAGGCTCAAGGCTGGGTGTGGTGGCTCACATCCGTAATCCCAGCACTTTGCAAGGCTGAGGCGGGAAGATTGCTTGAGCCCAGGAGCTCCAGACCAGCCTGGGCAACAGAGTAAAATCCCATCTCTACAAAAATTAAAAATAAAAATAGCCAGGCATGGTTGCAAGTGCCTGTAGTCCTAGTACTTGAGAGAGACTAAGGTGGGAGGATTGCTTGAGCCCGGGAGTTCAAGGTTAAAGTGAGCTAGGTTTGTGCCACTGTACTCCAGCCTGGACAAACAGAGTGAGACCCTGATGCTAGAAAAGAAAAAAGAAAGAAAAAGAAAACACTGGCGAGAGCTGGAGAAACCAGTCATGAACCTGGAGGTTTGGCGGGAGATGAAGACGAGGCTAGAAGAAAAAGTTAGAGCCAGGTTTTGAAGGTACAGGCTTAGACTTCATCACGAATTGTAGATAGATGCTCTCTGTTTCCTGACAGTGTAAAGAAGACAAGGACAGAATTACAAGACAAGGACACCATTGTTTGTAACAGTAAAAGAAATTTGGAGACAACCTAAATACCTTTGGATGGGAGAATCAATGCAGGTGGTGTGGTCAAACAATGGGATTCCAACTTCAGTTAGAATGAATGAATTAGAATGTCAGGTGTCATCATCTCAAAAATGCAATCTGCTAAGCGTAATGTGGTATCTCCTGGAAAAGAACATTAGTGGAAAAACTGGTGAAATCTGAATAAAGTCTGTAGTTTAGTTAATAGTATTGTTCCAATGTTTATTTCTTAGTTTTGATAAATGTACCACAGTTACGTATGGTGTAAACATTAGAAGCTGACTGAAGCATACAGTAACTCTCTGTATTACTTTTGCAACTTTCCTGTAAACCTAAAATTATTCCCAAATAAAAAGGTTTAAAAAGATAAGCTCAAAGAAATAAAGCTAATTGCAAAGGAATTTATGCAATGTAACAGCATTTACAAAATGCTTTAAAATATGCAAAATAAGGCAGGGTGTGGTGGCTCACGCCTGTAATCCCAGCACTTTGGGAGGCTGAGGCAGGTGGATCATAAGTTCAGGAGTTCGAGACCAGCCTGGCCAATATGGTAAAATCCCATCTCTACTAAAAATACAAAAATTAGCCAGGTGTGATGGTACTCACCTGTAGTCCCAGCTACTCGGGAGGCTGAGGCAGAAGAATCACTTGAACCTGGGAGGTGGAGGTTGCAGTGAGCCAAGATCGTGCCACTACACTTCAGCTTGGGCAACAGAGTAAGACTCTGTCTCAAAAAAAAAGTGCAAAATAGTAGAAATTGTTTATGGATACATCAACATACGTAATAAAGACATAAAAACATTCATGGGAATGATAAATACCTAATTTGAAATAGTAAGATTAAGAAAAACATAGACTGGGCAAGGTGGTTGATGCCTGTAATTTTAGTGCTTTAGGAGGCCGAGGCAGGTGGATAGCTTGAGCCCAGGAGTTTGAGACCAGCTGGACAACACAGTGAGACTTTCTCATCTCTACAAAGCATTTGAAAAAAAAAAAAAGAGCTGGAAATGGTGGTATACACTTGTGGTCCCAGCTGTTGGAAGCCTGAAGTAGGAAGATTAATTAAGCCCAGGAGGTCGAGGCTGCAGTGTGCCATGGTCACATCACTGCACTCCAGCCTGGGTGGCAGAGAGGCCTTGTCTCCAAAAAAAAAGAAAAACAAAATAATGCGTTTAACTAATTTTTTTTTTAAGATGGGGTTTCACTGGTCTTGAACTCCCTGGCTCAAAGCAATTCTCCTGCCTTGAATTCCCAAAGTGCTGGGGTTACGGATGTGAGCCACCATGTCCAGCCAAAGCACAATTCTGAGCAATTTTTTTTTTTTTAATCCACCCACCTGGGCCTCCCAAAGTGCTGGGATTATAGGCGAGGTGAGACCCTGACCAATTTTTTATATAAATAGTAGTTAGGTTCTGTAATACATCGGTTTAAATATAATCCCCAAGATCTTTAACTAACTTTTCTTTACTTCTTTAGCTAATTTTAAAAGCTTGGTCAAATATTAAATAATTATTTTGGGGTAACTGGATAATTTCTAATTAAGATAGAATGCTCAAGTGTGGATCACCATGTATAGTCTGTTTATTTTTGCTTACTCTTCTATATTATGGAGTGGCTTAACCTCTGGGTTGTTTTCATGAGTGTGTTCATCATTGCCATTTTAAGAAAGTGTAGGCCAGGCATGGTGACTCACGCCTGTAATCCCAGCCCTTTGGGAAGCTGAGGTGGGTGGATCACAAGGTCAGGACTTTGAGACTAGCCTGGCCAACATGATGAAACCTCATCTCTACTAAAAATACAAAAATTAGCTGGGCGTGATGGCGCACACCTGTAATGCCAGCTAATAGGGAGGCTGAGGCAGGAGAATTGCTTGAACCCAGGAGGCAGAGGTTGCAGTGAGCTGAGATTGCACCACTGCACTCCAGCCTGTGGGACAGAGTGAGACTCTGTCTCAAAAAAACAAAGAAAAAGAGAAATAGAAAATGAAAAAAGAAAAAGAAAGTATAAAAAAAAAGATATATATGGCTGTGGGGGTCATATTATGTGTTCTTTGTAAATACTGTTGATTTGATAAAATATTTGTATATAATAGATAGTGCTCAATGCCCTACCTCCCAGTTCTCTCTCTGAACAGAACTTAGCTATTTAGGTAAAGTTGGAATGAGGGTGGTTGATACCAGGACAAACAGAGGCAGAGGAGTACTTCTGTGTGTTTAGCATTCAGATTATTCTCTCCATGAGAAAACAAAAGCAATTCTTAAAAATCAAATAAACTAATCCTATTCCAGCAGGTATAGTTTTAAAAAAAAATCAAAGAAACCGAAACATATGTTTGTTTTCTACTCTACACTGTAAAATCAGGAAAAAAGATGTTAGTTTTTAGGGCAAAATCATCAAATCAGTCTGACTTGTCCAAGGATTAAACCCTTCTCGATTACATGAACCTTGTGTTGTTGTATAAAATTGCTTCTGAGCTGGCAGTTTCTATGAGAAAGGTTTTTGTTTTGTTTTGCTTATCCCATTTAAAGTATTAGGAGTTCAGTTTCTTTGTTTTCTGGGAGTTTTGGCAAAATTGGATTTTAAAAAGCCCTTGCTGGTCTCTATAAACCAATCAGGAAAAAGCCCCTTTAATTTAAATCTTTATAATCTAATTTGTTAATACCCTCAGGAGGTAGAAAAATTTTCCCCACTCACACAATGAGATTTAAGGCTTTTCTCATTTACAGGCCTGGAGACCCCAGAGTTTGTAGCTTCAGTTTTATAACTCCTCGACGATCAGTAGCCACAGAACCACAAAACCTCACCCGTTCAGACAGATCTCAGAGGGCTCTTTTCCCATTGGGCACAAAAGAGTTTAAATAATTTGATCTCTCAAATATATAATCTGCCATACAAAAAGAGCTAACAAGCTGGGTGTGGTGGCTCGCGCCTGTAATCCCAGCACTTTGGAAGGCCGAGGCAGGTAGATCACCTGAGGTCAGGAGTTGGAGACCAGCCTGGCTAACATGGTGAAACCTCATTTCTACTAAAAATACAAAAATTAGCCAGGTGTGGTGGCCTGTGCCTGTAATCTCAGCTACTTGGGAAGCTGAGGCAGGAGAATCGCTTGAACCCAGGAGGCAGAGGTTGCAGCGAGCAGAGATCGCACAGTTGAACTCCAGCTTGGGCAACAAGAGTGAAATTGCATCTTAAAAAAAACAAAAAATGCCGGTGAGGTGGTTCACACCTGTAATCCCAGCACTTTGGGAGGCTGAGGTGGGTGGATCACCTGAGGTCAGGAGTTTGAGACCAGCCTGGCCAACATGGTGAAACCCTGTCTCTACTAAAAACTACAAAAAGTAGCCAGACATGGTGGCAGGTGCCTGTAATCCCAGCTGCTCGGGAGGCTGAGGCAGGGGAATTGCTTGAACCAGGGAGGCAGGTGGAGGTTGTAGTGAGCCAAGATCACGCCATTGCACTACAGCTTGGGCAACAGAGCAAGACTCCATCTCAAAAAAAAAAAAAAAAAAAAAAAAAAAGGGCTAACAAACCAGATTTTCTGTCTTTTCTCACCCATCAGAGACTAGATCCCACCAGCCACCCAGCAGAGATCACTGGTGGTCCAACCATGAAACCAGGCCCCTAACCAAGGCTGCTGCCTACCCAGGGGGAAGCTCACCACCCTGCACAAATTCAACTTGAATGTGTGGGCTGCCCTCTCAGCAGTGCAGCCCAGCCTGACCTAGGGTTCGATCCCCTGCATTCATGAGCAGGCTATGGAACAGGATACAGGCCAAAATAGAAATTAGACAAGTCACAAACAGCTCTAGTCAATAACCAGAAACTGAAAGAATCAGAAGGAAAAAATGGGGAAACAGTCAGCAAAAGTAAAGTTCCAGCGCCTCTTGGGATTCACTCCAGAAGTAGAGAAAAGACACAGCTGGGCTTAAACCATTTATGAAATTCTATTGCTAATTCCAACAGAAGGCAACTACACAGAGCTTTCACTGCTGAATTCCCAGCACAAACATAAGGGAAGAAACCTGGAACCTCTAAGCAAGACAACAGGTTGTCTTGGGAAAGAAAGAGGCTCTAAACAACAGGTCACTGGTCAGTTGAATAATCTGAAACTCAGTGGGGGCACAAACACAGGGGGGCACAAACACAAAACTGTTCTATCATCCTCTAAGTCACTGCCTTCAACTCAGTTTTGTCACATTTCCCTTCTCTGTGCCTAAACAATATCTTGGGTGGGCTCATTTGTCTTCTAGTCATTCAATTTACAATTGTCCTCTTTTTGGCTGGGCGCAGTTGCTCACGCCTGTAATCCTAGCACTTTGGGAGGCCGAGGCAGGTGGATCATGAGGCCAGGAGTTCGAGACCAGCCTGGCCAGCATGGTGAAACCCTGTCTCTACTAAAAATACAAAAAATTAGCCAAGCATGGTGGCCATGCCTGTAGTCCCACCTACTCAGGAGACTGAGGCAGGAGAATTGCTTGAACCCAGCAGGCAGTGTTTGCAGTGAGCTGAGATCCTGCCACTGCACTCCAGCCTGAGTGACAGAGTGAGACTCCATCTCAAAAAAAAATTATATATTTATATATTATAATATATATAATATCTATGTGTATATATATAGTCTTCTCTTATCCAAGGGGATACATTTCAAGATGCTCAATGGATTCCTGAAACTTTGAATAGTATCAGCCCCTACATATGCTTTTTCCTATACATACATACCTATGATAAAGTTTATAAATTATGCACAGTAAGAGTTTAAAAGTAATAATAATATAGAACAATCATAACAATATCCCAGCATCACTACTTTAGCACTTAGGGCCATTACTAAGTAAAATAAGGCTTACTTGAACATAAGCACTGCGATACTGACAACAGTTGATCTGATAACTGAGACCTTTACCAAGTGTCTAATGAGGGGTAGCATAGACAGAGTGGAGATGCTGGACAAAGGGATGAGTCAAAGGAACGATTCCTCCCGGGCAGGGCGGAGTGGAATCGCTTGAGATCTTCCCATGCTACTCAGAACCGACAAGCAATTTTAAACGTATGAATTGTTTGTTTCTGGAATTTCTCATTTAATAATTTCAGAGCATGGTCGATCTCAGATAACTGAAACCACAGATAAAGGAGGAAGAACTACTGTGATTTAAAACTGCAGCCTCCCATTCATCAACCCATCCCCATCGTCATTATCCCACCTCTCTCTCTCCACTCCCCGCCCCCCCCCCCCCCCCCCCCGTCCTGAAAGAGAATCATCTTTGCATTGTGCAGGCAGATAAACCGGAAATAACTGTCCATTTCAAGCTCCTTTCTTCTGCTCCATTTGAATAGAAAAGGAATGCTCAGCAGATACTGGATTGAATGAAAAAGCAGACCACACCTTTTTTCTTCTCTAAATTCCTCATGTCAAAGCCTGACATGTGTGGGGTGGGAGGTGGGGGAAGAAGTGAGGGTTAAACTAGATTTGAGATCTGTTATCCATACATTTCTTTCTCTTTTGCCTCTGTCTCTCTCATCTAGTCTATGACTTAGCTTCTCTCGTTGAATCTTTACCTTCTTATCTCTCTAGAGAGCCCTATTTCCCTTTTATTCCCTCCTACTTCCCATCTCAGTCCTAGCCCTCCCCCATACTCACCATGGGCAGTGAAGAAGTTGTATCTGAAATCTTGACTTGAGTAATTTCTTTCAAAGTTTCTCTTTGGAATCTGGGGAAGAATTTCTGTATGGAGAGACTGCCAACATCCCCCAAAACTCTTAGACTTCTTTGTGAATCGGCCTCAATTTTCACTCAGGAGAAAGTGAGGGTAAAACGAAAACATTTCAGAATAGGGATGGGGTGTACTGGGGATAGGATGGAGATAGCAATGGGAGCTGGGATTCACCTGGAGCTGGCGATTGAGACAGATGGGAAAAGAGGCAGAAATAAAGATAGCGATACGGATGCAATGGAGACCAGATGGGAAGGGGGTTGGGGAAGAATCTGAGGATGGAGAGAGGGACAGAGAAGGAGATGGGTGGGAGTGGAGTGGAGATGGGCAGGTGGATCTGTAGGGATTCTTGGCCCCTCCCTGGGAGGGATGGACGGGAATGACCTGCGGTGAACAAAAACTGAGATCTCGGAGATGAACCAGGACATCAGCCAGTTCCAGTCTGAGATTGAGGGCCTCACAGGACAGAGGGCTTTCCTGGAGGCCACCATCGCAGATGACGAGCAGCGTGGGGAGCTGGCCGTTAAGGATGCCAATGCCAAGCTGTCCCAGCTGGAGGCCGCCCTGCAGTGGGACATGCAGGACATGGCGCAGCAGCTGTGTGAGCACCAGGAGCTGATGAACGAACGTCAAGCTGGTCCAGGACGTCGAGATCGCCCCCTACAGGAAGCTGCTGGAGGGCGAGGAGAGCCAGCTGAACATGAGTATGAGTATGGATACTCGTGAGAACATATCCAGTCCAGCGGCTATGTAGGTGGGCTGAACTTGGCCTTTGGGCTCCTCACAGGCCCGGGCCTCAGCCACGTCCCGGCCTCCAGTTTTGGCTCTGGCACGGGCTCCAGCTCCTTCAGCCGCACCAGCACCACCAAGGCCGTGGTTGTGAAGAAGATCGAGACCCGCGATGGGAAGCTAGTGTCCAAGTCCTCTGACATCCTGCTCAAGTGAACAGCTGAGGCAGCCCCTCCCAGCCTGCCCCTCCTGCAGCTGCCCCAGAGCAGGGGAGCACAGGGAACGGGAGACCCCCCCCACCTGAGGCTCAGCCCTGGCCCTCATCCCACCCGGGGGAGTTTACTGTCTGGGGACACCCCCCCACTTGCCCATGCCTCCAGCTACAAAACAATTCAATTGCTTTTTCCCCCGCAAAGTGAAACCTCAGCTAGCTCTAAAAAATAAAAATAAAAATTTTTTTAAATTCTGCTATGATTGTTATTATACAAGCATTTTGGATAACATGGCAGAAATCCTCTGGGGAAATGATCTTAAATTATTTTTCTCATTTACCTGTAAAAGACTTTTGTGTCCTTCCACACATTGAAAAAAAATAAGCGCTCGCTCTCTCTCTCTCTCTCTCTCTCTCTCTCTCTCTCTCTCTCTCTCTCTATATATATATATATATATATATATATATATATATATGTGTGTAACAAGATAGCAAGCAAGATTTTAATGGCAGTTTTAGGTTCACAGAAAAACTGAGTAGAAAGTACAGAAAATTTCCAGGTCCCCCTCTGGCCACACATGCACAGCTATTCCCACTATCAGCATCCTGCACCAGAATGGTGCCTTTGTTACAATCAATGAAACAACTACATTGATACAACATTATCACCCAAAGTCTACAGTTTCCATTAGGATACACTCCTGGTGTTTGTGCTATGACTCTATTTTTTTATTTAATTAATTAATTTATTTATTGAGATGGAGTTTCACTCTTGTTGCCCAGGCTGGAGTGCAATGGCACTATCTCAGCTCACAGCAATTCTCCTGCCTCCGTTTTTTGAGTAGTTGGGATTACAGGTGTACACCACCACACCTGGCTAATTTTTGTATTTTTAGTAGAAATGGGATTTCACCATTTTGACCAGGCTGGTCTTGAACTCCTGACCTCAACTGATCTGCCCGCCTCAACCGCCCAAAATGCTAGGATTATCAGTGTGAGTCACCATGCCCAGCCTAAAGTGGGTTCTTTGTAGAAATAGGAAGTTGGGTCTTGTTTTTTGATCCACTCTGAAAATTTTTTAATCAGTATATTTAGATCACTGACATTTAAAGTGATTATTGATATAGTTGGATTAATATCTACCATACTTGTTATTGTTTCCTATTCATTGCCCTTCCTCTTTTTTCCCATTTTGACTTCCAATCTTTTTGTTTTCTTTTTTTTTGTGAGATGGGGTCTCACTCTATTGTCAAGGCTGGAGTGCAGTGACACGGTCACAGCTCACTGTAGCCTGGACCTCCTGGGTCCAGGTGATCCTCCCACCTCAGCCACCTGAGCAGCTGGGACTATAGGTGCATGCCACCATGCCTGGCTAATTTTTGTGTATTTTTTTTTTGCAGAAACAGGGTTTCACTATGTTGCCTAGGCTGGTCTCAAACTTCTGGGCTCAAGGGATCTGCCTGCCTTGGCCTCCCAAAGTGCTGAGATTACAGGCATGAACCACTGCGCCTGGCTGCATTTTGTGGTTTTAACTGAGCATTTTATATAATTCAATTTTCTTAAAATATCAAGAAAACTAGTGACTTCATAGTGGAGAAGTTTGTGATTAAAGTTAACATCACCAGTAAAAAGACAAATAGATACCATGTGTCTCCTGACATGATTATTGAGAAGGGCACAACGTCGTTTATCTGGAATTCCTGCCAAAAAATGCATAACTTGAATTAATCACGAGGAAACATCAAACAAACCCAAATAAAAGGATATTCCATGAAGTAACCTGACTGTACGCTTTAAAATGTCAAGGTCATAAAAGATAAGGGAAGACTGAGGAACTGTTTCAGTTGTAAAGAAAAGTTGACACATAACAACTGAAGGTAACTCGTGGTCCTAGATTTTCTTTGCGTATAATGAATGTTATTAGGACAATTGGAAAAATTTAAATGAGACCATTTTGTATAAATATCAGTGTAAGTTTCCTGATTATGATGTTTATATTGTGGTTCTGTAAGAGAATGTCCTTGTTTTTAGGAAATGTACACTGTATTTGGGAATAAATTGGGTAGGTAGGTAGATAGAGCAAATGTGGTCAAAGGTTAACATCTGAGGAATCTAAGAGAGGGTATATGGGAATTCTTTGTAGTATTCTTGTAGCCTTTCTGTAAACCTGGAATTATTTCAAAATAAAAAGTTAAAAACTTGTGAAGGTACTTAGATTCCTGGTATTTAGATGGTATTAGAGAAGAGTTACAGTAGTTGTGTTTTTATACGTCAATGTTTATGGTACTCCAGAAATTATATCCTTTGCAACTATTCCATTTACAATGAAAATGTTAGATATCAACCTAAAAATGTCAGAGTTTTTAGGGCAGTAAAACCATTCTATATACGCCAATGGTGGATACATGTCATTATACTCTTGAAAAGTCATCGAATGGGCTGGACATGGTGGCTCATGCCTGTAATTCCAGCTACTCGGAGGCTGAGACATGAGAATCACTTGGACCCGGGAGGCAGAGGTTGCAGTGAGTAGAGATTGCCCCACTGCACTCCAGCATAGGTGGCATAGTGAGACTATGTCTCAAAACAAACAACAACAACAATAAAAAAACAGCCAAGTGCGGTGGCTCACACCTATAAAAGTTACTTGAATTAGTTCTTTTATTTTTTTCCTTCAATGTTGTTATGTTATTCATTTGAAATACATTTTGTTTCATTTGCTTCTTTATATTCCATCATAGGCTTCCCCCCATTCTTAGATTTTTATTTTTATTTTTATTTTTGAGACAGAATTTCACTCTTGTAACCCAGGTTGAAGTACAATGGCACAATCTCGGCTCCCTACAACCTCCACCTCCTGGGTCCAAACGATTCTCCTGCCTCAGCCTCCTGAGTAGCTGGGATTACAGGTGCCTGCCACCATGCCTGGCTAATTGTTTGTATTTTTAGTAGATATGAGGTTTCATCATGTTGGCCAGGCTGGTCTCAAACTCCTGACCTCAAGTGATCCACATGACTCGGCCTCCCAAAGGGCTGGAATTACAGGCGGGAGCCGCTGTGCCTGGCCCTGAAATATGTTTTGATAACCACTAGAGCTAGTTCTGTATCATACCTTTTTTTTAAATAGTGCTTCTGAGTTTGTTTTTGCATGTTTATTTTTCCACATGAACCCTGGTATCAAATTGTTGGCATTTTGGGGGATTACAATTAAATATATAAACTAATTTAGGGAGAAGCAGTATTTTCATATGTCAGTAATCTTATCCAAAAATAAGTAGGGCATAGTGGCTCATACCTGTAATCCTAGAACTTTAGGAAGCTGAGCCAGGCAGATCACTTGAGGCCAGGAGTTTGTGATCAGCCTGGGCAACATGGTGAAACCTTGTCTCTACTGAAAATACAAAAAACAAGCAGAACCTGGTGGTTCACGCCTGTAATCACAACTACTTGGAAAGCTGAGACACGCGAATTGCTTGAAGCAGGGAGGCAGAAGTTACAGTGAACTGAGATTGTGCCACTGCACTCCAGCCTGGGTGACAGAGCAAGACTGTGTCTCAAAAGAAAAAAAATTTTTTTAAAGGGGTGTCTTTCCATTTGCTTGTGTCTACCTTTATATGTTTTAGGAAGTGTTCAAATTTTCCTCATGTAGAATTTGCACATTTCTTGTTAAGTTTATTTCTAAGTGTTTTATCTTCTTTGTTGATATTATAAGCATTTTTTTCTCTACCATTATATTCACTAACAAATTATTGTTTATATGCCTTAAGGCTATTTGTTTCTGCCTGGTATAAGTTTGTACTCATATCTTATTGAGTTCTTTTACTTAATTAGTTAGTTTTATTATTAATTTTCTAGGATTTTCCAGGAATACAATTATATCAAATGCAAATAAAAATTGTTTTACTTCTAATTCTTACAGCTATAATTGATTTCTCTTGTCTAAGTGCATAAGCTAAAATAGCATTAGCCTATGTTAATAGTAATGGAGTTAGTGAGCAGACTTGCCTGTTCCTGAACTTAGTAGAAAAGTCTTTGGTGTTTCTCCATTAAAATGCTGGCTTCAGGCCGAGCGTGATGGCTCACGCCTACAATCCAAGGACTCTGGAGGCCAAGGCGGGTGGATCACCTGAGGTTGGGAGTTCAAGACCAGCCTGACCAATATGGTGAAACCCCGTCTTTAAAAAATAACAAAAAATAAAATAAAATAAAATGCTGGCTTCAGAATTAAGGTATAAACAATTTATCTTATTAAGAAGTATCCATCAGAACTTCTACTTTTGGCAGTAATGGAATAACTGTGACTATGAGGGAGGAGAATAGGGAGTTAGGGTAACTAAGGGTTAAGATATAAGCAAAAGGACAGCAGGTGCAGCCAGTTCTAGGCAAGATTAGGCAATATACAGGCCACATCCTCACTCCTATGATAATAGAAGTCTCCACTTCAGCCTCTGATTGGTCACAGGCCAGTCCTTCACAGGGTGCAACCAATTGGAGGCCTCTAAAGGGTACCTAGGGGTGTTACGAGATTCTTTTTTTTTTTTTTGAGATGAAGTCTCACACTTGTCCCATAGACTGGAGTGCAATGGCCTGATCTCAGCTCACTGCAAGCTCAGCCTCCCGGGTGCAAGCCATTCTCCTGCCTCAGCCTCCTGAAGAGCTGGGATTACAGGCATCTGCCACCACACCCAGGTAATTTTTGTATTTTTAGTAGAGATGGGGTTTTACCATGTTGTCCAGGCTGGTCTTGAACTCTTGACCTCAGGTGATTCACCCTCCTCAGCATCCCAAAGTGCTGGGATTACAGGTGTGAGTCACTGTGCTTGGCCTAGTTTCTTTTAGCTTAATAAAAACCCTAAAGAACATTGTAATTGAGGCTCTTGAGTTGCTTGCTCAAGCCTGCTCCCACTCTGTGGAGTGTACTTATGCTTCAATAAATCTGTGCTGCCATTGCTTCTTTTCTTGCTTCATTCTTTTGTTGCTTTGTTTGTGCATTTTGTTCAATTATTTGTTCATACCAAGAATATGGACAACTCACAGTCAAGACTTTCCATCTGGTAACAACTAGATAACTGGACAAAAGAAAACTGGACAAAATCTCTTTTGCAATTGTTTTCAGTCATTGAAAATAGGCAGCATGAGATTGTGATCCCTACAAGAAAGGAAACAAACTTGGCAAGCACTTTGATGATTTCTGCTTTCCTTTTTTTTTCTTTTTTGAGATGGAGTCCTGCTTTGTCACCCCGGCTGGAGTGCAATGGCACAATCTCAGCTCACTGCAACCTCCACCTCCTGGGTTCAAGCGAGTCTCCTGCCTAAGCCTCCTGAGTAGCTGGGATTACAGGTGCCTGCCACCACACTGGCTAATTTTTTGTATCTTTAGTAGAGACGGGGTTTTACCATGTTGGCCAGGCTGGTCTCAAACTCCTGATCTCATGATCCACCCAACTCGGCCTCCCAAAGTGGGAGCCGAGCCACCATGGGCATGAGCCACCATGCTTGACTGGTTTCTGCTTTCTAATGGCAAGGAAGGCAAACCAAAGAAGAACATGATGGCTTTGTGGAGATAAGAAGGAATAAAAGACTGAGAAACACAAAATTTGTGAGACAAAGTACTGGAGAGGAGGAAGTGTCTCAGAGAGAGCCCTAGAACAGTACTTTTGAAACTTTTTTTTTTTTTGACAGGGGCACACTGTTGCCCAGGCTGGAGTACAGTGGCACAATTATGGCTCACCACAGCCTCAAACTCTGGGCTCAGGTGATCCTCCCACCTGAGCTTCCTGAGTAGCTGAGACTACAGGCACAAGCCACCACACCTGGCTAATTTTTGTATTTTTTGTAGAGATGGGTTTCACCACGTTGCCCAGACTGATCTTGAACTCCTGGGCTCCAGCAATCTACCCGCCTTGGCCTCCCAAAGTGCTAGGATTACCTTGCACGGGCCCCCACACCCGGCCATAATTTTTTTTTTCTCATTATCATCCCTCCCACTGAAAGAACCTTTTCAGACATTTTTTCCTAATTGCCCCTCCATGAAATTTTAATACCACAGTATGCCGTATATCTGTTATGTACCATATATATGTCTGTGCTTTATACATTAAATGAGTAAGATGTTTTCACCCCCCTAAACTGATTTTTCCCCTTTGGGGGACATATTATTTTGTTGAGAATGAATGCCCTAGAATAAATTCTACTCTAAACCCACCCTAAAATAGCTTAAAATATACTTCAGAAGAATTATGGTGATCCACTTAAATTTTCTACCTGCCTGAATAAAGCCAAAAACTCTTTAAAGTAATATAAAAAATTACGTTATTCAACAATGTAAAATTCTTTACTAATCAAATTTAGACATATGAAGAAGCAGAGAAATGTGACTCATAACCAAGAGAAAAATCAGTCAGTAGAAATAAACCCAGAAATGGCAGAGATGACAGAATTAACTAGCAAAGCAGATCTTGGGTGAGCCCCAGTACTGTGCTGATCTGTAAGGCTATAAGTGCAACCCTGCACAGTGCCAGCTGTAGTGGCCACTGGAGTGCCCATGTCACCCCTCCCCCAACTCCAGGCAGCCTAGCACCTAGAGACACTCCTTCTGATGGGGAGAAGAGAGGGAAGAGAAAGAACAAGAGACTTTGCCTGGTAACCTAAGGAATTCTTCATTATCTTACCCATGTTCACCAAGGTTGTATATCTAGGAGGCTTCAAGAGTCACAGCATTCCTGGGCATAGGACATCCTCTAGTGCTAAAATGCCTGCAGTGACTGCAGGTATAGGTCACAATATTCAATCCCCTTCAAACTCATGGAAAGCCTTTTTAAGAAGAATAGGTACAAACAAGCCCAGATTGCAAAGATTGGAATAAATACCAAACTCCTCAATGCCCAGACATCAACAAACGTCCACTGGCTGGGCACTGTGGCTGAGGCAGGAGGAAAAACAGTATATATAGGATAGATATAGATTTAGTTTTTTAAATGTCTACAAACATCAAGAACATTCAGGAATATTCTTGACCTCACTAAACGCACTAAATAAGGCACCCACCAGTGACTGGTCCTGGAGTGACAAAGATATTTAGTTTTTAGACAGGGAATTAGAAATAGCTGTCTTCAGGAAGCTCAACAAACTTCTAGATAACACAGAGAAGAAATCTGGAATCCTAGCAGAGAAATTTAACAAAGAAACTGAAATAATTTTTTAAAAAGTAGAAATTCTGGAGTTGAAAAATTCAATTAATAAATTGAAAAATGCATCAGAGTCTCTCAACAGCAGAAGAAAGAATTAGTGAGCTTGAAGACAGCCTACATGAAAATACAGTCAAAAGAGAAAAAAGAAAAAAATGAATTAAGAAACAAATGAAGCATGCTCACAAGATCTACACAATAGCCTCGAAAGGGAAAATCTGAGAGTTATTTACCTTAAAAAGGATGTAGAGAAAGAGATTGAGCCAGAAAGTTTATTCAAAGAAATAGTAACAGAAAACTTTCTAAACCTAGAGAAAGATGTGAATATCCAGGCATAGGAAGGCCCAAGAACACCAAGTAGATACAACCCAAATAAGAGGGATGTAATAATCAAATTCTCTCCCTTTTATTGTTTTTTTTAATTTGAGACATAATCCCACTCTGTTGCCTAGGCTGGAGTGTGTGGCCCGATCATGGCTTACTGCAGCCTCAACTTCCCAGGCTTAAGCAATCCTCCTGCCTTAGCCTCCCAAGGAGCCGGGACTACAAGCATTCACCACCATGCCCAGCTAAGTTTTTAAAGTTTTTGTAAAGATGGGGTGGCTCTATGTTGCCCAGGCTGATCTCAGACTCCTGGGCTCAACTGATTCTCCCCGCTCAGCCTCTCAAAGTGCTAGATTACAGGCATGAGCCACTATGCCTGACCCAAACTCTCAGAGGTCAGGGATAAAGAAAGGATCCTAAAAGTGGCAAGAGAAAAGAAGCAAATAACATACAATGGAGCTCCAATATATCTGGTAATGGACTTCTCAGCAAAAACCTTATAAACCAAGAGGGAGTGGAATTACGTATTCAAAGTGCTGAAGAAAAAAAAACTTTCAACCTAGAACATTATATCCAGCAAAATTATCCTTCAAACATGAAGGAGAAATACTTTCCCAGACAAACAAAAGCCAAGGGATTTTATCAACACCAGACCTGTCTTACAAGAAATGCTAAAGGGAATTCTTCAATCTAAAAGAGAAGGACATTAATGAGCAACAAGAAATCATCTGATGATATAAAACTCACTGGTAATAATAAGTACACAGACAAATACAGAATACTCTAGCCCTGTAACTTTGGTATATAAACAACTCATATCTTTAGAAGGAAGACTAAAAGACAAATCTATCAGCAACTATAACTACAACAATTTTCAAGAGATAGACAATATAAAAAGATCTAGAGACAACAAAAAGTCAAAAAGTTGACTGCATTATTTGTAAACCTCATGGTAACCACACACACACACACACACACACACACACGCACACACAACCCATAATAGAACACAGAAAACAAAAAGCAAGAAATCAAAACATACTACCAGAGAAAATTACTTTTACACAAAGGAAGACAGAAAGGACGGAAGAGAAGGCCAACAAAACAACCAGAAAACAAACAACAAATGGTACTAGTAAGTCATTACCTGTCAGTAATAATATGGAATGTAAATCGACTAAATTATTTAATCAAAAGACATAGAGTGGCTGAATGGGTAGAAAAATAAGGCCTAACCATATGTTGCCTATAAGAAACTCATTTTACCTATAAAGACATAGATTGAAAATGAAAGTATGGAAAAAGATATTTCATGCAAATGGAAACCAAAAAAGAGCAGGAGTAGCTACACTTACATCAGATAAAAGAGATTTCAAGACGAAAACTGTAAAAGAGATGAAGATCATTATATATTGATAAAGGAGTCAATTCAGCAAGAGGATATAACAATTGTAAATATATATGCACCCAATGCTGGAGCACTCAGACACATAAAGCAAATGTTATTAAAGCTAATGGGAGAGATAGACTCTAATACAATTATAGCTGTGGACTTCAACCTCCCATTTTCAGCATTGGACAGATCACCTAGACAGAAAATCAACAAAGAAACATTGAACTTAATCTGCACAATAGACCAAATAGAGCTAATAGACATTTACAGAACATTTCATCTAACAATTACCAAATACACATTCTTCTCTTCAGCACATAGAACATTCTCAAAGATAGACCATATGTTAGGCCACAAAACAAATCTCAACAAAATTTTTTTTTGTAATAGAAAGTTTCACTCTTGTTACCTAGGCTGGAGTGCAATGGCGCAATCTTGGCTCATGGCAACCTCCGCATTCTGGGTTCAGGCAATTCTCCTGCCTCAGCCTCCTGAGTAGCTGGGATTACAGGCACGTGCCACCATGCCCAGCTAATTTTTTGTATTTTTAGTAGAGATGGGGTTTCACCATGTTGACCAAGATGGTCTCGATCTCTTGACCTCATGATCCACCTGCCTCAGCCTCCCAAAGTGCTGGGATTACAGGCATGAGCCACCGTGCCCAGCCAACAAATTTTTTTTAAAAAAGAGAAATCATGGGCCGGGTATGGTGGCTCACACCTATAATCTGAGCCCTTTGGGAGGCTGAGGCAGGCAGATCACAAAGTCAGGAGTTTGAGACCAGCCTGGTCAGTGTGGTGAAACCCCAGCTCTACTAAAAATACAAATATTAGCCGGCCATGGTGACAGGCGCCTATAGTCCCAGCTGCTCGGGAGGGTTAGGCAGGAGAATCACTTGGACCTGGGAGGCAGAGGTTGCCATAAGCCAAGATCATCCCACTGCACTCCAGCCTCGTGACAGAGTGAGACTCCATCCAAAAAAAAAAAAAAGAAAGAAGAAAGAAAGAAAGAAAGAAAGAAAGAAAGAAAGAAAGAAAGAAAGAAAGAAAGAAAGAAAGAAATCATACCAAGTATTGTTTCTTTTTTTCATTTTTATTTTCTTTTTTTTGAGACAGGGTTTCACTCTGTCACCCATGCTGGAATGCAGTGGCACAATCACGGCTCACTGCAGCCTTGACGTCCCAGGCTCCAGGGATCCTCCCATCTCAGGCTCCGAAGTAGCTGGGACTACAGGCATGAGCCATCATGTACAGCTAATGTTTGTATTTTTTGTAGAGACAGGGTTTCACCATGGTTTCCCAGGATGGTCTCAAACTTCTGGGCTCAAGTAATCCCCCAGCCTCAGTTCCCGAAAGTGCTAGGAGTACAGGCATAAGCCAACCACGCCCTGGCTTTTTTTTTTTTCTTTTTTAATATTTTTTATTTTTATTTCCTACAGAGACAAGACCTCACTGTGTCACCCAGGCTGGAGTACAGTGGTATGATCATAGCTCACTGCAACCTTCAGCTCCTGGGCTCAAGGGATCCTTCTGACCCAGCCTCCTGAGTAGCTCAGACTATAGGCATGTGCCACTATGCCTGGCTAATTTTTAAAAATTTTCTGTAAATGGACACTCACTATGTTGCCCAAGGTTGGTCTCAAACTCCAGCGTTCAAGTGATCCACCTTCCTCAGTCTCTCAAAGTGCTGGCATTACAGGTGTGAGTCACCATTCCTAGTCTCAAATATCTTTTCTGACCACAGTGGAATAAAACTAGAAATTAATAATAAAAGGAACTTTGGAAACTATACAAAGACAGGGAAATTAAACAATATGCTCCTGAATGACTACTGGGTAAATGAAGAAATAAAAAAGAAAATTTTAATTTTTTTCGAACAAATAAAAATAAAAAAAAAGACAACAAACCAAAACCTATGTGATATCCTAAAAGCAGTATTCAGAATGGGGATTATAGCAATAAATGTCTACATCAAAAAAGTGGAAAGGACCAGTTGCCATAGCTAATGTCTGTAATCTGGCACTTTGGGAAGTCAAGGCAGGAGAATCACTTGAGGCCAGGAGTTTAAGACCAGCATGGACAACATGGCAAGACCCTGTCTCTATTTTTAAAAATAAATATTAATAAATGAATAATTTTAAAAGTGGGAAAACTCCAAATAACAATGCATCTTAAAGAACTAGAAAAGCAAGAACAAACCAAATATTATAGAAGAAAAGAAATAATAATGACCAGAAGAGAAATACATAAAATTGAGACTAAAAAAGTATAAAAAACTGGGCAGGTACAGTAGCTCGTGCCTGTAATCCCAGCACCGGGGATGGGTGGATCAAAAGGTCAAGATGTCAAAACTATCCTGGCCAACATGGTGTAACCCCGTCTCTACTAAAAATGCAAAAATTAGCTGGGCATGGTGGCATCTGCCTGTAATGCCAGCTACTTGGAAGCCTGAGGCAGGAGAATTACTTAAACCAGGGAGTCAGAGTTTGCAGGGAGCCAAGATTGTGCCACTGCACTCCAGCCTGGCAACACAGTGAGACTCCATCTCAAAAAATAAAAAAAGTACAAAAGACCTACAAAACAAAAAGTTGTCTTTTTGAAAAGATAAACAAAATTAACAATCCTTTAAATAGACTAATTAAAAAAGAGAGAAGAGCCAAATAAATAAAATCAGAGATGAAAAAGGAGACATTACAACTGATACCACAGAAATTCAAAGAATCATTAGAGACTATTAAGAGTATGATGAGAAAATATATGCCAGCAAATTGAAAAACCTAGAAGAAATTGATAAGTTTTAGACACATACAACCTACTAAGATTGAACCATGAAAAAATCCTAAACCTGAATAAACAAACTAACTAAAAAATTTGTTAGGCTTAGTGGCACACACTTGTGGTTCTACCTACTCAGGAGGCTGAGGTGGAAGGGAACCTAGGTGTTTGAAGCTGCAGTGAGCCATAATCCCACCACTGCACTCTAGTCTGGGCAATAGAGTGAGACTCTATCTCAAAAAGATCATTTATCATGATCAAGTGGAATTATACCAGGGATCAACATATGTAAAGCAACAAATGTGATATACCCTATCAATAGAATGAAGGACAAAAACCACACGATCATTTCAATAGATATCAAAAAAAAGTATTTAATAAAATTCAACTAGAAGTTTATTAAAAATTCTCAAAAATCTGGGGCCGGGCACTGTGGCTCATGCCTGTAATTCTAGCACTTTGGGAGGCCGAGGTGGGTGGATCACCTGAGGTCAGGAGTTCAAGACCAGCCTGGCCATCATGGTGAAACCCCATCTTTAAAAAAAAAAATTAAAAAATTAAAAATTCTCAAAAATCTGGTTATAGAAGGAACATACCTCAACACAATAAAAAGTCATATATGACAAACCCACATCTAGTGTCATACCGAAAAGGGAAAACTGAAAGCCTTTCTTCAAAGATTCGGAATGAAACAAGGAAAACCACTGTCACCACTTTTATTCAGCATAGTACTAGAATACATCTATATGTACCCACATAATTTTTTTAATTCAAAAATTTTAAATTAAAAAAAGTATAGTACTATAAGTCTTAACTAGAGCAATTAGACAAGAGAAAGAAGTAAAGGGAATCCAAACTTGAAGAAGTCAAATTATCCTTGTTTACAGACAATATGGTGTTATATTTAGAAGAACCTAAAGACCATAAAAGGCCAGGTGCAGTGGCTCACACCTGTAATTCCATCACTTTGCAAGGCTGAGGAGGGTGAATCACTTGAGGCCAGGAGTTTGGGACCAGCCTGGGTAACATGGTGAAACCTCATGTCTACAAAAAATACAAATGTTGGCTGGGTGTGGTGATACACGTCTGTAGTCCCAGCTACTCTGGAGGCTGAGGCAAGGGAATCGCTGGAACCTGGGAGGCAGAGGTTGCAGTGAGCCAAGATTGTTCCACTGCATTCCAGGATGGACAACAGAGTAAGACTCTTTCTCAAAACAACAACAACAAAAACTCCACAAAACCTCTTAGAACTGATAAATTCAGTAAAGTTGCAGGATACAAAATCAACATATAAACTTTGTCATTTCTATATGCCAACAGCTGAACAATAAAGAAAAGAAAAGAAAAAAAAACAAGAAAGCAATCCCATTTACAATAGCTAGAAATTTTTAAAAATAGCTAGGAACGAACTTACCCAAAGGAGTGAAAGATCTCTACAGTGAAAACCGTAAAATAGTTATGAAAGAAATTGAAAAGGATACCAAAAGGGGGATAGATATTCCATGTTTATGGATTGAAGAATCAATATTGTTAAAATGTTTATACTACACAAAAGAATCTACAGATTAAATGCAATATCAGCCAGTCACAATAGCTCACACCTGTAATCCCAGCAATTTGGGATGCCAAGGCAGGCAGATCGCCTGAGGTTGGGAGTTCAAGATCAGCCTGACCTACATGGAGAAACCCCATCTGTACTAAAAATACAAAATTACCCAGGCATGGTGGCACATGCCTATAATCCCAGCTACTCAGGAGGTTGAGGCAGGAGACTCTCTTGAATCTGAGAGACAGAGGTTACCATGAGCCAAAATCATGCCATTGCTCTCCAGCCTGAGCAACAAGAGCAAAACTCCATCTCAAAAAAAAAAAGATATAAATAAAAAAATAAAATAAAATGACATTTTTCACAGAAATAGAAAAAAAAAATCCTAAAACGTGTATGGAACCACAAAATACACAGCAGAACAGTCAAAGCCGTCCTGAGCAAAAAGAACAAAACTGGAAGCACCACATTATTTGACATAATTATACTACAGAATTATAGTAACCAAAACAGCATGGTACTGGCATAAAAACAGACACATCAACCAATGGAACAGAATACAGAAACCAGAAATAAAATTAACACATTTACAGTCAACTCATTTTTGACAAAGGTGCTAAAAACATACATTGGGGAAAGGATAGTGTCTTCAGTGAATGGTGCTGGAAAAGAATAGGCAGAAAGAAAGCAGATCCCTGTCTGACATCATATAGAAAACTCAAAATGGATTAAAAACTTAAATCTAAGACCTGAAACTATGAAACTACTAGAAGAAAACATTGAGGAAACACTCTAGGACATCAGTCTGGCAAAGACTTCTTGACTAAGATCACCAAAGCACAAGGCAACCAAAGAAAAATGGACAAATAGGATCACATCAAGCTAAAAAGCTTCTGCACAGAAGACAAAACAGTTAACAAAGAGAAGGAATAACTCATGGAATGGGAGAAAATATTTGCAAAATACCCATCTGACAAGGGATTAATAATCAGAATACACAAGGAGCTCAAGCAACTCAATAGAAAAAAAAATAACCTAATTCTAAAATGGGCAAAAGATCTGAATACACATTTCTCAAAAGAAGACATACTAATGGTCAACAGTCCTTCAGTCAGCCTGCAAAACCCTGGTATATGAAGTCACCCCTCCATATACATGGGTTTTGCATCTGGCGAATATTGTTTGATAAAAAAAAAAAAAATCCACGTCTAAGTGGACCCACGTGGTTCGGACTCCTGTTGTCCAAGGCTCAACTGCACTATTTCTTCTCTGCCTGTCTTCCATTTCAACCACTTTCTCTCTAACTCTTTTTACTTCTGAAGAAAACAGTCCACCTAACTGATAAAGTGATAACTTCCAATGAAAAATATCTGAGCTACAACAGATGCAGAAATAAATCTTATCTGAACTTCCCTTATCCCACTAAAGCAGAGCTGTAGGAGACATAGCTGCCACAGACCCTCCTCCAGAGGTCTCCAGTCAGAGAAGCACTGACCTTGGACATGAAGACACTTTTTAAAAAATTGTATAAAGCTGGGCTCAGCGGCTCACACCTGTAATCCCAGCACTTTGGGAGGCCAAGGCAGGTTGCTCACTTGAGGCCAGGAGTTTGAGGCCAGCCTGGCCAACATGGTGAAACCCCATCTCTACTAAAAATACAAAAATTAGCAGCTGGTCGCAGTGGCTCAGGCCTGTAATCTCAGCACTTTGGGAGGCCAAGGCGGGTGGATCACGAGGTCAACAGATCGAGACCATCCTGGTCAACATGGTGAAACCCCGTCTCTACTAAAAATACAAAAAATTAGCTGGGCATGGTGGCGCATGCCTGTAGTCCCAGCTGCTCAGGAGGCTGAGGCAGGAGAATTGCCTGAACCCAGGAGGTGGAGGTTTCGGTGAGCCAAGATCGCACCATTGCACTCCAGCCTGGGTAACGAGAGCAAAACTCCGTCTCAAAAAAAAAAAAAAATTAGGCATGGTGGCACATGCCTGTAATCCCAGGTGCTTGGGAGGCTGAGGAGTGAGAATCGCTTGGACCCAGGAGGTGGAGGTTGCAGAGAGCTGAGATCGCACACTTGCCTGAGAAACAAATGTGAAACTCCATCTCAAAAAAAAAAAAAAAATTGTATAAACAAGACTCAGAAGAACCTTCCGTCCTTTGAAGTCCTAAAGCCCCACTGGGGTGATATATAGGCTGATATATAAACCTTTACCCCTAGCTGTTCAGGGGGCTACTCTGTCTGTGGGGTACACCCACATGCATATTTTCCCCGTTACTCTATCGCCACTTAACTCACAGGCCCCCAACCAGTTGGACTTAGGTTGGTAGAGGAGAAGTCTTTCTTCCCAACACTTTTCTCTTTATTTCATTTTCTCTTGGTTTTTCCAAAGCAAAAAAAATGAACAAATAAAATCACATCAAGCAAAATTGTCTTTCTTCAATGCCCCTTATGACGTTTCCATTTGAATTTATTCTCCTTTGAGTACCTTATAATGTAGGCTTTATTTCTGAAACCATTTTGTCTGTTTCATCTTTCCTGAGTTCAATAAACTCCTTCCTCATTTATTCCTTTAGAGCAGGGAAATGTCCATTTGTTTTTAATTTTTGAATTTTTATTTCAAGGTGGTTTTTCTTTTTTCTTTGATAAATGTATTTATAAGGTTCAAGTATAATTTTGTTACATGCATAGATTACATAGTGGTCAAGTCAGGGCTTTTAGGGGGTCTACCACTCAAGTAATATACATCGTACACTTTATGGTAAAGGGTACCCAGCTACTCTAGAGGCTGAGGTGAGAGGATTGCTTAAGCCTGGGAGTTCAAATCCAGCCTGGGCAACATGGTGAGACCCTGTCTCAAGGGAAACGTAAAAAAAGCTAAAGGTGATTTGTCATATCCTCAAATGTTTGCCTGAAGACGACAATTCATTCAGTTTGGTGTGTTGTGTTACACAATTTTTCTTCTGCTTCATGGTAATTTTTTTGGGTGGGGGGAATATAGAAATGTTCATCACTTAAATAATTTTGGTTCTTATTTTCTATTTTCTTACAGAAATTTTAGTTTGTTTTTAGCTATTTATTTTTTGGAATAAGAGTGGTATCCAATAAGATTCTTAGTTGAATGGCGTCCCCTTCTGTCAGCGTAGTGAAGTACAGGTTTTAAAACGCAGTAGTTCTTTTTAAATTTGGCGGAGGGAGGCGGGCAGGTGTGTGTGTGGGGGGGGATTCGGGTTTTATTTTTAAAGTATTTTTTGTTTTGTTTTGTTTTGTTTTTCGAGAGGGAATCTTCCTCTGTAGCTCAGACTGGAGTGCAGTGGTGTGATCTCGACTCACTGCAACCTCCACTTCCTGGGTTCAAGCAACTCCCCTGCCTCAGCCTCCCAAGTAGATAGGACTACAGGTGCGTGCCACCACACCAGGCTAATTTTTGTATTTTTAGTAGAGGCGGGGTCCTCGTCCTCCCAAAGTGCTGCGATTACAAGCATGAGCCACCGCACCCAGCTTTTTTTTTTTTTTTTGAGACAGTTTTCCTCTCTCACCCAGGCTCGGGTGCAGTGACGCCATCCTAGCCCACCATGCCCTCAAATTCCTGGGGTCAAGCAATGAATATAGCACTTCTTAAAACGTGATTCAGGAACTCTTAAGGGTCCCCAAAACCTTTCAGAGTAGCTGCAAAGTCAAAACTATTTTAGTAATAATACTATGTTTTTGTCTTTCTCACTTTCATTCTCTTAAAAGTATGGAATTTTCTTTTTCTTTCCTTTTTTTTTAAGATGGAGTCTCGTGGCAGTGGCATGATCTCAGCTCACTGCAACATCTGTCTCCCAGGGTCAAGCAATTCTCCTACCTCAGCATCCCAAGTAGCTGGGATTACAGGTGCATGCCACGATGCCTGGCTAATTTTTGTATTATTAGTACTGTATTATTAGCGATTCTCCTACCTCAGCCTCCCTAGTAACTGAGATTACAGATTATACCATGCCTGGCTAATTTTTGTGTTTTTAGTAGAAATGGGGGGGGGGGGTCTCATCATATTGGCCAAGCTGGTCTTGAACTCCTGACCTCAAAAAATCCACCTGCGTCAGCCTCCCAAAGTGCTGAGACTACAGGCGTGAGCCAGGGTGTGTGGCCCACAAGTATGGACTTTCTAGAAGCTACAGTGATATTGCAACAGATTGAGTTTAGACATGCAGATATAAGAACAGCTGCTTCTGTTTCGCCAAATATTGAGATTTGCAAAAATGTAAAATAATGCCACTCTTCTCATGAAATTTTTTGTTTTATAAAACTATAGTTATTTTTCATTTAAAAATTAGTTATGTTAATATGTAATTGGTTTATTACTCTTTTTAAATTAATTCCTAAAATACTTTTTAAATTCTCAGTTTTAATATTGAATATAGTAAATGTTGGTAGATATAACCTACAAATACAAAAGCTCTTTAGGGTACTCATTTTAAGAGTGTAACAAGGTCGTGAAACCAAAAAAGTCTGAGAACTGCTGCTTTAATGGACAGCTGTGTGTGTGTGTGTGTGCGTGTGTGTGCGTGTGCGCGTGTGTGTGTGCGTGTGTGTGCGTGCGTGTGGTGAGAATTGTATCTCCTGCAAGTTTTGGGTTCTGTTTTGTGTTACATGCCCTACATTTTCCTCTTTTGATTCTTTTTTTTCCCTTGGTACTCACCGGTTATAGCACCTTTTGATTCTTTTCCTCTTCACTACCTAATCTTCAAAGGGTGCCTCTCCTTTCCTTTCTTGCATTCTATTCCCCCAGAAGCGAGACTTCTCTGAGGTTGTCTCCTTGAGGCTGCGCTGCCTTTTTAAGTCCCTCCCCGTGGTCCGTGCTCTGATCTGCAGGATTCATTTTCAGTGTCGTTTCACTTAGGGCGGGCTTTCTCTTTCACACAATGATTTCAGATCAATCTTTGGCCTGCTGTTACCTGCCCCCTCGTCTCTTCCACAGTTTTTCCAGGACTGCCCTTGCTCTCCACAAAGATTTGCAGTAGAATCGTGAAAGCCATCTCACTGGGATTTGGTGTTAATTTCTTCTACTTGCAGGTAATTTAAAGTTTAGGAATTCTCTGTCATCTAGGTATGCTGAGAATTTTGTTTTAGTTTTTTTTTTTTTTTTCTATATCAGGAATCAGGAATCAACAAACCTTTTTTTTCTTTCTTTCTTTTTTTTTTTTTTTTCATAAAGACAAGAGCTCACCGTGTTGCCCAGGCTGGTCTAGAACTCCTTAAGAGATCCTCCTGCCTGGATTACAGGTGTGGCAGCACCTGACCAGCAAACTTTTTCTTAAAAGGCCATATAGTAAATAATTGAGGCTTGCAGGCCGTAATGTCTCTTTCTCTCTCTCTCTCTCTTTTTTTTTTTTTTTTGAGACAGGGTCTCACTTTATCACCCAGTCTAAAGTGCAGTGGCATGGTCAAAGCTCACTGCAGCCTCGATCTCCCAGGTTCAAGGGATCCTCCCCTCTCAGCTCCGCAAGTAGCTGGGACTACAGGCGTGCACCACAATGCCCGGCTAATTTTTTGTATTTTTAGTAAGGGCAGATTTTCACCATGTTTCCCATGCTGGTCTTGAATTCCTAAACTTAAGTGATCTGCCTGCCTTGGCCTCCCAAAGTGCTGATATTATAGGCGTGAGCCACCAGGCCATCCCATACTATCTCTTTCACACTGCTCAACCTGTCTTTGTAAATGAAGCACCCATACAATGCAGGAACTAACTGATGTGTTGACAAAAACAGGTGCCTACCCCACAGGACTATTTGCTGACCTCTGTTCTATATAGTTATTTGGGATGTGAAACGATTCAGATTTAGACAGCCATTATTATCTTTGGCAACTCAGAAGTTCATAGTGATTTGTACGGGTTCTTTATGTTTGCGAAATAAAATACGACTCTCTTTGTGGCAGACACAGAGATGTACTGCCCAGAACCCCCTTCAAGGAAGAACTTGTTGCCCAGCTGCGGGGAGTGCATTAGGCAGACAGCCTCCAACTGTCAGCTATTTCAGGATCTGCCTCATCTGCAGAGAGCTGCTTCACCCAAGGTCATACGCTTCCCAGCAATCCGTAGCTGGTAGAAAGGCCCAGCTATTTTGGCCTAACTTAGAACACTTTGATGTACAGTGTCTGCTCCAGAGCTCCCCGCTGGGTTGGTTGAGGCTTTGTGGGGCCCGCATCTCAGTTCAAGTTCTTCCTCTGCCCCATCCTGCTTCCTTCTCCTTCCTTTCACAGAGTTGATTCCTACTAAACTTCTCACACTTCAGATTCCATCTCAGCATCTGCATCTGGAGAATCCATTCTGTGACACTCCTGGTAGTTATAAGCATGGCAGATATTTTGCTCTAAGACTTGTGTTTGGTTATGCTGCATTTTTCCCCCAGTATAGTGTACCCCTGCCTTACTGCCCCTATTTTACCTTAGTTTATTCTCCCTCCTTCCTTAGAGATTTAACACCTGGCTCACTGTAAGTCTCTTTGGCACCATTCCTGTGATGGTTCCTGCTAATTTCAGTATACATAGAGATGTTCTTTCTAATGTTTTGGCCTCTCGGTTCCTTAGCAAACACTCCTCCTGTGGTCTTTTTATCCACGAACTCAGCCACTCATCCCCATGGTTATACCCTAGATTTTGTTACGACAAATTATTGCAACGCTTCTATACTCCCAGTTCCACACAGCCCATTCTCCAAGCCCCTCCTCCTTTCAGCTGGCACCTAACACTCCACCTCCAATGATCACTACCTGCAATGCACTCATCTTACCACCTTACCACTGCCCCCTCATCTATTTCCTTCCTTCCTGTTACAGACTAAATTGTGCCCCCCACAATAAACTCATAATTTGAAACTCTAACCCCCAATGTGACTGTATTTGGACATAGGATCTGTAAAGAGGTAATTAAGGCTAAATGAAGTCCTAAGAGTGCCCCTATCCCATAGGACTAGTGTCCCCATATCAACAGGAAGCAATCACCATGGGCAAGGCTGAGAAAGGGCTGCAGGGCAGTGTGTGTGCAGACGGAAAAGACGCTGACCACTGGGCCCCTACTCATTTTTCCAGCTGTGATCTGGCCTGGGTCTTCTGGAACAGGCCAGAGAATTCATCTAAATAGCCTAAGCAGGCTGGGCGCAGTGCCTCCCACCTGTAATCCCAACACTTTGGGAGGCCGAGGTGGGTCGATCACCTGCGGTCAGGAGTTCAAGACTAGCCTGGCCAACATGCCAAAATCCTGTCTCTACTAAAAAATACAAAAATTAGCCGGGCATAGTGTCAGGTGCTTGTAGTGCCAGCTACTTGGGGGGCTGAGGGGGGAGGATTGCTAGAGCCTGGGAGGTCATGGCTGCAGTGAGCTGTGATTGTGCCACTGCACTACAGCCTGAGTGACACAGCAAGACCCTGTCTCAAGAAAACAAACAAAAAGTGCTTGGCAGCTTGATAGGGCTATGCCAGGAGCCCGTCTCTCAAGCGGCAGCTCTTCTCCGGTGCCACTGTGGGCTTTGTCCTGTCTGAGGCCATAGGACTCTTCTGTTTGATGGTGGCCTTCCTCATCCTCTTCATGCAAAGCTCCGCGGACATCACCTATCCATACCTGCTTCTGTGACTTCATGTTATTCCTGGTGCTGGAATGTGCCAAGTTTACCATTAAACACACATTTCTCATGTCATATATATGTATACACATATGAAGAGGCACCAGAAATCTCTCTGTGACTCTGTGAGGACAGAGGCCATGTTAGGACAGCCAGAAGGCAGATGGTTACAAGCCAGGAAAAAGGACCTCACCAGCAACCTACTATACCCTGCTTGTACCTCTATCCTGGACATCCAGCTTCTAAAATTAGGAGAAAATAGTCGGGTGTGGTGGCTCGCATCTGTAATCCCAGCACTTTGTGAGGCTGATGTGGGAGGACCATTTGAGGCCAAGAGTTTGAAACCAACCTGGGCAACATAAGGAGACCCTACCTTTACAAAAAAAATTGTTTTAATTAGCTCGGTGTGGTGGTGCACACCTGTAGTCCTAGCTGCTTGGGAGGCTGAAGTGGAGGATCTCCTGAGCCCAGGGAGGTCAAGGCTGCCGTGAGTCATGATCGCACCACTATAGTACAGCCTGGGTGACAGGGCAAGATCCTATCTGAAAATAAACAAACAAAACGATGAGAAAATAAACGTCTGTCGTTTAAGTCACCCATTCTGTGGAATCTTGTTATGGCAGCCTGAACTGACCACTACACCTCCTCACCCAGTTTAAAGTCTATGCTCAATCATTATCAGCCGTTGCAATTACCCTCAACTGCATTACCAACCCTCAATTTGTATTACTTGCTTGGCAAAATCCAAACCCTCGTGAAATCCAATTCTTCCATATCTACATTGTTGCTGCCGACTATGGCTGAAGAAAAGCAACTGTGCTGACCGGACTGCTTTAAATTCATGACCACTTACCTCAAGTGGGCACTTAACTTCCTGGCAATTATTCTACATTTTTCTAGTCCATTAACTCTCCTCCTCTCTGAGTTAATTATTTCACAGCTTTCCCTCCCTCTTTATACATGTTCCATCCTAACTCTCTGCTGATGACCTTGCATCTTATTTCACTAATAGAGGCCACCAGGAGAGAACTCCCACAAGCCATCAAACCCACCAAGCCAACAGCATCGGAACGCAAATCCTCTGCCTTCTCTCCCGGCTGGCTGTGCCCTCTCTTTGCTCCTGCGATTTCTCTAACTCTCCTGTACCATTTCTGTTCACTCTCCAGCGGGTAATCTCCATCAGTATGCAAAGATGCTGTATTATCTTCCAACCACTCCAAAAACCCAGGAAACAAAAAGGCAAAGGCTAAGCTTTTCCTTATTTCCCCTTCCAACTATTGTACTGTTTCTCTGCTCTCTTTTAAAGCATAATCCCTCAACGCAAGTGTCTATACTCACCGTCTCCACTTTCCCTACATCTGGTCCCCCAGCGCCCCCCATTGGGTTTTCACCTCGTGCTCCTCCAGGGCTGGTCTGCTCTTGCTTCCCATCTTACTCGAAGACCAGCAGCATTTGACGGAGTCAGTCACTCTCTCCTCCTTGGACACATTTTCTTCACTCGGTTTCCAGAACAGCATTATCTCCTGCTTATCATCTACCTCAGTTTAAAGCTTTACTGGTTCCTCTGCATCTCCCAGGCCTCCAGTAATAACAGGAATGTAGCAGGCCATTGCGCGCTCTCTATTTCTATTTTTTTTTTTTTTTTTGAGGCAGAGCCTCAATTCTATCACCCAGACTAAATCACAATGGCATGATCATAGCTCATTGCAGCCTCGAACTCATGGGCCCAGGTGATTCTCCCACCTCAGCCTCTTGAATAGCTGGGACTACAGGCACACACCACCATGCCCAGCTAACGTTCTATTTTTTTATTTTTTATTTTTTTATGGAGATGGGGTTTTACTACATTGCCCAGGCTAGTCTCGAACTCCTGGGCCCAAATGATCCTCACACCTTGGTCTCCCAATGTGCTGGGATTATAGGCATGAGCCACCATGCCCAGCGTGTCTTTCTTAATGGAATTTAGGCAAAATATATTACTCACGGCCTTGGAATGCTCTTCCCTCAGATAGCCACATGGCTCACGGTTACTTCCTTCCAGCTTTCTTCAAAAGTCCGCTTCTCAGTGAAGCTTTGTTCTGACCACCCAGTTGAAAACTGCAATCGTCTTCCATCTACCGTGTACATACTCTCTTACCTGCTTTCCTTCCTTTATCTTTCTCTGTAAGCATGACCTAGCATAATATATACTTACTTCTGTACCTTGTTTTCTGTCTTCCCCTTTAGAACATGAGCTCCATGAGGGAAAGGGTTTAACCTGCTTTAGTCACTTAATCCCCAGCAACTAGAACTGCGCCATGTGCGTGTGTGTGTGTGTGTGTGTGTGCGTGTGTGTGTGTGTATAGCCCATAAATACAAGCACCTCATCTTTTTCCACAAAGGATATTTGTAAATATTTAGGTTGTTTCTACCCAGATTATGGCTTGGTAATTCTTTTTTTTAAATTTTTATTTTTTTGTAAAGACAGGATCTCCCTATGTAGCCCAAGATGGTCTGGAACTCCTGGACTCAAGTGATCCACCTGCCTTGGCCTCCCAAAGTGCTGAGATTACAGGCATGAGCCACCGCACCTGGCCTCATGTATATTGTTAGAACACAGAGAAACTCAGCAATGAGCAAAGGCTTACAGAGTCACTACCAATCAAAAACTTTTTTTTCTTGAGACCAGATCTTGTTCTGTTGCCCAGGCTAGAGTGCAGTGGCTCGATCACAGCAAGCTGCAGGCTTGATCTTCTAGGCTCAAGTCATCCTCCCACCTCAGCCTTGCAAGCAGCTAAGACCACAGGCACGAGCCATCACATCTAGCTAACTTTTAAAAATTTTTATAGAGACAAGATCTCGCTATGTTGGTCAGGCCAGCCTCGAACTCCTGAGCTCAAGCGATCCTGCCACCTTGGTTTCCCAAAGTGTTGTGATTACAGGTGTGAGCAATTGTACTTGGCAAAAACTTCTTAAGAGCTTCACTTCCAGGATTAGGCAACTTTCACCTTCAACAATGATCATAGCTCTTAGTTTTCAGGTGAAATTATAAGGAAATGTGTGAAGTCTTTCTGACACACTAATCCCGTCACTGCTTACACCACCTACAATTCGTTCGGGATAGTAGAAAGATACAATGAGATTTCGAAAAATAAATCGGTTAAGATGTATCCACCAGAATGGCCAGATGTCTTGCCCATAATTCTCAAGAATTATGTACAGGCGCATGCAACTTCCTTCTACACTTCCCAGGGACCATCCACTTGGAAAACATTTACGTATAAAATGGCATTTTGCTAGATTATCACAGAACATTACTGAAATGTGTCCAAACTTTTCCATGCACAGAAATGAGAATCTAAACAATCACCCTGGTGAAACTGAACGGGAGGTTGAATATACATGAAGATTAATCAGAGGAAAGAAGCATCACTTGAACTTCCCTAGAGAGGACCATCCTGGCTTGTACTCACCACCCATGTACCCTGGTCCAGGTTTCTCAGCTCGAGATGTCTGTCTCAGGGGCATGGCAGCTTCTTGTGCCTATTTCATGAACAACTTGGCGGCTATTTTCTATTGGCTTATTATTTGCTCCCTGGATGTCAACTGAGCAGGAGGCTGGGGGCGGGCCAGTTTGTGAGCAATGTAAGAAGTTAAAACTTTAAAGAGAGCAATTCTGTCACTAACCTCTCTTCTGCAAGGAAAAAACTGAGGCAATTAGCAATTTCCTCTCATTTGACCCCCCAAAAAATGCCCTACTCAGTTCTTACCTCAAAAGTTTAAAGGTAGCTGGATGCAGTGGCTAATCCTAGCACTTTGGGAGACAGAGGCAGGAGGCTCGCTTGAGCCCAGGAGTTTGAGAACAGGCTGGGCAAAATAGCAAGACCCTATCTCTCAAAACAAAAAAAATCTTTTTAATTAGCTCAGTGTGATGGCACACCCCATAGTCCTAGCTACTCAGGAGGCTGACACGGGAGGATTGCTTGAGTTCATGAGTTTGAAGATATAGTGACCCACGATGGTGCCACTGCACTCCAGCTTGAGCAATAGAGTGAGACTCTGTCTCCCCGCCACCACCCCAAAAAAATGTTTAAAGACACAGTGAGTGTGCTGATCCCCTTTGCTCTATGAACAAGAGACCAAATGATGAGGTTAGCTTTAACAAACAGTTATCACAGTGCTGGTGACACTGTCCTTTCTGAATGTGTCAGTTTGGTTTGGGGTCTCATTTCTAGGCTACAGATAACTTGCCGTGCCAAGGTAATAAGGATCTTCCCCTCCAGGAAGAATAGATCTATCCAAAAGATCAAGAAAAGTTTCAAAATGACTCATGGACCTTTGTCTGAATACTGGTATACAGCTTTTGTGTGACAAAAATCCAGGGATAAAAATGTGACACTTTCCTTAAACTATCCCTTCTGTTCATAAAGAAACTTCATATCTCTGAGTGTTGAATCTGTTCTCAGGGGACCAATGTCCCTCATCTAGGGAGACTTTTGAAGCCTGGGACACATAAAAAAATTGTTTCTGACTGCTGCTGATCTAGGACCAATAAAACCCTCCGAATGCACACAGTCCCCAGTGTAATTTCCAATACTTCCACACTCTTTCCACAAATAGCCGCCACCATTAAAGGGTTTTAATGTTTCATTCAAAATGGATTAGTTCCTGTGGCCAATAGCCAATGTAATTATAATGAATGTTGTATTAATCCTTATGATATTTCCCTGAGTCCAATACATCACTGTATCTTAATCTTCCGCTATTCAGTTGCTCAATTACCCAATTAGACTGTTGGTGATCATTTACTGGGACTTATTTCATCTGTGGTACATGAGCTTACTTTTGGTTCCTAAGGAATTGGCCTGGCTTACGTGATTATGGGGATATTATTCTGGTTATGCACCACTTCTAGTCTCTCCCCTAAGCAAAATTATGGAATCTCGGAGAAATAACTGAAATGGAAAGGCTCTGGACATTAACTTTCCCAATATATGGTGTTGCCAGGTCCATTAAGAAAAATTATTTAACATTTTAGAACAAGTTGGTAATGTTACACTCTAGACGATATAACAACAAAAGACTTCTGCCACTAGTGGTATGGCTCACTAGATTTTTTAAAAATATATATTTTATTGCGTTTTAGGCTTTGGGGTACATGTGAAGAAAATGCAAGATTGTTGCATAGGTACATACATGGCAATGTGGTTTGCTGCCTTCCTCCCTATCACCTATATCTGACATTTCTCCCCATGTTGTCCCTCCCCAAATTCCCACCCCCTGCTGTCCCTCCCCAACTTCCCACCCCCTGCTGTCCCTCCCCAGTTCCCCCCCACACAACCCCAGTGTATGATGCTACCCTCCCTGTGTCCATGTGTTCTCAGTGTTCAACACCCGCCTATCAGTGAGAACATGTGGTGTTAGATTTTCTGTTCTTATGTCAGTTTGCTGAGAATGATAGTTTCCAGGTTCATCCACGTCCCTACAAAGGACATGAACTTATTGTTTTTATGGATACATAGTATTCCATGGTGTATATGTGCCACATTTTCCCTGTCCAGTCTATCATCGATGGGCATTTGGGTTGGTTCCAAGTCTTTGCTATTGTAAACAGTGCTGCAGTGAACATTCATGTGCATGTGTCCTTATAGTAGAACGATTTATAGTCCTTTGGATATATACCCAGTAATGGGATTGTTGGGTCAAATGGAATTTCTTTTTCTTGGTCCTTGAGGAATCACCACACTGTCTTCCACAATGGTTGAACTAATTTACACTCCCACCAACAGTGTAAAAGTGTTCCTATTTCTCCACATCCTCTCCAGTATCTGTTGTCTCCAAATTTTTTAATGATCGCCCCCAACAAACATATGAAAAAATGCTCATCATCACTGGTCATTAGAGAAATGCAAATCAAAACTACATTGAGACACCATCTCACTAGATATTTTTGAAAAGCTCTTCTTTAAAATACATTGATATTGGATGTATTTCAACAAATAGATATACACTTACTTAGGACTACAAGTAACTTAGGAAAATCTGTAGGGGCCTGAAACAGACACAAAGAGCTGAAATCGATGATATGCCCATATGGAAACAAGACTAGCATGGGGAGGCCAGGTGTGGTGACTCATGCCTCTAATCCCAGCACTTTGGGAGGCTGAGGCAGGTGGATCACTTGAGGTCAGGAGTTTGAGACCAGCCTGGCCAACATGGCAAAACCTCTTCTCTATGGGAAAAAAAAAAAAAAAATACAAAAATTAGCCAGGTGCGGTGGTGGGTGTTTGTAGTTCCAGCTACTCGGGAGGCTGAGGCAGGAGAATCACTTGAACCCAGGAGGTGTTCAAAAACAAATAAATAAATACTACAATGGGGAAAATGCCAACACTAGAAACCTAGAACATTGAGTTTTGAGCTACGCTTAGTTTACGCCTAGTGCTTTATACAGATTTAGTTTAACATGAGATAGTGTCAGCAGAACCAGCAATAACAAAACAGATGAACTAAATCTAATTAACTAGATTAACTAAATCTGTGTTGTTACTCTATCTCATGGTGGTATATTTCCTCATGCAGCAGATTTTCTTTTGTATTTGTTGTCCATACTTGACTAAGATTAACCTATGAGATTAAATCATGTGAATTTGAGATAAGGTGCTGTGACTCCTGCCCATAATCCCAGCACTGTGGCAGGCCACGGTGGGCGAACCACTTCAGTTCAGAAGTTCAAGACCAGCCTGGGCAACATGGCAAAATTCCATCTCTATAAAAAATACAAAAATTAGCCAGGCATGGTGGTGCATGCCTATGGTCCCAGCTACTTGGGAGGCTGAGGCAGAAGGATCGTTTGAACCTGGGAGGCAGAGGTTGCAGTGAGCAGAGAACATGCCATTGCACTCCAGCCTGGGCAACAGAACAAGATCCTGTCTCAAAAAAACAAAAAAACAAAAAAAAAAAAAAAGAAAAACAACAACAACAAAAAAACAATGTAATTCACCATGAATTAAAGAAGAAAATATGAGATCATCTAATGAAAAGCAGTAAAAAGGATTTGATAAAAATTCAACATACTTTTAGAGAAAATTAAAATGGTGGAAAGACATGCTTTATCAGTTACCAAGACTTACTGTAAAATATGATAATTAAGACATAGAGGGGCCAGGCACAGTGGCTCACGCCTGTAATCCCAGCACTTTGGGAGGCGGATCACGAGGTCAGGAGTTTGATACCAGTCTGGCCAACACGTTGAAATCCCATCTCTACTAAAAATACAAAATTAGCCGGTCATAGTGGTAGGCACCTGTAATCCCAGCTACTCAGGAAGCTGAGGCAGGAGAATTGCTTGAACCCGGGAAGCAGAGGTTGCAGTGAGCCAAGATCATGCCAGTGCATTCCGGCCTGGGTGACAGAGTGACACTCTGTCTCAAAAAAAAAAAAAAAGACATGGAGTGATTAGTGCAGGTGGAAATAGAAAAATGGGTAAAACAGACAGGCTAGAAACAGACCCAAGCATATATGGACTCCTGATACATGGACAATAGAGCCATCACCAAAGAACAATAGGGGACCGATGTTCTTCCCAAAACCTGGCGCTCAGACAATTGGCTGTGTGGGTGGAGAAAATGAAGTTGAACTCCGATCATACCATATATGAAATCTCTTCCAGGAGGATTAAATCCAACTGATTCGTCAGTCAGGTTCCAGTCAGGAAAAAGAAACCGTGCCAGTACTTTGAACAAGGAAATTTTAATATAAAGAATTACTAGGCCAGGTGTGGTGGCTTGTACCTGTAATGCCAGCACTTCTAGGGGCTGAGGTGGGAGGATCACTTGAGCCCAGGAGTTTGAGACCAGCCTGGGCAACACAGTGAGACTCTGCCTCCATGAAAAATAATAAAAAATGTAGCTGGGCACGGTGGTAGTACATGCCGGTAGTCACAGCTCCTTGGGAGGCTGAGGTGGGAGAATTGAGCCCAGGAGGTCGAGGCTGAGCTGTGATTTGTGCCAATAGACTCCAGCCTGGGAAACAGAGCAAGACTGTCGAAAGAAAGAGAGAGAGAAAGAAAGAGAAAGAAAGAAAGAAACAGAAAGAAAGAAAGAAAGAAAGAAAGAAAGAAAGAAAGAAAGAAAGAAAGAAAGAAAGAAAGAAAGAAAAGAATGATTAATTAGTCACAAAGGGTTAACTACTTAAATGTGCAAAGAACTGAGACTAATACAGGCCTAGGAGATGTAGGGAGCGGACACCCTCTCTACGATGAAGGCAGAGTAACAAGGAAAGAGTAAGCTTGGAATAGGGCTGCCCAACCCAACACTGAGATTCAGACCTCCCTGTAGTGGGTGTTGCTGTGCTCCAGTGGATGGGAGAGCAGGTAGCACAGACCAGGGTGGCAAGAAGGAAACTGTCTGCTGGGGCACTGGTGAAACTTACTAGGAAACCACCTGCTGTGGGGGTGCCTCACTGGGAAACCGCCTGCTGGCCTCCATACAAGTACAACAAGAAGAAAAAGCACCCCAACCAGGAAGAGAGTCCCTTCCTGTGGCAATGTCCCTCTAGCAATCTCATCTGGCAAGACCTACCATTGTGTCAGTTGACAAAGAAGAAATGTTTACAAGGTCTGGCTCCAATATTACAAAGCAGGACAAAGAAGATTGGATTTAGCTTGAGCAGCAATAAATTGCATAGTAATTGTGTAAATACCTAAATGTGAACGGTAAAATCATAAAACTTTCAGAAGACATAAAAGAATAGCTTGCTTGATGGTTGCAGTGTTATTAAGACATCTATAGCACCAACCATAAAGAAACTGACTGATCGTTTTGCTAAATTAAAATAAACTTCTGTTCAACAGAAGTCATCGTTAAGGCTGCAAAAACCTAATCCTCAGAGTGGGAGAAGATATTTGCAGCATATATAATCAATAAAGGACTAGTATCCAGAAAATATAAAGAGCAGGATGTGGCAGATGTATTTTCCAAAGACGACTGCAACAATAACTCCAATTCTACGCGCTTCTGTGCAGTGTGACCTTGACATTCCCCCCACTGAGACGAAAGAACTATATCTGCTCACCTTTAGAGATTCACTTACAAGCAACAGAATGCAACAGAAGTCACGTTCAAGGCCATACAGCTGCTGTCTGGTTTACCTGGGACAGTCGCCTTTGAAGCCCTGAGCTGACATGTAAGAATTTTGACTGTGTTGAGGCCTGCGCTTGAAGAAGCGCAGATCACACAGAGAAACTCCATGAAGGTTTTCTAGCCAGTTTCCCCAGCTGAGGCCTCAAACAATAATCAACATCAACCACCAGACATGTTAGTGAAATGCCTCCAGATAATTTTACCCCTCAGCTACTGAGTCACTTCCAGACTTTGAGTCTTAACAGCTGAATCCCCAGACATCACAGAGCAGACACAAGCCATACCTACTGTGTCCTGTCTAAATTCATGAACCATAGAATTCACAAGCCTTGGAAAACAATTGTTTTATGCCACTGAGTTTTGGAGTAATTTGTTTTGAGATTTTTTTTTTTTTTTTTTTTGAGACAGAGTCTCGCACTGTCGCCCAGGCTGGAGTGAAGTGGTGGGATCTCCACTCACTGCAACCTCTGTCTCCCGGCTTCATGCAATTCTCCTGCCTCAGCCTCCTGAGTAGCTGGGATTACAGGCACACACCACCATGCCTGGCTAATTTGTTTGTATTTTTAGTAGCGATGGGTTTTCACCATATTGGCCAGGCTGGTCTTGAACTCCTGACCTTGTGATCCTCCCACCTCAGCCTCCCAAAGTGCTAGGAATACAAGCGTGAGCCACCGAGCCCAGCCTGGAATAATTTGCTATATAGCAGTGGTTAATCGGAACATCTTACAAATCAATTTTTTTCTTTTTATTTATTAATTTTTGAGATGGAGTCTTGCTCTGTCGCCCAGGCTGGAGTGAAGTGGCACAACTCACTGCAACCTCCGCCTCCCAGGCTCAAGCGATTCTCCCTCAGCCTCCCAGGTAGCTAGGATTACAGGTGCACACCACCACGCCTGGTTAATTTTTGTATTTTTAGTAGAGGCGGGGATTTGCCATGTTATTAGCCAGGCTGGTCTTGGACTCCTGACCTCAAGTGATCTGCCCGCCTCAACCTCCCAAAGTGCTGTGATTACAGGTGTGAGCCACCGTGCCTGGACAATTTTTTTTTTTTTTAAGGAAAAGGCTGTGTGCAATGGCTCACACCCATAAACCCGACACTTTGAGAGGCTGAGGCAGGAGAATCACTTGATCCCAGGAGTTCAAGACTAGCCTGAGCAATATAATGAGACCTGTCTTTATGGGGGAAAAAAAAAAAGGTCAGGCATGGTGGTGGTGCACATCTGTAGTTCCAACTACCTGGGAGGCTGAGGTGGGACAATTGCTTGAGCCCAGGAGTTCGAAGCTTCCGTGAGCTATGATTACATCACTGCATTCTAGCCAGGGCAACAGAACAAGAGTCTGTCTTAGAAAGAAAAAAGAGAGAGAGAGAGAGAGAGAGAACCCAATAGAAAAATTAGTAAAAAACTTAAATAAGCACTTCACAAATGAAGAAATCCAATGAACATATGAAAAGTTAGCCTGGGAAATGCAAATTAAAACCACAATGAGATACACCCAACGAAATGACACAATTTTTAAAGTCTGACATTTCAAGAGTTGATGAAGAGGTGGAGTAACAGGAATTTCCTTCACCCTTCACCTGAATCTTCTTGAAAGCGGAGCCTGAGACAAGGATTAATGTGGTAATGCTTTCTTTGGAAAGTGCCAGCTCAGGGCAGTGAGGGTGAGGGAGGAAGAGAAGCGAAGCAGAAAAAAATACAATACAATGTTATTGTGCTGATTTCGACTTTGCAGCAAGCTTCCAGGAGACACAGCAGGTTGTTCATTAAATGGGGTCATGCTTCATGTGGGAAGGGTTTGCAAGGCACAACCAGAAGGGAGGGGAAATTTCCCTTCCTGACTTCCTCCCTTCTCCTGTTCCTATTAGTCAAGGTTTGCATCACATGGAGTTAGTTACTCCCCTGCACGTCCCAACATCTCCCATGGCCCTCTGGCCGCCTCCGTGGTGTGGCTTTCATCCAAATCTGAATGTAGACAGGTGACCAGGTGCAGTTTGGGTGCTTAGAAAGAGAAAAAGAAAAAAGAAGGCAGTTAGAGGAATCTGAGAAAGCACATGAGGTTTGTGTCACAATAAGATTTGCATACACGGCTGATGGAATACTGAGTTGGTACAACCACTTTGGGGAAAGGTTTGGCAGTACCTGGTAAAGTTGAAAACGTAATACCCTACAACCTAGAAACTCTACTCCTAGGTTCATGACTTTTAGAAATTTGTTGGCCAAGCCAGGCGCAGTGGCTCAAGCCTGTAATCCCAGCACTTTGGGAGGCCGAGGCGGGTGAATCACAAGGTCAAGAGATCGAGACCATCCTGGTCAACATGGTGAAACACCATCTCTACTAAAAATACAAAAAATCAGCTGGGCATGGTGGCGCGTGCCTGTAATCCCAGCTACTCAGGAGGCTGAGGCAGGAGAATTGCCTGAACCCAGGAGGCGGAGGTTGCAGTGAGCCGAGATCGTGCCATTGCACTCCAGCCTGGGTAACAAGAGCGAAACTCTGTCTCAAAAAAAAAAGAAAGAAAGAAATTTGTGTACAAATTTGCAGAACCAGATCACATAAACAAAAATATTAATACCGGCATGTTTTGTTGTAGACAAAAACTAGAGGTAATTCAGGTGCCCATCAACAGGAGAATGAGCAAATAAACTGTTGTTTGTTCTCACCATACACATGAACCAGAGGGAAAAAATTTGTTTCATCATTTACAGAAAACAGGAAAAAAGATGTCAGTCTGAAAGAGCTTGGTTGGTAAGGACATTGAACAAAAAGGATTCTCAGAGGTGACTGCTAAATTGGCAAGTCAAATCCAAACATTGTCCAGAAAAGAAAATGATTGAGTTCAAGGACTCTACTTGGTTGGTCTTAATGACAATTTATCCCTATGTTAGAAACACTTATTGGACCCTGGTTCAAATAAGTTGAGTATTCTTTTTTTTTTTTTAAGACGGAGTCTCACTCTGTTGCCCAGGCTGGAGTGTAGCGGTGCAATCTCGGCTCACTACAACCTCCGCCTCCTGAGTTCAAGCGATTCTCCTGCCTCAGCCTCCTGAGTAGCAGGCATGCGCCGCCACACCTGGCTAATTTTTGTATTTTTAGTAGAGACGGAGTTTCACCATGTTGGCCAGGATGGTCTCGATCTCTTGACCTTGTGATCCATCCACCTTGGCCTCCCAAAGTGCTGGGATTACAGGCATGAACCACCATGCCCGGCCACCAAAAAGGTATTCTTATAAGTCAAATTTATATACAACAGTAATGGTAGCAAATTCAACTGTGATTTTTACAAACCATATGTATTGTGGTTTCATTCTAGCCATTAAAAAGCATTGTGCCCTCCTTGGTAAAGAACACTACTATACATTCCAGAAAATGCCAAAGACAAAGTGTCAAACACCAGATTGAGAACTGAGACCTATGCTCCTGTGTTGGTAGCTTACTAAAATGACTAGAAATAAAGTTACAATGAGGAATCAGAATTACATTGGGAATAATAGCTTTGTGTGTATGTGACAATAACGTGTGTGTGTGTGTGTGTGTGTGTGTGCGCGCGCATGCGCGCGCATTTTGTCCTCTCTCTAAAGTTTTCTTTGCCCCTCTATGCCAATTTGTGACCATTCTGGGCAAGACTGAACAGGAATATGTGTGTGTGTGTGTGTCTGTGTGTGTGTGCTGACATTTATGTGTGTGTACTATGTGTGTACAGACCTGGTATAGAGGGGAAAAAATCTTACAGAGAGAGGACAAATTGCTTAATGTTCTCACCAAAGAAATGATAAATGTATGAAGTGATAGATATGCTAATTGCTCTAATTAAATCATTATACAGTATGTGCATGTATCAAAACATCCCTTTGTGTCCCATAAATATCTACAATTGTTATGTGTCAGTTTAAACAAATAAGAGGGGACAAAAATTTCAAGAATCTGAAAATACTTTATTCAGGTGCTGGGCTGATAATTCCTTTTTCGTGGCTGGGGGGACAGAGTCTCACTCTGTCAGACGGGAGTGCAGTAGTGTGATCTCGGCTCACTGCAACCTCTGCCTCCCAGGTTCAAGCGATTCTCCTGTCTTAGCCTCCTGAGTAACTGGGACTACAGGCATGCACCACAATGCTGGGCTAATTTTTTGTATAAAAATACTAAAAAGTAGAGACTGGGTTTCACCGTATTGGCCAGGCTAGTCTTGAACTCTTGACCTCAAGTGATTCGCCTGACTCAGCCTCTCAAAGCACTGGGATTACAGTCCTGATAATCTATAAACCCTGCCTTGATAATTCCTCTTGAAGATAAGAAGAATACAGAGTAGTTGTAACCTGGTGAGCAATTCGAAAAGCCTTGTCCACTGACTGATCAGTCTGGAGCAGAGACTGGGATCCCAAGTGAGATTTCATTTGAATTGCTCTGTTTTTCAAAACTTGCAGACCCTTGTCCAGGCTTCCTGACATCATAAATAAAGAAGAAAAGGGCCTTCTGAGAAGTCAGATTGTTTTTTAACACAAAAACTATTTTAATCTCTCAGGCTTGGAACTCCTAGTCCCAAGCCTGTGATAATGCCAATATTTGTAAAAGGATACTCTAGAAAATTTCAGAAAGTAATTTATTATGTCTGTTGCAGGAAACAATGCTGGTTCCTGAAATATGCTAATATTTACTGAAGCCACTAAGTGAGAAGAAGCAGTTCCCTCTGTCTTTCGCCCACAGTTGCTTGTATTAACTATGCCCCTGGCAAGCTTCTAGACACACAGTGCAAAGCTGTATCTCTTCCCCTGAGTGGGCAGAGAAGAATGGGGAAGGGACGGCAGCAGAGATGGAGACCTCTTGTCGATGACAAGGGAATGGAAAAGGAGCGAGGTGGAACAGACACAACATTGGCAATGGAAACAGAATGAGGCTAGCCACAAGGGTGGTATCAAAAGGCAATGGGGACAAGGAGAGGGGATGTTGGTGGGTACAGAGATCAGAGATGAGACAGGAGTTAGAAGGGGAATTAGGGGAGGGGTGGAGGAGATAAAACACAGATGAGATGAAGATGGGTAGACATGAGGTGAGGATGGTATGGGGGATGATGGTATGGGCAGGATGAGGATGACAGTGGAGATGTGGATGTGGAAGGACAATGGGAAGAGATGTGAGTTATAGAGACAAACGGAATAAGGGTAGAATGAGAATTGAGCATGTTGCAATGGGCATGGAGAAAAGACTCGCTTATTCCTTCTTTCTTAAATGTTTAGGGGCAGCTACTGTGTGCCAGGAGCTATTCTAAGAGCTGGGGATACAGTGGCAAGTAAGACTAAGTTTCGGCCAGGCACAGTGGCTCACCACCTGTAATCCCAGCGCTTTGGGAGGTCAAGGCAGGTGGATCATGTGGGGTCAGGAGTTCGAGACCAGCCTGGACAACATAGTGAAACCCCGTCTCTAGTAAAAATATAAAAATTAGCCGAGCATGGTGGTGGGTTCCTGTAATCCCAGCTACTTAGGAGGCTGAGGCAATAGAATGGCTTGAGCCTGGGAGGCGGAGGTTGCAGTGAGCCGAGACCATGCTGTTGCATTCTAGCCTGGGTGACAGAGCAACACTTTGTCTCAAAAAAAAAAAAAAAATACTAAGTCTCTTCCCTCATGGAACTTATGTGGTAGTAAAGCAAACAGAAAATAAATTTTCTATGTTACAATGAGAAGGGCAACAAATGAAAGTAAAGAAGAATAAACATAAAGCTAAAGAGAGTGATGGGGAGCATCATACTGGAAGGGTGGTCAGAAGAGACTTCTACAAAGAGCGGACCCAGGGGCCACGGGAAGTGAGAGAGGAATGTGCAGGTGCCTTAGGAAGGGCTCCCTAGGGAAACGCAGCAGTACTCAGGCCTCTCCTAGCCAGAGCCAGCCTCTCTCCTTGGGGAATGGGTCTCCTCCTCTCTGAACATAAGGATTCAGTTCCTCAAATGTTTCTTTTTTCTTGCCTCTCTTTTCACCACTCTACTGGATCGATCTCATAAACACGCAGAAATAATCTACTGTTATTTACCATATCCTTTAAAAAAAAATACTCTTGTGGGCCAGGTACAGTGGCTGATGCCTGTAATCCCAGCATTTTGGGAGGCTGAAGTGGGCAGATCACGTGAGGTGAGGAGTTCGAGACCAGCCTGGCCAACATGGTGAAACCCCGTCTCTACCAAAAATACAAAAATTCGCCGGGTGTGGTGGAGGGCACCTGAAGTCCCAGCTACTCGGGAGCCTGAGGCAGGAGAATCACTTGAACCTGGGAGGCAGAGGTTGTGGTGCACTCCAGCCTGGGCGACAGAGCGAGACTCTGTCTCAAAAAAAAAAGAGTGAAAAAGAAAAAAAAAACACCTCTCATGATCCTAACTTTCCCTCCAGCTCACATCCATCCTACTGCATATTTTTACAGCAAAATTTATTGAAAGAATTGTCTACCCAACTAACTGTAATCCCTCTCTGTCCTTTTTCTCTTGAACATGCTCCAATAAGCTTTTTTTTTCTTTTTTTTTCCTACCCCACCCAATAAGCTTTTGCTGACACCATTTCCTGACACTGTTCTTGTCACCATCATTAATGACCTTCCTCTTATTAAATCTTAATCAATTCTCAGACCTCCGCTTACGTGATCTCCGACACAGCTGATCACTTCCTCCTCCTTCAAACAGCTATGTCACTAGGCTTCCAGGATGCTCCATCCTGATGTTCCTCCTCCACGATTTTCCTTCCTTCCTGACTTCCTTCTCTGGCTCTTCTCTCCAGCCTCTCGGTATCAGAGGTTCTGGGGGCTCCTGGGCCTCTTCTATTTTCTATTCACATGTATATCCTCGGTACTCACATCCACTCTTGTGGTTTTATTTATTTTTATTTATTATTATTATTTTAGAGACAAGGTCTTGGTCTGTCACCCATGCTGGGGTGCAGGAGTGTGATCATAGCTCACTGCAGCCTCCAACTCCTCGGCATCCTCTTGCCTCAGCCTCCCCAGTAGCTAGGACTACAAGCGTGTGCCATCTTGCTGGCCAATTTATTTATTTGCTTTTTGTAGAGATTTTGCTATGTTGCCCAGGCTGGTCTCAAACTCCTGGCGCCAAGGGATCCTCTCACCCCCGCAAAGCTGTGGGATTACAGGCAGGAGCCACGCAGCTGGTCCACTTTGTGGTTTAAAATACCACCCACACACTGATGACTCACAAATGTGCAGCTCCAGCTCAGATCAGTCCCCTGAATCCAGACTTGACTGGATTTCTAAGGGGCATTTCCATGGACACATCTAAAACTGCCCTCCTTATCTTCCCACCCTACCCCACTCTTCCCACTATCTTCCATCTCAGGAAAACTCCTTCCTTCCAGTTGCTCAGGCAAAAAAACAAAAAAAACCTGGATGTTTCACTTAACAGTACGTCTTGGTGATCGATTCACATTAGCACAAATGCATCCATTTCATTTATTTTAATAGTTATACAACATTCCATTTTATGTATTTGTCATAATTTATTTCCCCTTTTTTTAGCCATTTAGATTTTTTATCCTTTCCTGTTATAAACAAGATTAAAATCCTTTAAATCCATCTTTCTTTTTTCTCTCCCCATACATCCAAATCCATCAACGAGTCCTGTTGTATCCGCCTTCAAAATACGTTCAGAATCTTACCAGTTCTCACCACCTCCATCATTACCACCTAAGCCCAAGTCACCATCATCACTTGCCCAGTCATTATTGTCCCCTCCAAAACAAAAAAAAAAAGTAGGAGGAAGAAGAGGAGGAAAAGGGCAGCCCAGGTGGCGGAGGGGAGCAACAGTGTGATGAGGCTGGACGGGAAGCTTCAGGTGGTTAAATACTACAGGAGCAGAGAGAAGGTGGCCAAGATCGAGGAGAGCTATGCTGAGGTGGTGTCGGGAACCAGAATGTAGAAGTCTGGAAGGTCACCCTAGGAGCGTGGATTTCTGCTGAGCCAATGAGGACCCATCAAAACCTCACCAGGTTGGCTCCAGCGTGGAAAATGGGTTGAGGAAATAGAGACTGGGAAACCCAATAGGAGGCAGTCGTGACCTGCCAATTGTAACGGTGAATGGGACAAGGGAGGTGGCCATGAAAATGAAGGGAAGCTAGAAAATTCAAGATTTTGAGGAAGTGGCAACAGGACTCTTGTTGTAGGTGGGGTCATAGAGGAGAAAGGCTCGAGCTTGGGGTCTGAGTGGATGAAGATGCTTCTCACTGACACAGGGAAGCTGGAGAACTAAGGGTTTATGAGGGAGACGAGGAATTGTTTCAGACTTAGTGAATTCAAGCACCTGAAAGAGTTCATGGCTGGATATAAAGGCCTAGAGCTAAGGAGCCAAGGGTGAGCTGGGAAGATATTTAGAAGTAACCTAAGTGTAGACTGTGACTGAAACCACAGGAGGGGTGAGCTGTGCAGAGAGAGAGAAAAGACCCAGCTCAGAGCTCCAACACCACAGACATTTCCGGGAAGACCCTTGAGAAAGTCAGGAAGGGAGAGGAGTAAGAAGTGGAAGGGAACCAGAGAGCTGTTCGAGAATAGAGCTGACTTCTGCTGAGAGGTTCACAGCTGAGCTGAAACATGCCCATTGGATTTATCACAGCGACAGCTCATTGGTGACCTTGGGAGGAGCAGTTAGGACATGATGGTGTCTGAAGCTGCAGGGGGTTGAGGAGTGAGAGGTGAGGAAGAGGTATGACTGCAGGGCTGAATTAACACCTTTAAAAGATTGTGGTTCCCAGATTGGGCGCGATGGTTCATGCCTGTAACTCCAGCACTTTGGGAGGCTGAGGCAGGCAGATCACAAAGTCAGGAGTTCAAGACCAGCCTGACCAATATGATGAAACCCTGTCTCTACTAAAAATACAAAAATCAGCTGGGCATGGTGGTGGGCCCTGTAGTCCCAGCTACTCGGGAGGCTGAGGCAGAAGAATCGCTTGAACCTGAGAGGTGATATTTGCAGTGACCCAAGAACTTGCCACTGCGCTCCAGCCTGGGCAACAGAGCTAGACTCCATCTCAAAAAAAAAAAAAAAAAAAAAAAAAAAAAAAAAAAGGAGGCGGTCCTCATCCTATAAGGAATACAAAATGAGTTTTAAAATTTTTCAAAATAACATAAAAGTATATAAATGTTAAAATTAAAATAAACTCTTCCTAAATGATTTTCATTGCAGTTAACTTAATTGCAAATTTGTATTAAAAAATAACTGCTCTTCCCCTGTTCAATAATGCTTACTTGCTGTGTGGTCCTTCTTTGTTGGTGCCTCAGCATGTATTTTGTCTACTTGGTAATCCTGCAGGGTTTGGCTCTGATAAAGACTAGGGAAGTGGGAGGCTCACTGGAGCCCAGGAGTTAGAAGCTGCAGCAAGCTGTGATCATGCCCCTGCACTCCAGCCTGGGCAACAGAGCAAGACCCCGGCTCAAAAAAAATAAAAAGACGGAAAAAGGAAAAAGATGAGGGAAAAGGGAGAGGTGAGAATGTGGGCAGGATGGTTTTTCCGCCATAAAAAAAGAATGAAATGTCTTTTACTGCAACATAGGTAGAAATGGAGGCCATTATCCTAAGTGAAACACCTCAGACACAGGAAACATATACCACACGTTCCCTCTTATAAGTGGTAGCTAAATAATGTGTCCACATGGAAGTAGAGTGTGGAATGACAGAGGAAATTCAGAAGGGTCAGAGGGTGGAGGGGGGTGGCTGATGAGAAATCACTTAATGGGTTCAGTGTATGTTACTCCAGTGAGGGATACACCGAAGCCCTGACTTCACCACCATACAAAATATCAATGTAACAGAATTACACTTGTGCCCCATAAATGCATACACATGAAAAATCACTTAAAAATTTAAAAAGGAGGTTTGATAGAGGGAGATTTGGGGACGTTTTTAAATAATGGAGGCTTTAACATGTTTACAGGCTACAGACAAGAACCAATTGACTTAGAGACTAAAATGCAAGAAAGAAGGATGAATCGATAAAACAAGAGGGTCAAAGGTAGAAGTCCAGAGCACAGAAGGGACGCGCTGCAGGTGTGGGGTCCAGCTTCTGCCCTTCCCTACCCATAGGCTACTGGAGGCAAAAGATACCCACGGAGCACAGTGGCCACAGAGACAGGCATCGCTGAGGCTGGGGCAGGAGCAGGAGCAGATGCTAAGGGTGGACAAGAACAGGGAAAAGAGAAAGAGGGGGTTGGCCCCTTTTGGATTGGAACATGGCATCCTGACCCCTGATCACAGGGTGCTTTCCTACCAAAGCCTTGAGGGGAAAACAATAGACTCCATCTATCCCTCAGCAGCCCCCGAGGTAAGGACTAGGGTGATATAGTGTGGATGTTTGTCCCCTCCAAATCTCATTTGAAATGTGATCCCCAGTGTTGGAGGTGAGGCCCAGTAGGACGTGTTTGGGTCTGGCAGGGGCAGATCCCTCATGAATGGCTTTGTGCTGTCCTTGCAATAATGAGTGATTTCTGGCTGAGTTACAAGGCATATGCTTCTTTAAAAGAGTGTGGCACCTCCTGTCTTCTCTCTCTCTCTCTCTGTCTCTCTCTCTCTGTCTCTCTCTCTCTATCCCTCTCATCATGTGACACACTGGCTCCTCTTCACCTTCCACAGCGATTGTATGCTCCCTAAGGCCTCCCCAGAAGCAGATGCTGCTATGCTTCCTGTACAGCCTGCAGAACCAGAGCCATAATAAACCTCTCTTCTTTTTACCCGGCCTCAGGTATTTCTTCATAGCAAAGCAAGAACAGACTAGCACAGAAGGGGAGAAGGAAAGCCAGCTAGACTGGGGTGGACCCCTCTGGTCAAGGCCTCCTGCCCAGGAAAGCCCTCCTCCCATGCTGAGCCCCCTACTCCTATCCTGCCAGGAGGTCCCCATCTATCTCCTGGTAGGATGTGGGGACTGGAAGACCCTTGTCCTGAAATGTCTCCCACCCAGACCTGCCTCCGTTTGCAGGCTTTTACTTCCCACATGAATGATAGTTAAAATACACATTTCTTTTTTTTTATTTTTTTTTTTGAGATGGAGTCTTGGTCTATCTCCCAGGCTGGAGTGCAGTGATATGATCTCAGCTCACTGCAACCTCTGCCTCCCAGGTTCAAGTGATTCTCCTGCCTTGGCTAGGATTACAGGCACCTGCCACCATTCCCAGCTAATTTTTGTATTTTTAATAGAAACAGGGTTTCACCATGTTGGCCAGGCTGGTCTCAAACTCCAGACCTCGTGATCCACCTGCCTCAGCCTCCCAAAGTGCTGGGGTTACAGGTGTAAGCCACCCCACCTGGCCCAAAAATACACATTTCTGTGGGAGGGGCAGACCCCTGAGAGGAGACACATGGATGGGGGAGGGGAATAAGGGCAGAATGCAGAGGTAAGGATACTAAGGCCACTCAGCTAGTGATGTCACCAGTGGTGACCCCAGAAAGTCTATGTAGAAGGGCACAGGGTTGCAATTGTGTTATAACAGGGGATGGGCCAGGGGACAAAACAGTGGCTGTCTGAGGCAGTTGCCCTCCCAGAGTCCTGATGTTCTTAGCATTTTCTGCCAATTAGGCATTTTCTGCCTGGCTTGAGGGAGAATGAGGAATTGTGTTGAGTGTCTAAACTCTCTACATGCTTCCCCTTGATGCCACTCTGGAGTATACAGAACCCCAGACTGTGGCCTTGGAGAATCATGCTGGCAGAGCAGGGGTTAAAGCTTCCTGTGAGGGGAGGGACCAGCACTCCTGTGAGGCCAGAATGTTCCAGTACAGACTGAGAAAGGCAGCTTGGGAAAAATTGCCCATCACCCAATGAATCAGACGCCACGTTAGCTTGAGGTCAAGGCCAAAGCCGAAGGGGAGGGGAAGGGAGGAGGCTGCTGACAGAGAAGCTTGGTTCTCTCTGCCCCGGTAACAGGGAGGTGGCAGGGGCTACATAGAAATCGGAGAGCTCTGCCCCAGGAACTGTCCCACCCACCCCACGCCTGGCTGAAGCGTCCTCACTGCAGTGAGATTTTTCCCGTAAAGAGGGGCCTCAAGGTGTGGTGCTCAGGACTCAGAACCTGGAATGAGATGCTAAGGAAAGGGCTGGAGCAGTGGTTCACGTCTATAATCACAGCACTTTGAGAGGTGGGATCACTTGAGGTCAGGAGTTCGAGACCAGCCTGAACAACATGGTGAAAATCCATTTCTACTAAAAATACAAAAATTAGCCAGGTATGGTGACATGCACCTGTAATCCTAGCTACTTAGAAGGCTGAGGCAGGAGAATCGCTTGAACCCAGCGGGGTAGAGGTTGCAGTAAGCCAAGATCACACCACTGCACTCCAGCCTGGGCTACAGAGCAAGAAAAAGTGCTGAGGAAAGGTCTTGGGCTGTCCTTCTCATGTCCAAATGGGAAAGAAAAGTCAGTGCTGCCTGAGGCTTAAAGAACCTAGGCTTGTGCTTCCAGGGTACACAGGATACACAACCCTCTTGATTCTGCTCCTCCCAGCCTCTCCTGCCCTGCTCTGTCCCACCCCCACCTAATTCTGATCTGGCCCCAGACTCTCCCCGCCCTTCCCCCGTGAGGTCAGGGTGGCATTGGGTCACTGCTGCTGCTCTGCCCTGGTCGGTGCGCCCTGCCCCAGTCACTGTGACAGTTAGCAGCTCCTTCTCTAGATAATCACATATTCTCAACCAAATGGGGTCAACTCTTTCAGGGAGCTCTGCACCCTCTCCGGGGTACAAAGGGCCATCCCACCAGCCTCAAATGGAAACCAATTCTATGGTATAATTTATGCTCCAATGCTCGCTGTGGGTCCAGGCCGAAGACAGTATCCACACACTTGCTTAGCTTTCTTCCTCTGTCCTGTCCTGCTTCTCTCCCACTGCTTCTTCTGAGAGGACTCCTCCCATAAATCCCTGGAACAAAAATACTCATGTCAGACTCTGTTCTCAGGAACCTGACCTAAGAGCCTTCTTTATTTTATTTTATTTTATTTTATTTTTGAGACAGAGTTTTGCTCTTGTTGCCCAGGCTGGAGTTCAATGGTGTGATCTTGACTCACCGCAACCTCTGCCCACGCCTTCAAGCGATACTCCTGCCTCAGCCTCCCGAGTAGCTGGGATTACAGGCATGCACCACTACACCCAACTAATTTTGTATTTTTAGTAGAGATGGGGTTTCTCCATGTTGGTCAGGCTGGTCTCGAACTCCCAACCTCAGATAATCCTCCCACCTCGGCCTCCCAAAATGCTGGGATTACAGGCATGAGCCACCATGCCTGGCCAGAGGCTTCCTTATCTCACTCATAACCAGTATCACCCAAGACAACACATCAATCACAATACATTGTCTCAAAATTCAGCTTTACCTAGTACCTAATACCTTGTGAAACATCCTTTTCCGCTTAAATAGAGCACTGCAGATTCTGTTGTCTGCAACCAGGAACCTTGACCAATAAAATGATTCACACCAGAAATGGCTGCAGCAACCATCACTCAAGGGAGTGGAAGTCTGACCTAGAAGGGGGACTTGTCTGAGCCGGTTAAGTTTGAAGGCAATGAAGATTCTAATAGCAGTAGAGGATTAGACATTATTTATTATTTGTTTGTTTTTAAACATAATATAATAAAAAATGAGCTCAACACTGATCCCAAGAGTTAAATGTCATCAATAACTTAGTTCTATCCATGCCTCCCCCAAGGGGTAACCACTATCTGAGAATGTCAGCACATATATAGATGCCTAAATGAAATATTGTTTTGTTTTGCTTGTTTTTGATCTTTATAGAAAGAGTGGTCTTCAAGACTTGCTTTATTACTCAAAATTATGTTGCTAAGATAAGATGATCCACGTTGTGGCATGGAAAGGAGTATCATTTATTTTTACTCCTGTGTCATATTCCACGTGTGAGTACACCAGTCTATCCATTCTCTAGTCAACAGGCATTTCAATGGTTCTTTTATTTGTGCTCTGACATATAGTGCTACTGGCTACATTCCTGTCAGATGTCTTCTGATGTACCTGTGCAAGAATTTCTCCTGGGTATGTACCCAGGAGTTGAATATCTGGGCATGTGATCATTCAATAATACAAGATAATGACAAATTGCTTTTCCAAAGTGGTTATTCAATTTATACACCAACTACTAATACATAAGAGATCTCTCTGACCAATATTCTCTTTAGAAAGTTGGCCAGGCACAGTGGCTCATGCCTGTAATTCCAGCACTCTGGGAGGCCGAGGTAGGAGGATCTCTTGAGCCCAGGAGTTCAAGACCAGCCTGGGCAACATATCAAGACCCCATCTCTTTAAAAAAAGAGAGAGAGAGAGAGAGAGAAAGAAAGTATTATCATACCCCTTAATTTTGGGGGTATGTTTTTGTTTTTGTTTGTTTGAGAAAAGGTCTCATTCTGTTGCCCAGGCTGGAGTACAGTGGTGCAATCATGGCTCACTGCAGCCTTGACCTCCCAGGCTCAAGCAGTCCTCCCACCACAGCTTCCCAAGTGGCTAAGAATACAGGTGCATGCCATTATGCCTAGCTATTTTTTAAAATTTTTTGTAGAGATGGGGGTCTCACTATATTGCCCAGGCTGGCCTGGAACTCCTGAATTCAAGTGATTTTCCCACCTCAGCTCCCAAAATGCTGGGATTATAAGTGTGAGCTACAGTGCCCAGCCCATACTTCTTAATTTTTTCCAACTGAATGGATGAAAATTATATCTCATTCTAGTCTCTTTTTTTGGTCACATCAACTCTTGCACATATCATTCTAGTCTTAACTTAAATTTCCCTGATTATTAATAAAGTTGAGTATTTTCCATTAATTTATTGCCCATTCAGGTTTCCTTTTCTGAAGGAAATATGCAAATTTTTCTATTGAATTACTTCTGTATTTCTTTTCTTTTCTTTCTTTCTTTCTTTTTTTTTTTTTTTTTGGAGACAGAGTCTGGCTCTGTCACCAGGCCACCAGGCACCAGGCACCAGGCTGGAGTGCAGTGGCATGATCCTGGCTCACTACAACCTCCACCTCCCGGCTTCAAGCAATTCTCCTGCCTCAGCCTCCAGAGTAGCTGGGACTACAGGCGCGAGCCACCACACCCAGCTAATTTTTGTATTGTTTAGTAGAGACGGGGTTTCCCCATGTTGGCCAGGATGGTCTCGATCTCAACCTTGTAATCCGCCTGCCTCAGCCTCCCAAAGTGCTGGGATTACAGGCGTGAGCCACCAAGCCTGGCCAAATTACTTCTATATTTCTTACTATTTTATAGGCATTATCTGTACATATTAGATACTCTCTGTTGATTGTATATGTTATAAATATCTTCTTTGCTTGTGGCATGTATTTTTATTTCTTCTAATGTACAATAAATAAACAGAAGTAATACAGCTATTAAGAATGATTTTAGGCTGGGCACAGCGGCTCACACCTGTAATCACAGCATTTTGGGAAGCCAAGGCAGGTGGATCACTTGAGGCTACAGGTTTGAGACCAGCCTGGGCAGCATGGTGAAACCCCGTCTCTACTAAAAATATAAAAATTAGCCTGGCATGGTGGCGCCCAACTGTAATCCTGGCTACTCAGGAGGTTGAGGCATAAGAATTGCTTGAACCCAGGAGGTGGGGGTTGCAATGATCCTACATCATGCCACTGCACTCCAGCCTGGGTGACAGATGGAGACTCTGTCTCAAAAAAAAAAAAAAAAGAATTCTATTGATTAATATTATGAATACTATTATGCCAACAATTTTATAGTATAATATAATCACTAGTATTCTGGCTTGTATTATTTAAATTGTTTTTTGTTTTTTTTTTGAGACGGAGTTTCGCTTTTGTTACCCAGACTGGAGTGCAATGGCATGATCTCGGCTCACCGCAACCTCTGCCTTCTGGGTTCAAGCAATTCTCCTGCAACAGACTCCCGAGTAGCTGGGATTACAGGCATGCACCACCATGCCCAGCTAATTTTTGTATTTTTAGTAGAGACGGGGTTTCACCTTGTTGACCAGGATGGTCTCGATCTCTTGACCTCGTGACCCACCCGCCTTGGCCTCCCAAAGTGCTGGGATTATAGGCATGAGCCACCGCTCCCGGCCACTTAAATTGTTATAAACATCTCTTGATCTTAAAGCAACATAAAGTTCTTCCTAAAGATACCTAGTTAGCACACTTTCTCCCTAAAATTGCATTAACTTTCAATCTATTTTCGTATCTAATTATTTGAAAGTTCTAAGCCATTGTTTTTGTGCACACGATTAGCAGCTTTCGAATAATTACTAATTATCATGGCATTTTATTCATGAAATGTTAAATAAACATTTATACTTTAAATGACTAATAGAATTTCAGCATATAAAGCAAAGGACATTTTCATGGACCTATATCTCGAATGGTTACCTATATGTGAAAGTGAATATTCAGATATTAACAATAAATTTACATAACATGGCTTGCTTCATTTACTGATATTGTTCTGTTGATCAGATATGACAGACATCTACACAGTCATCATCATGGATCAGACACAGGTTCAAGGATGTCACAAGCAATACTGAAGAAGGTATTTGGCTATTTAACTTGTAAGGGCTAGAGCCAAAGTCATAGCTGAATAACAGATGTGAGCCAAATACTAAGCCCACAACTAAGCTTTAGTACATTCCTAATATGAAATTCTTCACAGTCTACATCATAAAATTATTTATATCCAGCCTTCTCTATGGATTTGCATAGAGAGTGTCTGGAATGATAACCGATAAATGTTGAAGATGATTTATTTGGGGGTGGTGGCATTTGGGGCAGTTGAAAACACTTTTTCAGTACTTTCTGTATTAATTATTATAATAAGCATATATCTTTTTATGAGAATTTAGTTAAGAATCTTTCCACAGTGACAATATCAATAATTGCGTATACGTAACAATAAAATTTTGCTGCTTTTTCACTTGTTGCCGTGTTTAGCGTGTTATGCCTTCCTTGTTTTCCCGATAATTTGTCTCATTTACTTTTTCACTGGGCTGAAGGACTTCCCCTGGCAGTTGGTTCAGAGAGGGTAGATAGGCAGTTGTGCTAGGCATTCTCCACGTGCCTCTTTTGGTCCAATTCCCACTCCGCTCTGGCCCCCACTGCCCTGCTGCCCTGTGGCCCTGCTAACCTTGTGAATTGCATCAATCCTCCCTGCTTCCTAACAGCATCCAATCCAGAATTGGCTCCAGCTGCACTAACCCCTTCTCAGAGGCGTCCTACACAAGCACAAACTCAAGTCTCCCTCACTAGGATGGTCCCAAGATTCCCGTGGGGTGCTTCCTCCTGCTGCAGCAAGCCAGACAAACCTAACTTTTATTAACTACAGGTATGGTCCTCACTGTCTTTTTGCTGATAGATTTTGACATACTATATAAACTCATTCTTCCTGAATCTATGACTGAAGAAAAGAAAATTGCCCATAAAAAGCAGAGTGTTATTATTCTCAAGTTGTGTCTAAACTCCATAAGCACAGTCAGAATATATCCAAGTGATTATTTTAAAAAAAAATTGGATGGCAGCTGCCCAAATGTAATGATTAATGATGTCTGGAGGAGCCCAATGGAAGAGTAATCCCAAATATCATAGAAGAAACAGCTTGGTTCTTTCCTTTCTTACAATAAGCCTATGAAAAATGACAAATAGAGGAGAAACTTAAGCAGCATCTGACATAAAGATCTGACTTAGTAACAACACTTAATGGTTGGCATCTGTGTAATTTTTTTCCATTTTATTGGGGTATAAGTTAGCTACAGTAGTTACGTACAAATCAACTTTAAATACATATCCCCCCATGTACTCACAAACCAGACCAAGAGTAGAACAATTCCAGCACTTCAGAGGACTCTCTCCTGTCCCCTGCAAGTTAGTGCCACTCCCACAGGTAACCCTATCTGGCCTCTACCACTATAGGTTAGTTGCACCAATTTTCAAACTTCATATAATTTCAAATGTCATCAATATAATACAGTGTGTATTCTTTTGTATTAGGTTCTTTTTTTCTTTCAACCAAAATCATGCAAGTTTCACCCTGCTGTTTTATTATCATTACTTTGTTCTTTCTTTATTTTTTATTTATTTATTTTGAGACAGAGTTTTGCTCTTACTGCCCAGGCTGGAGTGCAATGGCACAATCTCAGCTCACCACAACCTCCACCTCCCAGGTGCAAGTGATTTTCGTGCCTCAGCCTCGTGAGTAGCTGGGATTACAGGCATGTGCCACCATGCCCAGCTAATTTTGTATTTTTAGTAGAGACGGGGTTTCTCCATATGGGTCAGGTTGGTCTCAAACTCCCAACCTCAGGTGATCCTCCCACCTCAGCCTCCCAAAATGCTGGGATTATAGTTGTGAGCCACCGCGCCCAGCTACTTTGTTCTTTCTTATTGCCACTTGATATTCCACTGGATGAGTACATCACAATATATCCACCCATTCTTCTGTTGATGTGCATTGGGTTGTTCCAGTGTAAGCTATCATGAATAAAGCTACTATGAACATTCTCGTACTTGTCTTCTGGTAGACAGAAGCACTCATTTCTGTTCAATATATAGCCGGGAATAGAATTGTTGGTCATAGGGTGTATGCATGTTTAGCTTTAGTAAACACCACAGAAGTTTTCCAAAGTGGTTGTATCAAGTTACATTCTCACCAGCAATGTAAGAGGGTCCTGGCTTTTTCCCATCCTTGACGTGGAGATATATGATTTGTTGTTTTTTTTTTTTTTTTTTTTTTGAGACAGGGTCTTGCTCTGTCACTCAGGCTGGAGTACAGTGGTGTGATGATGGATCACTGCAGCCTCAAACTCCTGGCCTCCTCTTACGACCTCAGCCTCCTGAGCAGCGGGAACTATATGCATGCGCTGCTACACATGGCTGGTTTTTTTTTTTTTTTGTAAAAACAGGATCTTCTTTTGTTGCCCAGGCTGATCTGGAACTCCTGGCTTCAAAGAATCGTACCTCCTTGGCCTCCCAAAGTGTTTGGACTATGGTATGAGCCATGGCACTCAGCAATATGATTTTTAAAGGACTGAAAAATGATGGTCTCATTTTTAAATTTAGAGTGTTGGTGTAGATAGCTATAGATACAGGAATAATATAAAATAAGAGGTGCCTGACTACTTGCATATTTGATCTTAATAAAATAAAAATAAGTTATCTAAATTCTGTTTTAGAGTTAAAAATACATTCAGTTACAATTTTGATCATTTCTCTTTGGGAAGAAAGACCGATAACATCAAGTGCTTGGAAAGCATGTGGAGCTTTTTGAGACAATGGGTGTCGGTGACACAGGGCAGACAAATCCCAACTGGGGCTTAGCCCAGGAAGTTTCTTGGCTTTACTCAGGAAATAATTCAAGGGCAAGCTGGTGGTAGAAGACAACAGCTGTACTGAGGCGGCGGTGTGGTGTGCACCTCTGTGACGGCTCCTGCAGAGCATACTATGCCATGCATAGTATGTACAGAGTAGCAGCTCAGGGCAGTTCTACTGTTATATTTATACCCACTTTTGTTTGTTTGTTTTGACACAGGGTCTTGCTCTGTCACCCAGGATGGAGGGCTGTGGTACAATCTCAGCTCACCGCAACCTCCGCCTCCCAGGTTCAAGGGATTCTCCTGCCTCAGCCTCCCAAGTAGCTGCAATTACAGGCACTCGCCACCACACCTGGCTAATTTTTGTATTTTTGGTAGAGACAAGAGTTCACCATGTTGCCCAGGCTGGTCTCGAACTCCTGACCTCAAGTGACCCACCAACCTGGACTTACCAAAGTGCTGGGACTACAGGCATAAGCCACCGTGCCTGGCCTATAACCACTTTTAATTACATGCAAATTAAGGGGCATATTATATCAAAATTTCTAGAAAAAGGGTGGTAACTTTCAGGTTGTCAGGCCATTGCCATGGAAAGGGGTGGTAACTTCAGGGTGCCATGGCAATGGTAAACTGACAAGGCACTGCTGGGCATGTCTTAGGGAGAGGTGATTTCGCCCCTTCCCTGTTTCAGCTAGTCCTCAATCTGGTCCAGAGTCTGATTCCTGCCTCCTACCTCACTCCACACTCAGACATTAGACGCTCCTCTTTAATCTTAAAGGGACTACAGATGGTTGGAGGTCTACCTCCTGTAACGTTTCCTGCTGAGTTTATGGGTGTAGGCCCTGTCTAGCAATGGAGAAGTATAAATCTCTGGATACCTGATCTAAGGGGCCCAGAGGCAGGACACTTTCATTCTGCAGGTAGTAGGTGGGTCGGGTTGGAAGCCTTGTGCCAGCATTGTCTTTACCTGGAACTGTTGTAATACAGAAGGTAAACTAAGAGGTTAAACAAGCAAGGGCCAAAGATTAGTAATAACAAGACAGCTATCAAAGGTCCTAGGACAGGTAAAAACCAGGGAAACTTGGGAAGGCTCTTTGGGTAGTTAGCAGATATAGTTGGGATTACTGGCCTGGCTATAGCTATGTAACCATGTAGCTTGCTCACAGACCTTTGGAATGCTAACTTCAACTGTCCAGAGTTGTTAATACATGTGCAACAGGTTTCATTAATAACTGCACAGACTCTACCTCGTTCAGCTAGCAAATAATCATGCTAGTCTGTTATTGAGAACTGCATTTGCCGAAGAGTCTAGAGACTCTTCAATCCCCTTTAATGCCTGACTTCTATTGGTGGCTAAGGATTCTAGGGTTTGAGACAAGTGTTCTTTAGGGTTCAAGTTCTTTAGGGTTCTTTAGGGTTGACTAGGTAAGCAAAGCCACGCTAGGGTGCTGCTAGTCTTATTCTGCCCAAATTCCTTCCAATTGAATTAATCCAATTGCTCATTTACTTCTGGTGCTCCTGGGTCTCATGGGGTTATAGACTGTGACCCCCCTAGAGGGGAAAGTGTGGCCAACACACATTCATCTCTCTTCCAAGTTTCATTCTTCTTTTGAGACACAGTCTTACTCTGTTGCCCAGGCTGGAGTCCAGTGACGATCTTGGCTCACTGCAACCTCTGCCTCCTAGGTTCAAGCAATTTGCCTGCCTCAGCCTCCCAAATAGCTGGGATTATAGGCGCTCACCACTATGCCAGGGTAATTTTTGTATTTTTAGTAGATGGGGTTTTACCACATTGGCCAGGCTGGTCTCTAACTCCTGACCTCAAGTGATCCACCTGCCTCGGCCTCGTAAAGTGCTGGGATTACAAGTGTGAGCCACCACACACAGCCTATTCCAAGTTGTTTGTTTGTTTTTATGTGTTTGTTTTGTTTTATTTGGAGACAGAGTCTGGCTCTATCACCCAGCCAGTGGCACAATCTTGGCTCACTGCAACCTCTGCCTCCCAGGTTCAGGCTATTCTCCTACCTCAGCCTCCCAAGTAGCTGGGATTACAGGCATCCACCACGCCTAGCTAATCTTTTGTATTTTAGTAGAGATGGGGATCCACTGTATTGCCCAGCTGGTCTTGAACTCCTGACCTCGTGATCTGCCCACCTCAGCCTCCCAAAGTGCCGGGATTACAGACATGAGCCACCACACCTGGCCTATTCCAAATTCTTGATATCAGAAAGCTACTCCTAAAAGAACAGGTGGCTTCCTGAGGGGTCAGGAGTGGTTATGGGGTGTGACTTCTTCCCACCATGGCCACAAACAGAGGCCCTGTGGGATGTGATGTTTATCCTTTGCTGCCAAGTTGGGTCCCTAGCAGAGATATTTTCCCCTGTTTTAATGGAAGTGGTCACACAGTCTTTGTTTTCCAGAAGGGGCAGTGCTCCCACCTTCCGAGATTAGGCGTTGTTTTTCCCTTGTGTGCTCTGATCCAGGAGAAGACACCATATATGGTCTCCTCGCTGACAAGTGGAAAATCCCATTTACCTTGCTGCAGCTTGGGGAACTTGGCACTAGATTTGGCAGAATATCACAGGGAAACTTCTGCTTTTGTGTCATTAACACAACAGTGGGAGCAAAAGATAGATTCATTAGTGCACTGGAGATATAGATACCCAACTTCCCAGGTCAAGGTAGTAGTGGCAGGAGTGGGGGGTGGCATTCAGGTGGAATCAGGAGGAGAGTTTCACTTAACAAGTAGGGATTTGGGTATTTGGGGATCACTACAGTTAGTTAGGAGGTCTGGAGAGACAGCCATGAAATTTTGTGGATAGGCCAGAAGGTAGAGAACTCTCAACCCTGGGAATGTTGATGACAAATCCAGCAACCAAAAGATGATTCCCTGAGGCTACAGTGTTTGAAATATTTACTATAGGGCTATGTTCCCACCTGCATTGGATCAAGGTAATTAGGAAATCAAACAGGATTAATAGTGACGACATGGTGTCCAGTTGGGCCTTAGAGTGGCCTCTACACCCAACAAGGACAAAAGAGGTGTTTCCTGGGAGGTTGGCTGAAGCAACAGAAAAGACGTATTATAATCGGGAAGAAGAGAAAATTACTGCTCCTACGCCCACCTGCAGCATCACGTTACCACCTCTGGCTGAGTGTTGATTCTTTTTTTTTTTTTTTTTTTTGAGACGGAGTTTCGCTCTTGTTACCCAGGCTGGAGTGCAATGGCACAATCTCGGCTCACCGCAACCTCCGCCTCCTGGGCTCAGGCAATTCTCCTGCCTCAGCCTCCTGAGTAGCTGGGATTACAGGCACGTGCCACCATGCCCAGCTCATTTTTTGTATTTTTAGTAGAGACGGGGTTTCACCATGTTGACCTGGATGGTCTCAATCTCTTGACCTTGCGATCCACCCGTCTCGGCCTCCCAAAGTGCTGGGATTACAGGCGTGAGCCACCGCGCCCGGCCCGAGTGTTGATTCTTTTAAATAGGCGCAGAGGGCATCCAAAGGTTCACAGGTGTAGGTCATGGGGGCCCCCTTTTGTGCTGAAATTTGTGAGAAACAGGTTTAACCTGGACAGGTGTAGCCAACTAGTTACTCCCTGAAGTTTAACAGCAGTAGAGGTACTCAACAACACCTGATACAGCCCCTTCCATTCTGGTGTAATTGATTGTTGGGGGATCTTGTTTCCAAGTTTGTGCTAAGTCTCCTGGTTGAATGGGGTGGTTAACGATTTCGTTTGTTGGAAGGAGAAATATTTTGTCTCCATATGTTGTGAACTGAATGCCAGCCCAGGAATCTCGTCCAGCGAGAGGGTCCCAAACCTGGAAGAGCGCGTGCATGGAAAAAAAGGAGAAAGAAAAGAGCGGGGTCTGGAGGACTGGATGGGCTATGCCCAAGCAGCAATTTTATTTGTGCAGTAGGTTCCATTATATACTTTTCTACTTAATGTTGTTTACGTCAGATCAAAGCATTTCTCAAATAACAAAAGAAACAGAAAACAATTCTGGGGAACTAGTAAAAGGAACAGATACTGATTTAAAAGGTCAAGGGCAAAGTAGGTGATGCTGATTATCAATATTATCAGTACACCCAGTAAATACTTAACAATTGTAAATACTACGGTGAATATTTTACAAGTAATGTAGCAAAAATCCAAAAATGAACACAATGAAGCAATAAACCATAAGGAACCAAAAGTGGACACAATGCCTCCCAAGTCCTCATATCCATAAAGTAATGTCTGTTAATTATTTTGAATAGCATAGTCCCTCTCTCGGCTCCTGCTTTCCCTCAGCTCGACTCCCCCAACCGGGGATCTGTGTCTGGGCTCAAGCTCACCATATGGTGAGGCCTATTTCCTAGGGGCCTCACATGGGAGTGTTCCCCACATCCACAGGCTTGGAGGGCCTTTTGGACCTGGCCTAAATTGATATGGGTGAGCATTCCATGTGTCTCTTCATCAAACAGGAGGTCTGAAGTTAAAAAGGGCTCCCAGGGCTGGGCACTGTGGCTCACACCTGTAATCTCAACACTTTGGGAGGCCAAGGCAGGCAGATCATGAGGTCAGGAGATCGAGACCATCCTGGCTAACACAGTGAAACCCTGTTTTTACTAAAAATACAAAAAATTAGCCAGGCATGGTAACATGTGCCTGTAGTCCCAGCTACTTGGGAGGCTGAGGCAGGAGAATCGCTTGTACCCAGGAGGCAGAGGTTGCAGTTAGCTGAGATTGCACCACTGCAGTCCAGTCTGGGTGACAGAGTGAGACTTCATCTCAAAAAAAAAATGGGGGGGCCTCCCATAAGTCATTTCAAGTGGACTAAGTTTTAGTGTTCCCTTTGGAATTGTCCTTACATGTAAAAGGGCAATGGGTAGGAGAGAAACCCAGGCCTCTGAGGTCTCGTAACAGAGTTTTGCTAATGTCCTTTTTAAAATATGATTAGCTTTTTCTAGCTTCCCGAAGGATTGAGGTCTCCAGGATTGAAGATGATAGGTAATGCCTAAGGCTCAGGATAACTGCTGGGTCACTTTAGCTGTAGGAGTGTCCGTTATCATTCTGCAGACTTTTAGGTAATCCAAACCTTGGAATGATCTCTTTGAGCAGGAATTGACATTTCTAATGCCTTTACTGTTCTTGTGGAGAAAGCCTCTATCCACCCGGTGAAAATGTCCATAAATGCTAGCAAATATTTCAGTTCCCTGCCTGGTGGCATCTGGGTAAAATCTATTTGCCAGTCTTCCCCAGGGTGTGGTCCTTGATGTTGTACAGGAGCAAATAGGATGAGGGTATGGGCACCTTCCTGGGTCATTACTGGCACAAATATCCCAGGCCCCAGGGTGTGGTCCTCGATGTTGCACAGGAGCGAATAGAATGAGGGTGTGGGCAGCTTCCTGGGTCATTACCCGCACAAAGTTCCCAGGCCCCGGGGTGTGGTCCTCGATGTTGCACAGGAGCGAATAGGATGAGGGTATGGGCAGCTTCCTGGGTCATTACCCGCACAAAGTTCCCAGGCCCCGGTGACCCACTTTACAGTCTGGAATAATTTCTTTCCCAAGAAGATTTCAGAAACTAGTTTGAATAGGGAGTCCTGACCCAAATGTGAGGAGTCATGGGAATACTTAATTATTTTCCATTGCTCAGCCTCAGGGAGAAAGAATTTGTTGCTTTCTAGAAACCACCCTGAGGGATCCTTTTGTAAGCCTCTTTATTCTGCCCGTTTAATATCCTCTGGGGTATAGTACGGTACTGCTGACATGCATGGGTGGAGTGCCTGGCATGAATCAGTGGACGGGAATCCTGGTATCTCCTTAGCTGTGGCTTTAGCGGCTCTGTCTGCCAGAGCATTTCCTGAATGAGTGAGGTGTCTCCCTTTTGGTGTCCCCTGCAGTGATTGGCTGCTACCTCCTTTGGGAGCTGGACAGCATCTGAAAGTTCCAGGCTCTCTGTTGTCTGGAGGATCGTGTGGAAGGAAAATAAAACAGAACAAATATAGTTTAGGTCATAAGCATAACATAGGTAGTGTTAAACGTTAAGTAAAGGCCATCCGAGAGTGGTACAAAGGCTAAGGAATTCAAGTAACCTCTCCCTAGTGAAGCTGCAAGCTTATCTTGCATTCTAGGCCAGGTTGTAAGCTGTCTTTAGAAGGAAGTGGAGGCAAAGCAGACCTGGCACCACCCTCTGCAGAGATAAGAGCAGCCCAGCACATCTTTAGGTCTGTAGCCGCACATATCCCTGGGTGTCCTCCCCAACCTCTCGACCCCCTACCTCAGCTGTAAATGACCATGAAGCCCAAAATTGTAAAATTTGATTGTCTGTCTGAAACCCGCTCCCTGCCTTGTTTTCCGTCTTAAACTGCATAGAATCAAAACTGCCTTCTTTGTTAGGGTTGGCGGCCATTTTAGGTGTAAGCCTGCTGCCGCCAGGCATGCGAGTTAAAGTTCTCTTCCGTCTCCATTTGGCCGGAGTTTTGCTACAACATTAGCGGTCCCCTTTCTTTTCATAGGGCAGCAAGAGCACAGAGCACCAGGACCCCATATTTGGAATCAGTAAATACGTTGACTCTTAAGTCTTTTCCCAACTGGAGGGCCCTGGTTACTGCAATTAACTCCACTTTTTGAATTGAAGTCTAGGGGGGCAAGCTTTTGTCTCATGATCTCTTGTTGGCTAACCACCTCATAACCTGCCCTCCTTACTCCCTCCTGCATAAAGCTACTCCCACTGTAAACCGTTCCACACTGGGGTTAGGCAGGGGCTCATCTTTGAGATCAGGCCTGCTAAAGTAGATCTGTTCTAAGGTTTCCACGCAGGAGTAAATGAGTTGGGGATCTGTTTCTTGGGACGGGAAGTCCACCAGCAGGGTAGTGGGGTTTAAAACTTGACATACTTTAAAAGTAACAGCTGGGTGTCAAGCAGAAGGGCCTGATAATTAAGTGACCTCCTGTTAGTCACTGGTGTCCTTTGGTCTAAGATTCCCTATACCTGGTGGTGGGTCATGACATCTAACTGTTGTCCTACGGTAAACTTACTGGCTTCTTCTACCAAAGGAGCAGTGGTGGCCACAGCTCGCAAGCATCCTGGCCATGCAGCTGCTACCTGGTCTAGCTGTTAGAAAAGTAAGCCACTGGTCCGGGGCTACTCCTGAGCCTTTGAGTTAGGACGCCCAAAGCCATCCCTTGTTTTTCAGCTATGAAAAGAGTGAAAGGTTTTTCTAAATTAGGGAGTCCCAAAGCAGGAGCTGGTCCCAGCTTTTCTTTTTTTCTTTCCTTTTTTTTTTTTTTTTTGAGACAGAGTCTGCCTCTTGTTGCCCAGGCTGGAGTGCAGTGGCACAATCTCAGTTTATCACAACCTCCGCCTCCTGGGTTCAAGCAGATTCTCCTGCCTCAGCCTCCTGAGTAGCTGGGATTACAGGCATGCATCACCACACCAGGCTGATTTTTGTATTTTTAGTAGAGATGAGGTTTCACCATGTTGGCCAGGCTAGTCTCAAACTCCTGACCTCAGGTTATCCGCCTGCCTCAGACTCCCAAAGTGCTGGGATTAGAGGAGTGAGCCACCGCACTCAGCCCACAGCTTTTCTTTTAGTGTTTAGAATGCCTGTTAGCAGGTTCCATCCCAATTCAAAGGCTCACAATCACTCCCCTGTAGAGCTTCACAGAGTGGCTTTGCTCTAAGCTCAAACAAGGAATCCAGATCAGGATTCCCAAAAAGGCTATTACTTGCTTCTTAGTCTGACGGGGCTGGAGTGCCAGGTTGGTCTCTTTTTGCTTCTGGACAAAAGTCGTTGTTCCAGGGGTGAGCATATACCCCCAATATTTAGCCTTTTGCACAGAGATCTGGACCTTGTTGGGGAAAACCCACTATCCTTGCTTTTCCAGAAAATTAAGGAGCTGGACTGTCTTCCTGCCAGTCTTCCCTGGTGAGTCTGGAAATTAATATGTCATTTGCATATTGCAAGAGGGATCCATTAGTTAACTGTAGTTCCCTTAACTCCTTGGTCAATGCATTGCCGAAGAGATGGAGACTGTCCCTAAAACCTTGAGGGAAGGACTGCCCAGGTAAGCTAAGATGCAGCATGAGTGTCTGGATCAGTCCATTTAAAAGCAAAAATGTAGTGGGAGTCTGGGTGTAAAGTTATACAAAAGAAAGCATCCTTACCATGAACCAATGAGCATCTTCAGAGACATGGGTAAAGATTGCACAAGGATTGGGAACTGCTGGGTAGACTGGGACTACTGTCTCATTAACTGCCCTCAGATCCTAAACAAATCTATATTCTCCATTTGGTTTCTTTACAGGTAAAATGAGGGACTGGCACAGGATTGTAGGAATCCATACTTTAGGAACTCCATGTTAGGAGCTGGATGCTCTTCTGAGCCTCGGGTCTCAAAGGACATTGTTTCTTCCACATGTAATTAATGCTGGGTTTTTAAATAACCTGGAATGGAGGTACATTAACAGCTCTACCAGGAACTTGCAGTATGTGGTGGAAGGAGCACCTTCTCCTTATCTGTGTTAAGGTAAGCACTCAGAGCTAGAAGTGTCTGTTCCCCGCCTATTGCCTTCTTATGACGCACTTTAAATTGAACTGTGGCCTATACTTTGGAAAGTAATTCTCTCCCCAGTAGAGGGATAGGACACTCAGGCATAAGTAAAAACCTGTGGGAAAATGTATGGACCTCCAGGGTGCAGCCAAGGGGGTGGGTAAATCTCCTAATTTTTTGGCTGGCCATCAATCCCCATTGCTGTACAAGAGCAGGAAGACAGTGGCCCTGAGAAATAGGTTAAAACTGAGTAGGCTAGAGGCTAGAAGCAGTTGCTCATGCCTATAATCCCAGCATTTGGGAAGCCAAAGCAGGTGGATCACGAGGTCAAGAGATCAAGACCATCCTGGCAAACATGTTGAAACCCCATCTCTACTAAAAAAACAAAAATTAGCTGGGCACAGTGGCACGTGCCTGTAATTCCAGCTACTTGGGAGGCTGAAGCAGGAGAATCACTTGAACCCGGGAGGCAGAGGTTGCAGTGGGCAGAGATCACACCATTGCACTCCACTGGCGACAAAGCGAGACTCCATCTAAAAAAAAACAAAACAAAACAAAACAAAAAAAACCTGAGTAGGCTGCTCCTGTGTCCACTAAAAACCCAGTATTTTTGCCTGCCACATCCAGGGTTGCCCAAAACTCCTGTGTGGAGATGGAAAGGTGTCTAGTGGGAGTCCTAGAGGACCGCAGGCCCTGTTTTCTTGGCCACTATGGGTCTGGGTGTCTCAGACTCCCATTTAAGCCTGGGACAGTCCTTCTTCCAGTAGCCTTCTTGTTTCCAAAAGGCACACTGATTTTGGCCTAGAATCCAGAAAGTGGAGGGACTCTCATCTGGCACTGATCTTCCCACATTTTCTTGGGGTGGGTAACCCAGAAACGGCAGGGGGCCTAAAGCAGCCACTAACAATCATGCTTTTTTGGCCAACTTTTTGGCTTTTGCCCCATCCTCTGCCCTGTCCCTATTGTTGTAGACCCTAAAAGCAATGTCTAAGGGTTGGCTCATGGGGTTTGGGCCCCATTGCTACCTTTTGTAGCTTCCTCCTAATGTCAGGGGCAGGCTGAGTGATAAAATGCACAGCCAGGAGAGCTGGCCCTTCTGGGGAGTCTGAGTCTGCATTAACGTATTTCCTGAGTGCCCCAAGCAAACACAGCAGGATTTTCATCTTTGTCCCAAGTTATTTCTCTCACCTTGTCATAATTCACTGGCTTAAGCACACACTTTTTCATGTTAAATAAATTAGCATGTGATTTTTGCCTTTAAGATCTTGAGACCCTCTCTTGTCATCTGAGAGCCTAGATCTGGAACTGCACCTCCTCCCACATGATGTGGCATGACCTTTGTGATGAATGGCTATTCCACCTGCTTGTACACGGGCAGCATCTAGAATTCTTTGCTTTTCCTCTACAGTACAAGTGGACAGTAATATTTGCACATCGTGCCAAGTTAAATCAAAGGATACAGTCAACTTAACAAACTCCTCTACGAACTGCCCTGGATCCTCTAAAACACAACCAAATTTTTCTTTGCATAAAGCCAAATCAAACATGGAAAAAAGCGCATATACTCTGGTTGTTCCTCCGCACCTGTCAGCTACCTCTCTCAATGGACACAGGTCCAATTTTGGCAGCTGATATGGGGCCTGACTCCTGGTAGTACTGGTTGGGTTTACTTCCTCTGGCAGTGGGGGATATGGGTCAGGGCTTGTTGGATAACGGCGGGGGATGCCTGCTGAACTTGAGGTGGAATTCTGCACTAGAGAACTGGTGGGTCCCCCTCAGAATTAGGAGACTGGAGAGGCTTCAAAGTGGGGACACTGGCCTCAAAGGGGCAGCAGCTAAGAGAGGGTCATCTACAACACCTGGTGTGCCTGGGGGCATAATGAGCTGGATACATTCTACAGCTAGCCCTTAAGTTAGGGTCCTGGTAGATGGCCAGAAACACCTGCACATAAGAAACTTCTTCCCATTTTACTTCCTTTTTAGAAAACAAATTGTAATTGTCCAATATCATTATAATATAAAGAATTATGAGGCCAGGCACAGTGGCTCACACCTGTAATCCCAGCACTTTGGGAGGCCGAGGTGGGCGGATCCCTTGAAGTCAGGAGTTCGAGACCAGCCTGGCCAACATAGTGAAACTCCGTCTCTATTAAAAATATAAAAAAATTAGCTGGGCGTGGTAGCCTGCACCTGTAAGTCCAGCTACTCAGGAGGCTGAGGCAGGAGAACTGCTTGAATCAGGAGGTAGAGGCTGTGGTGAGTCAAGATTGCCATTGCACTCCAGCCTGCGCACAGAGCAAGACTCTGTCTCAAAAAACAACAACAAAAAAGAAGAATCATGCCTAGGCCACATGTGTTGGTTTGCCAGTTTGTATTCAACCCAAACACTGGTACAACAGAAAATGAGTTTTTTCTTTTTCAATCGGACTAATTGGAATTTACTCCAATTGCCTAAAAGACACCCTCAGGGCAAGTCCTCCTTCAGTATGCTTGCTGCTGTCTAGTAAGGAGATCTACAGGGGTTTTAGTGACCTAAGCTTAGCAAATGCCTGGTGACTTCTCCCTGTTAAATTTCCACTTTCTACAAAGAAGGCGGAAATATAGACAGAAGGTGTCACAAAAGTGGATTACAAGCTGCAAATGGGCAGTAGATTGTTGGCCTTAATTCCACAGAGAGTGAGGGTTAGGCAGAGAGAGGCTAAAAATGGTGGCAGTGGCAGGGAGAAGGGGCAGGGGGTAAAAGCATTGCCCGGGGAAGGCCTCGGGAGCCCTGACTACCAGAGCACCTACCTCATAGCTCAGACACCGAGAACAGTGTTCAAGTGGCCACTTTCTGCTGCTGTAGGTGGCTGTCCATCAGGTCAGGGGCCTGGGTCTCCTATTCCCCTTCAACCAAGGGGGCTTGAGTAAGGCAGTTACAGTTACAAGACAGCACACAGGAAGAGGTCTGCAACTGGCTATTAGGAAAATAATCACTTCTAACTTCAGAACAGAAAAACTTCTGACTTCAGAAAGACCAAGATTCCCCCAGGGGAGGACTAGCTTTTTCTACCTTGCCTGAGGATTGAGGTCTCGAAGAGTAAAGACGTAAAGACCACGGGCAATGCCTAAGGCTCAGGAAACCTGCTGGGTCAGTTTAGTTGTGAAGGAGGGTCTGTTACCACTGTGCCAAACCTTGCAACTCCTCTACGAACTGCCTGGATCCTCTAAAACACAACCAAATTTTTCTTTGCATAAAGCCAAATCAAACATGGAAAAAGGCGCATATACTCTAGTTGTTCCTCCATGCCTGTCAGCTACCTCGCTCAACGGACACAGGTCCAGTTTTGGCGGCTGATATGGGGCCCGACTCCTGGTAGTGCTGGTTGGGTTTCCTTCCTTCGGCAGTGGGGGATATGGGATCCCACACGAGGCAGCAGCAGTACGGCCACTTGCCCATCTGCTTAGCCCTACCACCCTCCAGGGAAAATGACGGCTTTAAAAAGAGCCTTTGGTTAGTGCCACAGATAATTCCAAACCTTGCAATTATCTCTTTTTTTTTTGACAGAATCTCACTCTGTCGCCTAAGCTGGAGTGCAGTGGCGCTGTCTCGGCTCACTGCAACCTCTGCTTCCCTGGTTCAAGCGATTCTCCTACCTAAGCCTTCTGAGTAGCTGGGACTACAGGCACCCACCACCACACCTGGCTAATTTTTTGTATTTTTAGTAGAGATGATGTTAGCCAGGATGGTCTCGATCTCCTGACCTTGTGATCCGCCTGCCTTTGCCTCCCAAAGTCCTGGGATTACAGTTGTGAGCCACCGCACCTGGCCAAAATGATTTCTTTAGGTAAGAATTTAGGCTGGGCGCAGTGGCTCACGCCTGTAATCCCAGCACTCTGGGAGGCCAAGGCAGGCGGATCAAGAGGTCAGGAGATTGAGACCATCCTGGCTACCATGGTGAAACCCGTCTCTACTAAAAATACAAAAAATTAGCCGGGTGTGGTGGTGTGCCCCTGTAGTCCCAGCTACTTGGGAGGCTAAGGCAGAAGAATCACTTGAACCCAGGAGGTGGAGATCGTGCCACTGCACTCCAGCCTGGGCAACAGAGCAAGACTCCCACCAAAAGAAAAAAAAAAAGGAATTTGGGGCTGAGCGTAGTGGCTCACACCTATAATCCAAGCACTTTGGAGTACAAGGGGGGGGCAGATCACCTGAGGTCAGGAGTTCAAGACCTGCCTGACCAACATGGTGAAACCCCTGTCTTTAAAAAAAAAAAAAAAAAAGAATTTGGACACTTCTAATGCCTTTTTCTGTTCTTGTGGGGAAAGCCTCTATCCACTCAATGAAAGAGGGGATGACAATACCAAAACCCCCAGAGCCTCTAGGGGAGGCCACTTCAGGTTTTGCTGAAAAACCTGGAGTACCTGACTTTCACCCAACAAGGTCCCCTCATGAAATGCTGAAAACCCCAGGGCACCCGAGGGGTGGCCAACAGTAAACCTCAGGCCAAGTTGGAAGTCACAGAACAATGTGACTCTGGTGTTCCAGAGTCAACACAACAGGAGGCCTTGCCCAGCCAAGTGTCCTGCTTTAAATCATTGCCCAAAAATAGTCAACAGAAAATCAAAAGAAAAGAAAATGCTACAAACAAAACATACAACTTAGGACTGAAAATGAAACGGCTGGTGAAGTAATAAAATGGAGTCAGAGGGGAAGGATCAGGGAAAGGGTGACAAGGACGGGGAAGTACTTCAGGATATCCAAATGATAAGGGACTTTTAACTGACCTCTATTTTTGGGGTGCTGGGGGCAGAGTCTCACTCTATCACCCAGGCTGGAGTGCAATGGTGTGTTCTCGGCTCACTGCAACTTCCGCCTTCCGGGTTCAAGGGATTCTCCTACCTCAGCCTCTGGAGTAGCTGGGATTACAAGCGCCCACCACCACACCCAGCTAAATTTGTATTTTTAGTAGAGACAGGGTTTTGCCTTGTTGCCCAGGCTGGTCTCAAACTCCTGACCTCAGGTAATCCACTCACCTCAGCCTCCCAAAGTGCTGAGATCACAGGCTTGAGCCACCATTGATTGACTTCTTAGCCAAAAGCTTTTATTCTTTAGCTGACCTGATGTTGTTGGGGTGGGGCAGGTGAGACACTTACCCATCCATAGGAGCCAAAATGGTGCTGACCAATCTTCCATGTGGCACCCAGGTGAAGGTCTTTTCAGGATCCCCTGGCTTGGGTGGGCTCAGCTGCCATGCTGGGAGGGTCGTCCCAGGACTGGTAACCCACCAGCCTCTGGATCCCACGTGAGGCAGCAGCAGTATGGCCACTTGCCTGTCTGCTTACTCTACCACCCACCAGGGAAGATGACGGCTCTAAAAAGAGCCTTTGGTTAGTGCCACAGCTTTGCAGCCCCCATCGCCGACTGCTTCTCTATTTCTTGCCATCTCTCCACTCATCAACTTGCCGATCACTGTCGCTTGCCATCTCTTTCCATCTCTCACTGTCTTGCCACCTGCCATCCCTCACCACCACCTTGCCAGCTGCCATTTCTTTCTCTGCCTCTCATGCTGTTGTGTTCTCTCTTCTGCCCCATATTTGGTGTCGTGTTGTAAGGCAGGTGAGCCCCAAATTGGGGCTTAGCCCAAGAAGATTTTTGGTTTTGCTCAGGAAAGAACTAAAAGTGAGCTGGTGGTAAAACAAACAAACAAACAAAAAAAAACAGCTTTTTTTTTTTTTTTGAGATGGAGTCTCAGTTTGTCACCCAGGCTGGAGTGCAGTGGCGCAATCTTGGCTCACTGCAACCTCCGCCTCCTGGGTTCAAGCGATTCTCGTGCCTCAGCCTACTGAATAGCTGGGATTACAGGTGTGCACCACTACGCCCAGCTAATGCTTTTTTTGTTTTTGTTTTTGTTTTGTTTTTTTTGAGATGGAGTTTTGCTTTTGTTACCCAGGCTGGAGTGCAATGGCGCGATCTCGGCTCACCGCAACCTCCACCTCCTGGGTTCAGGCAATTCTCCTGCCTCAGCCTCCTGAGTAGCTGGGATTACAGGCACGCGCCACCATGCCCAGCTCATTTTTTGTATCTTTAGTAGAGACGGGGTTTCACCATTTTGACCAGGATGGTCTTGATCTCTAGACCTCATGATCCACCCACCTCGGCCTCCCAAAGTGCTGGTATTTTTAGTAGAGACAGGGTTTCACCAGGTTGGTCAGGCTGGTCTCAAACTCCTGACCCACCTCGGCCTCCCAAAGTGGTGATATGAGCCACTGTGGCTGGCCAAGGAAACAGCTTTATTGAGGAGGCAGTGCAGTGCTGGGGCTCTGTGACTGCTCCTGCCAAGCAGGGCTACCCCACAGGCAGTGTGTAGAGAGTAGCAGCTCAGGGTAGCTCAGCAGTCATATTGATGCCTACTTTTAATTACATGCAAATTTGGGGTGGATTGTGCAGAAATTTCAACAAGGGTGGTAACTTCCTGGTTGTTGAGTCATTGCCATAGAAAGGGCTGGTGATGTCCAGTTGTTGCCATGGCAGTAGTAAACTGACATGACACTGGTGGGCGTGTCTCATGGAGAGGTGCTTTTGCCTCTTCCCTGTTTCAGCTATCAGTCTTGTCCAGAGTCCGTCCTGCCTCCTACCTCATTGGCAGTGGTGTGCTGGTAATTATTTTACAACTGGCTAAGAAAGAAACTCTGATTTGTAAAAGTTGCCAATTTCTGTGGTGTAAATTTTTTTTTTTTTTTTGAGACAGAGTTTTGCTCTTATTGCTCAGGCTGGAGTGCAATGGTGCAATCTCGGCTCATTGCAACCTTTACCTCCTGGGTTCAAGAGATTCTCCTGCCTCAGCCTCCTGAGTAGCTGGGATTACAGGCATGCAACACCGCCCCCAGCTAATTTTTTGTATTTTCAATAGAGATGGTGTTTCATCACGTTGGACAGGCTGGTCTCGAACTCCTGACCTCAGGTGATCCACCCGCCTCAGCCTCCCAAAGTGCAGGGATTGTACAGGCGTGAGCCACTGCGCCTGGCCTGTAAATACTTTTATCCTGGCTGAACTCACACATTGCTGGTGGCAGCATAAATTGGTATGACCACTTTATAAAACCATGGGATGCATATGCCAGGAGCCAGTAACTGTACTCCTACATGTGTGCACCAAAAGATACATATTATTTAAAACTGAAAAACTAGAATGGATAAATTATTATACATTCATGCAATGGAATAGTACATCACAATGGAAATGAACTAGCTGCTACTACACGTAACAACACAGATAAATCTTATAAATAGAAAACAATATACAGGCCGAATGCAGAGGCTCACGCCTGTAATTCCAACACTTTGGGAGGCCAAGGCAGGTGAATTGCTTGAGTCCAGGAGTTCAAGACCAACCGGACAACATGGTGAAACCTCGTCTCTACAAACAATACAAAAATTAGCCAGGCATAGTGGCACATGCCTGTAGTCCCAACTATTCAGGAGGCTGAGGTTAGAGGATTGCTTGACCCTAGGAAGCAGAGATTGCAGCGAGCTGAGATTGTGCTACTGTACTCCAGCCTGGGTGACAGAGTGAGACCTGTCTCAAAAAGAAAAGAATATATACTGTATAATTTTAACTATATGAAGTTCAAAAACAGTCAAAACTCCTCTATGTGGTTAGAAGTCAAGCAAATGGTGACCTTAGGTAGGGCAGAGGGCTGGGATTGAGAGGTAGCACAAGAGAAGCATCTTTGCTGGATGGCTGTAATTACTAAGTAAATGTTGTACGCCATCCAAATTCATGCACTGAGTTCCAAATCCCAAATGTGATGGGATTAGGAGATGGGGTCGTTGGGAGGAAATTAGGTTTAGGTGTAGTCATAAGGGCAGGGACCTCATAATGGGATTAGTGTCCTTATAAGAAGAGACCAGAGAGCTTGCTCATGCTCTCTATGCTTTGAAGACTCAGTGAGAAGGCAGTCATCGACAAGCCAGGAAGAGAGCCCTCACCAGAACCCAACCTGCCAGCACCTTGATCTGGGACTTCCCAGCCTCCAGAATTGTGAGAAATAAATGTCTGTTGTTTAAGCCACCCAGTCTATGGCATTTTATTATACCAACCCGAGCAGACTAAGACAGTTCTGTTTTCACGGGTGTGCTCAAGTTGTGATGATGCATTAAGCTTATACTTATGATTAATACATTTTTCTGCATGAATGATTTACTTTAATAAAAAATCACATTAAACCCAATGCATTGTGTGCACACACAGAAACAAAGAAAACTAATAATCATTATCAGAATAAATCAACTTTGCAACATCTCTAATTTGTAGACAAATCTTACTGTATTCAAAAATTAAAGAAATTATACTGTGGCCAGTCAAACAAACAGAAATTTCACCAAGAGAAACTAAGGTTAATAATAAAACAACTTATGTATGTACTTAGAAGAAGCCGTCCAAACATAAAGAATATTTTCTAAATCCCCAAATATTTATTTGTAACCAACTAGCTTCAAATCCAATCATATCAAAGAAAGTCTCCAGCTCGGCCGGGTGCAGTGGCTTACGCCTATAATCCCAGCATTTTGGGAGGCCGAGGTGGGTGGATCATGAAGTCAACAGATCGAGATCATCCTGGTCAACATGGTGAAACCTCATCTCTACTAAAAATACAAAAATTAGCTGGGCATAGTGACAGGTGCCTGTAGTCCCAGCTACTCGGGAGGCTGAGGCAGAAGAATTGCTTGAACCCAGGAGGCGGAGGTTGTGGTGAGCCAAGATCGCGCCATTGCACTCCAGCCTGGGTAACAAGAGCAAAACTCCGTCTCAAAAAAAAAAAAGAAAAAAGAAAATCTCCAGCTCAAAACACAAAGAGTACAGTACCTTCTCCAAAGAAGAAAAACACACATTTTAAGACAAAAACACTCACCATTAAGCAGAAACCTCTGACTCATCTGTTCTTATCTTCCTTCCCATACAGCCCTTTTATTTCCCCACTCTGACACAAAGTGCCCTTTAGCTCATTGTGGGTAGGAAGTGTCCTGGTCTTCTGCCTGCTCTGAGTGAATCAAGGGGATCAGTGGAATCAAGGGAATCAGTATTTCTCAGCTTAACTGGACATCCTGAATCACCCCAGGCACAAATCCAATTCTGTTGGGAGAGTTACTGGCTATGTGTTCTTTTCCTACTTAAGTCACCTTAGTCCAGTCCAAAAGAAGCGGAAAGTTCCTACCTCCAGAGCCTTTGCTTTCTCACATTTTTTCACCTCTCTGAGCCATTGCCATTAGCTACTCCCATATTTGCCCCTATAACCATTTCTTTGAATTCTGCATGGTGAAGTTAGGAGAAGCCACATGGCCTCCAGCACACACGTGCGCACACGTACACACACACACACACACACACACACACACACACACACACGGTGTTCTTTCTCTTATGGGCCCACTTTCCAAACACGCTGGATGCCAATCTTCCCTTTTTTGGATTCAGCCCACCTTCGTCACACAGTTAACTAATACTGTGTAAATTTCCAAAGTGTCCACTAGAGGACACTACAATCCTACTTCTAATGCCAATTTGTTGCAGTATGGCGTCTGTGAACTCCCAACGGAATCTTCCTCTTCCTTATCTGAGCTACTCACGTGTTTCTAGCTAATTATTTCTTGTACTAGGCACCTAAGGAGGAAATAGGTGATATAAACAAGGAAGGAAGTAGCACCCCGACTAATCTCCTTATTCTCAAATCCTTGGTTCCAGGGCAGGATGCTCTCACGATCTAGGCATTCTTTCCCTCAAGATGGATGTAACTGATGGCAGATGTGCTATTAGTGACATTGATGTCACTGTGCTGGGTCCCCAGCAATGCTCCAGGGGAAGCCAAGAGTTGAGCTGGGCCTCAGATCATCAACCAAACCTCAAGAATTTATCAACCATGGCAGCCCCATCTCATGACCAGGCTGGAGCCTGTCTGGACCTGGTTCTTCTGGTTCCCACCATCTGTCCTTCTCCCCACTCAACACCCTTCCCCCCAGGACCAGTGTTTATGGTTCTCTTTCCTCAAGGTCATCATCAAAATTCACGACCAATTTCTCATTAGCCCATTTAGAGGAATGGGTGGCTCAATGCTATGAACACAACTGCTTCAGCTTAGAAAAAAAAAAAAAGGGCAACCCTTTGCAATGAAAACATTTCTATAAGTGAGGCTTATTGACTAATACAACATGACTTCTTGTACATTTTAAAATAAAAACAAGGATATCTAAACATAAATATTTTCTCATCCCAGGAGGCAACAGCAACAGAAAAAGTCAGCATAAATACTTTCAAGGGCGTGTCTGTAGCCTCATATGGAGAATGCTTATTTTTTTTCTGAGACAGAGTCTCACTCTATCGCCTAGTCTGTGATGCAGTGGCACATTCTCATTTCACTGCAACCTCCACCTCCCGGGTTCAAGCAATTCTCCTGCTTCAGCCTCCCAGGTAACAGGGATTACAGGCACATGCCACCACACCCAGCTAATTTTTGTATTTTTAGTAGAGATGGGGTTCCACCATGTGGACCAGGCTCATCTTGAACTGCTGACCTCAAGTGATGCACCCACCTCAGCCTCCCAAAGTACTGGGATTATAGGCGTGAATCAGTATGCCCAGCTGAGAATGCATGTTTTTAAGCTAGACTGCCTCAGATCGAATTCTAGATTTGCAATTTACTAGCCACATGGACTTGAGCCAATTAGTTAACCTCTGCACATCCATTTCCTGAGCTGTTAAAATGAAGAACATAATAGTATCTACTTCATAGGATTGTTGGCGAAGATTAGATGAATTTATATATATATATATATATATATATATATGTATGTATGTGTATATATATGTATGTGTGTATATATATATGTATGTATATATATATGACTAGCTAATATATAAAATGCTTAGTCTGGGCATGGTGGGCCATGCCTGAATGGCAGCACTTAGGGAGGCCAAGGAAGAGGATTGCTTGAAGCCCAGGAGTTCACAACAAGCCTGGGCAACTCCAGCAGACCCTGGAGTTTTAAAAAATTAGCCAGGCATAGTGGCATGTACCTGTAGTCCCAGCTACTTGCGAGGCTGAGGCAGAAGAATCACTTGAGACCAGGAGGTCGAAGCTGCAGTAAGCCCCCACCACACTCCAGCCTGGGGGACAAGGTGAGACCTTGTCTCAAAAAAAAAAAAAAGTGTTTAGAACTGACTTGGTACTAGTAAGTACCCAATGAATGTATGTTAGCTATTATTATTATTACTATTCTATACCGAATCTTGTGGATAAATTCTTCATACACAGGGTGACATTTGTTTTATTTTTCTTATATTCCATGATAAGCTCATCCTAAATAGAATATTAAGAAAATGTCGGCCAGGTGTGGTGGCTCATGCCTGTAATCCCAGCACTTTGGGAGGCTGAGGCAGGCGGATCACCTGAGGTCGGAAGTTCAAGACAAGCCTGACCAACATGGAGAAATCCCATCGCTACTAAAAATACAAAATTGGCTGGGTGTGGTGGCAATGCTTGTAATCTCAGCTACTCAGGAGGCTGAGGCAGGAGAATCGCTTCAACCTGGGAGGGGGAGGCTACAGTGAGCCGAGATCACACCGTTGCACTCCAGCCTGGGCAGCAAGAGTGAAACTCCTTCTCCAAAAAAAAAGAAAGAAAGAAAATGTCTGAGTACACCAAGACTGGGCACCAATGATTGCTGGAGGGTGCAGATCTGACACATTACCTAGTGAGGACATTGGGTTATGTGTAACTTAGTAATGCATGATTCCGTGCTGTTGATGACAGTGTCCAGAGAATGCTGGAGGCAAACGACTGTGGGAGGTACCCATTCTGGATGAAAACGGGCTCAGGGCTAACCTGGGGTCAAATAGTTTGGGGATAACACCGGGTTGTGTGTGAAAGTATGTTGAGAAAGAATTAGAATGAAATAGCATGTGGGTAAGACCAGGCCTGGAGAAAATGGAGTTTTTGTGACAATGGTGTTGGGCAGTGGGTGCTGGCACCCGTTTAACGATTGTCTCTTTAAGAAAAATAAGACACTGACTTGTAGCGTTTCCAAATTCCGGGATGTAAATAGTCCCACTGTGGTGGTGTCAAGTCCCCAACACGATGTCACCATGAGCCATGTAGGAAGCGTCAGAGAGAAAGGAGAAGAAAGCCTGGAACTGACTTTTGAAGACTCCAACATCTCCAGGCTTGGCAGAAGAGAAGTCAGCAAAGGAGCCAGAAGGTGCGCCAGAGGAGGAGGAAAGTCGGCAGAGTGTGCTGTCCAAAGAGCTAGGGGAGAGGGCTTGAGGCGGGGGAGGAAGTGTCAGGAAAGTTGAATGTTTCTGAGAGGTTGGTAGATCAGCCCTCAGGGCAGTCCTGCAACATGACGTCACCTGCAATCCTCATGGATCAGACCCTGCGCCAACCCAGGTGCACCCACCACCCTTGCATAGGGGCGCCTGTCATCTTGGCCACTCAACTGCCTTCTGTACTTCTGGTAAAAGCATCCCACCCCACTGGAAAACAGCCTGTCCTTCCTCCAGGCGGGTGAAACAGTGTTGTGGGTGAGACCAGGCCTGGATCAAACAAGGTTTTTGTGACAATGGTGTTGGGCAGTGAGTGCTGGTAACTGTTTAACCATTGTCTCTTCAAGAAAAATAAGACACTGATTTGTAGCCTTTCCAAATTCCCAGGTGTAAATAGTCCCATCATGGGACTATTCCCATCTCCTTCCTCCGGGCAGGTGGCTCCGATCTCAATCATGGCACCTCAAGAAACCACGGTGGCCATGCCAGGCTCAGCCAAGCAGAGCCGTTCTTCGGGATCTATAAGTGTAGTACTGCACCCAAACCTCTCTTTTCCTCTGATAGCCTTAAACTGACATGACGTCACACTGAAGTCGCCTTTGGCAACGGAAAAAGCCTGTCTGTCGTAAGACGAAATGAGAAAGGGAAACCTGGATGTGTCCCTCCATCCAGGTCTACTCTTGTTTTCTCCAGCTCTGAACCAACACACAGCACTGGCATTTTAAACACTTTACAACTATTGGCTCAGTCATGGTAGGTGGGTCACCTGGGTGCCCCATGTGAGAGATGAGGAAATTTGCCCATGGCTGCAGAGTGTAGGAGCTGCAGTTTCATGCTAGGTAGTTCTGTTTGGAGTCTACAGTCAGTCAGGCCAGATGCTTCTTTGTTTTGGGGACTTTACTGGGCATTGAGGGAGAGTGAACAGCATCTCTGGCCTCTGTCCCCCTAGATGCTAGTGGCACCCCCCTCTTCAGGTGTCACAACCAGAAATGCCTCCAGACACAGCCACTAGTTCCAAGGTTGGGGGAGAGCCACTGCTGCTGCTCTGCCACCTTCTGGTTCTTTTCGAATTGCTGTCACTGAGTCACCCAGATGAATCCACATTCACCACAGCTCAGGCTCACCTAATCTGTGAGTCAATTACAAATAACCCCATGCCTTCAAACCTTGGGCCACCCCCAATGCATTGCCACCTGGATGCTCAGTTGTCCAAAACCCCACGCCAGCTACAAATCTGTGTCCCCAAGACTCTCTGTCAACCACAGTCTGTTCATTGAGACTTGTGTGACTCATTACCAGTGGTGTCCCTGCCTTCTGCCAGCAACCAACCACAGCTTCCCAGAGTCAGGGTCACAGAGCTGTTCACAGGACAGAAGGCACACTTGGAGAGAGGGACAGAAGGAAGCACAGGTGTACATATTCAAAGGCAGGGAGAGCCAGAGAAACCCACAAAAGCAGAATACACAGAGAACAGGCCACAGCTGGTTACGTGGAATGGGTCGCTGGCACCCACCATGGCCCCTGGCAGAGCCCAGTGTCTTTAGGACCTCCTCCACCTCTGGATTAGCCCTAGAGGCAGGCAGGAAAGCTAGATTCTGAGGGTAAGGAGCTTAGACCCAGCGTGACAGCTAATCACCCACAGAAGGCCTCTGTCTAGGTCACAAAGCCCTGAGTAGCCTCTCCCCTACCACAGTAGACTCCATGGACTCCCTCCATGGACTCAGGGGACAATGTCCCACCCTCAGTATCTCACCAAGCCCACACCCAGATGGGCACAGGGAAGAGTTCAGACCATCTCTTCTCCCTCTCTCTCTCCTGCCAGAATGCACAAGGAGGGTGTCGGCAGGGGCTGGGGGCCAAGGACAGAGAACTTGGGTTTCCCACTGGATCCCAGGAAGGATCTGGCTGATACCAGAGAAATGCTTTTTCCTGAATCAAGAGACCTGCTAGGAGCAACGGCCCCTCCTCTCTGGACACTGATCTGCAGGGCCCTGAGGGTTACCAGGAAGAGAGAGTCAGCCTATGTTTTGGGGCAATGAAAGGCTGTGAAGGAGCCCCACTCCTCTCCCAGGCAGGCCTGGCATGGTTGCCATGGGGATGCCCCAGTTGCTCCAGAGGTGGCTTCTGGCCCTGGAAGCGGGGATGGCGGAGACAGTCGAGCCTCGCGCCGAGGCGGGTGGGGGTGAAAGGTCAGTGCTGTCTGGGAACATTCCTGATCATAGCTGGGGGCTGAGAGCCTAGGGTTCTTCCTCATGCCTGCTTCTCCCAGCTCACACCCCCATCTCCACCACTGCCACCCCCTCCAACTCCCACTTCCTCTGCTGCTCCCTCTAAAGGGGTGGTCTCAGAGTCTGACTCTGCTGCTAGTTCAGTGGTTCAAGTGTGGGGTTCTGGAGTCAGGGCTGACCAGAGTCAGATGTGTAGACTCAGGTGAAGAACTCATTCGTGTTGCCCCAAGTTAGGGCTCAGGGAGATTCCAGTGAGGAGGATGGGCATGAAGATTCAGTATTAAGCTTCTAGAAAAAAATCAGGCAAGACACCAGTATAAGGGTTCAGGTTTGGGGCACACGTGCTCTCAGCACAATACGGGGCTTCAGGGAACTCAGGGGTAAGGACCCCATGTGAGGGCTCAGCTGGGCTCAGTGATAAGGCTGTGGGATCTGTGCTGGTGTGGTAATTTGTTACTAACCCTTTAGAGATAATGTGTTGCTAAGAACAATTGTTAAAAGACTAAGCTTTAGATGAACACCTTTTAAAATATATAAATTTAAAGGGATTAAGGATGCCTTTAATTTTTTTCTATACATTAAAGAGGATTTAAGGTCAGTTACATTCCTACAGGTTTCCCCTAATCTGTCTGAGGTTGGGTTTTCTTGTCTATACAGTGGGAATAATAACAGTATTTAGCTCACAGGGTCATTGTGAAGATTAAATTAGAAAATGCATGTAAAATTCTTACACAGAAAGTGCACAAAAATAATGGCTCTTTTCATAAATGTGCTTGAGGGCCAGGCACAATGGCTCACACCTGTAATCTTAATACTTTGGGAGGCCAAAGTGGGTGGATCACTTGAGTCTGGGAGTTTGAGACCAGCCTGGCCCGCACAGTGAGTCACTGGCCTGGCCAATGACTCCAAAATAAAACAAACAAAAAGCAATTAGCCAGTCATGGTGGCACATGCTACTCAGGAGGCTGAGGTGGGAGGATCACTTGAGCCCAGGTGGTTGAGGCTGCAGTGAGCTATGATCAACATCACTGCACTCCAGCCTGAGTGACAGACTGAGAAAATAAAACTGGGCCCGGCGGCTTACGCCTGTAATCCCAGCACTTTGGGAGACCGAGGCAGGTAAATCACGAGGTCAGGAATTCAAGACCAGTCTGGCCAGGATGGTGAAACCCCATCTCTACTAAAAATATAAAAATTAGCTGGGCATGGTGGCGGCCACCTGTAGTCTCAGCTACTTGGGAGGCTGAGGCAGGGAATTGCTTGAACCCATGAGGCAGAGGTTGCAGTGAGCTGAGATTGCACCACTTGCACTCCAGCTTGGGTGACAGAGCAAGACTCTGTCTCAAAAATAATAATAATAACAAAATTAAAATAATGAAAATAAATAAATAAAAATAAAAAGTGTGCTTGGAAATGGAAGAGAGAGAATTAAGCAGGTCACCAGAAATTGCTTCAAACCCATGGCAGGCCAGCTGGTGTCACCTGTCTTGGAGGCAGTAAGTATGAAGGGATCCATTTGTCTCCCTCACTGAGGGAGAAACCAGGGGCTGTGTGGGGAGAAGGTGACAACACGCACCTCCCATGAGGGAGAGAGACGCTGCCAACCATGTTGGGAGCGTGGTAAAAATCAGTCGCTCAGATGCACGGAATGCGGCAGTAACATAACCCTATTCGTTAATAGTACATTCAGACGAACCAAGGTTGAGGGCAAAGAATTTCGTTTTTTTTAAAGCGAAACTCTAATTTTGTGGTTCTCAAACTTTTTCGTCTCAGGACCCCTTCACCCTTTCAAAAATAATTAAGAGCCCAAAGTGTTTTAAGTGGTTTTGTCTCATGATCTTCAATGTATTCAAAATTAAAACTGAAAGTTAAAATATACGTTAATTCAAAAGAAGAATGTTTTTATTACATTTTAACTAAAAATCTACATATACCTATGAAAGACAGCTACATATTTTCTAAAACAAAAATGTTAGAACTTTTTTTATAAAAAAGCATCGTTTTATACTTTTGCAAATCTCTTCACTGTCTGGCTTGGAGAAGACAGCTGGATTCTCAGCTGCTTCTGCATTCAATCTGTTGCAATGGGTTGCTTTGGTTAAAATATAGGGCCAGGCACAGTGGCTCACGCCTGTAATCCCAGCACTTTGGGAGGCCGAGGTGGGTGGATCACCTGAGGTCAGGAATTCAAGATCAGCCTGACCAACATGATGAAACCTGTCTCTAAAAAAAATAAAAATAAATAAAAATATGTGATGGAAACTCAGCTTCATAATGTATGTAGCTGGGAAAAAGAGAAGCATTTTAATAGCCTTTTCAGTTAATTGTGGCTATTCTTCTTTCTTCCATACCAAAACTCGAGGAGGTAGGTTCTTAAAGGTGAGTTTCCGCCTGGACGCTTCATTCTTTGTTAACCTTACACTCCACTGGTCTGTCTTGCACTTTGAATAGATCTTTCACTCATGAGTGATTTTGCAACATCGTGTATTGCTTATTTGGAAAATATTAGTTCACCAGTTATGCAGGTCTCTCAAATGTTGACACATTTCGTTATACAGTATTTTTTTTTGAAAAGCACACTCATTAATGCTATCACCGGTCTCATCAGAACTGAAAGCTTTCAAACTCACTGTAAGTAGACATAAGTTTTCCAAATCCTAATTTTCGCTTGAAAACTCTAATTCTGGCATTGGCAACAAGCACTAATAATTTTTTTCCCTTGAATTGACAGGCTCACTTGATTCGCTTTTGAGAAAATGTATGCCAAATACCCAAGTCTGATAACTATAGTTTGTCATTTGTGATTTCTTTTTTCTTTTTTTAAGACAGGGTTTCAAGTAAAACTGGTGTTTGGTGAATTGAGCTCACAATTCAACTGCATAAGTGCTTTTCCTTGAGATAAGCATACTTCCCATTTTGTCACACAAAATATTTACAGGACATGTACTCAAGGGTTAAGACTTAATAAAGTTAATAATGTTACTGCTTCTTCTAGACAATGTAGTCAGTACAGTGTGGTACTGGCATAAAGACATATAGATCAAAAGATGCTCAGCATCTTACAGGCATGAATCAATAGAGCTGTACATATATGGCCCACTGATTTCTTTTTTCATTTTCTGTAGAGGTGGGGTTTTGCCATGTTGCCCAGGCTGGTCTTGAACTACTGGCCCCAAGTGATCCTCCTGCATCAGCCTCTCACAGTTTTGGGCTTATAGGCACCAGCCACCACTTCCATCTTCATGATCCACCAACTTTTGACAAAGATCACAAGTTAATTCAATAGAAAAAGGACAGTATTTGCAACAGATAGTGCTAGAACAATTGGAAATCCATAATCAAAACAAAACAAAGACAAACAAAGCTCAGCTTCTTCCCTTGCACAATTTAATAAAGCAAAATGGATAATAGAATGGACAATGGTAATAGCTACAATTATAAAACTTCTCGACAGAAAAATAGGGGGAATCTTTGAGGCCCTAAGTTAGGTAAATATTTTCTTAGGACTCAAAATGTATAAACTATAAAAGAAAAACATAATTGATTTTTATAAAAATGAAAAAGTTCCACTCTTTCAAAGGCACTGTTAAGCAAATAAAAAGATAAGAAACAGACTGTGAAAAATATTTGTGCTCTTAGAACTCAGTGATAATAATGCAAACTCATTTTTTAAATGGTCAAAAAGGTCGGGCATGGTGGTTCATGCCTATAATCCCAGCACTTTGAGAGATGGGAGGATAGCTTGAGCCCAGGAGTTCAAGACCAGCCTGGATAACATAGTGAGACCTCGTCTTTATAAAAAATAAACAAATTAGCCAGGCGTGGTGGTACAGGCCTGTAGTCCCAACTACTCAGGAGGCTAAGGTGGGAGGATGGCTTGAACCCAGGAGGTCAAGGCTGCAGTGAGCTGAGATGACACCACTGCACTACATCCTGTAGAACAGTGAGACCCTGTCTCAAAAAGAATTTTAATTTTTTAAAAAAGTCAAAAGATTTGAATATTTCACTGGAGAAGATATATGAATGGCAAAAAGCCCATGAAAAGATGCTCAAATCATTATCAGGAAATTGCCTATTAAAACCACAATAAGATACCACAGTACACTTACTACAATTGCTTAAGGTTTAAAGATTGATAATGCCAAATGGTGAGGATGTAGAGCAACTAGAAGTCTCAAAATTGCTGATCAGAATGCAAAATAGTTCAGCCACTTTGGGAAACTGGAAATTTCTTATAAAATGAAACATTTATGTACCTATCATATGCTCCAACAACCCCACTCCAAAGTATTCATTCAAGAGATATGACAATACACGTCCACACAGAGACCTGTATGTGAATGTGCATACTAACTTTATTCATCATGCCAAGAAACAGAAAACAGCCCAAATGTCCATCAACATGTCAATGTTTAAGCAGTTATATATCTATACAATGAAATACCAATCCATAATAAAAATAAAATAACTACTGATACATGAAACCACAAAACAATAATTTTACTGCTTCATCAAGGACTTTCAAAGTGAAACTGAGGCTGGGCGCAGTGGCTCACACCTATAATCCCAGCACTTTGGGAGGTCCAGGTGGGTGGATCACTTGAGGTCAGGAGTTTGAGACCAGCCCAGCCAACATGGTGAATCTCGTATCTACTAAAAATACAAAAATTAGCCAGGCATGGTGGTGCGCACATGTAATCTCAGCTATTTGGGAGGCTGAAGCAGGAGAATCGCATGAACCTAGGAGGTGGAGGTTGCAGTGAGCTTAGATCGTGCATACTGCACTCAAGCCTGGGTGACAAAGTGAGACTCTGTCTCAAAACTATAAATAAATTTAAAAATAAATAAAGCAAAACTGGCCGTTTTTTTCCCTCCTATTGTTACTATCCGTGCACCGTGGTGGAGAAGAATACAAAGACTACTGGTACCGTTGGACGTTGTGCCTTGATTCATGCTTAGCTGCCAACCATTGTTGCTCTTAAGTCATGCAAACATCAACAAAGTGAAAGTGGCAAATAACAATTTAGCATTGTTAGGAAAATAGCTTTTGCCTTGTGGATCCGCTGTGAGAGTCTTACAGATTCCCAGGGATGTGCAATCAACACCCTGAGAACTGATGTTTAGATTAATTCGACTAGTCACATTGACTTTTTAAAAATGACCCTTCTTTTTAGATATCACTCAAAGGCATGTAAAATGCTTTCACAAATATCCCATGGAAAAAAGGAAGACCAACTCCATCTGTGGTACTATTTGCTTTACTTCCTTGACAAATAAAAGGGGGGTTGGGGGAAGGAGAACCCGAGTAGGCCCATGGGAGTGTGTCCGGCATGTGAAGCCATCCATCATGCCGTCATGGTGAGAAGATGCAGGCCTGAGACCAAAAAGGCAAGTGGTGCTGGGAACTCAGGGCCCTTCATCACCTTTCCCCACATGATCCCACTGGCTATACATCCCTCCACAACACAGTCATACACACACACACACACAGAGTCAGGCCAGCCCCACACGCCACGGCTAATCTCTCACAACAAGCCCAACCATGGTTACACTCACACAATACAATCATACAGCCACACCAAAGCCACAAAAAAGCCAACACCCCACCTTATTGTGCTCAAAACCAGGTCACACTATTCTATGTTCACAGATGGAGAATCTCAATGGCCATACACCCAACCATCGTTATACTCAATCTAGCAGAATGGCTCCTATCTACTGGGTCCCCTGGCCATGCCAGCACATCCCCCAAGGTATATCGCGCATGGGGTGAAATAATAGCTTTTGGACACAGACCAACCTGAATTCAAGTTCATGTTCTACGACTTATTATTTCTGTAACCTTCAGCAAATCACTTAACCTGCCTGAGCTTGCATTCTAGAAAACGCAGGTAATTCCTACTTTGAAAACTTGATGTGAGGATGACATAAAATAACCAGATGAGGGGCAGCGCCTTGTCTGGCCCAGTGTGTCCTGGGGATGCAGCTGTAACTGCCATGTATGGCATCTGTCACCAGAGGGCACCAGGGCCACAAGGTGTCTGGGGAGATGGCTGGAAGAAAATATGCCGAAAAGGCCAGGATTCCTGGGGAGTTTCGGAGTGAGCACAGACAGGGGGTGTGGGATGTGTGTGGGGCTGGGCAGCTTTTGGGAACCCCAGCCAGGTCCAGGCCACCCAAGTGTGCTGGGGGTACTACGGTGGGCATCTCCCAGAACTATCCGGATCTAGGAAGGAGGATGGATGAGCGCTCTCTGTGAGCCAGGCCCTCTTCTGTGCCGATTTCACACGCATTAAATCTTTTAGTCCCTACAACAATACCGTGGTTGAGAGTCACTGCTAATATTAATAGTACTCCTGGCGAGGAATACTGAGGATGCTGAGGTCCATAGCCATTAAGTGGAGACCTGGGATACAAATGCAGGGAGTCTAGCTTCAGAATCCACGGGCCTAACCACAACTTCACACTGCCCTCACAGTGACCCCCCCATCTCCCCTTGCTGGGATTCTGCCAGGACTCCCTAACCCTGGCTGTCCTCCCTGGAGTTCAGCCAGCCCCAGCTGGCCTTTCCCCTCTTCCGGCCTGCTCCCCACCTGCTCCCTGGACCAGCCCATGGTAAGAGGCTTATCACACATGTGTAGGGGACAGATAAGGCAGGGCCCCCACACAGGGCTTATCCAGCCCTGCCATCCCTGCTGGGGAGCTGCCAGCAAATGGAACCCCACCTGGGGCCTGGGGTCACTCCTTGTGATATCATAGTTCCTTATGATGTCATAATTTGTAGTGACATCATTGCTCTGTCCTTCCTTTAAGTCTGAGAGGGTTACTCAGATAGGAGTTGGAGAAGTGGAGTCAGACAGGAGCCCTACAGAAGCTCCAGGTCAGTGGGCTGGGTTGGGCTGGGCTGAAGGAGCGGATGGTGCCAGAGGATCCTCCCCAGGGCAGAGAGCTATTTTTGGTGTTGACTGCTCTGCTTATAGCCAATCCTCTTCCTGTCTTCCCAATCCAAAGAGGCTCTGGGTCCAGCAGGGGCAGGAGAAGTGGGAGAAATCTTTAGCCCTACTGCAGAGCGGCTCTGAGGTCAGCGTCTAGCTCAGGAAGCAGCCTGCTCCTCCCCACAGGGAGGCCTGACCCTTGGTATCTCGGGTCTGAGGGGAATGGGACCTTACTTTCTATCCTTGGAATAGCAGTGAGGCAAGGCAGGATTGTTAGGATGGCCAGACAGACGGGCATAGCCAGACCTGTCATAACAGTCATACACATTGACTTGCTGATGTGGGCTGCGGGCTCAGCCTCACGTCAACACCATCACATTCCAACAGCCATTCATTCTCAAAGCCATGCTGGCAGCCACACGTGGACCACAGACATACTAGCACAAGCACAATATCGCCTGTCCCATCTGGGAGAATAGGAACCCCTTCTCTCTCATGGTTGTACTCCCAGAGAGTAGCTCAATTCCCAGCACATGGCAGATGCACACTAATATTTGGTGAATAAATAAATGGACATTTAATCCCGCAGGGCCTGTGATCAGGCTGGCCTGAGGCCAGAGGAAATGCCATCCCACCTGCAAGCCTGCTCAACCTCTTCAGACCCAGGATGGGAGCATCAAGGAAGAACTACAGCCGCCAGCACCACCCCAGCCCCAACTTCAGTCATGGCCACTCCTCAGATAATAGGTCACTGAAGGGACCCCGGTTATGCAGGGACCCCACTCCCTCCCTCCAGGTACAGTGAATCGGAACACTAGCACTCTGAAAGTGGGGCATTATGAACATGGGATGGTCTGGATGTTGGGTATCCCAGGCCCCTGGGAATTGGGTGCTGGAGGCTCTGGGGTTTGGGTCCTCTACAGTGTTGGGTGCTCTGGCACCCTTGACATTGGAAATTCGGGACTTTGGGAGCTCAAAGCTACTTAAAAGTCTGCGTGTTGAAAGCTCTGGAGATTGGGGCTGCCCCCTCGACAGGGCCAAAGTCAATACTTCCTGTCTGTATGCCTGATTTGACCTGGAACCGGGGCTGGGGTGGCGGGGTTGTGAGGGAAGAGAAAACACAACAGGATGGCCTGGGGGAGTACGTGGAGCCCCAGAGACAGCTCTTGGATCTGGAACCAATCTAACCTGCTCCTCTGCACTGGGACGGGGCAGGGGAGGTGCCAGGCACTGACCACTGGGCTCCAGGTTCAAGAGAGGAGGTATCTGAGAGCAGAGCCCAGGCAGGTACCTCTCAATAATGCTTCCTGGCTACTGAGGCTGGGGCTCTAAGGAGGTGGAGACCCCTGACCAGGCCTGGCTTCAACTACAGGCAATGTCCATCCTCCCTCACCTCAGCAGGCCCCCAGCACCCCTCCATCAGTGCTGCCAGCTCCTGCAGTGACCACCAGAAGTGGCCCAAGTCTGGCATTACTAGACACATAGCTAAGCTGACTGTGTGTCCCACAGCAGAGGCCTTGACCCTGCAGGCTGATGACACCATTTGAGGAATCCAGCCAGCCCTGGGGGCTCTGACAATGGGTGCAGCCCTCCCCCCCAGAAATAGCTCCACTGGCTTTGGTAACTGGAGGCTCCTGAGCCACATCTTAGCCAGCAGTGGGTGGGGCCTGGCCCACTTCTGCCCTGCCCCAGAAAGAAGCAGCCCAGCCCATCAAGATGTCTGACCCCATCAGTGCCCCCAACCCCTCCCCAGCCCCAGTCTGTCCTCAGTCCTGATTCCCCTGCTCGCCCCACAGTGGCCCAGGCTGGCCATGCCCTTCCCACCCTGTGGGCCAGCTACTCAGAGCCAGGAGCGCACAGCCAGGGACGAAGCTATCTCAGCCCTGACCTAGGCTGGGCCCAAACCTGCCTCCTTGAGGCCTCATTCTGATTGGGAAAAAACAGCCTCTCTCATCCCTATCTCAAGGAGATGGCTTTTCTTTTCTTTTCTTTTCTTTTCACTCAGAAAATGATTTGGTTCCAATGCAGAGATGGCTTTTCAAACCAGAATCTTTCTCACAAGTGTCTCCTCAGGACACAGCTCACCGTGAGGTTTCTTGAAGCTCTTTCTGGGTCAAGGTGGGTAAAACACACACATCCATAAATCCGTTTCTGTGTATACAAATAGACTTTGTGCTATGCCAGTGTTAGTCTAATAAAGCCCTCTGGCCAACATCCCCAACCTCCTTAAACACTCCTAGGAAAATTTTCTCTTCACTCCAGGAGCTAAATTGCTAGGTGCCTCCCTGTCCCCAGGTTGGCCCCCAAGGCTTCCTCTTTCTGATAAAGCCTCAGAGGGCTGGCCCTGAGCACCCATTCCCCTCTCATCTTCTAACTGTCCAGGCCCCAAGCCTGAGGGCATCCTGGAAGTTCAGCTGTCAGGACCCTATACCAGCCTTCCTTCATATGGATTCCGTGGGCCATGAAAACTGTCCGAATCGTCACCGAGTGTCCTTAGTGCTCAGTGCCCTCTTCTAGGCCTGTCCCCACCCAAGCCTACTGCTGGAAGGGAGAAGGAGGAAGACCTTTTCCCCCTCATACTCTTTTTGTCTGGCTTCCACTACTTGGGGGCCTCTTCAACAGCCTCCATCTGCCTTCCCTGGGTGGTATCCCTTTTGATGAGCCCCAGGGAGGAAGCAAGAAGGGAGACCTAGAGGCAATTTATGGAGGGAGTTAAGGCCTGGCAGGAGAGATGTGGAGGGTTGGGCCCCATCTGCCCAGTCCCAGGAATTGGGCGCACACACAGCTACACAGACCTGGAGCTGTGCACACAATCAGTCTTCCACAGATGTACCTACACAAATATGCAATCAGGGGCTCAGTTTCTGGGGGCACAGACACAACAGGTTGCCCAGGTCCAGCTGTGTGTGCACACACGCACACAAGAAGGACCTGCACTTGGTTTGTAGGAGAATAAAAATCCCAAACATGCTATACCTACTAGGTTTGGGGACAAAGTAAAAATGAAAATCTTGCTGATGAGACTAAGGTATCTTCCCAGATCTGATCAGGATTCTAACGTTAAGAGGAGCCAGCAGAGAGCTGTCTTTGTACCCTGGCTCTGAGGAAGGTTTGTGGGATAGACCGCGTGTGGCCTGAAAGAGCTCGCATTTCAGGGAACGCCTGGGCTTGATGCCTGTTATCTTATTCAGTGCCTCTGATTATAAATTAATAAACTGGACTCTCACCAACAATTGGTCTCGTGTGAGTTTGGCATGTGTGTACCCACTTCTTGGAAGCTGACTGTCTCAAGAAAAAAGAAATTAAATCATTTCCTGGGTCCAAAGTAGAGACTGCCTCTGCAGGCTGGGTACTTCCCTGAGCAGATGCCTGGCTCAGGTTGGGGCAAAGACCAGTTCCTCTGACAGTACTAACTGGCCACTTTCCCTGAAAGGTGGTGGCTCTCACAAGGTATGCAAATGTGGGAGCCTCATTCCAAATGCCAGGCACCACTCCCCAGAAGCAACCTGGAGAAATGGGCTTTATACACACACATGTATTTCCTTAGCCTTCTCTCCACTTTGCAAAACTCCTTTTGGCAAAGACTCCACTCCCAAAGCCCCTTTGGCAAAGACTCCACTCCCAAAGCTCCTTTTGGCAAAGACTTTTATTTTATTTTATTTTTTTGAGACAGAGTCTTGCTCTGTCACCTAGGCTGGAGTGCAGTAGAGGATCTTGGCTCACTGCAACCTCCACCTCCCGGGTTCAAGCAATTATCCTGCCTCAGCCTTCTGAGCAGCTGGGACTACAGGCACACGCCACCACGCCCAGTTAATTTTTGTATTTTTTTTTTTTTTAGTAGAGACAGGGTTTCACCATGTTGGCCAGGCTGGTCTCAAACTCCTGACCTCGTGATCCACACACCCCTGCCTCCCAAAGTGCTGGGATTACAGGCGTGAGCCATCACACCCGGCCTGGCAAAGACTTTTTTTTTAGCTGTCATTGTAACCCAGGTCTGTCTCACTATAGAAGGAAAACGCAGGTTGGTATCTGCAACCCCTGTAATTCCATCTCAAAAGTAGAGCTGAGCAAGTCAGGGGTCCAGGAGGGAGAAAGGGCTCCCTAGAACCCGCCCATTCCAAGGAGTAGGACCTAGGCCTTACCCAACAGTGCCCACAGTCTCCAGCGGCTCTGCTCCAAAGGGAATGGAATTTGTTCTGACTTTTCTCTAGGGGGAACGCAGGCGCAGAAGGCCAGGGGCCTGGCGGGCTAACTCCAGCCTCAGCCCCCCAAAGTGCCACAGGCCTTCTGGCTTCATTCCAGCCTAGCCCGAAGGGGACCACATCTGCTAGCTAAAGGGCCCCAGTCGGAGGGCAGCGAGGCAGGGGCGGAGAAGGGGACTCCTTTGTGGAGCCCACTCCCAGGGGTTCGCGGGGATCAATCATTTGAAAGCTGGAGGGACTTGTAATTTTATTCTCTGGGAGGAGGAGCCTGAGAAGTCGGCACGGGGGGAGGGGATGGGATGGAGAGGGGAGGACGGCCAGGGGAGCTGTACGGGTAGGGGAGGGACTTGGCTAGATCTCCCAAGCCTTCTCCACTCTTCAAACTTTCACCAAACTCTTAGCCCCCGCCTCCCCGAAACCAAAACACAACAGGCTGTGGAAGAGCTGCGGGCGGCGCGGCGGGGCGGGCGGACTCGCGGCGGCACAGAGCCTCGGGAGGCTGATGCAACTTTCCCTTTAAGAAAGCCACCTGGGCGCACGGCGGTGCGGACCCAGCACTCCTGGGCCGGGGGCTGCAGCATGGTAAGGGGGCTGGGGGATGGGGACGCTGCGGCTCGCGCCTCCGTCGGTCCTGCCGTCGGTCTGAGTGTTCGGCGGCTCCGCGGGGCTGAGCCCCAGGACCAGCGTGTGCGTTTGTGTGTGTGTGTGTGTGTGTGTGTGTGTGATCGCGCATGTATGCGGGCATCTGTGGATAAGAGTGTGGGTGCACGCACCGGCATGTCTGTCTCGCCGCAAAGGTCGGGGTAGGTGCGCGCGTCTGGGTGTCACCGCTATCACCAAGGAGCTGAAGCGGGAGGGAGAGGGAAGTGGGGGGAGCCCCTGCGTGGGGTGGAGGGGCGCCAGACGCCGGTTCAATTGGGGGCGGCGGGCGCAGGCTGAGCGGGTAGCGCCGGAGCCAGAGCGTGGCACGGTCCGTCAGGGGCTCCAGGGGTTCTGCGCTCCGGGGGCCTGCGGGGGTCGAGAATCGGCCCTGCCTGCGCTCAACGTGCTGGCTCCTCGCTCCAACGCCTCTCAGAGCCCGCCAGCCTGGCTGCCTATCTGGCCCCTCCAGCCGGCCTGCCTCCCTATCTGCCCGCCTGGTGCCGGTGCCGGTGCCCGTGCCTGTGCGCCCCCGAGTCCCAGGAAGCCGCGAGGGAGAGTCCTGGCGCACTCAGCCTCTCTTTGTCCGCGGCTCCTACGGCAGCGGCTCTGGGAAGGGACTGCGAGCGAGCAGGGAGTTCTTTTGGGGCTGCTACCCTGGGAAGAATCCGTGCCCTCCCCACCGCAACCCTCACTACCGGCACGCCTAGGGCGGGCCCGGGCAGCCGCAGGTGAGGGCAGAGGCCTAGCAGCGCCGTCGCGCCCAACCCCGGCCAGCGCTCCGCACCCGGCAGCCGCCGCAGATCGCTAGCCCGCGGCGGGGCCCGGCTGGGCGGGAGAGTGGGGCTTGCCCCGAGGGCCTGGAGGGGCCGGGGCCGGCCCGGGGGCGGGGCCGCGAGGCGGGGACCTCGGCGCCCGGGTACTTTTCCACCGCAGGGTCCGGGGGCGGGGCCGCCGCCTCCACGCCAGCTTAGGCCCACACGTGGCGGCTGATGTAACGCCCGTGCCCTCACATCTCTCTCCCGATTAACGCGGACGCACCCCGCTTCGAGGAACCGAGACGCTGCGGGCGGTGCCGCTGCTCCGAGAGCGACCGCGCCCCTGCCCGCCAGCCTGGGCCTCCGCGTCGCGGGCCGCAGATACTTAAAGGAGCCGCACCCCCTTTCGGGCCTGCTCTCAACAAGCCACGCCCCCTCGCGGATCTCTCTTAAAGGAGGCGCGACCCCGCTAGCTGACAGCTTCCGCACAAAACACGCTCTATTTCTCCGTTGAGAGGAGCGTGAGGGTGCGGCCGCTGGGAAATAAAAGCTGCGGGGCGAGGAATGGGGAAGGTGAGAAGAACCTGAAAGGTTAAAGACTCCCAAAGTGAGGGAGCATCAGAAGGTTGGAGAGTAGTGGGTGAGGGGACTGGTTCTGTGGACTAATGGGCGACACTGAGCATGCCCAAGTGTTTCCAGGGACCGCAGAGAAAACTCCCCCCTTACTTGGCCTGGGCGGCGACTGCGGCTGTACCCACTCAGTTCCCGGCTCTGCGGACACAGAAGAATCACACCTCTGCCCTGGAAAAGCCCTCCATCTAGTGGGGAGCCAGACTTGGGCACAACCAAGAATGCCGCAATGCTACGTGTGGCAAGCGTGCTAATGAGACGTACACAGCTTGGGGTACAGTAGGAAGGCTGACAGGAACAGGGAGGACCTAGGCAGGTTTCATGAAGACAGTATCCTTAGGATAGGTTTTGAGGATGGGTAGGATACATACAGGTGGAAATGGGGGGACAGGGGTGCTCCAAAAAGAGGGAACAAGTGCCGGGACAAAGGCATGAAGCAGGAGCCCTCTGGAAATGCTGGTTAGTCTCACATGGCGGCAGATGGCCGCAGGTTGCTGACCTGGGCTCCCACGTAGAACTAAGGGCTCTTTTCTGCTCCCATAGCCCCTCCACTTCCTCTATCACAGTCAATGGAAATTATACGTCTTTCTCTATCTTCTTACTAAACTGTGAGGTCCTTGAAGCCAGGGAAAGAGCCTATCACCTTTCCATCCCCAGTGAGGACTCTAGGCTTGGCCCCAGATGGACAGTTAAAACTGATTGACCTGGCAGTCCTGTCTGACACTCAGCAGTGAGACTGTCAAGATGGGCCAGGGTTCTGTGACTGATGTCTCAACATCTGCCTTTGAGTGGCTGACAAGCAGCTCAGACCAGCTTGTCCAACCCAGCCCTCCTGTCCCCGCCAAACCTGCACCATCCCCAGCATTCATCTCTGGGCCAGGCACCGGTTTCCTCCCACTCTACCAGCAGAAACCAGAGACTCCTTATCCCTCCCCCGACCCAGTTTGATTCATCCCCAAATCTTGTCGTGTTGCCTTTTATATTTCTCTGAATCTGTGCACCTCTCCTCACCCTACTGTCACCTTCCTAACCTGAGCCCCCTCGTTTTTGGCCCGGCGCATTTCTAATTGATTTCCTCTCTTCCACTTCGCCTTCCTCCAGTCCTTGCTCCACACTATATCTTAGGGAGATGGTTTCAAGATGCACATTCCACCACCTTGAAGTTGATCTTCTGCTTAAAAGCTTTCAACAGCCACCCTTGTCCTCAAGATAAAGACCAAAATCCAGACCCTAAAGGCCCTGGCCAGGCATCTATGTCCACTTTCATCTTTGACCATTTCTCCCTGGCTGTCTGAGCTCCAGCCTCAGAGCCTTTCCACATGTTGTTTCATTTGCTTGAATCTGTCTTCCTCTTCCCTTCCTCATTATTGCTACTTTGCCTGATTAACTCCTTTAGACCCTTAAATATCACTTCCTCAGGGAAGCCCTCCCTGAGTCTCACACAAGGCCAGGCCCCCCATTGTAGAGTCTCATAACACAATCTTTCTCTTTTCCACCCTTTATCTCACTATGCAATTCTTTATTTTTAAATTTATTTTTATTTTTGTTTTTTGAGACAGAGTCTCCCACTGTAGTGGGAGGGAACAAGTGGGAGGGCGGAGATTGCAGTCTCTCAATCTCAGCTCACTGCAGTCTCTGCCTCCCGGGTTCAAGCAATTCTCCTGCCTCAGCCTCCTGAGTAGCTGGGACTACAGGCAAGTGCCACCACACCCAGCTAATTTTTTTGTATTTTTATTAGAGACAGGGTTTCACCATGTTGGCCTGGATGGTCTCGACCTCCTGACCTAGTGATCCACCCGCCTTGGCTTCCCAAAGTGCTGGGATTACAGACGTGAGCCACCGTGCTTAGCCTATTTTTTTATTTTTTGAGATAGAATTTTGCTCTTTTTGCCCAGGCTAGGGTGCAATGGCGCGATCTCGGCTCACTGCAGCCCCTGCCTCCCGCATTCAAGTGATTCTCCTGCCTCAGCCTCCCAGGTAGCTGAGATTATAGGCGCCCACCACCTCGCCCAGCTTATTTTGTATTTTTAGTAGAGACGGGGCTTCACCATGTTGGTCAGGCTGGTCTCAAATTCCTGGCCTCAGGTGATCCACCTGCCTCAGCCTTCCAAAGTGCTAGGATTATAGGCATGAGCCACTGCGCCTGGCCTCAGTCTATAATTCTTTAAATTTTAGTCATCAGTTTAACTCTTTCCCCTTAGTCTGTAAGCTGCAGGAGTGCAGAGACCTTTGAGTTCTTGGTGCCCAACACAGGTCTGGCCCAGAGCAGACCTGCAATCAATATTGTGGAATACATGAGTCTAGCTGTGGCTAGCCATAAACGCCTGCTAAGCGATTTAGGCCATATCCTGTTGGCTATGGAAAACCACTGGAGGGAGTCAGGGATTTAGGGCTTTGGGAAGATGAACAGATTGGAGGGGAGGAACATGTGGAGGGCTTGTGGTAAGGACAAATTAGGCAGAAATGTCAGAACTTACCAGGAAATTACTATTAGCCCCATCTTCCAGATTGAGAAAACTAAGCCTCAAAGTAGCTTACTTGAAATCACATACCTAGTGAGTAGCTGAGCCAGAAATCCAGCCCAGGCCTATCAGATCCCAGAGCTCAAGCTCTTTATCATGTGCTAAACTGCCTCTATGACCTGCTGCTGCTTGTCAACGGTGGTCCACAAATGGTCCAGCGGCTGGTCTGGGACCTGGTATTGTGGGTCTTCAACATGTAGAAGAGGGCCTGAACATCATGGGCATTCAGTTGGTGTTTTCCGAGTGGACAGACGGGGCCATGTAACAGAAATGTCAAAGGCAGGAGAAGCAGCAAAGCTTTACACTCAGCTCATTCTCCTGGAAGCTGCCAGGAAGCAGTCTTTTTCCTCCAGTCCATAAAACACCTGAGGGCAGGGACTGCATTTGCAGTCAGAGATGTTGGGTCTGAAAACCCAGTTCAAGTCCTCACTGGAGCACTTACAGGGAAGGCATTTGACCTCTCTTAAGTCCATCTCTCCAACTGCACACTAAGAGGAATTCCAGGATAACGTGGGTGAGGGCACTCTGCAGCCTAAGTTCCAAGACACAGTGTCCTCAGTTTACTTACCTGACCGGCGGGCTTAATAATTTCCAACCCACAACGTGGCTCATGGCCCTTTTTTTTTTTTTTTTTTGAGACAAAGTCTCACTCTGTTGCCAGGCTGGAGTGCAGTGGTGTGATCTCGGCTCACTGCAACCTCCACCTCCTGGGTTCAAGCAATTCTCCTGTCTCAGCCACCAAGTAGCTGGGACTATAGGCACATACTACCGTGCCTGGCTAATTTTTGTATTTTTAGTAGATATGGGGTTTCACCCTATTGGTCAAACTGGTCTCAAACTCCTGACCTCAGGTGATCCACCTGCCTCGGCCTCCCAAAGTGCTGGGATTACAGGTGTGAGCCACTGTACCTGGCTTACATGGCTCTTTCTCATGCCATCTGCTGTTATTACTATCATCTTTGTCATTATTAGTCCTTGATTGAAGAGAAGTGGTTTTAAAGAAGTCGAATCTAGAGTTTACAGCTGGAGAGGGAGGCACAGGGTAAGTGAGAAGGACAAAGGTGTGATCTCCATTTGAGGGGACACACCCCCCTCTGCCCCTACTTGCCCCCAGAAGACCAAAGCCATGAGCAGAAACCTCTTTAGGAGGACAAGTTTAGCCACAGGCCAGCCTGGGGTCATATCTTGTACCCACCCTGCCCTGAAGAGAAGCTCTGCAGAAGACCAGGTAGCCAGGGCAAAAGGCCTAAAAAAGCCAAGGGCTGATTTGCATAGGCAAAGAGCGTCCTCCTCATCTCTCCTCCAGCCTTCCAGAGACTTCCTGGGTGAGTAGGTGAGAGGTGGCCTTTAACAGGTGGCTGTGGGTGGAGCAGAGTTGCCCAGAGTAGCCTTGGGAGCAGAGTTGGCTTCCTGGGAAGGCAGGAAAGGCTCCAGAGAGGCAGAGCTGAATCCTTCCTGGGTCCAGGCCCTGGGGAGGTTTCCTCGGATGAGACAACTCTTTATGGCTCTCTGAAGATGGATTCCTCCTGAGGCCTGTCAAAAACTAACCTTTAGGCCAGGCACTGTGGTCACACCTGTAATCCCAGCACTTTGGAAGGCCGAGGTGGGCGGGTCACAAGATCAAGGGTTCAAGGCCAGCCTGGTCAATATGGTGAAACCCTGTCTCTACTAAAAAGATAAAAATTAGCTGGGCATGGTGGCAGGTGCCTGTAGTCTCAGCTACTTGGGAGGCTGAGGCATGAAAATTGTTTGAACCTGGGAAACAGAGGTTGCAGTGAGCTGAGATCCCACCATTACCAGCCTGGGCGACAGAGGAAGACTCTTAACCTTTCTTCCATCCCATCTGACATCAAGCCAGTGCACACCAGCATCGCCATGGGCTGCTGCCTCCCAGCTCTCCAGCCCCATTTTGCCCCTCAGATGCTTCCTATAAGATCCTGGGCTGGCCTGGACCCCTCATTCCAGAGGCCCCACCTTCGCTATTTCCCTCCATTTCAACTCAACTAACACTTCTTGCAAGCCCAGTGCTGTGCTACGTGCTGGGCACAGCGGGTAAAAAAAACACAGTCCCAAGCCCTCGGGGAACTCACTGACTCATGGTTGACAAACTCATAAGCAAATAAGCGTCATATGAAATAAGAATACTGGTAGAAATTTGCACAAAACAGAAAGGAGGAAGCAACTTTTTCATTATTTTGAGAGAGAGGGTCAGAAAAGGCTGCAGAGAAGAGATGGCATTTAGCCCAGTGTGCTGCTGAGGATGTATAGAATTTCACCTGGTGAACTCCTGTGGAGGGGACAGCTGGGAGTGCAAGGAGGCGTGGCTACACAGGGGTGTGTGGCAGGCCCAGAGCTCAGTCCAAGTGAATGACATGACAGCGAGCCCAGCTGCCCTGGAGCCCACACTGAGTGGCACCCAGATGGGGAAGGACCGTCCTGGCCTCCTGGCTGGGGTGAGGATGGGGAGAGTGTGCTGATCTGAGCTGATTCCCCTCCTGGGGAAAGGCTGAAGCCATTCACACAGACCATGAAGGAATTGGACTCCATCCCAGTTCGGGATTCATTTTTTATCTTTTATAGGATTGGGCATCTGGAGAGTCAAAAATAGACCTTTGCCCGTTGGGACAGGCAGGAAGCCTGGAGATCAAGGGATCCAGGGGAAGGGTTGGGGGGACTGGGAAGGGGCTGGATCTGAGGGTCTTCCAGGAAGGAGCAGGATGCAGACATGGCCTGCCAGAGGGCCTGGGCCAATTGATGGTGGGTGGCTCTGTTCGGAGAGCCCTGTGGGCCACACAGACAGGTCCTCACCTCACCTTCTACTGTCTCCACAGCTCTTGAGGTCTGTGGTCTGAAAGGCACTGGAAGCAGAGCCTGTGAGTGTGGTCCCCGTCTCCAGAGCCACAACCCACCGCCGCCATGGTAGGAAAAGGTGCCAAAGGGATGCTGGTGAGTACAGGGGCCAGACTTCGGGGAGGAAGGGAGATCCCAAGCATTTTCCCCGGGACCTCCTGCCAGCTGCTTGCTATGACAGGAAGGCTTAGGAAGGCCAGCACTGCCAGGGCTCCTGAGTGCACGGCTGATCCAGGCCTGGGCAGGTAGCCCCTCATCCAGTAGGTCAGAGGGCATCAGGCTCTGAGCCCACAGAGCCTGCGAAGGCCTGCCAGAAGGCGGGCATCGTGCTCTGCCTTGTCACATCCTTGTCACAGAGCTGCTCCTGAGAGAAGGGTGCAGCCCATCTGCCGAGAGGACAGTGGAACGCGGGGCTTGCAGGCGCCTTCAGTCTGTGCTGATCAAGGGTCTTCAGACCCTGCCTGGTTTTTCTCCACTTCTCTGGGTCCTTCTCAGTTCTGAAAAGTAACAAAGAACATTTTGTTTTGAATCCTCTCCTGAGGCCTCTCAGAAAATCTCCCTCCACCCTTTCCCCAAGTCTTGGCTCTTCTTTGTCCTCAGCCTTAGAGCACAGGAGAGGTGAGGCCATACAACACAGTGGCTGGGTGAGGTTCTTTTTATTTATTTTTATTTTTTTGAGACCAAGTCTCACCTCTCTTGCCCAGGCCAGAGTCCAGTGGCATGTTCTCAGCTCACTGCAACATCTGCCTCCCAGGTTCAAGCGATTCTCACGCCTCAGCCTCCTGAGTAGCTGGGATTATAGGCATGAGCCACCATGCCTGGCTAATTTTGTATTTTTAGTAGAGACTGGGTTTTACCATATTGGCCAGGCTGGTCTCGAACTCCTGACCTCAGGTGATCTGGCGACCTCCCAAAGTGCTGGGATTACAGGCCTGAGCCACCTCCCCTGGCCTGGGTGAGGTTTTTGAAGGAGCAAGATTCACTGATGGATGGGGCAGGTCAGTGCCAGAAGCAGGAAGCAGGAAAAGATGCCAGACCCTGTTCCAGAGGCAATGGTTATCTTCCTTCTCTTGAGATCTTGCCTTGGGGACAGGCTAGACTGACGGTTTTTGGGGATGGGGACCAGGGACTGAGCATGAACAGTCCCTCCCTCAGCAGCTCCAATCCTATCAATTCCTTGTGTTGTTTTTCTCATTTAGTGAAAGATTGATTGGCCTGAGCCCTCCCAGACAAGCCCTGTCTCTCACCAGAGATTTCTGGGACTCAAAGTACCTGGTTCAAAAGAACAGTTTCGGCTAGGTGCGATGGCTAACACCTGTAATCCCAGCACTTTGGGAGGCTGAGGCAGGCGGATTACCTGAGATTAGGAGTTTGAGACCAGCATGACAAAACATGGTGAAACCCCATCTCTACTAAAAATATAAAAATTGTTTGGACGTGGTGGGTGTGCATCTGTAATCCCAGATACTTGGGAGACTGTGGCATGAAAATCACTTGAACTGGGAGGTAGAGGTTGCAATGAGCTGAGATCGCACCACTGCACTCTAGCCTGGGTGACAGAGCAGGACTCTGTCTCAAAAAAAAAAAAAAGGCTGGGTACAGTGGCTTACGCCTATAATCCCAGGACTTTGGGATGCTGAGGCAGGCGGATCACGAGGTCAAGAGATTGAGACCATCCTGATCAACATGGTGAAATCCCGTCTCTACTAAAAACACAGAAATTAGCTGGGTGTGGTAGTACCCACCTGTAGTCCCAGCTACTCAGGAGGCTGAGGCAGAAGAATTGCTTGAACCCGGGAGGCGGAGGTTGCAGTGAGCTGAGATCACGCCATTGCACTCCAGTCTGGGCAACGTGATCGAAACTCTCTCTCAAAAAAAAAAACAGCTTGTGTTTTGAGCAGAACCGGCTGTTCTGCTCCAGGCTTAGGATCTTCTATCTGGCCCTATTCTGAACCTCCAGCATCCAACCCCTGACCCCATTCCTCAGGCCAGCTCTGGTCTAGCCCCCTACTGACTGGAGCAAATTTGAATGAGCCAAGCTCCTGAAAGTATTCCTGAGATTCCTGAAATCTGGGTATGCAGAGATGGGCTCAGATGGAGGTCTTATGATCTGAACACTTGCTAGGGGTGAATCCCATCTTAGAACCCAAACATGGCCCCACCTTTCCTGGAGAAGTCTTGGAATTGCCATGGGCTTGTGTTAGGAAGTGAGATGTGGCTCTGCCCCTTCCTGCCATGGAGATTCTCAGCCCCATGAAACCTCTGAGTACTCCCTGGATGCTCTTCCTTCTCTGGAGTGACCTAGAAGGACTGGGAGGGCAGGCAGGGGAGATGTGAATCCCAGTGTCCCAGAGTCCCTGCCTGAGCTGGGCCTGAATCCCAGTATCCCAGAGCCCCTGCCTGAGCTGAACTTCCCCAACTGTGCTCTGCCGGTTGGCGTGGCCAGCCTGCCTGTGGATGGGAATGCTGCCTTGGGACTCCTGTTCCCAGCACGAGGATGTGCCTAAAGATAGCTGGGGCTCGCTCTCCTCCTCGCTCTCTGCCCTTTGGCTTTTGCCCACTGTTCCTGCGTTTGAGGCTTATAACATCTGTCCCATGGGCACCCCCAGTGGTTGCTTGGAGATTCTATTCTTGCCTCCTTTTCAGTTCTGCTGGTGACCTTGGACTACTCCACTCTATTCTTGGGTCCCAGTTTGGGACTGAAGCCACCTCCGTCAGTGCTTGTCTCTAGACACAGCCTCTGAGGTGCATGGGGCATCTGGTCCTGGCCAAGCCCCGTCTCTGCTAACACAGGCAGCTCAGTCAGCACGTTTGTGTCTTCTGTGTCTTCCTATGGCCAGTGGCTAAGGAAGCTGCATTCTGATAGGGTTCTTCTTTGGATGCCCTGGTAGATCAAAAGGGAGGATGCTGAGGGGCATGCAAGGAAGGCACTTGGACCCTCCCAGTTCTCTGTGGCTTCTTTCTGCTGCTCTGTTTGTGCCCTGGCATGCATGGAGCGGGCATTGGTCCCTACCATGAGATCCTCACTTCTCTCCCCCTTTACCCAGGTTTGGGTGTGAGGACACTGGCCCTCCAAGTCTCTTCAGTGTCAGCAGACACCCTGTGTTACCCTTGGAGCTTCTGCTGGGTGCCACAGCCAGTGCCCCATGGGTAGCAAGCAACTTCCCAGCATGTGCCCAGGCCCACATGCCCACTGCACGTGTCCCTCCCCCACTCCCAGCCCAGATGGTCTCTGCCAGGCCAGCTCAGCTGCCTCCCTCACGCCTCAGCAGCTCCTAGAACAGGGCTGTGCGAGAACCCAGCTGGCGAGGGTGCCTCCAAGCCTGGGAGCAGCTGGGATGCTTGGGGGCACTAGGGGGTGCATAGGGTGTCCTTCCATGGAGACCTAGGGCCTCGTACACATGCAAGGCAGGGCCACCTAGGTCTCAAAGAACAAGGGGCTGGAGGAGAGGGACCCAGGACAGGAGACAAGAGAGCCCCCACTGGCTCAGTCTTAGTCCTCCCCCACCAATGTCACATCGTTTCCCAGGCTGGCCACCTCAGTCCCTCCATAGAGCCACTATGCACTCATGCAGAGTTTTGGACAATCCAGGCCTTGGTGAACTTCTTTGACCCCTTCCCATGTCTGAGCACACTGATTGTTTCTGCCACAGGGAGACCTCACAAGGAACAGGAACAGACTCATTTGGGCTAGGGCTCTGGGTGCCAGAGCATCCAAATCCAAGAAGGCCTTGCAAGCACCATGGGCTGCCAGGGGCTGCTCCGCCCTGACCTGTTCTCATATGTTTTGCCCCGAGGATGTGGACACCTCCTGTCTGTAGCATCCGTCACCTGGCACATAGTGGGTACTCACCCATCCCAAGTGTTGGCATGTAGCAAGTGCTCAACTAGTACAGGCTTGGCACATTATTGGGAGGTCACCAAGCACAGGGCTTGGCACACCTTGGGCACTCCTTTGGTAGAGGGCCTGTCCCTGCCTGGGCACTCACCTAACCCAAGTCTTAGCATGTGGTAAATGCTTAACTAGTGCAGACTTGGCACACATTAGACACTCCCTTAGTCGAGAGCCTGTCACGCTGTAGGCACTCATTTAGCACACTGCTAGGCGCACAGTGGGTGCTCACTCAGGTCAGAGCTGGGCATACATGGATCCTTACCTGGCGCAGTATCCAGCATACCTGGGATACTTCCCTGGTGCAGGACCTAGCACACCACAGGGGCTCCCAGGCTGGGGCTGACACACAATGGGTGCTGTCTTGGCATGTGACTCAGCACCCAGTGAGCACTCTGTGGATCCAGGTTCTTGCACACAGCAGGTGCTTCCAGCACAAGATTTGACATCTAGTAAGTGCTGTCCCAGCTCAGGGAGTGGCACACAGTGGGCATTCTCTTTAGATAAGGCCTAGCACAGTGGAGGTGCTCTTCTAGCCAGGACAGCCTCAGCAGTGTGACCTTCTGCTGATCCTAGATTAGCGGCTACCTGCTCCCAGTGAAATGGACAATATCTAGATCCAGAGGAAAAGGCCCAGGCTTCCTCAGCCTCCTCTCTGTTGGGGGCCCTGCCCTCTCTCTCCCTCCCCACCTCCTCTCTAGCCCACCTACTCTACCCTGTAGCCTGGCCTCCCACACAGCCTTCCTGCAGCCCTCCGCCATCCCTGGCACTTCTCAGTCCCAGCTCAGTGGGACCTTCCTTCCAGAGTCACAGGGGACAACAAAGCCCCTAGACTCCTTGCCCCTCTGGAAGCATGCCCACTCTTAATAGGAGAAGTCAGAGGCGGGAGCTGGGGGAGTCGGCCTCCCTAAGTGGGGCTAGAGCAGCTGGATCTCACTAATGAGGCCTCATTATGGCCAGGGCCCGGCTGGGCTGCTGCCGCCTCCTGTCCCCATGGCCAGAGCCAGGGAAAGCCATCCAGCCGGGGCTGCCTGTTCTGGGCACCCGGCCCAGGCCAGGGCAGCCAGAGCCCAGATCCCACCCTGGGTGGAAGTGAGCATTTGGGCATCATGGGTGACTGGACCTTCCTGGAGCCAGTGGCCCAGCCAGCACCTTGGCCCTCAGTCTGCTCCCGCAGGAAGTCAGGGGAGTGTGTCTGGGGACCAGGCGCGTAAGGCTGGCTCAGTGAGCAGCTGAGTCAGTAGCATCTGGGGCCATCCTTAGGACACTTGCTTGAGCCAAGGCCTGCCCCATCTTCCCCAGACCAAAATGGAGATAACAGTGGACCTACCTCATGGGACAGCTGGTAGGACCCAATGAGTTAGCATATGGGAAATTAACTTGTACCAGACTAGGTGAGTGCCCACAGGGTGATGGGCTGTCTATGAAGCATGTGTCCCATGTGTGTCAAGCCAGGACAGTACCTGGCCCACGGCAAGCACTTACTATGTGTTTTCTATTGCCGTTATTACCAGTGCTCACTAGATTCAATGATTGGCAGATGGCATCCCCATTTTAGAGATGAAGAAACTGAGATCAATCAGGTTAAGGGACTTGCCTAAGGTTATGTATGGTGAGAAATTGACAGAGCTAGGGTTTGAACCCAGGCCTGTCAAATTCTAAAGCTTGGGACTTTTTTTTTTTTTTTTGAGACGGAGTTTCACTCTTGTTGCCCAGGCTGGAGTGCAATGGCAGGATCTCAGCTCACTGCAACCTCCGCCTCCCAGGTTCAAGTGATTCTCCTGCCTCAGCCTCCCGAATAGCTGGAATTACAGGCATACACCATTATGCCCGGCTAATGTTTATTTTTAGTAGAGATGGGGTTTCTCCATGTTGGTCAGTCTGGTCTCGAACTCCTGACCTCAGATGATCTGCCCTCCTCAGCCTCCCAAACTGCTGGTATTATAGCCATGAGCCACTGTGCCTGGCTAGCTTGTGACTTTTTATTTTATCTTATTTTTAAATTTATTTTTTATTTTTATTAATTTTTTTCTCTGTGGTTTTTTTTTTTTTTGAGACAGAGTTTTGCTATTGTTACCCAGACTGGAGTACAATGGCACAATCTCGGCTCACCGCAACCTCCGCCTCCTAGGTTCAAGCAATTCTCCTGCCTCAGCCTCCCAAGTAGCTGGGACTACAGGTGCACACCACCATGCCCAGCTAATTTTTTGTATTTTTAGTAGAGACGGGGTTTCATCTTGTTGACCAGGATGGTCTCGATCTCTTGACCTCATGATCCACCCACCTCGGCCTCCCAAAGTGCTGGGATTATAGGCATGAGCCATGGCACCCAGCCTATTTATTTATTTTTATACGGCGTTTCACTCTTCTTGTCCAGGCTGGAGTGCAATGGCGTGATCTTGGCTCACCGCAACCTCCACCTCCCGGGGTTCAAGCCATTTTCCTGCCTCAGCCTCCCGAGTAGCTGGGATTACAGGCACACGTCATCACACCCAGCTTATTTTTATATTTTTAGTAGAGATGGGGTTTCACCATGTTGATCAGGCTGGTCTCAAACTCCTGACCATGGTCATGGTCTCAAACTCATAATCTGCCTGCCTCGGCCTCCCAAAGTGCTGGGATTACAGGCATGAGCCATCACCCCTGGCAAACTTATTTTTTTTTATCAATTTTTTGAAACAAGGTCTCACTTTGTCACCGAGTTTGGAGTGCCATGGTGTGATCATAGCTCACTACAACTTCCAACTTCTGGGCTTAAGCAATCCTCCTTCTTCAGTCTCCTGAGTAGCTGGGACTATAGGTACATACCACCATACCTGGCCAGTTTTTTGTAGGGACAGGGTCTCACTATGTTGTTCATAATAGTCTTGAACTCCTGACCTCAAGAGACCCTCCTGCCTTGTGTTCCTTAAGCACTGAGATAGCAGGCCTAAGCCATTGTACCCCAGCTGTCTTTTTATTTTTATTTATTTAATTTTTTGAGATGGAATCTCACTCTGTTGCCCAGGCTGGAGTGCAATGGCACGATCTCAGCTCACTACAACCTCTGCCTCCCAGGTTCAGGCAATTCTCCTGCCTCAGCCTCCCAAGTAACTGGGTTTACAGGCACCCGCCACCATGCCCGGCTAATTTTTTGCATTTTTAGTAAATACAGGGTTTCACCATGTTGGCCAGGCTGGTCTTGAACTCCTGACCTCAGGTGATCCACCCGCCTCGGCCTCCCAAAGTGTTGGGATTACAGGCGTGAGCCACTGTGCCTGGCCTGTCTTTTTATTTTTAATGTCATCCTGTGCTCAGCAAAATTCCCTATGTTCCCTATGGGGTTGCCACACTCACCAAACTCACAGGAAAGCCGTCCTTATGCCAGAATTCATGCATGTGTCCATCGGACTCATATTTCCTGAGGTCCTACGGTAGGCCAGGCCTTCCACTGACTGCCCAGTTTCCAAAGGGCCTGACACCTTCCCAGCACCGGAACTCTTATGCCCACCTTCCTAGCCACTGGTGTGCGGTATCTTGGGGTCAGCAGGAGACTGACCAGTGTGTGGCCTCAGAGAAAGGGACTGGATGGGTTTGAATGGCATCCCACCACAGTCGTGGTGACTAAAGTGATGGTGATGACACCACTGGACCTGCCAGCCCACGCCGCACACACTCCCAGACTAGTGCCTCACTTTCTGGGCATCATGGCACAAATCCTCACGGGTTCTTATTCCACAGCCCCGCTTTGTCTGGACTCTGGGATGACTGCCCCCTTGGCTAACACCATCTTTGTTCGGACAGGTGACAGCATGGCTCACTAGGCCAGGGCTTTCTGGCATGGTCAGTCACATTCTCCTAGGAAGATGCCCCATCACCCTGGTGGGCTGGGAGTCCCCGTCTCCAGAGGGGGCAGGTACAGCCCCAGGGCTTGGTTTCTCCCGGCTGGTCCCCTCTGAGGAGCCTGAGCTGCTCTGGTGGTGCCCTGTGGACTATACCTTCCATCTTCCTGCCAGTCACCATCCAGGGCCCAATGGGGCAGACCTCATCACTCATCAGACACCCAACTACCCTACCAGGAGCCCACCCAGTGCCAGGCCTATGGGCTCAGACAGCATCTGGCCAGCTCTGTAGGGGGAGTGAGCTACCCTCTCGCTCGCTCTGCCCTAGTGTGTGTGTGTGTGTGTGTGTGTTTTGTTCCAGTTACTTGCTGGGAACAAGGGAAAAACACAACAAACCCCAAACGTCCCACTCTCCAGCTCTGGAGCACCCGTGCTGGGCTGCATGGGGACTGGCCGGAGGGGCAGGGCCAGGGGAGGGGGTAGGCAGAGCTTCGGGAGGAGATGAGGTGAAAGTAATTGACGCTGCCCAGCCCGGCAGTGGGAGAGGCAGGGGATGCGTCAGTGTCTCACTGGAGCTGGCAGAGGTGTGAATGAGCGGCGGAGACACGCTGGCTGCGAGTGCTTACCGGGGATGTCTGTGGCTCATGGACCTGTGGCCCCCTCTTCCCCAGAACAGGTCAGTCACCTTCCAGGAGGTCAAGCCCCCTCCTTGGTGCCAGGCAGGCCGAGAGGCTGGGCTGGGGGTGGGGAGAGGGGCTGAATGGTCTGTGCCAGGGAGGGCAGTCACAGCCAGCAAGTGAGACAGACACCAGCCAAAGTGACCCAGAAAGTTGCAACTGTGCAAAGGAGTGCAGGAAGAGTTAGCTGTGTGGCGGGGGCGAAGGGGAGGAGAGTGGGGGTGTGAGGGCTCCCCCAGCCCAAGGACCTGCTGAGAATCTGCTCTGTGTATCAAAGCTGCATTGTCCTAGCTCCCGGGGAGACGGGCCGGAGGTGCCCAGGAATTGTACTAATCAATACAGCTTCATTGTCTGTGCCACGGCAGTTACTCCTATGGGGAGAGTGGGTGAGCAGGCAGGGGAACGTGGCACATGGGCTCAGTGGTGAGGGGTGGGGAGGGGAGGGGGCAAAAGTCTCAGCTGGGAAGAGAAAGACCCCACAGAGCATTTTCCAGGGTCCAGGGCAAGTGCCCGCATGGGCTGGGAGCTGGCGTGTCCTCATCCCTGGACGCTGGGGACTGGCGGAAACGTCAGGCACATGCAGCGGGTGTCGGCGAGGGAGACGCGAAAGCTACCCTTCTCCCCTGTAGGACATCCCGACTTGACCTTCAGAAGGCAAGAGAGGGAATGCCCTCTGAGGCGATGTGGGATGGGTCTGGGAGGAGCGGAATACAGGGCTGCCCTCAAACCTCAGGACTGCTGGGGTCAAGAACCAAGGCCACTTCCCAGAGCTGCCCACTGTCAGCTGGTGAGGATAGAAGCCACCCTCAGCCGATGCAGCACAGGACAGGACTGTGGCCTCCAGTCTCTCCTGCTGGGCTTCCCTGGGGTGGGAAGTGAGGGGCTGGGCAGGGCTTGCCCGGGGTCCTCCATCACTTTCCCCAGGGCCTGGAGTGGAGCCCAGCATGCCTGGGGGTGCCAGTCTGCCTGCTGCCCACAATATTGGCAGGTCCCTTGCTGCCAATCAGGGTTCTGCAATGGATAGGCACAAGGCATATCCTTCCCTCTCACCTACTAGATGAAGGCCTGGACTCTGAAGGACCCTGGAGTCCTGAGAGGCGCCCAGAGATGACTCTGAGGTTTTCCTGGAGGCAGGAGGCACTAATGGCTGCTGAGGACTCGGGCCTGAGGCAGATTTTTCCATGTTCTGCCCCTCCACCTCCTGCCCCAGCCCCTCCCATATCCAGGTAACTGACCCCAGAGATCAGCGCTGCAGCTGGGTCTCTCTGCCACTACTCAGTGCCATGTAGGTGAAGGACAGATGATTCTGTCATTGCAGGGTAGGTGCTGCCTGTGGGCCTGGCCCCTGGACGGATAAGAGAGAACAAAAACTGAGGGGTGCCTGGCAGGAGGTAGTGGGGTCTTCTGAGGCAGCCACAATTTACTGTAATGGCTATTCCATCTAGATTCCCCATTGGGGAATCTTAGAGAAAGTTGTCAGTGATCTGATTTGGCTCAAAGTCAGTCTGGGATGTGAGGTCTTGCCCATTCTCCTCCATAAAGTTTGTCTTGGATGGGACTTCATCCCATGAGCACACCCTGGGGCTGGAGAGTCCTAAACACGAAGCCTGCTGGGTCCCAGAGGGCCCCGCCCAGCCAGGGCAGCTCCAGGATTCCTCAGTGTCCACTGAGAGCAGGAAGGGGAAGCTCACAATTCACAAAAATATCCACTGGACCCTGATATAGGAGGCAGGAGTCTCATACCAGAGCAGAGTCACTGTCCAGGATGGAGAGCTGGGCTCCCGGTGTCCACGCAAGATGGAAAGGCAGGAGTGCATCCTCAGGCTGGCCGTGGCTTGCTCTAGGAGTGCGCTTTGCTGCTGCATTTCTCTCTACCTTTTTCTGTATTTTCTAATTTTTTCTGTGATAGCTTATCATGCTTTTATAAACGGAAAAAAAAAGTGCAAAATATTTTTTCAGTAATCTAGAAAGCTAGTGGGAACCAGTGGAAAGTCAGACATAGCAAAATTCCAGGTGAGGGAGAGCTGTGGAATATGAGTAGCTGCTGATGCTGTCTATCCTGGGAATCAGGCAGATGGATTGACAGTGGGGTTATCTAGCCTATGGCCACACCATCCTGAACACCCTGGAGCTTATCTGATAGTGAGGTTATCTAGTCTGCCTCCTGATACCCAGAGTGGAAGTGACTTGCCCAGGGCTACTGGAGGAGCAGGCAGCCCCGGAGCACCAGGGCTCTCACCTGCACCAGTGGCCCGCCTCTGCCAAGCCCTGGGCAGAGTGGGAGATCTGGATTCTGCCCTTGGAGCTGAGCAGCCTTAATTCCAGAGGCTTAGCCAGAGCAATAAATAAGCCGGGCAGAGGGCTGTGTAAAGGACTTATGTAAGTGACTTTGCTCAGTGTGGCTCACCCAGCGAGGCAGGGACAGGGTAGGAGGCTGTTAAACCAAGAAAGATCTTAAGTTCTTGTGCTAGGGTGGACACTGCTGTCTCGATGACTGGTTCTAAGGGTAAGGGAACTTCGGAGGGGTGTGTGTGTGCGTGTGCGTGTGTCTGTGTGTGTGTGTGTGTCTGTGTCTGTGTGTGTGTGTGTGTGTGGTGGCCAGCTCACCCCACCCCGCCATGGAAGGAAAGCCTCTATTCCCTCCATGGCTGGGAGAGCTTGTGAACAGGGCAGGGTAGTCTTGTCATGGAGACCACCTGCTGGGCCCATGGCAGTGCTGAGTGGAGGCTACTTTGTCCTGGCAGTGGCCTCTCAGAGCTGCTGGGAAGGGTAGCAGGGCACATAGGGGGTATCTAGGGAGCCTGCATAGGAGGGGCCGAGCCAGAGGGAACCATGCCACTGTGGTTTAATTCCCCACTGAGATGTGAGTGAGGGCAAGCAGAAGGGGGGCAGATGGTGGGTGATGGGGGGGCAGAAGAAGCCTGGAGCAGAGCCCATCTGTGGGGCTGAGCTGGCTCAGGCAGACGGGTAGCCAGACTGGGTCAAATTGTGAGCACAAAGGGATTTTTCCATGGCCATCTCAGCTGATGACCACTGCAAGGGCAGTTCGTATCAGTGACACAGCCGTCCACCAAGCAGATCAAGAAAAACTACAGGCTTAGAATAGGAAAGGTTATGCAGAAAGGGAAAAAAAGCCATGCAGTATTGGAAAAGATGTCGCGGCTCAGGAGGGAAGTGCGGGGTGGTCCCCAGGAGAGAGCTGCCCAAGGAAAGAAACTAGAGCACCCAGAAAGGGCCTGTAATTTTTGGGGGAGAGTCTTTCCTCCAGTTTGCTTGGAGAAAGGTAGGCTTGCTCTGTCCTCCACTGAGAGCTCACCCCTCCCCAACCAAGCTACCTGAGTATAGACAGCCCTGGAGTTGAAGTCACAGGCCAAGCGTGGGCCAGGTTCCCATCATCAAGCGCCACAGTGCTGGGACCCAGGCCCAAGCAGAAGTGGGTGCTGTTTCTGCAAGGAGCCTCTGCGCAAAGCAGACCTTTAGTGTTGTCAGCTTCTTCCTGCCAGAGCCCCATCACCAACCCCAGTTCAGCCCCTATCCTGGGGGCTGTGGCCTCCCTGGGTTGCTGCCTGCACAGCTGAGCTGGTTAGCACATGGCTCATTAATGGAGCAGTGGCTGGCTCTTGAGGGCTCAGGCAGGCGGCTGTCTGTGGCACGTGGCTGGGAGCATCACCACCCACCCTGTACCCCCCCCATGCCAGGGGAGGAACAGACTTTAGAGACCCAAATGTGGTCCCGCTTGGTCAGGGGGTGTGGGGCATCTGTCCCTCATCCTGCTTGGAAAAAGAAGCAGATCTTGAACTTTGAGCCTTGGGAACCTGGGTCTCTGAAAAGGGCCTTGCTCTTACCCTGCCCGTGGGGTCATCCTGGACCATTTGTCCCTTTTACAGCTGTAACTGATGCTCTGTGACCCCATCCATGTACTGTGCTGCTGGCACAATCAGGCATTGTACCCCTAAGTAAACAGCCCTGGGACAAAATAAAACTGTTATTGTAGGGTCAACATATAGGAGCCCTATTTGGCTGGTATTTGTTTGGGATCAGATAAACTAACCCCACCTGGCCTCACACCCTCCAAAAAATGGCCCTTTGATGCTGTGATCTTGCTACACCTGCCCCAGTGAAGGCCTCAGGAGGTGGTGACAGGCTCAGGCAGGATTCTGTAGGGGGATGTCACAGAGGGCACGCTCAGGCCAGGGGCCACCCTCTCCCAGTGCCAAGTGTGTCTTCAAGCCTCTTCATTAGGGAGGCCTTCTTGACCTCTGCCTGCTTTCCTGCCTTGTCCTCCTTCCATACTCTTGTGACTGAGATGAGCCCCGCTTGGTCGCACTGAAGCCGCATCTAAAAATGATGGATGTGTTCATTTCACTGACGGCTTGTGCCTCCGCTAGACTCCCAGCTCTGAGATGGTAGGAGCTCTCTGCTGAAGTCTCACTTCCTGGCACAGTGCCTGGCACATAGCCGGTGTCAGTAAATCTGTCATTGCATGAATGAATCAATGAATGAATGAAAGAAGGCCTGTTCAGACACTGATTTACTCTGGGTGCTCCTTGAAGGAAACCTGAGGTCCTGGGTGCTGCGCCCTTGCCCTCTGGAGGGTGTGAGGGTCACATCTCTGCAGGGTCGATGCTGGATTGAACACACAGGATGGCTGCCCCACAAAGGTGTCTGTGCTGCAGTGCCCACCCACCAGGCCTTGGTGCCTCATTTGCCCACATTTCCACATGGCCTATCTAAGGCACGTGGGGTCCAGGGAGGCCATTCGGGGTCCCATCTGTATTCATCAGCATCAGAGTCTGATGGCATTTCACCTGCACCAGACTGTCTCGCTTATTGACCAGGGTGACTGCTGTCCTCAAATATGTCTTTTTCAAGTGGAGGCTCAGTGTCACGTCACTGTCCTCTCTCTGAGGCTCTGGGGCTCCATTTCTGATGTTGAGACTGTCTGTTTCTCTCGGGAATAGCTCACCTCTGGGAGGCTGTCTCTGGCACTAGGGACTCTGTGTTTCCGTTGGTGACCATGAGTCCCTGTCTCCTTAGTGAGACCCTTGGGGCCCCTCGGGCTCTGGTTAATTTCCTGCCCACTGTGGGAGGGAGGTGGAAGGAGCGTGGCACTTATTAATAGACTTACTTAACCAAGGGACTTGCAGAGCCAGTTCCAGTTTGGGCCTGGGGTCCCACGGGGGCTGTCCTCAGAGGGGCCCAGGCCACCAGCCCAGTTGTGCAGACCCCGAATTCTTCCCTGGGGCAAATCCCTGCATCTGCCTCTCCTGACCTTCAGCCCCCTTCTCCCTGTTCAGAGATACTTCTCCCTGCCACCTTTTCTGGAGCCACTCCCTCTATTTCCCTAGCAGAGTCTGTACTCAAGAGTCTGGCACAAGGCCTGCAACTCCTGTCTCCTTCCCTAACTCAGAGCCCAGCACACCCTAGCTGTGGCCCAGGTCAGGTCCCCAAGGCCCCTCCCCAGCCATGGGTAGTGTAGCTGGCTCCCCAGGCCCTCCCACCCAGAGTCCCAGAATGCCTTCTCCAGGTCTGGTCCAGCTCAGCTGCTCTCCCATTTCCCCCCAGCCCTGCCCACTCTGTGCCCCCAGGAAGAAGCCTTCAGCGGGGGGAGGGGTCTAGCCTCCCCTCCCCGACAGTCGCCTGCCCACGGGCAGCGTGCTCAGCCTGGTGATGTGGTAGGCGACGGGTGGGGGGGCTGTCTGGACACAGGCCCCTTTGTGCCCAGCCTGACTTGGCTGCTTGGTATGACGCTCAGCTGCTCCCAGATCCTTACCCAGAGGGGCGAGGGGAGGTTCTAGAGGGACTTGGGGACTCTTGGCCCTAGCTCCCTCTTCCATGTCCCACCTCCTGGACGCTGGCAGCAGCTCCTCAGGTGGGCTGGTACACCTGGCACTGGGTGCTGTGGGGCTGGTGAGGGAGGCTCTGCTTGGCGCCCTCTGGCAGCCACTCCTCCCTACTTCCCTCCTCTGCCAGGCCTGCCCGAGGCTCCTGCCAGCAGAGGGGCAGCCCGGGGAGGGGTGTTGGAGGGTCCACAGTGTCCCTGCTGGGGGAGGCCCAGAGGATCAGGCACGAAGCACAAATGCCTTGCTGATGGTAGCTTCTCTCCTGTCCCCACAGAATGGTGCTGTGCCCAGCGAGGCCACCAAGAGGGACCAGAACCTCAAACGGGGCAACTGGGGCAACCAGATCGAGTTTGTACTGACGAGCGTGGGCTATGCCGTGGGCCTGGGCAATGTCTGGCGCTTCCCATACCTCTGCTATCGCAACGGGGGAGGTACCCAGCGGGCACAGGGCAGGGACCACCCACTTGGGTAAAGCCCACCCACCAGGGCCTGGGCCACCCTCTTCCTGGCACAGACCCACTCCAGATAAAGGCTGGCCTCTGGCCCTGGCCTCCTTTACCCCCATCCCTGGCTTAGGCACGCTTTGCCTAAGGCAGGCCACCCCAGACTCTGGCAGTCTGTTGTTTGGGCCTGGACCTGCCAGCTGGCCCCCTTTCAGGTGAGGAGAGGTGAGAAAAGGACCCAACCTCCCCAACACTCCCTGTTCTATTCCCTGGGGTTAGGCAGCCCCTAAATGGTTCAGGGATATTTGAGGATCTCAGCAACTTATGTTTGTGAAATTGCTTGGTTCAACCATCCAATCCCACCCAAGTACGATGGCTCTGGGGCCTGGATTCTACTCAGCAGATTTCCTGGGAGCCTCTGACAAGTTCAAAGACAGGCTGGGGGTGGTGTGCCTCAGCCCAGGCTCCTGCTCAAGGCCTGGCACACTCCTTGGGTCCCACCCAATCACGAAGGTTTTGCTGTTGGTTTCTGAGCAGGAAGCCCAGGGTGAGATCCCCCCAAGCCCACTCCTGAGCCAGACCTCTCCCTGCCTCCCAGGCGCCTTCATGTTCCCCTACTTCATCATGCTCATCTTCTGCGGGATCCCCCTCTTCTTCATGGAGCTCTCCTTCGGCCAGTTTGCCAGCCAGGGGTGCCTGGGGGTCTGGAGGATCAGCCCCATGTTCAAAGGTGAGGCCTGGGAGGGCCACTCGCTCACACACAGAAACACACAATGGCCTCTGAGGGCCTTGTCAACTCTCCCACCTGCACAAACACGGCTGACCTCTGTAGAGCCCTGATGCTGACCCCAAGCCCCACATCAATGGCCTAAGCCATGGATGCATGCTGGGACCCTTGTTTACTTGGCCTCCACCCTCCCTGCCTACCACACGTACACACAAAACTCCTTTGCACCCCCCACCAACTTAGCCCTACCAAGACCTTGACCTGGGCTTCCTGTGGCCCTCCATCAAAGCCTACCCCTTGCGCCCTTAGAAATGATTAACCTCACTTCCTCCTGCTGGATGTGTGAGGCTGCCCCCCTGCCCCTCCCCTCCTGCAGGCGTAGGCTATGGCATGATGGTGGTGTCCACCTACATTGGCATCTACTACAATGTGGTCATCTGTATCGCCTTCTACTACTTCTTCTCGTCCATGACGCACGTGCTGCCCTGGGCCTACTGCAATAACCCCTGGAACACACGCGACTGTGCTGGAGTGCTGGATGCCTCCAACCTCACCAATGGCTCCCGGCCGGCCACCTTGCCCAGCAACCTCTCCCACCTTCTCAACCACAGCCTCCAGAGGACCAGCCCCAGCGAGGAGTACTGGAGGTGAGGCACCCTCGGGACCCAGGGTGGGGGGAACCTGGTAGCAACCCTCTCCCATTGGGCAGCCATCTGCAGAATAGGTCAGGTGCCTGCTGCAGGTTGAGCCCTCTGCTGGGCTGGGGGAGGACAGAGGTGAGTGAAGAGGTTTAGGAAAAGAGCCTGATGTACAGAAAACAATGGAAGATGGAATGTTGAGTGGCAGGATCTTTACAAAGCAGCCATGAGGAAGACCCTCAGAAGTCCAGCACACCTTCAGAGGAGACTCAGGGGAAAGGGGGAGGGATCCTGGGGAGAAGAAGTGTGTGGACAAAGGTCCTGTCCCAGATGAGCAGAGGCTGGCCCCAGCTGAAGGGAGCCTGCGCTGATGAGAGTAACGGGTTTGGGGAGGCCAGGCAAGGTGGCTCACACCTGTAATCTTAGCACTTTGAGAGGCTGAGGCAGGCAGATCACTTGAGGTCAGGAGTTTGAACCAGCCTGACCAACATGGAGAAACCCCGTCTCTACTAAAAATGGTGGTACATGCCTGTAATCCCAGCTACTTGGGAGGCTGAGGCAGGTGAATCGCTTGAACCCGGGAGGCGGAGGTTGCGGTGAGCCAAGATCTCGCCATTGCACTCCAGCCTGAGCAACAAGAGCGAAACTCCATCTCAAAAAAAAAAAAAAAGAGAGAGAGAGAGTAACAGGTATGGGGAGAATGCATGTCTTCAGGGTGGTCTAGGAGGTGGCACTGCCTTCGTAAAGAACTTATAAGGGTTAGGGTTAGACTTCATGCTGCAGAACAAAAGAAGCCATGGGAGGTCTCTGAGCCAGGGGTGCCATGATCAAGACATCCTGGCACATTTTGTTTAGAGGTGAAAAAGACCAGAGTCTCAGGCCATCCTGCTGTGCCCTCCACCCACTAGTTAAAAATTCCCCGTCTCCCACTGGGGAATCCCTGGGCAGAGGGCTTTTGGGGCAGGCAGGCAGGCCTCCACCATTCATTCCGCAACATTCATGGCTCTGCTCGGCCAGGCCCTGTGTGCCCATGGTGGGTATGAATGGCCCACAGCCCCTGTCCTAAGGAGCTGACAGGGCACTGGGGAGACAGATTGCTAATCACAGTAGGGCAGGTGCTTCGGCCCAGGTGTGTACAGGGGTGTCATGGGGACACAAAGGGATAGTGCTTGGTGCTAAGAGGATGGGGCAAGAGCAGGCAGTCAGGGCTTCCCAGAGAAGAGAGAGGGGAAGCCAGGCCTGGTGGCTCACACCTGTAATCCCAGCACTTTGGGAGGCTGAGGCAGGTGGATCACGAGGTCAGGTGTTCAAGAGCAGTCTGGCCAACATGGTGAAACCCCATCTCTACTAAAAATACAAAAATTAGCCAGGTGTGGTGGTGGGTGCCTGTAATCCCAGTTACTAGGGAGGCTGAGGCAGGAGAATCACTTGAACCTAGGAGGCAGAGGTTGCAGTGAGCCGAGACTGGACCACAGCACTCCAGCCTGGGTGATAGAGTGAGACTCTGTCTCAAGAAAAAAAGGAAGGGAGGGAGAAAGTTGAGAGATTGGGAGCCACATGAGCAGGTGAGCAGAGGCCAAAAGGAGGCAAACTGGAGCTGGGGTTGGGAGCAGGTGGGACGCTGAGTGATAAGACAGAAGAGGCCAGCAGGCATCATATAACACAGGGCCTCCCATGCCAGGGTAGGAGCTTGAGCTTTCTCCACATGTGATGGAGAGCCATGGCTGAAATGGACGAGTGTCCCAGGATACTGCAAGTCACCGCAGGTCTTCTAAGTCCAGTCCCGAGTGCTCTGACCCTCTGACAGCTTCCCTGTGCCAGCCTCTGTGCTGGGCTATAGACATGCAAAGACAGGTAAGGCATGGCCGCTATTCTCAAGGACCCACAGCGGCTGTCTGTCAGAGAGGCATGGGCAGACTCAGGCACTCAGTCACTGGACCGGTCATTTCTGTTTTATTTTTTAAATTTTAAAACATTCTAACACTTATTTTCTTTTTTAAAAGAATACTTGGAACTGAACAGACAGATGATTTCTTTTTTTTGAGATGGAGTCTCTATCTGTTGCCCAGGCTGGAATGTAGTGGTGTGATCTCAGCTCATGGAAATCTCTGCCTCCCAGGTTCAAGCAATTCTCCTGCCTCAGCCTCACTAGTAGCTGGGATTATAGGCACCCACCCCCACGCCTAATTTTTTTTCTTTTTTAGACAGAGTCTCACTCTGTTGCCCAGGCTAGAGTGCAATGGTGTGATCCTGGCTCACTGCAGCCTCCGCCTCCTGGGTTCAAGTGATTCTCCTACCTCATCCTCCAGAGTAGCTGGGACTACAGGCATGTGCCACCACACCCAACTAATTTCTGTATTTTTAATAGAGATGGGGTTTCACCATGCTGCCCAGGATGGTCTAGATCTCCTGATCTTGTGATCCGTCTGACTCAGCTTCCCAAAGTGCTGGGATTACAGGCATGAGCTATCACACTTGGCCTAATTTTTGTAGTTTTAGTAGAGATAGGGTTTCGCCATGTTGGCCAGGCTGGTCTCAAACTCCTGACCTCAGATGATCCACTCGCCTCGGCCTCCCAAAGTGCTGGCATTACAGGCGTGAGGCGCCACGCCCGGCTGATTTCTTGAGCACCTACTAGATAACGGGTACTGCTCTCAGAGGGGAGAGAGGGCAGAGAGGAAGACGCTGTCCTCACGGAGCTCCTGTCCGACGGGAGAACGAGATTTTATCCAGTAAAATCAGATATTGCCTAGTTAGGCTTTTTAACTGCATTTGAGCATGATGTCGACTAGGCAACTTGAGCTAGTCTGGGGTGATGAACCTTCCTGGAATCTCCCAGGAACACAAAGCCTCATGCACCCCCACCCCCGCCCCCAGATGCTCCAGTGGTGTTTGTCCCAGGGGCCAACTGCCAGAGATTCTCAGTTCTGGGCCCACCCAGGGCAGAGCTCTAGAGATTTTATCCAGTAAAATCAGAGGGGAAGAGTCTTCAAAGAAATCTGGCTGGTAGAGCCGTTGCACTCTACTCCCCAGGAGGAGCTGGAGCCAGGCCTGCTTAACTGGCCGCTGTCCCAAGCAGGACACCTTCCCAGCAGCACGGCTCCTTGCTGCCCTCTCCTGGAGAGCCTGGGAAATGAGCCTGACAGTAACCCAGACTGGCTTCCGCAAGTGAGGAAACGAAGCACTCTTATTTTTGAGCACCTACTATGTACCAGGCATATTATGTAAGTAGATATTAGTATCCATATTTTCAGATTCAGAGACTGCTGTTTGGAGGTTAAGGAGCTAGGCAGTAGTCGCTGTGTCAGAATCTGTGTGCAGCCAGGCTTGGTGGCTCACACCTGTAATCCCAGCACTTTAGGAGGCTGAGGTGGATGGATCACGAGGTCAGGAGTTTGAGACCATCCTGCCCAACATGGTGAAACCCCGTCTCTACTAAAAATACAAAAAAAAATTAGCCGGGTATGGTGGCACATGCCTGTACAGCTACCAGAAGGCTGAGGCCAGAGAATTGCTTGAACCTAGGAGGCGGAGGTTGCCGTGAGCTGAAATTGTGCCACTGGGCGACAGAGTGAGACTTCATCTCAGGAAAAAAAGAAAGAAATAGGGATCCTGTTCTCACAGGGTTACCCACAAAGGGAAGCCTATCAGACTTACAGCAGATCTCTTAGCAGAAACCCTACAAGCCAGAAGAGAGTGGGGGCCAATATTCAACATCCTTAAAGAACAGAACTTTCAGCCCAGAATTTCATATCCAGCCAAACTAAGCTTCACAACTGAAGGAAAAATAAAATCTTTTATGAACAAGCAAGTACTCAGAGATTTTATTACCACCAGGCCTGCTTTACAAGAGCTTCTAAAAGAAGCATTACACATAGAAAGAAACAACCAGTATTAGCCTTTCTAAAAATATACCAAAAAGTAAAGAGCATCAACATAAAGAAGAATTTACATCAACGAATGGATAAAATAGCCAGTTAACATCAAATGGCAGTAACCCTAAATTTAAATCTACTAAATCCCCCAATCAAAAGATACAGCCAAAACCCAACGGTATGCTACATCCAGACCCATTTCACATGCAAGGATACACAAAGACTCAAAACAAAGGGATGGAGAAAGATTTACCAACCAAATGGAGAGCAAAAACAAATAAATAAATAAAAAGCAGGAGTTGCAATTCTCGTATCTGATAAAATAGATTTTAAAGCAACAAAGATATAATGGTAAAAGGATCAATGCAACAAGAAGAACTAATGATCCTAACACCCAGATACATAAGACCTATAAAGAGACTTAGACTCAACGAGACAGAAAATTAATAAGGATATCCAGGACTTGAACTCAGATCCAGAACAAATGAACTTATAAATATTTATAGAGCTCTCCACTTTAAATATACAAAATATACATTCTTGTCAATACCACATCACACCTACTCATAGGTTTAAATGAAACATTGATCGGCCATTATTAATACCCCTTTTTTAGAATAAAGCAACATTTCCGTTCTCTCTCCCTCTTTTTCTTCCTCTTTCTTCCTCTCCTTCACTCCTTTTTTTTCTTTCCAAAAAAAAATAAATAAATAGGGATCCTGTTCTCAAGGCACTCACCACCTGGCTGGGGAAATAAGATATGTAATGTGGAGAAAACTTTTAGGCAATGCAGAATAATTCTGGAGATGTCATGTGTCAAGAGGCCACTTGTAAATATGTTGGGTACCACATGTCCTTAGGTTGTTTGAACTCAAAAGCATGTGGTCCAAAACCAAACAAAAAAAACAGAATATGGTGCTATAAAAATAAAGCTAGAATTCATCATTTGGTTTCCAGGCTAGCCTTTTAAACTCTTCAATCCCTAATATTTTAATGCTGTATTCTTGCAATAAAAAATAATATAGGCCAGGTGCAGTGGCTCACACCTGTTGTAATCCCAGCACTTTGGGAGGCCAAGGCAAGAGGATCACTTGAGCCCAGAAGTTCAAGACCAGCCTGGGCAATATGGTGTTACCACATCTCTACAAAAAAAAACCCAAAAATTAGCTGGGCATGATGGTGCACACATGTAGTCCCAGCTACTCGGGAGGCTGAGGTGGGAGGATCAATTGAGCCTGGGAGGTTGAGACTGCAGTGAGCCATAATTGTGCCACTGCACTCCAGCCTGGGCTATAGAGTGAGACCTTGTCTCAATAATAATAATAATATAAAACATGAGCAATAAGACAGAAGAGGCTAACAGGCATCATATAATACAGGGCCTCTCAGTGGACAGTGATGTCCCAGGAGTCTGTGAGGACTCAGGCAGCTCAGGCTCACTTAAAAATGCCCGGAACAGACCAGAAAAGAAGTTGGGGGCCAGGTTCAGTGCTTCACAATGTAATCTTACACAAGGTGGCTACTGGGACCTACCTGTTTAGCATGTATGGTTAGTAGACAAAGTATTAAAAAACCTTTCAGGCTGGGCTTGGTGGCTCACACCTGTAATCCCAGCACTTTGGGTGGCTGAAGTGGGCAGATCACCTGAGGTCAGGAGTTCAAGACCAGCCTGCTAACATGGTCCAACCCCATTTCTACTAAAAATACCGAACTTAACCAGTTGTGGTGGCACACACCTGTAATCCTAGCTACTCGGGAGGAGAATCGCTTGAACCCGGGAGGTAGAGGCTGCAGTGAGCCAAGATAACACCAATGCATTCCTGCCTGGGTGACAGAGCAAGACTCTGTCTCAAAAACAAAACAAAAAATCCTTCGAACAAGAAATGGTTTCTTTACTTTGAAAGTGAAGTTGGTGATGCTGGAAGTGGAGCAGTTGTCTTCTGCCCTCTTCCCTGAGGGCCAGGGAGATGCCCCTGTAGGCCTGTATGCCCAGCACCTAGCTCAGGGCTAGGCACTCTGTCTGGTTGATCAAAAGATCCCAGCTGGTATGGCATAGGGTGCCAGATGGTGCCACCAGAGGGGAGAAATTTGGGTCCAATCTTTGTTTTTTAGTTTCTTTTTTTGAGATGGAGTCTTGCTCTGTCACCCAGACTGGAGTGCAGTGATGTGATCTCGGCTCACTACAACCTCTGCTTCCCAGGTTCATGTGGTTCTCCCGCGTCAGCGTCCCGAGTAGCTGGGATTACAGGCATCTGTCATCATGCCCAGCTAATTTTTCTATTTTTGTAGAGATGGGATTTCGCCGTGTTAGTCAGGCTGGTCTTGAACTCCTGACCTCAGGCGATCCACCTGCCTCAGCCTCCCAAAGTGCTGGGATTATAGGCGTGAGCCACTGTGCCTTGCCAGGGTCCAATCTTTACTCAGCACTCCCCTGGCTCCCTCAGTTTATCAGAGGTAGAGTTGATTGGTGCAGGTGAAATGCTGACTGGCGGCTTCCTGGAGGAAGTGACATCTGACAGGATGAGGAAAAGGCACTCCCGAGGGAGAAATGTGCCAACAAGGACCTGGGCTGAGCCTGGCTGGGAACAAGGACCCATCTCCTCTCCCACCTCCTTGGGTGGGACTGGGACAACCACCCAAGCTTGGGGTGCCTCCTCTAGGAGCCCTTGAAGAGCCTGGGAGAGGTTGCAGAGCAGTGGACTGTGTCGGGTCCCCAGGTGCTACAGCAGGTGGGCCCATGAAATAGCTCCCATTTCATACAAGGTGACTGCTGGGACCTCATGACACAGGAGGGTCCTGGGCCTTGGGAATATGCTGCTGGGCAGCGGGGGCTGGCCCCTCAGTGACAGTCTCCCCTTCCCAGGCTGTACGTGCTGAAGCTGTCAGACGACATCGGGAACTTTGGGGAGGTGCGGCTGCCCCTCCTTGGCTGCCTCGGTGTCTCCTGGGTGGTCGTCTTCCTCTGCCTCATCCGAGGTGTCAAATCTTCAGGGAAAGCAAGTACCCACCCCCCCCCAGCGGGATCTGTGCCCACCCAGAAAGGCCCTGCCCCCGCCTGGGTTATGTGTGTGTTTTGGGGAGGGGTTGCTGAAGGGACTCTGGAGGGGGAGAGGGACAAGGGGCTGGTGGTGATTAGGGAGCCAGGGTGGTGGTGCCCAAGGCAGGGGAGAGCCTGGAAGAGTCCATGGAGCCCTCTCGTGCCAGGTGGTGTACTTCACAGCCACGTTCCCCTATGTGGTGCTGACCATCCTGTTTGTCCGTGGAGTGACCCTGGAGGGAGCCTTCACGGGCATCATGTACTACCTAACCCCACAGTGGGACAAGATCCTGGAGGCCAAGGTGGGATGTGAGGGAAACCAGAAGGGGGTCGGGAGGGCCCAGGGAGGTGCCTACCTCTGCCCACAGCTCCTCACCCGCCTGTCCTCCCTGCAGGTGTGGGGTGATGCAGCCTCCCAGATCTTCTACTCGCTGGGCTGTGCATGGGGAGGCCTCATCACCATGGCCTCCTACAACAAGTTCCACAACAACTGCTACCGGTGAGCGCTCCTGCCAGCCTGAGGCCTCCCCTCCCTGCCCTCTCTGCAGCCTGATCCCAGCTCCAGCGCCCCCATCACCCCCAGGCCTCCTTTCCCCTCATGGCCTTGAGGTTCTAGGAACACTGGTTCTGGATAAAGTTGTTGCAGAATGGGGAGAGAGGCTTAGGCAGGAGAGAGGAGTGATGGGAAGTCCCAGGGGTCTATGAGGACCAGGCAGCTCAGGCTCACTTAACAATGCCCAGAACAGACCAGAAGAGAGCTGGGGACCAGGCTCAGTGCTTCACACCGTAATCCCAGCACGTTGAAAGGCAAAGGCGGAAGGATCACTTGAGCCCAGGAATTCAAGACAAGCCTGGACAACATAGTGAGACCCCATCTTTCTTTACAAACATAAAAATGAAAATTAGCTGGGTGTGGTGACACATACCTGTAGTCTCAGCTACTCAGGAGGCTGAGGTGGGAGGACTGCTTGAGACCAAGAGATCAAGGCTACAGTGAGCTGATAGCACTACTGCCCTCCAGCCTGGACAACAGGGTGAGACCCTGTCTCCCACCCCAAAAAAAGGAGCTGGGGATGCCTTTGTTTCTAGGACTTTCCCTGTCTCCATGTCTCCTCTTGGCCCAAACTGGGGAGAGGGGAGCTGAACTGTTTTCCTCTCCATCAGGGACAGTGTCATCATCAGCATCACCAACTGTGCCACCAGTGTCTATGCTGGCTTTGTCATCTTCTCCATCCTTGGCTTCATGGCCAATCACCTGGGCGTGGATGTGTCCCGCGTGGCAGACCACGGCCCTGGCCTGGCCTTTGTGGCTTACCCCGAGGCCCTTACGCTGCTTCCCATCTCCCCGCTGTGGTCTCTGCTCTTCTTCTTCATGCTCATCCTGCTGGGGCTGGGCACTCAGGTACGAGGTGTGGGACGTGGGCCAGAGGGTTGGGAAAGGGAGACGACAGGAACAAGGGGCAGGTCCCCGATCTGACAGCCCCATCCTACAGTTCTGCCTCCTGGAGACGCTGGTCACAGCCATTGTGGATGAGGTGGGGAATGAGTGGATCCTGCAGAGAAAGACCTATGTGACCTTGGGTGTGGCTGTGGCTGGCTTCCTGCTGGGCATCCCTCTCACCAGCCAGGTAAGAGCTGAGTAAGGGAAGGGCTGCGCCAGAGTTGCCAGAACGTGTGGGGAAGGTCGGGGAGCCCGGGCTGCAGGCAGCTCCTACAGCCGCCCGCTGTTCCCCAGGCAGGCATCTACTGGCTGCTGCTGATGGACAACTACGCGGCCAGCTTCTCCTTGGTGGTCATCTCCTGCATCATGTGTGTGGCCATCATGTACATCTATGGTGAGCACTTGAGCCTCTGGCCTTCTGTGGCCCGGCCCCTGGCACGCCCACTCTGTCCTGTGGGCCTGCTGACACCCCCTCTCTCCAGGGCACCGGAACTACTTCCAGGACATCCAGATGATGCTGGGATTCCCACCGCCCCTCTTCTTTCAGATCTGCTGGCGCTTCATCTCTCCTGCCATCATCTTCGTGAGTTCCCTGGCCAGCCCCTCCCACCCCCCTGCCCCTTGGCCATGTGTCCTTTTGGGACCCAGCGAGGGGAGAGCAGGAACCCCTACACCTGGCTGGAGCTCCACACCCGTGACTCTGGAGGCTGAGGGAGGTTGGAGAGAGCTGGAGAGGCACGTGGAGACCCAGCTCCGCCTGGGCCCTGGCCTCGGTTTAGGAGGGAGTGCCGCAGCCTGTATTTGACTGCAGACATTGCTTAGGCTCGGAAGGGAAAGTGGCTCGTGGCAGCTCTCTCCCTGGTGTTCCTGCCTGCGCACCCCTGAGTATCAGGAGTCAGTACTGATAGCGTGTCAGCCTCTGTCTGCTGGCCTCATTTCCCGTCCCTCTAGGGAGAGTGTTCCAGGGGCTTGGCAATGTGGTGGGAACCAGCATTCCAGCAGCAGCCCAAGGACAATAGACCAGGCTGTAGGAGTCAGATGTCAGCTCTGGCCTTCCAGGCAGTGAGGTGGGCTGGCTTGGGTGAGGGAGTTCCAGGTTTTATGAATATTCAACAGCTGAGAAACTCCCTTCATGGAGCTGAATTGGTGAAAAGAGTCCACCATGGAAGGAAGCAGGCACTTTCCACGCACTGTTCCCATCTAACCCATGATACAGATCTCCTAGATGTCATTGTTATCCCCATTTTACAGATGAGGAAACTGAGGCACAGGGATGTTAAGTAATTGGCCAATGGTCACACAGCTAATAAGAAGTAGAGCTGGCCAGGCGCAGTGGCTCACGCCTGTAATTCCAGCACTCTCGGAGGCTAAGGCAGGTGGATCATGAGGTCAGGAGTTTAAGACCATCCTGGCTAAAACGGTGAAACGCCGTCTCTACTAAAAATACAAAAAGTTAGCTGGGTGTGGTAGCACATGCTTGTAATCCTAGCTACTCTGGAGTCTGAGGCAGGAGAATCTCTTGAACCCAGAAGGTAGAGGTTGCAGTGAGCCAAGATCATGCCATTGCACTCCAGCCTGGGCGACAGAGCGAGACTCTGTCTCAAATTAAATTAAAAAAAAAAAAAAAAAAAAAAGAAGAAGTAGAGCCATGATTCAAATCAGGTAGTCCAATTTCAAGCCTGCACGCTGGGCCAGTGCCACACTAGAACCGCCTCTGCAGGACGGAGGAAGGGTCCAGGGGCTAAAGCCATACGACTTGGCTCCTTCCTGTTTTGGGTGGGATTCGGGGAAGGCAGGTATTGACAGTGTAATGGTCACTCCACAGAGGACAGGCAGGGCCACCTCTGAGTGACAGTCAGAGTGCTGGCCCAGTGGCCAGGGCAGCGTCGGAGTCACATTCTTATCATGTTCAATGCCTTGGTGGCATAGGGGGCTCAGCCCCAGACTTCCCCTGTGGCTCATGTTTCTGAATAAAGGCCTGTGGAGGGCTGGGGCCTCCCCTTATAGGGTATGGGATGTTCCCGAGCCTGGCACAGACTCCTCCTCTGGCCACTGGCCCAGCTTTGAAACAGGAGGAGCGGAAGTCTCAGTGGTGGGAGGCTGGGGAGGGCAAGCACCACCACTCCAGAATGCTGTGACCTCTGGGGCTGTGGCCCGAGGGGAGCTCAGCCCTCTCGGCTCAGAGGGTCTCCCAGCATTCAGGCTAGGCTGACGTCCTGGAGAGAGACCAGGGGCACCTGTCAAGGGCAGTGGGGAGGAAGGAAACAAGCAAAGAAGGGTCTGCCGGGGCCTCAGCCAGGATCTGATCCACAGGATTGAGGCACAGAGGGCAGGGCCCTTCCCGTGCTCAGGAAGCAGGCCGGAGTTGCCTTTAGGGAAACCTAGAATCTTCCCTTTGGGGTAATTCCAGCCTGACTTTCTGGGCTGTTGTGTTTTCTCTGGGGGGCTTTCCTTGTTCATATTTCTGAAAAGCTCTTTTTGACAAACTCCACCATTCTGTCAGTTCAAATAAGGGATCTGTCCACAGGTGGGTCAGGATCTGTTCCATTTGGGAAATCTATTATAGGCTCCCAGTGTGTGCAGCATCCCAGGAGGGTCCCCCACTTTGGATGTGGGTCTTGCATTCTAGAATAGCCCTGTGCTCCAGGACGTGGCTGGGGGCTCAGGAGGAGGGTGCTGGGACACCCGCCCCCAGCCCTCTGGGTGGCCTGCCCGCCACTGCCTGAGTCTCTCCCTGCGTTCACTCCTTTTGTTGCTGCAGCCACAAGTTTTATTTCCAGACTCACCCATCTCTTTCCAAGCCTCCCTAGAGCACCACAGCCTGACATTCACCATTTCCAGCCTGGGGAGCTTCCCTGGGCTGAATGTCACTGTCGGCGGTAGTGACATTCAGAGGGTAGCTTTGCCCTACCCTCTTCCATCTTCGTCTGCCTCTCCGCACACATCAGTTCAAATCAACTCAGGAGACTTTGCCAGGCACTGTAGTGGGCACTGCACACCCAGAGCTGATGCAATCCCAGGAGCTCCCAGGTTTATGGAAACAGTAAACCCACTAACTCTAAGGGAAGCAGATGGAAAATACCATGGAGAGGACCTGCAGAAGCAAATAGGGGAAATCTGGGATGGCTGCTTGAAGGAGAGGGCACTGGCATAGGGTTTGGCAGAGGATGATGCAGAGGATGATTCCCCAGAATAAATGAAGAGAGGGTGGGAACACTGGGTGTGACTGAAACATCAAGGGCCGGATAGTGTGGCTGGCAGGACAATTTGAGGTCACACTGCCAGGTGACAGCCTAAAGACCCAGGATGTGGCCCTACTTTAGTGGGCCACAGGGAGCTATAGCGAGTCTTTGAGCAGAGCTGACTGACTTCCAAAGGCAGTAGCTGCTTGACTGCTCTCGAGCCAGGTCAGGACTGTGGTGAAAACACACTTCTCCCGCCATAGTCTTCCTGCCCACAGTGCCCCAGGCCCCTGGCCCTGCCCACTTTTTCCATGGCCCAGATGTTGCCAGCTGTCTGTTCTGCCCTTCTAGTTTGGGAACCAGAGAGGAAAGGGTGCTGGTGGAGGGCTGGCCTGGGGTCTGGGCTCTGGGCCAGCCTGATACCCAATCCCACCCCCACCCCCATGCAGTTTATTCTAGTCTTCACTGTGATCCAGTACCGGCCGATCACCTACAACCACTACCAGTACCCAGGCTGGGCTGTGGCCATCGGCTTCCTCATGGCTCTGTCCTCCGTCCTCTGCATCCCCCTCTACGCCATATTCCGGCTCTGCCGCACAGACGGGGACACCCTCCTCCAGGTGAGGGCGGGGGCAGGCTGGGTAGCCAGGCAAAATGGGAGGGGCCTGCTGGAAGGGGCTTAAGGGCTCCCTCCTGACGTGCCCTGTCCCTGTGCCCCATGCCCACCTCATGCAGCGTTTGAAAAATGCCACAAAGCCAAGCAGAGAATGGGGCCCGGCCCTCCTGGAGCACCGGACTGGGCGCTATGCCCCCACCATAGCCCCTTCTCCTGAGGATGGCTTCGAGGTCCAGCCACTGCACCCGGACAAGGCCCAGATCCCCATTGTGGGCAGTAATGGCTCCAGCCGCCTCCAGGACTCCCGGATATGAGCACAGCTGCCAGGAGAGTGGCCCCACCTCCACCCTGTGCTCCCACCGCAGAGACTGGTGAGGCAGAGGACAGGTGTCTCTGTCTGCCCCCTGCCAAGTCCTGGCCAGGATGGCTGCTGTCACCTTGGTCACCACTGCTAGTGCAGTCATTTGTGCTCGTGTCCCCAGTGTTTACACGTCCTCTGGATGCCAAGATGGCAGCTGGGGGTGGGGGTGGGAATGGAGGGTTGCTGGGAGGTCCAAAGCACTTTGGAGGGGTCTCAGGCCAGGTACCCAGTAGCCTGAGGGGCTTTACATGGCCTCTGATACCCCTATACTCTGCCCTGAGCTGAGGTTCTGGGTGGGCCCCCAGCTGTCTCCTTCCCGGGCCTCCAGCCCCATGACTAGCATTCCTGCCCTCACAGCAGACCCCAGCCTCTGCCCGGCACATTTGGCTCCTCCTCCCTAGGGGCAGGGTGAGGGTGGGGGCTGCACAGTGTTACTGCCCAGCCCTGCTGATCTGTGTAATTATTTTTGTAAAAATTATGTTATCTGTGGTTGCCACCTCTTCACCCCAGCCTCTGGCCCAGTCTGTCTTCCAGGCCTGCCTGCACCTCACTGGGCTGCTCCAGGGCCTCCACCCCTCATTCCAGCCCTGGCTGTCAGGCCCAGCCAGCAGAGGCCCACGACCCAGCAGCCTGCCCAAAGCATTTGTTTCTGGGGGATGGGGCAGGGGCTGCTCCACAGGAGGTTTGAGCCCATCCCCCCAGGGAAGGGGAACCTGCACACCCCCCTCACCCTCCCTCCACCAGGCTAAAGGCCCAGTCTTTCCAAATGTGCTGCCCTCATTCATGTGCCAAATGGCCCCAGCCCATGTGCCCTTCCCCTCTCTGGAGTAGGAGCTCCTTCTGAGGTGTCTGAAGCCCTGAAGTGTCCATTTGTCTGTCCTCTGTGCAGTGAAAGCCCTGGCCACACCACCTCTGATCCTCTGTAGCAATAACGGTGCACCGCCCAACCCTGCCCATCATGCACCACTAGGATTTTAAAGTCCATAGATTTTAATGAAATTTCTATTCCTGTCTCTGAGTGGCTGTTGTGTTTTGTCTGGGTCCCCCAGGGGACAAGAGTCAGGCTGGAATGGGACCTCTGTCTTCCAGACCTTTGTGGAGGCTTGGGAGGAGAAAGGCCAAAGGCTTTGTTGATTGGGACAGATGCCGGGCCATCAGCTCCAGACTCCAGGGATCTGAGAGGGTAGGGCAAGGGTCAGAGGAACAGCCTTGGGGTCCTGGCAAGAGCTCATCCAAGACCAGATCTGAAGCTGGCTGGGCCAAGGCAGCTGAGGCGGCAGCAGCAGATGGGCATGTCCTGGCATAAGCTGGAGCCCACTTGGTGACCAGCCCTTCAGGCTGGGGCCTGGGGCGCTGCGCTGGATGTGGGCGTAGAAACCGGCCTTTCCCTGGGGCTGCACTGAAGCTGCCGTCCCCAGCGGTGGATGGCCGCCTGGCTTCGAGGTCGGGGGCAGCACTCCAGAGGAGGTGCAAGCAGGTGGCACTGGAGAGGGGCAGCCCGAACTCCAGCAGCCCCGCAGAGGCAAGGCAGGGCGCTGAGGCCCTGCATGGAGGACCCCAAGGGCCACCGCCTGGACAGGAAAGAGTAACTGTTGGGGGTGGTGGTCTGATCCTTCAGTCCTCCCTGTCCCATGTCTACTGCTGTGGTTTACCTGTGGTTGGGAGACACGCAAGAAGGCCTCACAGATATCCACAGCTCCTGCTCCATGGCCTTCTTCTGTTCCCTTAGCTCTGAAAGAGAGATTCGGCTAAGACTGCCCAGCTCTTCTAGGGTGTGTACAAGTATGGGGCGGGAGCAGGAGGCGTGGTCTTCTGGGGCCTGCTCCGTGTCCTCACCTGCCAGAGTGGGCTCCAAGGCTGCCTTGGAGGGGTGGCAAGTCCTCATATACTCCTCTTCCAGGCAGCGCTGCAGGGAGAGCTGCATCAGTGCCTGGACTCAAGGCGGGGGGCGGGGGGGGGGCGAAGCATCAATCCCCGGGGCAGGCCTATGCAGCCCCTTCAGCCCATCCACCGTGAGGGCAGCCCTGTTCTTGAGGGAACACCAGCCCTACAGAAGAGCTGAGTTTGGCAAGACGGTGGTTGGGCCTGTACCCAGACTTAGGTAAAGGAAGGAGGCAAAAGACCTGGGTGGGGCCAATCCAAAAAGTTAACCTAAAATGGTTGGCCCTGGCCTTAAGGGCTCACCTAGAATCCTGGCCCTCTAGGATTTTGGAGGTGTACACAAGCGCACACCCATGTGAAATGGACACAGGACTCACACAGCCTGTAGGTGAATCTGTGTATGCACAAGGTACATGGATCTCACCCAGGTGAGAAAGAAGCGTGAGTGTCTATGCTCAGCAGTGAGGCTTGGGGCAGGGGCCAGGGCTGCGGCTCACCTGCAGGATGGGGATCTCCCTCTCCAAGGTGTGACACTCCTCCTCCAGAAGGCCCCTGGGACATGAGGGAGCAGCAGCCAGAACCTGAGACTCAGGACCAGGGCTCAGCTGAGACCACCACAAGGTCCCAACCTCCAGCCTCAGGAGCCCTACCCAACCCATCCTTCCTCAGCCCACAGTGCCCTCTGCTGCCTGGGGGCTGCCCCAGCATAACTTCTGGCCCCTGCAAGCCTTTCTGGGCAGGAAGTGTCTTCTCCTCACCTGCCTCACCCTGGCAGGCATCCTTCTCTCTTCCACACTTCTGCACTGTGATCCTTCCTGCCTCCATCTTCCCCCACATCACAGCCCTTCCGCTGCTTAAAATCCTTTGGGGCTACCCGCTATGTCAGGATATTTATATTTATTTTTGAGTCAGGGTCTTGCTCTGCCACCCATCGTGATTCACTATAGCCTTGCCCTCCAGGGCTCAATCAATCCCCTCTCACCTCAGCCTCCCAAGTAGCTGGTACAGGCGTGCACCATCATGCCCAGCTAAATTTTGTATTTGTTTTGGTAGAGATGGGGTTTTGCCATGTTGCCCAAGCTGGTCTCAACCTCCTGGGCCCAAGTGATCCTCTTGCCTCGGCCTCCCAAATTGCTGGGATTCTAGGCATGCATCACCATGCTTAGCCACGGCATCTGTACTTGGCTGCTTATCGAGAGCAACTTCACTAGCTCTGCAGTAGCCAGCGCTTTCCACCTCTCAGCCTTATGCACATGGGTCTCCCCGCCAGGTGTACTACCCTCCTCCTCTTTCACAATCCCAGCACCTCAAGATCCATCCCTGCCTCTACCCCTGCCTACACACAGGCAGGTGCCCCTGGGCCTCACCTCAGGTGTCTGGCCACCTGGTCAATGTTGGACAGGTTCAGTTGGTCCTTGATGATGGTGAGGTCTCTGTGACTGCTGCAGGCAATGAAATCAATATCATTCTCCCCACGTTGCTCACCCCAGGCCTTCAGGGCCCAACATCACTTCTCCTAGACAACTGTTTCTTTTCTCATAAAGTCAAAATAATATAGTGCAAAGAGTAAGAATTTGGGAACCTAGGTTTGCAAATGAGCTCTGCCACCCTTCGTTGTGTGTGACTTTAGGCAAATCACTTATCCCTTCTGAGCTTTAGTTTCTTCTTTTCTTTTTCATTCGTCTTTTTTTTTTTTTAAGCCAGTCAAATTTAGCAGTGGGGGGTTGTATACCAACTTTAGTGACACTAATGTTAATAAGTTCTGATAACCCACTACCATCGGACCAGCCTTTTTTTTTTCTTTTTTAGACAAGATCTTGCTCTGTTGCCCAGGCTGGAGTGCAGTGGTACCATCTTGGCTCACTGCAGCCTCGACCTCCCGGGCTCAGTGCTCTTCCCACATCAGCCTCCTGAGTAGCTGGGACTACAGGTGCATGTAACCAACCCATTTAATTTTTTTGCACAGACGGATCTCACTATGTTGCCCCCAATTTTTTTTTTCTTTTGAGACAGGGTCTTTGTCATCCAGGTTGGAGCACACAGGTGTGATCACAGCTCACTGCAGCCCCGAATTCCTGAGCTCAAGCAATTATCCCACCTCAGCCTCCCAAGTAGCTGGGAATATATGAATGTACCATCACACCTGGCTATTTTTTTTTTCACTTTTTGTAGAGATGGGGTCTCCCTGTGTTGCCCAGGCTCATCTCAAACTCCTGGCCTCAAGCCATCCTCCCTCATCAGCTTCCTAAAGCAGTGAGATTACAGGCATGAGCCACTGTGCCTGGCCTTTAATTTCTTCTTGTGAAAAATGGAGACTGCCCACCTCCTCAGGCTGTGAGGATCAGAATAAGAAGTTGCTGCCATGCACTCATGAACATTTATCTCATTCAGTCCCAGCTACAAATGTAAATACCATTTGTAGCCCTCCCCTTCAGCTCTCCCTGCCTCCCTAGCCCAGCCCTCACTCCTGTTCCCTAGGCCGGAGGAACAACTGCCTGCTGGACATGGCCTCCTTTCTTCCCTCTTCCTACAAAGCTCTTCTCTCTTTCATCTCCCTGAAAACTGCTCCTCATACTACAACACACAGATCAAACCACTTTCTCCAGGAAGCTTTGCCTGTCCCCAGGCTAGGCAGGTGTCTCCTCTGGCTTTCGGTAGCCCTCATGTGCAGATCTTTATCACAAGTGGCTGTGAAAGTTCCCAGCCCATGACTGGAATCTCCTCCATGGAGCCAGGTGCAACCCACCAGTTGCCTGGGGCCCTCTGCCAAGCAGGGACAGATCCCTCTCTCCTACCATCAGTTTACCTGGGTCCACCACCTCTCATCTGGAATACCTCCTGTTCTGGCAAATCACACCTGGGCTCCTCCAAGGCAAAGCGCAGGACCCTGGGGCTATACTTGACCCAAGCTTGGGCCTGGTCCCTGCAGAAAGTGCACAGGAAGGAAAGTGAGAGGCTTCTTTCTGGAAACTACAGAAAAGGCAACCCTGGCTCCTTGTTAGGGGCAGGGCTAGCCCACCTGATGTCTGGGGAAGGGGGCCCAGGCCTGAGGCTCCCACCTGCCCTCAGAGATGGCTTTGTGGCGGAGACCCTGGAGCAACTGCCGGAGTTCCTGGCGCACGAGGTCCTTTAGGATAGGCGGTGGTGCCAGAAGAGAAGAGGGGTCAGAGATGGGGCGGGAGCTGGGGGCTTGAGAGGATCGAGCCTCTTGGAGCAGTGCCCGTAACATTGCCACCTGCAAGGAGAGCTGGGATACCTTGCGACTGGGAAGAGGGTGACCGGAATGGTGGGGGCTAGAGGAGTGAGGGGGAGGGCCAGGACAGTGAGAGGGCCAGGACAGTGAGACCCGATAGGATCTCGGGAGTTACCCAGCGGGGCCAGGGATCCGCAGGAGGTGGGAAATCTCCCGGGTCGTGGGGCAGGCCAGGGGTGTGGCCCACCTTCCCTCTCCCCACCTCCTCCCGCAGCTCCAGGCTAAGGTCCACCGCCGCCTCCCCCAGAATCCTCTTCACTTCGGGTCGCTCCTGGAGTGGAACGTGCTCCTCCACCAGCTCCCACAGCGACCGGGAGTGCCGGAGCATGGCCCACCTGCGCCGCCGTCCCCGACTCAGACCTACGGGCCGCAGATCAGAGTGCGGGAAGAACCGCCGAACCGCCGGCCACGCCCACCAAACTCCGCCCCTCCCAAGTCCCACTCAAGCTCTGCCGTAGGTCCCCTCGACTGGGATTACCCCATCCAGCGCTGCCAGTCCTTGGCGCTCTCTTCTTCCGGCTTTTGGCCGACTCGGAGGCCTCGGACCCAGAAGCCGGGCAGTGGGAACCAGGAACGTAGCCCCACCTCTTCCGCGTGGCCATCACCCGGGAAACCACGCTGCGACTCTAGGCCCCGCCCCCTCCCGTGCCCAGTCCGGCGAGCGGCGCGTGCTGGCCGGGATTTCGGACTCACAGCGTTGCTCCACGGAGGCCTGACCCCAAGCGCCTTGGGCTCGGCCCTGGGCACCTTTAGTTCTCAGGGAACGTATTAAGACCTGAGAGATCGGGGCCTACTGGTTTGTTACTCTTGTCACCTCCACTGGCCCGGAGGCAGTGCAAGGACAAACTTCCCCTTAAGGCCGGTGGGAGCCTAGGGAGTGGCAGCGCTTGGAGAACCTGGACGGCACGGGTCAGGTTTACTTGTTGGGCAGAATACCCCAAGCGCCCTTCCACCACAAAACACTCAGGGTAACCATGTTCAGGGACCCGACCCCCACCCTCAAACACACAAGGGAGCTGCTCCATTCACGTTTTTTACTAAAGCACCCAACAAGTTTCTGTGCAATGTACAAACATGAGCCGGTCCTGGGGCTCCTGCCTCCTCTCTGAGACAGGGAGGCGGGAACTAGACTTACTGATCCAAGCCCCACCCGCCTCCCATGCAAAGACCAAACCCAAGATCCCAGGCAGCGACACAGCATCCCCTCTGGTCCCCTCCTGGGGCTGCTCCTCATCAGGGGGCGCACTAAAGCTTGCCCCCTGCAATGTTGAATGAAAAAGGTTTCCCCTCCCCTGGGAGCAAGGGGGTTCCCAAGATCTGAGAATTCCCCCTGGAAGAGACATTGCCCCCTAGACATACCTCCCACCCTTCCAGGCCTTGGGGACTCAAGGGGGGGAAACTGAGGCACAGAGAGGTAGAGTGACCTAGCCCAGGCCACTCCGCGAGGCAGTGCAGGGGCTGGCCCGACCCTGACAGTGACTGGGGCTGGGCTAGGGGGAGGGGGTCAGGAAAGAAGGTTGACTCCAAAGAGGGCCACGCTTGAAGAGCCTGCCCTGGCAGAAGGCCCCTCAAAGTGGGTTCTGAAACTTCCAGGTGTAGCTAGGAGGCCAACTGAAGACCCTCGGAAAACAGAGCCCCACAGTCTCAGTCCTGGAGGTCCTCTACAGAGCAGCTGCCAGCCAGGCTGTGGTCAGTCCTCTGGCAGGCAATCCTCGGCACCGAGAACCTCCGTCCATTAATGTCAGCCCCGAGGGGGCCATGATGGGGGCCGCCCAATGTCCACTGTGATATTGGTGAAGAGTGGTTGCCGAGACACCTCCAAAACCTGGTACCGCACTGACCCAATGCCATCCCGCTTCATGGTCAGCTTCGTGTTTTGAATCTTGGTAAACCTAGATAGGAAGGAAATGGTCTATATCAGAGTTAACCAATATTAACTAAATATAAAATCCTACACCCCCCAGCCAACTAAATGGACCCCCTGTTGGCCAAGGGGACCCCAGAGAAACTTTAAAAATGGAGTTTCCAGCCATGATAGGAAGGGAGGTCAAACATGCCTTGTTATTCCCACACCCTTCTGCAGTTTAGACACAACAAATGACCAGCATTAATGTCAAAGCAGAGATCACAAGACTGACAGAATGCATTATTTGTGTCAATAAGACACCTAATTATAAATAGGACCTAAGTCCATGCCAGGCAAGGGTCAAATCATGCACCCCTGCACTTAAAGAACAGACTATGCTCTAACTGCCACAAGGGTTTTCTTCTTCTGTGGCAGCTAAACAAGTACTGGACTTGAGATAACCAATATTAAAACAACTTGCACAATGTGGTAATATATTAAAGCTAAAAATAATAGGGAAAAAAAACAATTTGCAGCTCAACCACAGACAGATGCTGATGCCTCTGTCCCTGTTCTCCAAGCCATAACTATAGCTTTGGTGGGACAAGAGACATTTCAGTGACCTTCTACTGATAAGACCATCTACCATGGACTGCTTCTAGCCAGTTTACAGAGGCTGCACACTTGAGTGCTTTTGTCTTTTTGACAGACAGGGCCTAATGGCCTAACTGCAATATATTTAAATATTAAGCCTCCAACCTAAGGTGAACAAGTGTGGTATATAACATGCATATCTGTTCAATATGCATATGTCAGGCCCCCTACCATGAATATTCATAGCTCCTCTGATAATCTGTTGACCAATCCATTCAACTAAAATTCCCATCTTACTCCTCTCTCTCTCAAAGTGCCTGTTAAGGCTTTGGCTTGATGCTCTTCCAACTCAGTGGGATGGCCAGTCTGCAGGGTGTAGAAATAAAATCTCCTTTTCAGTTATTGATCTAGTTTCTTTTTTTTTTTTTTTTTTTTTGAGACAGAGTCTTGCTCTGTTGCCCAGGCTCCTGGAGTGCAATGGCGAAACCTCAGCTCACTGCAACCTCTACCTCCCAGGTTCAAGCGATTCTCCTGCCTCAGCCTCCCGAGTAGCTGGGATTACAGGTGTGCGCCACCACACCTGGCTAATTTTTGTATTTTTAGTAGAGATGGGGTTTCACCATGTTGGTCAGGCTGGTCTCAAACTCCTAACCTCAGGTGATCTGCCAGCCTTGGCTTCCCAAAGTGCTGGGATTACAGGCATGAGCCACTGCACCTGGCTGATCTAGTGATTTTTAAGTTAACACCACCAAACCCAATATGGGCTATCTGGGGCCCAGGCTTAAACCATCCTGGCTTCTTCCAGTGTTGACTTGACAGGAACCCTTCTGCTCTTGCATTGGCCCTCAAAACACAAATCTCATCTGTTTCAGTCAGAAAACAGAAATCTGACACCCTCATAAATCTCCTCTCAGCTCAGATTTTTTTTTTTTTTTTTTTTTTTGAGACAGATTCTCTCTCTGTTGCCTGGACTGGAATGCAATGGCATGATCTTGGCTCACTGCAACCTCCGCCTCCTGAATTCAAGTGATTCTCCTGCCTCAACCTCCTGAATAGCTGGGATTACAGGTGTGTGCCACCATGTCTAGCTTTTTTGTTTTGTTTTTTTGAGATGGAGTCTCGCTCTGTTGCCTAGGCTAGCGTGTAGTGGTGCAATCTTGGCTCACTGCAACCTTAGCCTCCTGGAGTCAAGTGATTCTCCTGCCTCAGCCTCCCGAGTAGGTGGGATTACAGGCACCCACCACCACACCCAGCTAATTTTTTGGTATTTTTAGTAGAGACAGGGTTCACCATTTTGGCCAGGCTGGTCTTGAACTCCTGACCTCAGGTGATTCACCCGCACTTGCCTCCCAAAATCCAGGGATTACAGGTGTGAGCCACCGTACCCCCCCCCTTTTTTTTTTCATTTTTAGTATAGACAAGGTTTCACTATGTTGACCAGGCTGGTCTCAAGCTCCTGACCTCAAGTGATCCATCTGCCTCGGCCTCCCAAAGAGCTGGGATTACAGGCATGAGCAACCGTGTGAGGTCAACTGAGACCTTTCTAAGCCTGAGACCAGGCATCCCGCAGGCACCTCAAGCACACTGTGTTCTGCATCAGAGGCATCATTTTTACTCCCCACGCCTGTGCCATTTTCTCTGTTCCTCGTCCTTTAGTGAGTCTTTCGCCAGTTATTTACTAAGCACCACCACATGCCAGGCTGTGCCTAAGCACCAAGGCTACCGCCATGGCCGTGACAGGTGGGATCCTTCCTCTCAGGGCAACAGGGGAGGCTTCTCCAGGGGAGGCAGGTAACAGAGAAAACATCAGAGTGCTAAGAGACAAGAGGGCATATGTGACACTGAGCTGAGGGCAGGGGGAAAGCACTCCAGGCAGAGGTCAGAGCACATGCCAACCCTAAACTGGGAATGAGATTTTTGCAAAGCTGAGTGGCTAAATCTGAATGAGGCACATGGAAAGCAGACTATCATCCTGTGTAGGAGCAGGGCTCTAAGTGAGCAGCTCATACTTTCATTGTCAGAATGAAATGTGTAAAGGCTCTGAGAAATTTGTAACCCAGCTTGGGGGACAAGCCACTGTAGTAGTCCAGGCAGGATCCCAGAGGCTGGACTAGGGTAAGGGTAGTAAAGGGGGAAAGCAAATGGACTCAAATACGTTCTAGGGGTAGCAGTGATATGACTTGCTGATGGGTTTGGATATGCAGAGTGAGGAAGGGAAGAGTCTAGAACTCTCAGATTTTAGGCAACAGGAATTAGGTAGAGAGAATCACCATTGACAGAGTTCCTTAAGCCTGAAACTTCTTGCTATCTTGCCACTTCCATAACCAAGCCAGACATGTCTAACTGATGGTGGCCCCCAGGCAGACGACTCCTGAAACAGGACCAAGGCTCCTGGCATGGGCTTGTGTTCTGATCCTCCCAGTCGTTCTGAGTTCAGCTCAGATCTCCCTCCTGAGCCAGCCAGTACGGAACACCCTCCCCCAGACGCCCTGAAGCCCCTCTTCTCTCAGTCTGTCACCCCTTTCCTGCTGACCATGGTTTTCATCAGAACCACTTTTTCATCAGCTCCCTGCACTCCCCAGTGCCTCATGCTTCTGCCAAGCACCAACCCCACACCAGTGCCACAAACTACCTCCCCAACTCCTACCCCCAGTGTTCAGAGTAGGAAAACCCTCCTGCTCAAGCTGGGGACCCAGCACCTCCATCCACAGGCCCTGTCCCACCAGGCTCCCTCGGACTTTAGGCCTGGTGGACTTTCTCTCCTGCTCCTCCCAGCGGCTAAGCCAGGCTTGCACCTTCCTGAAGCTCAAGCAGCACACCCTCTAAACCCACATCTCACCCCCGCCCCCGCCTCTCCCTGCTTCATCAAGTCCTTCCACGGCTCCCCAGTCCTCTAGGACAAAAGTTGAACTCCCATCTGGTATTCAAGACCCCTGACACTTACATGGTGAAAGGGCAAAAGAAAAAAACAAACCCCTAACATCCAGCCCTGACTTTCCCCCTGCCCCACTGTCGCTATCAGCCCTCAGAGATCTTAAAACCAAATAGTTTAGGACTCTCAGTATATATACATGTTCACATTCTACACTCTTCCAGATGTGATTCTTCTTATGCAGGCTGGCTTCCTCTATTAGCCTGGGGAATGTAACACTGTGCCCAAGGTAGGCGTGAGGCAAATATTTGTTAAATTAATAACTATTTCAAACTCCAGTTTACCATCACCTCCTCCAGGCAGCCTTCCATCACCAGTCCCTCCCTTTTCTGCCAAGAAAGCACCTTGCCTTGATCATCTTGTGCTAAAACTGCCTGTCTCCGTGACTATCTCCCTGCCTAGAATGAACTGGGTAAGAGAGAGCAGGGATTGGGTATGACTGCTCTGGGTCTCCCACCCCTAGAGTTTAGCACAAGTCACAGAGCAGCATCAGGAAGCCCAGGAAGCCCTTGTTTACATTTCACACAACCTTTAGGCCCTTCTCCCAGCCAGCCCCAGATAGCAAATGTGGCTACCTCCTAAGAGATACATCCACCTCCTTCCACTTCAGAGGGGTGGGCACTGTCTTTCCACACCCACTTCCCATACTACTTAGGCCCCCTTTGTCAGGTCTGCAGCACCCGTGCCCAGCACCCACTATCTCTTGTCCTACCTGCCCCGGCAGGGGTCCCACAGGTACACGAGTGAGCTCTGTGAGGGCACCAATGGAAATGCAATCTACTCAATGACTATTTGGGCCCTGACATTAAAGTCTAGTCATCTCTAGGAATCAGGCCAGGGGTAAGTGATATTGGGCTGGGCTGGGCTGGGGGTTGGGGGACAACAATCGAGGTGCCAGCAGTCACCTCTAAGACTCAAGGGACTTGGATCACCTCAGGGAATCAGTAGCACAAGGAGTCACTTCTTTGGAGTCAAGGATGCTTGGAGGTCCCCCACTCGGGGGTCAGGGATGGGGGCACTTGGCGTCAAGAGTTGGAAATATTGGGAAGCCACCTCTGGGAAATGAGGGGTAAGGGTGCTGGGGTCACTCTGGGGAGTAGGTGGTGAGGGTGCTGGGTCACTCTGGGGAGTAGGGGGTGAGGGTGCTGAGGTCACCTCTGGGGAGTAGGGGCTGAGGGTGCTGGGGTCACCTCTGGGGAGTAGGGGCTGAGGGTGCTGGGGTCACCTCTGGGGAGTAGGGGGTGAGGGTGCTGGGTCACTGGAGAGTGGGGGTGAGGGTGCTGGGTCACTCTGGGGAGTGGGGGTGAGGGTGCTGGGTCACTCTGGGGAGTAGGGGGGAGGGTGCTGGGGTCACTCTGGGGAGTAGGTGGTGAGGGTGCTGGGGTCACTCTGGGGAGTAGGGGGTGAGGGTGCTGGGTCACTCTGGGGAGTAGGGGGTGAGGGTGCTGGGGTCACTCTGGGGAGTAGGGGGTGAGGGTGCTGGGGTCACTCTGGGGAGTAGGGGGTGAGGGTGCTGGGGTCACTCTGGGGAGTAGGGGGTGAGGGTGCTGGGTCACTCTGGGGATGGGGTGAGGTTGCTGGGGTCACTCTGGGGAGTAGGTGAGGGTGCTGGGGTCACCTCTGGGGAGTAGGGGTGAGGGTGCTGGGGTCACTGGGGAGTGGGGGTGAGGGTGCTGGGTCACTGGGGAGTGGGGGTGAGGGTGCTGGGTCACTCTGGGGAGTGGGGGTGAGGGTGCTGGGTCACTCTGGGGAGTGGGGGTGAGGGTGCTGGGGTCACTGGGGAGTAAGGGGTGAGGGTGCTGGGGTCACCTCTGAGGGTTGGGTTCGTTATGCTTGTCGCGGTCGTGCTTGATCATGCGGTAGCGGCCGATGCGGATGTCTGGGCGTGAGATCTTCATCCCGGTCAGGGAGATCCTGAGGATGGGAACAGACAGACTGGAATGGGCCCGAAGAAGGGCAAGGAGCCCCACCCAGTCTGCACCTCACCCCCACCCACCCAGCCTATTCCCCACCCCGTGCTTACTCACCGGTTGAAGATGTCATCATCCTCGCCACCCCAGCCCCAGTACTCATTGGGGAAGCCATTGATTCTCAGAAACTGAGCCTTACTCAGGCCTGACACACCTCCAAAGTAGCCAGCATAAGGCAGCCTGTGGCATGGAAGAGCAGGTGTCAGTAAGCCCCAAGGGGACTCCAGGGGAAGGACCAGAGACAGGGTCGGAGGGAATGTCCAGTGGGGTCCAGGGAGGATCCAGCCTCACCAGTGGGGTCTGGGGCTGGGGCCAGGAGCAAGTGGGGCCCTGGGGCTGGAAGTGGGCCAGCGTACAGTGGGGGCAGGAGGGCTGGGTCTAGTTGAGAAGAGAGCCCTCACCGGAAGCCAAACTTGTCCATGGCAATGGCAAAGTGGCGGGGCTGGTCGCCACAGCGGTATAGGTTGCGGTCATCCATGGGGACCAGGTCCACATCGCTGAAGATGAAGCAGTCATAGGTGGCATCCTCCTTCAGCGCCTCTAGGAAGCCCACGTTGAGCAGCTTGGCCCGGTTGAAGGTGTCCTCACCATGCTGGGTTGGAGCAGGGGCAGGTCAGCTCTGAGCTTGTGACCTGCAAGCCCCTGCCCCTTTGCCATGGTCCAGAGCAGTCCCTGGGAGTCTACCAGCCCCCTCGCAGCATGGCTCCACCAGACTCTCAGGATCCAGGCCAGCTTCTCACCTGGGATCTGACCACTGCCCTCAGATCCTGAGGCCCAGCCACACGACATCTCTCAGCAGCCCCAGAATATGCCAGACTCTTCCTTGCCTGCAGGCCTTGGGGTTAGCAGTACCTGTGCTTGTCACACTCAGGGCTGAAGAGGCTCCTCTGACCAAACTTCCCCACTCCAGTATACTTATTCCTTCCTTCCCATGGGCTTCCTTTCTGCCAATAACCATTGACACCGCCATGTGGCATTCTCGTCTTATTCACTCATTCAAACATACCCCATGGCTCTCTCTCCTTTGTGCCAGCAGGGATTTGAGAGATGGCCAGCCCTGGTCCCATCCCTGCTGTGTATAGAGTCATGCAGTGAGACGAACAGCGAATGCCCCAAATGACCAGTGTCTAAGTGGGGACTGTGCCACTGAGCCTCAGGCTCCCTGGAGCTGCATCCAGCTGCCTGGGAAACCTCTGAGACCAGGATGGGGTGGGCTACATTCACTTGTCTCTCCAACAAAATGACAAGCAGAGGGCCTCTAGGCAGTCACAGCCCAGCGAGCCTGGGATCCCCCATGGGGCTCCAGGGGCCCTGGCCATGTAGGCCTCAGCACCAAACTCTGGACAAAGCAGAAAGCATTCAATGGGAGGAGCTGACACCTGAGCGCCTGCCCCAATCCACAATCTCCAGGCGAGAGGCAGAAAGGTTCCTGGAGAGGGAGTCAGTGAGTGGCCTTTCTGGAATGAGGAGAGAAAGCCCCTCCTTTCTACTAGCAAAGCCACTGCCAGAAGAGGTGGGAGCTGCTCCCCTCTGGAACCCTGACCTGCCCAGGCCCGCCAGCTCTCTTCTCTCCCTCTCCTGCACCTTCTCTTCCCCCAGCCCTTGGAGAGACTGTGCTTTCCTCCCAGCTCATCAGCCCTCCTTCTGACCTCGCACCAGCCCTGTGTCTCTCCCATATGGCTCATAAACATGCTCAATCCTCTCCCATCTGAAAAAACAAACCTCCCTCCAGCCACCACCCTACCTTTTGCCTTCCCTTCTCAGCAGGGACTTTTTTCTTAAAGAGTTGTCTCTAATTGGTTATTTTCATTTCGTCAAATCCGATTCCTTCTTCAACCCACTGCAATCTGCTTCCGCCCCCACCATGCCCCTGAAATGGCTCTAGCTGGGCCCACCTTGTTGCTAAATCCACTGGACGAGTCTTGGTCCACATCCCTCCTCACACCCCCACAGTGCTCATGCAGCTGCCGCGTCTCCTTCCTGACACTGACTGCTGGGCTTCCGGGATCCCACACTCCCCTGGGTCTCCTCCGACCCTTCTGGCCAATCCTCTCAGCCTCTGTAGCGAGCGGCCTCTTTTTCCCTCCATCCCTTAAGTGCTGACTTTCTCCTCCCCATGCCCCTTGCTCCCTGGCAGGTCAGATGTTGCGGGTTTTAGGGACCAGACCATCTACATCCTGGTGCTCCCAGACCCCTCTCTCCACGCAGACCTCCCTTCTGGGTCCAGACTCATTTGTCTAACTGCCTGCTAAACATGTACTTCCCACAGGCGCTCAAACTCATCACACACAAGAAAGGATTCAGAGTCACACTCCCCCAGAGCTGGCCCAGCTCCTGTGTCCCCATCTCACTCACAGGCACAGCCAACGGCCAAGGCGGAAACCCTTGCGTTGTCCTGACGTCGCTCTTCTCTCACTCACCACTGCTTACGTAATATCCAGCTTCTTCCCCGCAACTCCCGCCCCACTCATCCGCAGGGTCACCACCTCTTTCCTGGGCATCATCCTCTCTCCCAAATGGGCCACGCTGCCTCTAATCTCCCCTCTCCATCCATACTCCATATGCAACCAGAGCAACCTTTCTACAAAGCAAACATGCAAGTCCCTCTCCCTGTATAACCTTCCATGCTGCCCCTCCACCTTTGGGCCGGACTCGCTGCCAGCAGGCCTCCCAAGGCACTTCTCAGTTTGACCTCCAACTCCTCCAGCCACATCTTTGCTACCCAGCCACATGCTGGACACCACACCTCAGCCAATAGTCCCTGAACACGAGGCCAGTTCTCTCACTGGGCCTGCATCCTCCAGGTCCCTCTGCCTAGAATGCTGGCTTCTCCAGTCCCTCATGCCTATTCATCCCTTAAGACCCATCTCAACAACTGCTTTCCAACAACTGCCTTCTATGCTCTACGGTCCCCTGCTCCACCTCCACCTGTGCCCCATCCTACTGGAGGGACCCATGTCCAAGTCTAGGAGGCCTCTGTGGTTGGGCCAGAGGGGCCTGCATCAGAGGTCCCTTCTGGGACCTAGTAGCCAGCCCTAGCCAGACCCACCAAAGGCCTTAAGATGCTGAGCTGAGTGCCGGCCTCAGGCTTTGGCTGGCACCTGTCCCAAAGGGTTCTGCAGGCTTCATCCTTCTTTCAGGGTCTAGCTCCCTCTCCTCAGGGCCCTCAACACCTCCTCCTCCAGCATACCCTAGGCCTGCACCACCATGGAGTGGGGGCTGCCAAGGGTAAAGAGTGGGTCTCAACCCGTTCTGAGACCATGCACACACCTGCCAGTGTGCATGCCAACATTCACACACACACACCCCGACACACACAAACACAGACTCCTACGCCCAGGCACATCCACATATCCACATGGCCATGGGCAGACAAGGACCCACAAATGCCCCCAACCCACACATACACCAATAGGCACATGGGCCACACATAGGCACCTGGTTGATGACATAGACCCCGTAGCGCAGCCGCTGCCGCCTCAAGATAGGGTGTAGATAGTGGAGCCAGTAGCGCAGGTGGTGCTCCCGGTGTCTAAAGGGGATGATGACCGCCACCGTCTGGGCTGGGGTGCAGTCGGGCGGTGCGTATCGGCCGCCCATGAGCACGCCTGGGTTCTCCCTCTGCACCCGCTCCAGGGGCATAGGTGAGGTGAACTCAATCAGCAGTCTGCCCACTGCAAGCAGAACAGTGTCAGGAATCAGGGCGTTGGTCAGAATCCACAGATACCAGTCCCCACCCTCAGCCTGGGGGTTGGCTAGGAAACCCCAAGTATAGCCCTCTTTTAACAGACCTAGACTCTTGGCACCCCCATGAGTCCTGACGCCATTTCTCTGTCAAACTGGTAAGACCCTCTTTTCCCCAAAGGCAGGCCCTACCCTCCAGGCTCACCAAGACCAGGTGGTGAGTCAGGACAGGGTGGCAGCATGGGAACCGTGGGACCGGGCCGGGCACTGGGGACTTCAGGGACCCCGGAGCTAGGGGCGGTGGCGTTGGGCCGGGAGCAGTTGCTGCTGCTGCTGGCAGCTGGGTGGAGGGCACGGGCAGGGCCTCGGGCACTGAAGCGGCTGAAGAAAGCCAGATGCTGGGCGTAGACGTCAAAGTAGAGGATGACGGCCACGAGGAAGTGCAGCAGGCAGAGAAGGAGCACAGCCTTGCAGACGCGCTCCAGCGTTCCCCCCAGCAGTCTGCTCATCCCGCAGGCGGCCGCTGGCCCGCCCAGTGGGCCCGGGCATCCGGCTGCCGGCCTGAGCAGGGTAGGAGGGAAACAGATCCATTAGGTCAGGGCAGGACAGGCAAGGCTGCCCACCCACCTCCCACCCAGCTTTGCACACTCATGGGCCACACCCCACACTGACCTGCTCATACCCTTTCACACTCATGGACTCACATTATTTACCTGCAAACGGGCACCCAGGCACAGTTCCCAGCAACTCCATAACCGTACATCCTCAAGCATACCCCACTACTAAGCCACGTACACTTACTGTCCTTCACCTCACTGACACATGCAGGCACCCTCACTGCACAACTCTACACACACTCTCACGCCTTCCCAGGAACACAGACATGTGAACTCTGACCACACTGGTTTGTCCCTAAGCATGGAAATATGTTTACCTATAGACCCCCCTGTGCACCGGTGCCCCTGAGAAGACATCCCACAGGGCAGCATCCGCAACCCAGAACTCACTGCTTGGGGAAGGGGGAAGAGAGACAATACTGTGCACCTACCATGCAGGAGCACTTTCTACTCATGACTTCATTTAGTCTTTCCAGGAGCCATGCTGGGAAGTGGTTTGCTCATTCAGATCCCAGCAGCAAGCAGGCCCAGACAACTGGGACCAGGCTGGGAAGTTGCCCTCAGCATCCCGGGGCCCCAAATACGGACTGGATGTTTACGGATTCCCTTCCCACTAGAGCAAAACATCAAAATACAGGGTGGGGCAGGGGCACCCCTCACTTAAGCAAGATCTCAAAGCCAGCCCCGTGGGACTGGGACCAAGACTCTGGGCCCTGCCCAGCACAGCTGGTTCTGATTCCCAGAACAGGGGATGCTTGGGCCTGGAGACAGCACAGCTTTGGGCATGGCAGGAAGGGGTCTTGCCTGGGCGATGGCTCCAGCTATGGTTCCAAGAGAGCAGCAGTGCTTCAGGGTGCGGGGCAAGTCTCACAGGCACACAGAATCACAGGGACACCCTGGTCCCAGCTAGTCACCCACACTCAGACACACAAACTACAGAGTCACAGACACACCCTGGTGACGGTAACACACGAAGTCCCACACTCACAAACAAAGCCCCTGCTCCTGGACTTCCACAGCCATACATCCAGGGTTCCAGGCAGCTCACACCCAGACCCACGTGCAAACATTCCCACCCTCCCTCCGGCGCAGGGGTTCTGGGTCAGGCTGGCGGCCAGGCTGAGGGGTGCGTTTGGGCGGGGCTGGCAGGCTGAACACGTGGCACCCAGGGACGGGCAGGCCGCACAGACCTGGTGGGTGTGGAGCCTGGGGGAAGGGGGAGTGGGTGGAGGGCAGGGGCCGAGGCAAACGCCAAGGGGAAACGTGAACGGAACGCCTCCCCGAGCCACGAGGCCGGGGCGAGCGAGGACAATGAGGGAGGCCGGCTGGGCGCGGGCGGAGGAACCCAGGAGGGGCGCCGGAGTGGAAGCGGGGTGGGGGCAGCCAGGCCAGGGGTCTGGCCGCCAGCCCCTCTCTCACCGGCTCTTGGGTTGGAATCTGGGGGCCGCGCTCGGGGTGCCCTTCGCGGGGCCGGGTCTGGAATCTCGGGGCCCTGGGTGGGGGCCGCGCACAGCCTCCTCTCACCCGGCGATCGGGGCTCAGCAGGGGATGCCGCTCCGGCTTGGGCAGGGCTCCCGGCTCCGGCGGCTGCGGATGGTTCCGTCCCCCATGGCCCGGCCCCGCCGCCTCCCGCCGCCCGGTCAGCGGCCACCGCGGCCCCCGGGTCGCCTCCCGCCGCCGCCGCCGCCGCCGCCGCCGCCGCGGGCCATGGAGCCGAGCCGCCCCGGGGGGCAGGGCGGGGCCGGGCGGCCGGGCAGACCCACGGACCGGCGAACCCACGGACCGACAGCGCCGCCGCCTCCCTCCCGCGCTACGGCGCCTCGGAGGGGCAGGCCTGGTCCGCGCGCCCGCGCGCGCGCCCCCGCCTCCAGCACGCCTGCACCCGCCGCGCGCCGCTGTGAGCCCGCCCTGCCGGCTGCCGAGCCGGGGCACCCGGGAGACAAGGACCCGAGAGGGGCGGAGTAAATGGGTCAGACTCGTCCAAGGGGTGGGCTTAGAGGTCGGATCCGCGAGCGGGTGCGGCCTGTAGAGCCCTTTAGCGGGGAGTAGGGACTGGATCCGAGGGCGAACTCCACAGGACGGGGGCCTGGAGGTTGGGCGGACTGAAGCTGAGGGACTAGGGATTTGTCAACTCTTTAATTGGAGCAAGATTCAAGATCGGCCAGCAGAGAGGCGGCAGGACCCTTAAAGACGTGGGCTGGAGGTGGCTGGGGCTTCTAGGGTAACAGGAAACAGGGTAAAGGAAGGAGAAAACAAGATTGGACAGGGTCAGGAGGAGCTCCCTAGGGCCCTGGAACAAAGATCAGAGTAGAGGTTACTGGGAGGGGATACTGCTGGGACTGGACTATCCCTCGGGGCAGAGGCCACTGCCTGGGCTCCAGGCCTCACAGACGGAGATGATGATGCCCCAGTGTACAGCCAGGTAAGTAGACGTAGTCAGACAACTCGGGCATGGTGGTCACTTAGATCGCTAAGCAAAGGAGTCACAGGCACAGACACACCCAAGGGCCCATATCTGCACACTCCCTCATCCCCTCAACAAGGATGTTTGGGGGCTACGGAGTCCTCTGCCCAGCACCCTTACCTCCCTACCTAGGAGCCAGCTTTGTGCAGATCAGAGGTGTGCAGTCAGAAAGCTGACAAGGGATTGGCATGAGGCTGAGGCGTACAGGCCCCTTTACCATTCCTTTGTGAATAGTGGCGCAAGAGGACAACAGAAGCGGCACTGACCCAGACAAATACCAAGTTTATTTCACAAACACTAGGACAATGGGTTTGGGGAAGAGATGGGGGACACAGGTGCGCAGCTGCACGAGTCATCAGCAACAGCCTGCTCCCCGCACTGAGGACTCAGCCTGGACTGCAGTGCCTCCAAGTCAACAGGCAGCAAGAGGTGAGTGCAGGGAGGGCCCTG